>NC_138772.1:466493304-467940804 GCF_965119305.1 Pelophylax lessonae
CCGCATCAGGATCGGATCGCACAGTGGTTCACACTTGTGCGATCCGATCCTGTGCGAACTGTCAGATCGCACTGCGATATGCTATCAAACTGGGGGTGTCGGTAACATTTAATTGACACCCCCTGTGTATCGCATATGGCAGTGTGAACTGCCAGATGTGCATTTGCGATGCGGGAACAGGCTGCAAATTCGCAGCCTTCCCGCATCGCACAAGTGTGACCCGGCACTTAAAGACGAGGTTCTCTTTGCCAGTGGATGGACACGCCTTGCTGTGGATGGACATAGTGCTGCTTCTACAAATATTTCTGTTTTGGGTAGGGACTCTTGGGTTGAATGGCTCATTGACTTAGAATATCTTCTGGGTGTACAGTGGTGATATCTCCACAGTGACAATCCTGTCTCTGTTCCCTTTCACCATCCACCCTCCTCCAACCATTTAAATGTCACAGTTTTCGTTAGTCGGAATAATCTAATCTGTCTTGCTGCAGTCTCCAACATTTTTTAAAGTTTGCATATCTGTAAAGTCAGATTAAAGTAAAGTCAGATTAAAGTAGAACTAAAGGCAAAACCTTTGTTTTTGTTTAGAGTAATGGGCCATACACACTATAAGATTTTCTGAAGACTTTTTCCTTTAGATTTACCAAAACCATATAATATGAGGTCAAACCTAAACACTTTCAATTTGTATGCAATCTGGCAGGCCCTTGCACTACATAGAAAAGGTAAATCTGAAGGAAAAAGTCTTCAGAAAATCTTATAGTGTGTATGGCCCTTAAGGATTTCTGCTCTATTACTGTTCTGGAGACAACCCAAAATTTGAGATTTTCTTATACTTTTAATGAGAACAGTAAACGTAATGCATAGAGAGGGTGGAACTCCCAAGCAGAAACACAGACAGCAATAAAAACCCAGCAGGTATTCTAACACCTCTTCACGCTATCCAAAACTAAAAAAAAAAAGTTTTGCCTTTTTTTAGTTTTACTTTAAAGCTGAAGTAAAGTCCTTTTGTTTTCTTTTTTGTGTAGTGCCCCCCTCCCCCCCCCAACCTCCAGAGGTCTGGTGGTGACCCCCAGAGACAGGGAGGGCCAACATTTCTCAGGGTGCAGATTACTAGGCATGGTGGATGGTGTACAAGGTAGAAAGATGGGTGCCAGTCACTTTTATGCTTGAACAAAGAGAAGTTTATTTCTCACAACAGGAAAAAATGTGTGGTGAGGAGTAGGGCACAAGACACCCTTAATCAAAAATGGCAGCAGATCGGCAGACTCCTTCTACAAATGTAGAAAAGATAGACCGCAGTACAAAAAAGAGCCTTTGCTGGAATCGGCAATCTGTATATTGTAGCATAAGCTGTCTCCTATAGCAACAATGTTCAACTTACAGCATTGCACGACATTCTCTTGGATGAGTTATCTCCTTGAAGTTTTCCTAGCCACTTCATAGTGCCTGGCTCATGAAGAGTCACCTCTGGTACTTCCTCAGAACTCCATCCTTCTCAGTAACTTCAGGTAGTGAGATGGCCTTAGGCTTTAGGCCTACCCAGCAGCAGCTGTTCCTTACACACCAGCCCAGACAGGACAAAGACCACCTGACTTATTTCAAATAAATACCTTCTCCCAGCATGCGCAGCGACCAGTGTGATTGGCTGAGAAAAGTATACATATTCAGAACCTAGACTCACTGTAATTCATCACACTAATGCCAAAGGTAATAGTGCCACCTATTGACAAAAGGGAGAAACCACAGCAAAAGCAGGCTTAGGAGGAAAATCCCATGATCACAAAGACTACAAATTAGAGTAGCTACCACAGCTAAATTTATTAGCAGCCCTGTTTAGGACTAGGGTGCTACAATTGTTACCTGAAAAATAAAGGCATAATGTGCTAGTATGCATCGCATATTAACACATTGGTATACCCACCTCCAAACGAAACCCTTGTAGTGCCCACTAGAGGCCGTATCCATCTTCACCCGTCTTCCTTCCGGAGCCGCCAGTCACGGCTCTGAAGAAACGACATGGGTGGCCGTTCTTTCAGAGCGCATGTGCCGATAACCTCATCGCAGCCTACAGTAAATATCTCCTAAATTTCTTACCTATAGGTATAAACACACAAGGGGGTTTTGCAACCACTTTAAAGGCGTACATTCATATTTGCCGGCCTTTTCTGAGAACACAATGTATTTAAAGTATAACTAAAGGCAAACCTTTTTTTTTTTTATGCGGATTGTGTCTGTATCCCACTGCTGGGAAGATCCCTCATCACCAATGTCACTGGGAATTAAAGTGAGGGGTACATCCAAAATTTTGAGTTGACACCAGAGCTGAAATAGTGTTTTGGCCTCAGGAACTTCAGGGACTTCTTTCCGTAATGTGTTTTTTTTTTTTCCCAAACCCTATTTTCTCTAGCGCTCATCGACAGACGTAGTCCTCGGTGATACACCACCTTCGGGTTATGTTACCTCCGCAGGAGCAGGACTAGACAGGAAATTAAAAAGCTCTGGCCACACCCTAGGGGCAGTCCCAGAGGGTATATCCTCTCTCTCTCTGCCTCAGCAAATCAGTTATTTTCTGTCTAGATAGGAGTAAGGACCTAGACACCTTGCTGGGATCTTGGGTCCTGGCAAGAATTTTTTCTTAAAGGATTTTTTTAGACAGCTTTTTCTCCAGTGTTCCTGTGAGATCTTCAAGCAAGAAAGCTGAACTGGGCGACGGGCTGGATGTTGAGATCCGGTGGTCACCCCAGTTCAGCCTACGAGCGCGTGCAGGCCATAGCTCCGCGCTGGGTCGGCCGCGACAAAGTCCCATTAAAAGGACTGAACCCGCGAGTTAAACGTCTCGCTGAAACGCCAAAGACCATGAGTCACGGCGTTCGTATCGGTCGACAGCCCTCCCGCCCCGGTGGAGAGGGGTACTGTCAGGAGTTGGTGCCCGCCTGGTTCCGGTATGGTGAGTAGTATGTTCCCCCTTTCCCTCTGACGGGTTTTGTGGTGAACGCGGGCCCCTCTCGGTATGGTAAGAAAGAGTCCTTTCTATCCTATAACATGTCACAGATCCTCCTACTTTGAGTGTGATTTTTTGTGTACAAAAAGCCAGGAGGCTTGGTTTGGGAGCTAACAATCTATTGTATACATGTTTAAAAGATGTAATCTGTGGCATTCTGGGAATCTTATGGGTTAAGTATAAGCTACCTACCAGTCAGAAGCCACGGACATGTAGACTGCCTTCCAAATCAGATCTCCAGCTATTAGCAGGCCTCCCGAACGGCCATGCGGTCCGCCAGGGGCCGATACCGCCAACCACGCCATATCCCCAGGCAGAGACAGTGTTGTGTGCAGCACACCGACATTCAGCAGGCCGCCGCCATTTTTTCTTGGAGGATCGCACGAGCCGCCATTTTGGCGTAGCCTCGTGTCTCCAGCATGGGGGCGACCATGTTTGAGGTGATCCTACACCTCGTGGAGCTTGGGGGAGGCGCCGGAAGGCGTGCAGAGGGGCGGAGCCACCTCCTTTCTTCCTGGGCAGCCAGCCAAAAGACTTCCTGTTTGTCAAGACAGCGCTGTAAGCTGTTGCAGTTTAACTCTGAGCATCAAGTGGTGAGCCTGGGGGTCTATCTCTCTCTCTCGATCGATAGGGATCCCTAAGCAGGTAACACTAAGGGGCTTTTTTGTGGCGCTGGGGGTCAGAAAAGAAAAAAAAAAAAAAAAAAAAAGTTTTTTTCTTTACTTTTGAATTATATTATCCAGGAAGTAACTGGAGTTATTATGGACCCTGCCACACATATTCCCCCACCTGTTTCCCTCGAGGGGGCCTCGGGACCCGCCGGTGCACAGAGTATAGAGTCATTTACAGCAATTTTGGAGTCTATGGTGGCTCGGGTGGAGGCGGCCTGTCAGGGACGGGGGTCAAGGAAGCGACCCCCGCCTACCCCTATACCATCTGACACCTCTGACTCAGATTCAGAGATGGTCACGGCAGTTGCAGGTTCCTCTGCAAGGGCTGTTATCCCAGGTAAAGCCCCCTCAGACAGTGAGGAGGACGCTTCTTCTCTTGCTATAATTCAGGAAGAAGCATTGGTGGACGCACTAGTTGTGGCAGTGCAAGAAACCTTAAAACTTGAGGCTTTACCGGCAGAGGCAACTGAAACAGAGAGGCCTTTTGGGACTAATAAGCCCATCAAGACGGCGAAGGCTTTTCCTGTACCTAAATGTTTTGGTAATCAGATTAAAGGAGAATGGGAGCATTCTAAACGTACCTTTACTATTTCCAAGCGTATTGCTAGACGCTATCCGTTTGAGGAATCCATCATTAAGAAATGGACGGTACCACCAGTCGTGGATCCGCCTATTTCCAGGCTGAATAAAGCCACGGTTATCCCAGTGGAGGACACTTCGTCCTTTAAGGATCCGGTGGATCGAAAGATAGAAGCAGAGTCCCGCACTATCTTTTCTCTGATAGGGTCAGCATTTAGACCAGTAATCGTTATTGGTCTAGTTTCCCAGACACTTACGGAATGGGCGAAGATGGTACGCCAAGATCTTAGGGGAAAAGATATTCCCCAGGAGACATCTGATTTGATGGAACAGATCATACAAGGGCTACGGTTTATCTGTGACGCAGCCTTGGACACTACTCCCCTATTAGGGCATGCATCTAAGTTAGCAGTGATCCTCAGACGTGTGCTGTGGTTAAAATGCTGGTCAGCTGACCTAGGTTCCAAAAAGACCTTGACCAATCTCCCCTTTCAGGGGAATCGTCTATTTGGAGCCAACCTAGATGAAATCATTAAGGATGCCACTGGGGGCAAGAGCACTTTTTTGCCACAGGCTGCAAAAGCTAAGGGACCTCGCAACAAGCGAGGACCTTTCTTTACCGCCCATAAAGGGCGCCCGGCTGGTACTAGCGGGAAAGGCAAGACTCCTCCAGGAGGGTTCAAGAAGGGGACCAACCCAGCCAAACCCGAAGCAAAGGAGTACACAGCCTGAAGGTGCGCCCCCACCCGGTTTCAGGGTGGGGGGACGTTTTCACCGGTATTCAGGACATTAGATCGAGCATCAACCACTACTACCGGTGCGATTCTTCCCTTCCAACATTTAAGTACCACAGGAAGCGGTAGTTACCGTTCCCTGAAAAGATCTTTTCCTTTACCTTTTCCTAAGATTAGTCCCGATACCTCACAGGAATCGGATCTGGTTGACCAGATAGGCCAAGTAGCCTCTAGTCGGGTGACTTCGGTCCCTGAGGTTCAACCAGAAAAGATCACTTTTCCTGATAACTATCAGGTATCTGATAAATGTGTGGGAACAGAAAACGACCAGACTTTCTCGGATGGTCGGGGCCAGATAGCTCTAGGGACGCCTGGTTCAGATCCAATCAGCGCCAGTGGTCCTAGAAATTCTAGGCTGGCCTCCTCAAGCCGGCCTGGCCGACTTGGACATGTTAGTCGCAGACGTTCCGTGGGAACTTCGTCTCAGGGAGTGTCTGTGGTCTCAAGGACCAATTTACCTTCGTGCTTCACAGTCGCTGGTTTTAATGGCCTGGCCATTGAGACCCAAGTACTGAAGGACAGAGGTTTGTCTACTTCAGTCATTCCTACCCTTATTAAAGCAAGGAAAGCGACTTCCAGCAAAGTCTATTATCACACATGGAAGACTTATATTGCGTGGTGCGAATCTTTAGGATTTCCTCCACGTACCTATTCGGTGACTCGAATATTGGCTTTTTTGCAACAAGGGGTTGAGCAGAAGCTAGCCTTGAGCACCATCAAGAGTCAAGTTTCAGCATTAGCAATCTTCTTTCAGAAGCCTTTAGCTACCAAATCCTTGGTGCGGAATTTCATCCAGGGGGTGCGGCACCTGGCTCCTCCAGTCCGCGCGCCCTTACCGCCCTGGGATCTTAATTTGGTTTTGTCGGTTCTACAGAAACCTCCTTTTGAAAACATCAGGGAGATTCCCTTGCTTACTCTATCCCAGAAGGTGGCCTTCTTGGTGGCTATTACTTCTGCTCGCAGGGTGTCAGAACTGGCTGCATTATCATGCCAGTCACCATACCTAGTGATTCATAGGGATAAGGTAGTACTTCATCCTAAGCCATCTTTTCTTCCCAAGGTGGTTTCAGATTTTCATCTGAATGAAGATATTGTACTACCTTCCTTGTGTCCTCAGCCCAAGCATCATCGGGAACATGCGTTGCATTCCTTAGATGTGGTTCGGGCAATCAGGGTATACCTGAAAGCTACGGAATCATTCCGTAAGACGGATTCACTTTTTGTGATCACGGATGGCCCCAGAAAGGGTTTGCCTGCATCTGCCGCGACCATTGCCAAATGGATTAGACAAACGGTGGTACAGGCTTATTCTATTAAGGGTCAGAGTCCTCCGTTCCCTGTTAGGGCGCACTCCACTCGAGCGCTCAGTACTTCCTGGGCCTTTCGCCATCAGGCGTCAGTGGTCCAGGTATGTAAGGCGGCCACCTGGTCGTCGGTACATACCTTTACAAAATTCTATAATATTGATGTGACGGCATCGGCGGATGCCTCATTTGGCCGCAAGGTTTTGCAGGCCGCAATTTGAGGAGACCGGTGGTCTACCTCGAGGGTTTTTTTCTGTTTGAAAAAAAAAAAAAAAAAAATTGTTTTCTCTTTTTTTTGGTTGAGTCTCATCATTAAGGATGAGCATTGTAAACTTCTAGTTGGCACCGGTTGGGCCTTCTAGATTGGGATTTGATTTCCATTTTCCCACCCCTCAGTTGTGATACTGCTCTGGGACGTCCCGAAGGTGGTGTATCACCGAGGACTACGTCTGTCGATGAGCGCTAGAGAAAAATGGATTTTTGTAAAATCTTACCGTAAAATCCTTTTCTCTTAGCTCATCGACAGACGTAGTCCCCGCCCCTCTGTTTTGGAGTTGGGTTGGGTTAAATTCTCTAAGCACTGCTTTTTCACATAACTGATTTGCTGAGGCAGAGAGAGAGAGGATATACCCTCTGGGACTGCCCCTAGGGTGTGGCCAGAGCTTTTTAATTTCCTGTCTAGTCCTGCTCCTGCGGAGGTAACATAACCCGAAGGTGGTGTATCACCGAGGACTACGTCTGTCGATGAGCTAAGAGAAAAGGATTTTACGGTAAGATTTTACAAAAATCCATTTTTTTTTTTTCTAGGTAATCCATGAAAAACATGCTCGCAGGCCCAGCAAATTTAGCGGTGTTCTATGGTGCCCCCCCTCCGCTGATGCATAGCCGGCCCAGCGCAACTTTTTTTTTTTTACTTTTCTCCCATCATTGGGAGTCAGCTTTCCCTATTTAGATCTTGCAGCTGGTCCCATCGCACATCATCAGGGGGCTGGGTGAAAAAACCAGTAAGGGACAGCTGGCCCCTGATGGGCCATACACATACGCTGTGGGCTATCCTGAAGCACCTGATATGCCTGTCATAAGTATCCGAAGAGGCTGCGGGCAGTGGGATGTATGTCATTGTCTGGGTGAGAAACCCAGAAGTGCAGGGCATAGAAAAAAGTATTCACAAAAAAGAAATAGATTTTCTGCAATTGTGTCTGAGGGAGTAATTAAATGGAAAGTGTCTGAAGAGAGTGAAGATCTGCTATATATGCAAGCAAGAAAACCATAACAGCCAGGAAACGAACATAACGGAGTGGGCAACGACATGGCAAATGAGGTTTAACGTGGAGAAGTGTAAGGTTTTGCACTTGGGGACTAAAAACATAAAAACACAATACACGTTAGGAGGGGAACCCTTGGGGGAATCAAAAATGGAGAAAGATCTGGGAGTCTTGGTTGATAGATTAGGCAACAGCATGCAATGTCAAGTGGCAGCTGCCAAAGCCAGCAGATTATTAGCATGCATAAAGAAAGGGATGTATTCCAGAGAGAAAACTATAATCCTTCCACTTTATAAAACTCTGGTCTGACCGCATCTGGAGTATTCTGTCCAGTTATGGTCGCCAGTCCTCAGGAGGGATGTGTAGGAGCTGGAGAGAGTCCAGAGAAGGGCAACTAAACTGATTAGGGGGTTGGAGGACCTTAACTATGAAGAGCGGCTGCAATCACTCGATTTATTTTCCCTGGAGAAGAGACGTCTGAGGGGGGACATGATAGCAATTTATAAATATCTTAATGGGGATCTCAGCTTAGAAAAAAAAGCTGTTCATTCGAAGGAATTGCATGAGGACTCGAGGACATACAGTGCGATTAGAGGAGAAGCGTTTTAACCTCAGGCAACGAGGAGGGTTCTTTACTATTAGGGCTACAAGATTGTGGAATTCTCTACCACAAGAGGTGGTTTCTGCGAGTAGTATGGTGGCTTTCAAAAGACTCTTAGACTTACATCTCAAGGATCAGGACATTAAGGGCTATGTGAGATGATTACAGCCACACACACCTACACAGGTTGAACTGGATGGACTATTGTCTTTATTCAACCTCACCTACTATGTAACTATGTAACATTTTCAGAATGCTATGTAGCAATGGCAGCCTCCTTTTTAATGTTTTCTTTAGTGCTGCCCAGTGATTTGCACAGAACCATACAATGCAGCTGATGAAAGATTGTATATTATTCATGTGGTTTTCAGTCATTCATGCTCTTGCACTGCCCGGTCTCGCAGATTCATGCTTATTGACATTTACAATGGAAAGGGAAGTTTGGAAGCTTCGGATAACTCCAACATCTTGGATGCTTATTTTTGTTTTGGTACTTTTCAACCATTCATTCCTTCCTTTCCAGTAATCTTATAAAAGGACATACACCAATCACCCAGGACATTATGACCACTAACAGGTTAAGTGAATAACATTGATTATCTCTTCCGGACAGGGAAGAAGCTCGATTTGGCTCTAAACATCAATGTGAAACAAAGGATGTATCCCATAGGCCACATATCAAAGCAAACCCACTGTAGTAAAGTGTATGGCCCTCTCAGCGTGGGCTCCTGTCAGGCCATGTCCCAACGCATTTCGCTCCGCTGCTTTAGAGCTCAATCATGATTAGACGGGGCTAAGGATGTCAAGCCATATGACAGGAAGTTTGTGATCTGCCATTTTTTGAGTGTTTGGAGAGGCTTGCTGTCTGCAGTGCATCAGATATACCATTTTAAATGTGAGTTTTCAAACTACTTTTTAATAAATACTATTGGAAAACGTTTTACGCTATGATACTCTCTCTTGATTGGAGTTTTGGTGGAAGAAATACAATATGATGAAGAATGTTAGAGTTACCTGTATAGAAGACACTTGGGAGCCAGAAATCTTGCTGATCGGTAGGGGATCAAATACTTATTTCACGCATTAAAATGCAAATCAGTTTAAAAAATTTTTTGAAATGCGTTTTTCTGGATATTTTTTTCTTGTTATTCTGTCTCTCACTTAACCACTTAAGCCCCGGAGGATTTGGCTGCTAAAAGACCAGGGGGTATTTTGCGATTCGGCACTGCGTGACTTCAACGGACAATTGCCCGGTCGTGCGACGCTGTACCTAAACAAATTTGGCGTCCTTTTTTTCCCACAAACAGAGCTTTCTTTTGGTGGTATTTGATCACCTGTGCAATTTTTCGATCACGCGCTATAAACAAAAAAAGAGCGTAAATTTTGCAAAAATAGCAATATTTTTCACATTTTTTTTATATGAAATCCCCCCCCCAAAAAAATGTAAAAATCCAAATTTTTTAACATTTTCAGCCAATTTGTTTTATGCTACCTATGTTTGGTAAAAAAAAATCACAAAAAGCGTATTTTGATTGGTTTGCGCTAAAGTTATCGCGTTTACTAACAAAGGGAAAGATTTTTGTCATTTTTGTTGTTTTTTTTTTTTTAACGCTCAATGGCGGCGATCTGTGATTTTTTTTTTTTTTTTTTTTGCGGTACTGCGACATTACGGCGGACAGATCGGACCCTTGACTGACATTTTTGCCACTTTTGGGGTTACCAGTGACATTTCTACAGTAATCAGTGCTATACATATGCACTGTTACTGTAAAAATACACTGGCAGTGAAGGGGTTAACTTTTTTTGAAAGGGAGGGGCTATGTGTGTCCCTAGGGGCGTGCTTTCTACTGTGATTGGCTGTGGCTTCAGATGTATGAAGAGTGATCAAAGTAGAACCGTATGATCATCCTTCATACACAGGGGAGAATGACAGGCAGCTTGTTTACACAAGCCGCCTGGCTTTCTCCCTCTCCCCCGCCGATCGCAGAGTGACCGGCGGACATCGGGTCCGCCGGTCACACGCGCGGGGGGGTCCGTCACCACGCGGGAGCGGGAGCGCGCCTCCGGCGGCGCGCGCTCGCTCCCTAGACCCTCACAAGCTAGTGACATAGCCCTACGTCACTTTGCCTGTGAGGGGCTGACCGCCGACGTAGATAGTTACGGCAAGTGGTTAAAATAAACCTACGGTTAAAATTATAGACTGATCCATTTCTTTGTCAGTGGGCAATTGTACAAAATCAGCAGAGAATCAAATACTTTTTTCCCCCTCACTGTAAAGTGCTGAATGATGAGAAACAAATACGAAGTGTATAAATAAACTTTTTCATGTGTCATTGTATTCCAGCAGTGGGGAGATTTCCCTGCCATCAGAATACACAGATCAGTGCTGCAGTCTATAGCCCGCAACACTGATCGATTGCCAACCAGGCAGTTGACCCGAAGTTGAGCAGTATATATACTTCTTTTCAATCATCGTGGCCATACAGGGCTTGGCCTTCACTGCTAACCTGGCTGAATTTCAGTCCATGTATGGCTAGTTTACCGCTAGGCACCGATGATACACAAAAATGCGGCCTGTTGGCAGGTAGGCTTTGGCGGCGAGAGGTCACATATTTGCACACCAATTTGCAGACGAAGCTGTGCCAAGAGCTTGCGCTCCCAGCACAGTTACCCGCGGCTAATGAAAAGCTCCTGATCATGTGACAGCCAACCACGGCGGTCACATGATCATTAACCCTGCCACGCCTCCCAGCATCTGAAACCTCTTAAAGGGCTGGGAGGCGCCGGTGCAAAGGGGTTAAGCTTTACACCTAAACGTGGGTTTTATAGCGCATTACATCAGCGAGCTGTGCACACATGTTGCATTATTTTTCAATGGCACCCTGATGTTCATAACTTATGTACCTACCTCTCGCAAATAAAGAATGTATGCTTTGTCTTGTGGTGCACAGAAAACAGCTGTGATTTTGATCTATGAATGTGCCCTTGGAAAAAAAAAAAAAAAGAAAACGTTGGGAAATGCATGTCAAAAAATGTGCCCATGGTGGACCCTAAAACCTAGTCCAGAGATATACAGTCATGGCCAAAAATATTGGCACCCCTGCATTTCTGTCAGATAATGCACCACTTTAGCATTCTCATGTTTATTTCTTTTATTTGTATTGATATGACACAAAGTAGAGAAACAAAAAGCCAAATCTGCCAAATTTCACGCAAAACTCCAAAAATAGACTGGACAAAATTATTGGTACCCTCAATTTATTATTTGGTAGCACACCCCTTGCAAAAAAATAACAAATAAAAAAAAAAAAGTAATCAATCGCTTCCTATAACCATCGGTGAGTTTCTTACACATCTATACTGAAATTTTGGACCACTCTTCTATCGCCAACATCTCCAGGTCTCTCAGATTGAAAGGGTTCCTTTTGTGAACTGCTGTTTTGAGATCTCTCCACAGGTGCTCTATGGGATTTAGATCTGGACTCATTGCTGGCCAGTTCAGTACTCTCCAGCGCTTTGTCTTAAACCATTTGTGTCGTCGTCCTGTATGACCCTTGACATCTGACAGAGACCCAACTTTCTGACACTGGCCCTACATTGCACACCAGAATTCTTTGGCTGTCTTCAGATTTCATAATGCCATGCACACAGTCAAGACATCCAGTGCCTAAAGCTGCAAAGCAACCCCAAAACACCAGTGAACCTGTGTCAATGCTTTTCCACAACTTTTGTTCTCAAATCCTCAGACAATTCTTTGCTGCTCTTTCTCTACACAACAGAAAGGTTGAGTCAATTTCTCACCATTTTAATTGGTTGTCGGTGTGATTTCTATATTGTCAGCACCTGTTAATTGATACAGGTTAGTTTAATTACATATTACAGGAGGATCCCAAACTTGCAATCATTTCTTACAATTTTGAGAAGGTGCCAATAATTTTGTCCAGTCTATTTTTGGAGTTTTGCTTGGAATGTGTCAGATTTGTCTTTGTTTCTCTACCTTCTTGTGTCATACCAATGCAAACAGAAATAAACATGAGACTGCCTAAACAATTGTAATTGCAATAATTTCCTCTGTGAAGTGGTGCATTTTCTGACACACATGCAGGGGTGCCAATATTTTTGATCATGACTTTAACTGCTAAAATAAATCCATCACTGCTGAAAAACTCTTTAAAACTTGTGTGGGGTTTTCTCTCCCTCTCTCTGTTATAGCAGTGGTAGTGCTCTGTCCTAACTATCCATCCGTGCACTGACGGCGGTGCTGGAGTCCCTTTTGTCCTGGGTGAAGGTGGCTGCGGATGTGGGTCACCCTGCTGGGTCTGCAACTTCGCACCTGGAATCCTCTGATAGTGAGGGCAATTCCTCCATGTCTGTGACTGCGCACAAAAGGCGCTGGGGGATGCAATGATTGTATCTGGGCGTGGGACCCTAAAGATGGAGGACATAGCTGAAGCTGCGACTGAGGCGCGGGTACCCTTTGGCACTCACAAGCCATCCAGAGCGGCAAAGAGGTTTCTTTTACCCGCCTATTTTGACAGAATTGTCGCTAAAGAGTGGGAACAACCAAAGTGGCCCGTGGGGTTCCTATGCACTTTATCAGGCGTTACCCCTGTAAGGAGTCACTTCTTCAGATGTGGATTGTGCCACCGGTGCTGGACCTTCTGGTTTTCCAGATTAAACAAGGCAACCATGATTCTGGTGGAAGAGCCCCTGGCCTTTTAAGGACCCGGCTGACCCGAAGGCTGAGGCTGTGGCTGACTGTACACTCTGACTGGTTCGGCAATGAGGACGGCATTCACCATTGCTCTAGTGTCGCAAACTCTGAATGAGTGGGCTAAGCTCTTACGCTGTGACTTGGGAGGGGGAGAATGTCCCCCCCCCCCCCGTCTTTGCCGAACTGGCGAACCAGCTGGACCAGGGGCTGCAGTTTCTGTGATTCCTCTTTGGCTGCAGCTCCCCTGTTGGCTTGCCTCTCTGTTTTGGCTGCGGTCCTTCGGCATGTCTTTGACTCAAGTGCTGGTCTGTGGATCAGACTAAAAAAAGGCTTTGACTGATTATCCTTTCCAGGGAGATCGCCTGTTTGGAGCTACCCTGGATGACAATATTAAAGGTCTCACAGGGGGGGAAAACTTTTCTGTCGCAGGCTAGGAACCTCGTTGCAGACGTGGGCCTTCCTTCTCAGATTATATTATTTTTTGTCCCTCAGGGTCAACTGACAAGGGCTCAAAGCCTTCCAGGGCCTCTTCAGGAGGATCAAAATGAACCTGGTCTGGCAAGCCAAGCTCGGGCTCCTTCGGCATGAAGGTGCACCCTCGCCCCTATCGGGGGTGGGGGGGACGTCTTCGCTGGTTTCTGGATCTGTGGAATTCCCTGGTGCAAGACATGTGGGTCCACAAATTTAATCCATCTGGCTACAAGATCGAGTTTCGCTCTTGTCCCCCAGCGAGATTTTCTTCTTTCCAACTTGCGCCTGTCCCTTAGACCGCTTAAGGGCCTGTTTTGGGGTGGTACAAGACCTGTTCCTTTTAAGGGATGATTGTCCCGGTTCCTACTTTGGAACATTTTCTCAGGGTTTTTACTCAAACCTGTTCAAATTCCCCAGGAAGGAAGGCAGAGTGCATCCAATCCTGGACCTCAAGGAGCTTAAAGAGGAAGTAAACCCTCCTCAGGAAGTTGTACCTATAGGTAAGTCTATATTAAGGCTTACCTATAGGTACTGTAAATATCTCCTAAACATGTACGGTTTAGGAGATATTTACCTTTAATGCAGCCAGTGACGTCACTGGCGCATGCGCTCTGAAGGAACGGCTGATCGTGCCGTTCCTTCAGAGCCCCGTGCCGTGACCGTCGGCTCCCGCGCGCGTGCGCGGGAGTGACGTCACCGCGGCTCCGGCCAATCAGATGGCCGGATGCCGCGATCCCGGAAGACGGGCGACTATACATGTCGCCCGTCATACAGGTAAGCGGACGGCACGGCGGGGGCTCGTTCTAAGGTAAGTATTTCATAATGAGCTAGTATGCGATGCATACTAGCTCATTATGGGTTTCTCTTTCAGGATGTAAAGAAGATAAAAAAAAAATTTCTCGGTGTACAACCTCTTTAACTGCTTTGTGCAGGTACAGAAGTTCAGAACAGAATCCATTTCAACAGTTGTGGCTATCCTGCGTCAGGGAGATTTCCTCGCCTCTGTCGATATCAAGGATGCCTACCTTCCCACACCATTATGTCAGTCACCAGCGTTTTCTTGCTTTTCTGTCGGAGAGGTACATTATCAGTTTGTGGCATTACCCTTTGGTCTTGCCTCTGCTCCTTGGGTCTTCACAAAAGTGTTATCCCCGGTGCTAGCTTTGCTACGCCAACAGGGGGATCGTGTTACTGGGCTACTTGGACGTTTTTTCTTCTGTGAGTGGGGTCTCCCTCTGCTCTGGTGGAAAACCTGGAGATCTCAATACGAACTCTGCAAGTTCGGCTAGATTGTGAATTTTTAGAAGTCTTCTTTGGCTCCGTCCACGAAGCTGAACTTTCTGGGCCTGACTCTGGACTCGGCCTAAGCCAGAGGGCTCCTACCTCTGGACAAACTTCAAAAATTGCAGGCTGCGATTCGCCTCCTGGTGTTTAACAGATGGTCTTTCCACCAGATTTGCATACGGGTGCTTCCTCCCCTTCTATTGGACAGTGGTGAACACAGATGCCAGCCTTTCTGGCTGGGGTGGCGTCCTCAGGCAAGCATTCTATTTAGGGGATGTGGACGCTGGAAGAGTCCAGACTCCCAATCAATGTCTTGGAATTTCGAGCGATCAGACTGTGCCTGGATCATTGGAGGGATCGTCTTCAGGTATGTCTAGTGCGCATTCAATCAGACAATGCCATGGCTTATGTCATTCACCAAGGGGCACAGGAAGTGTCCTGGCAGCTCTGGAGATAGCCGGCATTCTAAGGTGGGTGGGGTTTGTTCCCACCCTCTCCGCTGTGCACATTTCCAAGGTGGATAATTGGCAGCAATCTGCGAGGTTTTTTATTTTTTTGTGGGACTGCAACATTGTGGCGATCAGATCGGACCCTTGACTGACATTTTTGACATATTTGGGGGGACCAGTGACATTACTAATCATTGCTAAAAATATGCACTGTTACTGTAATTATGACACTGGCAGGCAAGGGGTTAACACATTAAGTGATCAAGGGGTTAAATGTGTACCTAGGGGTGTGTTTCTAACTGTATGGGTCTTGTGAAATGATCACAGAGACCTGTGTTCCCATATAGAAGGATCACGGGGGCTCTGTGATCATTCCAGAGAGAACAACGGTCAGCTGTGTTTACAGCAGTTGACTGTTCTTCTCTCTCAGCAGGGAGCCATCGTGGGAGTCAGGCGGCAATCAGTGGCATCCCCGCTGCTGAGTGGGGGCGGGAGTGACCCCGCTCGCCCCTTAGCTGCAGGCACGTGACCGACGTATACCTACGTCATTTCAAGCAGGAGGGCCGTTCTGCTGCAGTATAACTGCGGCGGCGGTCAAAGTGGTTAAGTCCTCATGGATTGTGACGCACACAGCTGCTCTGTCATGTGGAAATGTTTGAGGCGATGTGTGTACGCCTATCACTGCAATATATCAAATTTGAGGTGAGGGTTTTTGAATGATGGTTAAATTTTAGATTTTGAAGTGCCAAACTACGATATTAAAAGTCCAAAAATAGTTTTTTTCCAAACAAATTATATATAAGAATCCAAGCGTTTTAGGGGCTGTACACTGTCCCTGGCTGAAATGTGATATGAAAAATAAAACGATTATTGCTAATAAACAACTTTTATAAAATAACATAGTCTGTTTAAAATAATTAAATTATTTTAAAATAGTTTTTTAATATGATGAAATAGATAAAAATTATGATAAAAAAAGTTGCAGGATTAATTAATGAAAAACACACCAAGTTGCTGATATTTGAACAATAGTAGTTGAACTCGTAAGATTAGAATATGACCATTATCAGTGATCATGAAACGTGTGTGAACAATCCTATGATGATGGCTTAGCCCCCATTCACACTACCGCGACGCTACTTTGCACTGCGACCTCCGAGGTCGCGGTGCGAGCAGCGCGCCGCGACCTCAGAGCGGCCGCCACGGACTTCATAACATTGAAGTCTATGGCGGTCGCCTCCTGGTCGCCCCAAAGAAGCTCTGGGCCCTTTTTCTAGGTCGGAGCGACTTGTGTCGCTCCTATTAGAACGGGTCCGCAGCTTCCCTATGGGAGGCGACCTGTGAGGCGACCAGGTCGCCCTAGTGTGAACCGGGACTTAATGTTATACAGTATGAGTAAACCCATGCATATCTTTTATGCTCTTATGTGCATGCATGTTTCCTCAAGTATGGTGTATATTTGTTTGAGACTAGTGTATAGACATTTTTTACTTTGGGCAGCTGTGCCCTGCCGTTGTATCTCCTAGGTGCTGAAATATGCCTGCATTTTACAACGTACGCCTGTATGCGCTGTATGCGACCTCAATTAACCGATAATTAGTTTTAGAACCAGCTTAAAGAAAGCTTGTTAGTGCATCCAACACTAACCTCTTCCTAAGTTGACAAGGCTGTTGTCCAAGGATAGTTTCATTGCTCCTCCAGTGGAGGAATGAGTGTAGTCATTGACAGGAAGTACACTATATTGTCATAAGCATTGGAACGCCTGCCTTTTACAGGCATATGAACTTTAAAGACATCCCAGTCTTTGTCCGTAGGATTTATTATTGAGTTGGCCCACCCTTTGCAGCTATAACAGCTTCAACTCTTCTGGGAAGGCTGTCCAAAGGGTTTAGGAGTGTGTCTATGGGAATGATTGACCGTTTCTTCCTAAAGCGCATTTGTGAGGTCAGGCACTGATGTTGGAGAAGAAGACCTGGCTTGTAGTCTCTGCTCGAATTCATCCCAAAGGTGTTCCATTGGGTTGAGGTCAGGACTCTGGGCAGGCCAGTTAACTTCTTCCACCCCAAACTTGCTTATCCATGTCTTTATGGACTGGAATGCACCATGCTCTGCTCTTTTTTTACTGGAACGCACTGGGGCTGCAAGCACTGGTGTGAACTATGCCTTTGAAAACCATATAACCTACTTTCCATTTTTTTTTTTTTTTTTAATTCAGGAAAAAGCTTTATTGAGAATGTTAATAACAAACAATACATCACACAGACAGCATAATGTACATTGGAAATCAATACTGCACTAAACAAGGTATGCACATACTCGTGTAAGGTACACAACATTCCAACGTAGAATAAGAGAGAAGCAGTCTGCATATATCCAGCCAAAGCTTAACCATTCATCATATGGGATCAAAAGTATAGTGTACATATAACCAATAACCATAGAACATGTAACCATTTTAACTAGTTTTTGCCATTCTCTGAGCTGCTACAAGGCAGTCTCCACTACCGGAGCAATCGATCAAGAACAAGTTGGGGAGGTGCCACTTCAGGTGCAGTTAACCAACATCCCCATATATTTTCAAATTTCATGGGTGACTTCCTATGGAAATGAGTATTCTTTTCTCGAACAAGAATAGAGTTCACCGATTTGGATCCACTGTGTGCCAGTAGGGGGATTCTAAAAGATCCACAGTCTAGCTATGAGTTTTTTGGCCAGGTATAATAATCTGCTCAGAGCTGTATGTGGATGATAAAGCGCCTCATCTAAGCTCCCCAACAAACACGTCAGCGAATCCAATGGAAGTTTAACCTGATATACCAGATTAATAGTGGACACCACATAGCTCCAATATCTCACAAGTTTAGGGCATTTCCAGAGCATGTGAAGGAAGTCACCGGGATGCACTTGATATTTGGAACAGACAGGCGTGTCTCGTCTACCCCATGCATATAGCTTAGTTGGAGTTCTATAGGTGCGGTACAACACAAATAGATGGGACAGTTTGTGTGTGGCAGACACTGACACTAAAGGACCCGCCTCCACTATCTGTTCCCACTGATCTCCGCCAATGGGGCCAACATCTCGTTCCCACTTTTCTCAGCAAGGAAGCAGGGCCGAGTCTTCCAGGTAAGATAACAATGTAGTATATATCCTAGAAATAATACCTTTTTTTCCCCCCTATCTGTAAAAATAGATTCCAAAAAAGTGGATTCAACCAGCTGCAAGAAAGTGTGCCACCTCTGACTGCGAAATGCATGAGCCAAACGCATATATTGATATCTACAGTTCCTGAGCAGCTGAAAGTCCGCGGTTAGTTGTGCAAAGGTCTTGACATCAGCATGGACACAGCTGGGAAATATATTTAACCCCAGCCCGTCTCCATACAGGGAAAATACCAAGCCTGGCCAATTCTACATAGAAGCAATTATTCCACAGAGGGATGAGGGTAAAGTAACCTGATAGGCCCAGTCTCTGTTTGACCATCCTCCACACCTTGGTTAGAAGCTGAGAGGTAGGGCAACAAGAGAGGGTACTGGGGAAACCCATCTCCATATGGGAAAATGAGGTGTATTCCATTGGTTTACACCAAAAAAATGCACTGGACTGCATGTGGTGTGACCTGGCCCTCATGCAGTCATAAACATTTAAAGTAGAGAAAGAAACAGAAAATGCCCCCAGGGGTTTTTAGGCAGCAAATATAGGTGAGACTATAGGTGTATAAAAATGACATCTTTATTGAAAAATTAATAAAAGCCATTAAAAATCCAAAAGCATAAGCTATAAGCTCTGGTTACAGCAAGACATACAATTGTCATACATTGCTAGAAAGCAAAGATCAAATCACAATTACAGATCATCACACATTGATAGAGGACCTGACACATTTCGACCTGTACAGTAAGGTCTTCCTCAGGGGGCATGTGGTGTTTAAAAAATGTTTACACAATTAGAAAGCATGTAATATTACATCTGATATACTGACATCATACAGATGTGGATAAACATAAAAATAAGAGGCTTTACCCAATCATTGCTGACTATCTAGTGACAGAGAGCATTTTCATAGTTACAGGAACTTCCCCAGAGATGGAGAGGGTTGTCATACTCCTATAGAGGTGGACACGCACTGGACTACAAGGAGCCACACAGGAGGCCTGCCATAGCGGGACAGGGCACCTGTCTGTAGAGACAATTATTGAATAGATGAAGCTTATGTGAGAGTGATGGAGAATATATACTAGGTGAGTGGAATATTGGAATACTAGTATGGGGAGGAAAAAGGAGGTGAAAAAAGGGGGGAAAAAAAAAAGAGAACGGAAAGGGAGAGGAAGAACGGGGGGGGGGGGGGGGGGGGCGTAAGGAAAAAGAAAGAAGTGAAAGGTAGAATGGCATGGGGGAAAAGCGGGGAGGAAGGGAAGAGTAGGAAGGGAGAAGACAGGTGGGAGGGGGGGATGAGAGGAGGAAATAAGAAAAGGTGAGGGGGAGTGGAAAAAGAAAGGGGGATGAAGGAAGAGGAGGGGGGGTAGGGAAGGGGGCATGAGGAACAGGGGAGGGGGTAGAAGGAAAGGGTGAAGTGCTAGGGGGAAAAAAGGGGATGATGAAAGTGACATGATGGGGTAAAGACAAGAATAAAAAGGAGGATGGATGGAAGGGGAAGGAGAGAAAGGGGAGAGGCGGTGGCGGGGGGGGAGGAGGGGAAGAAGGGAAGGAAAAGGGCGGGGGGGGGGATGAGAAAAGGTGAAAGACCAAAGGGAACCCTTGGATGGCAGCTCAAGGGTGAGTAATGAGGTTGAAATGGGAATGTGTGAAGGGAAAGATGGCAAATGAAAAAGCCAGCATCCAAACGTACTGTGTGAATATCTGCGCAAAAATGTGAAATAAAGTGTACAAAAATGATTGCAGTCTTACATATGTCACTGTTGCATAGTGCTGGAGAAGTCTGATGGAGATAAAGAGAGCACTGCTGTAATTTTTCTTTTTTCCCTTTTTCCTCACCTCCTTTTTCCTTTTTTCTCCCCATACTAGTATTCCAATATTCCACTCACGTAGTATACAGGTCCCTCTCAAAAAATTAGCATATTGTGATAAAGTTCATTATTTTCTGTAATGTACTGATAAACATTAGACTTTCATATATTTTAGATTCATTACACACAACTGAAGTAGTGCAAGCCTTTTATTGTTTTAATATTGATGATTTTGGCATACAGCTCATGAAAACCCAAAATTCCTATCTCAAAAAATTAGCATATTTCATCTGACCAATAAAAGAAAAGTGTTTTTAATACAAAAAAAGTCAACCTTCAAATAATTATGTTCAGTTATGCACTCAATACTTGGTCGGGAATCCTTTTGCAGAAATGACTGCTTCAATGCGGTGTGGCATGGAGGCAATCAGCCTGTGGCACTGCTGAGGTGTTATGGAGGCCCAGGATGCTTCGATAGTGGCCTTGAGCTCATCCAGAGTGTTGGGTCTTGCGTCTCTCAACTTTCTCTTCACAACATCCCACAGATTCTCTATGGGGTTCAGGTCAGGAGAGTTGGCAGGCCAATTGAGCACAGTAATACCATGGTCAGTAAACCATTTACCAGTGGTTTTGGCACTGTGAGCAGGTGCCAGGTCGTGCTGAAAAATGAAATCTTCATCTCCATAAAGCTTTTCAGCAGATGGAAGCATGAAGTGCTCCAAAATCTCCTGATAGCTAGCTGCATTGACCCTGCCCTTGATAAAACACAGTGGACCAACACCAGCAGCTGACATGGCACCCCAGACCATCACTGACTGTGGGTACTTGACACTGGACTTCAGGCATTTTGGCATTTCCCTCTCCCCAGTCTTCCTCAGGATCCGGTCACCTCTTCTCGTTGTGCAGCGTTTTCTGCCACACTTTTTCCTTCCCACAGACTTCCCACTGAGGTGCCTTGATACAGCACTCTGGGAACAGCCTATTCGTTCAGAAATTTCTTTCTGTGTCTTACCCTCTTGCTTAAGGGTGTCAATGATGGCCTTCTGGACAGCAGTCAGGTCGGCAGTCTTACCCATGATTGCGGTTTTGAGTAATGAACCAGGCTGGGAGTTTTTAAAAGCCTCAGGAATCTTTTGCAGGTGTTTAGAGTTAATTAGTTGATTCAGATGATTAGGTTGATAGCTCGTTTAGAGAACCTTTTCATGATATGCAAATTTTTTGAGATAGAAATTTTGGGTTTTCATGAGCTGTATGCCAAAATTATCAATATTAAAACAAAAAAAGGCTTGCACTACTTCAGTTGTGTGTAATGAATCTAAAATATATGAAAGTCTAATGTTTATCAGTACATTACAGAAAATAATAACTTTATCACAATATGCTAATTTTTTGAGAGGGACCTGTATATTCTCCATCACTCTCACATAAGCTTCATCTATTCAATAATTGTGTCTACAGACAGGTGCCCTGTCCCGCTATGGCGGGCCTCCTGTGTGGCTCCTTGTAGTCCAGTGCGTGTCCGTGTCCACCTCTATAGGAGTATGACAACCCTCTCCATCTCCTGGGAAGTTCTTGTAGCTATGAAAATGCTCTCTGGTCACTAGATAGTCAGCATTGATTGGGTAAAGCCTCATGTTTTTATGTTTATCTACATCTGTATGATGTCAGTATATCAGATGTAATATTACATGTTTTCTAATTGTGTAACATTTTTTTTAGACATTACATGCCCCCTGAGGAAGACCTTACTGTACAGGTCGAAACGCGTCGGGGTCCTCTATCAATGTGTGATGATCTGTAATTGTGATTTGATCTTTGCTTTCTAGCAATGTATGACAACTGTAACCAGAGCTCATAGCTTACGCTTTTGAATTTTTAATGGTTTTTATCAATTTTTTCAATAAAGATGTACATTTTTTATACACATATATAGTCTCACCTATATTTGCTGCCTAAAAACCCCTGGGGGCCTTTTCTGTTTCTTCCTCTCCAGTCGTATTGGGGTGAGCAGCCTCTCCATATATTGTGTTGTCCCTTCCTAGTCAAGAATCTAAAGTATAACTAAAGGCAAAATTTTCTTTTTCTTGGGGCAGAGTGGAGATGGATTAAGAACACCTGTCAGGTTTTTATTGCTGCCTGTGCCCCTGTTATGAAGGTTCACTTTCTCTATTTGTCAGTTTTACCATTCTTATCAAAAGTGAAAGTAAAATCCCAAATTTTGAGTTGTCCCTACAACGGTAAGTGGGGGAAATCTTCCGACGGGGACACTAGTTCTGGTGACCCTGGCAACAACCCATTCCCTCATTTTGAAGGGATTTTCACACACTTCCTGTTTGCACTATGGAACAGGAAGTGAAGGGAAATCTCCCCAGTGGCATACAAATGGCTAAAAAACGTTCTCTATCCAAAATGAAAAGAAAAGTTTTTCCTCTAGTTTTAAATTTGGTAGAGAGTCAGTGCTAAATTGTCTGTCTAAGGCAGCTTACAGGAGTTCAGTAATACAAAACCCAAAAATGTAACGGATTTTATTTAATTGCCTCTAGTTTTACTTTAAAGTGTATATAAACCCTCACCTTGTAAAACAACCCATTCCGTTTAAAATGGTAATGAATGGAAAAACATTGGTGTATAGATTAAAAAAAACATTTTAAGCACTTTTTTCCCTTTTTGATAATCGATTGCATAATCTCATACCCTCTTTTCTTAGCTGCATAAGAGCTAGGGGAGAGGAAACAGCAGTACGTGGATCTTCCCAGTGAAAGGCTGTGCAGAGGGTGAAGGGGATCTGAGCTTTGAAGGAGATCACCCTGAGTTCCCTGCACAGCTAGAGAACTGACTGCAGTGTGCTCTTCTGCTTAGTGTGGTCAGTTTTTTAAAAATAGGAAAGCAGAGGGACTGGCAGGAATATCAGGGATTTCACACAAAGGTAGCAATGCAAAGAGAACAGGATACTTTTTCAGTACAAGGTACAGCGCAGGCACATATTAGGAATATGAAATATTGGGGTAACATATTATTCTTTAAGAAATAGTAAGCTGCAATATATTAGGTTTGTTTCCGGGTTTAGGTTTGTTATTTTGAATGAGATATTTTATATTGAATAAGCAAAGTATGGATTCTGTAATAGAAATCAGAATGTTTATGAATGAGGCAGCCTGCTTTAGTTTTCTGTACATCCTGGCTTCTTTGTGTTTTGTATGTCTTTGTCACACATTATTCTATTTGCAGCCTGCAGGCAACTTTCTGTAATGTAGTGAGTTTCATTCCTCAGACGTATTAAGCAATTTTCTGTCGTAGATTTCTAGGAAATTGTTTGAGAGAAATGTAGGCTTGTTAATTAAAAGCTGTAACCCCACTTAAATATAAATGTTCTGTGCCAGTAATAACTTTATGGTCTGGAAATGGGTTTAGCTTGCATCTGGTTTGTTTTACTGGTGTGTGTATTTATTTATTGTCATAGCAAAATCTGTCACCACATTCAGTTTTTGGTGAGCTGTCCAATGATTGGCTGCTTTGTGAATTATATCCTACTTTGTTTCAGTGGGTACTGCAATGTACACGCATTTTTGGAGATCCAATAATAGTTGCAGTGAAAAATGCTTTAGCACCTCCATGGTGTAGCTATTGTTTTAAGTTAAAGGTTGTACATAGTCTAGTTGAAAAAAGACACAATTCCATCCAGTTCAACCAATAGTTGTAATGGTGTATATATATATATATATATTTTTACTGGACAAATTCTGACATTTCTCTCATATATGTAAAAAACTGTTTTTATTTTATTGCTAGAAAGTTACTTAGAATCCCCAAACATTAGAATTTTTTTTTGCAGAGATCCTAGGGAATAAAATGGCGGCAATTTTTTATCTCACACACGGTCTTTGTGCAGCAATTTTTCAAACTCTTATTTCCCAAGTCATCCTCCAGGACGGTCACATGAGAGAGATGGCTCCTCCTCCTACAGGAAACACAATCACAGTTAAGTTTAAAAGGCCGCCCCCCAGGCTGCCCCACAGTTCTTGTGTTTCCTGTCCTGCTTACGCAAGCATGGTCTTTAAAAACATCCCATGTTTGTTATTTTATTTCCCTTATCCTGGGCAGGCGTCCTGGGATACCTCCTCTTTCCACCAGCTTGGGCCGATAAGACTATCAGGCGGACTGGTGCCAGTAATGGGGGCGAAGGAGGAGGACTTCCTAGGGGGAGGAGGGGGTCAGGAAGACACCCTCTCCTCTTTCTTCCATGTGGGGGCAGACGTACGGCTGGAGACCTGAGGTCAGGTTATTTCCAGCGATACTGCCTTGTTTGCTTACCTTGTTCCAGGGGGACTAAGGAGAAGCCGACCTATGAGGGGACCATTCGGCCAGCCGGAGGCCGTGCTGAACCGCACGCCATACCCTTAAGAGAGGTCTTTTTCCCACGCCGGGTTTCCCGGTGGAGTAACCGGCGCATACTGCAGCAGCCAGCGTCGCCGCTGTCGCGGCGGAAGTGACACAACTAATATGGCGCCGCCACCGGAAGTGGGGCGGCGGCCATTTTGGAAGTGGGCAAAAGCGCCGGAAGTGAGGAAAAAGCGCCAATCGAGTCCCTGGCGGGAAATTTGTTTTAAAAAAGGCGCCAATTCACTCACACAGCGGGCTACACTCTGTCAAGTCAGGCTGCTGCAGGATTCCTTCCCTCCAGGCAGTCCTGATGGCGGAGGACCAGTCCCTAATACCAGAGGCTGTTGCTTGTGGCCCCAGCCTGAGTACGATAAGTGGAGGGAAGAGATAGAGCAGGGGGCAACTCCATCACCCACTCTGGGGTCCCCGCCCCCCCCCCCCCAAAAAAAAAAAAGAAAATGGATTTATATATGGGGGGGGGGGGAAGCCTCTTGGTTTCGCCAAGTGGGGGGAAAAGGGGGGAGTCGGTGGTAGGCCCTTTTTTTATGGGATAAAAGGGTGAGGGAGTAAGCACTCCAGAGGGACGGGCGATAATGGGCTTTATGTCTCTCTCTGTTCTCTCCTTCTGCAGCTCAAGTCCGCAGAGGCTATAGACACAGCGACGAAGCCTAAGAAGAAATACTGCTGCATCTGCGGGACAAAAATCCCAACGGATTCAAACAAACTACTATGCCCCAAGTGCATTAAGAAGGTTATTAGTGAAGAATCCAAGCCGCTAGGGAAAGATTTCCTTGATTTCAAGAAAGAAGTCACATCAACACTAAAATCTCTGCAGTCCTCCATAGATGGAATGAGACAGGCAGACCAACCATCCACGTCAGGATACCGCGTAAAAACGACAAGGATCCAAACGGTCACTAGGCCAGTAGAAGAATCCTCAGATTCAGACTCCCAAGATGAGGAAGGAGAACTCATCGGGGGAGACAGCTCAGATTCAGAAGAGGACAGCGGGGTTCAAGGAAAGGTGACTAGACACCTATTCCCAACGGAAGAGACGGAGGAACTTCTAAAAGCAAAATACGTAACAGAAGACCTACAAGAAGAGGAAGAAACAAGATCGGTAAGAGACCGACTATACAGAGGACTTCAGGTGCCGAAGACTTGTACTTTTCCAGTTCACCATTCCCTGGAAGGGATCATCAAGAAGGAATGGGAATGTCCCGAAAACAAACTTTTTTTCCCGAAGGCTATGAAAAAGAGGTTCCCTTTTGATGATGCAGTAGAGGTTTGGGCCAAATGCCCAAAAATCGACGCACCGCTAGCTAAAGTGTCAAAAAAGTCGGACCTGTCCTTCGAAGACATGGGCCACTTAAAAGATCCGATGGATAAGAAGATCGACGTGACACTTCGGAGGGCCTATGAGGCTGGGGCAGCATCCTTTCAGCCTAGTATGGCCAATACCTGTGTGGCTAGAAACATGTCCTTCTGGCTGGAACAGCTAAGGGAACAGCTGGAAAAGGTACCGGGAAGCGAAGAGGCACAGAATTCCTTCCTCTTGATAGAGAAAGGGGTGGCCTACATGGCAGATGCAGCAGCAGAAGGAGTACGAATTGCAGCCAGAACTACGGGTCTAGTAAATTCTGCAAGAAGAGCCCTCTGGCTCAAGACCTGGGAGGGGGACTACGCGTCTAGGAATAAGCTATGCGGTATCCCCTTCGATGGGAAGTTACTTTTTGGCCAGGAACTGGACAAGGTCCTGGAAAGGTCAGCAGACAAAGCAAAAGGATTCCCCACCAAGAAAAAGGAAAAACAGAAGAAGTTTTTTCGTCGCCCAAGGGGCGACACACAACCCAAGGGGGGAAAACCCAATATCCAGAGGAAGTGGGTATACAATAAAGGCAAGGGTAGACCAAACAACCCCTTCCCGAATAACAACAGCAATGTCGGCAAGTCTCAGTGACGCCAGACGGCCGGTAGGGGGGAAACTGAGATTTTTCTTTCCCCAATGGGAAGAATTTTGCACCAACCATTTCATAGTAAATATCATCAAGGAAGGGTACAAGATAGAGTTTGTGACAAACCCTCCCCACAAATTTCGGGTAACCTCCCTACCAGGAACATCACCGGCAAAGGAAGCTTGGGAAATATCCATATCAAACCTGCTACAGGAGGAGGTAATAAAGGAGATACCCTTAGCGCATCAAGGAGAAGGGTTCTTCTCCAGAGTCTTAAGACCAAAACCTTCAGGCAAACATCGCCTAATTCTGAACCTCAAGGACCTCAACCGAAGAGTGAGGTACAGGAGGTTCAAAATCCTGGGTTACCGAATCAACACAGTAACACAAAAGATCCTGTTACCAGAGAACAAGATTGTGAAGCTTCAAGAGGCTACAAGACGCCTAATAGATTTACGTCGGATATCAAGAAGAGAAACTATGGTGGTCCTAGGCCTCATGTCATCAGCCATCCCTGCAGTGCAGTGGGCTCAGTTCCACATGAGACCCCTACAGAGACATCTTTTGAGTCACTGGAACGGGAAGACCTCAGAACTGGACGATTTAATAAGGATCCCACCATTGGTAAAAAAAGTCGCTAACCTGGTGGCTAGAAGAGGGTCTTCTATCTCAAGGGAGACTCTGGATGCCTACAGTACAGGTCAGAATAACGACGGACGCAAGCCTCTTCGGCTGGGGAGCCCACATAGGACACCAGGTGAGACAAGGAACCTGGTGCCACTCTGGGGAGGAAGTATCCTCAAACATGAGGGAACTGGCGGCCGTAAGAGAGGCACTGATAGGATTCCAACAAGAGGCAAAAGGGAAACATGTACAAATCCAGTCGGACAACATGGCGACAGTTGCTTACATCAACCACCAAGGGGGTACACGCTCAAAGCACCTGATGAAAATAGCGCAGGACATCCTATCAGAAGCAGAAGCAAACCTCTTATCCATTTCGGCAGTGCACATAAAGGGATCAGTAAATTTACTGGCAGATCTACTGAGCCGGAGGCACCTGGATCCAGCAGAGTGGGAACTAAATCACCAGGTTTTCAGTCTGCTGGTACAGAGGTGGGGTACACCGGAGGTGGATCTGTTCGCCACAATGAACAACAGAAAAGTAAGGTCATTTTTTTCCCTACACAAGGAAAAAGACGCACTGGGCATAGACGCCCTAGCATTTCCCTGGAACTTTCGCCTGGCGTATGCGTTTCCTCCGATACAACTGATTCCGAGGACAATCAGGAAAATCCGCCAAGAGGGGACAAGGGTAATCCTAGTGGCACCGTTCTGGCCAAAACGAGCTTGGTTCACCCCTCTGTGGAAAATGGCGGAGGAGGAACCCTGGATGTTACCAGCTCAGGAAGACCTGGCTCAAAAGGGAGCTCATCACCCTTCCAGTCAGACGTTACAACTAGCAGCATGGATCCTGAACGGAGCATACTATTAAATAAAGGACTTTCTACAAGGGTCACGGAAGTACTGCTCCAGAGCAGAAAACCTGTAACCAGGAAGATCTATAATAAGATATGGAAGACGTACAAACTTAAGATGGAGCCCAGCAACAATGATCTAAAAGACATTAGCACGGTGCTAGAATTTTTTCTAGATGGAGCAGACAAGGGTCTGGCTGTAAATACCCTCAAAGTTCAAGCAGCAGCCCTGTCGATTTTTCTGGAAAAACCTATAGGAGAAGACCCTTTTAGTGAAGAGATTCTTCAAATCCATACAAAGATCCAGGCTTTGCAAAAATCTTAGCTTGGCTCCATGGGACCTAACATTGGTACTACAGGCACTCACCAAAGCCCCTTTCGAATCATTGGAAGTATCCAACTTGAAGAATCTTACTCTGAAAGCGGCATTTCTCGTGGCAATTACATCAGCCAGAAGGGTGAGTGACCTTCAGACTCTTTCCATGAAGGAGCCTTTCCTAAAGATTTTTCCGGACAAATTAATCTTGAGGACGGACCCTCTTTTCCTTCCGAAAGTATCGTCTGATTTCCATCGGACTCAAGAAGTAGTCCTTCCATCATTCTGTCAAAATCCAACCTCACCAGGTGAGGAAGTCTTTTCTACCTAGGATGTTAAAAGAGGTGTATCTTGCACTACATAGAAGCCACCAAGGAAATCAGGAAATCAGCTAACTTATTTATCCTTTTTGGAGGTACTTAGAAAGGGGAAGCAGCTTCTAAATCATCCATAGCCAGGTGGATCAGGATGGCTATCCACGCCGCCTACACGGGACAAAACAAAGTTTACCAGCCGGCATCAAGGCACATTCCACTCAAGCAATATCAACATCTTGGGCAGAAAAGGCTGGGGCCTCAGCAGAGCAAATCTGCAAAGCAGCCACTTGGTCAAGTGATTTGCCATTTGTCAAACACTACAGGGTCGACCTGGTCTCCGCCCAGGATCTATCCTTCGGTCGCAAAGTGCTCCAGGCAGTAGTCTCACCCTAGGTATGCACCGTTGGGGTCTCGTGACCGTCCTGGAGGATGACTTGGGAAAGAATAAGTTATTACCTGATAACTCCCTTTCCAGGAATCCTCCAGGACGGTGGACCCCCACCCTATTAACAAATTGTATGCATAGAAATTATAGTTTGAGCTAGTCGCTTAAGCAGGCCAGTTCATCTTTTTACAACTGTGGGGCAGCCTGGGGGGCGGCCTTTTAAACTTAACTGTGCTTGTGTTTCCTGTAGGAGGAGGAGCCATCTCTCTCATGTGACCGTCCTGGAGGATTCCTGGAAAGGGAGTTATCAGGTAATAACTTATTCTTTCTCTGTCGCTCATTGACAGACGTAGTCCTCCTTGATTAATATCAACTCGGGTTATACTGCCCTCTACAGGAGTAGGACTAGACAGGAAAGAAAACGTTCTGGCCACACCCTAGGGGCAGTCCCAGAGGGTATATCCTCTCACTTCCTGCTACAGCAAATCAGTTTTTTTCTGTCTAGTTAGGAGTAAGGACCTAGATGCCTTGCTAGGATCTTCGGTCCTGGCAAGATTTTTTTCTTAGATTTTTTTTAGACAGCTTTTTTCTCCAGTGTTCCTGTGAGATCTTCAAGCAAGCACGCTGGAACTGGGCGACGGGCTGGATGTTGAGATCCAGTGGTCACCCCAGTTCAGCCTACGAGCGCGTGCAGGCCATAGCTCCGGGCTGGGTCGGCTGCGACATAGTCCCACTGGACGGGGACTGACCCTGCGAGTTAAACGTCTCGCCTGGACGCCAATGACCAACAGAGTCACGGCGTCCGTATTGGTCGACAGCCCCCCCACCCCGGTGGAGAGGGGTTCTGTCAGGAGTTGGCGCCCGCCTGGTTCCGGTATGGTGAGTAGAATGTTCCCCCTCTCCCCCTGTCGGGTTTGTGGTGGACGCGGGCCCCTCTCTGGGATGGTAGGATGGGTCTCCCCTCTATCCTATAACAGGTCACAGATCCCCCAATTTGAGTGTGATTTTTTGTGAATAGAAACCAGGAGGCTTGGTTTGGGAGCTGACTATCTAAAGTCATTGTAAGACTGTAAGGGTGACTGAAGTCAGTGGCAGTACTAAAAGGCATTACTATTGAAGTAAAAGGTATCCTACCTGTCAGAGTGTGTACACAGGCCGATGCCTATGCCTGAGTTACTACAGTCCAGATCGCCATTCCTCCAGCAACCGGTCACTTCCACGGGCTGCACAGCCTACTCCTGTAGAGCCTGACGGCTCACGGACTGCATGCGGCCCGCCAGGGTCCTGTACCGCCGGGCAGGCTTATCACCATTCATGGTGAAGTTTGTGGGGCCGAGGCACTCCCGCAGGCTGCCAGGCCGAATACATACATCCCACAGGCCGCTGCTAGCCGCCGCTATCCTACACAGGCCGCCGCCATTGTATTGCAGATCGCACGAGGCCGCCATATTGGCGTAGCCTCGTGTCTCCAGCATGGGGGCGGCCATGTTTGAGGTGACCAAACACCTCGAGGAGCTATGGGGAGGCGTGTAAAGGGGCGGAGCCGCCTCCTTTCACCCGGGAAAGCAAGCCAAAGACTTCCTGTCTGTAATAGACAGTGCTGGAACAGGTTGTATTGAAACTTCTGAGCATCAAGTGGTGAGCCTTGGGGTCTCTCTCTCTCTCTGTAGGGGTCCTAAGCAGGTAACACTGAGGGGCGCTGTGGCTCTGGGGGTCTAAAGAGAAAAAAAAAAAAAAGTTTATTTATTTTTTTTTTTTTGCAAATTATTTTTCCCGGCAAGTGTCTGGAATAATCATGGACCCTGCCACACAGGTACCCCCACCTGATCCCCTCGAGGGGCAGCAGGACCCTCCAGTTAACAGAATATTGATGCATTTACAGCAGTTTTGGAGTCTTTGGTATCCCGGGTGGAGATGGCCTGTCCGGGACGGGGGTCAAGAAAGCGACCCCCGCCTACCCCTATTTCATCTGATGATTCAGATTCTGAGATAATCATTGCAGCTGCAGGTCCCTCTGCAGGGGCTGTTGTCTCAGGTAAAGTTCCCTCAGATAGTGAGGGGGACGGTTCTACCTCCGCCACAGCACAAGAAGAAGCATTGGTGGACGCACTAGTTGTGTCGGTCCGGGAAACCTTAAGGCTCGGTTCACACTGATGCGATGCGGGAAGGCTGCGAATTCGCAGCCTGTTCCCGCATCGCACACGCACCCCCGGCAGTTCACACTGCCGTATGCGATCCGCTGGGGGTGTCAATGTAATCTTAACGACACCCCCAGTTTGATCGCATATCGCAGTGCGATCGTGCAGTTCGCACAGGATCGGATCGCACAAGTGTGAACCGCTGTGCGATCCGATCCTGATGCGGCAGCAAAAATGCCTCCTGTGCGTGTTTGCTGCGGGTGCGATGCGAATTTAGCCATACAAACTGTATGGCTATACTCGCACCGCACAGCTGATCGCATGTCATGTCGCAGCAGTGCGCTCCGACATGACATGCGAACCCCGCACACGCAGTAGTGTGAACCGGGGCTAAGACTGGAGGTTTTACCGGCAGAGGTAACAGAGATGGATATTCCCTTTGGTACTAGTAAACCTACCAAGACGGCGAAGGTTTTTCCCTTACCCAAATGTTTTGGTAATAAAATTAAAGAGGAATGGGATCATCCAAAACGTACCCTTACTGTTTCCAAGCGCATTGCTAGACGCTATCCGTTTGAGGAATCCCTCATTAAGAAATGGACGGTACCACCAGTGGTGGATCCACCTATTTCCAGACTGAATAAAGCCACTGTTATCCCGTTGGAGGACGATCCGTCCTTTAAGGATCCGGTGGATCGGAAGATGGAAGCGGAGTCCCGCACTATTTTTTCCCTGAAAGGGTCAGCCTTTAGACCAGTGATTGTCATTGGTTTAGTTTCACAAACATTAACGGAATGGGCAAAATTGTTACGCCATGACCTAAAGGGGAAAGGTATCCCCCAGGCAGCATCTGATTTGATGGAACAAATTATACAAGGACTGCAGTTCGTCTGTGACGCAGCCCTGGATGCCACCCCCTTGTTAGGGCATGCATCGATGTCAGCGGTAGTCCTGAGAAGTGTGCTGTGGTTAAAATGCTGGTCGGCGGATCTAGGTTCCAAAAAAGCCTTGGAGAATCTCCCCTTTCAGGGGAATCGCCTATTTGGGGCCACCCTAGATGAGATCATTAAGGATGTCACTGGGGGCAAGAGCACTTTTTTTTTTTTTTGCCGCAGGCTGCTAAAGCTAAAGGACCTCTTAACAAGCGTGGACCTTTCTTTGCCGCTCATAAAGGGTTCGTTCGCTCCGCTGGGGCGAGCGGGAAAGGCAAAGCCCCTCTAGGAGGGTTCAAGAGGCGCTGGTTGGGCAAACAAAAGGCCGACTCAGCCAAACCTGAAGTTAAGGCTAATACAGCCTGAAGGTGCGCCCCCACCCGGCTTAGGGGTGGGGGGACGTCTTCACCGGTGTTCAGATCTAGGGCTTTCCTGAATCCTGGACTAAGGGGTTCAGGAGATCATACGATCAGGATACAAGATCGAGTGTCGATCACTGCTACCGGTGCAATTCTTCCCTTCCAACATTTAGGTGCTACAAGAGCGGTAGTTCCCGTTCCCTAAACAGATCATTTTCTTTACCTTTTCCAAAGATCATTCTCAGTTCCCTCCAGGAATCGGATCCGGTTGAGCAAGCGGACCAAGGAGCCTCTAGTCTGGTGACTTCGGTCTCTAATGCTCAACCAATGAGAAATCATCACTCCTGATAGGAATCAAGTTTCTGATAAATGTGTGGGAACAGAGAGCGATCAGACTTTGTCGGATTGCCTGGACCAAGCAGCTCTAGGGCAGCCTGGTTCGAATCCAGTCAGACAATATCAGGGTGATGACTTAGGTCGATCACCAAGGATTTCACCATCTGTGTCTTCATCAGAACATCCCGGAGGTGGATCTGTTGGCATATCGGCTCAACAGGAAGGCGCGGAGGTTGGTAACGCGCGCCTGCGGTCCTCTAGCGGACGCAGCAGACGCGCTGAACGGCCTGTAAAGGCAGTGTCGGCTACTATATGTCTTCCCTCCTCTCAGATTGCTGCTGAGATTTCTCCGCAGGATAGAGATGGAGGGAACTCCAGTTATCCTGGAAATTCTAGGCTAGCCTCGTCAAGCCGGTCAGGCCGACTTGGACATGCTAGTCGCGAACGCTCCTTGGAGACTTCCTCTCAGGGAGGATCTGCGGTCTCAAGGTCCGATCTTCCATCGTGCTTTTACAGTCGCTGGTTTTAATGGCCTGGCCATTGAGACCCAGGTACTGAAGGACAGAGGGTGTCAGCTTCAGTTATTCCTACTCTAATTAAAGCAAGGAAAGCGACTTCCAGCAAAGTCTATTATCGCACATGGAAGACTTATATCGCGTGGTGTGAATCTTTGGGATTTCCCCCACGTACCTATTCGGTGACCCGAATCTTGGCTTTTCTGCAAAAGGGGGTTGAGCAGAAACTATCCTTGAGCACTATCAAGGGTCAGGTTTCAGCATTAGCAATCTTCTTTCAGAAGCCTTTGGCTACTCATTCCTTGGTGCGGAATTTCATCCAGGGGGTGCGGCACTTGGCTCCGCCAGTCCGCGCGCCCTTACCGCCCTGGGATCTTAATTTGGTTTTGTCGGTTCTGCAGAAACCTCCCTTTGAAAATATCAGGGAGATTCCCTTGCTTACATTATCCCAGAAGGTGGCCTTCTTGGTGGCTATCACTTCTGCACGCAGGGTGTCAGAACTGGCTGCTCTATCATGCCATTCCCCATATCTAGTGGTTCATAGGGATAAGGTAGTTCTTCATCCGAAGCCATCCTCTCTTCCTAAGGTGGTTTCAGAGTTTCATCTGAATGAAGATATTGTGCTACCTTCCTTGGGTCCTAAGCCCAATCATCCTCAGGAATGTGCATTGCATTCCTTGGATGTAGTTTGGGCAATCCGTAAAACGGATTCAGTTTTTGGGATCACGGATGGCCCCAGAAAGGGGTTGCCTGCGTCTGCCGCGACTATCTCCAAATGGATTAGATAGATGGTGGTACAGGCTTATTCTATTTAAGGGTCGGAATCCTCCGTTCCCTGTTAAGGCGCACTCTATTCGGGCACTTAGTGTTTCCTGGGCCTTCCACCATCAGGCGTCAGGGGTCCAGGTTTTCAAGGCGATTACTTGATCGTCGGTTCATACCTTTACAAAATTTTATAAAGTTGATGTGATGGCATCGTCGGATGCCTCATTTGGCCGCAAGGTTTTGCAGGCCGCAATTTGAGGAGACCGTTGGTCTACCTCGAGGGTTTGTTGGGTTTTTTCACTTAGGTCTCATCTTTTTGCTCGATGAGTCCTTGATGCTTCTGGTTGGCTCCGGTTGGGCCTTCTGGATTTTGATTTCTGTTATCCCACCCCTCATTTGTGGCACTGCTTTGGGACGTCCCGAGTTGCTATTAATCAAGGAGGACTACGTCTGTCAATGAGCGACAGAGAAAAATTGATTTTTGTAAAATCTTACCGTAAAATCCTTTTCTCTTAAGCTCATTGACAGACGTAGTACCCGCCCCTCTGTTTTTGAGTTGGGTTGGGTTAAATTCTCTAAACACTGCTTTGTGACATAAGTGATTTGCTGTAGCTAGACATATGCCGGTTTTCGGTAATTCGATATATCGCGGTATTTCATAGCCACGGTATTGTTATTGTGGCATTTTTAAAATACCGAGTTTATCTGCTCCTGGGTCTGACTTGTGAATTGATACATTTCAGTGAGCTGGATGACTAAGGCTACATTCACACCTGAGCGTAGCGTTTTTCGCGCGTTTTTTACCGCGATTTTTGCGGCGTTTTTACCGCGATTTTTACCGCGATTTTTGTGCAGGCGTTTTTAGATTGAATAGAGATCAATGGAAAACGCCTGTAATCTGCCCAAAAAGAAGCTCATGTACTTTTTTGAGCGTTGGGCGTTTTGTATACAGCGTCAAAACGCTCAGATGTGAACAGGGGCCATTGAAATGAATAGGATTTGTCTTGTTGGGCGTTTTGAGAGCTGATCCTAGAGCAGAAAAACGCCCCAAAAACGCCCCAAAACGCCTAGATGTGAACGGAGCCTCATTCACTCACACAGCTCTCCCAGTAACTATAAACAAAAATGATTACATTTGTATCCTTTCCTTCCCTCTGCCAGGGAGAAAGGAAGTTTAACCTCTTAAAGACTGGATCTTTTTCTGACATTTGTTGCTTGCAAGTTAAAATCAGTTTTTTTTTTGCTAGAAAAGTACTTAGAACCCCCAAACATTTTATATATTTTTCTCTATCGCTCATTGACAGACGTAGTCTTCTTGATTCTCAAGAGCTGGGTTATGTTGTCTCCGCAGGAGCAGGACTAGGCAGAAAGACAAAACGTTCTGGCTCCACCTTAGGGGCAGTCCCTGAGGGTATATCCTCCCTCTCTCTGCTACAGGGAATCAGTTTTTTTCTGTCTAGTCAGGAGTAAGGACCTAAGCTCCTTGCTGGGATCTTTTTGGTCCTGGCAAGATTTTTTCTTTAGAAGAAACATTTTTTAGGTAGTTTTTTCTCCAGTGTTTTTCCTGTGAGATCTTCAAGCAAAAAACGCCGGACTGGGCGACACTAGTGGTCACCCCAGCCGGCCTACGAGCGCGCGCAGACCATTGCATTGCGCTTGGTCGGCCGCGACACATTCAAGTAAGTATGCGGGGCCGGGCGACGGGCTGGATGTTGAGATCCAGTGGTCACCCCGGTTTCTGCCTACGAGCGCGTGCAGACCAGAGCTCCGCGCTGGGTCGGCCGCGACGGAGTCCCAGTGGAGGGACTGACCTTGCGAGTTAAAAGTCTCGCTTGGACGCCAGGAACCTGAGAGTCGAGGCGTCCGGAGTGGTCCACAAACCCCCACCCCGGTGGAGAGGGTATTGTGAAGAGAGGGTGCCTGTCGGTTCGGTATGGTGAGTAAACGCTCCCTTTTTTCTTTCCTCGTTATGAGGCAGTATGAATTATGGGCCCCTCCATACATGGTCAGTATATATCTGACACTAAAAGTCCCCCTTGTAAATACAGTATGTGTTTGTGGGAAGTGGACTTGGTTTGAGAGCTAACACTCTACCCAGCAGACTGTAGCATTACAGCAGACATAGGAGGTATAATCCTACCTTATTTGTAGTGTATCTCCTGTAGATCTATCAATCGCCACTCAGCAGAGATGCAGGTGGATGTGCTGGGAAAAACGTTTTCGGCGGTCCGCCGCCATTTTGCCGTAGACCAGGTGCATGCATGTCCTCAGGTCACGCCGGCCGCCATGTTTTTGGAGTCTAATGTCTCCTATATGGGGGCGGCCATGTTTCATGAGCCCAGCTACCTCGTGGAGAGCTGGGAACGCCGGAAGGCGTACACAGGGGGCGGAGCCACGTCCTTCTACCCGGGAAAAAGCAACAGCTCCTTCCAGTCTGTAAAGACAGACGCTGACTGCAGTTGGTTGGAAACTTCACTGCATCGGTTGGTGAGCCTTGGGGGTCCCTCTCTCTCTCTCTGTGGGATCGAGAAGCAGGTACTCTGAGGGGCGCTATTGCGCTAGGGGGAGACACATAAAAAAAAAAAAAAAAAAATTAAAAAAAAAGAGGTATTTTTTATTTAAAAAAAAAAAAAAAAAATTTTTTTGTGTTTTCTGGCAAAGGTGTCCTGAATTATCATGGACCCTGCCACTCATGTATCTCCTCCGGATCCCCTCGAGGGGTCTGCGGGATCCTCCAGCACCCCACTGACGATTAAATCATTGTCCGCTATTATGGAAGCTTGTGTCCCGGGTGGAAGTGGCTGGTCAGGGACAGGGCGCAAGTAAGCGACCCCCGCCTAACCCCTTATTATCTGAAACCTCGGATTCAGACTCTGAGCCTATTTCTGCAGTTGCAGGTACTTCATCTGGTATTGGTGTCTCGTGTACTGTCTTTTCAGACAGTGAGGAGGATGTTTCGGCATCAGCCATAGCCAGAGAGGAAGCGTTGGTAAACGCACTCATGGTATCTGTTCAAGAGACCTTAAGATTACAGGGTATTCCGTCAGAAATAGCTGAAACTGAAATCCCTTTTGGGACTAAAAACGCATCTAGTGGCGAAGGTTTTTTCCATTGCCCAAATGTTTTGGCAATCCAATCAAAGAAGAATGGAGTCTGCCAAAACGCATTTCTACTATTTCTAAACGCATTAACAGGCGTTATCCGTTTGAGGAAACCCTCATTAAGAAATGGACAGAACCACCTGTGGTGGATTCACCAATTGCTAGATTGAATAAAGCCACGGTTATTCCTCTAGAAGACGCTCCGTCTTTTAAAGATCCAGTGGATCGCAAGATAGAAGCTATGTCTCGCACCATGTTTACCTTGATTGGATCAGCTTTCAGACCAATAATTGCTATTGGTCTGGTTTCGCAGGCTGTAACTGTATGGACCAAGTGGTTACGCCGGGACCTAGAAGAGGTCCCTCAGGCGGTATCAGATTTGTTGGAACAGATGATACAGGGGTTACAGTTTGTGTGTGATGCGGCGTTAGACGCCACTTCATTATTGGCGCGAGCATCTGTCTCAGCGGTGGTTCTCAAGCGTACACTGTGGCTAAAAGGTTGGTTAGCCGACCAAGGTTCCAAAAAAGCATAGGCTAATTTCCCCTTTTTAGGAGAGCGTCTATTTGGAGCCAACTTAGATGAGATCATTAAGGATCTCACGGGTGGAAAGAGCACCTTTTTACCGCAAAATTTTAAAGGTAAAGGAACTCGTCAAAGACGAGGGCCTTCTTTTTCTGCTCACAAGAGGATTTTTTCGTCCCGCGGGTGAAAAAATTAAGTCCTCCAAAGCTCCTGCAGGAGGCGTCAGGGGTCGTTGGTCGGGCAAGCAAAAGCCCGTCCCCTCTAGACCTGAAGATAAACCGTCCAAAGCCTGAAGGTGCGCCCCCCACCCATAACTGGGGTGGGGGGACGTCTTCGCCGGTTCCCGGATCCATGGCTTTCCAGAATCCCGGACAGATGGGTTTGCGAAGTCATAAGGTCAGGGTACAAGATCGAGCTTCGATCTCTCCCACCGGCGCGATTCTTCCCTTCCAATAGCCGACTATCCCCGGATCGTTTAGACGATCTGTGGAGAGCAGTCACAGATTTACTACAACAAGGAGTGGTAGTCCACGTTCCTTGGACAGAACGCTTTCAGGGGTTTTTATTCAAACCTATTTACAATACTCAGGAAAGAGGGCAAAGTGCGTCCAATTCTGGACTTAAGGGCACTCAATTCTTTTGTCTACATAAGAAGATTCAGAATGGAGTCCATTCGCACAGTAGCAGCCTTTCTGCATCCAGGGGATGTCCTAGCGTCCATAGACATCTAGGACGCATATCTTCACATTCCCATTTTCGCAGCACATCAGCGGTTTCTACGTTTTTCCGTAGAAGAGAACCACTAACAGTTTGTGGCGTTACCTCTCGGTCTCGCCACGGCTCCGCGGGTCTTCACGAAGGTGTTGGCCCCAATGTTGGCACTTCTGCGCCAAAGAGGCATATCGATTCTAGGTTACCTAGACGATCTTCTGCTTCGTGCAGAGTCTCCTCAGACCTTGCTACAAAACATAGAAATTACTATGATTTCTTTACAGGAATTCGGGTGGCTGGTGAACCAGCAAAAGTCATTTCTGGTTCCCACCCAGAGGCTCGAATATCTGGGTCTAATTCTAGACACAGTCAGGACAAGAGTTTTTTCTTCCGGTAGGGAAACTCCGAAAGATTCAATCAGCAGTCCACCAACAGCTGGTCTTCCCTTCGGACTTGCATGAGGGGTCTGGGGTTGATGGTGGCTTCCTTCGAAGCAGTCCCATTTGCCCAGTCCCATACCCGAATTCTTCAGCAAGAGATTCCTCTCAGATGGAATCGGAATCCGGAATCCCTGGACAATCAGATCCGATTGAGCAAACAGACCAGAGAGTCTCTGGTCTGGTGGCTTCGATCTCCGATGCTCAGCCAGGGAAAGTCATTTCTGCCAATATATTGGACGACAGTGACCACGGATGCCAGTCTATCCGGATGGGGAGGAATTCTCGGTCAGTTATCTGTCCAGGGACTTTGGTCCCCGGAAGAATCCAGGTTACCGATAAATGTATTGGAACTGAGAGCGATCAGACTTTGTCTGATTCACTGGACCGAGCAGCTCCAGGGCAGCCCGGTTCGGATCCAGTCGGACAATGCCACGGCCGTGGCTTATGTCAATCACCAGGGGGGCACCAAGAGTGTCCGAGCGGCCAAAGAAGTGGCTTGCATTCTTCGCTGGGCGGAACGATTTGTTCCAGCAATCTCTGCGGTGTTCATTCCGGGGGTGGAGAATTGGCAGGCAGATTATCTCAGCCGTCAGACTCTGGATCAGGGGGAATGGTCCCTCCATCCAGACGTTTTCCACCAGTTGTGCCTACGATGGGGCACCCCGGATATGGATCTGTTGGCATCTCGATTCAACAGGAAAGTTCAGAGATTCGTGGCTCGCTCCCGCGATCCTCTAGCAGAAACCGCAGACGCACTGATCGCCCCGTGGGGGCAATACCAGCTAATGTATGCCTTCCCTCCTCTTGGGTTACTGCCAAGACTTCTTCGCAAGATAGAGGAGGAAGGAATTCCAGTAATCCTGGCAGCTCCGGACTGGCCTCGTCGAGCTTGTTATGCCGACTTGGTCAGACTGATGGCGGATGTCCCGTGGAGACTTCCTCTCAGGGAGGATCTACTGTCTCAGGGACCGATCTTCCATCCTGCTTTACGATCGCTGGTTTTAAACGGCCTGGTTATTGAGACCCAGGTGCTGAAGGACAAGGGATTGTCAGCTTCAGTTATTCCTACTCTAGTTAAAACAAGGAAAGCGACTTCCAGAAAGATTATCATCGTACATGGAAGTCTTATATTGTGTGATGTGAATCCCTTGGGTTCCATCTACATCTTTATTCGGTAGTCCGAATATTGGCTTTCTGCAACAGGGAGTTGAGCAGAAGCTGGCCTTGAGTGTTATCAAGGGTCTGGTTTCAGCATTTGCTATCTTCTTTCAGAAGCTTTTGTCTACTCATTCCTTGGTGCGGAATTTCATCCAGGGGGTGCGACACCTGGCTCTGCCAGTGCACGCGCCGTTACCATCCTGGGATCTTAATTTGGTGCTGTCGGTTCTTCAGACACCTCCCTTTGAAAATATCAGGGAGATTCCCTTGCCTACTTTATCCCAGAAGGTGGTCTTCTTGGTGGCTATCACTTCTGCACGCAGGGCGTCAGAACTGGCTGCATTATACTGTTGTTCCCCAGATCTGGTGGTTCATAGGGATAAGGTTGTTCTTCATCCGAATCCATCCTTCCTTCTAAGGTGTTTTCAAAGTTTCATTGAATAAGGACAGTGTATTGTCCTTCCTATGTCCTTAGCCCAATCATCCTCGAGAATTTGCATGGCATTCCTTGGATGTAGTTCGGGCGATCAGGATATACTTGAATACTACGGATTCAATTCGTAAGACGGATTCACTGTTTGTGATCACGGATGGCCCTAAGAAGGGGTTGCCTGTTCTGCTGCGACCATCTTTAGATGGATCAGACAGACGGTGGTATAGGCTTATTTTATCTAAGGGTCGGGATCCCCCGTTCCCTGTTAAGGCGCATTCTACTCGGGCGCTTAGAGTTTCCTGGACCTTCCGCCATCAGGCGTCAGTGGTTCAGGTTTTCAAGGCGACTGTTTAGTAGTCGGTTCATACCTTTACAATATTGTATAAGGTTTATGTGATGGCATCGTCAGATGCCTCTTCTGGCTGCAAGGTTCCTGCAGGCCACTGTTTGAGGAGACTGTTGGTCTACCTCGAGGATTTGTGGGGTAGGTCTCATCTGTTTACTCGATGAGTCCTTTGATACTTCTGGTTGGCTCCGGTTGGGCCTTCTAGATTGGATTTTGATTCTGTCAATCCCACCCCTCATTTTGTGGCACTGCTTCTGGATGTCCCAGCTCTTGAGAATCAAGAAGACTACGTCTGTCAATGAGCGATAGAGAAAAATGGATTTTTGTAAGATCTTACCGTAAAATCCTTTTCTCTTAAGCTCATTGACAGACGTAGTACCCGCCCCTCTATCATTGAGTTGGGTTGGGTTAAATTCTCTGTACTGCTTTAAAACAGAACTGATTCCCTGTAGCAGAGAGAGGGAGGATATACCCTCAGGGACTGCCCCTAAGGTGGAGCCAGAACGTTTTGTCTTTCTGCCTAGTCCTGCTCCTGCGGAGACAACATAACCCAGCTCTTGAGAATCAAGAAGACTACGTCTGTCAATGAGCTTAAGAGAAAAGGATTTTACGGTAAGATCTTACAAAAATCCATTTTTTTAGCAGAGACCCTACAGAAAAAAATGGCGATTGTTGTAATATTTTATGTCACACTGTATTTGTGCAGTAGTCTTTCAAACGCAATTAATAGACTTTAATGAATAAAAAAAAAAAAACGTAACAGTAAAGTTATCCCAATTTTTTTTTTTGTTACACAGAGAATCGTGAGAGAATCGTGATCTTTATTCCAAGCTAAAAAATCGTGATTCTCATTTTGGCCAGAATCGTGCAGCTCTAATATGTGTGTGTGTGTGTATATATATATATATATATATATATACACACACACACGCATAGCAGCCCACATTACATTATTATATAGCCATCAAGCAGTGTCTGGCCTACCTGGTGATGACTGGTCCTGGCGCTCTGATCCGATGGCCTGGTCTTTAAAGGGGCAAATCCTTGCGATCCAGAAGTGGTTAAACCTGCAGGAGGACCGGTGTTTTTATCTATTAATGACTTTACTATTGCTTTAGGCCTGGTTCACATGTATGCGGGTTGGTGGTTCACATGTATGCGGGTTGGGGGCCCACATTTGCACAGGCATAGCAGCCCATTGATGTGAATGGGCTTGAGCTGCTATGCCTGCGTTTTCAGCTGAAAAAAGGTGCATGCAGAATTTAAAAAAATGCAGTGGCCATGAAATCCATCCTTCTTTTGCACCATGCGACTTACCTGCCGTTGCTGCACACGCAAACTGTTTTTAAATGCCGTGCCCACGTATACAAAAAATGCAGAAAGCTTGCCAGAGCAGGAACTGCAGGTTAGTCGCATGGTGCAACAGCAGGATGGATTTCAAGGCCACTGAATTTTAAAAAAATGCTGCATGCACCTTTTTTCTGCGGAAAATGAGGGCATAGCAGCCCGTTCAAATCAATGGGCTGCTATGCCTGTGCAAATGTGGGCCGCCAACCCGCATACATGTGAACCGCCAACCCGCATACATGTGAACCAGGCCTAAAGCAATAGTAAAGTAATTTATAAACAACACCTCCTTCAGGTTTAACCACTTCTTGACCACAAGGATTTGCCCTCTTAATGACCAGGCCATCGGATCGGAGCCGAGCGCCAGGACCAGTTATCACCAGTTAGGCCAGACAGTGCTTGATGACCTATTTTAGGCCTGGTTCACAGAGTCTGACTGACTATATAATAATGTGCATAAGTGAACCAAAGCCCCTAAATTCAGCAATGAAATTCAAGTGAGGTAGAAATTTAATAATTTAAATTTAATAATAGAATACCGTGATAATACCGTATACCGTGGCAAAACCTTAATCAATCGCAGCATGAAAATCTGATACCGTCACAAGCCTAGCTGTAGCAGGAAGTGAGAGGATATACCCTCTGGGACTGCCCCTAGGGTGTGGCCAGAACGTTTTCTTTCCTGTCTAGTCCTACTCCTGTAGAGGGCAGTATAACCCGAGTTGATATTAATCAAGGAGGACTACGTCTGTCAATGAGCTTAAGAGAAAAGGATTTTACGGTAAGATTTTACAAAAATCAATTTTTTTCAGATAAAAAAAAAATAAAAAATCGCGATTTAAAAAAAAAAAACACAATCTTTAACCCTTTTTTTTTGTATAATGTGAATGATGTTACACTGAGCAAATAGATACCGAACATGTCATGCTTTAAAACTAAACACACTTGTGAAATGGTGACAAACTACGATACTTCGAAATCTCTGTTGGCAACACTTTTACTGGTTAGCAGTTTAGCGTGACAGAGGAGGTCTTGTGCTAGAATTCTTGCTCTCGCTCTGTTTGTGGCAATACTTTGTGTGTGGTTTGAACGCTGTTTACATATGTGGGCAAGACCTAAGTATGTGTTCACTTCTGTGTGCAAGCATGAGGGGATGGAGGGCGCTTTAAAACCTTTTTATTTTGTTTTATTTTTACACTATCCACTAATTTTTTTATTTTTTGATCACTTTATTCCTATTACAAGGAATGTAAACATCCCTTGTAATAAGATTTGGGCTGAAGAGGTCCTATTTATGGAGAGATCTGGGGTCTATACGTCCCGACATCTCTCCTCTATGCTAGAAAGCCTGAGATAAAAAAAAAAAATAAAATTGATATATCTCAGGCTTTCCAGCAAATAAAATGCCACTGTTTACATCTGCCAGACCTGGAAGTGACTTCATGACCTCGCTTTTGGCTTCCGAGGGTCATAGAGATGGCCGGAGACTGCTACCGCTGGCGGATTCATTCTCCGGCTCCTCAGTCGCACAGGAGAAGCACCAGAGGGCGGTGGGAGTGGGGATGTCCCCATGTGTATTGGGACATGTGACAGGACAGCGGGACCATTTACAATTTGCAGCGCCGCAGTTAAGATGCAGGGGACAGAGGACACCAGATGAAAACTGCTGGGCTAACCACAGCACGGGATCCTGGGACAGGTGAGTGGCTGTTTTCAGCAGCTACAGTTCTTGTAGCTACTGACTTTTATTGTTTACACAAGAGACTGAAGCGCCACTTTTAACTGCTCTGTGTAATTGTATTGCAACCAACAGCCCCAAATCTCCTCTTTTGGGGTCGGCCACTGGTGCTCTCGAGCCCCCCCACCCCCTCACCCCCTCCGCTTCCTGGTGCGCCACCATAGGAAGCCACTTCCTAAGAGGACACACCTTTTGGCTCATTCCCGAGTTGGGCTGTGTGTGTGTCTGTAAGCATGCACAGTACGGTTCAGACCCACCCCTTCCCCCAGGATTTGACTGACAGCGGCAAGAGCCAATGGCTTCTGCTGCTTTCGTCCAAGCTTGTGAGGGCAGGGAGAAAACATATGCAGCAGGTCATAGCACTGGATTGATAGAGCACTTGCTGGACCTTTTTAGAGGTGAGTATTTTTGGGGGGGGGGGGGGTTACTGAAAGTGATGGAACTTTCCCTACTGTAATGCAGGGATTGTAGACCTTCTTTTTAACCTTTTGCCATCTGCACAATGCATATATGCAAAGCCAGTAAAAGTGGGCAGCTCTCATTCACGGCTTCTGATTGGCTTTGCCATCCTGCTAGCTTACAATCACAGTGGTTACAAGATAGAGAATCCACGCTGCCTCTCTCCATTAAGGCCCTATTCACATTTGACAGCATGCCTTTCATGCGATTCTACGCATCGCGTAGGACAGCCTACTCGAATGGGTTGTTCTTTGCACGTTTGTTGCCTGAAAAGAAGCTCCTTTTTGGGTGGCAAGCTTCATGCAATTTTTAAAGGCGTGGTTTGCCGTGCATCAATCGAGGCAGAATCACATCGGGTTTTGGGTACCCAAATGTGTGCCATGCTCTGTGTGCGAATGAAGCCTAAATCACACTTAAAGGAGATGTACAGCCAAAGCTCGTTTGGCTGTACATCTCCTATGGATCACAGGAGTGCAGTTTTTGCTGAAGACCGCTCTCTGCTGTCATCAGGACCACGGAGTCGGGATCCGCCAGGGGCCTGGACCGACACCCAGCTCAGCCTCTCAGCCACTGAGAGCCTAAGTCGGCTGCTCCCGCTCCTCCACAGCCCAGGGCTCCAATGAGCGAGGAGGGGGCATAGCAAGAGAGCTGCTGACTGACAGTCAGCACCTGTCTGCTCAGGGAGATGTCAGAACCAAGCGATCGGTGGTGTTTGATCGCTCAGTTCTCAGTGTAGAGGTGGTGGGGGACAAATGCAGCATCGGACCAATGCTGCATCCACCTAGGTAAGTATAAATAGGGGAATAAAACCAAACCCGCACTTCTCTTTTAAGGGCTGCCAGAAGGTGTCAAGAAAGAGTTAATATATGTACACCTTTTTCAGCTGCAATTCAGCTAGTCGGATGTGGTTTAGACTGGGTTCACACTTGAAACGGATGGGGCTAACAGCAGGGGTCCGGTGCGTACCTGTTCTCCGTTTCAGGGACGAATCGGGCCCGAATTTTTGACTAAATTCGGACCTAAAACCGAGCCAAATTAACTCAGCAGCCACCCCAGGGATGTGTGAACTGACTCCATTGAGAGGCGGTAACAATCTCCTGTCATGCGAATTAAATGCTGGAAATCCCACATCCGATTCGCACCAGTGTGAACTCCTGTCAGGTTTTATTGCAGTCAGAGCCTCTGTTAGAGAGATTCCTTGACATCCTTTCTGGTTAAAAAAAAAAATACTAATAAATTGTCCCCAGGACAGGAATTTACAAGACACAAAGAAAAAATAAATGGGGAATACTAGAACCTCTATCCCCTCTCCTTTGTTGCAAATTTTTTTCTCACTTCCTGTCTAGTAAAACATTGTCCTCAGAACAGAATGAGAGGGGAAATCTCTGATGGAGCCTGCATAGCAGGGAAGCCTGACACAGGTTCTAACCTTTCACCGTTGTATCCAAAACTAAATAAAATCCTTTGGGGTACAGATACACTTTGTGTTATCTTATTTATTTGGAAGATATTTAGACCTAAAGGCTCAAGCACAGAGAAAACAATAAACGGGTTACTTTGAAAGTGAACTGAAATTTATTCTCATTGGACCCGATTACCAGCCCATTTATAAAAGTGTCACTAAAGGTAAAACTTTGTGTTTTTTTTATGGATAAAGTAAAGGAGGGCTAGAACCTCTGTGTCAGATTGGAGAGATTTCCCTTCCTGTCCAATAGCCAAAACGGGTAGTGAGAGAAAATCCCTGCAAAGTTAGAGAATCCTGGTGTGTCACCAGAACTAGTGAGAACCGGCCATTGGAAGATCGCCTCTCTATTAGTGTTCTGATGTCAACCTAAAATTTAGATTTTCTTTCACTTCCACCAAGAATGGTAAACCGGACAAATGGAGAGAGTAAAGAGAGATCAGACCTTATGTCAGTTTTTATTGAGGTCTGTGCCCCCATTGGGGAGATTTACTCAAGTTGCCTTTAGAGACACTTTAAAAAAAAAATCCATAAGAATAAGAGATCGACCGATTATCGGCAACACCGATATATCGGGGGCCGATATGCACTCTCCCTGATATATCGGAATCGCCCCCTGAGGTTACCGATATTGCCGATATTTAGGGAAAGTGCATGTCCTGGGGTGATGCCTGCAGCTAGAGGTACCGGTGTCCATAGCCGATGTTCGGCTGACTTGGAATGACCACCGAGAAGCCGCTCGGCTGTCATTACAAGGAGCGGGAGGGGACGTTCCCCCCCCCCCCCCCGCCACCTTCTACGGCTCACCTGGGTCTCCCGGGCATCCTGGCATCCTATCTCCACTGCCGCTGCTGCCGAAGAGAAGACCCGGTGTAGCATGAAGATGTGTCCCCGTGAAAGCCGGTATCCCTGCCGCAAGTGCGCATGCGCCCCTCTCCATGTAAAACCCGGAAGTGATGTCATGACTGGCAACGAATTAAAAAAACTGACCGCATTCAAAACAGCCAAACTTGGCGTTTTAAATGCTGCTCAGAGCCGAGGAGGGGTTTGGGGTCTTTTAGACCCCCAGATCCCTCCACAAGGAGTACCTTTTTTGGAAAAAATTTTTTTTTACATGTCCGAAAATATCGGCCGATACCGATATCTGATTATCAAAATATCGGTATCGACATAAAAAAACTATATCGGTCGATCACTACTAATAAGAATATACGTACGTTTTACCATATTTTATGGATGTCATTTACCTGTAAAAGCATCCCTTGTGTAGACATTGGAAATCCCTGAGACTGTTGCTGGGTGCCCCTATCTTGGATGTGATGTCAGCAGGCTCAGAGCGGTCGTCAAGTGACACTATAGTACTATACCCTTCACCCATCCCCCAACAGCTACATAATAGGTTATGTAAGGAGGTGAGGTGAGGGGTAGAGGAGCCTGGCCAACACTCAGTAATTTGACAGTCGCAGAAGAGAGGGAGCTGTGCTAGGAAATTTACTTGTCAAACTATCTAACAAGTTCAAAGACACATTGCAAGTAAATAATATTTTTCTCAAGGTAAAAATGCCAGGTGTGTAAAAGGTATGCAGGTATGTAAAATATTTTTTTTTCTGTGTTTACCTGCAGTCTTCTAAAGGGTAACTCCACTTTTGTGGGAAAAAATAAATAGCAAATAATAAAAAAAATAATATAGCATACACTGTGACTCAAGACATATTGTAATTGAATATTATTAAAAATGACCTTTCCTTTTCAATCTGTAGCTCTAATTTTCTGTAAAATGCAATATGGCAACCTGGAGGTGTTCTGTGCACAGAATGTGTACAAAACGCCCACCAGAAACATTTGCTGCTTGTGATTGGCTCACTGATTTTCCCAGAAGTCTACACTAAGGTGTAAGTAAAATTTCAGGCATCCCCTGCAACAAAAATGCTATTTTTGATGATACTTCCAAAGGGAAATCACGTGTAAAGGGATGCAGACCCTGCAATTTTCCTCATTAGAGCCCTGCAGATTCAGCAGCTGATTGATAATTATGAAACCCTTCCATTAGATTCACTTGGCACATGGACACAGACAAACACACAGGGATTTCTCCGGAATAACAAGGTAGGAATCTGCAATAAAGATTGTTAAAATCCTTGTAATGTACATAGATCACCCAGAGAGGAATGCATGTATTATTGCCATAACTACAAGAAAAAAAATTAAACAGCATAAAATCTTGAAAAAAAATGATACTAATCCTTTCCCTCTAGACTCGTCTTGGCGAGGTTTAGGAAAAAAGAGGAGGAAGTAGAGCCGGAAATGGAAACTAGCTCCAGCTGCCCAAGGTAGAAGAGAAGAGCTTGACCTGAGCAGTGGGTTAAAGTGGCATCATACTCACCTGAATCTTCCAGCAGTGCAGCAGTTACATCCCTTGCCGGCTGCTGTCATCTCCCCGATTGCTAGGTTTCCATCCTCCTGATTGGCTGGTGTGGTATGATGTCATCCTGCACATGCGAACTGGAATCGGTCATTCTGGCACAGCTAGAGTGTGCTGGGAATGAATGCCGAGATGTGCATGCACAGCTCATTGTACATTTAAAAGAAAACTGTGAGCAGGCGGGTAAGTGTGTGTATTGCAGAAGAGACATATGGCGCTTTTCCACTGCATGGAACCGTACTGGTTCGGCACGCTTTTGTGCTTTTCCACTGCTGGTACCGCATGGTATAGGGTCGGAACGGTTCGGTACGGTATGGTATAGGTTTGATTTTCCACTGCATGGAACCGAACGGTACGGTACGGCTCTGAAAAAACAGTACCTACTCGATTGTGGTTCCAACAGGTACCATATCCCACAATCCTTTGCATGCAGTCACTACTAGCCACTGATTGGTCAGAGAATCCCACCCACCCCGTTGTTATCCCACCCACTTAACTTTAGTACTACTTTAGTGGAAAAGCAAACCTATACCGTACCGAACCGTTCCGACACTATACCATGCGGTACCAGCAGTGGAAAAGCAAACCGAGCCAAGCAGGGCCGAGTAGAGCCGAGCCGGTACTTGCAGTGGAAAAGTGCCAATAGTAGGTCCCGGCTGCAAATAGCAGCTGCCTGCTGGGAGGTTTAGTTCTGCTTTATTCATCTCCACAAAAAAAATGTATATTTACTTTCCCCTTAACACTCCACATATGTCCCTAGCCAATACATTATTTAAAATCTAAATAAAGACTCCAGGCATGTAACTGGGCAGGTCCTAATTCTCATTTCTGGTCTATGGTCTGGCAGGGCCCTTCTATGTTACTTCCTGCTAACATGGCGCTGCCCACGTTAATGTTTCTTCATGAAAGGGGCGCTAACAAGACCAGTCATCTAGCCTGGCGGGGAGCTTCCAGTTACCACTCTCTAGCCCAGGGGTCTTCACTATCGCCCTCCAGTTGTTCAGGAACTACAATTCCCATCATACCTAGTCATGTCTGTGAATGTCAGAGTTTTTCAATGCCCCATGGGATATGTAGTTCCGCAACAGCTGTATGGCCCATAGTTTGAGGATCCCTGCTCTAGCCCAAGCAGAGGCACAGCGGGTTATTATATGAGAGCTTCATTATGTAAGCAATGAGGGTCAGAGAAACTTATTTTTAAGCAAATTACTGTCTAGTAGCATGTGCATTTGTGCTTGCCACAAACATTTAAAGAGGAAGTAAACCCTCCTCTGTAACTTTTACCTATAGGTAAGCCTATATTAAGGCTTACCTATAGGTACTGTAAATATCTCCTAAAAATGTACCGTTTAGGAGATATTTACCTTACATGCAGCCAGTGACGTCACTGGCGCATGCGCTCTGAACGGCTGGTGATGCCATTCCTTCAGAGTCCCGTGCCGTGACCGTCGGCTCCCACGCGCGGGAGTGACGTCACCGCGGCTCCGGCCAATCAGATGGCCGGATGCCGCGATCCCGGAAAACCTGTCGCCTGTCATACAGGTGAGTGGGCGGCACGGCGGGGGCTCGTTGTAAGGATTTCATAATGAGCTAGTATGGGATGCATACTAGCTTATTGTGTGTTTTAAACATTTTTTTTTTTTACAACCTGAAAGACAAACAAGTTTACAACCTCTTTAAGACTCTTACCTAAGTTACATAGTTAGTGAGGTTGAAAAAAGACATCAGTCCATCCAGTTCAACCCATGATGTGTGTGTGTTTGCTGTTAACCGTACATTGTATGCCCCTGTATGTTGTGGTCTCTAAGGTGCCCATCTAATAGTTTTTTGAAACTATCAATGCTTCCTGCTGATACGACTGCTTGTGGAAGAGAATTCCACATCCTTCCCGCTCTTACAGTGAAGAACTCCTTACGCATTGACTTGTGGCAGTTTGAGTCAGTAGAAGAGATCTTGGGTATGACAATATCGGAGTATAAAGAGATTCTGAATTCACAGTGCCTTATTGTTTGGCTTCTAGCCAAGATCTTATTACTATCGTTTAATAAATCGTTCTTATCAATGGTAGTAAACACAAGGCCGTGTGCTGGAATGCACATAATTCAGGAGCTGCTTCTCCCTCCTGTATTTACAATAGATGATTATTTTCTTTTATGAGGTAAATGCCAATGCAACTCTCCAATAAACTTTATATTAGATATAAAGCATTATATTTTGCAGCAAAAAGATAAGCGATATGAAACTAGTACAGTGCTTGCTAGAAGTATTTTTGCTTCTGAAATGGTTAGGAAATTATAACTGCATTGTTTTATGCAGATCAGGTGATTAAAATTTACTGCAATTTTCGGCTTTGCTCAAAACTGAATTGTCTTCCTGGGGGATGGGGGGGGGGGGGGATGCATGACATCATCCTTTTGTCTAAGCCCCTCCTCAGCCAACACTGAGCTAGTGAGCTTAAAGTGAAAGTTCAGCCTAAAACTAACTAACCCTAAGTTTCCTTGCAGCCAAATACTAATCCTGTAACGCAAATTTCGCTATACATACCTTTTCTGAAGCCGATCCTGTCCGGTCTCCAGTGGCGAAAGCTCTGTGCAGTAGACAGCCGACACAGCTGGGAGGGGACGCCCCCTATAGAGTTACTATGGGGCTTCAGTTGTTGGCTGCCTCTTCTGCACACTCCCACACACAGAAGCAGCCCCTGACAGCTCAGCGTTGGACCAGAGCGGCTTCAGAAAAGGTATGTATAGCAATTTCTTCTTTACAGGGCTAGATGGGTTAGTCTTGGAATGTGGCTGCCAGTAGATTTAGGGTTTTAGGCTGAACTTCCAGTTTAACCTGGCCATAGATGGTTAGAACCATGAATGGGCAGACCGATTGCACCCAAGTTGATCCAGCCATTAACTTTCGTACAACCAGCATGTCAGATTTTTAGATTGCGATTATTGCCAGCGGCTATAGTCACTAGCAATAATCACTGTATTCTCTCGGCAGGATCGCCACCCGCCAGGAGAACATATTAGCTCCGCAGGAGGGAATCGTGTAACTTTTTTTCCTGCAACTCGCATCATCTATGGCCTGCCATAGATAGGTGGGCCAAAGATGCACGGCTGGGTAAGTATACAGATCTCAGGGGGAGAGCTATGTACAGACACTGTCACTTTGCCTTGAATGGGTAAAGGGACAGTGTCTCTTTAATTTCTATTTTCCCATAAGCACTTGCTCTGATCAATTGTCTCCTAGGGAATTGCTCTTATATGCATTTTCTTAGTTGAAAACCACATTCCCACACAGTGGAAGATAGTCCAGGATCATACTCGTCCATTTGCAGTTAAGATGCTTGGATATGTTATTGTAATCTTTTCCATTATTTCCCCAAGAGATATGTGTTAAAGATTTGTGTGAGCATGGATATCACTCAATAGTTATCCATTAACCCGAAAGCAGGACAAAGTAATTTACTGTCCAAAGTAATATTGGCAAAGTGCCAACTTCTGCTGCCCCATTTAAACCCGGTTTATTATTTATTTCCAATTCTTATACAGAATTGCAATGTTATCTGTTGCTTTAAAAGAGGATTTTGATCCATGCACATCAGTCTCCACCCGAGTTTCCTCTTACAGTTTTTAATATCCCTTCCATAGGCTTTCCCATATTAGCGCTAGCCTGCTTGTATATTTTGAAAGGCGTGGACTATTGACCAATGCCCCCCCCCCGCCCTTTGTGAGAAAGTGTTTAAAATTGCTGATATATGCCTAAAATGTTGCTCCAGCAAGGTCTTTGCTATTTTTGTTGCCACACAGCCTCTCTTAAACCCTGCATACCAACTATACATGCAAAGAGAGTAAACGGTCTGCATGCAATCTGATATCATTCCAGTTTAGGGCTTATTCACAATCTTAGTTGGGCTGTGTTATTGTGCATGGATAAACGCAGGCTCAACGTAAGGGCACAAAGAAATCAATTGTTTTCTATGTGCCCTATTCACTTCTGCCCCTAAATGGCACTTATGCAGAATGACCTCAGTTTTCTTTCTTTAGGAAGTGGTTGACGTTTTTGCGCCTCCGCTGCATGAGTGATTTATTCATGGGGTGATGTAAACATCAATAGTGTGTAGTCAGCAGTGGTGGGCTGAGCAGCAGTTAATCGGATCTGTTTAGGATGTACCCATGTAAGCTTTAGCACAAATGTGTACAACGCAAATTACAGTGCGAAAATGGACCAGAGTGCAGATTTTTTTTTTTTTTTTTTTGTCCAGCGCAACTTGAATGTGCTTAAAGCCTTCTATACTGCTATTTACAGCTGTGTATAAGACTATAAACAGTGTGTGCGTTTTTTTTTTATGCCTGTGTGAATCAGCTCAAAATAATAGGCTGGCAAGATAAATTTCAGTGTCTTGTATGTTTGCCTTGGTATGGATCCAAGTCAGTATAGTGTCTTATAATATTAATATGGAGGGGGACGCATCTTCTGTTTGCAGATTCTTTTAAATATTTCTTTTGAAGAATAAATGTGTAATTCAGTGGCAGGTTGGTTTAACAAAGAAAAAGTTCTCAAGCCTGTGTTTTACGGGATATCATGTGGCTTTTCAGCTTGTTTGTCATTTCAGTGACAGCACCCTGGGCCTGGCTCCCAGTTATTGTATTCCCGGGGATTTGCCATATGTGCTCGGGCCTTTGCAGCAGGAATGAGGGCGTGTGTACTGTGTGGGGTGCTGGAGAAGTGCTGATCCTGCTAAATATTAAAACAAACAATCTTGTAATGTGTCGTCTGCAGTACTTTACCCCTGATTACTAATACATCAAAGCTTGCAATGTCTTGGATGCAGAAACTAGTTACACTAGGCAGTAATATATTTGTTAGAGCATGTAGTGTTTGGGGTCTTTTAACTCTCACCTACCATTAGCTGGTAGCACTTAAAGTGGTTGTAAAGGAAAGGCTCTGGTTTTTTTTTTTTTTTTTTACCTTCATGCATTCTATAATTATACTTTCCTATCTATTTTTTAATATGAACAGCATATGGATTAAAAAGTGTTGATTGGGAGAACTAACATGTTATAGTTAATTTTAGACGTTCATGTAACAAAAGCCTCTGATTGGTCTCTTCAGGATTCTTGTGACATCATACTTTCTAGCACTCTGGGCTGCCAGTGAATTTCAAAGGTGGACAGAGGGGCATGCAATTTGTGAGTGTGCATGTGAAGTAGCCCTAGCAGGATCCTGCGAGCCATGCATCCACCCTTACGGTGGCGATTGGGTCCAGCGGTCAGGGGATAGTGAAAAAAAAAAAATATGGAAAAATATGAACTACAGAAGATGCTTAAGACATTGTCAGTTCTACCCTCGGCTTGTTAACTAGCAAAAACTGGTTTAATATCACTTGTATATGTGTATAGTTTGTAGAAAAATATTAAAATGATGGCTATCCTATTAAATCAGTACATATGCAAGCTTTGATTCCTGCTGGGCAGCACTACAAAGTGGTTGTGATTTTCTGCCCCAGTCCAAATCTAGGTTCCCTGCATCCTCTGTTATTAACGAGATCTTTCCACACTGCCTGCTGCTACAGAGGTCAGTGACGGCTTGTTTTAAAGCACTTTTACAGCTTCTTAACAATATGTTAGTACTTTAGTGTCGATATTCAGATTTAGAATACTTTATTAATCCTAAAGGGAAATTATTAAGATACAGATACATTCAACTAAGAGAACACAAGATCACAATAACGAACAGAACAATACACAATGACACAATAAAATTACCAAAAACAGCAATTCGTATCAAATAAAACTATACTCTAATAAACCATCCAACAATAGACATAACCTAGATTAAATTACACAGATTGAAGAACAGAAAATCAAACTTCCAAAATACAAATAATACACCACTTTCTCTAGCATTACTCAAAATCATAATTAAACTAATACTAATGTGCTATAAAAACTACATAAAATTTGGATCACAAACCAAATTAAGCCCTCGTTCACATCGGCACGATTTGACGGATAAATCGCATGTCAAATTGGATCCTATTGTTGGCAATAGGAGTATCCCAATCGCTGCTATGCCAACTTTTCGGCAACGCACCGATTTCCAAAAGTAGCTCCTGCACTACTTTTGGAGATTTCGGGGGCAATTTCAATACACAGTTGTGTATGAACCAGCACAGATGTCTTTAAGGGTGCCCCCGAAGTCTGACTGAAATGCAGCTTTGAAATCTTGCAAGTTCAGAAGACTTAAATGATTTCCTGTGTGTCTCTCTCTGTGGCATCGTGGTTGTAACAATCTGTCACTGATGGTACTTCAGACTGACCAGCCTATTGTGGAGGGGGTGGGAGGAGTTGTTCAAGATTGAATGTACCTTGAATGACAGTCTCCTCTCCAACAGTGTTGTTAAAGACTCCAATTCCAATCCAACAATATCACTGGCCTTGCAAATCAGTTTGTTGAGTCTATTGGTATTGGCCACCCTAAGCCTGCTTCCCCAGCATGTCACTACAGACTCCTAAAACATCTTCAGCATCGTCCGCAAGATGTTAAGACCTCATCCTCCTCAAAAAACAGTGACGGCTCTTGTCGTTTCTTTGGAGCACCTCAGTGTTCTTGCTCCAGTCCAGCTTATTATATTCTGGGTATATTTGCACTTTAAAGTAGTTGTAAATAGGCATGCTGCTAAAGCATTGTCTATCATGGTATTGGGTGGAATACAGATATAAGAATGGGGTACCTTATCGGTTGTCAGGATGACGGTAGGTAAGGAATGAGATAGGACACTGGTTAAAGAAAACCAGAGGGGGGTTTGTGGGGACTAGGTACTAGGCTAGTCCTCAGCTATACTACCCCATGACCAAACTTTGGTTGCAGGGCAGTATGTGGAAAAGGATAGTAATTACTACAGATGTTATGAAGCACAGGAGTTGCTCCTCAAGATTTAGTCTCCATATAACATTGTATTTTTGTTGACCGAATATTGGAATGATTTTGTCGCAAAAGTTGAGCACAGCCCAGTAGGGCAGTGGTTGCCAACTTTTTTTCATTTGGGTATCCATTGCCATCCTATTTTCATAAATTAGTACTCCCTCCCATTTGGATTGTACATGGGCACAGTAGGGGATACGGCTAATAGTGGCAGTGGCTAGTCAAGGAAATCTTGTTGGCTGGGAGGATCATCCTCTCTCTGGGCAGTCACAGGAGTACAATATATAAATAAATATGACCGCGCCATCAGCACTCTGTGTTCAATACAGAAATGACATGACTAAATACATATAGTGTATATTATGAGTGCGCTAACCTGTGTGTTACACTTTAAATTACTTAAATCCACCAAAGACAAAACTACTATCACAAAAGCTGTGTTTGGTGACAATTAGTGTAACAACACCCCAAAAAGTGTAGATATCCCACACTAAGAAGAAACAAATGGCAAAAACTTTCCACAAAGTTTGCACAGATAGGGAAAGAAAGTCCTTTCGAACACAAATCCATTGGTTTCTTCAAATTAAATTTCCCGTGAAGAGTGAATGTGTCCAAAACACTTGTATCTTCACCCAAGGACAAGGTGGGGCATGCACTGTGGATGGCTCCTTACCAAAAAGATAATAATTGGCAGTCAAGATGAATAGACGGCCTGTATCCTCACAGTGTATTGTCCCCTGAAGCATGAAGCAGTCGTGTCACTTCCGGTTCCTGGGGCACAGGGTCACCGGAAATCACCCACCAGAGAGGACATTTAAAGAGCTCAGTGACGGTGCGAGCAAGCTCCATTCCCAGCGGAAGCCCATTTGGGGGAAACGCTTAGGACATAGGAGAGCCACGCCGTCACTATTTCTGCACGGACCACACTGCAGGCGGCCGTGCCGGTTTGAAAACGTTTGTTCTTCGTTATATGTAAGTGCAATTTTCAATAAATCCATGTTGTTTTAAAGATAATGCACTATTAGTCTGCTTCCTCTCTGTTTGAACCCCCCCTCCCCCCTCCCGTGAGGACCCAATTTCCATTGATTGGTGTCGGTGGTGGAGCAATGTTGTCGGTGGTGGAGCAAAGGAGAGGACTGACCTTCCATACTGCCCTTCTTTAGTTACTATGGGAACTACATCGCAGGCTATATATATATATATATATATATATATATATATATATATATATATATATATATATATTATAATATACACACACACGTTTCAAGTCTAATATATATGTAATTTCTGGTAAGGGGCCATTCACTATATTTTCTTCACAAGCACGAGGTGTATATGGAAAGGAGGGGATGATACACTGTGTTTTGGACACATTCACTCTTCACTGGAAATTTAATTTGAAGAAACCAATGGACTTTTTCCCTATTTGTGCAAACTTTGTGGAAAGTTTTTGCCATTTGTTTCTTCTTAGTGTGGGATATCTACACTTTATGGGGTGTTGTTACACTAATTGTCACCAAACACAGCTTTTGTGATAGTAGTTTTGTCTTTGGTGGATTTAAGTTATTTACACCTTGCTATTTCTTATGTAGCATTTTCTTTTTTGTCACTTGCACACATTTCTGGAGAGCACGCTTATTCTATTCCCATTTATGACTAAATACATGAAACACATACAGGTGCAACTCATAAAATTAGAATATCATCAAAAAGTTAATTTCAGTATTTCAATTCAAAAAGTGAAAATCCTATATTTTATATACAGTGGATATAACAAATCTATACACTCCTGTTAAAATGGCAGGTTTCTGTAATGTAAAAAAATGAGACCCAGATAAACTAATTTCTGATTTTTTTTCAAATTTGATGTGACCTATAAACTGTACAACTCGGGTAAACAACAAACTGAAATCTTTTAGGTGGAGGGAATTTAAAATTAAAAAACTAAAATAATATGGTTGCATAAGTGTGCACACCCTTAAACTAATACTTTGTTGAAGCACCTTTTGATTTCATTACAGCACTCAGTGTTTTTGGGTATGAGTCCATCAGCATGGCACATCTTGACTTAGCAATATTTGCCCACTCTTTGCTAAAACACTCCAAATCTGTCAGATTGCAAAGGCATCTCTCTGCACAGCCCTCTTCAGATCACCCCACAGATTTTCAATCAGATTCAGGTCTGGGCTCTGGCTGGTCCATTCCAAAACGTTAATCATCTTCTGGTGAATCAATTCCTTTGTTGATTTAGATATATGCTTTGGGTCGTTGTCATGCTGAAAGATGAAGTTTCTCCATGTTCAGCTTTCTAGCAGAAGCCTGAAGGTTTTGTGCCAATATTGACTGGTATTTGGAACTGTTATATTTTGTCAAACGTTTACGGTAATTAACTCACCCCTAATGTGATGGCTGGAACTGCTTCTCTTTGGTGAGGTTTGTGATGTTAGCTAGTATTGATGATGTTGCTACTCGCAACTGGTTTTCCAGGTTTGCGTCGGTTAGTCTGGAGCACAGTCCACTCTTTGCGGGGGTAAGTTTTGAAAATAACTGCTGGCTGGTACTGCTGGCTAAGGCGGGTACTGCTGGCTGGTACTGCTGCCTCAGGCTGGTACTGCTGTGGGTACTGCTGACTCAGGTTTGTACTGCTGGCTGGTACTGCTGTGGGTACTGCTGGCTCAGACTTGTACTGCTGGCAGAAAATGCTGGCTGGAGACTCGTGAGTGGTGCTGCGCTGGAGGAAGTTAGAGGTGATGCTTCCTGTATTGGTCGTCTCCTCACAGGCGGAGTGTGTTTGATATCACTCCGCCTGTGACTCACTCAGACTGTCAGGATGGAGCCGAAAGTATACAGGAAGCATCGGCTTCGTTCTGACAGCTCAGCTGAGACAGACATAGACTCAGCAACCCGGGGAGCTGGACCAAATGATTTTGCCGGCCGCAGGTTCCCCACCCCTGAATCACAGCCTCAAGTCTTTTTGAGTATGATGCTACAAGCTTGGCACACCTCTTTTTGGGCAGTTTTTCCCATTCTTCTTTGCAGGATCACTTAACCCCATCAGGTTGGATGGGGAGCCTCTGTGCACAGCCGTTTTCAGATCTCTCCAGAGATGTTCAATCAGTTTCAAGTCTGGGCTCTGGCTGGACCACTGAAGGACATTCGCAGAGTTATCCGGTAGCCACTTCTTTGTTATCTTGGCTGTGTGCTTAGGGTCATTGTCCTGCTGAAAGGTGAACCTTCGCCACAGTCTGAAGTCCAGAGTGCTCTGGAGCAGGTTTTCATCAAGGATGTCACTGTACATTGCTACATTTATCTTTCCCTAGATCCTGACTAGTCTCCCAGTTCCTGCCGCTGAAAAACATCCCCACAGCATAATCCTGCCACCACCATGCTTCACTGTAGGGATGGTATTGGCCAGGTGATGAGCGATGCCTGGTTTCCTCCAGACATGGCGCTTGCCATTCAGACCAAAGAGTTCAATCTTCATTTCATCAGATGGGCTGTCATGTGCCTTTTACTGAGGATTGGTTTCCGTCCCGCTACTCTACCATACAAGCCTGATTGGTGTAGTGCTGCAAAAATGGTTATTCTTCTGGAAGGTTCTCTTCTCTCCACAGAGAAACACTGGAGCTCTGTCAGAGTGACCATCGGGTTCTTGGTCACCTCCCTGACTAAGGTCCTTCTCCCCGATCGCTTTGGTCGCCATCCCCTCTAGGTAGAGCCCTGGTGGTAACAAACTTCTTCCATTCGTGGATGATGGAGGCCACTGTGCTCATTGGGACCTTCAATGCTGCAGAAATTTTTCTGTACCCTTCCCCAGATCTGTGCCTCGAAACGATCCTGTCTCAGAGGTCTGCAGACAATTCCTTGGACTTCATGGCTTGGTTTGGGCTCTGACATGCACTGTTAACTGTGGGACCTTATATAGACAGGTGTGTGCCTTTCCAAATCATGTCCAATCAACTGAATTTACCACAGGTGGACTTAAATTATGTTGTAGAAACATTTCAAGGATGATCAGTGGAAACAGGAGGCACCTGAGCTCAATTTTGAGTGTCATGGCAAAGGCTGTGAATACTTATGTACATGTGATGTTTTTTTTTTTTTATACATTTTGCAAAGATTACAAATAAACTTCATTCATGTTGTCATTGGGGTATTGTTTGTAGAATTTTGTGGAAAATAATGAATTTATTCTATTTTGGAATAAGGCTGTAACATAAAACAATTTGGTGAAGTGCTGTGAATACTTTCTGGATGCACTGTAAACACAGCCTGCTCTCCTCTATGAGCAGTCAGATGTAAACGGAACACCTTTCTGTTTACACCACACTGCCATCCGATCCAATCCACTTTAGACCGATGGGAAATGGATCCCCATCTGTTTTTAGTAGAAAATATCGTGTTGGATGTTGACGGGTGTCAATGGTCACATGTCCATTGACACACTCTGCTCCATGGAGGGCAATAGATGGTCAGATCAGGTCCACCTAACAGACAAGTGGACCTCTGAAAGGGGCTTAATATATACAGCAAATGAGAGATATAAAATGCAATACAGTAATGTTTTCAAACAATCAGTTTGGTAAGCAGGAGGGGAAAAAAATAAGAACCAAAGTGATATGTTGAACTTTTTAACCAAATCTCGATCTTTTAAAAGGACATGCCAAGGCAAAAAAATTAAAATAAAACAATTATATAACTAAAAAAGGCATCTTTTAAAAAGGGAAATACTTATTATAACACCTTATCTGTTCACATTAAAAATTAGTTACAAACCAAAGCAATGTCAATATTTGATCCTCCTGGCTGCAATGTGTCTAGCTCATGTATCCATTTTGAGATTTCTTTAGGAGAATGATAAACTGGCCAGAAAGGGTTTAAGATTGGATTGTGACCTGATCATGACAAGGGTGGGAAGGAACAATAACAACCCATGATATGTTGCTCAGGTAGAGTTTGGGAAGGTCTAAAGTGGACCTTGGAACTAGGGGCAGTGTTGACCGTGAACCCTGTTTGCACCTCCACAGTAACCACATTAATATTTAATATGGGGTGTATACATCCCCCTCAAGACACTTATCCTTAAAACTAGTGTAAAAATTGATCAAGTCAAACATTGAAAGATCACCACATATTGCACCACCAATGCCACATGCACTCTACAGAGTTCATATTCTGGCATTAGGGCTGTCTAGATCAGGGTTTGTTTGGGTATTCCAGGGTGGAATTTGTTTTATTTATGATATGTTCTTGTATAGCGTCATCAATTTATGCAGCTCTTTACATATTATACATTCACATCAGTCCCTGCCCTCAAGGAGCTTACAATCTAAGGTCTCTTACCTAAATTCATACATACATACTAGGGCCAATTAACTTACCAGCATGTCTTTGGAGGACACAGGAGTACCTGGTGGAAACCTATGCAGGCACAGGGAGAACATGGAAACTCCATGCAAGTAGTGTTGTGGTTGGGATTTGAACTGACAACCCTAGTGCTGTCAGGTGGAAGCGCTATCCACTTAGCCACTGTGCTTCCCTGTGCTGGAATGGTGTCACCCATAGAAACACACGCAAGGAATTTCGTGCTTGCTTGTTCACAATGTATGACGCACTCCCACCGAGAAAGGTTGTCTAGAATAGCGCTGAACCTGCACAATGGTAGGAGTAAACATGTAAATAAACTAGACTGCGTCTTAAGACTTTGATGAGGGATCAGGATATTCCATGTGTCGTTGGTCATAATTTATATATGAGAATAAATTCCAATGCAAGTGGAGACTGTCTAATAAGGATCAATCAACAGTAACTGACTCGAGTGAAAAGTCATAGCCCAGTATCCACTTCACATCAGGTACAAGAAAAGGCATAATCATGCCATGATCACACCAATGTACATATCACTAAAGATGTCATAGGGGAACAGGTTTAGTCTCGGTTCACATTAGGTCGCTCCGACTTAGGGGGCGACCTGTGAAGTCGCGTGCAGCGCGACTTGCACAGACTTCATGAAATGAATGTCTATTCAAATTTCCTCCAGGTCGCCCCGAAGTAGTACAGGACCCTTTTTCTAAGTCGGAGCGACTTGTGTCGCTCCTATTAGAACGGCTCCTGTACCGCACAATGGGAGCGTGACGGACCGCGACTTGTCAGGCTGACAAGTTGCGGTCCAAGTCGGACTAGTGTGAATGCGGTCTTAAAGTCACTTGCTGAAGTCCGGTGGAGGATTATTTAAAAGTTGGGGTAATTTTATGATCTAGAAAGTTGCAAAGATTTGCCCTTGGGACTTTAAATGAGGTGCGACACGCCCAATGATACAGTGTAAAAAGCAAGTTTATTGGAACATACAATGTCCGCAAGTAAACACAAACGACAGGTACCATATTCTGAAACCGATTTGTGATGTTATACATAGTATATTAATATTCATAGTCAAGTTCAGTATTCCATAGAGCAATCCATGGTGGGTATAAAAATGCATCCTGATAACCCGACGCGTTTCATGAACAACCGTTCACTTCCTCAGGGGTTGATGCGATACATGGTTTCTAAGAAATAAACAATTTGTAGCATGTAATAAAGATGGTAGATAACGTTATGCTGATGCGAAACACTAAGGGGTCACCAAGGGGCCCATACTTACAAATCTGTTAAAAGAAATTGCATGCTCATGATCCATTGGCTGCCCCTGGGAATGTCTGTCCCGGGATCCGCGAGGGCCCAGCAGGACAAACAGGGCCAAACACAAGCACAGACAAACATGGTGTCATCCACGGTGATGGCTGAAGGATACATATCTATGTATCAGACTCATAAAGTGTATATGAATAGTAATATCAGCAATCAGTACAAGGGATATAATACTGTGCAGTAATTAGGGGTATAAACTGGTAACACTGAGTGAGCCTGAGTTCAAAAAGTATGTATCTGATACTCGGATTAATTACTAAAAGTGGTCAATAAAGCAAGAGTATCAATGATGTGCGATTAAAGTTGAATGAAATGACAAAACAAGAAGTAAACCAAATAGCCCCAGAGGCCCCCAAAAAAGGAAAGGATAGTGAATTAAAGTGACCTACCTAAGTGGGAATATTTAGCAACAATGTATTGTATTGTGCAATCAAAGTGAAATAAACATGGCTACCTAAGTGCATAGGATATGATGTAAGGGTTGAAGGAGAGTTGGGGAGAGAGAGTGAGGATGAAAATGAAATCTTAGCACATGTGATAAGGAAGAAGGAAAAAGGAGGATACACAGCCACCAAATCCCCAGTCTGAAAGGCAAAAAAAGTGAATGAATGTGACCTACCATATTGAAGCAATACTCTGGCAAAAGGTTGTATGCGTCATCACCAAACATTATGGAGCCACTGAAGGCAAGAGGGCTTGGCTCTCTTATCTGTACCTGTAACAAGCCCCCTTGGACCCCACCCAACGTCAGGTGGGTGCAGCTGGCTGGGGAAGAACATCGTTTTACATAGTTACAATTTAATGTGATTATGCATATGCCGTACCTGTGGGATCTCTTTAGAATCTGGAAATCATTGAATCGTCCAATCAGAGAATGCTTTGTATTCACAGAGAGAATGCAAAATGTTCCCTGAATGGCGACCATGATGAGCAGGTGACCTCCTGTGTTCACAATATAGCAGGGTGGCTGCTCACCCACTGACCTTGTAGATAGTGGAGATCACTGTAGTAGCCATGTATACTACAGTGATTTCCATTTTCCAGCTAGATCCCACAGGTATGTTAGTTGCCAAGCTGGACCAATGTAACATTGTAAAAATATCTATACCTAGAATTCTTCTTTAACCTATTGTATGCCCCCCATAACTTAAAGTAGAACTATATTTTATTGTGGATAGAGCAAGAAAGCGTTATAACCACTGTCAGATTTTTTTGCAATTTTTGTCCCATTGGGGAGATTTGCCTTTCACTACCTGTTTGGCAATGGCACAGGAAGTAGAGGAAATCTTTGGAGACCCCTAGGTCACCAGAACTAGTGTCCCCATTGGAAGATTTCCCCTCTATTACTCCTCTGGGGACAACCCAAAATTTGGGATTTTCTTTTACTTTCACTTTCAATGATAATGGTAAATAGGACAAATAGTGAGGGCATATCTCCTTAATGGGGGACAGACAGCAATAAAACCTGACAAGTGTTTTAATTCTTCTGCACTCTGAACAAAAGTTAAAAAAAAAAAAAAAAAAAAATTTGCCTTTTAGGTATACTTTAAATAATCTTTTCTATGGAAGCAGTGACTTGACTTCAAAACTGCTGACACCTCATTTTTATATGAAGAAGTTGGACACAGAGACAGTCTATTTTTATGTACGCTTATGGATACAGCTCATAGAGTAGTACTGACTGTTAATCATCCTTCTCCTCGTGATGGCCTTACTCACTCTGTGGTTTTGCTCAGTGCATTGAATACATACAGATTCATGTAGACAAAAATTTAAACTCCAATTTTTAAACAATAGAGGCTTGATTCACACGTTCTGCATTCTTCTGAATGTCTCTGTTATGTCTGAAGACACAGGAATAAAGAGACAGCTGCTAGCCTATTGTACAGACATAACCGATTTGATGCATGGAATATACAAATCATGTCTTCATTAAAATAACCAAAAAATAAAATAGCTTTTTAAATTAACATGATGCTTAGTACGGATTGTGATTTTATGTTTCTGTCTTTTATTCGGGTACTACGTTGCTTTTAAAGAAAATTCATTTGACACCAGAAACTGTCATTTCCAGACCTCAGTTGTGAAAGATGCTAAATAAGACTCACTGCTTAAAAAATTAAATATTGTGTGTGATTTTAATTGGGGAATCAAAAAACAAACCTCAGCACAAATGACATGACTCACAGCCAGTAGGGCTGTCCCAAGTGTCCCTTGTGCTGCTGTCTCCTCTGCTTTTCCTCCATTGGCTTTTTAGCCCTGGTTCACACTGCACACCGCATGTGATTCGCACAGGAATCTCAGCCATTCATTTTAAACGGCTCAGATTGCACCGCATCTGCATGAACAAAGTGTGTCAACTGCATGTAAAACGTGCAATCAAATGCATGCAAAGGTGCAAGTCAAAAACACACAGTTTCTGGTGTGAATGAGCACTAACTTTTAATTGACAGCAGATCGCATGAGCACAGTGCAATTGCTATGCGGTGCAGAAAATGCACAGGAATCGCTGCGTTTCTCGCACTGTACCAGTGTGAACCATGGCGTAATCATTCACATGTCCTCTATTCATAGATATGGTTTAATTCATAGAGGCTGTAATCATGGCTTCTATGAAATAGGAAAGGCGGTGGAAAGTGCAGGGATAGTTGGGCACTCTTGATAGGTGCCTGTCGCAGCTCTGTCGGCACCATTAACCCCCGCAGCACAGATACATTATGGTGGTGTGGTTAAAGGGGGGATCTATAGAGAGAGGACACTTCAATTGTAGTTCCAAAACAAACAAAAGTGCTATCCACACAGATTATTTGAATGTACAAGCTATTGGGATCTGAGCACAGGTGTATCTTGTTTCTATTGTATTGCACGTCAGTGGCCACACCTTGACCTTGTAGCTCTCCCCCCATTTTGTATCTGTGTGCCCCACAGTGGCAGTGGTATTGTGTCCACAGTGACATTTGCAATGGAATGGCAAAGCAGAGTAGTACTGTACTGGTTACAGAGGGATTGCCATGATACATTTGGCCAGCTTAACCACTTGCCGACCGTCCGCTGCATATATGCTGTGGCAGGCTGGCTCTGCTGCGCGAATCACCGTACCTGTACGGCGATCCGGGCGAGCGCACGCCGCCGGTGGCGCGCACCTGCCCCCACTAGACAGCCAGGATGCCGATCCACAGGACCAGCGGCACGAATTGCTGCCAGGCACCCGCGATCGCTCCCCACTGAGAAATGACAGTCCGCTTTTGTAAACGCAGCAGACTGTTAAGCCCCGTACACACGTAGCGATTGTCGGCCGTAAATATTCGGCCGCCGAACGATCGGCCGATTGTCAGCTTGTTAGTATGATGCTTCCGACAACCGACAGCGAATTTTCGGCCGAACAGAATCTGGAGTGCAGACTTTAAAATTTTTGTTGGCCGTCACCAGAACGGCCGATTGTTCGCCAGTCAGTACAGAATTCGGCCGACAAACGGCAGATGAGCAAGACTGGGCATGCTCAGAAAAGAAAAAACACACGGAAAGTTAACCATCACATGACATCACTTCTGCAGTCGGCTGTTGTTGGCCGACAAAATTCGTGTGCAGTCTTTAGCACTTTTCAGCCGACAGGACAGCACCGGACAAAAGACAGCCGATCGTTCGGCCGACATTCGGTACGTGTGTACGGGGCTTTATTCTCTCTGAAGTAATCACAGAGCGCCTGTGATCCTCTTACAGTTGTGCTCATAAGTTTACATACCTTGACAGAAATTATGATTTCTTGGCCATTTTTCAGAGAATATGAATGAGAACACAAAAACTTTTTCTTTCACTCATGGTTCGTGTTTGGCTGAAATCATTTATTATCAATCAACTGTGTTTACTCTTTTTTAAATCATAATGACAACAGAAACTACCCAAATGACCCTGATCAAAAGTTTATATACCCTGGTTATTTTGGCCTGATAACATGCACACAAGTTGACACAAAGGGATTTGAATGGCTATTAAAGGTAACCATCCTCACCTGTGATCTGTTTGCTTGTAATTAGTGTGTGTGTATAAAAGGTAAATGAATTTCTGGACTCCTGACAGACCCTTGCAGCTTTCTTCCAGTGCTGCACTGGCGTTTCTGGATTCTGAGTCATGGGAAAAGCAAAAGGATTGTCAAAGGATCTGCGGGAAAAGGTAGTTGAACTGTATAAAACAGGAAAGGGATATAAAAAGATATCCAAGGAATTGAGAATGCCAATCAGCAATGTTCAAACTCTAATCAAGAAGTGGAAAATGAGGGGTTCTGTTGAAACCAAACCACGGTCAGGTAGACCAACTAAGATTTCAGCCACAACTGCCAGGAAAATTTTTCGGGATGCAAAGAAAAACCCACAAATAACTTCAGGTGAGATACAGGACTCTCCGAAAACATGTGGTGTGGCTGTTTAAAGATGTACAATAAGGAGGCACTTGAAGAAAGTCGAGTCGCCAGAAGAAATCCAATACTACTCAAATGCCACAAAATATCCCGCTTACAGTACGCCAAACAGCACAGAGACAAGCCACAAACTTTCTGGCACAAAGTCATTTGGAATGAGGAGACCAAAATTGAGCTTTTTGGCCACAACCATAAACACTACATTTGTAGAGGAGAGGAGTCAACAAGGCCTATGATGAAAGGTACAACATTCCTACTGTGAAACACGGAGGTGGATCGCTGATGTTTTGGGGATGTGTGAGCTACAAAGGCACAGGAAATTTGATCAGAATTGATGGCAAGAGGAATGCAGTTTGTTATAAAAAAAAATACTGGAAGAAAATTTGCATTCATCACCCCCGTAAGCTGCGCCTGGGACGTACCTCGACATTCCAATATGACAATGATCCTAAATACAAGGCCAACTCGACCTGTCTTTGGCTACAGCAGAATAAAGTGAAGGTTCTGGAGTGGCCACCTCAGTCTCCTGACCTCAATATCATTGAGCCACTCTGGGGAGATCTCAAACGTGCAGTTCATGCAAGACAGCCCAAGAATTTACAGGAAGTGGAGGCTTTTTGCTAGAAAGAATGGGCAGCTTTACCATCTGAGAAAATAAAGAGCCTCATCCACAAATACCACAAAAGACTTCAAGCTGTCATTGATGTTAAAGGGGGCAATACACAGTATTAGGAACTGGGGTATGTAAGCTTTTGATCAGGGTCATTTGGGTAGTTTCTGTTATGATTTAGAAAGAGTAAACACAGCTGATTGATAATAAATGGCTTCAGCCAAACACTAACCATGTGTGAAAGAAAAGTTTTTGTGTTCTCGTTCATATTCTCTGAAAAAATGACCAAGAAATCCTAAATTCTGCCAGGATATGTAAACTTATGATCACAACTGTATATAGGGTCACAGGTCTCTATGATAATTTCACAAGTCCCTCCCCACCCCACAGTTAGTAAACACTCCCCTAGGCTCACAAATAACCCTTTGATCACCCCTGGGTTAACCCCTTCCCTGCAAGTGTCATTATTACAGTAACAGTGCATATTTTTAGCACTGATTACTGTAGTAATGTCACTGGTCCCCCCCAAAAGTATCAAATGTCAGGGGTCCGATCTGTTTGCCACAATGTCGGAGACCCGCTAAAAATCGCAGATCGCCGCCATTACTAGTAAAAAAAAAAAAGACATCTTTCACCTTGTTTATAGACGCGAAAACTTTTGCGCAAACCAATCAAATTATTGTGATTTTCCTTTTTTTTTTTTTTTTTTTTTTTTTTTTTTACCAAAAATATGTAGCAGAATACAAATTGGCCTAAAAAGATGAAAAAATTTGATTTTTTTTTTTTTTTTTTAATTTTTTTGGGGAATGTTCTAAAGCAGAAAGGAAAAAATATATATATTTTTTCAGAGCTATCGCTCTTTTTTTTGTTTATAGCTCAAAAAATAAAAATCGCACGGGTGATCAAATACCAAAAGAAAGCTCAATTTGTGGGAGAAAAAAAGGACATTTTATTTAGGTTCATCATCGCACAACCACGCAATTGTCCATTAAATTAACGCAGTGCCAAATCTCAAAAAATGGCCTGGTTATTAAGGGGGCAAATCCTTCCGGTCCAGAACTGGTTAAACATGTATTGCACGATGTGTAAACTAAATATCCCTATTTTTTATTGCAAAGTTTGCTTGAAAGGTTATAGCCGTGCGCAGAGGGCTCAGCCAGCATTTTTAGTGGTAATTTTTGGCCCCACCCCTTTAGCACCTTGTAGAATATATGAATGTAGAAGCTATTGGGATCTGTGCACAGGTATATCTTGTTTCTGTAGAGGACGGAGGACACCTAAATTACAGTTGTTCAGATCCGCCTGTCCTTTTTTTTTTTTTTGGCGAATCTGAACGGATGCCTCATGTATCTCTATTTGGCATCAGATGTCAGCGGAGACATGTCCGCTGATATCCGATCCGTCAAATTTGGATGGATGGAAACCCTATTTTTCAATCCGTCCAGCGGATCGGATCAGGTGAGAACAGACAGACGGTCCGTTCCCATCCGATTCCCCCATAGATAACAGCGGGACCGGACAGCTGTGTCTTCGCACACAGCGCAAAGACACAGCTGCCATCCGCCTGCTCAGCGGGGGATCAGCGGATCGATCCCCCGCTGAGAAAAACGGAGTTCGCCTGACCGACTCACTGTGTGAAAGGGGCCAAAGTTTGATGCACACAGGCTTGTCCTCCAGCCACAACTGGAATATAGTTTTAGGTTTTCCCGGGGACACATATCCACATTTGTAAATCTGATGGGCGATCTGGGATGTAAAGAACAGTATAATAGCATGCACATTCTAAATTACAGCTCTCTTCCTCTTGTGGCTATTTAGGGATAGAGGATGTTACTCACTCAGTTGTTTGAGGTCACTGGTCAGATAATTGTATATTTCTAGTGAGGGAAGTAAGATTCCTTTTCAGTCAGATTAGTGTGGAGCCACAAAGCTGCCCGTGTGACTGTGAGCACTGCAGTGGGATGTGCGGCTCTCTGCAGATAGAAAGCTGTGCTTATGCAGGTACTGTATACTTATGTGCTTCCAAGCACTGCGACTTCACATGAGAATTGTGCACAATAACGATATGAACAGGCTGGATTGTACAATGTTACATACATTTGAAATTGGCAATTTTTTACTCTATTTCAAGGTTTCTATTTATTAGGATTATAGAGTTACCATTGTAACATACAGTATGTTCTGCAGCTTTAGCACTCATTCTAAAATGTTTTCAGAAAATGCCGCAATGTTCACTCTCCCGCGCTGTGCGATAAGTCTTAACGTGGTGTCAAACTCCTATATTGACATTACTGCATGTGGATATGTGCTCCTCGCTGCCCTCAAAAGACTGGGGACGTCTAATATGACTTTAGGTATAGGAAACAAAGAAGGGGCGTAGGCCTAGCGCATTATCCTCAAAATATGTTTTATTAAATGGTATAATGAAGTGAATGTACTCACAAACCAATGCTTGCATCATTGCTTAGACATAACATTATCTGCTTAAGTCCATATATGTAAATTCACAATGCTCGTAGACACATTGGCAAACGCTTTTTGAGTTTACCTTTGTCTTCAGAGCCTTGTCTGGATGACTATTGGTATAGCTAAGGGACTCTTAGACCCCGTTCAGACAGGGGCGACACGACTTGGTGGGGCGACCTGTGAAGTCGCGGTGCACAGCGTGCACCGAGACCTCGGTGCGACTTGCACGGACTTCATATCATTGAAGTCAATGCAAGTCGCCTCCAGGTCGCCCCAAAGTAGTACAGGACCCTTTTTCTAAGTCGGAGCGACTTGTGTTGCTCCTATTAGAATGGGTCCTGTGCTAATCAATGGCGAGCGACCCACTGCGACTTGTCAGGCGACCAAGTCGCCTGACAAGTCGCGCTAGTGTGAATGGGGGCTTATGGTCCGAATCCATGCCTCTCAGCCTGCAGCTGTCACTTTGCAGATTCTCCTCTTATGGGAGAGTAACCCCGAAATGCGTTAGCTGATGTGTCTACCAGCATTGTGAATTTACATATATGGACTTAAGCAGATAATATGTCTAAGCTATGATGCAAGCATTGGTTTGTGAGTACATTCACCTCCATTTTATACCATTTAATAAAACCTGTTTTGAGGATAATGAAAGCTTTTCCAGACTGAATCGGAGCAGAGGGGATATCTTGTATTTTGTTTCAGCCTACTTTCTATGTTTGTATTGGGTTAGTATGAAAACTTCTAGGGCTCATTTACACTGGCATTAAAAACCCTTCATACAGTTGCATATCATGTCTTTATACAGCAGTATATAAATCTAAGGGCCTATTCAGACAGTTGTATCCAGGTATGTTTGCTCTGCATTGAGCAGCATAATGAAACTGGGGCTATAAATTTCAGTGCAGTATGCATGCAAATGTTTGCGTAATGTACAAGATACACTGTTTATGCAACCTATGGCTGCCGCTGACCGTTATCTAAATATCAACAATGTGTTTCTTGCGCCACTGATTACACGCTATTGATGTTTACATGTTGGCCCTGTGAATGAGTGACCTCTTCCTGAAGTAAAAGGGAAAATAGCTGTAACTTTTCCTTCATTTAAGGGAGCTGGCATTGAATGGTGCACAATTCCTCTTATCCCAAGCGCATAGAGAAAGAATGGGGCAGGGACACCTGATTCATACACCAATGAATTGACTCTGTTGTCTTTTTGTCATTGCCGCTGGTCTCCTGGTTGTACGTGCCTTGTTATTGGACGTGTTCAAGTATTTTAGCCGAAGTAGGGATTGGGTGGATGGGGCATTCATGCACAATTTCCCCAGAACAGTAATAGAGGGGAAATGGTGTAATGAAGGCACTTGTTCTGGTGATCCTGGTGACCATTATGGATTCCTACACTTTGCCAGGATTTTCTCTCTTCTTCCAGTTTTGACTATGGGACAGGATGTAAAAGGAGATCTCCCCAAAGGGACACAGCTGGGGAAAAAAAACTGATGGAAGTTCTAAGCCTCCCTTACTTTGTCCAGAAACAAAAAAAAAAAAAAATTTGGGGACTGTACTTACCACTCCATGGTGTAGGTGATGCTCCAGTCAAAACTCCTCGCAAACGAAGTGGGGTAACCATCGGCCAAGGGAGCGCTGTGATTTGAACATGCGACCCTGCAAGACATTTAACTCACGGCCTCCATCCATTGAGGCTATGTTGCGGCTGACCTAGCGTGCACACTCACTGGCTGGACTGGGGGACCACTGGATCTAGATTATCAGCCCATCACCAAGCCCGGCAGTTGATTATAGATTCCCCCCCCCCCCCCCAGGAGGAAAAAAGCAAACATTTCTAGGACCAAAAGATCCCAGCAGGGAGCCTAGGTCTTTACTCCTGACTAGACAGAAACAAACTTAATACCTATAGCAGAGAGGGGGTTATATACCCGCCCATGGGCCCATTGGCGTAGCCAAGTTTTTTGTTCTGCCTAGTACTGCAGAAGATGATATAACCCTATAGTTATGATTTATGGAGCGCTGTGTCTGTCGAAATCTGAGAAATGGATATTACGGTGATTACAAAAATCCCATAGGATAGGTTAAGTGTGCATTTGTAAACAAGAGCCTTAAGATATAAGGCAAACCATGTTTTTTTTGACCCGAGGAGGAGATGTATTATTTTTTTCTGAAATATAAATCGACAGGGAGAAGAGAGAAAAATATTATTTAACCTTAAACTCCAGGCAGACCCTAGAGAATAAAAAATGGGAGATCGTTGCAATATTTTTATCACATCTTTGCGCAGCGGTCTTCCAATTGCAATTTTTTTGGGAAAAAAAATCACGTTTTTTAATAGAAAAAATAAGAAAACAGTAAAGTTAGCCCAATTTTTTTCTATAATGTCAAAGATAATGTTACGCCGAGTAAATAGATACCCAACATGTCATACTTCAAAATTGCGCACGCTCGTGAAATGGCAACAAACTTCAGTACTTAAAAATCCCCATAGATGACACTTTAAAAATTTCTACAGGTAACCAGCTTAGAGTTACAGAGGGGGTCTAGGGCTCAAATTATTGCTCTCGCTCTAACGATCGCGGCGATACCTCACTTGTGTGGTTTGAATACTGTTTACATATGTGGGTGGCACTTGCATCTGCGTTCACTTCTGTGCGCGAGCTAACGGGGACAGGGCGCTTAAATTTTTTTTTTCCTATTTATTTGATCTATTATTTTTTATTTTTACAGTTTTTTTTTTTTTTTTTTTTTTTTTTTAATTTTTGATAATTTTTATTCCCATTACAAGGCATGTAAACATCCCTTGTAATAGAAAATATACATGACAGGACCTCTTTTTTGTGAGATCTGGGGGGTCAAAAAGACCTCAGACCTCACATCTACACTAAAAAAAAAAAAAAAAAAATAAAAAGTATTTTTTTATGATGAAAAAAAATTGTCTCTTTAAATGCATTGCTAGGAGACTGTTTGACGTTGCTCCGGTCCTCCAAGGCCATAGAGTCGAGTGGGGGCAATCTTGCCCTCACTCGACTTCCTGTCTGTGAGGGGCGTGGACCAGATTGTTTTCCAGGTTCCGGTAAGTGGGGAAAACGGCCGGGAAGCGGTGGGAGGGGTCACCTCTCCCGCCGCGCCGTAAGGGTGATCCTGCTGCGAATCCGCCACTGGGACCCTCCTTATGTGAAAGAGGACCGTCGGCAGTTTAAAAAAATACTGGGTTATGGCAGCTAACGTTAAAGTACCAAAGTAAATCTGCGGTGGGTGGTCCGGAAGTGGTTAAAAAATATACAGATTTTTCCTTTTTTCTTCTTTTTTTTTTTTTTTGTTTAATTACCTAAATTTGATGGAGTGTCAGCCCCTTACAATCCCTTGACAACAGAGCTCAGACAGGGAGAAGCAGTCAATCAGTATCCAGTTACATTTCTTTCACTGTCCAATCACAGTCTGAGGGCTGAGAAAAAGAGAGGATGATTCTCCCTAACAGGGTATACAGGCAGCAATAAAAACCTGAAAATGAAAGTCAGGTCTCTGTTTCAGGACTGTGTAAGGGCTCTTTCACACGGGCGATCCGATCAGATCCGCCTGTCAGTTTTTTTAGGCGGATCTGATTGGATCCTCCATGCAGCTCTATGGGGCAGCGGATGTCAGCGGAGACACCTCCGCTGACACCCACTGCCATCTGTATCCGATCCTGTCCGTGAAATCTGGATGGATGGAAACACTATTTTTCCATCCGTTCAGGGATCGGATGAGAGCGGACAGGCGGTCCGCTCTCATCCGATCCCCCATAGAGAGCAGCGGGGGCTGTGACACCTCCCTCTCCGCACTGCAAGCGGAGACGGAGCTGTCATCCGCTGGCTCAGCAGGGATCGGCGGATCGATCCCTGCTGAGCAGCACGGATCCGCCTACGGAGGCGGACCATGTGAAAGAGCCCTAAGGTTGGGTTTACACTTTTTTAAAGCAGATTATCGTACATTTTCTATGCATTATGCGAGTTACATTAGGCGACCAACACACTAAATCCTCAAAAGAAATGAAATAAAACGGCAGCGCACCGCAACATTTGTGTGTTGAGCCCAGGTTCACGCTGAGGCCGTTTTGAAATTGTGCGAGTTTCAGCTGAACTTGCACGATTTCAAACCTGCATTTCAGTCCCACTTCGGGGGTGATTTCACAGACATTTGTGCAGGTTCCTGCACAGATGTCTATGGAAATTGCCCCCCAAATTGGAAAATGTAGTACAGAAACTACTTTTGGGAATCAGTGCGGCATCCTAGCGATTCGCACATTGCCATTGCCGGCAATTGGCTCAGATCGGACCAGTGTGAACGTGGGCAGAAGCTGTGTTAGAGTTGCGTATTGGGGAGACAATTCAAAATTAATGGCACTACAATGTGTTAGTGCAGCGCAACAGAAAAGTGTGGAAACAACCTAAATCTCTAGAATGAATGGTCAGAAATACAGATCCTTTGTCTGGTAAAGCAGATCACATTGGTGTATTTAGCTGTTTGCCTGAAGCTCATTTTTTTTAGCATGTTACATGTTACACCCATATTCATATAGCATGTTACAGATGCAACAGCCTGCCCCCCCTCCCCAATCCCACATTTTGACAGCAAGCAGGGGATCTTCTCCTGCCCAGCCACGTCCTTTATTTACAGGGTTTTGTGAATGAAAAGACTACATGTAACAGACAGCTGACGATATGTAGTTCTCAACGAACTACCAGGTTGCTGTTGAGCGCTGTGGTAGTTCATTTAGTCTTCCTGTAAGAGTGTAACTGCCTACCCTTATCAGAGGTAAAGGCAGACAGATACACAGATAGTCTGCAGGACTGTGGCATTACACCCATGACCTGCTGACCGCAGTTGCAATGCTTTACACAGGCTCCTAACAAAAAAACAAATTCACATTTTTTTTTACCTACAAAAAAAGTGCATTTATTTATTTTTTTTTTTTTTTACTAATGGGGAACTTATCCTTTTAATGCAGGTCTGTGTCCTGTCAAGATTGCATTGCAGATTGTTTGCTTGTTTGGGTAACATGACTTCAGTTTACCTATAGTCTCATTATCTGTTTATATTCTGGTACTGCTTTGTCAAATACAATGGTTTTCCTGCCTAAATACTAACCATAGTGAAGAGAGCAGAGTTGATTTTTTTTATTTGGTTATGGTGTAATGGCATTATTAATAAAAGATTTTTTCGATTAATTTTTTGTGATAGTTTCACTTTAAGAGAAGACTTTTTAGTGTGAGTGAAAGGAAACCTTTCTTGAGAGTGCATAGTCCCTGCAATCGCTGTTTATTTTCCTTCTGAAAATGATATTTGCTAGGCTGTTATGCTGACCCTTCTTTCAATACTGACAAAACAAGCATGCAAATAAAAATGTCTGGCTTTTCTGATCTGATTCTGTGTACTTGTTCTGGTTCATTGACTTTAAAGTACTAAAACCAAAGGCCAAGCATTACAACCAGGCAACTAGAATTTTCAGAAAGTCTGCACTTGTGTCTGGTTTACTCAAAGGGGGCTTTTAGATCTCCCTGGGTGCTCTGCCATCGTTCTCAGGTTCCACACTGCTCATATCCAGCTTCTTCTGTATTTGATTTCAGTCAGCTGACGCTGCTTGGCAAAGAAGAGAGCAACAGCAGCACTATCCTTGGAGAATACAAAAGTGTATCGTATCTAGTCAGCAGTATTTTCATTTGAAGGGAACCTACTAGGAAGGCTAGTACCTTCATATGATTGAGATTTCCTTTCTGTGTGGTAGGCTGCCATTGTTCAGCACTCTGTATCAATGCATTTTCTGAGCAGAGGTGTGCCGGCCCTTGGATCCTGCACCACCTACACCTGCTGGAGGGGCACATCAGCTTTGACAGAGATCAGCCCATGTCACAGGATTTTTTTAAAGCTCATGAATATTTGGAGTCAGGGAGGTGGATATGCCCACTAAGTGTCCCGAATTGTTTGCAGCTCCCCTCCTCTTCCTCAACATTGGAGTCAAGGCTAGCCGAGTGATCCAGAGACATAGTTATACTTGGACTACAATTACAGTATGGTATTGTGGCCAGGCCTTAAAGGTGAAGATAAAAGCTGAACAGCCTCTATACCAGGTCTTGGTGAGTTTTTAATCTTAGTGCTGATTTTGCTTTAAGTGCCGGTTCACACTATAGCGATGTCAGACATCGCATGCGGTTCACACCGCTATACAAATCGCCTGCAATGTCTGTGCGATGCAAATTCAGCCATACAGATTGTATGGCTAAATTTGCATTTCATTCGGACCAAAGTCATGCAGGACCCTTTTTTTGGTCCGCATCAGAATCGGATCGCATGGGTGTTCACACCTATGCGATCCAATTCCTGTCCGAATTGACAGTTCGCACTGCGATCTGCAAACTAATCTGGGGGTGTCATTAACTTTGTTTTGACACTTCCAGCAGTTCGGATATGGTAGTGTGACTGCCAGTCGGGTGCAATGTAGGAACCCACAGTGGATTTGCAGGGATCCCGCATCGCACCAGTATGAACCGGCACTTATGGACTGTGTATTTCTTGTGGGTAATTGGAAACATTTCAGTATAGTAATTGGTCAGTGTTTATCGTTACCAAGAAAAAACTGTAGTGACATAGATATGACTATATTTTTCTCTAAGAGGCACAAGCAGAATTTAAACATTTGCCACAGGGGTCTGATGGATGCACCTTAGGCAAACAAAGCTGTCACCCAAGTTTAAGGCCAATATTGCCATACCAATTTTTAGTGGTGAGAAAATTGCAGTGCATGAAACAAGTATCCAAGATTGATGCTGGGTGCATTTGAAAATCAATGAATACAGGTCAGACCAAAAATGCAGCAGGCTTGACCTTTTTGTCTTTCGTTCATTGACGGACACAGCTCCTTAGAATTCTTAACCAGTTGGGTTATACTGCCCCCTACAGGAGTAATAAACAAGCCAGAAAAAGAACTTGACTACTTCTAGGGGCAGTCCCAGGAGGTATACTCCCCCCCCCCCCTCTCTGCTATAGGTAAGGACCTAGTTCCCTGTTGGGATCTCTTGTCCTGGCAATTTTTTCCCTTTTTAAATGGCGTTTTTTTCCTGCGAGATCTACAATCGACTGCCAGACTGGGTGACGGGCTGGATAATCTAGATCCAGTGGTCACCCCAGTCTGTCCAGCAAGCGTGCCCAGACCACAGCTCCGAAATAGGTCAGCCACAACAGGCCCCATCCTGGACCAGGGCGGCCAGCGAGTTTAACCTCTTGCAGGGACACATGACTGAGCACATGTAGTCTGCATCACAGTGTTGCCTTGGCTGACAGCTGACGGCCCCCCTACTTCAGTGGTGAGGAGGATCTGTCTTGGGAGCGCTACCCACAAGCAAATTGGAAAGGTAAGTAGAGAGCTCTCTCCTGGATGGTAAGTGTGGCACGGGTACTCCCTGGGGTGGTCGGTCCTTCCGGGGTTGGCCTCCAACCCCTCTCCCCCAGTGGGGTCATGGGCTGGGCTTTCCATATGCACTGTGTTCCCCTGGCCTGGGTATCTAGCGGGCGCACTGTCCCCCTTCACCCTTGAGGTTGTTTGTACTGTGAGGTGGGGGGTCTCCCGTGGACTCACCTTTTCTGCTGTTAGGCTTGGGGAGTGGTTGACGGGGCTTCAGCGGGTCCACGCGGTCGGACCTGCCGGTACTTGAGGCCACGGCTTTGTGGCCTACCGGCTAGGGTCTCTGGAGGGCAGCCCTGTTGAGGGCGGCAGAAGCCGCCGCCCTCTGTGGCAAACATCTGCTCTCCCCTCTTGACGGCCTGGCTGTTTGAAAGCGCTCCCTTGATTGGTCCAGGTCCCATCTGTCCACGTATTTCCCGCCAGGTGCCCAAAAATTTAGGTCGTACAGCTTCTGGAGGGCCAGCGCTGTGGGGATGGTCAGGGTTGCCATCAGCTGTAGCCGCCATTAGGCTAAGGGGGCCCTTCCCTGTAGGTGTTGTGGAGCCCTAGGGGGGGATTCTGCCTGCGGTAGAGGCACTGGCGGCGGGCGCTTTTTGCTGCCTCCTTTGTGGGAGACGGTGAGGGTGAATCCCCCTTAAGGGGCATCGACGGTTGGTGCCCCCTGTGCGGGGTCGCAGTCTGGGCTTTTTGCTTGAGTTTCTCAGTGTGCCCTCCCCTGCCTCATCTGTCGCCATATCCGGAATCTGGCTCTGTCAACGCGGGGTTGGTAGCCACATTCCCTGACCTGTATGCTAGTGAGAATGATTCCTACACAGCTGTAGCTGTGCTTTAGAGGCGCTGGTTGACACACTGGTTGCATCCTTGCGGGTCCTTGCAGATCGGGGGTGCAGCTGAGGCGGCTGCGTAGGTGGCCGTCCCTTCTTTTTTTGACACTCACTAGCCGTCTTGCACGGCAAATGTGTGTATTTCCTTCCTATTTTAATAAGGTTTTTCCATGGAAGAGGAATCTCCAGCCTTTAAGAATCCGGCTGACAGGAAGGTGGTGGCTGTGGCTGCGTTATGCTCTCTATTGCTGGCTCGGCATTTAAGCCAGTCTTGGCCATTGACCTAGTGTCACAAACACTGAGTGGGCTACACTTTTGCGCTGTGACCTAGAGGGTGAGCAGGTTCCCCCTGCCTTGGATGAGTGGCGGACCAGTTGGTCCAGCTGCTGCAGTTAGTCTGCGATGCCTCCTTTGGACGCGGCTCTCCTGATTTAGAAGCTATCTGTTTCGGCAGTGGGCTTAGGTTTGTATTGTGGCTTCAGTGTTGGTCTGCGGACCAGACCTCTAAGGAAACTCTGACTGCCTTACCCCTTACCTCGTCTGTTTTGAACTACCCTGGATGACATTGTTGAAAGTTCGGAGGGGGGCAGAGTATCTTCTTCCACTGTCTGGGAAGGAAAGCGAACCCTGTTGCACACATGGCCCATCGTTCTTTTCTCACGAGTTTAATTCCTCCTCGGGAGGTTCCAAGAGGCCCTTGTCTAGCACGCCAAGTGCGGGATTTTTTTCAGACAAGGTTCCTTCTGCTTGAACATGCGTTCCCACCCGTGCCTGGGGTGATGAGGCTTTTTTCGCTGGTTTCTGGGCCCATGGACCTCCTTGGTAAATAAACCAATGGGTCCATGACGGATACTGTCCGGTTACAAGGTTTAGTTTAGTTCTTGCTGCCTGGAAAGGTTTTCCTTTCCAATGTGTGTCCAGGATCATTTGCAAGCTCTTTTTGGGATGGTGCATGACCTGTTGCTTCGGGCATCGGCATGGTTTCAGGGTTTTTCAATTCAAACCTGTTCCTGGACCCAAGGAAGGAGGGCTAGAATCGTCCAATTCTGGACCTTAGGGTTCTGATCTGCTTGTGCGATTACAGAAGTTCAGAATGTAGTTGCATCCCTTTGTCAGGGACTTTCTGCCTCTCTCGTCATCAAGAATGCTAACCTGCACATTCCACTGTGTCCCCGACACTAGCGCTTCCTCTGTTTTTTGCTGCGGGAAAGGAGCATTGCCAGTTTGTGAAGACCCGAGGAGCGGAGGCGCGACGCAAGGGTAATGCCACAGAGTGTTGGCCCCGGTTTTGGCATTGCTTTGTCAGCAAAGAATTGCGGTACTGGGCTCCCTGGACAACCTCCTCTTGTGAGTGGAGTCCTCTGCTGCCCTGATGGGCGATGTAGGGCTCACTGTATACATTCAAAGGGTTTGGTTGCCCTTTGAATTACCAGAGGTCTGCTGATTTCATCCAAAAAATTGGATTATTTGGGTCTGACTCTGGATTCAGCCCTAGCCAGAGTGTTCCTTTCCCTGGACAAGCTCCAGAAGTTACATGCTACGATTTCATCTATTGCTGTCTAACGGGTGGTTCTCCCTCCGGACTTGCATGCGGGTGTTGGGCCTGATGGTATCTACTTTCAAGGTGGTTCAGTTTGCACAGTTCCATACGAGGTCCCTTCCAAGGGAGTTCTTGGAAAAATGGGACTAGTGTCCGCGGTCCTTGGACATTTAGATCCGGCTGTGCCGGAAAACCAGTGGGTCCCTGGTTGGTGGATTAATTCCCCAGCTCTTCGGCATGGCAAATTCTTCTCCCCTTGTCTTTGACAGTGGTCACAAAGGATGCCAGTCTGTCTGGGTGGGGAGGTGTCCTTGAACTGAGCACTGCTCAGGGTTGTTGGATGCTTGAAGAGTCCAGATTACGGATCAATGAATTGGAACTTCGGGTGATCAGGCTGTGCCTGGATCACTGGATGGATCATCTCCGGGGGCTACTGATACGGTTTCAGTCCGGTAATGGCACGGTGGTGGCCTATGTCAATTACCAGGGCGGAACGAATGGTGTATTGGCACCCCTGGAAGTAGCCAGCATCCTCAGGTGGGAAGAATGCTTCGTTCTGGCCCTCTCCACCGTACAGGCGGACTATCTTAGTCAGCAGGCGTTGGACCAAGGGGAGCGGTCCTTTCACCAGGATGTGTTTCATTAGATATGTCTTCGGTAGATCTGTTGGCATCCTGGCTCAACAGGTACTGAGGTTTGTGGCAAGTTCACGCGATCCTCTGGCGGACGCCACAGAGGCTCTGGTGGCCCCATGGGGCCAATATCATCTGATTTAAGCTCTTCCTCCTATCCAGCTTCTGCTACGGCTTTTGCGCAGGATCGAGGCTAAAGGGATACTGGTAATTCTAGTGGCCCTGGACTGGCCTTACCAGTATTGTTTCGTCGACCTGGTGCTATGGGTTGCTGACATCCCTTGGCCCTGCTTTTTGGAGAGGATCTGCTGTCCCAAGGGCCAATCTTCCATCCTGCTTGCAGTCGCTGGCTTGGATGGGTTGTTGAAAGCCAGGTGTTGAGGGATTGAGGTTTATTCAGGGGCTTCGACATTTGACTCCACTGGTGCGATTTTTTTCTACCGCCTTGGGATCTGATCTTAGTGCTTTCAGTCCTCCAGAAGCCTCCCTTTGAAAATATTTGGGAGACTCCCCTGCTTACGCTCTCCCAGAGGGTGGCCTTTTTTTAGGGGCTATCACCTCGCAGGGTGTCGGAATTGGCGGCATTATCTTGTCACACCCTTAACTTGGTGGTCCTTCGCCCCTGTCCGTCATTCCTTCCTAAAGTAGTCTCTCTGATTTCCATTTTAATGAAGATATTGTGTTCCCTTCACTGTGTCCTAGGCCTAATCATCCTAAGGAAATTGCATTGCATGCCCTGGATGTGGTTTCGGTGATTCGGGTGTGCCTTGCAGCTACGGAGTCTTTTTGGAGGTCCGACTCCTTAATTGTGCTCATGGATGGGCCGAGAAAAGAACTGTTCGCTTCTTCTGCGACCAATTCAAGATGGGTCCGACAGACAGTGACTCAGGCCTATTCTATCAGGGGTCAGGTTCCTCCTTTCACTTTCACGGCTCACTCTATGCAGGCCCTTAGTGCTTCCTGGGCATTCCGTCATCAGGCGTCAGTGACGCAGGTTTGCAAGGTGGCCACTTGATCGTTGGTGCACACTTTCACTAAATTCTAAAGTGGATGTGTTGGCATCTGCGGATGCTTCCTTTGGCCGCAAGGTTTTTCAGTCTGCTGTTTCGCGGGTCTGTTCCCTCTTTGGGGTAGTATTGTTCAGGTGGGCTCCAGTTTTTTTTTGTTGAAGCATAACTCCAGTTTTGTTGAGAAAAACATTCCCCTCTGGGTGATCTCTGTACATTGCAAGGATTTTAACAACCTTGGTTGCAGATTCCTACCTTTTTGTTATTCTGAAGGAATTATTGTTTGTTCCTCCGTGCTGAGTAGATCCAATGGGAGTGGTTTCAAAATTATCTGTCAGCTGTGGCAGCTGCAGAGCTCTTGAGGAAAGCTGCTGGGTCTGCATCCCTTTTAGATGTGTGCCTATTGGGTGTATCTTACCAAAAATTACATTTTTGTTCCAGGGGATTCCAGAAATCTGACTTGTATCTTAGGCAGACTTCTGGGAAAATTGGTGAGCCAATCACACTAGCAGGAAATTATGTTTCTGGGGTGTGGTCAGTACACATTCTGTGTACGGAGCACCTCCAGGTAGCCATATTGCATTGCATTTCCAGAAAATTACAACAGCTGCAGATTGAAACGAAAGGTCATTTTTAATAACATTTGCTATTTTTCTTCCCCACGAAAGTGGAGTTACCCTTTAAGCTTCTGTTACCTGGTTGGCTAATGTTTAGCCTTGGGAATTTTTTGCTGTTCCCAACCCTCATGTTTGACACTGCTTTGGGATGTCCCAATGGTCAAAAATCTTAAGGAGCGGTGTCCGTCAATGAAAGAAAGAGAAAATGGGATTTTTGACTTACCGTAATGATGTTCATTGACGGACACAGCACCCACCCCTCTATGGAGTTGTAATACTTCCGACACTGCTTGTAACAAAACTGAGTACCTATAGCAGAGAGGGGGAGTATACCTTTTGGGACTGCCCATAGGCATAGTCAAGTTCTTTTTCTGCCTAGTGGCCTACTCCTGTAGGGGGCAGTATAACCTAATGGTCAAGAATTCTAAGGAGCTGTGTCCATCAATGAACATCAAAGAAATGTTTTTTACAGCAAGTCCAAAATCCAATTTTTCCCAGCCTGCCTCTGTTCATCTCATTGATGTGCACATGGCTAAGAGCATTGGACCCCGACAAGGCATATCCACACTGGGGAATGCAACAAAGTCCTACCAATATGACTGAGCCCCTGGATTACAATTCAAATTACATAAAATTGAGTACACTCTGACTTTACTTGTGGCTTGTAGTTGTTTTATAAAGTTTCAAGTTTCCTCACTCCCTGGTGGGAAAATATGCCCAAATTTTGTTTTATGGCCCCCTTACCCCCCCCCCTCCCATGTTGAGTGCCTGGTATGGTACACTTGTTAACTCCCCACCCTCTTTTCGGCTGCATGCTCGAATATCGCCTTATGCACGCTGGTTTCAAAATAGTTTAGGTGCGTTTAGCAGAATTTAAGTTTGGAGCTTGGGAGTATATTTCATTGGCCAGAATTTTAATTTATTCTGCCCATTGAAAAAAATAAACACTGAAGTGCTAAACGTGCCTAGAGTTTATACGCGTTTAACAGCGTTTCATAGTTTTTTTGGTCAGAATTCCTACTCCTGAATGCAATTTTAGGGCGTTCAGAAAACAGCCTATAAACTCCCCTGCAGATAAACTGCTAAAAATGTCCATGTGTGCATGATAACGTAGAGGAGAGTTTAAGGGCAGAAAAAAAAAAAAAAAGCCCAACTCACAAAAACGTGAGTACAGCAGCAGTGTGCATGATGCCTAAGGGTCAGGTATAGATTTTGGGGGGGGGAAAAAATTATTTTTGCAAAGTTATTTGTGCCGAAGGGCCTGGTATGGATTGGAGGAGGGGGAAGGAGACCCCCATGCAGCCGATGAGTCATCGGTTGTTAAGGACACTGCCAGCTGCCTGCTCCTTAACAACCATGTTTACTGGAGTGGGGAAAAAATTGCTGGGCATCAGCGCCTAAAAGTTCTTGGCAACGTTTAGGAGCCCGAAGGAGCGTGCAGCATTTTTTTCTGCCAGAAAATCGCTCCCAAAAACGCACACCAGAGTTATTTTTTTTGCTTCTAAACACTGCGCTTAAAAAATGCCTCTAGACTCCAAAGTCTACATGGACACATAGGATAACATTATTTGCTTCTAGAAGCATACACGAAAAAAACATGCTTTTAGCAGCATTTTTTTTTTTTTTAATGTTGTGCATGGAGCCTAAATGGAGAAAAGTAGTCTCTTTACTGTTTGAGCATTGTGTACACCACATAAACTTGAACTAGAGAAAGAAAAGGATAGAACTGCTGAGGAGATTGGAAATACATTTGTAGACCAGCATGTTATAGGTAAAGGCTCTAAGACCATCTCCAAGCAGCTTGATGTCCTGTGACTACAGTTGCAAATATTTAAGTTCCATTGGAGTGTAGCCAAGGGCCATGAATGCAGCCAAAAGGCAAAACACGACCCCAGATTGAACAGAAGGATAATGTGAATAGCGGACAAAGAGCCAAGTGAAAAATTTTAGGCTGGGTTCACGAATATGCGAATTGGATTCGTTTTTCACCGAATCCAATTCGCATAACATGTGAGTATTGACTGGCTTTCAATGGAGCCAGTTCACACATGTCCAGGGCAGATATGTGAACCCAGCCTTAAAGAGATACAAGCTTTACTCAGAGTTCAAGGTGCATCAGTGTCTGAACACCCCTATCTGTTGCTTTTTTGAGTGATGGTGGGCACAAAGGAAGAAGACCCAATGTCTTTTGGATGGAAGAGACAAAACTAGCAAGTCATATCGGCTCTGTACTCGCAGATGAAAAAGAAAAGAACACCGTACCTATTGTGAAACATGGAGAAGGCTCAGTTATGTTTTGGGTCTGCCATGTGGTGCCTTGAGGGCACAATGAAATCTCAATCTATTAAGGAAGTCTGGAGTGTAACCTACTTCCCAGTATAAGAAATCTGTCTGTCACAGGTCATGAGTTGTCCTAATGACCTAAAAGCACCTAAAGTTGGCTAAGAACACAACTATGGGCTATTCTGAAGTGTCCTATTAGCCCTGATCTGAAACCTTTTGAACATCTATGAAAAGAGCTGATATATTGATCCTGGAGAAGTCACCCTTCAAGCCAGAGACAGCTGGAGGACTATGCTCAAGAATAGTAGGCCAAAGTATCTGTTGGCAGGTTCGAAAGTCTCATTGAGAGCTATAGAAATTCCTTTCACACGGGTGCCCCTGCTTTGTGGGATCTGCTTGCTCAGTGGGGGGATTGCTTCACTGATCCCTGCTGAGCAGGTGGATGACAGTTCTGTCTCCGCTCACTGTACAGAGCAGAGATGGGCACAATTCTGCTCTCCTCTATAGGAAATCAGGTGAAAATGGACCGCCTGTCCGTTTTCATCCAATCAGATCTGATCCGCCAGACAAATAGAAGAAAAGGACCACCATCTGCTTAATTTTGCAGACCGGATCGGATAGCGGCAGATGTCAGCAGATATGTCACTGCTGACATCCGCCACCACATAGGGGAGACTGAAGGGTCTGATCAGGTCCGCCTGAAAAACTGACAGGTGGACCTGATCAGACACGTGTGAAAGGAGCCTGCAGGTTTTACGACAAAATATTGGGTTAAAGTTCTCATTATTTTTGTCTATGGCAATTTGTTTATGTATCTTATTTTATTAAATGTTGAATTCACAATGATGGATGCCAATTCTTTTAATTAATTGTGGGTGGTTGTTCTTTTGTGGAAAAGTACCAACAAATTTGTCCGTCTGTATTTCTGAATTTCCGACTTCTAGGAGGAGAAGCAGCAGACTGATGGGCTAATCGGTCATTCCTCTCCCTCATTCTGTCATCCTGCCCAGGGCAGCCATCAGGGGGGGACAGCCCATACACATGTAGGGGGCCCAGGCGTTCCGAGGCGCCCAGTCACCCAGGCCCCAACCAACAAGACCGAGTTGTTGCTGATGTAGTAACTAGCAATTGCTAAAGCATGGCGGCTGCAGAGTAAGCCGATGCAGCTGAAGGGATGTCTCTTTGCTGGATTGGGATATCTCTTTGCTGAATATATGAGACTGTCTCTTTACTGGATTGGGATGTCTCTTTTTTGAATATATGGGGATGTCTCTTTGATAGATTGGATTAATTTTCATTCATTAAGATTTAAGAGTGTTAAAATAGAAGCGGGTGCACTGAAGGACTCGGTGGGATGGCTAGAGGGCGGATTTGGTGGAACGGCCAGAGGGCGGGCCCTGCGGAATGTTGGTGGTCAGGCCCAGAGGGGCCCAGGCCTAAAGCAGTGTAAGGGGCACCAAAATTGCTGATGGCTGCCCTGATCCTGCCCCTTGTGCTGCCTCGCCCAGTCTCCGCTTCATTGTACAGGTTGCTGCTCCATGCTTACATCAAGTCAATTTAATGTACCTTTACTGGCTGCATTTTAATAATTTTTAAAGTGTTTGTAACCCCAGCAATTCAGATTCGTGATATGAGCCTGCTGTACCATGTACTTTATAGAAGTATCCTGTTCATTTTATATTGCTTCCTTTGTGTGAAAACCTTGGTGTTCCTGCCAGTCCCTCTACTTTCCTATTACAAACTGACCACAGTTAGCAGGAGAGCACACTGTGGTCAGTTCTCTAGCTATGCTGGGAACTCAGCCCGCCCTCATCCAATGATCAGGCTGGTCCCCCCCCCTCCTCCCTCCCCCTGCACAGCCATTCACTGGAGAGTTCAGTGGGCTTGTTGCTTCTCCTCCCCAGCTCTTGTGCAGCTGAGAGCAGAGATTATATTATCACTTAAAAAGGAGAAAAAAGTATTTATAATGTTTTTTTTTTTTTTTATATATCTGTATACAAATGCTTTTGCCTTTCATTTCAGTTGTAAACTGAATGGTTGTTCTACAAAGTGATCACTTTAATTAAATACCTGCATTGGTGCCTAAAGTTCAACGTTAAAGTTGTTGTAAACCTCAGACATGAAATAGGAACGAAACATATCCCTCTATAGTGCGTACTGGTCTCAGTCCAAAGCACTGTCATTTCTGTCTGCTGCCTTGTTCCTCTGCTATCTCTATGAGTCACTTCTGACAACTTTTCCTGACACCAAGAAAAAAATGGTGATGGGGAGGGCAATGTGATTCTAGAGTCTGTGATTGACAGCCTCAACTTTGTACCTGTGAAGGGGAGCGTGTCCCTACCCTCCAATCAGTGCTCAGAGCTCTGCTCACTGATGTAACTTCAGCTCCCTGCCCCCTGCTTTTCAAAGTGCAGAATTTACATAGGATCTCTCAGATCTGAATGGATGTGAGAGAAAGATGGCGACAGCTATAGTTAAAAAGATACGCCTTCCACTATATTGTCAAAAATATTGGAATGCCTGCCTTTACACACACATGAACTTTAATGGCATCCCAGTTTTAGTCTGTAGGGTTCAATATTAAGTTGGCCCTTCCTTTGCAGCTATAACCGATTTAACGCTCCAGGGAAAGCTGTCCACAAGATTTAGGAGTGTGTCTGTCTGAGAATGTTTGATCGTTATTCTAGAAGTGCATTTCTGAGGTCAGGCACCTATGTTGGAGAGAAGACCTGGCTCGCAGTCTCTCTCTAATTCATCACAAAGGTGTTCTATCGGGTCGAGGCCAGGACTCTGTGCAGGCCAGTCAAGTTCCTCCACCCCAAACTCGCTCATCTATGTCTTTATGGACATCGCAGCTATAGTGTATGCAGGAAATTTTAGTTTAATCTCGGTGTATCACCAGAGGACAGTCACTTCGGTACAGTTATGGGTTTACAATCCCTTAAAGAGGAAGTAAACCCTCCTCTGCAACTTGTACCTATAGGTAAGCCTATGATAAGGCTTACCTATAGGTACTGTAAATATCTCCTAAACATGTACCGTTTAGGAGATATTTACTTTGCATGCAGCCAGTGACATCACTGGCACATGCGCTCTGAAGGAACCGCCATTGGTCTAGTCCTGTGCCGTGAACGTCGGCTCCCGCGCGCATGCCCGGGAGTGACATCATCGTGGCACCAGCCAATCAGGTGGCCGGATGACGCAAACCCGGAACAAGGGCTACCGAACATGTCACCCGTGAGACAGGTAAGTGGTCGGCACTGCGGGGCTTTGTTCTAAGGTATTTCATAATGAGCTAGTATGCGATGCGTACTAGCTCATAATGTGTTTGTCTTTCATGTGTTTGTTTTTTTTAATTTCTTAGGTTTACAACCTCTTTAAAGTAGACCCGCAGCTCTTACTGTTTGGGAACAAATATGAAATGAGTCTGTTAAACGTTGATGCTGAGCATACACTCTTTTGTAAGCTTTTAACTGAGAATACGATTGCTTAGACCAACCCTTGGTTTCTGGACCAATTGATCAATTATTGAATGTAAATTTGATTGTAAATGTTTTTTGTCTGATATTGTGGTGTTTGGAATCAATTCCTAGCACAATGGTTGTATGTAAGCTCTCCCTAACCCTCTTGTCTTAAGTTATATTGTACCGCTTACTATTCTGTAAAGTGCTGCACAAACTTGTGGTGCTATATATCATATACCATGCATAATAATGACTTTCTTTAGACAATCTATTCCCTGGGAAAATATTTTTTTTCTTGCTCCCAACATTGACCCAAAATATTGCAGGGTATGGCCAGATGAATGTTGTGTATTCAGTGTATGCTGTCTGTTTTATTCTCTATCAAAGCTGTCGTAGAAGCATTTTCAGTAGGATATGATGAGGGAATAAATTAAAGTGGCAGACATCTCGTGCTTTGGGTTGGCTATTCAGGTTTATCTGGCTGGGAATGCCTCCTAGATTTTGCAGAGACCACTGCAGTACAGTGAGATGTGAATACATATAGTTTTGTCCCTGCCATCCCCCTGTATTTCATGACATCAGAGTCACATGACAGACACAGTCCAGAATCACTGGCATTATACAGGGAGGAGGTGTAGAGCTGCTGCTGCTGCTGGAAGTGTGCATTCGATGTGCAATGAACTGCACAGGCATTGTGAGTGAACCGCATTAGCAAATCTTTGCTACAGTTGTCCTTGAGTGTTCACATTCAGAAGGATGTTTCCTGGGCATTGACTATGAACCTAGTGAGGAATGAGAGGTTTTCTATGTAGTCTTCTACAACAATGCTGGGCAACCAGTATGTCTTCAGCTGGAGTAGAACTACAGATCTCAACATACCTTGGCAGCCAAAGAGTGCATATAGTGTGCCAGCAGGGCATGGGGCACAGGAAGTTCTGCCACAGCTGGAGAGTTGCTGGTTGCATGTCGCTGCTGTAATGGGATTTATTTTTTATGCAGCCAGTGTTTCTACTGAACGAATAGCCATTTAAAGTGCACCTGTCATACAACTTGAGTGTATTGAATATTAATGTCCTAGTAGAATGGTGATCCTGGAATTGCACAATGCTAGGACAGCTTCCAAGAAAATAACTTTTTTTGAAATGTGTTCTAGTTGTACAAGGTCACAGATTTCTAGTTCTAGCAGATTACATTTTCTCTTTTAGCTGTGTTTTTGGTGCACATGTATGGGAGTTGTACCGTTCTAGTCTACTTTTCTCATCTGTTGCTCTTCTTGAAAGTAAGTTGCTTTTATCATGGTGTGTCACAAACACGTGACATTGTTTTAGTAAAATAGTTATATTCACGTTTTTATCCTTTATTTCATCTCAGTGCTGCTGATCTCCTGCTGCCTCTTTGTGGCCACTTTGGTCTATGTTCAGTCCAGATATGGCTGAATGGCATTCTTTGTGGAAGAGGGGAGGGGGTTACATCTCATTACTGCTGATCTCTTGCACATGCATCATGCATGCACTTCAGTGATGGCTGCATGGCCATATAACTGGGAGAGGTTTGTGATGGTGACCACTGTGTTCAATGTATGTGTAGTGTTGAAATGACCGCCAGTAGTTTTATTTAAAAAAAAAAAGAACTCTTCAGGGAAAGCGGTCCACAAGATTTAGGAGTGTGTCTGTCAATGAGAATGTTTGATCATTATTCTAGAAGCGCATTTCTGAGGTCAGGCACTGATGTTGGAGAGAAGGCCTGGCTTGCAGTCTCGCTCTAATTCATCACAAAGGTGTTCTACCGGGTTGAGGTCAGGACTCTGTGCAGGCCAGTCAAGTTCCTCCACCCCAAACTCACTCATCTATGTCTTTATGGACATTGCAGCTATAGTGTATCACCGGAGGACAGTCACTTCGGTACAGGTATGGGTTTACAATCCCTTAAAGAGGAAGTAAACCCTCCTCTGCAACTTGTACCTATAGGTGCGCCTATGATAAGGCTTACCTATAGGTAATGTATTATCGCCTAAACATGCACCGTTTAGGAGATATTTACTTTGCATGCAGCCAGTGTCCTCACCGGCACATGCTCTCTGAAGGAACGGCCGCTGGTGCCGTTCCTTCAGATTCCTGTGCCGTGAACGTCGGCTCCCGCACGTATGCCCGGGAGTGACATCATCGCGGCTCCAGCCAATCAGGTGGCCGGATGCCGCAAACCCGGAACAAGGGCTCTAATTAATCACAAAGGTGTTCTATCGGAGTTGAAGTCAGGACTCTGACTCTAGTGTTGAAATGACCACCAGTAGTCTTTATTTAAAAAAAAAAAAAACAGGTAACAGGGTGCCTATGCTTGAGAGCGATATGAAGACAGGGACAGAGTTTTTGCCCTAAAATAGGAAGTAACTGAACAAGGACTTGCATGGAAGGATCACCAGGTATTTTTTTTTTTTTTTTGAGAGCTGCCAATTTATGAATATTGAAAATGAAGTTCAAAATTACACATAGGGCACTTAGCATGGAGAGACTGTTTTACTTTTTTGTCCTAGTGTTGATCTGCATGCAGGCAGACCATATTAGTGAATGGATGTGCATCAGCTCTAAGGACTCACCTGCACAGCTTAGTTTGACGGTTGCATGGAGACCTACACAGAGTCTATTTATGCTGCGCTGTGCACCCATCCCGGTATACCTGATTAAAGCAGCCAATAGAGGTTTTGATTTTTTTTCCCCTCCAACACTTGTGTATTCCCCCATCACCCACGCAGCGCTATTGTGTGCTGCTGGTGGGGGGAGAACCTTCCCGGCTGGCAGAACACAGTGATTACTGCCAAGGGCTAGCAGCTTCCATCGGAAGTAATCATATGTAATAAATCTGACAGGCTGGTTGTACCCAAGTGGATGGATGGATCAAATATCGGTCAATATCTGCTAAACTGGCTGAACTTTGATCCATATATGGCTGGCTTAATTCGGTTGTGCAGGTGAGTCCATACAGCCGATGCATGTCCATTCATTTATATGGTCTGCCTGCATGCATTTCAGTGCTTGGATGGAAAATAAACAAAGGGCCCTAAATGCTGTACGGGGTTGTGCCTGAATGAGCCCTAACCTATTAAAAATGTTTTTTTTTTTGTTTTTTTTTTTAAGTGATTCAGTTTTTTAGAAACTTGGGCTGAACTGCCTGTCAGTTTTTTCATTGAAATACTGTTTGTGTATGAAATTGGTGTTCTCTTAGATATAATGGCGACTTCCTGAGGGTTATGGTTACATGTGTTTGCACATCTATGCAGTTGGGATCCCCGTTTATTTAGGAGTGCATCACACTGTTGTGACCTGGTGCATTGCATTTATGCCTATGTGTTTACACATTGCGATAAGATGGCCCATTATTTAATGGGATGTCTACACACCACACTGCACTAAAAATCAGTGTCATTAAGAATAGTATGGCATCACACCCATGTACCTTAAAGTGCGTTTCAGTTATGCACACATTACCACACCAGTGTAAATGGGCTCTAAATGTTATGGCACTTTTCCACTGCATGGAACCGAAAGGTTCGGCTCGCTTTTGTACTTTTCCACTGCTGGTACCGCATGGTATAGTGTAGGAACGGTTCGGTACAGTACGGTACGGCGGCGCTTTTCCACTGCATGGAACTGAACGGTACAGCTCTCAAAAACAGTACCACCTTGATTGTGGTTCCAAGAGGTACCATACCCAGTACCATAGCCCACAATCCTTTGCATGCAGTCACTACTAGCCACTGATTGGTCAGAGAATCCCACCCACCCCGTTGTTATCCCACCCACTTAACTTTAGTACTACTTTAGTGGAAACGCAAACCATACCATACCGTACCGAACCGTTCCAAAAAAAAAGCAAACCGGGCCAAGCAGGGCCTAGTAGAGCCGAGCCGGTACTTGCAGTGGAAAAGTGCCATTAGAAACAGAAAAGTGCACTTTTATACTATTGTTTCCCAAACACCTGTCTTGGTCTTGGTGAAAATTTAACTTGGTGGTTTGCCATACCTGGATGCTTTTAAGTGTAACTTTTCTTTTACAAAATAATTTTATTGCAAACAAAAAATTTGACAAATTAGTTCAACAATGAGATGATTACATCATATATGGCATAAGGAAGGACTCTAAACAGAGGGGCCCAAAAAGAATGTAACATAGTTTCCTAATGCAGTATGTAGTACTGATTTAAAGTCCTGAGTCCCTTGATGGAGAAAGCTCAATTTTCCAGACTGTGATGGATGGTGAACTATAACCTAAACGCCAAAACGTATTAATGGAAGGGAAGACACAAGGCAGTGCAACTAGTTGAAAGTGAATGTTTATGTAAAGAAGTATGATATACCAATGAAAATATGAGATTGTAACCATCCTCACCAGAACCATGCCCAGCGGCCTGGTAGGCTCTAGGAGCGGTTATACATAAAAGGAGGACTGAAGGGAAAGCTAGAAAGTAGGACGAGTAAAGAAAGAATCAAGAGGGGAGGGGGGGGGGTCTGACGGGGTACACAATGGAGGATCACTTAAATTGAGAGGAGCCTATTATCGAATTTGAAAGGTTGGACATATACTGTCCAGGATTGCCAGACCCTGAGGAATTTGTCATGGGTGTTTGAAGCAAAGGTGATCAGTTTCACATTTATCATGATATCATTCATAAGATTCTTAACTGCTTGAAAGCTAAGCACTGGGGTTTTCCAAGCTTCCTCAATAGTCATGTGAAACAGAAATAATCCCCTGCGCCAGAAACCACCTCTATAGGTTATATGTGGATATATAGGGAAAAGTAATACAAGATACTCATAGTGTACTCCGTTGTAAAGGATTTATTGAAAAGGTTTGGTAAAAGTTCCATGCAAAACTTTAAAATCCCATAAAAAATTTAAAGGCAGTGGCACAGTGCAAAAGTGAACTGCGGTAGAGGCTATGTACACCCTAGGGTGTATTATCGGAAAACAAAACAAGGGAATGCTGGACAAATGGGCAGCGTGCATTCCACTTGCTACTTCCTACTTCCGCCCACCGGTCACGTGGTCTACGTGCGTTCCAAAATGACGCGTTTCGTCGTCAGTGTGTGACGTCTTCAGATCTTGGAAAATCTGATTTGAAGACGTCACACACTGATTACTAAACGAACCTTGTATTACTTTTCCCTATATATTCATATCTGCATCTGCTGAGCTCTCTGGGGCACAAGGAGGAAGGAGAGGAGTCATAAGTGGATCCAGAAGTCACAGATACATTCCCTGGTGGAGGAGACCACCTAAGCCTGGTTGATCCCCTTTGTTATAAGACAAGAGAGGATTCACGTTATCTGGTGAGTTTTCTCATATCTCCTGAGCACCTGTGGTGACCCTGGCCTCCACCTCTTGCATGAGATAGCAGTGCAGCCTTCTTTCTCCTGGGATTCACATCATACTTTACCACCTTGCTTGAAACCTCAGTTTCCTTTGGACTTGATAAAGTCATTGGACTACCTTATCTTGTATATACATTCCAATGTTATTACCTTATTTGTATTAGATGCCTTGGATTTCTTGCAGTTTTTTTGGCATATTTGCACAGTCTGTGTTTTTGGCTAATATTTAACCTTTTTCGGGTACACATATACACCTTTTTATTTATACTAAGTGTATCAATACATACACAAAAATACTTTTCAAGTTCTCAGTCTCACCATTGTACACACCCCTTTTTATGTACTGTGGGATAGCTCACTATTAAAATCACTTTTTTTACATTTATGAACTCAATTCACCATCCACTGTTAAACAACACCCATTTTATTATTTATTTATTTAGGAGTCAGTTGAGGCACTTTTTTTTTTTCACTAATTGTTTATTTTTCAGTAAGTGCAGACCCATGGGGGTAGGTGTTTCACCTGTCTCCCCATTTTTTCTATCTTCTCAATAATCAACTTAGTTGCAGTAAAGCGATGCAAAGCCAGTTGGCGCTCTGGGCAAAGCAGCTCTGAAATTGTTTTACACTATTCTTCCCGCTAATACCAGTGATAGGGTACTATTCGTCCCGCTAATACCAGTGATAGGGTACTATTCTTCCCGCTAATACCAGTGATAGGGTACTATTCGTCCCGCTAATACCAGTGAATAGGGTACTATTCGTCCCGCTAAAACCAGTGATAGGGTACTATTCTTCCCGCTAAAACCAATGATGGAGCACTATTCTTCCTGCTAATACCAATGATGGGGCACTATTCTTCCCGCTAATACCAATGATGGAGCATTATTCTTCCTGCTAATACCAATGATGGGGCACTATTGTTCCCGCTAATACCAATGATGGGGCACTATTGTTCCCGCTAATACCAATGATGGGGCACTATTCTTCACGCTAATACAAATGATGGGGCCTATTCATCCAGCTAATAGCACTGATGGGGCACTATTCTTCCCGCTAAAAGCAATAATGGGGCACTATTCCTCCCCCTGATAACAGTGATGGGGCACTATTCCTTCCGCTAATACCAACGATGGGGAACTATTCTTCTCTCTATTACCAATGCTGGGGCACTAATTATCCTGCTAATGCCGATGATGGGACACTATTCCTCCCGCTAATACCAATGATGGGGCAATATTCTTCCTGCGAATATCTATGATGGAGAACTATTCTTCCCGCTAATACCAATGATGGGGCACTTTTTTTTTCGCCTCATACCAATGATAGGGCACTATTCCTCTTGCCAATACCAATAATGGGGCGCATTATTTCTCCCGCTAATACCAATGATGGGGTATCATTTTGTCTGCTAATACCAATGATGGGGCGCTATTCCTCCCGCTTATACCAATCAAGAGGCACTATTCTTCCCACCTAATACCAATAATGGGGCACTATTCTTTCCACCCAATACCAATAATGGAGCACTATTCCTTCCGCTAATACCAATGACAGGGCGCTATTCCTCCCGCTAATGCCAATGACGGGGCGCTATTCCTCCCGCTAATAAAAGGTAGGATATCCAGCGCACTAAAAGCTATCAGTCCCAATTACTGGATAAATAAAAACAACAAACAGTCACGTAGAAGGAGAGTCCAATGTGCTAGCTTATTGGCAGCCACTGTAGAGGAGCTAGAAGAGACTCTGCAGGGAAGACAAGAGAGGCAGCACCCTCTAAGAGTAGCAGTATGAGACTTTAATAGCCATAATAAGTAAACAACCCAAAAGATGATGGTATGTAAGCACTTATTAAAAGAATAAGAGTCCCCGCTGTGCACGACCGGGTGGTCAGCGAACCTAGTCAGGGAGGCCGGCTGAAGCCTTCGGCAGTGTGGGTGGTTAGCAACACTTCATGGAGCTGGTCCGAGGATCCTGGGTGGGGGGGAGCCAATGTCCCAGGTGTCACAAGCGATCGGCGTGGTACACGTTCGGAGCATGCGTGCGCCTTCAGGCCGTGGGGGGACCATGTTTGAAGGTAGAATTTATATGCAGCCAAATCAGCAAGGTACACAAGATGGCGCCTAATACAATCATGGCGAAACAAACCCCCCACTAACTAATATCATTGGACAAGCATTGAAACATAAATTAAATACACAAGGAGTGAATTATTAGTACTAAAGGTGCTGGCATACTTACAAACTGATAAGTGTTTTCAAATAAGATTAAATAAAAAGACCTTATAGGTCTTGTATAGATGAATAAATGAATATATTAGTAAAAAGTAAGAGTTATATAAGCCACTAAAATAAATCTGAGGATTTTAAAAAAACCTTTTGAAAAGGAACCTTTTGCCATATGGCTTGGGACCAAGATAATGGGGGTAGAGGGATGGTGGTACCCTCCAACAGCGGAAAGGGGAAATTAAGTGAACTGCTCACTGCTTCTGATGTTTCTCTGCAAAGTCGTGGCCTAAACTTTGCCCCAACTACCCCCCACCCCCAATCTGTTTACCTTGTTTGTAGATTTGAACAGGTTCAGTCGGAACCTGACTGTTCGATTTTTATAACATTCAAGCCTTGAAGGTCATTCTTTCTCCCCCATCCAATGACAGCCCACCTGATTCTTCCACTATGTCGCCATCCAATGACATTTCTATAATGGACCGTACAGCCTTAGCTTGTCTTGAGGATCTATACACAGAGGATGGAGATGATTACTATGATACACTTCTAACCCAACATCTCCCCACATCTCCACCAGTTTAATGCACTGTGTTTTGCCCGAAGTCCACCTTTAACCCCACACATGTTAAAGGACCCTACCTGAAGATTTCAATCTCCCCTTTCCCTTCTAATACCAATGATGGGGCACTAACTACTTCTCCTGATATCAATGATGGGGCACTATTCCTCCAATGAAAACCAATAGTGTTTTTATTTTATTTATTTTTTTTACTCCCACTGAAGCCGAGACATTTTCTACTACCACTAGCCACAGTCCAGCCCCATAAAGTCTGAAGGACAGCATACTGGACCTTTATTCAGAAAGTTTGGAGATCCCGGGTTTAACCAGTTCTGGACCGGAAGGATTTTCCCCCTTAATGACCAGGCCATTTGTTGCGATTCGGCACTGGATAATTGCGCGGTCGTGCCACACTGTACCAAAATAAAATTGATTGTCCTTTTTTCCCACAAATGGAGCTTTTTTTTGGTGGAATTTGAGCACCACCTGACATTTTTTTTTTTTTTTTGCGCTATAAGCAAAAAAAGAGCGACAGTTCTGAAAAAAAAAATATATATATTTCACATTCTACTATATAACATTCCAAAAAATTAAAACAACTATTTTTCATCCTTTTTTAGATCAATTTGTATTCTACTACATATTTTTGGGAAACAAAAAAAAATTGCAATAAGCATATTTTGATTGGTTTGCGCAAAAGTTATCTCGTCTAGAACCTAGGGGAAAGATTTGTAATTTTTGTGTATATATATATATATATATATATATATATATATATATATATATATTTTTTTTTACTAGTAATGGCGGCGATCTGCGATTTTTAGCAGAACTGCGACATTGCGGCGGACAGATCGGACCCCTAACTGACATTTTTGGGGGGGGGCCTGTGACATTACTACAGTAATCAGTGCTAAAAATATGCGCTGTTACTGTAATAATGACACTGGCAGGGAAGGGGTTTACCTAAGGGTGACTGTATGGGGGATGGGCTTGTGAAATCACCACAGAGACCTGTGATCTTATATAGAAGGATCACAGGCGCTCTGTGATCATTACAGAGAGAACAACGGTCAGCTGTGTTTAGAACAGCTGACTGTCCGTCTCTCTTAGCGGGGAGTGATCGCGGGTTCCCAGGCAATTGCGGCCGCCGGTACGTGGATCGGCATCCCCGCTGCCTAGTGGGGGGCGGGAGCGTGGCGTGCTCGCCCCCTAGCACCACGCGCGCGACTGACGTGGGGCTAAGTCTTTTTGCGCAGCCGAGCCAGCCTGCCGCAGTAAAACTGCGGACAGCGATCGGCAAGTGGTTAAACTAACACTTAAATAAAGGAGGGGAAGTTGTGGGACTTTAAATGAGTCGCGTGGTGGGATAAGCCATGCGTCTCCATCCCTATTCAGTAACATCAAGAAGGAAGGTCGGGACTGAGAGACATAGACAATCTATCAGAGTAACAAATGCATTTATTGATGTCAGCAATTGTACACATAGTCATAAATCAATAAGAAAAACAACTCAAAAGTATTGCATAAAATGATAAGGATTGCTCAGATCCAGTGTTAGTAAAAATTCATTTGCAGATGTTAGAGTGGTTAGATGAAATCACCACGGATAAAACCATGTTGCAACGATGTAAAATTAATATATTGTGATCGAAACTTCAAAACTCCGACGCGTTTCGTGGACTTATAATGCCACTTCTTCAGGAAGATTGTTGGTTTCATATCTAAAAAAATATATATATATAAATATGTATGAGGCAGCAATAGCTATATATTAGAAAAGCTGAGCAAAAGAGAGAAAAAAAGGGGAAAGGTGAATCTCCCAGTTTATCAAAAACTTACGTTGCGATTGATAAGCCTGCTCACACAAGAGGTAGAGACACGGAGCCAGAGGTCTCCCACGGGAGCTGAGGGAACATAAGGCAGCGGGCAAAGGCAAGGGCACCACACATCGGGAGATATGGGCTGAGCTAAATAAAGTAAAATGGTGCATGTGAGCAGCAAAGAAAAAATGTATATGGTGATAAGAAATAATGATGTTGCACAGTATACAAACTCGTGCAGTTGTATAAAATATATTATGTAATATATACATAGTGCTGCTTATCAATTTAGGAAATATACTAATAGAACAGTGGTACCCAAAGGAATAGTAATAAATAGTGAAGTATGAGCCAAAGTGAAAGGTAAGTAACGGGATAAAAAAGGGGAGCACCAATTGTGAGGACACACAAAGGGTGAGTTGGAAAGTGTAAACCATTTGAGGAGGTGAGGAAGTGAGAACTAGGGAGGGAGAGGAAAACCAAATCCAATAAGAATATGAGAGAGGGTGAGGGGCTAAAAAGTGAAGGATTAGAATAAATACCAAAGATCACAGCCCAGGCTTCCGATGGGTGAGTCACAAGGCATCGCCTCAACATGGTGTCCCCAGCGTCACGCCAGTGCATACAATGGATCAACAAGAGGGTCCGGACGCCAAGCGAACCGGCCCATAGGTGATCCGAATGCCCTGAGAGTGGATATATATCGCCGGCGCTTGGCGCCAACAATGACGTGCTGCGTCGGCGTAATGCGTGGCGCCGATGCGCGGAGGTCACTCCTACCCGATCCCCCACGCCGAGAGAGGCGAAGGGAGAGGGGGAGGGCGTCCATCGTGCATCGCAGCTCCCGGGTAGAACGGGTGGTTAAACTAACACATTTTTTTTTTTTTAGTTTTTCTTTCGTTTTTTTTTTTTATTGCATTAAAATAATTTACCTTCTCTGTGCAATGGTTTCAATTTCTTCTAGTGTCCTCCGCTGGTGTTTCTGGCTCCTACTGCTCAGCGAGTACTCCCATAGGAAGCCGCTTCCTATGGGGGCAATCGTGCGGGTTCACTCCTGAGCCACCTTGTCTGCATCCATTAAAATAGACAGTGTGGTGGGGCCTCGCCCCCCACTTCCTCATCACAGAATTTAATTGACAGCAGTGGAAGCCAATGGCTCCTGCCGCTATCAATCTGCCCAGTGAGGAGGGACAGAGCAGAGAGCTGCTGCTCCCGTGCACATCGCAGGATTGAAATTGGGCTCAGGTAAGTATAAGGGGGGGGGGGGGCGGGCGGGCTGGGGGACACATGCAGCACAGAAGGTTTTTAAGGTAAAAAAAACCCCTAGGACTTTAGAACCACTTTAAAATGAAGGCTACTATTAATTACAGCGGGGTGGTTTGGTTAACGTTAGTCTATTCCTGTAAAATACCTGAGATTACATTTATGTGGCAAATATGTACAGTTAAGCAATAAAAGCTAATAAATGTCTCATTTTAACAGCTTCTTGATCATTGCAGGTGACTGCATTATGCATTGTTTTACAGTGCAATAAAGCTGTAGTGTGATTTTAGGTGCTTGCACATACCTCCTGTACTTTGAAATTACATCTGTACTTTGAGATTTATGGTGGTCACCCATGAGTGAATTAGCACTGACAAGCAGGAGCGCACAGCTCAGCACCATTCATGTTGTGATCACACTCACATGATGCCTTTGTTCTCTTTTTCTAGGCCTGACCTGTAACCCGACATGGCCACAGCTTCACCGCGGCAGGCTAATAGAAACAGCCATGAAGGTTTACAGCTGCATGTGACAGGTAAGTGGCTTTATTTGCTGTGACATTGGAAGTCTTGTTGTTCTTTGCCTGTTTTTATACAATCTACCACATTTGTCATAAGCTGTTTTATCCCCCTATGGCCCAGTATAAAGTAAGTTTATGTTTAAGCTATATAATGAAAATCTTAGAGCTTACTTGTACCTGCATTCCTCTTCTAGCATGCCCAAAAGTCACTTGTCCCTAACAACAAAAAAAAAAAAAAAAAATCATAGAATCCAGCCAGCCTGTAAAGAAGAGGTAAAACACTTAAAGGTCCTGCTGGTGGTGACTGCAGTCTTCATGAAGAAGTATATTGGCCAATGAATCTTCAGCATATGAAACATTCAGGTATGTTGGAAGCTTGTTTCTCACTGATGCGGATGACTAGTGGAACTACAGCTTGCAACAGAAGATGCAGACATCTGACCCATTTGGTAGTGTTGGATGCTGAAAGTTCTTCGACCTCGAGCATGGAGATTGACAACGGGAATGATATATATTGTATTACTCTACCTTTTCAGACTGACTGGTTTTTATGCCTCATTCACACGGGTGGCCAGGGGGGGGAATAAAACAGGCTGTTGATCTGCATTTTACCAACTTCCCACCTAAACTTTGCAGTAGCAGCTAGATGGTATAGGACATACTGTATTGTTGTTGTTACGATACTTTGCTTCCCAAGGCAAAAAATTATACATTGTGTTTTTTTCTACTAGGCACCGCCGCCAAACACCACCAATGCCTATGGTTGTGGCACAATATTTCAAAATCCCTGTTTGGCTGATAAAAATAAATAAAACTGACATTCAGAAGGGTGCAGTATTGTCTCTACAATGCCTAGCAGCAGTGCTCTATCGCCTTCTGAAAAGCAATCCCTCACATATCCGTTTTCATTGAGGTGGTTGGAAATGCCACCCATGTTAACCACTTCAATACCGGGCACTTTTTCCCCTTCCCGCCCAGGCCAATTTATAGCTTTTAGCTCTATTGCATTTTGAATGACAATTGCGCGGTCATGCAACACTGTACCTAAATCAAATTTATGTAATTTTCTTCCCACAAATAGAGCTTAATTTTGGTGGTGTTTGATCACCGCACAGTTTATTTTTTGCTAAATAAAAAAGACCGAAAAGTTTGAAAAAAAAAAAGATTGTTTTTGTTTGTTATAAAATTTTGTAAATACATACGTTTTTTTTTCTGCACTGATGAGGCCGCACTGATGAGGCCGCACTGATGAGGCCGCACTGATGAGGCCGCCCCTATGAGGCCGCACTGATGAGGCCGCCCCTATGAGGCCGCACTGATAGGTAGCACTGATAGGTAGCACTGATATGCAGCATTGGTGGGCAATAATGGGCACTGGTGGGTGGCACTGATGGGGAGGGCACTGGCGGGCAGCACTGATGGGGAGGGCACTGGCGGGCTCCCTAAGCCCTGATTGCCATTCCTGGTGGACATGGTGGGCATCCCTGGGGTCATGTGTGGGCATCCCTGGTGGCTCTAGTAGCACCCACCCAAGGGTCCCCCTGTCAGAAGAGCCGCAGATCGGCTCTCCTCTACTCGTGCCTGTCAGGCACAAACTGAGGAAAGCCGATCAACGGCACTTCCTATTTACTATGTGACCAGCCGTGATTGGACAAAGCTGGTCACATGGTAAAGAGCTTACATCAGTAGGCTCTTTACCGAGATCAGAGATGCGGTGTGTCAGAGTGACACCCACCGCAGCACCGATCGCCGCGCAGAGCGCATTATCCTGCCGCCGTCATATGACGGTGTGTCAGGATAATACAACCACCTTCCCGCCGTCAATTCCCTATAGGGCGGGCGGGAAGTGGTTAATAAAGCTATACATTTCCTGCTACAAGTTTGGAGACCCATTACACACATTCTTCCCTCCATACAGAAACCAATAGGCTGGTATTGCAGGATGGGTGTTGGTGGAGCTTTGACTTTTCAGCAGAACGTCAAGGTTTACATATTGAGTTCCTGAGTTTTGGGGGTTCTTTGGCTGCATTGGAAGAAAAATGCAAATATGTGAAGACATCTTTTAGTGTGTGCTTATAGTTCTTCATTCATCTTTACTTGGATTGTTTCATCACAGGTACACTCTGTAGTTCAGCATTATGTTGTTATAGTTAAGCTAATTGATCAGACATTTATGTTTCACAGTGAACCGCCCGCTAACTTTAATATCTGTAGTTTTCAGAATTCTCCTGGAATGTTCCCGAGTCTGAGCCTTTAAAGTGCAGTTGGGGTGTTTCCTGGATTGCATTAGTATTTTACAGATGATTGTACTTGTTGCCTGTAGGTGTTTAGTGCTAGACCGTTTTTACACTTAGGCACTATTGTTCTCATAGGAATTTCAAGGTTTTGATATACATCTAAGTCACTCTTGCGTCTTGAGTATTTCTCTTTGCACTGCAGGGGTTCTGCAGGCTTTGAATGCAGCACTGTGGAGTGCAACTTGTTTACTAGTAGAGGTCACGTTCAGTCTTCCACGTGAGTCTTAGTAAATGTAAAGCCAGTTCTAATCAGACATTCAGGAACTTGGGGAAGGAGCATGTTTTTTACTTGATAACAAATGGTCAAAATAATCTAAATGTCTTTTGTGAGCAAGTCTGACTTGACCCCTACAAAGTGCTAGAAGGTGTCGGTTTAAACTTCAGAAATTGAAAGTCATACATTTCTCTTTCGTTCATTGACAGACATAGCTCCTGGTATTCATAACCATTGGGTTATACTGCCCCCTACAGAAGTAGGACACTAGGCAGAAAAAAAAATACTGTCTACACCCATTGGAAGTCCCAGGGAGTATACTCCTTCTCTGCTATAGCCACTCAGTTTTTTTTCTAGTCGGGAGTAAGGACCTAGTTCCTTACTGGGATGTTTGGTCCTGCCAACATTTTTTAGATAGAAAATGGTTTCCTCCTTGATTTTTCCTATGAGATCTACAATCAACTGCCGGACTGGGCGACGGGCTGGATAATCTAGGTCCAGTGGTCATCCCAGTCTGGCCAGCGTGCTTTTACAGACCTCAGCTCCCGCGCTAGGTCGGCGGCGACATAGCCCCACTGGACGGTGGCTGGCCTGCAAGTTAAACACCTCGCGAGGTCGCATACGACCCGGTCTTGGCCCGAGTCGCAGTGTTCCTCTTGGCCAACAGCCCCCCCATTTTGATGGAGAGGGGTTCTGTCTGGAGCGGTGCCCACCTGGTTCCTGGTATGGTGAGTAGCTGTTCCCCCCTCTCCCCCCTAGGGGTTTTGGGGTGGATTTGGGCCCCTTCATGGGACGGTGGGACCCCTGGGTTCCCCTCCTTCCCGCAGGCACCCCCCCTTGCCGACTCTCTCACCCTGCCCCCCCTCCACATGTGCTGTGGAGGCAGGGTGCTAACTGGCTATGGGGGCCGGTGGGGTGCGCCACCGGTAACCGGACAATCGACGGGGGTAGGGGTGTACCTGGTGGGGGCTTTTACCAGGGCCCCCTTCCTGCCTGCATCTGTCTTTGAGGCCTTGTCTCCCAATCTTGGGTCCCTGCAAGCCTTGTGCCGCCATTTTGTACCTGTGTGTTCTATACACGATGGCCATGTTTGTGTAGTCCACGGCCATTTTTCTGTGGTGCGGTGGTGGGAGCCCCTCCTCATTCCCTGGTCCTGATTCCTGGATCATTTTACTTCCTGATCACTGCACATGAAGTGCAGATTATCCTGGTGGCTGCAGGTGCTTGTCTCTGCGGGTGATGAGTCTGATGGGGATCCTCTCCCTCTTTGCTAAAGGATCGCTTGGTGCTTTGTGCCTGGCTATCGGGTGGTGCTGCCAGCGCAATGGGGGTTGTCCCTTAGCAGTGTTACACGTTTTTGTGGGGTCCCCCTGGTGATTCATAGAGTCTTTGGAGCACATTTCCTCACCTGATCCTCTCTCTGAGGCTGTGGGGCCCCCTGGGTCCCAACCATTTATCCATGCACTGACTGCGGTCCTGGAGTTCCTTGTGTCCCGGGTGGAGGTGGCTTGTGGTTGACGGGCTAGCAAAAAGCGCCTCCCCTGCCGCCACTGTGGACGTGGGTCACCCTGCTGGGGCTACAATATCAAGTTTCGCTTGTTCCCCGGCAAGGCTTTTTTTTTATTTATTTATATATATATATATATATATATATATATATATATATATATTTTTTTTTTTGTTGTTTTTTTTCCCCCGGCTACAAGATCAAGTTTCGCTCTTGTTTCCTGGCAAGGTTTTTTTGCAGAAGCCTCCCTTTGAAAATATTTGGGAGATTCCCCTGCTTAAGCTGTCCTAGAAGGTGGCCTTTTTAGTGGCTACCACCTCTGAGTACACTGTCGGAATTGGCGGTATTATCCTGACGTTCAGCTTACCTGGTGATTCACAGGGATAAGGTGTTTCTTCGCCCCTGTCCTTCGTTCCTTCCAAAGGCTCTCTCTGATTTTCATTTGAATGAAGACATTGTGTTGCCTTCCCTGTTGTCCAGGCCTAAACATCCAAAGTAAATTGCCTTGCATGCCTTGGACGTGGTCCAAGGGGTGTTATCTGGAAGCTACAGAGTCTTTCAGGAGGTCAGACTCTTTAAGGGTTGTCTGCTTCATCTGCTATCATTTCCAGATGGATCAGACAGACGGTGGTTCCGGTCTATTCCATCAGGGGTCAGGTTCCTCCTTTCCCTGTCAAGGCGCACTCTACTAGGGCGCTTAGTGCCTCCTGGGCTTTCTGTCATCAAGCGTTGGTGATACAGGTTTGCAAGGCAATCACCTGGTCGTCGGCGCACACTTTTACAAAGATTTATAAAGTGGATGTGTTGGCTTCTTTTGGCCGCAAAGTTTTGCAGGCTGCTGTTAAGAGGACCTGATCCTCTTCGAGGGTGTGTTGTGTTTTTCAGGTGGGCTCCAGATGTTTGGTTGAGCTCCTGTTGCCTGGTTGGCTGATGTTTAGCCTTGGGAATTTTTTTGTTGTTCCCATCCCTAATGTTTAACACTGTTTTGGGACATCCCAATGGTTTTGAATATCAGGGCTGTGTCCATCCATGAACGAAAGAGAAAATAGGATTTTTGACTTACCGTAAAATCTATTTTCTCTGATCTTCCATTCGTGGGGGATGGTCTGTTTGGAGCTTCCTTGGAAAACATCATCAAGGGCCTAACAGGGGAAAGAGTACTCTTTTTTTTTTTTCCTCAGACTTCCAGGGGTAAAGAGTCCCCTCCCAGACAGGGACCCTCCTTTTTAGCTTTTTCGTTCCTCAGGGTCTCAAGACAAGGGATCCAAGCCCTTTCGTGCCTCCACTAGGGGTTCCAAAAAGTCTTGATCAGGCAAACCACGAGCGGGTGCTGCCAGACCTGTGGACAAAAATTCATCTGCATGAAGGGGTGCCTTCACCCGTATCTGGGGTGGAGGGACATCTTCGCTGTTTCCAGATCCGTGAACCTCCCTGATCATATCAATCATATCCTCCGGAAAGGTTCTTCCCTTCCAACCTGCTATTATCCCCAGATCGCTTAAAGGATCTCTATGGGGCAGTGCAAGATTTGTTACTTCAAAGTGATTGTTCTGGCTCCAAAGTCGGAACGTTTTCAAGGTTTTTACTCAAACCTGTTTACAGTTCCTTGGAAGGATGGCAAATTGCGCCCAATACTGGACCTCAAGGTGCTAAACCGCTTTGTGCGAGTACAGAAGTCCTTTTCGAACGGTGGTGGCATCCCTGCGCCAGGGGGTTTTCCTTGCTTCCATTGACATCAAGGATGCCTACCTTCACATCCCAATATGTGTTGCCCATCAGCGTTTTCTTAGTTTTGCCGTGATCAAGGAGCATTATCAATTCGTGGTGTTACCCTGTGGTCTCACTTCCGCTCCTCGGGTCTTCGCAAAAGTGTTTGCCCCAGTTCTAGCATTACTGTGTCAGAGGGGGACTTCGTTCTTGGGTACCTGGGTGATCTGCTTTTACGAGCAGAGTCTTCGTCCGCCATGTTGGACAACTTGGAGAATACTGTGCAAACCCTGCGGGAGTTCGGTTGGATTCTGAATCTTCAGAACTCTGCCCTGGTTCCATCCACAAGCCTAGTCAATCTGGGTCTGACTCTGAACTCATCCTCAGCCAGAGTGTTTCTTCCTTGGGTGAAACTTCAAAACTTGCAGGAGGCAGTTCGGCTTTTGCCGACCAGCAGGCAGTCGTCTCTTTGGACTTGCATGCACCTGTCCGGGTGGGAAGGCGTCCTCGGCACAGATTGTGCTCAGGGGTCTGGTCTCAGGAATAGTCCAGATTACATATCAATATACTGGAGTTCCAAGCGATCGGACTTTGTCTGGATCATTGGACAAGTCGTCTCCAGAGGTGTCTGATGCAGATTCAATCGGACAATGCCACGGCCTATGTCAATCACTAAGTGGGCACAAGAAGTGTCCTGGCGGCTCGGAAAGTAGCCGGAATTCTAAGGTAGGCAGAAAGATTTGTTCGGCCCTCTCTGCTGTGAACATTCCAGGGGTAGAAAATTGGCAAACGACTATCTCATTTGACAGGCATTAGACCAGGGAGAATGGTCTTTTCATCCAGAGGTGTTTCATTAGTTGTGTCAATGGTGGGGTACTCCAGAGGTGGTTCTGTGGGCCTCTCGCTTCAACAGGAAGGTTCAGAAGTTTGTGGCACGGTCTTGGTATCCTCTAGCCGTGATATAGACTCTTTAGTGGCTCCTTGGAGTTAGTATCTGATTTACGCCTTTCTTCCTCCCTGGCTTCTGCCGAGACTACTACGCAGGATCAAGGCAGAAGGGATTCCGGTCATCCTAGTGGCTCCAGACTGGCCACGCCGGTCTTGGTACGCCTATCTGGTATGGCTGGTCGCCAATGCTCCTTGGAGACTCCCTCTATGGTAAGATCTGCCGTCCCAAGGGCTAATCTTCCATCCTGCCTTACAGTCACTGGCTTTGACGGCTTGGCTGCTTAAAGGCAGGTGCTGGAGGTCAGAGGTTTGTCTGACTTGGCAATTCCTACGCTGTTAAAAGCTAGAAAATCTACTTCTAGGAAGATTTACCATCGTACATAGAAGACATACATTGTGTGGTGTGAATCCCTCTGGGTTCTCCCTTGTTCCATTTCGGTGGCTCAGATCTTGGCTTTTCTCCAACATGGGATTGTGCAGCGCCTGGCCTTGAGTACCATCAAGGGCCAGGTCTCTGCCCTCCCCATGTTTGGGTTCTTTGAATACTGGAAGTGGGAGAACTTACCAGTTTTTACCCTGTCAATATAATATGTTTACTATTCTACATCCCATGTTATGGTTTTTATCTGTATGTACATGTCAATAAAATATGTTCTTTTTTCCTGGAAGCCGTGTCATGTCTCTCACTCAAAGTCCTGACCTCTTTTCCTTTTTGTACTGATTAGGGATGGAGACGCACGACACATCCCATTGTGCGTCTCATTTAAAGTCCCACCTCCCCCCTCCTTATGCTTGGGGGTTTTCTTTCAACGTCCGTTTGCCACGCCCCCCTTGGTGCGTACTTTTCTCCAGGGTGAGGGACACTTCGTTCCTCTAGTGCGGTCTCCTTTGCCGCCATGGGACCTCAATTTGGTGTTGTCTGTTCTCCAGAAGCCTCCCTTCTAAAATATTAGGGAGATTCCCCTGCTTACGTTGTCCCAGAAGGTGGCCTTTTTGGTGGCCATTACTTTGACGTGCAGGGTGTCTGAACTGGCGGTGCTGTCTTGTTCACCTTACTTGGTGGTTCACAGGGATAAGGTGGTTCTGCGTCCATGCCCGTCGTTTCTTCCGAAGGTCGTCTTTGAATTTCATCTGAATGAAGACGTCGTGTTGTCCTCTCTGTGTCCCAAGCCAAAGCATCCTAAGGAAGTTGCCTTGCACTCCCTGGATGGGGTTCGGGCAATAAGGGTGTACCTGGCAGCTACAGAGGCTTTTTGTAAATCAGACTCACTATTTATTTGTCCTCACGGATTGACCTTACAAGTGCCTGGCTGCTTCTGCTGTGACCATTTCCAGATGGATCAGACTGTGGGTCAGGCTTATTCTATTTAGGGTCAGGTTCCTCCTTTCTTTGTCAAGGCGCACTCTACTCAGGCGCTTAGTGCCTCCTGGGCCTTTCCTGCATCAGACGTTAGTGATGCAGGTTTGTAGGTGGCTACCTGGTCGTCTGTACACACATTCACAAAGTTTTATACAGTGGATTTGTTGGCATCTTCGGATGCTTCTTTTGACCGCAAAGTTTTAATGGCTGCTTTTTACAGGACTTGTCTTCTTTTAGGGTGTTTTTTTTTTTTTTTTTTTTTTTCAGGTGAGCTCCAGTTGTTGACAGTTGAGCTCCAAGTTACCTGGTTGGCTATGTTTAGCCTTGGAGAAGTTGGTTTTTCTGCTGTTCCTAGTCCTCTTGTTTGACACTGCTTTGGGACGTCCCTGCGGTCAAGAAGATGAAGCGCTGTGTCTGTCAATGAATGAAAGCGAAAATGGGATTTTTGTCCTACCGTAAAATCCATTTCTCTGATGTTCATTGACTGACACAGCACCCTCCCCTCTATGGAGTTGGGTTTTTTCCTGACACAGCACCTGCCCCTCTATGGAGTTGGGTTTTTTCCTTCTGACACTGCTTGTTACAAAGCGTAATACCTATAGCAGGAAGTGGGAGTACACCCCCAGGGACTGCCCCATAGGCGTGTTCAAGCTTTTTCTCTACCTAGTGTTTTACTCCTGTAGGGGGCGTATAACCCTACGGTCAAGAAGATGGAGAGCTGTGTATGTCAATTAACTTTTAGAGAAATTGATTTTCAGTAAGGCAAAAATCCAATTTTTTGCCTTCAGTTATACTTTAACTGCACTGCCTATTGTTGTACCCTTCACGATTTTCTGCTTCACACACTGCCCACTGTCATACCCTTCCCTTTCCTCTGCTGCACATGTTGCCCACTGTCATACTTGCTGTACTCTCTCCGTATTCCTCTACTGCCTGCTGTCAAACTGCTGTTTGTGTGTGTGTGTAAATTATATACACACACACACACTGTTTTCAGATTTCAAGGATTATCAGCCAGGGTTGTGTACTGTATAGCATTGGGCATCTAGTGTAGTGGATGGTTAATGGAGCAAACTGGTAGTTTCAGTTAATTAAGTAATAAATACTTAAAAAGAAAAGTCTGCTGAATCCTAGGGAAAAAGTGATTTGAAGGGAAACTGGCCAGTGGGACATAGACAACAAAAAAATAATTGATAGTGGTTTTAAAACGAACTGTGGCCTTACCTTCAATTTGGCACAGATGTACAGGCTTCTTCCCTATACTGAAATTGCTTACTCTGATTTTACTGCATGTCACCTTGTCACAATGTGCATTAGAAGCTGCAGCAAGTGAGTCCGTTTATATCTTGGATGGAGGACATCGGCATCATTTAGTTCTTTTTGCCTCAGACTTGCCTGTGCTCAACCTTTTATCCACTTAAGCCCCTGAAGGTTTACCCCCCCTTCATAACCAGGCCATTTTTTGCGCTACGACACTGAGTTATTTTACCTGACAATTGCGTGGTCGTGTGACACTGTACCCAAATAAAATTGATGTCCTTCCCCCCCCCCCCCCCCCCCCCACAAATAGAGCTTTCTTTTGGTGGTATTTGATCACTTATGCGTTTTTTTTTTTTTTTTGTTTGTTTTTTTTTTTTAAGTAAAACATTTTTTTTTACTTAATGCTTTAAAATGTATCCAATAAAATAAAAAAAAATGTAAAAAATCAAATTTATTCATTAATTTGGGCCAATATGTTTTCTGCTACATATATTTGGTAAAAAAAAAAATCCCAATGAGCGTATATTGATTGGTTTGCACAAAAGTTACAGCGTCTCCAAACTATAGAATATTTTTATGGTATTTTTATTTATTTATTTTTTTACTAGTAATGGCGGCAATCAGCGATTTTTATTGGCACTGCGACATTGCGGTGGACAAATTGGGCACCTAACTAACACATTTGACACTCTTCTGGGGACCAGTGACACGAATACAGTGATAAGTGCTAAAAAATGCACGGTCACTGTAGTAATGACACTGGCGGGGAAGGGGTTAACATCAGGGGCGATCAAAGGTTACGTGTGCTCCTAGGGAGTGCTTTCTAACTGTGTTGGGGTGGCCTGGAGGAAGACCGAGATCCACGTTTCTGCTTGGCAGAAACAAAAGAGCTTCATCTTCCTCTCTGGCAGAATTGCGGTGTGCCTCTCCTGTGAACGATTGGTAGATCAGATCCCAGCAGACATCGTGTCCGCTGATTGGTTCCCACTGTGTCCAATCACAGCAGGAGCGGGTCACCTGTGGCGGGCGCGCGCACCCCAGACCCTGTGCACAAAATCACGTACACATACGTGATTTTGTAGAGGAGGGCCGCCCTGCCGCAGTATATTTGCGTGGGGCGGTCCTCAAGTGGTCATTTTTTTTTCTATTATGGAGGCTTTGAATCACATGTGAGTGTTACCTGGGGCAGTCTGCATGTAAATACAGCCTGCTCAGAGGAGCCCAGTCTGCAAGACTGACAGTCGCCCATCAAGGCATTTTGATATTTACATAACTCCTATTAGGAGCCAGCCCTTTTTTTTAACTGTGGGTGTACTGAGGAGGGTGCTGTGCTGTTTTCAGGAAGCTGTATAACACTCAGTTTGCCTCCCAACAGTCTGCTTTGCAAAGAAAAGGACAATTCCATCACCAGGTCTAAAAAAACAAATTTAATGAAAGCAACATGTTTTATTTACTGTAAATATCTAATTAATGCCATGCTATCGTTTTAAAGCTGTCAAAAACTTTGTCCACACTGAAATTACAGTCAACCAAAAATTGATGTCTGTGGGAAGAAAGTCAGGGAGTCACCTCACCCCAATCAAGCTCAGCAATTTAATTGCCCAGTTTTAGGGCAAGTTTATTTTAGGTACTTGAGGTTTTAAGGTGCAAACATGCTGTAGCATAAAAATCCTGGTGGTTTTATGTATCCAGTGAGACGCAGTTGGCTCATATAGGTGGCTGTGGAAGTGAATGGCTGTACGTGGTCACACTCAGGTAAACACAGATGTTTTTGTGCGCATGTGTGTTCTGTGTTTAGGGGATACATCATATGTGCATTACAGCTGCACGATTCTGGAGAAAACGAGAATCACAATTTTTTTGCTTAGAATAGCTTTTTTTTTTTTAAAAGTCATTATAAAGTGTATTTTTTTTCCCCAAAAAACTGCGTTTGAAAAACTTTGGCGCAAATACAGTGACACAAAAGATTGCAACGATTGCCATTTTATTCTCTATGGCAGGGATACTCAAACTATGGCCCTCCAGCTGTTGCGAAACTACACATCCCATGAGGCATTGTAAAACTCTGACATTCACCAACATGACTAGGCATGATGGGAATTGTAGTTCCCAGACAACTGGAGGGCCATAGTTTGAGGACCCCTTTCTCTAGGGTGTCTGATAAAAAATATATAATGTTTGGAGATTCTAAGTAATTTTCTAGCAAAAAAATACTGATTTTAACTTGTAAGCAACAAGTGTCAGAAAAAGGCTTAGGGCCCTTTCACACGGGCGCTCCGTATGTCCGCAAATCATCCTATTTTTTTGCGGATGATTTACGGACATAATGTAAATCAATGGCATTGCGGATGTCAGCGGATGACCATCCGCTGACATCCGATTTTCTACCTTTCAGTTCTGTTCCATTTTTTGGAACGGAACAGAACCCTATTTTTCCTCCGTTCAAAAAACGGAAAGGAAGTAAAATTGGATGTCAGCGGTGTCACCCGCTGACATACACAATGCCCATAGACTTACATTATGTCCGTATATCATCCACAAACGGATGGGATGATATGCGGACATACGGAGCAGATGACACAAGTGTCATCCGCTCCGTGAAAATAAGAAAAAAAAAAAAAAACCCGGAGCGTAGAATAAAAACTGATCGCCCGTGTGAAAGAGCCCTTAGTCTTTAAGAGGTTAAACAGCCCTCACTTAGGCCCTGTTCATACCTGAGTGTTTTCACCTTGTAAAATGCTTATCTCTGAAGTCTCAAAATGCCCAACAAGCAAAATCCCATTAATTTCAATGGCCCCTGTTCACATATGAGCGTTGGCTACTATAACCGAGACCAACTATACTACCTAAACAAAACATACCCCCTCCCAATTCCAAACCCCTCCCCCTTTGACCAAGCAGCCTCCATGGAACCAAGAAGTAGGAGTTCTCTTATACTAAAGTGTCATAGTTAAAGCATCTGCTACCCCAACACTTCATATTCCTTGTATGTGGCTGCTGTACCATGTACTTGTATGAGAAAGTATCCTGTTCTCTTTGTATTGCTTCCATTATGTAAAATCTCTGGTGTTCCTGCCAGTCCCTCTGCTTTCCTGCTTAAAAACTGACCACACTAAGCGGAAAACACACTGTGGTTAGTTCTCTAGCTATGCTGGGAACTCAGCCTGCTCCCCTCCAATGATCAGACTTGTCCCGACACACCCCCTCTGCACAGCCAATCGCTAGGAAGCTCAGTGTGCTGCTGCTTCTCCTTCCCCCAGCTCTTATGCAGCTAGGAACAATGGGAGGGTGATCACTTTTAAAAAAAGGGAAAAAGTGTATGTATGTATATATGTGTGTGTGTGTGTGTGTGTGTGTGTGTGTGTGTGTGTGTGTGTATATATATATATATATATATATATATATATATAATATGTTGTATGTATGTGTGTGTGTGTGTGTATGTATATATGTGTATATTATTAGGGATCGATCGAATATCGGCACCACCGATATATCGGGGGCCTATATGCACTTTCCCCGATATATCGGAATCGGCCCCTGAGGTTACCAATATTTCATGAAAGTGCTTGTACTGGAGTGATGCCTGAAGCTAGAAGCATCACCCCAGTACCGGCATCCATAGCTGAAGGTCGGCTGTCTTGTATTGACAACCGATGCGGCTGAGAGGCTGGTCATTACAAGGAGTGGGAGGGGACGTCCTCCCCGCCCCCCCCCCTCCCGCCGCCTTCTGTGGCTTGCCCGGGTCTCCCGTGTCTCCCGTCCCACCGGGAGACCCAGGCATCCTACCTGTACAGCTGCCGAAGACCCGATCAAAGCCACATTTGGCTCTGATCAGGTCTCCATGTAAAAAACCCGGAAGTGATGTCATGACATCACTTCCGGGTACTCTGCGCCAAATTAAAAAAACTGACAGCATTTAAAATGCTTTTCAGTTCCGAGTAGGGGTTTGGGGTCCACAAGGAGTACCTGTAAAAAAAAAAATTTATTTTTTCGCATGTCTGAAAATATCAGCCGATATCTGATGACCAAAATATCGGTATCGGCATTAAAAAAAACTATATTGGTCGATCACTCAGGGCTTTTTTTCAGCGGGATCGCGGGGTAACGCAGTTCCGGCACCTCCAGGACTTGAATGTATGTAATGGCAAGGGGTGCTGGAGGTGTGCTGCAGGGTCTGTTGATGCTGGTTGCTGGGGATCTATTGTCACTGGAGGGAATCTATTATTGCAGGGGGGTCTGTTGCTAGGGAGATCTGTTGTTGCTGGCAGGGGATCTATTGTTGCTAAGGGTGGGTCTTTTGTTGCTGGGGGTCAGTCATTTCTGGGAGGGATCTACTGTTGAGGAAGAGGTCTTTTGTTGCTTCCGGGGGTCTATTGTTGCTGAGGAAGGGGGTGGTATTTTCTTGTAGGTGGTCCATTGTTGCTGGGGGGGGGGGGTCTATTCTTCCAGAGGGTCTGCTGCTGCTGGCTGCGAGGAGATCTGTTGTTGCTGCTAGGGAGGGGGGTGTTTTGTTGTGAGTGGTCCATTGTTGCTGGCTGCAGGGGATCTATTCTACTGCTTTTCTTGTTATCATTAACAAGCTCAATACAAATTAGTTAGTACCCCAAATGTTACTGTATTATCTAAAAGGGGTGGTCTTCGGAGGTGGGTAATGGGTGGAACCAAGAAACGGTGCTCGGAGGTGGGTAGGGGCGGAGACAAGGGGTGACTTGAAAAGGGGGAGTTCTGGCACCGATTCTCTGAGAAAAAAAGCCCTGCGATCACATATATATATATATATATATATATATATATATATATATATATATATATATATATACATATATATATACACAAAAATGTTTCACCTTTTTATTTTGATTTTAAACTGAATGGGTTGTTTTACAAGGTGATCGTTTACTATCACTTTAAATTTGTGTTTGTAGTAACAGTGTATGTTTATCGGTTTATCTCCAGTTAGGTGCATATAGTACGTATTTCTATCTCTCCAAGGTTATACATATTGTGGTTCACAGTCAGCTGGGTATACAAGAAGTAGATGACTATAAAACAGCTCCCGACGCATTATTTTAAAGGAGCTCCCAGTTGTGCCTCGGACCTTGGCAACACAATTCATCGCTTCACAAGGTCTGATGTCTACAAGGTCAACTAGGGAAAGCTGTGTGATCATAATATTCCTCTATGACAACCATCTGCAAAAAAGTTAGAAAAACAATCTCATGGGTGCATGAACAGCTTAGCAACCGCTCAGGAAATCTCATCTGTGTGACATCATTTCCTCAGTGAATTTCTGCTGCTTCGTATCCTGCAAATTAAAGAACTTTGTGCCCTTTGGGCCGCACCATTAACTACTGTCAGGACAGGTTTTATTTTCTGCTGCAAGTGTGTTTGCCTAAAGCACAGTTTGCTATATAATCCCATTTATAAATGTTTACCAAGTGGTTTGTTATTGACGACTGTATTAATAAGTACAGTTACAGTTTAAAAGATTTGCTTTGTGTGCATTTTTTGCACTTAAAAGGTCCACCAAAGCTGACCAGAGTTATAAGATGGCAGTCACAATGTGCAAACTATTTTATCCCTATAAACTTCTCTATCTCTATAAACTTTAATGCCAGTGTAATTTTTAATATTTTTGTATTCTGGTTCTTAAAAAATGAAAGCTATACTTAAGTAAAAACTTTTTTCTTACAAAAATAACAAGTATTTTATATTTACCTGCTCTGTGCAATGGTTTTGCACAGAGCAGCCTAAACCTTCTCTTTTCAGGTCCCCCACCAAGGTATAAAAAAAAAAACAAAAAAAAAAAACTTCTACCTTTTTATAATCAGTGGCGGAGTGCGCAGTGGAGAGGTTTCCCCCATCCACCTCAAATGTGTGGATGTGGAATTGGTTCAGGCCTCCTGGCTGAATGAAAAAAAAAGAGCAACATATGGCCAGCTTTACAGGGCCATGCCATTGTGGGAGGGCATGCATGTTGTCAGGTAGTGTTTGCAAGAGATCAGCAGCACTGAGATGTAACAAAGGTAAGAAAAAAAATGTGAACAAAAGCATTTTATTAAAAAAAAAAAAAAAAATTGCACTTCTCTTTACCTTTTATGATTGTGGTCTTTGCCACTGGCATTTAGCTGGCTGAAGATGTCTTAACCTCCCTGGCGGTCTGATTATGTCAGAATTTCTGTGCTAAAAGCAGTTCATTGTTTTGAATGGAAATATATTTTATATTTTAGGCCTGTAATTCTTAGGAATAACTCACTCAAATCTGTCTAGTATTCATCCCGGGTATGATAAAGTTTGAAACACAAAATCATAAATTATAATGTAATAATAATAAATTTCATCAAATTCTTCATTCTTTTAAAAGTGGAGATATTTCATCCTAATGCCCCATACACACGTGCAGATTATCTGCAGACTTTTGTCTGCAGACTTACCAAAACCATATAATATGAGGTCAAACCTAAACACTTTCGTTTTGTATGCAATCTGGCAGGCCCTTGCACTACATAGAAAAGGTAAGTCTGCAGACAAAAGTCTGCAGATAATCTGCACGTGTGTATGGGGCATAAGGGAGAATCTGTTCTCGGGGGCGCTGCCTGATCCGTATCGCAGTCAATAGAGCACCAAGTCCGCACATCGCTGAGCTCAGTCGCAGAATCGTCACTGTTGTCCCTTTTTTAGTACCTGATGATGAATTTTCCCACAAATGGCTATCGCTCAGTTCTTCAAAAAATTTCCGATACACCGTCGCTGTTTTCCAGTTCGTCCAAAACCGTTTTTGAGCTAAAAGAACGCTTTTTGGACGCCATGGACGTTATCAATTTTCCGGTTTTTACAATAGTAGACATGTCCCATCACAGTTAGAAGCACGCCCCTAGGACACACTTAACCCCTCCCTCTCCAATAGAGTTAACCCCTTCCCTGCCAGTGTAATTTTTACAGTAACAGTGCATATGTATAGCACTGATTACTGCAGTAATGTCACTGGTAACCCCAAAAGTGTCAAAAATGTCAGTCAAGGGTCCGATCTGTCCGCCACAATGTCGCAGTCCCGCAAAAAAAACGCAGATCGCCGCCATTACTCGTTTAAAAAAAAAAAACACCAAAAATTACTAAAATCTTTCCCTTTTGTTAGTAAACGCGATGACTTTTGCGCAAACAAATCAAAATACGCTTTTTGCGATTTTTTTTTTTTTTTTTTTTTTTTTTTTTTTTTTACCAAACAGATGTAGCATAAAACAAATTGGCCAAAAATGTTAAAAAATTTTGATTTTTACATTTTTTTTTGGGAAATTTCATATAAAAAAATTTGAAAAATATTGTTGTTTTTGCAAAATTTACGCTCTTTTTTTGTTTATAGCGCATGATCAAAAAATCACACAGGTGATCAAATACCACCAAAAGAAAGCTCTGTTTGTGGGAAAAAAAAAGGATGTGAAATTAGTTTAGGTACAGCGTCGCACGACCGCGCAATTGTCCGTTAAAGTCACGCAGTAAAAAATTGCAAGAAACCCCCTGGTCAGGAAGGGGGTAAAATCTTCCGGGGCTTAAGTGGTTAACCACTTGCCGTCTGCTCACTAGAGCTGTACTGCGGCAAAGTGGCTCTTGTAGGTCTGACGACATAGACACTCCCCCTTCTCGGCGGGCTTTTTCAGTCACAGCGGGAGTCGGGCCAGGGGAGGAGCAGCGGCGATTGTCGCTGCTCTTCCCCGATCGTCGGGGAATCGAGTCTGGAGATCCGCCTGCTTGTGTAAACACAAGCGGGCGGATCTCCTAAGTGACAGGCAGGGTCAGATTGCAGGGTTCAGCATAGCTGAACCTGCGATCTGTCCTTGTGTCACTCAGTCACCTCCCCCCACACACGTCAGTAAGCACCAGGCATACATTAACCCCTCCCTCTCCCTAACCCCTTCCCTGCCAGTGTCATTTTTACAGTAACAGTGCATATTTATAGCATTGATTACTGTAGTAATGTCACTGGTAACCCCAAAAATGTCAGTCAAGGGTCCGATCTGTCCGCCACAATGTCGCAGTCCCGCAAAAAAAATCGCAGATCACCGCCATTACTCGTTAAAAAAACCCACCAAAAACAACAGAAATCTTTCCCATAGTAAACGCAATAACTTTTGCACAAACCAATCAAAATATGCTTATTGCAATTTTTTTTACCAAAAATATGTAGCAGAAAACAAATTGGCCTAAAATGATAAATTTTGATTTTTTACTTTTTTTTGAGGGGGAATTTCGTATAAATGTGAAAAATATTGTTGTTTTTTCAAAATTGTCGCTCTTTTTTTGTTTATAGCGCAAAAAGTAAAAATCGCACAGGTGATCAAATACCATCAAAAGAAAGCTCTGTTTGTGGGAAAAAAAGGACGTAAATTTTGTTTGGGTACGGCGTTGCATGACCGCGCAATTGTCAAAGTCGCACAGTGCCGAATCGCAAAAAGTGGCCCAGACGTAAGACAGCAAAATCCTCCGGTGGTAAAGTGGTTAAAGGAGAATTCTACAAAAAAAAAGATTAGTTAAATCCACACGTGATTTTCTTTTTAACCACCACTATTTCTTTATACTGGCTTCTGAAATCTACAAATGCAGAAATTTGGAAATTGGAAAAAAGGTTTAGCACTGGGAAACACTCTTTGAAGATAAAAAGTGCATTTTATAAATTACTATATAGATCAGACCAAAATGAGGGACAAATGAGGAAAGAGGGACTTTGTTCCAAATCAGGGACAATCCCTCAAAATCAGGGACAGTTGGGAGCTATGGAATGATATGATCATAGTAACATTGCCCTCAGGCAAAGGTGATGTTTATAGGCTTTGTATGCAGAGGGTTCATCCTCCTATATCGTACAGAAGGAAAGGTAGAATCTAATTGGTTGCTGTGGGTCAGTAATAAAATTGACCGTTCTAATTTCTGGCACTCTGACAAATAAGGTCTAATGGATTTTTGTTGTAGCTCTTCTCCAACTTGAGTGTCCAATACTTTTGCTGCAATGCTATGACATCATACAGTACACACCTAAAACTCACTATATGTGACTGGAAAAGAGAGCTTTTATCATATTAACTACTGAACTCCAGACAAGCATCTACAGTGCCTTAAAGTATTTAGACCCCTTTCAATTTTCCACAATTTGTCATGTTACAACCAAAAATGTATTTTATTGGGGTTTTATGTGATGGACCAACAAAAAGTGTAGCACATAATTGTGAAGTCAAAGGAAAATGATAAATGGTTTTCAACCTTTTTTACAAATAAATATTTGAAAAGTGGGGCATGCATTTGTATTCAGCTCCCTTTTAGGTCCCTTTCACACATATGGACCGTTCGTCTGTTTCTCATCCATCCATTGACGGATGAAAAATGGACATCAATACATTCCTATGGAAAAATGGATGTAAATGGATGATCATTCATTTACATCTGTTTTCATCTGCTTCTGTCAACATCCGTTTTTTTGAACAGATGAAAGCCCTATTTCTCTATTGTCCATTGACAGACGCAGCCTCATCTCCATGAGCTTGAGTGGGTTATGCTCCCCCCATCGGGAGTAGTCTAGGCAGGAAAATTTGAATGTACATGCCCTAGGGGCTGTCCCTCCAGGCATAACCCCCCCACTGCCACAGCCCAGCACATCAGTTTGTTTCTGCCTAGCGGAGTAGTAGGACCTAGGTTTCCTGCTGGGACTCCGGTCTCAGTTTATTTCTTTTAAGAATATTTTACTTTTATTACTCTTTACTCGCTAGCTAGTGTTCAGGGAAGAATTTTCCTGGTAATCTGCAAGCAACGATGCCGGCTTGGGCTTCGCACTTAATAATCTAGATCCTTAGGGTCCCCACAGTCTGGCCTACGAGCAAGGTTATAGTTCCAACCTAGGCCTAGCCACGACGGTCCCCCTTTTCCGGAGGGGAACAGGCCTGGGAGAGGATGCCTTACTGGGATGCAACGACCTGGAACACCCTGAGTCGCAGCATACCCCTCGGCTGGCAGCACCCCCACTTTGGGTGGGAGGCAGTCTGCCCGGTGCGGAGCCCACCCGGTCCATGGTAAATGTACCCCCTTTGCCCCTGCTGGCCTTGGGGAAGGATGTGGTCCCTCTCCTGGGGATAATTGATTTTGTACCTCCCAAAAGATCCCCCTGGCCTGCCTGGTCTGTGTGTCCTTCCCTCCCCCCCTGGTGGCTGTGCGTCTGGAGTGTCCTGTCACTCTGGGGGGGAGGCGGCTTTGACATGGTACCTTGGGCTTGCTGGTACCTGTTGTGGTTCCTGAGGCTTTCATCTGTTGGTCCCTAGCTGCATGGTTCGTCGTGGGCACCGCCATCTTAAGTGTGGGCAATGTGATTTTTTTTTTTCCCCCATAGACTTGTATGAGGCAGCCATTTTCCCTGTATGATGGTGAAGAGGACCTGTCTTCTTCAGCTTCACTGCGGGAATGCGCCTTAGTGGAAGCCTTGATTATTTCCGTGCGGGATACTTTAAAATTGGTTGATGAGCCCACGCCGGCAGGGACGTGGGTGGCTTTTGGCTCTCAGGAGTCTCCAAAAGCTGATCGGGTTTTCCCTTGTACCGACACCTTTCACAATAGCTCGTTAAGCACGTGTTAGTGATGCCTAAACAATGACACCCTTTTGCTGAAAAGGTCTCCAACCGTTGGATGGTGCCATCTAAAGTGGACCATCCTGTTTCCATATTGAACAAATCTACCCTTGTGCCTGTGGAGCAGGGGTAGGCAACCTTGGCTCTCCAGCTGTTGTAGAACTGCAAGTCCCATAAGGCACTGTAAGACTCTGACAGCCACAAGCATACCTCCCCAAGGCAGAGGCATAATGGGATTTGTAGTTTCAGCACAGCTGGAGAGCCAAGGTTGCCTACCCCTGCTGTGGAGGATTCCCCAGTTTTTACGGATCCAGTGGACAGGCGGGTGGAATCCCTTTCCCGCCATCTTCATGTGCTGGCGGGTTCAATTTCGAAACCGGTTTTTGTGTCTGTTTCTGTCACAGACGGTGAAGGAATAGATTAAGGGTTTGCGGAAGTCCTTGGACCCCGACACTGTTCCTCCGGAACAGCTGGAACTGTTGGACCAGGTGATCAAGGCTCTGGTGTTCTGTGTGATGTGTCTATGAATGCGACTTCCCTGGGGGCCAGGTTCTCGGCCGTTGGCATTGTTTTAAGATGCATGGTTTGGTTGAAGAGCTGGTCGGCTGACCAAGCTTCTAAGAAAGCCTTAGCTGATTTCCCTTTTCTGGGAGACTGGTTGTTTGGCGACTCATCGGATTTGTTAATCAAGGGCCTGACTGCCAGGAAGAGTACTCTTCTTCCTCAATTCTCCAAGGGTAAGACTCCCCGTACTAAGCGGGGTCCCTCCTTTTCTGCTCATAAACGGTCAGTTCACAGTTCTAAGCCATTCAAAACTTCTGGAGGATCGAAGAAGCCCTGGGGCAAGCCCAAGGCTGGCCAATCCGGCATGGCAGACAAATCCTCCTTAGCATGAAGGGGCACCCTCACCCGTGTCAGGGGTGGGGGGACGTCTGTGCTTCATTCAGGAACCCTGGACTTCCTTTATTCAGGACGATTGGGTTCGCAAACTGATTTGTTCCGGTACAAGATCAAATTCTGGACCCGGCCAGGAGACAGATTCTTTCAGTCGAATCTTCACCTGTCTCCGGAGCGTTTGAAGGATCTGCGGGAGGCTTTGCGAGATCTCCTGGCTCAAGGGGTGATTGTGCCGGTTCCTCCGCAGGAACGCTCTCAAGGTTTCTATTCAAACCTGTTCACTGTGCTCAGAAAGGAGGGCAAGGTGCGTCCAGACCTCAACGCTCTGAACCGATTTGTGTGGGTGCAGCAGTTTCGAATGGAGTCTATACGGTTGGTGGTGGCATCTTTAAATCAGGGGCATTTTCTGGCTTCCATCAATCTCAAAGATGCGTATCTCCACATCCCCATATTCGAGTGACATCAGCGATTTCTCCGCTTTGCGTTGGCAGAGGAGCACTTTCAATTTGTGGTGTTACCCTTTGGTCTCGCCTCGGCTCCCAGTGTTTTTACCAAGGTCCTGGCCCCTGTGCTGGCCTTATGTCGGTGAGGTATCTCTATTGTGGGATATCTGGACAATCTCCTGTTGCGTGCAGTCTCCCATTCGGATCTGCTGGACAATGTTTCTATCACCATTCAGACCCCTCAATAGTTCGGGTGGATGATCAATGTCGCAAAATCTGCCCTGACTCCATCTGTGCGGGTCACTTATCTGGGGCGGATCCTCTGCTCTGGCGAGGGTCTTCCTTCCCTTGGACAAGTTTCAGAGGTTGCAAAGGGTGGTCCAGTTGCTGATGAAGGCAGATCAGTCCTCCTTGCATGAAGGCCCTGGGTCTGGTGGTCTCGACCTTCGAAGCAGTCCTGTTTGCTCAGGCTCATACGAGACCGTTGCAGAAAGAGATTCTGTCAAGATGGAACAGAGATCCTCGGTCATTGGGACCAGAAGATTCGGTTGAGCCATCTCAAATTCGGCTCTCTTGGCGGCTCCAGTCCCCTGTCCTGTACTAGGGCGAGTCCTTCTTGCCGGTGTTTTGGACTGTGGTCACCACGGACGCCAGCCTGTCAGGCTGGGGTGGAGTGCTGGGAAAGCTCTGTGCCCAGGGGACTTGGGGCGACGGAAGAGTCTTCCTTGTCGATCAATATTCTGGAGCTGAGGGCGATCAAGCTCTGCCTGCTTCACTGGACGAGATGGTTACGCTGCTCTCCGGTTTGGGTCCAGTCGGACAATGCCGTGGCTTACATCAATCATCAAGGGGCACCTGGAGTGCTCTGGCAGCCAAAGAGGTGGCAGAGATTCTGGTGTGGAGTCCACATTCTAGGTGTGGAGAATTGGCAGGCAGATTACCTGAGTCGTCAGGTGTTGGATCAGGGGGAGTGGTCCCGGCATCCGGAGGTGTTTCGTCTCCCGTGTGCCCGATAGGGGACTCCGGAGGTGGATCTGTTTGCATCTCGCCTTAACAGGAAAGTTCAGAGGTTTGTGGCCAGGTCAGGGGATCCTCTGTCCGATGCCACAGATGCTCTGGTGGCTCCTTGGAGTCAGTATCGCCTGATATATGCCTTCCCTCCGCTAGTTCTCCTACCGAGGTTTCTTCGCAGGGTGGCGATGGAAAGCATTCCGGTTGTTCTGGTGGCATCAGACTGGCCTCGGCGGTCTTGGTACTCAGAGCTGGTAAAAATGGTCATGGATCCTCCATGGAGTCTCCTCTGTGTGAAGATCTACTATCTCAAGGACCGATCTTCCATCCTGCTTTAACGGCTTGGCTGTTGAAAGCAAGGTGTTGAGGGATAGAGGTCTCTTTGATTCCGTGATTCCTTTTGAAGGCCAGGAAGTCGACATCTAGGAAGATCTATCTTCGTACGTGGAAATCGTACATTTCTTGGTGTGAATCGCTGCAGCTGCACCCTCGCTTGTTTTCTATAGTTAGGGTTTTTTCAAAAAGGGGTTGAGCAGCGCTTGGCGTTGGGTACTATCAAGGGCCAGGTTTTGGCATTGGCTATTTACTTCCAACATCTGTTGGCTACTCAGTTTGATTCGCACCTTCATTCAGGGAGTGCGTTATCTGGCCTCTCTGAGGAGATCCCCGTTACCGCCGTGGGATCTTAATCTGGTTTTGTCTGTTCTTCAAAAGCCTCCTTTTGAGAATATTAGGGAGATTTCTCTGCTCTTTGTCGCAGAAGGCTGCCTTCTTAGTGGCTATCACTTCTGCTTGCAGAGTCTGAATTGGAGGCGCTGTCCTGTCGATTGCCTTATTTGTTGGTCCACAGAGATAAAGTGGTCCTCCGACATAATCCGTCTTTTCTTCCTAAGGTGGTGTCAGATTTTCATAAACCCACTCGGCTCATGGAGATTAGGCTGCGTCTGTCCATGGACATCAGAGAAAAAGATTTTACGGTAAGATCCTACAAAAATCGTATTTTCTTTGTCCGTTAAATTGGACCGGATGAAAAACAAATGACAACGGATTTGAAACGGGTGTTGACTGAAAAAAATTGATGACCATAAACGTGACTGAACTGATTTAATGAACAGTCCGTATGTGTAAAAGGGGCCCTACTCTGATACCCCTAACTAAAATCTAATGAAACTAATTGCCTTCAGAAGTCACCAAATTGGGAAATGGAGTCCACCTGTGTGTAACTTAATCTCAGTATAAACACAGCTGTTCTGTGTAGCCCTCGGAGGTTTGTTATAGAACCTTACTGAACAAACCGCATAATGAAGGCCAAGAAGTTGTGGAGAAGTTTAAAGCAGGGTTAGGTTATAAAAAAATATCCCAAGCTTTGAACATCTCACAGAGCACAGAAAATGGAAAGAGTATGGCACAACTGCAAACCTACCAAGACATGGCCGTCCACCTAAACGGACAGGCTTGGCAAGGAGAGCATAATCTGAGAAGCAGCTGAGCGGGCCATGCTAACTCTGGAGGAGCTGCAGAGATCCAGAGCTCAGGTGGAAGAATCTGTCCACAGAACAACTATTAGTTGTGCACTCCACAAACCTGGCCTTTATGGAAGAGTGGCAAGAAGAAAGCCATTGTTGAAAGAAAGCCATAAGAAGTCCCGTTTGCAGTTCATGAGAAGCCATGTGGGGGACACAGCAAAGAAGATGCTCTGGTCAGATGAGACCAGAATTTAACTTTTTTGGCCTAAAAGCAAAATGCTATGTGTGGTGGAAAAACATTCACTGCTCATCAACCTGAACACACCATCCTCACCTTGAAACATGGTCGTGGCAGCATGTTGTGGGGATGCTTTTCTTTAGCAGGGACAGGGAAGCTGGTCAGAGTTGATGGGAAGATGTATGGAGCCAAATACAGGGCAAACCAAAAAGAAAACATGTTGGTCTGCAAAAGACTTGAGACTGGGACGGAGGTTCACCTTCCAGCAGAACGACTCTAAACATACAGCCAGAGCTACAATGGAATGGTTTAGATTAAAGCATATTCATGTGTTAGAATGGCCCAGTCAAAGTCCAGACCTGAATCTGGTAAGGCCTGAAAATTGCTGTTCAGACACACTTCATTTAATCTGACAGAGCTTGAGCTATTTTGCAAAGAAGAATGGGCAAAAACTTCACTCTCTAGATGTGCAAAGCTGGTAGAGACATCCCCCAAAAAGACTTGAAGCTGTAATTGCAGTGAAAGGTGGTTCTACAAAGTATTTACTCAGGGGGGCTGAATACAAATGCACACCACTCTTTTCAGATATTTATATGTAAAACAATTTGAAAACTATTTATCGGTTTCCTTCCACTTCACAATTATGTGGCACTTTGTGTTGGTCTATTACATAAAATCCCAATAAAATACATTTACATTTTTGGTTCTAACATGACAAAATGTGGAGAATTTCCAGGGGTATGAATACTTTTTCAAGGCACTAAATACAGACCTAATACATACATATGGGAACAGATTGACCCCTAAAGGATTTGTTATTCTGGTCAGGCAGCCTTTTGATCCAGTTGCCCATGTCAGACTGTCATCTTTCACCTCCACTGCCCTGTAATCTGCCATTACCCAAAGAGAATGTGAATTGTAAAATATAATCTGCTATGTTCTGGTTTAAACTGTCACTTCCATGCTGTTTTGCTATGGAAGAATATACTAAGAACATCTAAATGGGGATCTAGGCTTAGAAAAAAAGCTGTTCAGTCGAAGGGATTGCATGAGAACTCGGGGGCATACAATGCGATTAGAGGAGAAGCGTTTTAACCTCAGGCAACGTGGGGGGTTCTTTACTGTTAGGGCTACAAGATTGTGGAATTCTCTACCACATGAGGTGGTTTCTGCGGGTAGTATGGTGGCTTTCAAAAGACTCTTAGACGTACATCTCAAGGATCAGAACATTCAGGGGTATGCAAGATGATTACAGCCACACACATCTACACAGGTTGAACTGGATGGACTTTTGTCTTTATTCAACCTCACCAACTATGTAACTATGTAACTAAACCGCTTAGAGAGTTGGTGACAGATCTTTTCACTTTCAGTCCAGTTACATCACTTATGTATTAAAAATAGTGCGTAGTACCATCAGCAAATGGAATCCTACTGTCCCCTTAAGTGTTATAGTATGCTCTGTTTGTATGTAAGTATTGAGTGAATCTCCCTTTCGCCCGACTTCCAGAAATGTTGGACCTCTAGGTTATAGTAAGGCAATATCAGCTGGCGAGCATTTTTTATTTATTTTTTCTGTATTTTTATCTTTTGTTCACTATTTTAAAAAAAAATGTGGGACATTCTTTGATCTTTACACTTTGAATAAGCAAATGGCTATATATTGCAGCGCTGGATCATTTTGTTGATAAATGAGTTTCAGTATTTTTCATATCTATTTCAAAGTGCTAGCTATCCTGCCTTGTTCACATGCCTCCTTTTACAGGTGATAAAGCTCTATTCCTGTCTCCCGTTTGTGTTCCTGTGTTGTCACTGTCACACAGGCTTCCAGTCAAGAATATAAGCAGACATGTCATCACATTATGCTGGACTGGTTGTCTGTCACAATCTGTCTGAGAATTCCATGCATCCATTGCTGGAGTGCATTCATGTAGACAGGTAATGGTTGCATGTGATCAGCAGCAATGAGATGCGACAAAGGTAAAGATAGGCATTTTAATTAAAAATACAGGGGTTCATTTACTAAAACTGGAGAGTGCAAATTCTGGTGCAGCTCTGCATAGAAACCATTCCGCTTTCAATTTTTTTTGTCAAAGCTTAATTGAACAAGCTGAAGTTGGAAGCTGTTTGGCTAACATGCACAGCTGCACCAGATTTGACACTCTCCCGTTTTAGTAAATCACCCCACTGTGCTTTAGTAAACTAAATATGGGGTAGGTTTATTTAAAATTAGTCCTTTTTAAATGTGATATTATAGCAGGTATTTTTAAAACCACTTTCTGCATGTGAAAAAGCATTGCATGAGCTTGGCATTCTAATGTTAATGTGTGTTTCTTGGGTGTTGATGAATTTTTTGTGGATCTACACAAGAAATATATTGTTTCTGTTTTAATCTGATAGTTCACAGTGGATCAGTACACAATATATAGTTAGCGTTAATAACTTCTGCTCCTGATGCAATCCAGCGAGCTGGCACTCTCCATGAGAACTTTAAGATTTGATGACATTGGAACCTTGTGGCTTGGTGTTTATTGGAACTAGGCGAATGTTAGCTGTGTTACGCTGTCGATGTAGAAATCTGTTTATCAGAGTTCACTGCCACCACTTCATTTAATTTGCCGCTCCAGGGAGAGAAGGTTGCTTTGAAGAGCACTTCTAAGAATTGAACATATCTGCGAAATGAAATCACTTTAATGCAGTGATAACTTCAGAGAGGATAACTGTTATCTCAGACCTTGAGGGTGGATGTAAAAGCAGAATTCATCCATAGAATGCGTAATGCAGACTTCACACCTCTCCATCTGATTGGCAATGGCAGTTGAGCCAACCAGTTCCATGTTGTATGGACACATGCATAATATGCAGAATCATACAGAGCAGTGACAGATGAGTAATAAGAATTTGAATAAAATATCCTACCAACACACTGACAAGCTTGTTTCAAAGTATAAAGCTCTTTATTCTTTTGTGATCTCGTAGAGAAGCAACATTTTGGCATGGAAGGGACCCTTCCCCCACGCATGTGATTACAAGCCTGAAGAAGGGTTCCTGCATGGTCCTAAAGCTTGCGTTTCGATGAGATCATGCAAGAAAAAAGTGCTTTACCCCTTGAAACAAGCTCGTTTGTGTGCTGGTGACATCGTCTTATCCATGTTGTGTACTGTGACTGTGTGCAAAGAGAGTATATTCAAGTAAAGCCTAGTACACGCTACTAGTTTTTTTTCCTGTTCAATCCGCTGGGTTGAATGAAAAAAGACTGACTGCTTAGGTCTTAGCTGTACTTACAATCTGATGTTAGTACAGTGATTCTCCCCCGCTGTGCTGTGTTCTTTCAGGGGGGCGCCCCCCCTCTCACATGAACACTCTGGGAGCCAGTTGACAGACGTTTTTTCAGTCATGCCCCTTCGCCGAACAGCCAGCTTCTGTTGGACCGGTGTTCCGTGAGAATTACCTACCCGTGAGAAAAACCTACCCCTCGTCACTTCCGGTACTCCGCACTGTATGTAATGCAGCGGGTACATTAAAACAGCTGTGCTGAAATACGAGTGATCTCCGCTCCTGTCCCGGTCACTTCCCTGCTCTCGGATAGTAAATATAAAAGCGGCGGCGGCTGTATGAAAACATAAATCACTGAGCCGAAAGCCGCTTTTATATTTACTTGCCGAGAGCAGGGAAGTGACCGGGACAGGTGCGGGGATGACTCGTATGTCAGCACAGCTGTTTTAGGTAAGTGCCGCGTCGGTAGGTTTTTTTCACGGTACACCGTGATCGTTTTATACTAGTGCGCATGCGCACTAGTAAGCTCCTCTGTTCTGCCATTAGGTATCCGGCGCTCTGAGCATGCGCACTGCTGCGCTGCTCAGATGCTTCTGGCCGGAAGTGACGAGGGGTAGGTAATTCTCACAGGGTAGGTAATTCTCACGGAACACCGGCAGCAGTACACAGCCGATTTCTATTGAACCGGCCGAAGCCACCCGACATTCAGCCCGTGTGTGCTAGACTTACGAATTTGAGGCAGTCACATGTTTTCTCTTGCTCCTCTACATAAATGCTTGAGATTTTTGGTGAGATACTCCCAATAGGAAATCACCTCTTAAGGAATGCAGACCCTGCAATTTGCCTCATTAGAGCCCTGCAAGTGAGTGCAGCAGCTGCTTGATATTTATGAAACACTCCCTTTTGATTCGCTTACCACATGGACAGGGACACAGACAAACCCATAGGGATTTCTTTAGAATATCAAAAGGTAGAAATCTGCAACAACGTGTTAAAATCCTTGCAATGTACATAGATCACCCAGGGGGGAATGTTTTTTCATAACAAAAGTGAAGTTACTATTTTAAGTATCTGTGGTGATTTTCTCCCAGTTGTGAAAGCATGGTGTGAGTTGGTTTTCAGCAGTTCCTTACATATAAAAAAAAAAACTGCATCGAAGTCTCCATTTTCATCTGCCACTGTATCTGTTACGGCATCTCCCAATTGGATTTTTCACTTGTTTTACACCCAACTCTGCAGCAGAAGGATTAGGACTCCAACTCCAAGAGTAGTAGACCTCTAATGTGACGGTGTTCTGGCTGAACTTTTCTGATCATACCTCAACATCAGCTGACTGATCAGATGTCTGGACATTTTTCTTTCTTATTATCTTAATGTTTACAAGTAACCTTCCTGTGTTCAGCCACAGTGTCTTAACCTCCCTGGCGGTAATCCCGAGCGTGACTCGGGGTGGATTTTTTAGTCCAGGATCGGTATCCCCAAGTCACGCTCTGGGTAGATGTGCAGAGAGCGCAGCGGTGTCTCTTACCTTCTCCTGGCGATCCAGCGATGATCTCTCATTGCTGTGACCGCCAGCCGAGATCCCCGCCGCTCATCCGTCGGTCTGATGACTTCCTAGTTCCATTCCCTGCAGCAGCAATGCTGCATGGGAGCGGAACTGGGAGGGAAATTACATTGTAGAGCTAACTCTTCCTCATGGACTAATTTGAGTTGGTGTTAGAATGTCTGTCCAGAGTGGTCAATCCCAGGGGAGATAGGCTAAATATCCAGTAAGGCTGTTGAGTATGTTCTGAACTCCAGGAATTGGTGGAATTCCTGTAGTGCAAGAGAACGTCTCAGATCTTCAGCTTGCCCAAGGATTGTGACACTGATGCTTTGAGATACCAATCCGTGTATTGGAAAGATGACATTAATGTTTTGGCTTCTGTAGAAGAGAGGGCATGTTTTATAAATTTACGCCATCTATTGAAAAACCTTTTTATGGGGGCATCATTCTGTATTTGTGTCCAGTTTTTCTCTATAGTGAAGGTTTTTTCAGGACTTTTTCATCCGTTGATATTGAGGGAGGTGTAGTTAGTGAGAGGGGTTTTCATTGTTAAGCAACACCCTTTTATAATCAACTGTCTACTGGACACCTGTTTAATGATTAAACTCACCTGTAGTTGAATTCTTGTTAATTTGGATTTTGTTGTCTAAAATTTAGCTTTGGTCCTAAGACTTTTATTGGGGTGTATTCCTTTTTGCAACATGGTCTTGAATTAATGAATTTGTTAGGAAAAATAATTTTTGTGTGCAAATTACCAAATCTTGATTGCAATCAATGGGGCCCGCATTTGTAGGAGTATTTAGTAGTATAGTGTCCCATAGAAAATGTTGATTCAAAAAGGAAAGTAAATGTTTTCTGACAAATCTGTTGGGGTGTACTCATTTATGCTAAGCACTGTGTATGTATAGCTCTGTGGTGTTCAGCTTTAAGCTGCAAAGTAAGGGAGGAATACATTAATTTACTCTTGTCTATCCGTGTCATAGACCCTCCTGCTGTAGAAACGTTATCTTGTAATAAATACATTTGAGCCTGATAAACAAATCATTGCTACTAAAGTTACAATTTGTAGCGGTTGTATGTAGTGATAGAATTGTGCAAATGACTTTTCTTTGTGGATTGTGTTTCCTTTGCTGCTGTGTCACCCGTTCTAAATAGACTTCTGCTTGTCAAGTTCAAGGTGTAGCGCTGCCCTCTGTCAATGGCGCTCAGTGGTGAGAGGCAGCACTAATATACCTATTATCTGTTTGCTGGCTCCTTTCCTGCTGCGTTATGCTGAGTAAGGCAGATTCTTGAAGACATTTTTTCCTAGACCGGTGTTAAATAACAAGTCATAGACATTTACAGCTTTGATTGTCCAGCAGTACATTTAATTACAATCCCATGATCCAAATGTTTAGTAATATTATTATTACTTGCCTCCATTCTTGTATCTAATGCTACAGTGCTATTCATTGGCTTTTGTAACCCTATATTTTAAACAAGTTTTTACTTAAATCGTATGCCACCTTTAAAGCTGGCCATACATGAAGTGATTTTTATCAGTTAACTGATGAACCTGCTGAAATTTGCTCAGTGAGGGGCCCAGCTATCCTCCTGATGGCATATTTTTGACAGATCATCAGCTACATCCAATCAGATGAATACAATAGCCCATCAAGAGGATATGTCCATCCACACATTTTAGCATGGATGGAGGAATCTGCTGGGTTTCTTTAGCTCAACCTGCATTCTGAACAAAAAAGAATCTACCAGTGTATGGTCAGCATAGCACCATGTATCTGGTTATACCCAAATTAAAGGTGTAATGTGAATCATGGTCACCTTTCCCAAGCTCCCTCTGACACTCACCCTCTTAACTGAATTTTGCTTTACAAGATTTAATATATATATATGTTTTTACCCATCTATATCAGCTTTAGGGTAATTTTTCTCCCTGTTTGATCACTGGGACAGTTGAGGAGAACCTCTCCAAAGGGAAAACTGCACAATAAAAAGCACTTTTATTGCTAGAATTGGGAAGAGTTAAAGGTTAACCTCATTTTTATGGGGAAAATTTTTTTTATAACATATGCAATTGCTACAGAAGCCATATTTTAACTGAATGTTATTAGAAATAAAAATTTGGTCTGTTAGAGGAACTGTACAGTGTAAGCTGTGCCCACAAAATGCAAGCACCCCTGGACTATTGTCTGTGGTTTACCATGTGTTGTTCTTCAGTGTATCTCAGTGTGGAGGAGGCCTTCTTTGTAGAGGAGCAGGACTTTGCTTCCTCGGGTCAGGGCTGCCCTCCTGATGACTGGTAATATGGTGACTGGTGGGGAATGCTGAAGAAGCTGCAGGAGAGGCTCACAAAATGGATGAAACAAGAAAGGAAGGTCATTGCATTACAGAGCTGAACAAAGCCCAAGGAGTCATGTTTCCAATGTACCCTATTGTTTGCCTTAGGCCCCGTTCACACTGGGGCGATCCGACTTGCCGGGGCGACCTCATAGGTCGCAGCGCGCTGCTCGCACCGCGACCTCGGAGTGGCCGGCACGGACTTCATAACATTGAAGTCTATGCAGGTCGCGCCAAAGAAGCTCTGGACCCTTTTTCTAAGTCTGAGCGACTTGTGTCGCTCCTATTAGAACGGGTCCACAGCTTCTCTATGCCAGGCGACCAGGTCGCCTGACAGGTTGCCCCAGTGTGAACGGGGTCTTAGGGTTTAGCTTTTCTGATTCTTCCCAGTTGTGTATAGAATCCTGTTTACTATTTCTTTTAAATAAAGATAATATAGTAAAAGAAGTGCTCACTACTACATTGTTCTTGTCTACGTCTTGAGTAAGTCATGAAGTTAACCACCCTTTGAGATATGAGTAAATTGTTTATGATCCTGGATTAAGATTACAGTTAGGGTTGACAGTATTTATTTAAAAGAAGAAACAAAACTGATCAGATGCTCATTAGGAACCACTTCTTGTTAGTATAATGGTAGAAAGGGAAAGTCAGTAAGGCCATGCTTTTTCTTCAGCTAGTTTAGGATCATTGATAATCAAAGTTTTTTTTTTTTCCTTTTTCGTTCACTGACAGACACAGCTTCAAGTCTTCAGACCATTGGGCTTTATGCTCTCTCTCTAGGAGTAGGACTAGGCGGAAACCTTTTTGGCTATGCCCCTGGGGAAGTCCCAGAGGGTATACCATCCCTTTCTGCTGTAGGACTCCGGTTTATTCTGCCTAGTCAGGAGTAAGGACTGCTCTCTGCTGGGATCTGCGGTCCTGGCATTTTTTCCTATTTAAATGTAATTTTTTACTTTTTCTTTATTTTGTTGAACTACAGTCAACAGCTGGACTGGGTGACGCACTGGATATTCTAGATCCTTATGGCCTTCAAAGTCTGGCCTGCAAGCATGACCCAACTATTAGCTCCGCGCTAGGTTGGCTGCTACATAGCCCCACTGGACGGAGGCTGGCCTGCGAGTGAAACACCTCGCAAGGTCGCATAGCCCTGGTCACGACAACAGTCCTGATCAGAGTTGCAGAGTACCTCAGGCCACAGCACTCCCATTCCATAATGATGCGGTGGACTGCTGGGAGTAGCGACTGCCTGGTGATCATGGTATAGTGAGTAGTGTCACCCCCCCCTCCTTTCCTACGGAATTGTTGGGATGGTCGCAGGCCCTCCCCGGGGATGGTAGGCCCCTCATGTGACCTCCCTTCCCCCATACATTTTCCCTCCTCCTTAGCGGGTTTTCCTCTTTCTAAGTGACCTCAGCTGACCCCTATCCCCTCCCCTGGGCATGGGTGTTTTTTTTTTTGTTTTTGAAAGGGGGTTTGTAGGGTGCTGGGCCAGAGAAGTAGTGGGTGTCGCCGCTACTGGCCCCCTGTGGGGTTATTCCTACCTGGAGTGCTGCAGGGGGGTCCTCTCCTGAGGTCTCTGTGCTTCCCTGGGGTCCAGAGGGGTCCAGGGTCCCGTGCAGCGCAGCGTGGTGCCGTGAGTTTGCCATGGATTCTGTATTCCAGGCTTTGGTGACCATGTTTGTGTAGTCCAGCGGCCATGTTTTTGGTTTCTCCAGAGTTTCAATGGTGGCCATTTTCCTGTAGTTTGATGCAGTGCTGAGGCTGCTAGGGGCCTCTATCAGGTCAGCGTTTCCTCTTCTGCTTTCGAGCAGTGTGGCAGACCATTTTGGTGCTCTCCAGCTCGGTTGGTGAGTCTCTGGGGGCATTTTATCCTTCCTCTGCTGTATACAGCACCACAGATGCGCTGATTTTTGTGGCCTCTTAGGCCGGCAGGGTTTCGGTGAGAGTGGTGATCCTTCGCCGCATCTGGTTGAAGAACTGGTCAGCTGACCAGGCTTCTAAAAAGGTGCTGACTGATCTTCATTTTGTAGGTGACCATCTGTTCAGTGCCTCTATGGAAGAGATTATTAAGGGTCTTACGGGAGGCAAGAGTACATTGGTTTCGCAGGCTGCTAAGGGCAAGGAACCCCACTGTAAGAGGGGTCCCTTCTTTTCATCAAACAAGCGGCCCTTTGGTCCGTCTGTATCGCAGGAAAAGTTCTCGAGATCCACCCGTAACTTTTCAGGAGGCTCCAAGAGACCCTGGAATGATGAGTCCAAAGCGGGCACTTCTGGTTCCGTGGACAAGCCTTCCACAGCCTGAAGGGGGGCCCTCACCTGCATCTGGGGTAGGGGGGACGTCTTTTTGCTTCTTTCCAGATTCGTGGGCCATGGTCTGTCAATCACCAAGGGGGCACAAGAAGTGTCCTGGTGACTCGGGAAGTAGCCGGGATTCTAAGGTGGGCAGACCGATTCGTTCCAGCCCTCTCTGCTGTACACCTTCCAAGAAAGATACAGAGGTTTGTGGCCAGACGCATTAGTGGCTCCTTGGAGTCAGTATCGTCTGATTTACACCCCCCTCTCAAACTTCTGCCAAGACTCCTGTGCAGGATCAAGGCAGATGGGATTCTGGTCATTCTAGTGGTTCCAGACGGGCCTCGCCGGTCTTGGTACGCCGATCGGGTAAAGCTGGTCACCGATGCTCCTTGGAGACTTCCTCTTGGGGAAGATCTGCTGTCCCTGGTTTTAATAAAGGCTAGTAAATCTACCTCTAGGAAGATCTACCATCGTACTTGGAAGACGTACATGGCATGTTGTGAGTCTCTTGGGGTTCTCCCTCGCTACTTTTCGGAGATTCGGATCTTGGCTTCCCTCCAACGGGGGGTTGAGCAGCGCCTGGCTTTGAGTACCATCAAGGGCCAAGTTTCGGCCTTGGTGGGTTCCTTTCAGCGTCCATTGGTCACACATTCCTTGGTGCGTACCTTTATCCAGAGAGTATGACACTTGGCTCCTCCAGTGCGGTCTTCATTGCCAGCATGGGACATCAATTTGGTGTTGTCAGCTCTCCTGAAACCTCCCATTTAAATTATTCGGGAGGCTCCCCTGCTTACGTTGTTCCTGTAGATGTCCTTTTTGGTGACTAATGCTTCTGCAGGCAGGATGTCGGAGCTGGCGGCATTGTCTTATCGTTTACCTTACCTGGTGGTGCTTCGTCAATCTCTGTCATCCCTTCCAAAGGTCGTCTCTGATTTCCATTTAAATGAAGACATTGTGTTGCCTTTGCCATGTCACAGGCCTAAACATCCTAAGGAAATTGCCTTGCATTTCCTGGATGTGGTTCTGGCAATCAGGGTGTACCTGGCAGCTACAGAGTCTTAGGAAATTATACTCGCTATTTGTACTCATGGATGGACCTTGGAAAGGGTTCGCCCCTCCTGCTGCAACCATTTCCAGATGGTTCAGACAGACAGTGATTCAGGCCTATTCAATTTGAGGGCAGGTTCCTCCTCTTTCCCTGTTAATGCACACTCTACTCGGGCGCTTAGTGTCTCCTGGGCCTTCCATCATCAGGCATCAGTGATGCAGGGTTGCAAGGCAGCCACCTGGTCATCTGTGCACACTTTCACAAAGTTTTATAAAGTGGATGTGATGGCATCTGCGGATGCTTCTCTTTGCCTGCAAGGTTTTGCAGGCTGCTTTTTAGAGGACCTGGTCTTCTTTGAGGGTGTATTGTTTTTTTTGCAGGTGAGCGCCAGTTGTTTATGGTTAAGCTCCTGTTACCTGGTTAGCCTTGGGAATTGTTTTCTGCTGCTTTTCCACCCCTCATGTTTAACACTGCTTTGGGACGTCCCAATGGTTATGAAGATAAGGAGCTGTGTCTGTCGAACGTTTTGATGATTTTTTTCTTGGCTCTTTGTCCACCATTTGCACTATCCTGCTGTGCAATTCAATGCTCATTTTCCTCTGGCTACCACATCCTGGGTGGTTGGTTACACTCCCATGGACCCTAATTTTATTATTTGCAGCTGTGATCATCAGGCTGCTTGGAGGCTGTCCTAGCATGGGTGTCCAGCTTACAGTCCCATTATGCCTCTGACTTTGGGGAGTCATGCTTGCAACTGTCAGCCTTGAAATGCCTCATTGGACTTTCCTTGCAATGCCTCAAGGGTCCTGTAGTTCCACAAAAGCTTGAGGGCTGCAGGTTGGACACCCATGTCCTATAGGCTTTACCTTTTGGCATGCTAGTCTTACATTTTCTTTCTGATCACCTTAGACAACTGTCTCCTTTGTGGTCTCTGGTCAATGTTCAGGGTGATTAAAAACCAAACAGCAGAGTGATTATTTTTCTCCTTTTTAAAGAGGTTGACTCATTACAGGATTCAAGACATGCATAGTACTAATTAAAGAAAATAGTTGGAAATATCACTGTGGTCCAGTTATTTATAATCTTTTCTATGGCTACCAACAAATCTGTCTAGGCCATTTTGGAATATCCTGGTAGAATAAGCAGTTATTAGTTTCTAGTCATCTTATTTTATTTACTCTAACATAATAAAGGCATGCATGTACACACGGGATAATTGCTTTTAATTTCATCACTTTTCCAGTGGAATGATACATTGTTTTAGTGAGTTGTAAGTTTACTAAATGTGTCTATGTCTGTATAGTTCCAAGAGCAGGTTGCTTTGTAGCTCCTCTTTTCCAAGAGAAAACTCTAATAAACTACCCAGATAAAGAGTAATTTTTCTGATGAATCTCTTTCTAAAAACACACAACTTCTGATACGTCTAGTTATGTTTTATGGTAAAGAATCCATTATTTTGCAATGGAAATCCACAACCCCCTCACTTTAACTTTTTGTCTTACCCTTATTAACCGAACTCCCCCATTATAAAATTAACATACGGGGCTAAAAGGTTGCCCCCGTAAATTCCATAAAGTTTTGGAATCTTTGAGTAAGTTCTGACCGTACTATACCTTCTAAAATTAGGCAAAAATAAGGACTTATGAGGACTAATTGTGACTCCTCCTTTCACTTCTCTCTGATTTAAATGTGTTTCAATATACCGTATATACTCGAGTATAAGCCAACTTTTTTAGCATGTTTTTTATGCTTATACTTGAGTCAGGGTCTCACTTGCCCTTTAAAAAATGGCGCCAGCACGCACCGCGCATACTTGGTCTGCCCGGGAATAGCCGAGCCTATACGGGCTTTCCCAAGCATTGATGGCACCGGGCAGCGCCATTTTTATATGTAAGGTGCCTCACCGACAGGTAAGTGAGACTCCTCCGCAGCCCCTGCTTTTCCTCATGCAGTGCTGCGGGCATGGTACAGGACATTCTTCTGTACCATGCCCGCTGCACTGCATCTTCTGTGCCATGCCTGTACCATCTCATGTGCTATGCCTGTGCCATCTCCTGTGCCATGCCCGTGGCATCTTCTGTGCCATCTCCTGTACCATGCCCACAGCCCTGCATCTCCTGTACCATGCCCGCAGCCCCTGTTTTGTGTCTCATGGTGGTCCAGTTGAGTCCAGTACCTGCTGCATTTCCCACCCTAGGCTTATACTCGAGTCAATAAGTTTTTTTTGATTTGCGCAGTTATCACGTCTACAAACTAGGGGAAAGATTTGCCATTTTGATTTATTTCTTCTATTTTACATGTAATGGCGGCGATCAGCGATTTTTAGCGGGATTGCGGTGGACAGATCGGACCCCTAACTGACACTTTTGAAAGGTTCATTGACATTACAGCAGTAATCAGTGCTCAAAATGTGCACTGTTACTGTAATAATGACACTGGCCAGGAAGGGGTTAGATCAAAGCGTTAAATGTATGCCTAGGGGGTGTTTTCTAACTATGATGGGGATGGGCTTGTGGAATCAACACAGAGACCTGTGATTCTAAATAGGAGGAACACAGGCGCTCTGTATTTGTTCCAGAGAGAACAACAACGGTCTGCTGTGTTTACAACATACCACAGTTCTCTCTCCATGGGAAACGATCGCGGGTGCCCGGCAGCAGTCGCGCCCGCTGGCCCCATGAATCAGCTTCCCGGCTGGTGAATTGGGGGTGTGCGCCCCCAGGATCACTCCCATGGATCGCCGTACAGGTACAGTGATTCACGCAGCCGAGCCAGCCTGCCGCAGTATATATGCGGCGGGCGGTCGGCAAGCGGTTAAAAAAAAAAAATAATTTTTCAGTGATGTGAAAATAAGACTAGAATTCCACTTTCATATAGCAGCTAGTAATTTTTAGTTGATAGTAATTCTTTTGCGGTTGAAAATATTTAGAGAAAAAAATTGTGGGATTGATTTACTAAAACTGGAAAGTGCAAAATCTGGTGCAGTACTGCGTAGAAACCGATCAGCTTCTGGGTTTCTTTTTGTTAAAGCTTAATGGAAAAAGCTGAAGTTGGAAGCAACTCTCATTGACTAACATGGGATTTCACAGGTCACATGACTTGGGGTCTCCAAAGTCAGATTCCAAGTTGCAGCAGTGTGAGCAAAGTGGTTGCAAAGCCTCAAGGTTTCTCACCTTAAAGCGGAGTTCCACCCAAAAGTGGAACTTCCGCTTTAGGGAGTCCTGACCCCCCGACATGCCACATTTGGCATGTCATTTTTTGGGGGGGGGAGCGGGTACCTAGTTTTGACAGGTACCCGCTCCCACTTCCGCTCGGAGCGCCGCGGCGCCCTGAGCGGAAGTTCTCCTCTCCCCCTCCCTCCCTGCAATCTTCTGGGACACGTCAGAGGTCCCAGAAGATTGCCGGCCAATCACGGCGCGCAGCGCGACTCGCGCATGCGCAGTGGGTACCCGGCTGTGAAGCCGCAAACTGTAACAGCCGGGTGCCCACAGCAGTGATGCCGGCGCCGAGGGAGAGGATCGAGGCTTTCCCGGCGGCCGCATCGCTGGACCGTTGGACAGGTGAGTAAATGGCTGGAACTCCGCTTTAATGCATTCTATGCATTAACCACTTAAGCCCCGGAAGATTTTGCCCCCTTCCTGACCAGGGCCTATTTTGCGATTCGGCACTGCGTGACTTTAACAGACAATTGCGCGGTCGTGCGATGCTGTACCCAAATGAAATTGACGTCCTTTTTTTCCCCACAAACAGAGCTTTCTTTTGGTGGTATTTGATCACCTGTGCGATTTTTTTTTTTTTTGATCATGCGCTCTAAACAAAAAAAGAGCGACAATTTTGCAAAAATAACAATATTTTTCACATTTTTTTTATATGAAATTCCCCAAAAAAATGTAAAAATCAAAATTTTTTAACATTTTCAGCCAATTTGTTTTATGCTACATATGTTTGGTAAAAAAAATCGCAAAAAGCGTATTTTGAATGGTTTGCGCAAAAGTTATCGCGTTTACTAACAAAGGGAAAGATTTTTGTCATTTTTGTTTTTTTTTTAAGCGTAATGCAATTTCTTTTGCGGTACTGCGACATTGCGGCGGACAGATCGGACCCTTGACTGACATTTTTGACACTTTTGGGGTTACCAGTGACATTACTACAGTAATCGGTGCTATACATATGCACTGTTACTGTAAAATTACACTGGCAGTGAAGGGGTTAACTTTTTTGAGAGGGAGGGGTTATGTGTGTCACTAGGGGCGTGATTCTAACTGTGATTGGCTGTGGCTTGAGCTGTAGAAACAGTGATCAACGGTCCTACATAGTAGAACCGTATGATCACTGTTTCTACACAGGGGAGAATGACAGGCGGCTAGTTTACACTAGCCGCCTGCCTTTCTCCCTCTGCAGCGACGATCGCCGAGTGACTGGCGGACATCGGGTCCGCCGGTCACACGCGCGGGGGGTCCGTGACCACGCGGGAGCGGGAACACGCCTCCGGGGGCGCGCGCTCGCTCCCTAGACCCTCACAGGCTAGCGACGTAGATCTACGTCACTCAGCCTGTGAGGGGCTGACTGCCGACGTAAATAGTCGTGTGGCAGTCGGCAAGTGGTTAAGATGAAAAACCTTCTGTGCTGCAACTCCCCCCCCCCCCCCCCCCAGACCCCCCCTCCTTTTTTTTTTTTTATGCATAAGCCCGATCTGATCCAGCGATGTGCACGAGTGCAGCAGCTCCAGACGCTGTATCTCTCATTGGACAGATTGATAGCAGAAAGAACTATTGGCTCCCACTGCTGTCAATAAAATCCAGTGACATGGGGACAGGGCCGAGTCCTGCTGTCTGTGGCAGCTGGCACAGGTGCCCCCAGGGAAGGGGGGCTTTCTGTGGGGGCCCCTGATGAAGAGGAGGGTCCTGGAGTGCCAGTGGGGCACCCCAGCCGAAGAGACACAAATGAAGGAGAATTCAGCTGAATCAGAAAAGGTAAAGGGGGTTTTCATTTTACAGAAGTAAAGGCTTTTGTGTCCTATAGTAACTGGTTTTGGAACTGTCCAAAATGTGATTAGATGGTCCTATAGGATCCCTTTCATGTACTTTGAGGGCTTGTTTACAAAAGCTGTGTTGAGCAACCTTGCCTATCACAGACCCAATGCAAGAACAATTTGCCTTGTGACCTATGGCTTCATTTCACACCTGCAGCACTGAGAAAAGTAGTATGTGGAATATTTGCTTGTTCCAACAAGCTATGATGCATCCAAACAAGCTGCAGTGCATAAGAATTCCATGCAAGTGGGATAAAAAAAAACCACTGTATTGCATTTTAACAAAACATTATTGTTCTTGGCAGTGTTCTATCTCAAAGTATACCATGGTATGCATGTTATGCACGCAGTAGCGTTTGCTGTGTGGTATGAAGGTCCTCGAAGACAACGCAGTGGAACATTTTTTAATTGGAAAATCCACAGGGAAGGCAGTATGTGTTCTCTTTAAGCCTCTTGCACACTGCAGCTTGAAAAATCTCAAAACTGCGGCTTTTTAACTGGTCTAAAATGCAGCCCATTATTTACATTGTGCCTGTACACATAGGCACGTAAACAAGTACTGTGTATTTTTAGGCTACATTCACACCTGAGCGTAGCGTTTTTTGGCGTGTTTTTACCGCGATTTTTAACGCGATTTTTGCCGCAATTTTAACGCGATTTTTGTGCAGGCGTTTTTAGATTGAATAGAGACCAATGGAAAACGCCTGTAATCTGCCCAAAAAGAAGCTCATGTACTTTTTTGAGCGTTGGGCGTTTTGCTCACAGCGTCAAAACGCTCAGATGTGAACAGGGGCCATTGAAATGAATAGGATTTGTCTTGTTGGGCGTTTTGAGAGCTGATCCTAGAGCAGAAAAACTCCCCAAAAACACCTACATGTGAACGGAGCCTTAAGTTAAAAAAAAAAAACAAAAAAAAAAAAAAAACTGCATTCCCAGTGAAGATTTTGCGCTGCTACGCGCATATAAGCATAATTGTCAATTAATTTTCCCTAGGAATATATTGTGCATGCAAATGCGTGAACATGCGTATATGCACAGACACGCAAATAAATATGCGCAAAACAAATGCTTGAAATTACTTATAAAAAAGTTCAAACATCAGTACCGTGTGCAAGAAAGGCCTTAGGAAATCCAGATTTGTCTGTCTATATATATATATATATATATATATATATATATATATATATATATATATATATATATATATATATATATATATATATATAGTACACACATTTTATATACATATACACACATTAAATATATATATATATGTGTGTGTGTGTGTGTGTGTGTGTATGTATATGTGTGTGTGTATATATATATATATATATATATATATATATATATATATATATATATATATATATGGCAGGGGGACATGTTTACTGTGTTGGGGGGTCAAATCGAGGAAGAAGGATGTTAATAATCTTCCTTCCTCCCCCCTTAGTCCTCCCCCGATTCGGTCTTCTCCAGGCAGGTGAATCTGGGAGTGTGAATTCTGCCACAAATCGCCAGGGAAGTGCGGAGATCACAGCTTTATAAACTGGCCGTTTCTGTGTCAGTCAATGACAGCTTCTCAGTGTGTGGAGCAGTGCTGTATTTTGGCCTAGGCCAACAAGGCCCAGGCCTAGGGCAGCACTATGCAGGGGGGGCAGCAGAAAAGCCGCCCCCCTCCACCTGAGACTCTATTGGCCACTGGTTGTTCTCTCATCCCCCCCTCTCTCTCTTACACTCTCTCTCTCTCTCTCTCACCGCCTCTCACCCACCCCCCCTCTCATCTCTCTTTCTCTCTCATTCCCCTCTCTCATCCCCCACTCTCTCGCTCTCTCTCTCTCTCACCCCTCCTCTCTCCCCTCTCTCTCATCCCCCCTCTCTTCTCTCATCCCCCTCTCTCATCCCCCCTCTCTCATCCCCCCTCTCTCATCCCCCCTCTCTCATCCCCCCTCTCTCATCCCCCCTCTCTCATCCCCCCTCTCTCATCCCCCCTCTCTCTTATCTCATCCCCCCTCTCTCATCCCCCTCTCTTTCTCTCTCACTCCCCCTCTCTTTTATCCCCCCTCTCTCTCACCCTCTCTCTCACTCCCTCTCTCTCTTATCCCTCCCTCTCTCTCTCTTTGGTCTCCCCCCCCCTCTCTCTCTCTCACCCACTCTTTCTCTCTCCCACCCCCTCTCACAATCCCCCCTCTTGTGAGATCTCGTGCTCATGCTGGGACTTGTAGTCCTTCAATTTTGGAAGGAGTCCCGTCCGTTAAAAAAGGAGTGGAGCAAATTTACATAGGGAGGGGGCGCCCAATTTTAGTCTTGCCTAGGGCAGCACAAAACCAAAATACACCACTGGTGTGGAGATGATCAGTGAAGAACATGTTCTCCCCCAATCATCTCTGTTTCATAAACTGATAATGATCCGAGATGAGCTGCGATCAGCAGGATCACTGCTCATCTCAGTTTCATAAACTGATACCTATAGCATTTCTTACCTCAACACTTTATATTCCTGATATGTGCCTTCTGTACCATGTTCTTCTATGAGAAAGTATCCTATTCTGTTTGTATTGCTTCCTTTATGTGAAATCCCTGATGTTCCTGTCAGTCCCTCTGCTTTCCTATTAAAAACTGACCACGCCAAGCAGGAGTGCACACCATGGTCCATTCTCTAGCTTTGCTGGGAACTCAGTGTACTGGTCAGACTTGTCCCGACACGCCCCCGCTGCACAGCCATTCACTGGGAAGCTCAGTGTACTGCTGCTTCTGCTCCCACAGCTCTTATACAGCTGAGAACAGAGGGGATGTTATCGCTTCTAAAAAGGGGAAAAAATGTATTTTTTTCTTTTTTATATCTTTACACAAATGTTTGCCTTTTTTTCTATTCTTAACTAAATGGGTTGTTTTACAAAGTAATCGTTTACAATCATTTTAAATCGTATTTAAATACTCAGCATGTGTTAGTCTATTATATTGAGCCCATTAAAATAAACATTCCCCACTAAATCATGTGTTAATTCTTACCGCAGCACTTTCAGTTTACAGGTTTAATGCTGCTGGCTCCTGCTTGCTCGGTGTTGCTTCCCTGAACTTCTAGTTAATGGTAGACGGTGTATTCTGAGGTCTCGAGGAGGGAAGAGCAGGGGAGTACCTTGACATTTTTGGCTATAGGGCTGTGGGTTTCTGATAAAGCACACAGTGAAGGGAGTCACAACTCTGGTTCCTGCGTGCAAGGGTGGCTCCATAGGACACTGCAAGAGACAGGAGCTACCCTGAAACAGAAAACCTAGGGCAGTGGTCATGGCATCAGTTTAAACTTGGAACATAAGCAAGGATCAAATGATAAATAGCTGTATACTCAGTAAGTGATTTAATTAGCTACTAAAGTGCTTACAAACTGAGGGTTTAATATTACATAATTCTTACATTTTCAAGGGAATTAATCTGGTTATACAGAAAAAAATTAGACAAGTAAATAAGGTTAATTTTATTCAAGGGACTCTGTGCTCTCCCGATAATCACCTATCCGATTCAGAGGACCATTCACAATGCCTATGGATGGGAGACTTGTGCTGTGCTGTTCAGCCTCTCTTTCTCTTTGGTGTCTGGGCCCAAGGATGTAGAAGACTTAAAGCGGAGTTCCGCCTTCCCCCTCCAATCCCTCCAAAAAATTAAGTCAGCAGCTACACATACTGTAGCTGCTGACTTTTAATATTAGGACACTTACCTGTCCTGGAGTCCAGCGATATCGGCACTGCAGCCGATGTTTCCATCGGCTGTCTGGTGCTGCCGCCGCCATTTCTGGTAAGGGAACCCGGGAGTGAAGCCCTGAGGCTTCGCGGGGGTCCCTACTGCGCATGCGCATTTGCTATTGGCTCGGCGGCGGGGAAGGAGGGAGGGGCCAAACTTCCGAGGGGCGGCGCCTTATCCCGGAGTTGGGGAAGGGTACCTGTCAATAACAGGCACCCGTTCCCCCCCCCCCTCCCCCCTGAAAGGTGCCAAATGTGGCATCAGAGGGGGGAGGAAGCAAAAGAGCGGAAGTTCCACTTTTAGGTGGAACTCCGCTTTAAGCTGGCCATACATTATACAAGTTTCTTGTTCAGTTTCCCTTAGCTTTACCTTCTACTATGTAGTGTAAGAGCCTGTCTGATTGCATACAAATTAAAAATGTTTAGGTCTTACCTCATATTATATGGTCTTGGTAAATCTAAAGGAAAATTGTCTAAGAACTTGTATAATATGGCCAGCCTTTACATGGTAACAGAGAATATTTCACAAATACAGGGACTGATCCTTTCAACTTGATACCCATACATTTTGGGAATTGAGCTAGTAGTTCATCCACGTGTGGAAGATAAAAGCCAAGTTAAGAATTACAGCCACACCTAGCATATAGTGTTTTCTTTGTCAGTGTAAACTCAGAATTGTCACTTTTGTTTGTTCACCTTTTCAGGAGGTGTCAGGAAATCATCTGAGATACTTATCTGTGGGTATCCTTTTAATTATGCAGCCATTTGTTTTCAGGCTTGGAATAAATAATATATTTCATGCAGAACGGGTACATTTAAACTTGTGGCAGTGTTTTCTTTTGTCTTCTTCATCACAGTTTCTTATTACATGCAAACATCTTTATGTCCTGCATTCAAAAAAAACTAAAGTGTAAAAAAATGGCCAAGATTGACAGTGTAATTGGAGGAGAATGCTTCAGCTTTTTTTTTTTTTTTTTTTTTCTTTTTCAATTTCAGTATCTTGTGCCAAACTGAAGAGAAAGAAGAATTGGTTTGGAACAACAGTTTATACGGAGTTGGCTGTTGATGGAGAAACAAAGAAGACTGCAAAAGCAAGCAGCTCGAGCAATCCAAAATGGGAAGAACAGTTAACTGTGTACGTCCTTAAAGAACACTTCAGACAATAGTTTTCAGTAAATGTATGGATTTTGGAATAAATTATTATAACAATATATTTTAGCCTTCATATACATTTCTCAGGGACAACTGGCTGTTCCCATAAAGTGGGCAGAACCAATTACGTGCACACAGGAAGTCATTTGGCCAGTCAAAACAAGGGATTTAGGGTGTCATAAGCACTTTGGCTTTATAGTGCAAGGATTCTAGGTTAGGTTTCTAAAAGGGTTGTTATCTACATTAAGTTGGCATGGGTGCTGCAGTTTCCTCCACCAGATACCTGTAAGATTATGGGCCTCTACCCTGGAGTCTGTATGTTGTATTGTGAAAGGTAAATTTGACTGTAAGCTCCTCTGGAACGAGAGGGATTGATTCTCTGTGCTTTGGGAAACAATGTGTAGTATATTGGTGTCATGAGAAATATTAGAAAGCAACGAGACCTAAAGCCCAACTTTGAATTTTTAAAACAATAATGACTCCTAGTCATTTACCAAAATAAAAAAATAGCTCATTCCAATATATTCCCCTGCTGTATTTTTTCCCCCACACAATGCCTTCAGCCGCCTTCTTCAGCCATGTTTCCTGTCGCTTTAAATAATTTGTTGGGACCAAACTGGTCCAAATGAACCATTTCCTTCACTAAGTGCTGTATGTACTGCATGTAGCTTCAGCAACTTCCTGTCTCACAAATGGAAAAAAATAAGTGTCGGTCTGAGCGGCGCTTAGCCATTCATAGGCAGCTTTGTATTCTGTGAATAAATACAAACTTTCTCTGATTGGCTAAGTCGGAGGAACGGTTAATGACATCACACTCTCCAATTCAGCCAAACAGAGAAAGCTTTGTATTCATTTACAGAATACAAAACTGCCTATATATGGCTGAGTATCGCTCAGGTTGACTGGTTTGTTACTGATGTGTGACCTGAAGTCTCAGTGCTGGGTTCCAACTATTGGACAGTGTACTGTTTGTAGCTGAAGCTACATGCAGTTTATACAGCACTTGGAGATATTGCAGCACTTATGGCGCTTTTCCACTGCATGGAACCGAACGGTTCGGCTCGCTTTTGTGCTTTTTCACTGCTGGGTACCGCATGGTATAGTGTAGGAATGGTTCGGTACGGTACGGCGGCGCTTTTCCACTGCATGGAACCGAACGGTGCGGCTCTCAAAAACAGTACCTACTCGATTGTGGTTCCAACAGGTACCATACCTGGTACCATATCCCACAATCCTTTGCATGCAGTCACTACTAGCCACTGATTGGTCAGAGAATCCCACCCCGTTGTTATCCCACCCACTTAACTTTAGTACTACTTTAGTGGAAAAGCAAACCATACCGTACCGAACCGTTCCAACACCGTACCATGCGGTACCAGCAGTGGAAAAGCAAACCGGGCCAAGCAGGGCCGAATAGAGCCGAGCCGGTACTTGCAGTGGAAAAGTGCCATTAGTGAAATAAATAGTTTGTTTGGACTAGTTTGATCCAAACAAACTATTTAAAGTGACAGGAAATGTGGAAATCTGCTTTAACCTCAGAATTATGGGAACCAAATAATAGAGGTATGGTACTGGATCCCTGAATAATTAGGATTCTCTGCCCTATGGAACTTGAAATCAACATGGAGAAATTTTCTTCAAGTGCTTGTAAAGGCTTTAGGTTTTTTTTTTTGTTAATGCATTCTCTGCCTCTCAGCTTCCCCAAATACTTGCCTGGTCTTGATCCAGCGTGGTGGCCAAGAGCAGCAGCGCTGCTCTCTCTCTCCTCACTTGAAATGGAGGCATCAGTGGGAGCCATTGGCTCAGGCTGCTGTGAGTCCAATCCTGTAAGGAGGAAACGGGGGGCGGGGCTGAGCCATGCTAGTTCAGCTTTTGGCACCTTACCATCATACATGCACCTAATAAGACTGGTAATAATGATGATTTTAATAGTCTGACAAAGGGGGATAATATGGGGACATGTTGGGTAACTAATTGGGGTCTGTAATCATAAAATGGTTGAGATTGCCTGAGCTAGGTAATTTATGAAGGTCATCGGATTTTCTTTGACTGTGCATCCTAAAGAGATGTTGAGTGGTCTGCATGGGTGACAACTGACAAAAGAACAATGTGCTGTAAATTTCCGGTTTGCAAATAATTTTATAATTCAAGGAATAACCATGTTCTTCACTAAAGCAATCCCTAAGCATAATTTAGCAATAGTACAATTTTGGGCTTTCATACAAAATGCTCTAGTAGCCTGCAATCCTTGGGTGCTCTGAAAAGCAAGTTTCAGCCAAAGCTTGAATGGTTGCTGTGTAACCCAGCCCCTTAAAAGCAAATTCATCACCCTAAACCACCCCAGGTACATTTTTCTGAAATATTTTCTCTCTTGTATTTAGGAACGTAACCCCGCAAACGACACTTGAATTTAAGGTCTGGAGCCACCATACGTTGAAAGCTGATGCACTGCTTGGCAAAACTATCGTGGACCTAAAACAAGCCTTGGAAACACACAATAGAAAATGTAAGTTAATTGCCTGGGGTACATGGGGTACAACAAATTTCTACTAGTGTATGCAGAATTAAAACAATTTGGGATACAGTGTATGGAACCAGATATGGCCAAGGTACAGGCAGAGAAACACTTAATACTAAAATGCACAGTAATGCTCTGGTAACTAAGGAACTACAATGTTAAGCATTTCATGTAAGCTGCTGGCTTCTTGTAGTCCCAGATATGAACTTTTTAATGAAAGTAGAGCCCTCAGTGCCATTTCAGAAGATGAATATATTTGTGTTTATGCAACCAGAAAAAATGTACCTTACTGTGCCATGCATAGCATTATTTAAGCATTTCTCTAGAATTTCTAAACTAATTATAGACTCCTGGAGTAAAAAAATCGAATAACATATTATTATTTATGGTATTAAAGTGTTACTAAACCCAGGACCCTGCATTCACCAAATCTGGTCTCCCACCGTACACAGAACATGGAAAGGCAATTATTTTAACAAATATAAACTGCTAAATGCTAAATACATCAGCAGTATATAGCAGCCTTGTGACTTCTCTGTGTCTGATTAAAACTTGCAGGAGGAGTTTTCATTCTCCCATGATTGCCCTATGAGAATGCAGGACCCCTGACACTGTCTGGACAGTGCTACTTGGCCCTGTGCTAATCACATGCACTCTCCCAAGAAAAAAAAAGCTCTCTAGCAATAAACACCAAATTGAGCATGTGCAGCTTGTCCCCTAGCTCTGTAAATATCAGGGGATATATTAGGGACAGTAGAAGAAGGGGAGGATTCGAGAATACAGGATTAAACAGCCTTTTTACACAATGCAGATGATTAACCCCTTAGGTTCCACAGTGAGTATAAAAAGCATGCTTTACTGCATATGCAGACTGATTTTACTATTGTGGGTTTAGTAACACTTTAAGGTTTGAACATGCACCAGAGACTTAGCTGTTGTGATATATATAACCTCTTTATAAATAAAACCAAGATTGATAAAGAAAAATAATGCTATTTGATAAATAGAAGTGCGACTTTAAAATATGAAAAAAAAAAAACCTGTAAACTCTGGCTGTGATGCCAGGCTGTAAGTGGGGATGTGCACAGGGCAGGGTGCATAATACTTTGGGGATGGGGAGGTGACCTGCAAGTGGGGATGGGGAAGTAAATGTGTGTGAGGGAGTGCACAGAGCAGAGAACTGGATGGTCTGGGAAGGCTGTTAAAGTGCTAAGTACTGCTACCATGCTGGGAGGGGAAACACTCACCAGGTCGCATCCAGACAGACATGAATCAGAAGGAGTTCCTCTTCTGTGGTTTGCAGGGTATTTTTTCCAGAACTCCCATACAGCAGACAGGCAGAGGGAGCATGTGTCTCTCAGCCAATGCAGCTTACCAATAGTCAGGGGACTGGGGCTTTACCAGGCAGGCAGAGCCCTGAGGAAAGCGGAAGTTCAGGTGGGTACTGGAGATTTTAATAGACTAAAATGTACTGGATATTTTGGTCTACTAAAATACAACTAAAACAGTTCAGTTGACTAAAACCCGACTAAAAATAAGATGTCATTTTAGTCAAGCGACTATGACAAGAACCAAATCGAAATTGGACGTCAAAATTAACAGTGATAAATAGGCTTCTTTATAAAATGTGAAAATGTAGAATGCGCGCACACACATGAAAGCAGCTAGCAATACACAGAACCAACACCTTGCTAAAAGAAAAATAAAAGTAAAATTGCAGCGCTGAAAAGAAAAAAATGCTAAAAATAGCTGGGCGATGATTTCACCCTTCTTGCTCTAAAAGTTCATAAAAATTCCAAGAGTCCAAAAGGAAATTCAAATCTCACGACTGTCCAATAAAGGATTCTCAGATGTACCATTCCGATGCAACGTAAATAAAATGGAAGGTCTAACATAGTATAATACTGTGATTGGCAGGTCAATGAAGAGGGGGCGGGTCGCACCAGTGATGGAAGTTTAAAACACCAAGTGCTCTCTTCCTCCTTCCCCACATGCAATTCAAACTCACCAGAGTAATATTTCAAATAAGCATTTCAGGTAGTTTGTATCCCCCGTCATCGCACCTTCATCTCTCACAGTCAGGACCTCCAAGGTTAAGCTACGTGTCACGCCACTGCATGGACAACAGCGGCGCAACTATGGATAGCAACCACGCCCTGGTTGCTATCCCTGGTTGGGCGTGGTTGCTATCCCTCTTCACTTGTGTGACCCGCCCCCTCTTCATTGACCTGTCAATCACAATATTACACTATGTTGGACCTTCTATTTTATTTACACGTTTCATCGGAATGGTACATCTGAGAATCCCTTATTGGACAGTTGTGAGATATTTGAATTTTCTTTTGGACTCCTGGAATTTTTATGAACTTTTAGAGCAAGAAGGGTGAGATCATTGCCCAGCTATTTTTAGTATTTTTTCTTTTCAGCGCTGCAATTTTACTATTATTTTTCTTTATAAAATGTGCCTTAGCTGTGGATAGTGTAATTCCATCTGCTCTTTCCTTCCGTAGCATGAACACATCTGAGATAAGACAATGTTACAGATATGATTTTAAACTGCACAATTAGAATATCTCCATACCACTGATATGTTTTATTAGTTGTTACAGCAACAAGATGTGTGCTAAGATTGCTATAACAAGTGATATAAATGTATTGGAAGAGGAATGCCCGCTGCAAGGATTTTTTTTTTTTGTGCTCAGAGTTGAGCTTTAAGTTTAAAGGGAGGTATACCAGTTATGGCAAATTTATATTGGACAATGTAATGTAAGCAATACCTGTGGGTTCCTTTGTAAAGCTGGAAATCACTGTAGCAGGCATTGCTGCATTGTGAACACCAGAGGTCACTCGCTCAGCATAGATGCCATTCAGGGAACACGTTGCACTTCTTTAGTTTAATACAAACGATTCTCTGATTTGATGAGGTGGAGATGTCACTATCTGAACTTCATTCAGTTATAGAACATTTTGCCTTAATTGAGGAAATTGAAGGTATTCTTTTGAATGATGTCTGCCGAGTGGATGACCTCCTGTGTTCAGTAAGCAGCAGGGCAGCTGCTCAGCATAGAACCCAGAAGCCCACAGTATAACGGTGGTAGCGATTCCTACTGCAGTGATTGCCTCACTTTCACGGGTATCCCACAGGTATGGCACATACATACCTACATTACGTCAAAGCTGGATCAGTGTAACTGTAAAGATTGCCACAACTAAATGCCACAACTAAATTTCAACTTGAAAGCAAAACTCCAGCCATAAAAAAATTACTATCAAGTTAAAAGATAAAATTAAAAAGCAGCTGCTATTTAATCACCATTAACCACTTTCGAACGGCCCACCATGTAAATACGCCAGTACTTTGACGTTACATACCAGGGTTATGACAGCAGCTAACTGCCATAACCCCTGTATTTTTTTATACAGCTCGCGATCCGGAATCTGATAAGTGGTTCCGACGGTGGATTTGCCACGGGATCACTTTTAAGGGCTGCGGGAGAGGTGCCCCCCTCCTGCCGCTTCCCAGTCGTTTTTCCCGCTTATCCAAGCCGTTGGTAGCAGCGGAAACCATACAGTCCAGTGGAGTAATAGGCACTCATCTCTATGCCCTTTGAGGATCGGAACAATGTCAGATGTCACTTCAGCCTAACGGCCTTGAAGGTTTTTTTTTTTTTTTTTTTTAGACAAATGTAAAATGGCATTTTTTTTCCTTTCAAGTGTAAATGTGAGCTCTGAGGTCTCCCAGATCTCACACTATAGAGGACCTGACGTGCTTATTTCTATTACAAGGGATATTTACGTTCCTTGCAAAAGGAATCAAAGTGATCAAAAAAAAATAAAGTAAAATAAGAAAAAAAAAATTAAAGCGTCGCGTCTCTCCGAGTTTGGGCAAAGAAGCGAACGCATACACAAGTCGTGGACACATATGTAAACGGTCATCAAACCACACGTGAGGTATTGTGGCAATCGTTGGAGTGAGAGCAATAATTCTAGCACAACACCTCCTCTGTAACTCTAAACGGGTAACCTGATTTTTAAGTACCCAAGTTTGTCGCCATTCCACGAGCGTGCACAACTTTAAAGCATGACATGTTAAGATCTATTTACTCGGCTTATCTTTCACGGTATACAGAACAAAATTGGGCTAACTACTGTTTTCTTATTTTTTAATTTAAAAAAGAGTGTCTTTTCCATCCCCAAAAAAGTTGTTTGTAAAACGCAATATGGTGTGGCATAAAAGTATTGTAACGATCTATATTTAATTCCCTATGGTCTCTGCTAGCAAAAAAAAAAAACAAAAAAAAAAAATATATATATATATATATATATATATATATATATATATATATAGTTTGGGGGTTCTATGTAATTTTCAAGCAAAAAATACTGATTTTAACTTGTAAACAACAAATATAAGAAATAGACCTGACCTTTAAGTTGTTAATCTAGAGTTGCCCCCACCAGTACTTCTTTTCTGCTACTAGATGCCCTCAGTATTTGGGTTTGAATGATTGCCCGTGTCACTATTCAGTTGCAACTGGCCAGGAAGAGCCATCTTTGAGGTGCCTACAAACATATAAGCTGCTGAATTGGGAGAACTTTCTCAAATATCTGTACCTACTTACTAAATGTAAATGTGTTTAGGCATGGTAGTTACCTGGCATATAGAGCACAAAATCATCTTTCTAGGGATACCCAATGTTGTATTCAGTTTGAAACAAGGGTGATGAACTCATAGGAATGGCCGCATTACATTATGTCAACATCGGTAAAGCAAACCCCAAGACCCCCCTCGAATATTTTCTTCTATGTAAGATCTTATGTAGGATTTTTACACGCCTATGCAAAAGGTCAAACTATGAATTAAAGGGAAACTCCAGTTAAAAATGTCATTTTTCCTATTGATAGTATGTTAAATATCTTTATCTTTGATGGTGTTCATTTTCTGGCTAGCTGTTTGTGTAGCTTAGAAAGTCTTATCTAAATTAAACTATCAGTTTCTTCCCATTCTTCACTGACAATGCTATCTCCCTTTGGGTCTTTTCACATGGTCCGCCTCCGTAGGCGGATCTGTGCTGCTCAGCAGGGGATCGTAAACACAGATCCCCCCCTGAGCAGGAAGGTGACAGCTCCCTCTCCGCTCTGTGTGCGGAGAGGGAGGTGTCAGAGCCCCATGCATCTCTATGGGGGAATTGGATGAGAGCGGACCGGATCGGATGCGGACATGTCTCCGCTGCCCCATAGGGATGCATGGAGCATCCGATCAGATCCGCCTAAAAAACTGACAGGCGGATCTGTTTGGAGCGCTCGTGTGAAAGGACTCTTTATCTGAATTTGCTAAGCTGTCTTTCACTTCCTAAAAAGGTTGTTGGTCTTTCTTAGACAGGCATGCCTAGACCTGCCCAGCCCCACCCCTATCCCTCCTATCCTTCACAGGACATCACCTCCTCTTGTCTTCATAATCTGGTTTAGGCAGCAGCTCACCCTGAGAGACAGGGAGAGGGCAGGATTTTAAAGTTTATGTCCACTCTTCATGGTTCTAGCAGCACATAGCATTGATTTCAATGGCACCCATTCCCATCTATGCAACCTTGAAAATCAGCGACTTTGAAAAGGTACCTGCACTACTTTGATTCAACTTTTGATGCGACTTTGATCCAGAGAGTGTAAATTTGGATCAAAGCTGCCTCAGTCACACTCTAAATCCCACAACTTACGAGTCACACTAGTGGAAACTTAGCCACTAGGCTAGAGTGTGACTTTGAGTGCGGCTTTGATCCAACATTACACTTGATCAAAATCGTATCAAAAGTTGCATCAAAATAGGGCAGGTACCTTTTCAAAGTCGCTAAATTTCAAAATCGCATAGATGGGAACGGGTGCCATTCAAATCAATAGGCTGTGACTTGTCATGGAACTTGGTGTGTCCAAAGTCGCATGACAAGTCATACTAGTGGACACAGAGCTTCAATCCGTTTTTCGTTCATTTTGTCACATGTACCTAGTGCAAACAGTTCGGACAAGCAACACATTAACCTTTCAAGTTCGTTCGGCAGAATTTTTCAAACTTTTCCTTCGATTTTTCCGCTCTGAAAAGTTTAAACTTATTTTCTATTTGTGCCCATTAACTGGACGAAAAACGAACAGACCAAATGACAGATTTTCGAACGATTTTTCGGCTAGTGTATGGCCAGCATTCGTGTGGTTGCCTGTACTATGATCAATGTAGAATGTGAGCTGAGACCCCAGAGCACTTCCAGCTACACTGACTTCCACTTTAAAGTTTACTGTTAATTATTTATAATGATAGCATGCTTTTAGAGACCTTGATTTAATTTTTTTTTTCCTGGATTAGCAGCATCAACATCCTTTATGCCTATGGTGTACTTGCCATGTACAGTGCCTTGAAAAAGTATTCATACCCCTTGAAACTTTCCACATTTTGTCCTATTACAACCAAAAACGTAAATGTATTTTATTGGGATTTTTTTGATAGACTAACACAATGTGGCACATAACTGTGAAATGGAAGGAAAATGATAAATGGTTTTCAACATTTTTTACAAATCTCTGAAAAGTGTGGCGTGCATTTGTATTCAGCCCCCCCTACTTTGTAGAACCACCTTTCGCTGCAATTACAGCTGCAAGTCTTTTTATGTATGTCTCTACCAGCTTTGCACATCTAGAGGGTGACATCTTTGCCCATTCTTTCTTCAACCAGCTTCCCTGTTCCTGCTGAATGAAAGCATCCCCACGACGTAGTGCTGCCACCACCATGTTTCATGGTGGGAATGGTGTGTTCACGGTGATGTGCTGTGTTAGTTTTCCGCCACACATAGCATTTTGATTTTAGGCCAAAAAGTGGCCTGGGTGGTGAGTTTGGTGGGGTGCTCTCCCTCTCTGCGGAGGATCACTTGGTGCTTTGTGACTGGGTTGTGCTGCCAGTGGGGTGGGGGTTGTCCCTTTGCAGTGTTTTATACTTTTTGTGGCGTTCCCCCTGGTGACTCATGGAGTCTTTGGAGCACATGTCCCCACCTGATCCCCTCTCTGAGTTTGCGGGGCCCTCTGGGGTTCAAACCATCCATCGATGCACTGACGACAGTCCTGGGGTTCTTTGTGTCCCAGGTGGAGGTGGCTTTTGGGTGATGGGCTAAAAAAGCGCCTACACCCCTTTCATTGCCTCATCTGTCTCATCAGATTCTGAATCTGATTCGGCAACCACGGACGTGGGTCACCCTGTTGGGTTTGCGACACGCTCGGAATCCTCAGGTCGTGAGGTCGCTCTTACTCGGTGGCTTGGATATTGGCTTTCCTTCAATGGGGAGTTGATCAAAAGTTAGCCTTGAGTACTATCAACAGTCAGGTTTCGGCCTTGGCAGTTTTCTTCCAAAGGCCACTAGCGGGCCCATTCCCTGGTACGTAGCTTTATCCAGGGGGTGCGACAGTTGGCACCTCCGGTGCGACCTCCTTGCCACCTTAATTTGGTGCTGTCGGTTCTCCAGAATCCTCCTTTTGAAAGTATTCGGGAGATTCCTTTGCTTATCTCATCCCAGAAGGTGCATTCTTGGTGGCTATTACTTCTGCGTGCAAGGTGTCGGAACTGGCGGCGTTGTCCTGTCATTCTCCCTATCTGGTGCATCACAGGGATAAAGTGGTACTTTGTTCGCATCCGTCTTTCCTTCCAAAGATGGTTTCCAGTTTTCACTTAAATGAGGACATCGTGTTACCCTGTTTGTGTCCTAAGCCTAAACATCGTAAGGAAATTGCACTACATACTTTGGATGCGGTTTGGGCACTCAGGGTGTATTTGGCAACTACAGAGTCTTTTCAGTCAGATTCGCTCTTTGTAATCCCGGATGGCCCAAGGAAAGGGCTACCTGTGTCTGCTGCGACTATTTCCAGATGGATCAGAGAGACAGTTGTGCAGGCTTATTCATTTAAGGGTCAGGTTCTACCTTTCCCTATTAAGGCGCATTCTACTCGGGCGCTTAGCTGCCATCAGGCATCTGTGCACATTCACAAAGCTTTACAAGGTGGATGTGTTGTCAAGGCATCTGTGCACTTTCACAAAGTTTTACAAGGTGGATGTGTTGGCAATCTGCAGATGCCTCTTTTGGCTGCAAAGTTTTGCAGGCTGCCGTTTTAAGGGTGTTTTAGTCTCCCTTGAGGGTGTTTAATGTTTTTTCAGGTGGGTCTCATCTTGTTGTTCTGATGAGTCCTATGTTGCCTGGTTGGCTATGGTTTAGCCTTGGGAAATTATTTTTCTGCGGTTTCCACCCCTCATTTTTATGGCACTGCTTTGGGACGTCCCTACTGATGTGAAGAACAGAGACTGCGTCCATCAATGAACGACAGAGAAAATTGGATTTTTGTCTTACCGTAAAATCCTTTTCATTGACGGGACGCAGTACCCGTCCCTCTGTTTGAGTTGGGTTGATATTGATTTCTCTGACACTGCTTTGATACAAAAATGACATCCCATAGCAGGGAGAGAGGGAGTATACCCCCTGGGACTGCCCATAAGCATAGCCAGAACTCTTTTTTGCCTACTGTCCTACTCCTGTAGGGGGCAGTATAACCATACTGATATGAGGATCAGAGACTGCGTCTGTGAACTCAGAGAAAAGGATTTTACTGTAAGACCAAATCCAATTTTTCAAGGAATTGTACATGTCTTAGTATTTATATGACTAGCTTTAACAGACTCCTTTGTATTGTATTTAGATGTAGGTTCCATGTCAATTTGATACAGAGGTGGAGGAGGTGGGGATAGTGTATGAGTAAGAGGAGGTAACCTGCATATAAAAATTTTGTTTATTGAATTTTGAAGAAGTGCAGTATAGGTTATCCATTAATCCTACAGGCTTGAATGTCATGCCTAGTAAAATTTAAGTAATATTAAGACGGAAGGTTGATTAAGGATCAGATGGACATCCTTAAAGGAGGGGAGAAAGGAGACAAAAAGAAGGGATACAGGAAGGAGTGGAAGAACTTGGTAAAATTAAACAAAATACTTGTTGTTCAGATCGGTGTATCAGTAATGAGTAATTTAACCTTGCTTTTGAGTACTTGAGACTATACATATATCTTAGGGTGGAGAATTGCCTTAGTAGCGAGCCAAATTAAGCAAGGAATCATATCTGGCGTTTTATTAAGATGGCAATTATGACGTTTTAATCATATTCTGGCCATACATTCTTTGTGTTGAGTTCAAACTTGTTATCGTGGCCAAAATGATTCCCCCAGCTCGTATTTATTATAGCCAGCATGTGCTCAAATTGGATTTGTGCATTCAGACTGGGTGAGAGCATTCTGGAGTGTTGATTTTCTTGCTACAGGTATTGTTCTTTTCGTAGCAATTATGCAGTGTATTATAAAAGGTTGGTAGTTTTTGGTCCATTTACAGACATAAATGTAAAGATATTGTCCCAGAATGTAGATATTTTAGGGCAGGTTAACCATAACTGCGTAAGTGTGCCATCTTCACCACAGCCTCTCCAATAGTCAAGGGGGAAAAATAATCAACTTTTTTTAAGTCGCTGTATCTGATAATTTTTTTCCGAGTGCTGCTGCCATATGTGTATCTTGATCAGTATATATGGAAGTGTTAGAAATGGACATTTCATAGTAAAATTGTAAATGGGTCTGCTTAGTTCCTGCTTACCTGCAATATTGCTTGTAGGATTTTTACATATTATTCCTGATGTATTTGTACCAGGGTACATTGCAAACATTGCCAGCACTCACTATTAAATGTCATCTCAGTGTCTGCAAACATAGGAAGGATAGAATGTCTTTGAGCAAAAGCCAGAAGGGCTTTTACTCTCCAGGAGCGTGATCCGGTGCTTGCCTCTGGTTGATAACTCCCTCTTGTGTTTATGCGAGGTGAAGAATGTGTCCCTAAAGTCTGCCTTCTAGTCTTTTTTAGATTTGACATCCCCATTGATAAGTGATATAAATTACAGCAGTGATGCGCGGTGCCTCCTGGATAGGGAAGCATAGTTCTGTGGGCATCTAAGGCTTTTGAAGAAAGCTGTCAGTCAATAGGAATAGAGGAAGAAGGCATCTGTAATATCTTTATCATGTGGAGGCAAACTGATCAGAAATAAGTCACGCTCAGGGCTTTTTCCGATAACTGCACATAACCATCTTTTGATTTTTTTTCCTGTAAAATTAATTCTGATAAATTTCTTATTCTGAGAGACTCTAAAGCTGATCTTTCATTTACAGGCTCACATTTTGTAAAAAAACAAAAAGTAATAAATGCACAAATCTGCATTCATTTTTATTTTTGCAGCCTGTTAAACATTGCATCCGATCAGCAGATCGGAGGTACAATGCCAGGATTCTGCAGACTCCCAGTAAAGCTGCCTGCCCGTACCTATATAGGGGGTGGGGAGCTGTTGGGGGTTGCGGGCAGGTGTTCTTTAGTAACATGTTACACCCTAAACTTATGGATGTGACGTAGTTTGTTACCAATGCAATTTTAACATTCAAGTTGTGCGTAGATTATAATCACCTTTATATTGCACAGGTCTGCGCTGTAGAACTAAAGATTTTGCTATGTCTGTGAAAATGAATACAGGATAACTGAGAAGTGGGAATTTTTGACCTCACTGTTTAAGGCTCCATGTACACGGGACGCTGGAAATGGCCGTTTAGGAGCAGTTGGGCGTTTTTTTAGAAGCCCCTAAACCCATCTACATTTTATCTTATCTGTCCATGTACACCAGGTCGTTTGCGGGCAGTTGCGTTCAGGGACTTTTTTTAGAACGCAATTATTTGCGGTCGAACGTGTGTTTCCCGGCGTTTCAAACGCAAAAACATGACCGAACGCGCCCGAACGCGATGACCCGCGTTTGGCGTTCGCGTTTTTCCATTTTAAAGGGGAATAATTTTTATGACCTCTAGGAACGGTTCTAAACGCAAACGCCCGCAAAACGCAGGTACAAACGCGACCGAACGGACGTTTCAAACGTCCTAAAAATTCCAGCATTCAAAGGGACTTTTAACAACGTCCCGTGTACATGGACCCTTAGGCTGAATTTTTTTTTAGCTAGGGGCATACATTTTCCACAATCTCATATCATATTAATTTAGGAGAATGATGGGGAGCTGGTTCTGATTTACTGAGATTGGTCCATATGGCTAATACATTGTTTTTGTTTTTACATTTACATACATTCTTCTTTATCTGGTGAAAGCTGTGCTGGTTGATAGTCCTCATAAATCTTGTTTCAAAGCTTCACATTGGTTAGAAAGTGTGATTTGTTTTTTTATTTTGAAAAGACTGTTTAGGATGTAAAATGAGTAACTGCTAAATTTCACTAGCAATGAATCTACCGTATGTCTGAATGTGAACTGGTGCAAAAATTGATTAATGGTCTAGGCAAACTATGGAGCCAATTGAGGCCTGTGAGTAAAAAGTCTAAAGATGGCCCTAGATAATTGAATATGCTTAGACCTGCAGACACAATATATCTTCTTTTGGACATCTGTACCTGTTAACACCCCTCTAAACAAGGGGTTTAGTAACATTTTTGTTTAAGCTGATGATACAGCATTGGTGTGACAAATCCCATTTCATTTTATGAAAGTAGAAAGAGTATTGACCGCAGAAGGATTTCTTACTTTTATGATCACTTTCACCCCTCCAGCAATCTCAGCAGACATTGTCTACTGCTGTCCCAGACAGAGCAGGTGGGGAGAAGAAAAAAGACCTGTTCTGCTAAATGTATCTCAAGTGAGAAAAGAAGCTGAGCTTTCTCTTATGTTCAGTGAAGGCTCAGCTCTACATTATTCTTGACCATAGGGTTATAGTGCCAACCTTCAGAAGTAGAACACTAGGCTAAAAAAATAAAAACACAGCACTGCCTATGGACAGTTCTAACTGGCAGTCAATCTTCTCTCTGCTATAGGCAGCTCAGCTCAGTTTTTTTATGCCTAGTGTAGGAGTAAGGACCTAGTTCCCTGCTTGAATGTGTAGCTCCATTTTTTTATTCTAGCTTTTATTTTTTTCTTGGGATTTTTTCCTGAAAAGATCTTCAACAGCTGGGCTGGGTGACAGGCTTTATAATCTAGTTTCGGTGGTCACCCCAACCTGATCAGCAACCATGTGCAAATCCTTAGCTATGTGCAGGGTCGGCTGCGACAGCCCTATTTGGTACTGGGACAGCTGTTTAGTTAAACATCTCAAAGGGACAGACATGGCTGGGGAACCTGGTATCTGTGTCACAGTGCTCCCCTGACCGACAGCCCCCCACATTGGTGGGAGGTGGTCTGTTTTGGGAAGATTACCCACTACTTCCTCTGGACAGGTAAGTATATATCCCCCTCCCCCCTTTCTTTCCTTTGACAAGGTGGCAGGTTGTGGGTATTCCCTGGGGTGGGTCTCCAAGTCCCCCACCAAAAGGGTTTTGACCTGGGCGAACAGGGCTGCAGCCTATCTGCGGGCAAGGTCCAGGTACCATCTTAATGGCACACAGTAGTGTTTGTGGGGTGGCCTTCTATCTTAGGTGGCATCCACCATATGCTGGGTGGGCGACCTTTTCAGCAGGGTCTTGGTAGAAAAACTGCATTTAAACGCAAGGCGAGTAAAAAAAAAAAACGCCCCCTGCCCTTCCCTTCCTTCTCGGATGATTCTGAGCTGAAATCTGGCTTGGCTGAGGTGGGTCCGACTTTTCCTGCAGACCCAGGGATGCAGTCCCTGGTCCCTCTAATAGCGAAAACGATTCCTATGCCACTTTTGCTGCGCATGAAAAGGCACTGGTGGCTGTACTCATTACCTCTGTGTGGGAAACTATAAAAATTAAGGATACCTCGGGGGTTGCCGAGGAGGCGGCTAGCCCTTTTGGTAATTTCAAACTGGCATGTTCCACTAAGGTTTTTCCTTACCCTCCCTATTTTGATAAATGTATTCAAAAAAATTAGGAACGCTCGAATTGTCTTTTTGTAGTCTCCAAATGCTTTTCATTATGTTCTCTTTTGAGGAGGCCCTTCTTAAGAAGTGGACTTCTCTCCTTGCCCCTTCCCGCATGGATCCTCTAGGTTGAACAAGACAACCATGATTCTGGTGGAGGATTCTGCTTCTTTCAAGCAGTGGTAATTTTGGCATTGAATTTTGATTTCGATTTTAGTCTTTTGACTAAAATGCCAGTTTAGTTTTAGTCCCATTTGTCATCTGCAATTGTTTGTCGTGTTTTAGTTGACTAAAATCTCCAGTACAATTTAGTCTAATAAAATAATTTTAGTCAACTAAAATCGAATGTGTTTAGTTAAATTATAGTGCATTATTTAAAGGCGATGTAAACCTGATTCATAAAATTTGACCTTGAAACATATATCTGCAACGTTTCTTCTCTCTCTCCAAAACACTAAGTCCCGCTGCTTTCTCCTGCTCCATTCTCCGTTTCATCTCTGTATATCATATAAGGCTGACAAAAAGGGGGAAAATGTTTGTTGGAAACCAACTAAACATTAACAAAAACGCTGAACTTTCAAAAGCACATCATAAGATAGACTAAATACACATTTGTTAAAACAGAACTTTTATTTCACATATTTTAAAATTACAGAGCAGGGGGTAGAAAACGTCCATGCTCCATGAAAGTTTTTAACACAAAAAACAAAAAAAGCCACATGATATGTCATAGCATCAATATGGAGATATATGAATATTCAAAGATTTGTCTGGTTGAAAATTAACCAGTACTTGACATTATGAAGTCTGTCTGATTAGAGGTCAACGCGTTTCACGACAAGCTTCATCAGGACCCACAATAATCAAGACATTCTTAAAATAAAGAAATAACAAAGGTTAATGGTGGACCATGTAGGTAAGTAAAAGTCAGAACACAATCAACATACAGTTAACCAAAAACATTAATTGCTTTTGCATGTAGGTTTTAATGAAAGTGGACCAACCTTCTCCATATGAGTGTGGCAACTAAGGCTCTTGGGCGGACACAGGGGACTAGCAAGGAGAAAAGCACCAAGAGCAGATGGTGTGGTCAATAGAATGTAATCTGCATTTTGAAATATATTCTAGTTAATAAAGTAGCTTTGATTTACAATAGTCCACAAAGAGTAATAATAATATTACTCTGATTGACTTGCAAAGCAGGGAATGGAGCGGCAAGATGGTGTATCCAAAGGGGCGACAGCACGCAACTCAATAATTGGTCGGTAGTTTAATTCATCAGAGTAGAGAACTTGGGCTGTTGTTTCTAAAAAGTAAATAAATACACAAAGGAAGCATATAAGCAAGGAAGCCTTTATCCCAATATCTTAGAGTACACAATTAAATAGAATAAAATAGATATCTCAAGGGAAAATAACATTTATGACTTACCCTGAAGGATATTAGTATGCTATATGGTGGCACAGGATGTATAACGGTGAAGGAACCTTATAATTTGGAAAGTGGCATATTGCAGCCTACCACAGCCCTATATCAAGTAGGGACAGAGGTACAACAATCACTCGTATGGAGAAGGTTGGTCCACTTTTATTAAAACCTACATACAAAAGCAATTAATGTTTTTGGTTAACTGTATGTTGATTGTGCTCTGACTTTTTTACTTACCTACATGGTCCACCATTAACCTTTGTTATTTCTTTATTTTAAGAATTGTCTTGAATATTGTGGGTCCTGATGAAGCTTGTCGCAAAACGCGTTTACCTCTAATCAGACAGACTTCATAATGTCAACTAGCTAATTTTCAACCAGACAAATCATTGAATATTCAGATATCTCCATATTGATGCTATGACATATGTGGCTTTTATTGTTTGTTGTGTTTTATGATGTGTTAAAAACAATTCTTGCATGGAGGTTTTCTATCCCCTGCTCTGTAATTTTAAAATATGTGTAATAAAAGTTCTTTTTTAACAAACGTGTATTTAGTCTATCTTATGATGTGCCTTTGAAAGTCCAGCGTTTTTGTTAATGTTTAGTTTGTTTCCAACAAACATTTTCCCCCTTTTTTCTCAATATATTTTTGGATTATGGCACTGGGCTGGTAGCTCCTCCTGGCTGACACTTCACTGGGTATTTGTGAGAGTTTACATCCACTTTAAGCATTTCTATAGAATTTCCAAACTCATTATATACTCCTGGGATAAAAAAAATCTAATATGTTGTTTATTGTATTAAGGTTTGAACAAACTCACAGATACAGATTTAGCAACTCTACAGTCTGTGGAGGACTATAATGCTCACACACCCAGTGCTCTGGACGAACGGTGGTCACTCTGAGGGGAGGCCTGTAATGTACAGTGCTCTGGATGCCGGTGGTCAGAGGAGGCCTGTAATGCTGCACAGTGCTGGATGGTGGTCTGAGGGATGGCCTTTAATGCTGCACAGTGCTCTGGATGCCGATGGTAAGAGGAGGCATGTAATGCGCACACACAGTGCTCTGGACGGACGGTGGTCACTCTGAGGGGAGGCCTCAGGCCTGTAATGCACAGCACTCTAGATGCTGTTGGCCAGAGGAGGCTTGTAATGCCCACACAGAGCTCTGGACATACGGTGGTCTGAGGAGAAGCCGCGGGTCGGGCCTGCTATTGTAATGTAAACACTCAGTGCTTTCTACTCTGGACGGCCGTTGTCGGGAGTGAGACTATTGTCGGGAGGCCTGTAATGCACAGTGCTGCTCTGGACAGTCGAGACTCTGAGGCTTGTAATGCTGGATGCACAGTGCTGCAACTGCTGCTAAGACCGGCACGTTACAGACTCAACTCGCTTGCTGGGAGCGGAAGCAGGCAGAGCTCTGTGGAAACCAGAAGTTCTGAGGGTAAAGATCCCTGCCTCACATTTTGGTTTAGTTAGTTAAAAACTGAATTGATTTTTGTTCGTTTTTGTTAGTGGACTAAATGTAGTGTGCTTTTCGTTAAGTTTTCGTCACTGTAAAAAGGCCGCTGACGAAAATTTTGACACTTTTTTTTGTTTTCGTTGACAAAATTAAAACTACTTTCAAGGCTCCTGCGGACAGAAAGGTGGAATCGGTCGACTATTTTATGTTTACGTACACTAGTTCGACCCTTCGCCTGGTTCTGTCCTTGACCTTTGTGTCAGACTCTCACTGGGTAGGCTAAGTTCTTACTCTAGGGCCTTGATAACGAGCAAGTCTCCCCGGTCTACTTGGAACATAGCCACCTCAATATCAGACACTTTCACCCTCTCCCTGCCTAGACCGATTTTCAGACTTCAGTACTATCACGCATTGAATAAGAAATACTCATGCAACACTGTATCCAAACAAAGTTTTTTTTCATTTTTTTGGGACAGATGGAGCTTTCTTTTGGTGGTATTCACCACTGTTTTTTGTTTTTGTTGTGTTAAGAAAAAAAAATTATCTTTCGTTCATTGACAGACGCAGTTCCTGATCTTCTTAACTATTGGGTTATACTGCCCCCTACAGGAGTAAGACACTAGGCAGAAAAAAAAGTCTGGCTATGCCTATGGGCAGTCCCAGGGGGTATACTCCCTCTCTCTGCTATAGGTACTATGTAGTTTTTCCTTGCCTAGTCAGGAGTAAGGACCTAGTTCCTTTCTAAGATCTCTGGTCCTGGCAATTTTTTATTTTTAGATAGATTTTTTTTTTCCTGTGAGATTTACAATCCACTGCCGGACTGGGTGACGGGCTGGATAATCTAGATCCAGTGGTCACCCCAGTCTGGCCAGCGAGCACGCACAGACCTCATCTCCGCGCTAGGTTGGGCGCGACATAGCCCCACTGGACGGGGGCTGGCCTGCGAGTTAAACGCCTCGTGAGGTCGCATACGATCGGGTCTCAGCCCGAGTCACAGCATTCCTCCTGGCTGACTGCCCCCCATTTCATTGGAGAAAAGGTTCAGTCTGGAGCAGTGCCTGCCTGGTTCCTGGTATGGTAAGTAACTGTCCCCTCTCTCCCCCTGGAGGGTTTTGGGTTGGACGTGGCCCCCTCCATGGGACGGTCGGACCCCTGGGTTTCCCTCCTCCCCGTTAGGCACCCCCTCTCATCAGTCTGGGGGTTCCTGTAGGCCATCTTGCCTCCCATTTGTCCCCCCCCCTCCTTTACTGACGCTGGGGCTGTGGGGTGGCCTGGTCCACTGCCGAGGGTGGGGGCAAGGTGCTGTGCTGGCGATGGGGAGGGGGATCGGCTGTGGGGGGGGGGGGCTGTACCTGATGTGGGCTTCTGCCAGGGCCCCCCTTCCTGCCTGCACTGTTTTTTGAGGCCTAGGGATCCCTCCTGCATCCCTGGGAGTCTCGTGGTGCAACGCGGTTCCACCATTTTCTTGTAGCCTGTGGGCTTAATGCACGATGGCCATGTTTGTGTAGTCTGACGGCCATTTTGCGATGGTTTGCTATTGAAAATAGCGGTGGCCATGACAGTGGAGCCCTCTGGGCAGTGATTTCACCGGTGGGAGCCCCTCCTCATCCCCTGGTGCGGACTCCTTGATCTTTAATTTCCTGATCCTGTGGTGCCTGGTTTCTGCAGGGTGGTGAGTCCGGTGGGGTCTTCTCCTCTCTACTGAGGATCGTTTGGTGCCCTGTGGCTGGCAACCGGATGGGCTGCCAGAGCTGTGGGGGGTTGTCCCTTAGCAGTGTTTTACACTTTTTTGTGGGGTTCCCCTGGTGACTCATGGAGTCTTTGACGCACATCTCCCCACCTGATCCCCTCTCTGAGGCTGCTGGGCCCTCCGGGTCCCATCCATCCATCCATCGATGCACTGACGGCAGTCCAGGAGTCCTTTGTGTCCAGGGCGGAGGTGGCTTTTGGGCGACTGACTAGCAAAAAGCGCCCCACCCACCTTCCCCTGCCTTATCTGTCTCATCAGATCCTGAATCTGATTTGGCCACTGTGGAAATGGGTCACCCTGCTGGGTCTGCGACCACACGCCCTGAATCCTCAGATAGTGAGGATTCCTCCACTTCTGCAACCGCGTAGGAAAAGGCGCTGGTAGACACACTGATTGTAGCTGTGTGTGAGACCTTAAAGGTGGAGGATGAAGCTGCGTCAGAGGCGCAGGTTCCCTTTGGCATTCACAAGCTATCCAGAGCGGAAAAGGTGTTCCCTTTCCTCTCCTATTTTGACAGAATTGTCACCAAATAGTGGGTACAACCAAAGTGTCCCCTCGGGGTCCCTAAGCAATTTTGCTAGGCGATACCCCTATGAGGAGTCCCTTCTTAAGAAGTGGACTGTTCCACCGGTGGTGTATCCTCTGGTTTCCAGATTAAACAAGGCAGTCAATTCCGGTTGAAGATTCCCCGGCATTTAAGGACCCGGCTGACAGGAAGGCGGAGGCTATGGCCCGCAATAGGTACACCCTTGCTTGTTCGACACTGAGTCCGATATTCACCATTGCCCTGGTGTGGCAGACTGACATAATGGGCTAGGCTAGGCTTTTGTGCCGTGACCTGCAGTGGGAGTAGCTCCCCCCTACCTTTACTGAGCTTGCGGACAAGCTGGTCCAGGGACTGCAGTTTATTTATGATGCCTCTTTGGATGCGGCTCCCCTAGTGGCTCTGCTCTGTTTCGACATTTTGGAGCTACCCTGAATTACATAATTAAAGGTCTCATGGGGGGGAAGAGTACCTTTCTTCGGCAGGCTACTAACGGCAAGGACCCTCGTCGTAGACGTGGGCCCTCCTTTTCGGCTCATAAGATTTTTCGTCCCTCGGGTTCGACTGACAAGGGATCGGAGCCCTTCGAGGATCCAAGCGAACTTGGTCTGGCAAGTCAAGAGCGGGCTTCTCTGGACCCACGGATGAGGCCTCTTCAGCATGAAGGTACACCCTTCACGGGGTGGAGGGACGTCTTCACTGGCTCCCAGACCCGTGAACTCCCCAGGTACAAGTCAGGTGGATCCATGAGGTCATTCGGTCCAGGTACAAGATCGAGTTTTGTTTTTACTCTCCGGTAAGGTTCTTCCTTCCAACATGCAACTGTTCTGCTTACAGGCTCTTTTTGGGGCAATGCAAGACCTTTTACTTTACGGATGATGGTCCAGGTTCCAACTTCGGAATGTTTTCAGGAGTTTTTCTCAAACCTGTTTTACAGTCCCAAGGAAGAAAGACAAGGTGCGTTCAATTCTGGACCTCAAGGCTTGAACTGCTTTGTGCAGATACATAAGTTTAGAATGGAGTCCGTTCGCACTGTGGTGGCTTCCCTGCATCAGGGGGATTTTTCTTGCCTCCATCGACATCAAAGACTCTTACATTCACGTTCCAATATGTGACGGTCTCCAACACTTCCTCCACTTTGCCGTGGGAGAGGAGCATGCTCAGTTTGTGGCGTTACCCTTTTGTGTCACTTCTGCTCCTCGGGTCTTCAAAAAAGTGTCGTTCCTGGTTCTAGCATTGTTACGCCAATGGGGGGTCGCGGTACTGGACTACTTTGACAACCACCTCACCAGGTACAGCCCCCCCCCCAGCCGATCCCTCGGTCGCCTGTGGCACACCTCCCTGCCCCCATTGCCAGCACAGCACCCTGCCCCACCCTAGGCAGTGGACCATACGTGGTTGAAATAACCATACAAGCCTGACTGTGTTTGGCTGGATTCTGCATTTTCAGAAGTCTGCTCTGTTTCCGTTCACAAAGCTGGACTATCTGGGTCTGACCCTGGACCTTAGCCAGAGTGCTCCTTCCTCTGGACAGACTGCAGGCTGTAATTCGTCTCCTGCTGTCCAGCAGATGGTAATCACTCTGGACTTGCATGCGGATGCTGAGCCTGATGGTGTCTACCTTCGAGGCGGTTCTGTTTGCACAGTTCCATACAAGGTCCCTGCAGTGGAGTTTCTGGTCAAACGGGACAAGAATCTGCAGTCTCTGGACAATCTGATCCGGCTGAGCCAGGGAATGAACCAGTCCCAGATATGGTGACTTTGTTCTTTGGCTGGGCAAATCCTTCCTTCCCTTATATTAGACAGTGGTCACCACGGATGCCAGCCTGAACGGCTGGGGGAGGCGTCCTTGGCAAAATTTCTGCTCAGGGGGTCTAGACATTGCAAGAGTCCAGACTACCGATCAATGTCTTGGTACTCCGAGTGATCAGACTGTGCCTGGAACATTGGACGGATCGTCTTCAGCGATTTTCTGTGCTCATTCAGGCAAAGCCACAGCCTGCTTATGTCAATCGCCAGGAGGGCACAAGAAGTGTCCTGGCGGCTCTAGAAGTAGCCAGCATTCTAAGGTGGGCAGAACGTTTCGTTCCAGCCCTCTCCACCGTATATATTCCCGGGGTGGAAAACTGTTAGGCAGATTACCGCAGTTGGTGGGCGTTGAACTATGGGGAGTGGTCCCTTCATCCAAAGGTTTCATCAGTTGGGTCTCCAGTGGGGCATCCCTGAGGTGGATTTGTTGACATCTCGCCTCAACAAAAAGGTGCAGAAGTTTGTGGCTCGGTCATGGGATCCTCTGGCGGATGCCACGGATGCGCTGCTGGCCCTGTGGGGTCAGTATCGTCTGATTTACGCCATCCCACTCAAGACTTCTATGCAGGATCGAGGCAGAAGGGATTCTGGTCATCTTAGTGTCCCCGGACTGGCCTTGCCGGGCTTGGTACGCCGATCTGGTGCGGCTGGTCACAGACATTCCTTGGAAGCTTCCTCTCGGAGGATCTGCTGTCCCAAGAACCAATCTTCCATCTTGCTTTACAGTCACTGGCTTTGACAGGACAGCTTGGCTATTGAATGCCAGGTGCTCATGGATAGAGGTTTGTCTGAGTTGGTGATTCCATTGCTGTTAAAAGCTAGGAAATCTACCCGTATGTGGAAGACGTACATTGCATGGTGTGGCCTTGAGTACTATCAAGGGTCAGATGTCGGCCTTAGCGGTCTTCTTTCAACGGCCCTTGGTCACATACTCCTTGGTGCATACTTTTCTTCAGGGAATTAGGCACTTGACCCCTCCAGTGTGGTCTCTGTTGCCACCTTAGGACCTCAATTTGGTGCTCTCAGTCCTCCAGATGTCTCTTTTGAGAATCTTCAGGAGATTCCCCTGCTTATGCTGTCCCAGAAGGTAGCCTTTTTGGGGGCTTTCACCTCTGCGCTCAGGGTGTCAGAATTGGCGGCATTACCCTGTCGTTCATCTTACTTGGTAGTTCACAGTGATAACATGGTTCTTTGCCCCTGTTCATCGTTCCTTCCTCAGGTTGTTTCTGATTTCCATTTGAATGAAGACATTGTGTTGCCTTTCCTGTGCCCCAGGCCAAAACATCCAAAGGAAATTGCTTTGCATGCCTTGGGTGTGGTCCGGGCGAAAACTGTGTACCTGGCAGCTATGGAGTTTTTTAGGAAATCAGACTCTCGCTATTTATGCTAACAGATTGGCCTTGGAAAGTGTTGTTCGTTTTCTCTGCGACCATTTCCAGATGGATCAGACCGATGGTAATTCAGGCCTTTTCCATCAAGGGTCAGGTTCCTCCTTTCTCTATCAAGGCGCACTCTACTCAGGCATTCAGTGCCTCATGGGCCTTCTGTCATCAGGCATCAGCGACGCAAGTTTTCAAGGCAGCAACCTGGTCCTCGGTGCACACTTTCACAAAGTTCTATAAAGTGTATGTGTTGGCATCTGTGGATGCTTCCTTTGGCCGCAAGGTTTTGCAGGCTGCTGTTTTAGAGGACCTGGAGTATTGTTTTTTCAGTTGAGCTCCAGTTGTTTTGGTTGAGCTCCTGTTTACCTGGTTGGCTGTAGTTAGCCTTGGGAATTTCTTTTTCGCTGTTCCCACCCCTCATGTTTAACCACTTCTGGACCGGAAGGTACTACCCCGTTAATGACCAGGCTATATTTTGCGATACGTCAATGCGTTACTGACAATTACGCGGTTGTGCGACGCTGTACCCAAATAAAATTGATGTCATTTTTTCTTACAAATAGAGCTTTCTTTTGGTGGTATTTAATCATCATTGATTGGTTTGTGCAAAGTTATCGCGTCTACAAATTAGGGGAAAGATTTGTCATTTTTATTTTTTTACTAGTAATGGTGGCGATCAGCGATTTTTAGCGAGACTGCGGCGGACAGATCGGATAGCCAACTGACCTTTTTGACACTTTTGGTGGGACCAATGACATTTACTACATTAATCAGTGCTAAATATTTGCACTGTTACTGTACTAGTGACTCTGGCAGGGTAGGGTTTAACACCAGGGGTGATCAAAGGGTTAAATATGTCCCTAGGGGGTGTTTTCCAACTGTGTGGGGGATGGGCTTGCTTAATGAACAGAGATCTGTGTTCCTAAATAAGAGGAACACAGGATCCCTGTGTTCATTACTGACAGAACAGCAATCTGCTGTGTTTACAATGGCAGGCCGCCAGTATAAGTACAGCAGCTGGTCGGCAAGTGGTTAGCACTGCTTTGGGACGTCACAATGGTTATAAATATAAGGATCGTCTGTCGATAAACAAAAGAGAAAATTGGACACAGCACCCGCCCCTCTATGGAGTTGTAATTCTTCTGACACTGCTTGTAACAAAACCTATAGTACCTATAGCCGAGAGAGGGAGTATACCTCCTGAGACTGCCCATAGGCGTAGCCAGACTTTTTTTTCTGCCTAGCGTCCTACTCCTGTAGGGGGCAGTATAACCCAATGGTTAAGATGATCAGGAGCGGTGTCCGTCAATGAACATCAGAGAAATGGATTTTACGGTAAGCCAAAAATCCCATTTTTACAAATAGATAATCTTTCTTGGTCAAAATGCATTCTGCTACATTTCTTTGGTAAAAATGACCCAAATCAGTTTACAGTATGCCTTCCCTCTACTGCATCTTCTTCCTTGCCTGTTGCGCAGAATAAAGATGAAGGGCATTCTGGTGATTCTGATCACACCTGCTTGGTCAAGAAGAACGTGGTAAGCAGACATTGTATATCTTTTGGCAGATGAGCTGTGGGCTCTTCCAGATCACCCAGTATTTCTGTCGCAAGATCCAATCTCCCCATTTTGCTTTGTGGTCGCTATATAGGCATAGGGGGGTTTGAATCTGTAATCAATACCCTTCTCAAGGCAAGAAAGTCAACCTCCTGGAAGGCTTATTTTACCTCACGTGAGGCTCATAATAAGTTTCATCCCTGCCAGTATTTCATTGGGTGCTTTTTGGCTTTTTTCCAGTCTGGTGTTGATTTCCCTGGATTTAAAGTACCATCAAGGGGCAGATGTCGGCCTTGGCTGTTCATTTTACATCGAATTTCTTTTGTAAAAAGCTATTGTGGAAGGTGTCACATGGATTTTTCACCTTTGCGGCCCAGCTTCATTCCTTGTGATACTTTCACTTGGTGTTGTCTGTTTTTCTGACTACTTTTTGAGCCTCTCTGAGAAATTTTCTTGCTCCTCCTTACACACAGACTTGTCTTTTTGGTTGTCATTCAGTTTGCAGGGTATCAGGCTGCCTCACGATCCACTATTTATAGGTAGATTTGTCAGCTTTTGTTCTCAGGTCTATGGTACTAAGGGCAAGGTTCCTTCTTTTCCTGGCAAGACCCATTCCAGCAGGAGTGTCAGTTCTTACTCCCCTATTCTTTTTGAATTTTTTGGTGTCTTGCCTTGTTGTTGTATTGTCTTCCCCAGAGATAATTATCTCCTCTGTGTCCTCTGATGTATGATTAAGAAATTAGGATTTTTGGATTACTGGTACAATCCTTTTCTTGGAGTACATCACAGGACACAGAGATCCTGCTCTTCTTTGTGTTCCTCATTGCATGCTACCAAAGTGAAGCTTTGCCGATATGGGAGGGGTTATGCCTGGGTGGGGTATTCTTGCCTGTTTTTTGGCCAGTGGTTATTCACCTGAAGGTGGCAGCATTCCTAAGTGGTTATGAATACCAAATATCCTGTGTCCTGTGATGTGAATAGGATTTTACAGGTAACAAAATATGCCAAATTTGCAAGATGATGTAGAACCTGTGCATCTCTAGCAAAAATATTTATCAAACATTTTTTCAGGAGTACTCAAACCCCTTGTCCTCAGAACAAAGCTTAAAGGTATACTTAAGTAGCAAAGAAAGTTTTTTTTTCTAATTGGAGAGCAATCAGCTGTGATAGAGATTTAGATGAGAAACAGAAAATGCAGAGGTATAGTAGGAAAAGATTCCGTTTATTTTTTTAAAGTATCTGTACTGATCCATTATGTCCAATGTGTATGCCTGTGTGGGCAGTACTGTAGCTTAATGGTTAGCAGTCCTGACCTACAGCAAGAGGGTCCTCTGTTTGAATGCTTAACAGGACACTACCATGTTCTCCCTGTGCTTTGGGTGGGTTTGCTCTGGTGCTCCAGTTTCCTTTCACACTCTTGCTAGTAGCCTAATTGGCTCATGTCTAAATTGGACCTAGCATGTGTATGTATTCACATAAGATTGGGGCCTTAGATTGTAATCTCTTTAAGGTTAGGGACTGACCTAAATGTAAACTATGTAAAGTGCTGCATACAATTGTTGGCACTACATAAATACCTATAGAAAATAAAAAATACACATTAAAGTTGTTTTTCTATATCATTATTTCTCATACTTTTTTGCTCTTAGAGGCCAGTTATTTTTTTTTCTATTGTCTTGCAGTGGAACGAGTAAAAGAGCAATTGAAGCTTTCATTGGATGGCAAACATGGCACAGTGCAGACGGGTGAATTGACTGTCATTTTAGACGGTTTGATTGTAGAACCCGAGTCTCTTACATCATGTAATTCCACAGGCCCTTCTCCCAGTAAGTGTATGCTACTGTACTAAAAATCAAGCAACCCTTTGAATACGTTTCTAATTAAGTTATAACCCTTTCTGTATTTTTAGTGGAAATCCAGCAAAATGGTGATGCAATTCACGAGAATGGGGAATCCTCTTCAGATGTTCGAACTGGGTATGAGATGAATTGTTTGTAATCACGACACTTATTATGTAACTATGTTCGGGTTGTTGCAGAATGATTTACTTGAGGTTTGACACCTATGAGCATTGAAATGGACCAATCCTGCTCATCTAGGATGAAACAGAACATTAAATAAATAAATCCTGAATATATCCATTGTCTGTAAAATCTCTCACTGTGCATATCATTGTCAGGTCTGAATGTTAATGAATGGGGATGAATAAAGCTTAAAGTGGAGTTCCGGGCACAAAAAAATGTTTTCAATGAAAATACCCTATGGGACAGTCAGGGCTAGTACATTCCACAATGGCTAGCCTCTGATCTGTCCCGGTTCGCACTGCAAGAAGAAATACTCACTTTTAAAATTTCTTCTCCAGCGTTGCCATCTCTGATGTGGGCAGCTTAAGCCAGCGCGATCCTCTTCTACGTCCTCTTCCGTGTCTTCTTCTCCCAGAATGCGCCTGCACCGCCCCCTCTCGTCACTTCCGGTGCGGCTCCGCATTCCTCCACAGCTTCTGGGCATGCCCAGAAGCTGTTTAGCAAGGAATGCTGCGTTGCACCGGAAGTGACGAGCGGGGCCGGTGCCGTCGCATTGATTCCTGGGAGCGATGACGTTCAGCTCCCAGGAATCATTGCAAACCGGAAGTGACGGCGTGGGCCGCGGCCGCCGAGGGAGGAAGTGGAAAAAAGGTGAGTATATCTTTCTACAATTACAAGGTAAGTAAAAAAAAAAAAATCCTAACTATCCATTTCTGTTTCAGGTGAGGAAAAGCAAGCGGATGGCCACAAAATCGGTTATGTCGATTTTGTGGCCGGAACTCCGCTTTAACTCCAGGCACTTAAAAAAAAGACTTAAAAAAAAGTATTTATTAAAGGCCCCCTCACACCCCTCCTATATTTGCGTGTGCCCTCACTCGATCCAGCTCTAGCCCATCTGTAGTGGCTCTCTCCCTTCTCCCTGTTCTCATAGGCTTGGCCAGTAGCTCCCACTGCTTTCAGTGAAATACTCTGACGAAAGCGAGGGGGGTCCTCGCTTTGTCTGTGTCTAGAGACACAGGCATTGCAGCTCAGGATCCAGCCTGCAGGTGTGCCACAATAGGATGCGACTTCCTATAGTTGTGCACAGAGCATGTAACTATAAACCTGTTTGTTGTTTAAAAAAAAAAAAAGAGTTTGCAATTGTAATTTTTACTGGTTGACTTTAAGGCTCTTTCTGATGCCACTTTTAGGGTGTAAGGTGTTTTTAGGCTTAAGCTCGCTATTTGCCTTTTTGTTTTCATGGGCCTGTTAGTGGTTTTTGCTGTGTTGCTCACCCCTCAGTTTTGCTTTTGGACATCCCAATCGTCTAAGATCATTATAATGTGTCCTGTAAATTACATGTAAAATCAGTTTCTTGTAGTAAATTACAGGACACAGGTTCCTCCCCTCTTTTTCTTTTGTTCACTGTGTATTGCATTTTACTAAACTGAGGCTTGCTGTATGAGGGGATATGCTGGGGCTGTCCTTAAAGCTTTGTTTGCCATTGTTAAATCACCTGAAGGTAGCTGCTTCACCCGTCATTTGAGACTAATGTAATGTATTCCAAGCAAAGGAATTTTACAAGTAAATCAACAATTGTTTTTTCACTATCGTTCATTGACGGACGCGGTTCCTGATGCATATCAGTAGGGTTATACTGCCCCTACAGGAGTAGGACACTAGACAGAAAAAAAGTTCTGGCTACGCCTATGGGCAGTCCCAGAGGGTACACCCTCTCTCTTCCTGCATAGGATGTCAGTTTTAATCTGTCTAGTCAGGAGTAAGGACCTAGTTCCCTGCTGGGATCTCTGGTCCTGGCAACGTTTTTTTTCTAGTTATTTTTTTCTAGTTCGCTTTTCTCTGGATTTTTTCCTGTGAGATCTACAAGCAACTATGCCGGATCTGGGCGACGGGCTGTATAGATCCAGTGGTCACCCCAGCCAGTCAAACGTCTTTCCAGGTCGCATACGGTGGGGGTCTAGGCGCAGCGGTCCTATTTGGCCGACAGCCCCCACTTCGGCGGAGAGGGGTCCTATGTTCCTGGTATGGTGAGTAAATATTCCCCCCTCTTCCCCTTACGCAAAACCGACATCCTATGCAGGAAGAGAGAGGGTATATCCTCTGGGACTGCCCGTAGGGGTCGCCAGAACTTTTTTTTTCTGTCTAGTGTCCTAAACTTGTAGGGGGCAGTATAACCCTACTGATATGCATCAGGAACTGTGTCCATCAATGAACTTAAGAGAAAAGGTTTTTACGGTAAGTAAAAAATCCAGTTATTACTGGATGTGTCCTGTGACCATCATCACTAAACAATGGAAAAATACTCCCCAGCAGAGAAACACAAAAGAAAACAGCCCTGTGTAATCTAAGAGTCACTACACTGAATTGTATTTGTGTGTAGAGATCATTGGGGCTCAGCTGCACAAGTGAAAAGTCCTAATGATGATTTACAGAAAGAGTGGTGGCACACTAGCAGTTTTTCAACCAGAGATAGAGAACAATCAAAAGGGAGTTGATGCAAAATCGCTGCTGTCTCTGTCCTGAACAGTCATCTCACTGTTCCTATTGAAGATGTTCCTTCTTTCAAAGATTCTGCAGATAGAAAGTTTGAGATGTTACTAAGCACTTTTTAATCTTGAAGGCCCAGACCTTCGACCAGCTCTTGCTGCAGTTTTAGTATGTCAAACTGGAGCTAACTGGACTAGGACAATGAACAACCTATCCAAGGCAGACTTCAGTTCGGTGAGGCACTTGACCAATTTATCAAAGAGGTCACAGGTGGGGAGGTTTTACTTCCAAAGCAAAAGTTCCAAAAACCACCTTCTTCAGGAGCCCCTAGTTACTTAAAACACAGATCACTTGTCTGCTCTAACCATGCTTAAACTTCAAAGCCTAAATTAATCCCTTCCATTTTGTGCAAGACTTGGCCCAAAAAGGCTACTAATTCTTCCCAAAAACCCTTGTCACAATGAAGTGGCACCCTCAATCCTAAGAGTGGAGGCATGTTTACTACAGTTTCACTCTCTGGTTCACACACATCCCAGACCTGTTTGTTTAATCTGTGGTTTTGAAAGGGTTAGAAACTCTACTACCTCACTGTTTTCTTCTTTCAAATCAACCAAATGCTGCCCAAGGACAGTATGAGTTGCAAAATGCCCTGTACCAAGACAGATTCTGTATTTTACCCAAACCTGTTCATAGTACTGAAGCCCAGTAGTGGTATTCATCCTATTGTGGATTAAATATCCCCAACAAAGTCCTTCTAATTCCAGAATTTTACATGGAATCCTTAAGGTCAATGATTGCCTCTCTGATACAAGGACATCCAAGATGCATATCTACATGTTCCCATTTACAACATCTTGGAGCTCAGATCGGTCAGGCTTGCCATGCAGCACTGAACCCCTCTACTGAAGGGGCATCCAATCAGGGTGCAATCAGAAAATTGCACGGTCGTTGCCTACGTCAAACATCAAGTGGGCATAAGAAACTTGGCTGCCTTGAAGAAGCAAACCAGATAATCTCTGGAACAGAAACTGTCAAGTGATCTCTGCTTTCTACATCTCGGGATTGGACCATTGGAAAGCAGATTATCTCAGCCACCATCACCTGGTTCAAGGGGAATCTTCAATCTGATATGCCAAAAATGAGGGATTCTGGATGTGGACATTCAAGCCTCAAGATTCAGGAAGACATTACATTACCTCTGCTTATTGCCAGAACCTTGGAACTTCTATCTCTAGCCTCAGATACCTGATTACCACCTGGTCTCAGTTCAGGCTAATTTACATCTTCTCTCCTGTGCGAATTCTACCTGGTCTGTCCAAGAAAGCAGGGCAAGAGAAAAAAACAATGATTCTTATTAATCGACACTGGTCCAGAAGAACTTGGTACACAGATATACTCAGACGTCTAGCATATGGCCCTCCACTTCTTCCCAAGAGGCCATATCTGCTATGTCAAGGCACGCTATTCAATCTTGCTTCTCAGTCTCTAGCTTTAACGGCATGTCTGTTAAAACCCAGGTGTTAAAGGATAGAGCATATTCTGAACCTGTGATTCCTACCTTGCTAAAAGCAAGAAAGGCCTCTTCCAGGAAGGTCTATAATTGCTCCTGTAATTTTTTGTTTTTGACCAGAAATTAGCCTTAAAGAGGAAGTAAACTCTGCATTCTGTTTCTATTTTTTAATATAATGTCGATCTACAGGGTATTATCAATCACTGCACAGGGCAGTGATAATCAAAATGCTTATTACTTACTATTTTTCTTTTTTTGGAATAAAATCTCCCTGGAATAGGCTGCGCCATCTTTAAGGATTTCTGTGGACGTAATTTCCTCCCTTCCTTGTTTCCCTACCCGCGATCACATGCTATTCAGGCCTCTTTTTCAATCAGCGTTACTGCGGGAGGAGAACCAGGAAGCTGAGAGGGAAAGGATAGTATTGCGAGTCTTCGTAGCTGCGCCGCTGTCAGAGAAAATTGCATACACGGCTTGATGTGGATGGGCAAACGGTACACATAGCGTGCCGTAAATCAAATCACGGACCGCGCATGCGCCAATGACGTCAGGAAATACTGCAGGACGTATTGTAAGAAGATTACACAAGCAAGAAGAGTGTCACAGGGAGCAATGAATAGTGTTACTTACTAATGTGGCTTAGAATGTGAAAAAGTTTTGATGACGAGTTTACTTCCTCTTTAAATACTATTAAAGATCAGGACTTAGCCTTATATATTATTTTTCAAAGGCCTCTGGTTTTGCTCTCTTGTAAAAACCTTTCTTCAAAGTGTATCTCTCCCCCCTTCAGTATCCTATGCTTCCTTGGGATCTCAGTTTGGTTCTCTTTGCCCTGAACAAACCACCCTTTGAACATATCAAGGATATACCCCTAGTTGATCCCTCGTGCAGAGCAGCCTTTTAGACACTATCTCTTCTGTCAGACATGTTCCTGAACTGGCAGCCCTTTTCTGTGAAAGGGCCTTTTCTCATATTTCACAATGACAAGGTATTTTTACATTCAAGGCCAGCCTTTCTTTCAAAAGTGGTCTCAGCATTCCACCTCGATGAGGACATTGTCCTTCCATCCTTATGCCCAACTGCTTAGCTTCCAAAGTAAATCTCTCTACTTTGCGTGGACATAGTCAGAGCTATTGGAGTATACCTCAAGGCTACTGCTCCAATCAGACGGATGGATTCCCTCTTTATCTTGTTTTGTGGACCTCACAAGGAACACCCTTCTTCAAAGTCCACCTGAGTACGATTGGTACTAAATCTGATTGCAAGAGTTTGCATTCTAAAAGAGACATTTCCCCCTGCCCTTTTTACGTGTCCATTTCACCAGATCAGAGGGAGTTTCATGGGCATTTCGACACTAAAGGACATCAAATCATCTGCTGCTGCAGCGTTTGGTCTCAAAGTTCTCACAGTGGTGCTCTGAGGTTGGGCCTTCTAGTAAGTTTTGTTTGCCTCATTGTTGCTCATCCTTCCTATTCATTGCTTGGGGACTTCCCATGGTGTATGAATATTCTGAATACTTGACTTGCCTCCAAATACCACATCTTGGTGTACAGTACAGTACACCCTACCTTCCAATTCTTGGTTTACTCTCCTTTGCTTAGTACAAAACTGAGTACTGACAGAGTGGGGGTAGGATTATAGAGGAGCCGCCCAGGTTGGGTGTGTCCTCCAAAGCTTTGCCAGTGTCCAGAACGGTACCTGCATATAACCCCTGTTGTGGGAATAGTCTACCTTCCAAGATATGGAATTTACAGGCAAGTCTAAAGTTCTCTTTTACTTGCATATAAACTAAATGAAAAAGTTCAAAGAACATCACTTTATCCTTCATATAGTGGGGGCAGGGGAGTCTTAATATGCACTTCCTATTCAGTAATGCATAATGAAGTAAGGGATAATGATGTGCACGCAGTGTGTAGGGGTTTTCTGGGGCGCATCCCTTTCCCTGACTTGCAAAGTATTGATTGACCAGTGTAGCCAGGTCATCAAAAGCAATCCTGTTGTCTGTTGTGCTAGAAGGCCAAGGATTCCTTATCAAGTATAAAGCAGTTTTTCTGTATCTCAGTTTTCACTAACTGTATATTTACATATTATTTCTTGTAAATTAATAACGGCCTTTTATATCCTCTTTGAAGATCTGCCGGTGATGTTCCCAATGGGACAGCTAATGAAACAGCATCCAGTTACACAGAGCAGAATGCCTTTAATGCGCAAATAGCAAATGGAGACAGCGGTCACTCTCCTTCTCACGTTGCACCCAGACCCAAAAATACACCAGCACCAAATCCACCCTCTGCCCAGGCTGGCACTCCAACTGGTATGTATGCTGCACAATAATAAAAAATCAAAACACCTGTCAACTTGCCTTTTCTCTACCCATCTTCTTGGGGTACCCTATTAAAGAACAACACTAGTCGAACAGAAAAACCATATTATTTAAAACAAGCACTCAGCATAACATTATTCTGTGCAGTTTGGATGTGTGGCAAAAGGAGAAGATTCTTATGCATCATATCATATAGGAGTATGTATACTTACACACACATATATATATATATATATATATATATATATATATATATATATATATATATATATATATATATCATTTATTTATGTTTTAGCACAGTTCTGCTCAGCTATAATATGTTCAGAAATTGCTATTACCAGCCTCAGATTCTGATATTTTTAATTCTTTCTCTCATGTGTGAGATTAATAGAGGCATTGGGACAGATTTTCTTTCTTTACAGAATGCTTTGTAGTTATCCTTATTTTACACTAGGACAATGGAAACGTGTTTAGATGCAGGTAGAGCTTAGTAAAGCTCTTTAGGTTTAAGTGTTTGTAGCATGCTGAATATAGAGATGGCCGGAGTTCGCAAATAAACTCATCTTGGCTTCAGTGCGAGTGTCTGTCACAAGACTGTGAAGCACAGGGACTGAGCTTACAACATAGGCTTTGTGTGCCATACCCCATTTAAAGAACAATGGTCTTTTTTAAAGTTTTTTTTAAATATAAATGGGAAATGTGTTAATGTAATGCAAAGAGGCTTGTCAGTGTGTATTATTATTATTGGACTAAACCTTTTTTTCTTATGTATGGTTTGCAATATTTATATATTTGCGGGGGGGGGGGGGGGGGATGGGCTTTTGATGATGTATTCTCACTGCTCATTGAAACCAATAGTCTCTCTGCGGTACTGATTGATAACCAGAGATCATCTGATCAAGGCTGGGAGCAGCAGATTTTTGATGACAAAACTTTTTTTTTTTTTTTTTTTTAAGGGAAAAGTGAGAGAGTTGGTAATGCTGATGCATTTCCTTTTGATCCATGTGAAGTGCAAATCTTAATAATAGATCCACTTTAACCCACTTAACCACAAAATGTAGTCTCCTTAGCAACATGCAGTCCTTTTGCATTCTTTTTCCACACAAGATAATTTGTGGTAACTGATATCATGGCAGAAGGAGGATCTTGTCTGTGTTTCAGCAATGCACCATCTACCAGCATGCTAGATTAACTTGTACCTGAAATAGTTTGAAAAAGCCCCTAATCTCAATAAAATAGAGTGCTGAGGAGCTATTTAATATGACCATTCAGCACCTAATATTTTCCCTTTGATTGGAGAGCAGTTCATGTGCTGGACTTGCAGGCAGAGTATGTAGACAGCTGTCAGGTGATGGGATAATAGAGTATGTCAGATTGTTAGAGCGAGGGTGCTGCATAAGAATTCCTGGCTGAGGATATCAAAACTGTAGCACGCTCTGTGAAAAAATGTAGCCAACTATCTTAATCGTATAGTGCCAGACACAGGCAAAGTAATACTAATCTGTGGGTTATAGGCTTGTACCTTTAAGTGACTGTACACTGGCAAGCTTTCGAAGTCACACCCAATGGGTGCCTACACTAGAAATAAAATACAAAAGAAAATGAGGGTATCTGCAAAATTCTTAAATTTATAAAATCAAAACTATAAAAATCAGCACAACCAACACCAATAATGAAATCTAACTGATAAGAAAGGCTGCAGGCACTAATTATGCTTTCACTGCAGGCAGTAGGTAGAAAATCAAAACGACAGCAGTGCTGCGCCAAAATACATGATATACAGTGAGTGAACTAATATAATGCTATTGATGAATGTATCAACTAAAAAGTTCATATAATAAACGATGCAATATCAAAAAGTCAAAGTGCAATATCAACAAAAAATATTTTTTTTCATCAATAGCATTATATTGGTTTATGTACTGTATATTGCACATTTTGCACAAATTGCTTATTTTGCACTTTATGGACTCTTTTTGATTATGCATGTCTAATCATATGCTTTTTCTGTGCGGAGTTTATTCACTATCAGCATTTACAGTATATTAGTTCACTCGCTGCATATTACATTTTTTGTTGATTTTGCACTTTGACTTTTTGATATTGCACCATTTATTATATTAACTGTTTAGTTGATACATTTATCAAATAGCATTATATTAGTTAATTCCCTTGTATATCATGTATTTTGGCACAGCACTGCTGTCGTTTTTGATTTTCTTAAATATATAAGCCTATTCACTTGTTAACCACTTCTGGACTGGAAGGATTTACCCCTTTAATGACCAGGCCATTTTTTGCAATTTGGCACTGCGTGACTGTTAACTGACAATTGCGCAGTCATGCAATGCTGTACCCAAACAAAATTTACGTCTTTTTTCCCTTTTGAATAGAACTTCCATCTGGTGGTATTTAATCACCTCTATGGTTTTTATTTTTTGTGCTATAAACTAGAAAATACCGAAAAGTTTGAGAAAAAAATGACATTTTCTAATTTTTCTTATAAAAAATATCCCATAAACTCAAATTTGTCATACAATTAGGCCAAAATGTATTTAGCTACATGTCTTTGATACCAAAAATCTCAAGCGTATATTTATTGGTTTGCGCAAAAGTTATAGCGTCTAAAAAATATGGTATATATACTGGAATTTACGCAGCTTTTACTTTCTGACTGCCTAGCACTCCTTTCTTGAAGTGCTAAAATGAAAAGGCAGTACAACCCCCCCCCAAAAACAAATTACCCATTTTTGGAAAGTAGACACCCCAAGGAATTTCCTGAGAGGCATGTTGAGCTCATTGAATATTTAATTTTTTTCTCACAGGTGTTTGAAATATGACCAAAACATTAAATTACACCCCAAAATACATTCTGCTGCTTCTCCTGAGTATGAAGCTACCACATGTGTGATACTTTTTGGCAGTCTAGCCGCGTACAGGACCCGAAAACCAATCACTGCCTTCAGGCTTTCTAAGGGTGTAAATCGTTGATTTCACTCGTCACTACCTATCAGTTTTCGAGGCCATTAAATGTCAAGATAGCAGACCCCCCCCCCCCCAAATGACCCCTTTTTGGAAAGTAGACACTCTAAGCTATTTGCTTGCTTAAAAATCCATTTTCCTTTACTTTCTTTATTTTCCAAAACTAATGAGAGCTTCAAAATACTCACCATTCCTCTTAGCAAATACCTTTGGGTGTCTACTCCCCGAAAAGGGGTAATTTTGCGGCGGGGCTGTGTGTGTGTGTGTATGTGCTATCATAACATTTCATGGCCTCACATGTGGTATCCCCGTACTCAGGAGAAACAGACAAAGTATTTTGGGGGTGTCATTTCACATATAGCCATGGCATGTTTGAGCAATATATAATTTAAGTGACAACTTTATGTAAAAAAATAAAACATTTTGGCTTTTCCTGATACTTGTGGCAAAATATAAAATATTCCATGGACTCCACATGCCTCTCAGCAAATAGATTGGAGTGTCTACTTTCCAAAATGGGGTTATTTGGGGAAGGGGAGGGGGGGTTTGAACTGTCCTGGCATTTTATGCCCAATATTGGAAGCTTATACCACTCTTCTAAACACTTGAAGACCAAGCCTTTTCTGACACTTTTTGTTTACATTAATTTTTTTTTATTTTTTTTACTAGAAAATTACTTTAAACCTTCAGACATTATACTTTTTTTTTTTTTTTTTAAAGCAGAGGCCCTACGGAACAAAATGGTGGGTGTTGCATATTTTTTTGTCACATGGTATTTGCGCAGAGATTTAACAAACGCAATTGTTTGGGGAAAAAAAACACCTTTTTTTAAAATTGAATGCACAAATACACTATATGTTGCCCAGTTGTTTGGTAAAATATAAAAGATGATTTTATGCCGAGTACATAGATACCAAACATGACATGCTTTAAAATTGCGCACGCCCATGCAGCGGCGACAAACTACGTACATTTTTAAAAGCCTTTACAGGTTACCACTTTAGATTTACAGGGGAGGTCTACTGCAAGAATTAATGCCCTTGATCTGACGTTTGTGGCGATACCTCACATGCATGCTGCAGTTGCTGATTACATATGACACCAGACCAAAGCTTGCGTTCGCCTTTGCAGGCAAACGCGGGGGGACAGAGGTGCTTGAATTATTTTTTTTTTATTATTTATTTTGCTTTTTTTTTTTTTTATTTTGACACCTTCCCTTTCATTTTTTTTAAATCATTTTTATTATTTAAATATCCCCTATGATAGCAATAAGTAGTGACAGGTACTCTTTTGTTAAAAAAAAAAAAAATTGGGGTCTATTGGACTCTAGATCTCTCTTCTGCCCTTAAAGCATCTGACCACACCAAGATTGGTGTGATCAGATGCTTTCCCAATGGCGCTGTTAATATGTGGTGAAACCGAAGTCATGAATGCTTGTAGCTTCTAGTATCTTAGGCTATAGAGATGATTGGAGCCATTGTGGTCCCCAATCAGCTCTATGGTCAGCTGACTGAACCACCGGCTGCAGTCTCGGGTTACCTAGTGGGACAGGAGAGCCCGAGAAAACCATGGAAGGTGGCAGACTAGCGGCTAATTATCTGCGAGGATTGCTTTAACATGAAAGCTGACCGCTGGCTGTAAAAAAAAAAAAACAAAAAAAAAACTATACCAGAAAGCGTGTGGTATGCCCACCATTAGACAGCATCCTCCCACTTCTTATGATGGGCATACATGCAATGTCCTTTTTTTTTTTTTTCGTTCAGCCCCCCCCCCCCCCCATGCCCTATGCTTCGCCGTATATGCTCTCTCTTTTAACTGTGGTGGTGAAACCGCCACTTACAGAGCTGCAATCATTAATTCCCGTATATATGGTGAGGGCAAATAATGTTGCTGTCAGAATAAACAAATCAGTGCTGCAGCTGATGGGCATACCTGCAAAGAAGACAATGGTTAACAAAACACAGTAACAATAAAAAATTACAGTAAAAGTAGAGTAAGAAAAGAAAATTAACTCCATAAAAGACCACTTTTTTGGGCTTCTATATTTTTTAATTTTTAATTTTTTTTTTTTTTTGTAACTGTAAAAAAACTGTTCCAGGCTAGGGTCTCTTAAAATGCAATAGCCAACATCTTTCGAGACCCTGTATGAAAAAGTGTGCCCTAGACTGTGCCGTGCTGTACCCTATACTAATACTCTACTAGTGTGTGGTAGTGACAGAAACAGTCCCCAATGCAGAGACCAGGTTGGCCAGGACAGGAGGGACAAAAATAGCAGGTGTCACGTTTGTATCTGTGTTTCTCTATCGCTCATTGACAGACGTAGTCTTCTTGATTCTCAAGAGCTGGGTTATGTTGTCTCCGCAGGAGTAGGACTAGGCAGAATGACAAAACGTTCTGGCTCCACCCTAGGGGGCAGTCCCTGAGGGTATATCCTCCCTCTCTCTGCTACAGGGAATCAGTTTTTTTTCTGTCTAGTCAGGAGTAAGGACCTAAGTTCCTTGCTGGGATCTTTTGGTCCTGGCAAGACTTATTTTCTTTAAGAAAAAGACATTTTTTAGGTAGTTTTCTCCAGTGTTTTTTTCCTGTGAGATCTTCAAGCAAAAATGCCGGACTGGGCGACACTTGTGGTCACCCCAGCCGGCCTACGAGCGCGTGCAGACCATGGCATTGCGCTTGGTCGGCCGCGACATATTCAAGTAAGTATGCAGGGCCGGGCGACAGGCTGGATGTTGAGATCCAGTGGTCACCCCGGTTTCTGCCTAAAAGCGCGTGCAGACCAGTGCGCTGAGTCGGCCGCGACGGAGTCCCAGTAAAGGGACTGACTTTGCGAGTTAAAAGCTCGCTTGGACGCCAGGACCAGAGAGTCGAGGCGTCCACAAACCCCCACCCCGGTGGAGAGGGTATTATGAAGAGAGGGTGCCTGTCGGTTACAAGTCCCCCTTGTAATACAGCATGTGTTTGTGGGAAGTGGACTTGGTTCAAGCGCTAACACTCTACCCAGCAGACTGTAACATTACAGTAGACATAGGAGGTATAATCCTACCTTATGTGCAGTGTATCTCTGTAGATCCATATGTCACCTCTCAGCAGAGTGCAGGTGGATGTGCTGGGAAGACGATATCGGCGGTCCGCCGCCATTTTGCCGTAGACCGAATGCATATATGTCCTCAGGTCACGCCGGCCGCCATGTTTTTGGAGTCTTATGTCTCTTCTATGGGGGCGGCCATGTTTTGTGAGCCCAGCTACCTCGTGGAGGGCTGGGAATGCCGGAAGGCGTACACAGGGGGCGGAGCCACGCCTTCTGCCCGGGAAAAAGCAAACAGCTCCTTCCAGTCTGTGTAAGACAGACGCTGGCTGCAGTTTGTTGGAAACTGCACTGCATCGGTTGGTGAGCCTTGGGGGTCCCTCTCTCTCTCTCTGGGATCGAGAAGCAGGTACTCTGAGGGGCGCTATTGCGCTAGGGGGAGACACACAAAAAAAAAAAAAAAAAAAAAAAGAAAAAGTTTTTTTGTTTTTGCTGGCAAAAGTGTCCTGTATTAACATGGACCCTGCCACTCATGTATCTCCTCCGGATCCCCTCGAGGGGTCTGTGGGATCCTCCAGCACCCCATTGACAATTGAATCTTTGTCAGCTATTATGGAAACTTTGTGTCCCGGGTGGAAGTGGCTTGTCAGGGACAGGGCGCAAGAAAGCGACCCCCGCCTAACCCCTTATTTTCTGAAACCTCGGATTCAGACTCTGAGCCTATTTCTGCAGTTGCAGGTACTTCATCTGGTATTGGTGTCTCGGGTCCTGTCTCTTCAGACAGTGAGGAGGATGTTTCGGCATCCGCCATAGCCCGAGAGGAAGCGTTGGTAAACGCACTCATTGTATCTGTTCAAGAGACTTTAAGGTTACAGGGTATTCCATCAGAAATAGCTGAAACTGAGATCCCCTTTGGGACTAAAAAGCGCATCAAAGTAGCAAAGGTTTTTCCATTGCCCAAATGTTTTGGCAATCCAATCGATGAAAAATGGCGTCTGCCAAAACGCACTTTTAATATTTCTAAACGCATTGACAGGCGTTATCCGTTTGAGGAAACCCTTATTAAGAAATGGACAGAACCACCTGTGGTGGATTCACCAATTGCTAGATTGAATAAAGCCACGGTTATTCCTTTAGAAGACGCTCCGTCTTTTAAAGATCCAGTGGATCGCAAGATAGAAGCTATGTCTCGCACCATGTTTTCCTTGATTGGATCAGCTTTCAGGCCAATAATTGCTATTGGTCTGGTTTCGCAGGCTGTAACTGAATGGACCAAGTGGTTACGCCGGGACTTAGAAGAAGTCCCTCAGGCGGTATCCGATTTGTTGGAACAAATGATACAGGGGTTACAGTTTGTATGTGATGCGGCGTTAGACCCCACTCCATTAATGGCGCGAGCATCAGTCTCAGCAGTGGTTCTCAGGCGTACACTGTGGCTAAAAGGTTGGATAGCCGACCAAGGTTCCAAAAAAGCATTGGCTAATATCCCCTTTTCAGGAGAGCGTCTATTTGGAGCCAACTTAGATGAGATCATTAAGGATCTCACCGGTGGAAAAAGCACCTTTTTACCGCAAAATTTTAAAGGTAGAGGAACTCGTCAAAGACGAGGGCCTTCTTTTTCTGCTCACAAGAGGTTTTTTTCGTCCAGCGGGTGAAAAAACTAAGTCCTCCAAAGCTCCTGCAGGAGGCATCAGGGGTCGTTGGTCGGGCAAGCAAAAGCCTGCCCCCTCCAGACCTGAAGATAAAACCATCCAAAGCCTGAAGGTGCGCCCCCACCCATAACTGGGGTGGGGGGACGTCTTCGCCGGTTCCCGGATCCATGGCTTTCCAGAATCCCGGACAAATGGGTTTGCGAAGTCATAAAGTCAGGGTACAAGATCGAGTTTCGATCTCTCCCACCGGCGCGATTCTTCCCTTCCAATATCCGACTATCTCCGGATCGTCTAGAAGATCTGCGGAGAGCAGTCACAGATCTACTACAACAAGGAGTGGTAGTCCACGTTCCTTGGACAGAACGGTTTCAAGGGTTTTATTCAAACCTGTTTACAATACCCAGGAAAGAGGGCAAAGTGCGTCCAATTCTGGACTTAAGAGCACTCAATTCTTTCGTCAACATAAGAAGATTCAGAATGGAGTCCATTCGCACGGTAGCAGCCTTCCTGCATCCAGGGGATGTCCTAGCGTCCATAGACATCAAGGACGCCTATCTTCACATTCCCATTTTCGCAGGACATCAGCGTTTTCTACGCTTTTCCGTAGAGGAGAACCACTATCAGTTTGTGGCATTACCTTTCGGTCTCGCCACGGCTCCGCGGGTCTTCACAAAGGTGTTGGCCCCAATGTTGGCACTTCTGCGCCAAAGAGGTATATCGATTCTAGGTTACCTAGACGATCTTCTGCTTCATGCAGAGTCTCCTCAGACCTTGCTACAAAACATAGAAATTACTATGATTTCTTTACAGGAATTCGGGTGGCTGGTGAACCAGCAAAAGTCATTTCTGGTTCCCACCCAGAGGCTCGAATATCTGGGTCTAATTCTAGACACAGTCAGGACAAGAGTTTTCCTTCCGGTAGGGAAACTCCGAAAGATTCAATCAGCAGTCCAGTTGTTACTGTCCAACAGCTGGTCTTCCCTTTGGACTTGCATGAGGGTTCTGGGGTTGATGGTGGCTTCATTCGAAGCAGTCCCATTTGCCCAGTCCCATACCCGAATTCTTCAGCAAGAGATCCTTCTCAGATGGAATCGGAATCCGGAATCCCTGGACAATCAGATCCGATTGAGCAAACAGACCAGAGAGTCTCTGGTTTGGTGGCTTCGGTCTCCAATGCTCAGCCAGGGAAAGTCATTTCTGCCAATATATTGAACGATAGTGATCACGGATGCCAGTCTATCCGGATGGGGAGGAATTCTCGGTCAGTTATCTGTCCAGGGACTTTGGTCCCCGGAAGAATCCAGATTACCGATAAATGTATTGGAACTGAGAGCGATCAGACTTTGTCTGATTCACTGGACCGAGCAGCTCCAGGGCAGCCCGGTTCGGATCCAGTCGGACAATGCCACGGCCGTGGCTTATGTCAATCATCAGGGGGGCACCAAGAGTGTCCGAGCGGCCAAAGAAGTGGCTTGCATTCTTCGCTGGGCGGAACGATTTGTTCCAGCAATCTCTGCGGTGTTCATTCCGGGGGTGGAGAATTGGCAGGCAGATTATCTCAGCCGTCAGACCCTGGATCAGGGGGAATGGTCCCTCCATCCAGACGTTTTCCACCAGTTGTGCCTACGGTGGGGCACCCCGGATGTGGATCTGTTGGCATCACGATTCAACAGGAAAGTTCCGAGATTCGTGGCTCGCTCCCGCGATCCTCTAGCAGAAACCGCAGACGCACTGATCGCCCCGTGGGGGCAATACCAGCTAATATATGCCTTCCCTCCTCTCGCGTTACTGCCAAGACTTCTTCGCAGGGTAGAGGAGGAAGGAATCCCAGTAATCCTGGTAGCTCCGGACTGGCCTCGTCGAGCTTGGTACGCCGACATGGTCAGACTGGTGGCGGACGTCCCATGGAGACTTCCTCTCAGGGAGGATCTACTGTCTCAGGGACCGATCTTCCATCCTGCTTTACGATCGCTGGCTTTAACGGCCTGGCTATTGAGACCCAGGTGCTGAAGGACAAAGGTTTGTCAGCTTCAGTTATTCCTACTCTAGTTGAAGCAAGGAAAGCGACTTCCAGAAAGATTTATCATCGCACATGGAAGTCCTACATTGCATGGTGTGAACCTTTGGGGTTCCGTCCTCGGTCTTATTCGATTAGTCGAATATTGGCTTTTCTGCAACAAGGGGTTGAGCAGAAACTGGCCTTGAGTACTATCAAGGGTCAGGTCTCAGCATTAGCCATCTTCTTTCAGAAGCCTCTGGCTACTCATTCCTTGGTGCGGAATTTCATCCAGGGGGTGCAACATCTGGCTCCGCCAGTGCACGCGCCGTTACCCCCCTGGGATCTTAATTTAGTGTTGTCGGTTCTTCAGAAACCTCCCTTTGAAGATATTAGGGAGATTCCTCTACCCACGTTGTCCCAGAAGGTGGCCTTCTTGGTGGCTATTACTTCTGCACGCAGGGTGTCAGAGCTGGCCGCATTATCTTGTCGTTCACCATATCTGGTGGTTCATAGAGATAAGGTGGTTCTTCGTCCGAATCCATCCTTCCTACCAAAAGTGGTTTCAGAATTTCATCTGAATGAAGAAATTGTATTACCTTCCCTGTGTCCTAAGCCCAGTCATCCTCGGGAATTTGCTTTGCACTCCTTGGATTTGGTCCGGGCGATCAGGGTATACTTGAAAACGACAGACTCGTTTCGCAAGACGGATTCACTTTTTGTGATCCCAGATGGACCCAAAAAGGGGTTGCCTGCATCTGCCGCGACCATTTCCAGATGGATCAGACAGACGGTAGTACAGGCTTATTCTATTAAGGGTCGGGAGCCCCCGTTCCCTGTTAAGGCGCACTCCACTCGGGCACTTAGTGCGTCATGGGCCTTTCGCCATCAGGCGTCAGTGGTCCAGGTGTGCAAGGCGGCTACCTGGTCGTCGGTGCATACCTTCTCTAAACATTATAAAGTTGATGTAATGGCATCGTCTGATGCCTCATTTGGCCGCAAGGTTTTGCAGGCCGCAATTTGAGGAGACCAGTGGGCTACCTCGAGGGTTTTTTTCCGTTGGAAAATTTTTTCTTTTAGTCTCATTCTTTGTTTATAATGAGCCTTTAAAACTTCTAGTTTGGCACCGGTTGGGCCTACTAGATTGGATTTGATTTTGTCAATCCCACCCCTCATTTGTGGCACTGCTTCTGGATGTCCCAGCTCTTGAGAATCAAGAAGACTACGTCTGTCAATGAGCGATAGAGAAAAATGGATTTTTGTAAGAACTTACCGTAAAATCCTTTTCTCTTAAGCTCATTGACAGACGTAGTAACCGCCCCTCTATCATTGAGTTGGGTTGGGTTAAATTCTCTGTACTGCTTTAAACAGAACTGATTCCCTGTAGCAGAGAGAGGGAGGATATACCCTCAGGGACTGCCCCCTAGGGTGGAGCCAGAACGTTTTGTCATTCTGCCTAGTCCTACTCCTGCGGAGACAACATAACCCAGCTCTTGAGAATCAAGAAGACTACGTCTGTCAATGAGCTTAAGAGAAAAGGATTTTACGGTAAGTTCTTACAAAAATCCATTTTTTCTATAGACACATCATCTTCTTTGGGGTGTTCTTTGGGTAGGGGTACTAGGGAGAACATCCAGGCAGGAAAAAGCCTCTCATGCAGCCGGCTCACTGCATCTGGGTTGTGTATTTGGGCCACAGCACCTTCTAATTTTAGGAAGGATCCACTTCTTCCTGACGCTTTGTATTGTACCAGCATCTGGCCTTACGAGCAATTAAGTACGGATCCATCATCTGGTCGTTGAAGTCCACCCCTCCCATGTTAAGGTTGTATTTGTGGACTCGGGGCTTCTCAACAACACCAGTCGTCGTTGCAATTTGGACTGTCGTATCTGCATTGATGGAGGACAGAACAAAAACATTCCGTGTCTCCCTCCACTTCACTGCAAGCAATTTATTACACTTCAAGCGGGCTCTCTGCCCCCGTTTAAGTCGGGAATCTTCAAGTCGTTTGGGGAAGCCCCGAAGATTAGGTCACACGGTGCTACGTGCCAATTCCATAATCTAAATGGTGACTAAAAAGTGACACCTGTGTAATAATTGTCCACTAATAAATGGTACCCCTTTCCGAATAAGGGTGACACTAAGTCCCAAACAATCTTGCCACTGCTCCCCATGTAGTCTGGGCAGTTGGGGGACTCCACATTTCTATCTTTTCCCTCGTAAACCCGGAAACGACATGTATAGCCTGTTGCCCAGTCACAGAGCTTATACATCTTGACCCCATATCTGGCACGCTTGCTGGGGAGAAACTGAAAGCAAGACGGACAGAAAATTTTATCAGGTACTGATCAGCTCAGACAGCTTTTTGGGGCGTATACAAGACTGCAAAGTTCTGGTTGAAGTGGTTTACGAGGGGCCGAATTTTGTGGAGCGGGTCATAGCCAGGGTCACCCCCAAGGACTTCAGTTCATTGTCACTGAAGTGCATGAACTGCAAGATTTGCTCGTATCTAGTCCTGGCCACGGCAGTAGAGAACACGGGCATATGGTGAATTGGGTCAGTGGACCAAAATGACCGCAACTCACTCTTAGTAATGCTCATGATGAGAGATAGGCCTACAAAGGTTTTAAATGCGGAAACAGTGATACGTTTCCATGCAAGTTCCTCTGGCAAGGGTCAAATTTGGATTTGCGGCGATGAATTGAGCGGCATATACATTTCTTTGGTCCACAATAGATCTTTCGTGAAAAACCGCTCATGAAAACCAAGGGCAGTAAAATCTTCTGTTTCCACCTTAATTCTGGGTTGGCCAGTGAACGGGGGAAGTACAGGCGCTCCAGAAGTGGTGGGCACCCAATCAGGATTTGCAAGCGCATTAGGAAGGACACCATGGGCTCTACAGGCCTATCTTCCAATTCTTGGTGGCTGCGGGACACTACTTGTGCTAGCCACCGCACCAGCTTTGACTGTACTTATGGGACTCGCCATGTCACCAAGTGTTACTGCAAGTGTTACTTGACTATGACCAGGATGTACTAAGCCACTGGTGCTTGCCATTTCACCAGAAGGTTGAGCGGCACTAGTGCCGACACTCTGCTGCATATGAGAACCCTGAGGTTGTTGCACCCAGCAACAGAGGAACTGGGTGGGGTACGCCTGACCTTAGCTGGGACCAGTACTCCATTGTCAGAGCTATCTGTCAGGATGTTGCTGCTCTTTACAGGTTCAAATACTAAGCCTGATTCTGACAGTGAGACTTCCTCATCGCTCTCATCTGTCATGCTCAGCATCGTGTAGGCCTCCTTGCTAGTGTACCTCTGTTTGGACATTTTGGCCAATAAATTTATAGGTACCTAGTGTGACTCACAGGTTAAAAAAAGCCCCTGGTTGTCAAGGACTGTTTGAACCGCTACCAAAAAATGTACCTGCTAGTGCTAGCAGAGATCAGGCCTGACTGCTAACGCTTCGGTTTAGTGTGCTGTGTATTGGAAGTGACAGTAATGTGTTGATTCTGTACTTCTTGTGGGGGGAAGCAGATGGACTAAACACAGGTGCTGGCATGCGTCGGGGCTGATTCTGCTAACGCTGCGTTTTGGGAACACTATACTAAACTTTTGGGGACGCTAGTATAGTTCTGATCAGAACAAAGCTATTGATCCGTTCAGACACTATACTACGGTAGTAATGTAGGTGGTTAGTGTGTGTCACTGGCAATCAAAGGGTTAAAATTTATTACTAAATATGTGGCGGGCAATCTGACGCTGTCCTGAATTGATGCTAACTAACGTTAACTGACAGTGATCAGAAAAAAACATCTGTACACTATAATAGGGACACTGTGACAGAGCAATGAAGGGGTTAAGTGGGAGTGATCAGGGAGTTAAATCTGTATTAGGGGATATTTGGCGGGTACCCTCAACCTATCTGGGACTCCCTCTAACTACCACTGTCTCTCACGCTAACTGAAATCACAAGTGACACTAATACAGTGATCAGTAAATTTATCGGTATACTGTATATAGTGTACACTGGGACAGGGAGTGAAAGGGTTAATGGGGGTGATCAGGGGGTTAAATCTTCGGTTTAGAGTACCCACCATATATCCCCTATCTGGGACTATCACTAACTGTCTCTCGCACTCAATGAAGTCACAAGTGACACCAATACAGTTATCAGTAAATGTATCTGTATACTGTATATAGTGTGCACTGTGACAGGGAGTGAAAGGGTTAACTGGGGGGCGATCAGGGGATTAAATGTGTGCCTATGTGTGCTGGTTTCAGTGTACTGCTTGTCTACTCACAGTAGATGTTCCCTCCTCTCACGCTAGAAACGAAAAGGACTCCAGGAGAGGAGATTTTATAATTTCCTGTGCCTGTGTTTACATTACATGGGCACAAGACGTTCTGTAATTGGCCAGAATCGATCAACAAGTCCAGGCCAAAAATCATGTACCTAATGACTGATCAGTTCTGAACCAAATCAGAACAACCCCCCTAGCCCTGTGCACGACTAAATTATAGGTGCGACAATTCGCGCAGCCGAGCCGTCTTGGCGCAGTATATCTGTGGCGGGCGGTTGGCAACTGGTTAAGTGTTGCCATAGTAACCAAACAACCATACCATACAAAAAATACACCCTACTCCACAGGTTAAAGCACTATGGTCTGGTGAAAAAGTGGTTACACAGTTGGCAAACATGAACAAAATTCCCCCTGCGGTAGGACTCTGAAGGCACGAAGTACTAAATAATGTAAATAAAAATCAGTTTTATTTAAGTTTGCATAAAAACGTCAATGCTATATGGACATGGTTGAACATGGAATACATATTACACAAAGGTACTAGGCGAAAAGGGATGGACGTCCTCCAGCCGACGCGTCGGGGCTTTCACAGCTCCTTCTTTAGGGGTGTAATTGGCATCAACCTTTATAGATTATATTGGTGTATACAGCATTGCCATGTCAGCATTTAAAAACAAGATCTCAGGAGAGCTGCCACTTCACCTAAGGATATGATTAGCACCCAATGTATATACAAGGCTGTGAGGTAGGTATGGCTAGAAAGCAATACTTAGCCCAACCAGTGTGATTCTTGGTTACAAAGGCCTGACAGACAGGTTCCAGTATCAGTGAGCATCAAATGTGGCCTTTCTCTCCGGAGGTTTGAAGATGTTGGCAAACAAAGCATACTGTTATGCATTACGTTTAAGATGGATAGTATCAAAAAGAGTAAAAACATTATCAAAAATGACTCCATATTAAGAATACACAGTGCTTACCGCAAATAACACCAAAGTGCATATAAAACAAAACTATGTACACAAATAAACATCTGGATGTCTAGTATAGATATATGTGTCTCAAACATCCAGCTCAGACAAATAACCACATTGTATTTGACAAAATAGTCAAGCTGGGAAAAAGTGACACACATATACAGTAGGTATAGAAAACAATCACCCCCCTTTAAAATAATCACTTTGTGTTGCTTTGCAACCTGAAATGAAGAGACACAGTTTTTGTTTAATCCAGCTGTAATTACCCAACGTATAACGTGCAACTTATGACATTCAAGTGAAAGATATAACAGCATGTCAGCAAAAATAAAATAAAATAAAAACAGAATTACTGAGTTGGAAAAAAAGGATCACCCCTCTTATGTCAGTACTGTATTTTGTTTGACCGCCTTTTGCTTTATTTACAGCCTTTAGTCTGTTGGGATAAGTCTATACTAACTTTGCACATCTAAATTTTGCAATATTTGCTCACTCTTCTTTTCAGAACTGTTCAAGTTCAGTTAAATTTGATAGTAACTCTTTGTGAAATGCAGTCTTCAAGTCCTTCCACAATTTCAATGTGGTTTAAAAAGGTTGTAAACCTCCGAATTTTTTTTTTTTTTTTTAAAAACGAACACCTGAAAGAAAAACACATAATGAGCTAGTATGCATTGCATACTAGCTCATTAAGAAATACTTACCTAAGAACGAAGCCCCCGAAGTGCCGACCGCTCACCTCTCTCATGGGTGACATGTTGTGTCGACCTTCTTCCGGGTTTGCGGCATCCGGCCATCTGATTGGCTGGAGCAGCAAAAACGTCACTCCCGCGCATGCGCACGGGAGCCGACGGTAGCGGCATGGGGCTCTGAAGGAACGGCACGAGTGGCTGTTCCTTCAAAACGCATGCGCCAGTGATGTCACTGGCTGCATGCAAAGTAAATATCTCCTAAACGGTACATGTTTAGGAGATATTTACAGTATCTATAGGTAAGCCTTAATATAGGCTTACCTATAGGTACAAGTTGCAGTGGAGGGTTTACTTCCTCTTTAAGTCTGGGCTCTGAATAGACCATGAAAGGACATTCACCTTTTTCTCCTTCGACCACTGTGTGGTCAATTTGCTGTGTGCTTTGGGTTATTGTCATGTTGGAAGGTAAATCTCCTTCCCATTGACAACTTTCTGGCAGAGGGCAGCAGATTTTCCTCAATAATTTGATCGTATTTTGCCCTATTTTTCCTTCTATCCTGACAAGTGCTCCAGTTCTTGCTGCAGAAAAACACCCCCAAAACAGGATTTCTCTAGCGCTCATTGACAGACGTAGTCCTCGGTGATACACCACCTTCGGGTTATGTTGCCTCCACAGGAGCAGGACTAGACAGGAAATTAAAAAGCTCTGGCCACACCCTAGGGGCAGTCCCAGAGGGTATATCCTCTCTCTCTCTGCCTCAGCAAATCAGTTATTTTCTGTCTAGTTAGGAGTAAGGACCTAGATACCTTGCTGGGATCTTAGGTCCTGGCAAGAATTTTTTTCTTAAAGGATTGTTAGACAGCTTTTTTTCTCCAGTGTTCCTGTGAGATCTTCAAGCAAGAAAGCTGAACTGGGCGACGGGCTGGATGTTGAGATCCGGTGGTCACCCCAGTTCAGCCTACGAGCGCGTGCAGGCCATAGCTCCGCGCTGGGTCGGCCGCGACAAAGTCCCATTAAAAGGACTGAACCCGCGAGTTAAACGTCTCGCTGAAACGCCAAAGACCATGAGTCACGGCGTCCGTATCGGTCGACAGCCCTCCCGCCCCGGTGGAGAGGGGTACTGTCAGGAGTTGGTGCCCGCCTGGTTCCGGTATGGTGAGTAGTATGTTCCCCCTTTTTCCCTGACGGGTTTTGTGGTGAACGCGGGCCCCTCTCTGTATGGTAAGAAAGAGTCCTTTCTATCCTATAACATGTCACAAATCCTCCTACTTTGAGTGTGATTTTATGTGTGCAAAAGCCAGGAGGCTTGGTTTGGGAGCTAACAATCTATTGTATACATGTTTAAAAGATGTAATCTGTGGCATTCTGGGAATCTTATGGGTTAAGTATAAGCTACCTACCAGTCAGAAGCCACGGACATGTAGACTGCCTTCCAAATCAGATCTCCAGCTATTTAGCAGGCCTCCCGAACGGCCATGCGGTCCGCCAGGGCCGGTACCGCCAACCACGCCATATCCCCATGCAGAGAGAGTATTGTGTGCCCTGCAGCACACCGCTATTCAGTATAGGCCGCCGCCATTTTTTTTGCTGGATCGCACGAGCCGCCATTTTGGCGTAGCCTCGTGTCTCCAGCATGGGGGCGGCCATGTTTGAGGTGATCCTACACCTCGTGGAGCTTGGGGGAGGCACCGGAAGGCGTGCAGAGGGGCGGAGCCGCCTCCTTTCTTCCTGGGCAGCCAGCCAAAAGACTTCCTGTTTGTCAAGACAGCGCTGTAAGCTGTTGCAGTTTAACTCTGAGCATCAAGTGGTGAGCCTGGGGGTTTATCTCTCTCTCTCTCGATCGATAGGGATCCCTAGCAGGTAACACTAAGGGGTTTTTTGTGGCGCTGGGGGTCAGAAAAAAAAAAAAAAAAAAAAAAGTTTTTTTCTTTACTTTTGAATTATATTATCCAGGAAGTAACTGGAGTTATTATGGACCCTGCCACACATATTACCCCACCTGTTTCCCTCGAGGGGGCCTCGGGACCCGCCGGTGCACAGAGTATAGAGTCATTTACAGCAATTTTGGAGTCTATGGTGGCTCGGGTGGAGGCGGCCTGTCAGGGACGGGGGTCAAGGAAGCGACCCCCGCCTACCCCTATACTATCTGACACCTCTGACTCAGATTCAGAGATGGTCACTGCAGTTGCAGGTCCCTCTGCAAGGGCTGTTATCCCAGGTAAAGCCCCCTCAGACAGTGAGGAGGACGCTTCTTCTCTTGCTATAATTCAGGAAGAAGCATTGGTGGACGCACTAGTTGTGGCAGTGCAAGAAACCTTAAAACTTGAGGCTTTACCGGCAGAGGCAACTGAAACAGAGAGGCCTTTTGGGACTAATAAGCCCATCAAGACGGCGAAGGCTTTTCCTGTACCTAATTGTTTTGGTAATCAGATTAAAGGAGAATGGGAGCATTCTAAACGTACCTTTACTATTTCCAAGCGTATTGCTAGACGCTATCCGTTTGAGGAATCCACCATTAAGAAATGGACGGTACCACCAGTGGTGGATCCACCTATTTCCAGGCTGAATAAAGCCACGGTTATTCCAGTGGAGGACACTTCGTCCTTTAAGGATCCGGTGGATCGAAAGATAGAAGCAGAGTCCCGCACTATCTTTTCTCTGATAGGGTCAGCATTTAGACCAGTAATTGTTATTGGTCTAGTTTCCCAGACACTTACGGAATGGGCGAAAATGGTACGCCAAGATCTTAGGGGAAAAGATATTCCCCAGGAGACATCTGATTTGATGGAACAGATCATACAAGGGCTACGGTTTATCTGTGACGCAGCCTTGGACACTACTCCCTTGTTAGGGCATGCATCTAAGTTAGCAGTGATCCTCAGACGTGTGCTGTGGTTAAAATGCTGGTCAGCTGACCTAGGTTCCAAAAAGACCTTGACCAATCTCCCTTTTCAGGGGAATCGTCTATTTGGGGCCAACCTAGATGAAATCATTAAGGATGCCACTGGGGGCAAGAGCACTTTTTTGCCACAGGCTGCAAAAGCTAAGGGACCTCGCAACAAGCGAGGACCTTTCTTTACCGCCCATAAAGGGCGCCCGGCTGGTACTCCCGGGAAAGGCAAGACTCCTCCAGGAGGGTTCAAGAAGGGCTGGTCGGACAAGCAGAGGACCAACCCAGCCAAACCCGAAGTAAAGGAGTACACAGCCTGAAGGTGCGCCCCCACCCGGTTTCAGGGTGGGGGGACGTTTTCACCGGTATTCAGGACATTAGATCGAGCATCAACCACTACTACCGGTGCGATTCTTCCCTTCCAACATTTAAGTACCACAGGAAGCGGTAGTTACCGTTCCCTGAATAGATCTTTTCCTTTACCTTTTCCTAAGATTAGTCCCGATACCTCACAGGAATCGGATCTGATTGACCAGATAGGCCAAGTAGCCTCTAGTCGGGTGACTTCGGTCCCTGAGGTTCAACCAGAAAAGATCACCTTTCCTGATAACTATCAGGTATCTGATAAATGTGTGGAAACAGAAAACGACCAGACTTTCTCGGATGGTCGGGGCCAGGTAGCTCTAGGGACGCCTGGTTCAGATCCAATCAGCGCCAGTGGTCCTAGAAATTCTAGGCTGGCCTCCTCAAGCCGGCCTGGCCGACTTGGACATGTTAGTCGCAGACGTTCCGTGGGAACTTCGTCTCAGGGAGTGTCTGTGGTCTCAAGGACCAATTTACCTTCGTGCTTTACAGTCGCTGGTTTTAATGGCCTGGCCATTGAGACCCAAGTACTGAAGGACAGAGGTTTGTCTACTTCAGTCATTCCTACCCTTATTAAAGCAAGGAAAGCGACTTCCAGCAAAGTCTATTATCACACATGGAAGACTTATATTGCGTGGTGCGAATCTTTAGGATTTCCTCCACGTACCTATTCGGTGTCTCGAATATTGGCTTTTTTGCAACAAGGGGTTGAGCAGAAGCTAGCCTTGAGCACCATCAAGGGTCAAGTTTCAGCATTAGCAATCTTCTTTCAGAAACCTTTAGCTACCAAATCCTTGGTGCGGAATTTCATCCAGGGGGTGCGGCACCTGGCTCCTCCAGTCCGCGCGCCCTTACCGCCCTGGGATCTTAATTTGGTTTTGTCGGTTCTACAGAAACCTCCCTTTGAAAACATCAGGGAGATTCCCTTGCTTACTTTATCCCAGAAGGTGGTCTTCTTGGTGGCTATTACTTCTGCTCGCAGGGTGTCAGAACTGGCTGCATTATCATGCCAGTCCCCATACCTAGTGATTCATAGGGATAAGGTAGTACTTCATCCTAAGCCATCTTTTCTTCCTAAGGTGGTTTCAGATTTTCATCTGAATGAAGATATTGTACTACCTTCCTTGTGTCCTCAGCCCAAGCATCATCGGGAACATGCGTTGCATTCCTTAGATGTGGTTCGGGCAATCAGGGTATACCTGAAAGCTACGGAATCATTCCGTAAGACGGATTCACTTTTTGTGATCACGGATGGCCCCAGAAAGGGTTTGCCTGCATCTGCCGCGACCATTGCCAAATGGATTAGACAAACGGTGGTACAGGCTTATTCTATTAAGGGTCAGAGTCCTCCGTTCCCTGTTAGGGCGCACTCCACTCGAGCGCTCAGTACTTCCTGGGCCTTTCGCCATCAGGCGTCAGTGGTCCAGGTATGTAAGGCGGCCACTTGGTCGTCGGTACATACCTTTACAAAATTCTATAAAATTGATGTGACGGCATCGGCGGATGCCTCATTTGGCCGCAAGGTTTTGCAGGCCGCAATTTGAGGAGACCGGTGGTCTACCTCGAGGGTTTTTTTCTGTTTGAAAAAAAAAAAAAAAAAAAGAAAATTTTTTTTCTCTCTTTTGTTGAGTCTCATCATTAAGGATGAGCATTGTAAACTTCTAGTTGGCACCGGTTGGGCCTTCTAGATTGGGATTTGATTTCATTTTCCCACCCCTCAGTTGTGATACTGCTCTGGGACGTCCCGAAGGTGGTGTATCACCGAGGACTACGTCTGTCAATGAGCGCTAGAGAAAAATGGATTTTTGTAAAATCTTACCGTAAAATCCTTTTCTCTTAGCTCATTGACAGACGTAGTCCCCGCCCCTCTGTTTTTTTGAGTTGGGTTGGGTTAAAATCTCTAAAGACTGCTTTTTCACATAACTGATTTGCTGAGGCAGAGAGAGAGAGGATATACCCTCTGGGACTGCCCCTAGGGTGCGGCCAGAGCTTTTTAATTTCCTGTCTAGTCCTGCTCCTGTGGAGGCAACATAACCCGAAGGTGGTGTATCACCGAGGACTACGTCTGTCAATGAGCTAAGAGAAAAGGATTTTACGGTAAGATTTTACAAAAATCCATTTATTACCACCTCCATGCTTTACTGTAGGAATAGTGTTATTTGGATGGTGAGCTGTATTGGATTTCCGCCTGACATATAGTTTGGCGTTGAGGCCAAATTTAATTTTAGTCTCATCTGACCATAACACCATTTTCCATGTGGCCTCAGAATCTTCAAGGTGCGTTTAAGGTAAATATTTTAAAGGGGGGGGGGGTTCTTTTTTATACCCACTGTATGCCCCAGGGCCAAAAAGATTACCACATCATATAGGTCTCAAACCTTTACATTTAACACTTCATTTCAATGGGATTATAGTTGTATTTGTACTTTAAAGGCCAAATATCTCAACTCTGACACTCAGTGAGCATTGATATTCAGCTTTTCATCCACTTGATGTTAACAAGTGCCTCCACTATAACCCTTCCCCCACTCCATGAGTCCATAGTTTTTTTTCTAGTATTCTGAGGTGATGGACCTCTTTTCCTTCAATGAGAAATTCTTAGCTTAACTAGTTTATTATTTTCCTTTAGTGTGAAGTCTTTGTATCCTTCAGTCAACTCTTCACTGTCTTCTAATGCCACAAATAGAAGCAGTAAATCTAGATCATTGCAACCTCTGGAGAGGTACCCCTTCACCCCATGCTGTGCGGACGGCCTGTAGTGATGTTTTGAGCGCTGGTTACTGCCTTAGCTCTCACTTCAGCTACGCTGCTATACAGGTCCTGGGTTGTGATCCATAACGAAGTCCAGAATTGTGGACGAGTAGAACGGGGTCACCCCTTAATAGACTGGGGGTTAGTTTTGAATTGTGTTACTTCGATGTACACTTTTCAAACTGCTGATTCTACCTAGAGCCCTTATAAGGTACTCAGTACTACTTCGTTATAGGGCGGGCTATACCTGGGTTGCTATGTTCTCATTCTAAGACATGGTTACTCTACACCTTACATCCTGCTCTGAGAGTACCCCACAGGGGAACAGCTTCAACTGTACATATGGTGGAGACCATATGTCGAAAGGCAACCATTCGCTTTGTGGAAGGCCTGCACAACAGTTCTATCATCGGTCTCTGCATTCAATAGTAGCTCTATTTCATGTACAAAAAACTTGGACTACACAACAAAAGCAGAATTCTTTGCGTCTGTGTCACAATTCCACAGCTTAAATATAACCATCTCTAGCCAGGGCTCAGAATGATACTCCCATGTCTTTAGCTGAGTAGGATGCCAATATTCCTGCCCTAGATGAGGCGGATACAGAAGGGAACTAAAAGGACATAGAGGCAGTATTAGGCGAAGCTATGGAAGATTTTTGTGCCTTAGACTGAGATAAAGTGCAATTTCGAGATTGATTCTCCTCTGTCTCACCCTGCCCTTTTGGGTACAAAGGGACCTGAAAAATCTCATTCCCTGCTCATGAACAAATGGAATATGCAATCTATGATGATTGGATCACTCCAAGGCTTTTCACTCCTCACAAAATCTTTGTGAAGTGCTTTGAGAAGCTACCTTTAAATGTGCTAAATAAAATAAAAGCTTATTATTTGCTGAACACTATCCAGTGGAAAAAGCATTCACAAAAATGTGGTCTGTTCCTCATAGTTGCCATCTTAGTCTTAACCATCTCACTGAACCTACTGAAGATGTTCGTCTTTTCAAAGGTTCTGTCCATAGAAAGTTTGAGACATCCCTTAAGGTTTTCTTTACTCTTGCAGATCTAACCCTGCAAATAGTTCACACTGCAATTTTAGCATGTCAAGCTGGAGCAAACTGGACCAGGACAATGAACAACAAACATGACCATTCCTGAATCTTTTTTTTTTTTTTTTAACCAGAGCCTTTACTACATTTGCCTTCTGTTCTGTTTTAAAGTATAGCTGCCCTAGATTAAGCCCAGCTCTGACAATTTCCTCCTCTATCACTGGAAAGTGATAACAGAAGCTGGTCTTTCAGGTCCCCCCAACAACATCTTGGATCTCAGAAAAATCAGATGGCTCTTCAACACTGGACTCCCACTCTGCAAGGATATCCAATCAGGGTGCAGTGAGACAGTGCTACAGCTATGGCCTACATAAACCACCAAGGAGACACCAGGTGCCCTGAAGGAAGCAAGCCAGATTATCTCATGGATGAACCCTAGCTGTCCAGCAACCTCTGCTGTCCACATCCCTGGAGTGGACAACTGAAAAGCAGACTATCTCAGCTGCCACCACCAGGATGGGTATGTAGATATCCTGGCCTCCAGATTCAACAACAAACTAGGTCAGTTTGTGGCTAGGACTAAGGCTCCTCACGCGCTGGCATTGGATGCCCTGGTAATCCTTAAGTCTTAGGCTAAATCTATGCTTTCCCTCCAGTGCAAATTCTACCTTGTCTTCTCAACAAGATAGAGCAAGAGAAGAAGACTGTGCGGATCTGCCTGCTCAGCGGGGAAATCTGTCCCCTGATCCCTGTCAAGCAGGCGGATTACGGGTCCGTGTCTGCTCCGCTTCTGAGCAGATATGGGCAAAGTCCTCTGTTCTCTATGGTGTGGTCAGTTTCCATCTGACGGTCATCTGATCTATCCGACGAATGGGGAAGGAATCCCCATCTGTCTTTTTGTAGCGGACAGGATCGGATTGGATGTCGTTGGGTGTGAACGGACACATGTACATTGACATCAGTCGCTCCAGTGAGGGCAATTGAGGGTTTGATTGCGTCCGTCTAAAAAACTGACAGACGGGCCCAGTCAGTCTGCACGTGTGAAAGGAGCCTTTACATTGACATTGCTCCAGCCCCCTCCTTCGGGATTCGTCAGACGCACAACATCTGCCACTATGTGTGATATAGTCAGGCCCATAAATATTGGGACATCGACACAATTCTAATCTTTTTGGCTCTATACACCACCACAATGGATTTGAAATGAAACAAAGCTGTGCTTTAACTGCAGACTTTCAGCTTTAATTTGAGGGTATTTACATCCAAATCAGGTGAAAGGTGTAGGAATTACTACAGTTTGTATATGTGCCTCCCACTTTTTAAGGGACCAAAAGTAATGGGACAGTTGGCTGCTCAGCTGTTCCATGGCCAGGTGTGTGTTATTCCCTCATTATCCCATTTACAAGGAGCAGATAAAAGGTCCAGAGTTATTTCAAGTGTGCTATTTGCATTTGGAATCTGTTGCTGTCAACTCTCAGTATGAGATCCAAAGAGCTGTCACTATCAGTGACGCAAGCCATCATTAGGCTGACAAAAACAAAACAAACCCATCAGAGAGATAACAAAAACATTAGGTGTGGCCAAATCAACTGTTTGGAACATCCTTAAAAAGAGAGAACGCACCGGTGAGCTCAGCGACACCAAAAGACAAGATAGAGCAAAAGAGTTAAAGACCATGGAAAACAACTGTGGTGGATGACCGAAGAATTCTTTCCCTGGTGAAGAAAACACCCTTCACAACAGTTGGCCAGATCAAGAACACTCCAGGAAGTAGGTGTATGTGTGTCAAAGTCAACAATCAAGAGAAGACTTCACCAGAGTGAATACAGAGGGTTTACCACAAGATGTAAACCATGGGTGAGCCTCAAAAAAAGGAAGTCTAGATTAGAGTTTGCCAAACAACATCTAAAAAAGCTTTCCTATGGACAGATGAGACCAAGATCAACTTGTACCAGAGTGATGGGAAGAGAAGAGTATTGAGAAGGAAAGGAACTGCTCATGATGCAAAAGCATACCACCTCATCAGTGAAGCATGGTGGTGGTAGTGTCATTGTGTGTGGGCATGTATGGCTGCCAATGGAACTGGTTCTCTTGTATTTATTGATGTGACTGCTGACAAAAGCAGCAGGATGAATTTTGAATTTTTTTTCGGGCAATATTATCTGCTCATATTCAGCCAAATGCTTCAGAACTCATTGGACGGCACTTCACAGTGCAGATGGACAATGACCCGAAGCATACTGCGAAAGCAACCGAATAGTTTTTTAAGGGAAAGAAGTGGAATGTTATGCAATAGCCAAGTCAATCACCTGACCTGAATCCGATTGAGCATGCATTTCACTTGCGGAAGACAAAACTGAAGGGAAAATGCCCCAAGAACAAGCAGGAACTGAAGACAGTTGCAGCAGAAGCCTGGCAGAGCATCATGCGTTCCAGACTTCAGGCTGTAATTGACTGCAAAGGATTTGCAACCAAGTATTAAAAAGTGAAAGTTTGATTTATGATTGTTAATCTGTCCCATTACTTTTGGTTCCTTAAAAAGTGGGAGGCACATATACAAAGTTAAAGTACATCTTGTTTGTTTTATTTCAAATCCATTGTGGTGTATAGAGCCAAAAAGATTAGAATTGTGTCGATGGCCCAATATTTATGGACCTGACTGTATATCACATTTTCAAAACTTTTTTTATTGGCCAGGTGACTGAACCTCTGCTGATGTGTGCTTTGGATACTGCTGCTTCTGCTGTCATTTGTCTGTTTCTGGTCTGTTGTCCTTTCCTGAATTTCCTGTGAAAATGTTGCTGCTATTTTTGTTGCCCACCGCTCGGATTATTGCTTGGGTACATCCCATGGTCTAGGAACCAAGTCCTCTGTCCTGTATTGTATAGTTAGGATCGTAGGAATTTTGACATACAGTATCTGTAAATTCCATATCTTGGAGTACAATAAAGAACATGGGACGCTTTTCAATTTGTTTTTTTTTTTCCTAGCCAGGCCGCCAATTGTACACAGCTTTGCAGCTAAAAGCCTGTACTGTGAACAGATCCCTATATCTCAAATGACACACAGCTCAATGTTTCAGAGGAGGGACGCACTCCCCCCCCCCCCCCCCCCCTCCCTACCTGTACACTATTGCCATGTCTGGGTTTTCCTGCATGACTGCCATTGTCCGAAAGCCCATAATACTCTGTGAAATGATGGTCATGTGTATAATATGTGCTACATGTTTATATGAATAAAAAAAAAAGAAGCAGTAGTTGTAAATGTGTTAAATAAAAAAAGAAAATCTTTACATAGAACGCATTATAGTTTCCCTATAGTCTTTGTAAAGTTATTAGGGTCTTGTGAGAGTACTTGAGAAGGTTGCCATATTCCACCAGGAGAGCATACATTCTCACCTTAGTAAAGGGTGTTGCCTTGTAGAATTTTTATTTGGCAGTCATTATGCAGATGTACAGCTGCCAAGGCCAGGTGTAGCTAGAACAAGGAGATCCCCGTAGGGAACAGTTCTACTTTATTAGGTTTCTGTTAGCTGCTACTTTTTTTTTGCTTGCAAAGTAAAAGGTCTGCTGTCTCATTCTTGCACAGGTTAGATATGCCTGCTAAATGTTTTTGTATTTTTTTTGGCAAATATGGTTTCCTACCCCCTGAGTAGCTGTAGTTTGGCTACGTTTCCAGGGCTGTGCCACACAGAAGCTGACTAATCATGGAGACAAACAGGAAACACTGTTTTCATCTCTTGTTGTTTTGTCATTTCCTATTTCTGCAGTGTTGAAATACATTTCTGGGATCAAATACATGACAGAGCTACAAAAACACACAGGGAATTCTTTCATGTACATTATGGCTTTGTCACCTAAAGAAATATCACCCTCTGCTGGTCTTATGCTGCAGGATCTCCCAATAGTTCATACTGTTACTGACCATGACTGAGGATGCTGAGTTGTTAGGGATAGAAAGTTAGCATAGAACAGCCATGTTTTATACCTAATTAAAAATAAATGTCACTTTTGGGAATATTTTAAAAGCCGTGACAAAGATTCACTGAACATTTTATTGCAGGTAATTCAAGCACTAATACAAAATGCAGCAAGCAGAAAGATTCACCCGCTAGTAAATACTTGGTGGCTGTCACATCCGCTGCTTTATAAATATACCTTTCTCTTTCATTCATTGACAGACAAGGCTCCTCAGGATTTCTGACCATTGGGTTATACTGCCCCCTACAGTAGTAGAACGCTAGGCAGAATAAGAACATAACTAGGCCTATGGGCAGTCTCAGCAGGTTTGCTCCTCCTCTCTGCTATAGGTACTGCCTAGTCAGGAGTAAGGGCCTAGTTCCCTTCTGGGATCTCTGGTCCTGGCAATTTTGTTCCTTTTTTAAATGGCTTTTTTTTTTTTCTCCTGTTTTTTTTTTCTTCTGCAAGATCTACAATCAACTGCCGGACTGGGCGATGGGCTGGATATTCTGGATCCAGTGGTCACCCCAGTCTGACCAGCCAGCGAGCGCGCGCAGACCACAGCTCTGAGCTAGGTCGGCTGCGCCAGGCTCCATCATGGACCGGGCGGCAAGCGAGTTAAACATGTCGCGGGGACAAATGACCGGGCACCAATAGTCCACGTCAGTGTTGCCTTGGCCGACAGACCCCCCCCCCCCCCCCCACTTTGGTGGAGAGGAGGTTCTGTCTTGGGAGAGTTACACGCACGCACGCTGGACCAGTAAGTAGATGGCCCCTTCTCTCGGTCCTGGATGGTAAGTAGGGCTGGTTTATCCACATGCACTGGTCTCTCTTGCCTGGGTATCCAGCAGGTGCACTGTCCCCCTCCACCCTCGAGGTTGTTTATGCTGGGGGGGGGGGTTGTCTCCCTTGGGCTCACCGTTTCTGGAGTTAGCCCTGGGAAGTCCATGGGTCCATGGTCAGACCTGCTGGTAATTGAAGCTGCGGCCTACTGGCCGAACGTTCTGTGGAGCTGCCCTATTGAGGGCGGCTGAAGCCGCTGCTCTCTGTGCAAACATCCACCCTCCCCTTTTGATGGCCTGGCTTTTAACAGCGCCTCCTTGATCGATCCAGGTCCCCTTGGTCCGCACACTCGCAGCTGGGCGCCAAAAAAATTTAGGCTGCGGCCGAGCCGGGCCAAACCTTCTGGAGGGGCAGTGCTGCATGCCCTGGATGTGGTTCAGGCAATTCGGGTGTACCCGGCAACTACGGTGTCTTTTCAAAAGCCAGATTCACTATTTGTGTTCACGGGTGGGCCAAGAACAAGACTGTCCGCTTCTTCTGCTACTATTTCAAGATGGATCAGAAAGAAAGTGACTCATGCCTTTTCGATCAAGGGTCAGGTAACTCTGTGACAACAAAGTTTACTTGGGCGCTTAGTGCTTCCTGGGTTTTTTTGTCATCAGGCGTCGGAGACGCAGGTTTGCAAGGTGGCCACTTGGTCATCAGTGCACACTTTCACAAAATTCTAAAAAGTGGATGTGTTGGCATCTGCAGATGCTTCCTTTGGCTGCAAGGTTTGCAGTCTGCTATTTAGAGGGTCTGTTCCCTCTTTGGGGGAGTAATGTTCAGTTGGGCTCCTGTTACCTGTTTGGGCAATGTTTAGGCCTTGGAAATTTTTTTGCTGTTCCCATCTCTTATGTTTGACACTGATTTGGGACGTCCTAATGGTCAGGAATCCTGAGGGGCTGTGTCCGTCAATGAACGAAAGAGAAAATGGGATTTTTGACTTCCCGTAAAAAATCCATTTCTCTGATGTTCATTGACGGACACAGCACTCACCCCTCTATGGAGTTGTAATACTTCTGATACTGCTTGTAACAAAACTGAGTACCTATAGCAGAGAGGGGAAGTATACCTCCTGGGACTGCCCATAGGCGTAGCCTAGTTCTTTTTTCTGCCTAGTCTCCTATTCCTGTAGGGGGCAGTATAACCCAATGGTCAGGAATCCTGAGGAGCTGTGTCTGTCAATGAACATCAGAGAAATGGATTTTACAGTAAGTCAAAAATCCAATTTTTCAGTTAAAATTGCTCAAACAAGGTATTTTGTATTTTCAGCCCTGTTCACACGTGAGTGATTTTCTGCTTCAAGCTTGTAGCTCTAATACACTCAAACATAATCCCATTAATTTCAATAGTCTTGTTCACATCTGAGCGTTTTGTCATCTGTACTATAATGCCTGTTGCTCAAAAAAGTACATGAGCTTCTTTTAGGCAGATTGGCAACATAAACTTGAATGGGAACGCCTGAAAAATGCTCAACATGGGTTTTTTGAGAGTTCTATTAACATTTTACAAGTGTTTTGTCACATGTTTTCTGGCAAAACAGCAGCTTTCCACCCATAATCTCTTCCCCCCTAGTGCTTTCTATTGGCTAAAATAAAAACACCTGAAGCTTGAGTACACGTCTAATGCTTGAAATACACTTCTAAAATGTTTGTAATATGCTAGCAAAACTCTCAAATAAAAATGCCTTAAAATCACTCTGCTCAGGTGTTAACAGGTAATGTTATTTAAAATTCAATCTTTGAATTTCAGCGTGCCACTGCTACAGAAAGCCGATATACATCATTTCATGCTCAGCAGCTTACTGCCATTTCCAGAGACTTCACAGAGTTTGAATCAAAACATGCAGCTTATCTTTTTTATTTTTTTAACAGAAAGTTTTCTTGAACAAATCCGCAATACATAACATATGCATTAGGGCATCCAACAAATTGCACGACCATATAATTGACAATGAAATGCATCCCTATTGGGGGTTAACCCCTGTTATACACCATACAAGGTAGAATTTCCAACCATTATAAATCTTGAGAGGTGTGTTTCAACCAGTATTATTCAACACGCTACGCCCCCTATAGCTAGAAATTTGAGCATAGGAGGTAAAGGGGGGGGGGGGGGGGAGAGAGAGAAAGGGTAGCCAAGAGGTGCGAGTAGGGGGTTCAACAGATTTCCATCTCAAAAGAATATCTCTTCTTGCATAAAACAGGGTAAAGGTGAGGCAGAACTAAGGGTCTAAGGGTACGCTTGTATTGCAAGAGTTGCAGCCACTTCCTCCCAGTATGAGCGAAGTTTAGGACGAGACCATGTGACAAAAAGTGCCAGTTTCAAGATTACATCTAGAGCACCTCAGATCCAGCTGGGATATATGTGGGACAGTCTCTGCGGGGTGTAGTAAGCCTTATGGAGGAACTTTAATTGTATGAACCTGTCTTTTGCTGCTATCATGGAAGGAACAACAGAAGAGACACAATCCTCCCATTCTTACTCACTAAGGGCAGGAATGTCTGCCCTCCACTTGTCAAGTGAACGGGTCGGTTTAGTGTCATAGGCAGTGGCGGCTGGTGCTCAAAATTTTTGGGGGGGCGCAAAAAGAAAAATGTAATAGGTATTGCTTCGCGCCAAAAAACGCAGTAAAAAAATTGCGTGACTTTGAAGCTGTGCCCCCTTCAATGCAATGAACACTGTGCTGTGCCCCCTTCAATGCAATGAACACTGTGCTGTGCCCCCTTCAATGCAATGAACACTGTGCTGTGCCCCCTTCAATGCAATGAACACTGTGCTGTGCCCCCTTCAATGCAATGAACACTCTGCTGTGCCCCCTTCAATGCAATGAACACTGTGCTGTGCCCCCTTCAATGCAATAAACACTGTGCTGTGCCCCCTTCAATGCAATAAACACTGTGCTGTGCCCCCTTCAATGCAATAAACACTGTGCTGTGCCCCCTTCAATGCAATAAACACTGTGCTGTGCCCCCTTCAATGCAATAAACACTGTGCTGTGCCCCCTTCAATGCAATGAACACTGTGCTGTGCCCCCTTCAATGCAATGAACACTGTGCTGTGCCCCCACAATGCAGAGTTCAGCGTGCATGCCCCTTTCAATGCAGAGCGCCACAGCATTGTCCCCAATCACTGCAGAGCGCCACAGCATTGTCCCCAATGATTGCAGAGTGCCCACAGCATTGTCCCCCAATGATTGCAGAGTGCCACAGCATTGTACCCCAATAAATGCAGAGTGCCCACAGCATTGTACCCCAATGATTGCAGAGTGGCCACAGCATTGTACCCCAATGATTGCAGAGTGCCCACAGCATTGTACCCCAATGATTGCAGAGTGCCACAGCATTGTACCCCAATGATTGCAGAGTGCCCACAGCATTGTCCCCCAATGATTGCAGAGTGCCCACAGCATTGTCCCCCAATAAATGCAGAGTGCCCACAGCATTGTCCCCCAATAAATGCAGAGTGCCCACAGCATTGTCCCCCAATAAATGCAGAGTGCCCACAGCATTGTCCCCCAATAAATGCAGAGTGCCCACAGCATTGTCCCCCAATAAATGCAGAGTGCCCACAGCATTGTACCCCAATAAATGCACTTACCTGGCGGCAGAGGGTTCTTCCCTCCTCGATCCAGTCCGTCCTCTCTGCGGCGGGAAGGAGAGCGGCTTCTCCCTCGTCCTCCGAGCGGCGGTGACGGTGAGTGACTGACTCACGCACCGGCACCGTCCCCATTGTGACGTCAGGGATCGGATGTCCTGGATGATGATTGGTCCAGGCTGGAGACTGGACCAATCACAGCCAGGATATCCGAAAGTGGGGGTGTCCAATCGCAAGGACTTGCGCTCGGGTTATGCCCCCAGAAGGCTGCCGATCGGCGCCTCTTCTGGGACGTAACCCCACCCCCCCCCCCCCTAGCCACCACTTCCATTACAGAGGCCGGCGAACCCAATTTTTTTTTTTGTAAAACTTTATTTGTTCGCATTGTCATTTTTTTTTCTTTTTTTTTTCTTCTTTTTTTTAGGGGTAGGGGGGCGGCGCCCTGGCGCCCCCTATGCACGGGCCGCCACTGGTCATAGGCTACAGTCAGGTACAGGTAGAGGGAGGCTAGAGGTTTTCCCATCACACTGGAGGTCAGAAGGCATTCAAATGAGTTTGACTCAAGGACAACAGGCTCCCGATGGTATGCCGTAATTGCCAATATTTAAATTCAAAGAATCTAGGCACAGAGTATAAGCGCCTCATTTCCTGAAAGGGCATACGTTTTCCATCCACCATCACATGTTTAAAAGTGGTAATCCCCCTTCTGACCCAAAGGGAATGGTCAGGAATAATAGCATATAAGTGGGGACACAGAGGATTGCCCCATAGAGGGGTATGCGGGGAAACATGAGAGGGTTTCCTGTATTTTGCCCCAGCACACTGCCAGACCTGTATCATAGTTTTCATAAAAAGCGTCACTGAAGGATAAGCTTTAGCTCCCCGGAATGCCAGATTACTCAAATCTGGATAAGAGCCCAGTATAGCCGTTTCTAAAGCTTTCGTCACCCTTGGGTGTCGCCCAGCTCAGACAGATTCCTCCTTTTTAATTCTTAGTAATTGTAAAGGTACTAAATGTGAAAATAAAGGTGCGCAAATCAATGTGAAAAGATGGGAAGCAAATGAAACAAATGAAAAACAAATGAAAATGGCAAGAAAATAGTGCGCTTCAACAAATAGTGACAAATTACATTTAGAATCAATATAATAAATGCAATTAAAGAACAACAAACATAAAAGTCTCTCAAATGATATAGGTCTGTTTCAACTTTTAAATCAATATAATGAGTGAGTCCATGCCAAGGTGATGTGCCAGTAAATGCAGACAAAAAGTGCTTCACAAAATCAAATGTTCTCTGTGCCAGGGTGGCCTCTTACCGCAAAACACTCCAATAGTGACATTCAAGATTTGAAGTGACAGTGTTGGGAGACAGTGACACCCGGTGGTAAAGTTGGATTCTTACCAGAAATAAGGGAGATAAGAGCTTTGGACTGTTGAAAATAGAAGATCCAGTGTATGGATGGCAAAGAGTGATGTGCTCTCGTTGGGATATCCTGGATCTGGTCCACTTCACAACTGTAAGGATCCGGTAACTCAAGGCACAATTGCCAAAGAGATATTGCCCATGAGAAAAAAAGGGAGCTGATGGTGTATTACCCTCAATAACAAATTTATTAAGAATTGGCAAACACATCAAAAACGAACTTAACAGATGGAAAATAATGCTCTTTAAAATGCACGACCGCCTGCAGAACGGTCCGTGGCATATGACCCTGACGCGTTTCCACTTAGGAGTCGTCTACTGGGAATGGAGCTAGGTCCGTGCCATCATTCTCCCTGGTAAAATAGCTGTTTGAATGGGGACTTCCGGCCAGAGGAGGGAGCCAGCCGCGCTGTCATATGCCACGGACCGTTCTGCAGGTGGCCGTGCATTTTAAAGAGCATTATTTTCCATCTGTTAAGTTCGTTTTTGATGTAAGTGTTTGCCAATTCTTAATAATAAATTTGTTATTGAGGGTAATACACTATCAGCTCCCTGTTTTTCTCATGGGCAATATCTCTTTGGCAATTGTGCTTTGAGTTACCGGATCCTTACAGTTGTGAAGTGGACCAGATCCAGGATATCCCAGCGAGAGCACATCACTCTTTGCCATCCATACACTGGATCTTCTATTTTCAACAGTCTAAAGCTCTTACCTCCCTTATTTCTGGTAAGAATCCAACTTTACCACAGGGTGTCACTGTCTCACAATACTGTCACTTCAAATCTTGAATGTCACTATTGGAGTGTTTTGCGGTAAGAGGCCACCCTGGCACAGTGAACATTTGATTTTGTGAAGCACTTTTTGTCTGCATTTCCTGGCACGTCACCTTGGCACGGACTCACTCATTAAATTGATTTTGAAGTTGAAACCGACATATATCATTTGAGAGACTTTTATGTTGTTTTTTAATTGCATTTATTATATTGATTCTAAATGTATTTTGTCACTATTTGTTGAAGCGCACTATTTTCTTGCCATTTTCAATTGTAAAGGTACTAATTTTTTTTTTTTTTTTTTTTTAAATGATAAACTTGTTAAACATACAGGGTTTGTGCAATGGTATTGCACAGAGCAGTCTCTTACCTCCCCCTACTGGTGCTGCCCGCTCCTCCTCTTCTCCAAATTATCCCATAACAAGCTGTATTAATGCATTTGACCCGCTTAATACTGCTTTTGCATTCCTATAGGTTTGTATGAGGAAAGAAGTGGTTCTGAAGTGAACAAAAATCCTGTTGAGATTGGCCCTAAGACTGGCCATACATTTATACAATTTTCTTGTACATTTTTCCTTTAGACTTACCAAAACCATATGAAATGAGGTCAAACACTTTCAATCTATATGAACTCAGGCAGGCCCTTGCACTGCATAGTTGAAGGTAAATCTAAAGAAAATTGAAAAAATTGGATAATGTATTATCTGTTAAAAGCTGGCTATACACAGTTTGACAGCTGAACAGTACCTGCTTCCTATCAGATACAGTTGCTCTTTGGGTACAGTCGCTGTCTGAATACAGTAGCCACTTAGGGAAGATTTCTCCATATACGCTGTTGGTTGGGAGGATCCAATTATTTCTCTTGTTCAACTTGTGTGGCTGAACAAGAAAAATCTAAACATATACTGTATGGCTAGCCTTAGGCTGGCATCAGGAACAGTGGAAGTTAAAGCAAGATCTGGAAGACCAAGAAAAATATAAGACAGAACAGCTCGCAGGATTGTGTAACCGATGAAGTTAAAATTGAACTTTTTGGCCGGAATGAGCAAAGGTACGTTTGGAGAAGGGGCACAGAATTTAATGAAAAGAACCTCTGTCCAACTGTTAAGCATGGGGGTGGATCAATCATGCTTTGGGGTTGTATTGCAGCCAGTGGCACAGGGAACATCTCACGAGTAGAAGGAAAAATGGATTCAATAAAATTCCAGCAAATTTTGGATGGTAACTTAATGCCATCTGTGAAAAAGCTGAAGTTAAAGAGAGGATGGCTTCTACAAATGGATAATGATCCTAAACACACCTCGATATCCACGGGGGATTACATCAAGAGGCGTAAACTGAAGGTTTTGCCATGGCCTTCACAATCTCCTGACCTCAACATAATTGAAAATCTATGGATAGACCTTAAAAGAGCAGTGCGTGACAGACAGCCCAGAAATCTCAAAGAACTGGAAGACTTTTGTAAGGAAGAATGGGCAAAGATACCTCAAAAAATAATTGTAAGACTCTTGGCTGGCTACGAAAAGCGTTTACAAGCTGTGATACTTGCCAAAAGGGGCAGTACAAGATATTAACTCTGCAGGGTGCCCAAACTTTTGCAGACACCATTTTTTTGTTTTCTGTTATTTTGAATGTGTAAATGATGGAAATAAAATCTAATTTTTGTTTACATATTATAAGAATGTGTAATCTGTAATTTGATGCATTTTGGAGATTTTTCCATCTTTCCTTGGCTTCTTAAAGCACATTAACCACTTGCCGACTGCCTAACGCCGATCTATGTCAGCAGTCAGCCCCTCACAGGCAAAGTGACGTAGGGCTACGTCACTAGCTTGTGAGGGTCTAGGGAGCGAGCGCGCGCCCCCGGAGGCGCGCTCCCGCGTGGTCACGGACCCACCCGCGCGTGTGACCAGCGGACCCGATGTCCGCCGGTCACTCGGCGATCGGCGGGGGAGAGGGAGAATGTCAGGCAGCTTGTGTAAACAAGCCACCTGTCATTCTCCTCGCTGTAAAAACACCGATCACACGGATCTACTATGTAGATCCGTTGATCAGTGTCCTTACAGCTCAAGCCACAGCCAATCACAGTAGAAAGCACGCCCCTAGGGACACACACAGCCCCTCCCTCCCAAATAAAGTTAACCCCTTCACTACCAGTGTATTTTTACAGTAACAGTGCATATGTATAGCACTGATTACTGTAGAAATGTCACTGGTACCCCCAAAAGTGTCAAAAATGTCAGTCAGTTTTTTTTTTTTTTTTGTTCTTTCTTTTTTTTGATGGGAGAGAAGGTGAGTGATTTGATGCCAGGTCTCCTGCCCCTTCCTCCCCCCCCCCCCCTTTTTTTTTTTTTTTTTTTTTTTGTGGCTATAGTACCTAGTTGAGGTGGTGAAACAGTGGCTAAGGGGGTGAGAGGTGGCAAACAGAGGGAACGATAAAGATAATATGAGAGGAGGTGTGGATCTGCAAAGCTCGCCCATCGTAATAATTAGGGGGTCTATCCCCCTATGCTTCTGGGGGTTGCCCTTTTTTTTTTTTTTTCTTTCTCACTGAGGTAGTTTTCCTGTATTTTTTTTTTTTATGAGCTTTAAGATAGCTCTCGTACTTGAGAAGAGGGAGGAAGTGCCCTCCCTCCTTATATAATGTTTTTTATTTTTTGCTCTTTTTGAAGGATGTTGCACTTGGGTGTTAGACACGGAAAAGGGGGGCTCTCTTTTCTTGTTTTTTTTTTTCCACCCCCCTTCCCCCTTTCTTTTTTTTTTTTTTTTCTCTTTAATTATTTATATACACTAAACGATGGATGCGCGTGCAGAGATACACCTAGATACAGTGAGGGGGTTTGGCGCTCCTTAATTACTATACCACTATTATATCCTAGTATAATAAGAGGAGCCTGAGTATGGATGTCACCCACCTTGTCTCCAAAATGTTGGTACGATACATTATTTGTTTATTAATTATGGACAATATGGTTTTTTTTTTTTTTTTTTTTTTTCTCATTTAGTGTTTGCTTATGTTTATAAATGCCGGGGATTGGCGCTTGATGGTCAGATATATTGGAGGGGGGGGTGGCATGAGGACTTACCTAAGTAGGATTTATATAAATAAAGATATACATGGGGATGGTAAGGGCCTATCCCCTGTTCTTGGGGGATTATCCTTTAAACCTTTCTCTACAATAATAGGTCGCTCCTCTCCCGCCCCCCCTTCTCTGTTCCCCCCCCCCTTTTCTTATTTTTTTTTTTTTTTTTGTGGCTACATTACCTACTAGAGGTGGTGGAACAGTGGCTAAGGGGGTGAGGGGGTGGGGAAGACATGAGAGGTGGCAAACAGAGGGAATGGTAACGATAATAGGGGAGGAGGAGTGGATCTGCAAAACCCGCCCATCGTAATAATAAGGGGGCTTATAGCCCTCTGTTGCTGGGGGTTGCCCCTTTTTTTTTTTTTTTTTTTTTTTTTCTCTTTTCTCACTGAGGTGGGTTATTTTTTTTTTTTTTTTTTTTCTTTTTTTTTTTTTTTTTTTTTTTTTTTGAGCTTTAAGATAGCTCTCGTACTTGAGAAGAGAGAGGAAGTGACCTCCCTCCTTATATAATGTTTTCTTTTTTTTTGCTCTTTTTGAATGATGTTGCACTTGGGTGTTAGACACGGGAAAGGGGGGCTCTTTTTTTTTTACGGTGTTTTTTTTTTTTTTTTTTTTTTCCGCCCCCCTTTCCTTCCTTTTTTTTTTATGTTTTTCTTTTTTATTTATATACACTAAACGATGGATGCGCGTACAGAGATATGCCTAGATACAGTGAGGGGTTTTGGCGCTCCTTATTTATTATATCATAGTAAAATAAGAGAAGCCTGAGTATGGACGCCACCCACCTTTTCTCCAAATGTTGGTATGATACGATATTTGATTATTAATTATGGACAATGTGTTTGTCGGATATGGTTGGGAACGGAGATGAAGGGGTGGGGTTTAAAGATATAAATTTAAGAGTGGTTTTGTTCCCTCCCCTTCTTCTCCCTTCTCCCTTTCCCAACCCCCCTTTTTTTTTTTTTTTTTTTTTTATTGTCCCTACTCTTCTTTCTTGGGATAACAGGATCATGATCATGATCTCTGTCGGTGTGGTTGGAGGGGGGGGCTCGGGAGAGCGGGATTGTACCTTGCTTCTTATTCTTACTTATTTGGTACTACGCCTGATCTATACCGCCCTCCCAATTAGGTCAGTACATTGAGGGGTGACTTAGAGTCACATAGTGTACATGGGAAGTTTCCCAATTAGTGGTAGAGCGATAGGCTCTGAAGGGGGAGAAGGGTAGCGCCACCCTTCTTGTTTTAGGAGGGTTAGTTTGTCCCCCTTCCCTTTTTTTTTTTTTTTTTCTCTCCCTCTCCCCCTCTCTTTCTCTCCTTCCCTCTCTCCTTTTTCCCCTCTCCCCTCCATCAAGATGGGGGACCTCATAATTTTTTCTTTAAATACCAGAGGTCTTAATATACCGGAAAAAAGGAGGATGTTGTTTAATGACCTTAAGAGACATAGAGTAGATGTTGCTTTCCTTCAAGAAACACATTTTAAAAAAGATAAAGCTCCTAAATTTACGAATAGACTCTACAATGTAGTTTACCATTCTATGAATACTGAAACTAAATCAAAAGGAGTAGCTATCTTACTCTCATCCAGAATACCCTGGTCCCTGAAGGAGATTATGACGGACACGGAAGGACGATATCTTTTTATCAAGGGGAAAATAGCAGATACATTAATAACATTTGCAACAGTGTACGCACCAAATGACAGTCAGGCCAGGTTTTTTAAGAGAGTGTCCAAACTACTTATGGAATTTAAGGAAGGGCAGCTTATACTAGGGGGAGATTTCAATATACCATTACTCCCGAGACTTGATACATCCACGGGAAGTTCGGCCATACTGCCAGCTGCAAACAAAAGTATAGCACAAACGTTTTTCAATGCCCAATGGATAGACGTGTGGCGTGTTTTACATCCTGTAGATCGAGACTATACATTTTTTTCTGCACCCCATAAGTCCTATTCAAGGATAGATTACTTTTTAGTCCCGCATAACCAGCTACATGCGGTTAAATCGGCGATAATTGGGGACAGAATATGGTCAGACCACGCGCCGGTACTGCTCACTTATTCTGTGTCAGAATATGCTGCCTCTCGTCAGAGTTTTTGGAGACTGAATGAAGGCCTTTTACAGATTCCTGAAGTCCTAACGGACATCTCAGTGGGTCTTCAGGAGTATTTTCTCATGAATGATGTGGAGGACTGCGAGATCAGGAATCTGTGGGAGGCCCATAAATCGGTCCTGAGAGGGCTGTTTATTAAACATGGGTCCAGACTCAAAAAGGAACGAGAGAAACAGTCTATACAGCTCTTGGATAGGCTTAGACAACTAGAAGCCCAATATAAGCATTCTACGTCCCCGAGTTTGGAGTCTGAACTTATACATGTAAGGCAGCAATTAGCGGACCTCCTTTTGTTTAGAGCAAAGGCTGCTCTACAGAGAAGTAGAAGCCGAGGATATGAGCTTGGGGACAAATGTGGGGAGTTACTTGCACGTTCGGTTAAAGACCCTAACATGTCAACGTATGTCCCTAGCATTATTACATCACAAGGGCAGAAGGTGATCCCCCCAAAGAAAATAGTGAGAGAATTCGGCCTATTTTACGAAACGTTATATTCCTTGGTGGAGGTCCCGGCCCCTGACTCAGAGATGGAAGATTATATCGGAAAATCTCATATACCTACACTTTCTGCCGAAATAAGAGAACAATTGGAAGAACCAATTTCCTTGATAGAGGTTCAACAGACTATTAACACTATGAAACTAAGGAAGGCCCCTGGTCCAGATGGTTATACACTCCAATACTTTCTGACTTTCCTCCCTATCTTGGGTCCGTATCTGGTTAGATTCTTTAATGCGCCAAGAGAAAATCCGAATATGCTTAGAGATACCTTAGCGGCACACATAACTGTGATCCTGAAAGAAGGAAAAGACCCCACAAGCTGTGGAAGCTATAGACCCATTTCCCTACTCAATACGGATCTAAAAATCTTCTCAAAAATTTTAGCTACCCGATTGGCTCCACACTTACTCGATCTTATTCACCTTGACCAAGTGGGATTTGTTCTAGGACGAGAGGCTAGAGACAATACCACCAAAATACTAAATTTGATCCATGTAGCGGACACCTCTCGAACATCAAGCGTCTTTATCAACACGGACGCAGAAAAAGCCTTTGATAGGGTAAACTGGCGATTTATGTTTTTGGTCCTCAAGCATATAGGCCTGGGTGGTAATATGCAAAGATGGATCGCCAGCATTTATTCAAACCCCACTGCACAGGTCAAGGTGAATGGATTTTTATCGGACTCCTTCGCTATTAATAACGGTACAAGACAAGGGTGCCCCCTGTCTCCTCTTTTATTTGCACTCACGTTGGAACCCCTTCTCTGTACAATTTGACAAAATCCAGATATACAGGGATTACAAGTGGGTGAGGGTCAGTATAAGATCTCTGCTTATGCGGATGACCTTATGTTTTCTCTGATAAATCCAACCATATCAGTGCCGAACTTACTACAGGAATTAACCAGATACGGATCTTTGACGAATTTTAAAATTAATTATAGTAAATCAGAGGCGATGGGGGTGGGCTCGACTGCGTCATCTTTTCGAACGTTACAAGCAAACTTTGGCTTCCGATGGACCAATAGAGCTCTACGTTACCTTGGTACTTACATTCCATCTTGTGTAGCTAGGACGTATGAGTTGAACTTTCCTCCTCTGATAGCGGAGACACGTGTGCTGTTGGAAAAATGGTACTCGGGCCTCCACTCGTGGTTCGGTAGGTGTAACCTAATAAAGATGAACATCTTGCCTAAACATGTCTATCTGATTAGAGCTCTACCGATTAAACTACCTGCCCGATATTTTCACTTGATCCATGCTCTTTTTATCAAATTTGTTTGGGCAAAGAAAAAACCTCGCCTGGCGCGGAAGCAATTAACTTGGCCAAAAAAGTACGGAGGCTTAGCCCTCCCGGACTTGCAAAAATATTTTCAGGCAGCCCACTTGAGTAGGGTGGTAGATTGGTGTAGACATCAAACATTTAAATTATGGACTAATGTAGAGCAGGCACAAACAAATATCCTCCTCAGAGGAGCACTTTGGTGTTATGCAGACTTACCTTCACAACTGAGACTACATCCTCTTATAGGTACCACGCTGCGTATAGGCCACCTGGTTAATAGGAGATACTCTATCATCCCCCCCAGTTCTCCACTGCTCCCGGTGATTGGCAACCCTCGATTTAAACCTGGATTCTCATCTCCAGACTTACGCGCGCTAGGCAAAACCGGGGGAGCTCGAGTTGAGCAATTTTTGATAGCAGGTAATTGGCCGACATTAACGACTTTAATGAACCAGGAGGGCGACTTTAAGTTAACCTTTTGGTCGGCTATACAATTGCACCACTTTCTGAGTGCCCTGTCAAATCCGACAGAATACTCAAGGAGTCTGTCTAAATTTGAGGGATACTGTCGAGGAGAAGGAGTGTTAATACACACGCTCTCCCTACTATACAACCTATTAATATCACCACCGGACAACCCTGACCTGTCTTGGTTGACTAAATGGGCAAATGATCTAAACTGCATCTTCACAGCATCACAAAAACAGAAGATGCTCTCGCTAGTTTTTGAAACATCTATTTGCACTAAAACTCAGGAGACTAATTTTAAGATACTGACCAGATGGTACTATACACCCTATAAACTCCATAAGATATTTCCAGGTACATCAGCGAATTGCTGGAGATGTGGAGGAGAAGATGCAGGCATGTTTCATATTTTTTGGTCCTGCCCGAAACTTTTGAGATATTGGACTGAGGTGAAAACCCTTGTCCAAAAATTTACGGAATACACTATTTATGAAGATCCTGCTTTTTTCTTGTTTCATCTGTCAGATATTCCCACACAGAGATATGTGAAGTCAGTGGTGAGACATTTGGTAAACGGGGCAAAGGCCTGTATCCCCGCGTTATGGAAAAACCCGCATCCCCCGACAATAAGAGATTGGCTACACAGGGTAGAGGCGATTAACAGAATGGAAGACCTAGTTTTGACATCACAGTGTAAACGTGGGTTATATATAGAGACCTGGGAGCTTTGGAATACTTTTATTTTGTCAGAAGAGGGGACTAGGCTGCTGCAGACATAGATGGAGAGAGAGAGGTGATCTGGGGGCTTGGGGAGGTGTAGGGGAGGAGGGGGAGACCTTAGGGAGGGATTTGGAGAGGGGGAGCTTTCCCCCTGTTTGTCTTTACCCCTTTCCTCCCTCCCCTCCCTCCTTTTTTTTTTTTTTTTTTTTTTTGGGTGTTTTGGCGCTTATTATTTGGTTTGTGTCTAGAGACTGAGAGTAGATTAGCCTAATGTTTGAAGTGATCACAGATGATGGGAAAGATATATAGATTTAATAATTTAAGAGATCTCTTTGAAGAGACATACAGTTGATGTGATAGGACTGGAATGACCTCTTATGTATGTAACAGTCGCAACTCTGTATAATTGGTTTGTATTGTAATATTGTTTTTCTGTGTTTGAAAATAAAATAAAAGATATATTTGAAAAAAAAAATGTCAGTCAAGGGTCCGATCTGTCCGCCCCAATGTCGCAGTACCGCAAAAAAAATCGCAGATCGCCGCCATTACGCGTTAAAAAAAAAAAACAACAAAAATGACAATCTTTCCCTTTGTTAGTAAACGCGATAACTTTTGCGCAAACCAATCAAAATACGCTTTTTGCGATTTTTTTTTTTTTTTTTTTTTTTTTTTTTTTTTTTTTTTTTTTTTTTTTACCAAACATAGGTAGCATAAAACAAATTGGCCGAAAATGTTAAATTTTGATTTTTACATTTTTTTGGGGGGGGAATTTCATATAAAAAAATTTGAAAAATATTGCTATTTTTGCAAAATTGACGCTCCTTTTTTTGTTAATAACGCGTGATCAAAAAATCGCACAGGTGATCAAATACCACCAAAAGAAAGCTCTGTTTGTGGTAAAAAAAGGACGCCAAATTTGTTTAGGTACAGCGTCGCACGACCGCGCAATTGTCCGTTAAAGTCACGCAGTACCGAATCGCAAAATACCCCCTGGTCGGAATGGGGGTAAAATCTTCCGGGGCTTAAGTGGTTAATACAATTTTTTACCTGGGGTGCCCAAACTTTTGATCCCCACTGTAGATGAATCAAAGTTTGTCTGGTTCCTGCTGAACTGGCTTAATTTCAATCCATCTATGGCCAGCTTTAAGCCTCGTACTAGTACACTACTAGTTTTTACAGCTCAGGTTGGAGCCGTTGTACTAACAATCCGATGTTAGTACTGCAATCTCCCTGCTTTTGTGCTCTGACAGGGTGACAGCCCACCCCCGCCAGAACACTCCGGTCGGCAGACCTTTTTCGGTTATTATCTTTGACAGAAGCTGGCCAAATGGCTGATTTCTGTCGGACCGGCTTCCGTGCACACAGGCCAAAAGTCGGCTGGTTTCTATTGAACCAGCCAATGCCGGCTGACATTCTGCCTGTGGGTACTAGGCTTTAGTCGGCTTAAAAATGAACACACTAGTATTATCTCTGTAGCTTTTCAGAATTGATTTGATCACACTTATCTCACTTGTTAGACTAAAAGAGGCAAAATGTATATTTACAGCATTGATGCAGGATTGCATAGTTATCCTTTTGAAAGGATTTTACCAGTTTCAGTAAAAAAATATAGTCCGTCCCTACCCATGAAACATGCCAGTGAAGGTGTTTGCCTCCCCCCACAGTGGCTAAGTAGTACTCCTCTATTTACAGTTTTTCCCTAGTATCAGTATATCGAAATGAAAGTCTGGTCCTGTCCTTTATACTGGATGAAGAACTGTGGCAGGGGAGAAAGACCATAAACAAAAGTATATGTTGCTAGCAAACAAAGTATTATTGAAGTAAACATTTCGGGGCCACGCAGGACACCTTTATCACGCATGTGATAAGTGCTGGATACAGTGCAAAGAACATTTAAAGCAGGCATGTCCAACCTGCGGCCCGGGGGCCACATGCGGCCCGGAACCCCAGGCAATGCAGCCCACTGCCCCCTGCCCTCTGACAATTCTTTTTTTGCTGGGGAGGAAGGAAGTCAGGTCAGGGGCATGGCCACAGAGGTTTCTAACTAACGGTAGGCAGAGGCTGCCTCGGAGGGGAGGGGGGAGGCGAGCATGTGCAGTGTTTCTGACTCCTACCACCATGACCACTTCTTCAAATCACGGAAGTGGTCATGGTGGTTAGAGTGTTCCTTTAACCTTCTTAGCGGTATTCCCGAGTGTGGCTCGGGGTTAAATTTCAGAGCCAAAAGCGGTAACCCCGAGCCACACTCGGGGTATCGCCAGAAGCATTGCTGGATCCTGTAAGCAGGGTTACTTACCTTGTCACCGGGATCCAGCGATGTGTCTCGCGGAGGATCTTCCTCCCGATTGTCTCCGTGCCCCGGCTTCCGTCTCCTGCGACGTGACGTTCGCAGGGGGGTGGAACCGGCGGCAAATTCAAATGTAAAAACACACCAAACACACTGATACTATTCAAAATAAAAAAAAAAAAATCACATTAGTTTGCCCCCCAGTGCCCTTTCCTGCAGTTTTACTGTACTTTTTATGTATATATATATATATATATATATATATATATATATATATATATATATATATATACATAATTCTTGTGAATGAGCAGCCCAAACCAACTGTATACATTTATTATATATATATATATATATATATATATATATATATATATGTATGTGTGTGTATATATATATATATTAAATGTATACAGTTGGTTTGGGCTGCTCATTCACAAGAATTACATGCAAAATAATGGTACCGCTTTCAGCACCTAAAATCCAAAAGAATCATACCGCCAGGGAGGTTAATATCTCTCAGAAGAAGTAAACCTCTGTATACTGATTCCATTTCATTTGATCATCCTCTAGTTGTGTTAAATTAGTGCGGGGGGTGCGGCGGCGCGGGTAAGGCACGGCAGCATTTTATTACTTATATACCTTAAAGCGGAGTTCCGGGCACAAAAACGATATTTTTTTTTTTGTGCCCCTCGGCTAGGTATGCCTCACCTGAAAAGGAATTTGATAGTTATTTTTTTTTTTTTTTGTTTACTTACCTTGCAATTGAAGATCGAAGATACTCACCTCAGAGTACTTCCTCCCTCGGAGCCGCGGCTCACCCCGTCACTTCCTGCCTCGCTATGATTCCTGGGAGCTGAACGTCACAGCTCCCAGGAATCAATGCGACGGCACCGGCCCCACTCGTCATTTCCGGGCGACGCCGCATTCCCCTGCTAAACAGCTTCTGGGCATGCCCAGAAGCTGTGGAGGAATGCGGCGCCGCGCCGGAAGTGACGAGAGGGGCCGGTGCAGGCGCATTCTGGGACAAGAAGACGCGGAAGAAGACACAGAAGAGGACCGCGCCGGCTTCAGCTGCCCACAAGAGAGATGGAAACGCTGTGGAAGAAATTTTATAAGTAAGTATTTCTTCTAAAAGGTAAGTGCGAACCGGGACAGATCTGAGGCTAGCCATTGTGGAATGTGCTAGCCCTGACTGTCCCGGGGGTATGTTTATTAAAAAATGACATCTGTGCCCGGAACTCCGCTTTAACTATAGAATATATTTTATATGCGGCCCAAGAAAATTTCTCTACACTCAATGTGGCCCAGAGAAGCCAAAAGGTTGGACACCCATGATTTAAAGTATCATCCACCAATCAAAAATCAGTATAGAAAGCCACTGCTGACCACTGATATCATATGATGTCATGAAACCCGGTAGAAAAAAAATCGAATAATGAACCTGTCATATTTTACATCCCATATATGACTGTTTAGTCAATGTAAAGGTCCTAGGTCCAAAATTTTCGGTGATTTTAGGGGCCTAGTAATCCTCCTACTTGGGGTCCTAGACGGTGCTCCACCCATTCGGGCACATTTGTCATATTTGCCTGATCTAAAAGGCGTGCAATCCTATACTAGCTGAGGTGTCGCTTGCATGTAGAGTGCAATCCATGGCTTTACTGCTGTGATGTTGTTTACTGAATAAATGCTTGGACACAAAGTCAGTCCTTGTTGTGCTGACAACATACATTTTGCTTTATGGTACCAATTTCCAGCTGGCAGTTGCTGCAGCACCCATTTATTTTATGCCTTTTCCAGGAACGTGTGAGATGAGAATATTTTTTGTGATCGGAGGATCAGCATGCATTATGTACATGTTAGAATCTTAGATAATATTTTTAAGGATGTATCTTGAAAACCACAAGTTCCACATCTGGTTACTATACCCAGACAGCTGAAGAAAGGTTTTAGCCATCATCCAGAGTCCAACCAGCTAAAATTATCTTTTATCGACAATACCCTGATTTTCAAACACACAAATTATCACAATGTGCATCTCTACATCCTGATGTGGAGTTGCTTTCATAAAAAAATGTTTTTTGCTTTACTTATCTTTTTTTGCTTTTCCTTCCTGGCTTTCCTGAAGGCAGTGGTGATGTAGCCCTGACTGCACAGATTCCCCCTGGGAAGGCAATGTTACTATTGCCTTTAGTGAAATCTGGTACCTAAACTGTGTACCTAAACTTGTTATACTGTGCATGCCTTACAAGATTACATCCATTTGCTGGTTAAAAAAAAAAATATATATTTTATTGCAATAAATGCATGTTGCAGAATTGTACGGCACATATCATGCACCTCCTCTTGCCCATGAAGTAGAATCTTCTAAATTGTGAGGTGGGAACGGGGGCCAAGGCAGCATAGATGCAAAATTAAAACTGATAAACATTAAAGAAAAACTCCATGAAATCTTTTTTTTAGTTTGTTTTGTCCAGGGGTGCACGGAAAGGCTATACTTACCTTATCCGTTAATCCTCCGCAAAACTGCACTCCCCCACGTCCAGTGGTAGACTTTTCCTGCTGTCCTCATGTCCAGAGCCGGTCTATGGGCGTGATGATGTCAGAAACAGTCCATTTTCAAGACCGCTAGCATGCAGCGGGGCAGGAGCGGTAGGGACCGGTCTTGCGCTCAAGACTCAGCGGATTAGGTAAATATATTTCCACTCTGCAATTCCCTACACCAGGGGTGTCAAATTCTATTTCATCGTGGGCCACATCAGTATTATGGTTACTCTCAAAGGGCCGGTTGTATCTGTAAGACTGTATAAATGTACTCGGGGCTTTTTGTCTGAGGGATAAGGTGCAGGAACTCGACTACGTCCTCCCAATGAAGCGCATCGAGCAGTGGGTGTGGCCAAAGTTCACTAACCGTGGAAGGATCTTGAAGGGGCAATAAATACCAGGAGTGCATTGTGTGTGGCGTTCAAGGGTGCACTGTGTACAGACTGCGGGGTTCAGGGGTGAGCTGTGTACAGAGAGCAGGGTTTAGGAGTGTGTCACATATAGAGTGCAGAGTTCAGGAGTGCCCTATATACAGAGTGCAGGGTTCAGGGGTGCACTGTGTACAGAGTGCAGGGTTCAGGGGTGCGCCATGTACATGCCATCTGAGCCTTCCTTGCCATAAGTGCAGGGCAGGCAGGGATCTGTGAGAGCTTCCACCCCATTTCAGCTGAAAAAAAACCCCTGGGTGCGAGGGCCACATTTGGCCCGTGGGCCTTGTGTTTGACACACGTGCCCTAGAAAAAAACAAGCCCATGCATTTCCCACTGCACTCATGAGAAAATAAAAATATTATTTAAGAAAAGATCACATGGGCATAGGTAAGTATACTGGTACTCCCTTACATATTATTGTCTGTATTTTGTGAGTAAGATTTATTTGATTAGGGCATCTGAGAATCTTTACATATGCATGCTTCCAAAAGTTTGCTCTGTTGGTTGATGAAGGTTTCCTAAGATTGGACTGAAGACACAGTATAGTAATCCTTATTTCTCTATCGCTCATTGACAGACGTAGTCTTCTTGATTCTCAAGAGCTGGGTTATGTTGTCTCCGCAGGAGTAGGACTAGGCAGAAAGACAAAACGTTCTGGCTCCACCTTAGGGGCAGTCCCTGAGGGTATATCCTCCCTCTCTCTGCTACAGGGAATCAGTTTTTTTCTGTCTAGTCAGGAGTAAGGACCTAAGTTCCTTGCTGGGATCTTTTGGTCCTGGCAAGACTTTTTTTCTTTAAGAAAAAGACATTTTTTAGGTAGTTTTCTCCAGTGTTTTTTCCTGTGAGATCTTCAAGCAAAAATGCCGGACTGGGCGACACTTGTGGTCACCCCAGCCGGCCTACGAGCGCGCGCAGACCATGGCATTGCGCTTGGTCGGCCGCGACATATTCAAGTAAGTATGCGGGGCCGGGCGACGGGCTGGATGTTGAGATCCAGTGGTCACCCCGGTTTCTGCCTACGAGCGCGTGCAGACCAGAGCTCCGCGCTGGGTCGGCCGCGACTGAGTCCCAGTGAAGGGACTGACTTTGCGAGTTAAAAGTCTCGCTTGGACGCCAGGTACCAGAGAGTCGAGGCGTCCGGAGTGGTCCACAAACCCCCACCCCGGTGGAGAGGGTATTGTGAAGAGAGGGTGCCTGTCGGTTCGGTATGGTGAGTAAACGTTCCCTTTTTTCCTCGTTATGAGGCAGTATGTATTATGGGCCCCTCCATATATGGTCAGTATATATCTGATACTTACAAGTCCCCCTTGTAATACAGCATGTGTTTGTGGGAAGTGGACTTGGTTTAAGAGCTAACACTCTACCCAGCAGACTGTAACATTACAGCAGACATAGGAGGTATAATCCTACCTTATGTGTAGTGTATCTTCTGTAGATCCATATATCGCCTCTTAGCAGAGATGCAGGTGGATGTGCTGGGAAAACGATTTCGGCGGTCCGCCGCCATTTTGCCGTAGACCGAATGCATGTATGTCCTCAGGTCACGCCGGCCGCCATGTTTTTGGAGTCTTATGTCTCTTCTATGGGGGCGGCCATGTTTTGTGAGCCCAGCTACCTCGTGGAGAGCTGGGAACGCCGGAAGGCGTACACAGGGGGCGGAGCCACGCCTTCTACCCGGGAAAAAGCAAACAGCTCCTTCCAGTCTGTGTAAGACAGACGCTGACTGCAGTTGGTTGGAAACTGCACTGCATCGGTTGGTGAGCCTTGGGGGTCCCTCTCTCTCTCTGTGGGATCGAGAAGCAGGTACTCTGAGGGGCGCTATTGCGCTAGGGGGAGACACACAAAAAAAAAAAAAAAAGTTTTTTTGTTTTGCTGGCAAAGGTGTCCTGTATTAACATGGACCCTGCCACTCATGTATCTCCTCCGGATCCCCTCGAGGGGTCTGCGGGATCCTCCAGCACCCCATTGACAATTGAATCATTGTCAGCTATTATGGAAACTTTTGTGTCCCGGGTGGAAGTGGCTTGTCAGGGACAGGGCGCAAGAAAGCGACCCCCGCCTAACCCCTTATTATCTGAAACCTCGGACTCAGACTCTGAGCCTATTTCTGCAGTTGCAGGTACTTCATCTGGGATTGGTGTCTCGGGTCCTGTCTCTTCAGACAGTGAGGAGGATGTTTCGGCATCCGCCATAGCCCGAGAGGAAGCGTTGGTAAACGCACTCATTGTATCTGTTCAAGAAACATTAAGATTACAGGGTATTCCATCAGAAATAGCTGAAACTGAAATCCCTTTTGGGACTAAAAAACGCATCAAAGTGGCGAAGGTTTTTCCATTGCCCAAATGTTTTGGCAATCCAATCGAAGAAGAATGGCGTCTGCCAAAACGCACTTTTACTATTTCTAAACGCATTGACAGGCGTTATCCGTTTGAGGAAACCCTTATTAAGAAATGGACAGAACCACCTGTGGTGGATTCACCAATTGCTAGATTGAATAAAGCCACGGTTATTCCTTTAGAAGACGCTCCGTCTTTTAAAGATCCAGTGGATCGCAAGATAGAAGCTATGTCTCGCACCATGTTTTCCTTGATTGGATCAGCTTTCAGACCTATAATAGCTATTGGTCTGGTTTCGCAGGCTGTAACTGAATGGACCAAGTGGTTACGCCGGGACTTAGAAGAGGTCCCTCAGGCGGTATCAGATTTGTTGGAACAAATGATACAGGGGTTACAGTTTGTGTGTGATGCGGCGTTAGACGCCACTCCATTATTGGCGCGAGCATCAGTCTCAGCAGTGGTTCTCAGGCGTACACTGTGGCTAAAAGGTTGGTTAGCCGACCAAGGTTCCAAAAAAGCATTGGCTAATATCCCCTTTTCAGGAGAGCGTCTATTTGGAGCCAACTTAGATGAGATCATTAAAGATCTCACGGGTGGAAAGAGCACCTTTTTACCGCAAAATTTTAAAGGTAGAGGAACTCGTCAAAGACGAGGGCCTTCTTTTTCTGCTCACAAGAGGTTTTTTCGTCCCGCGGGTGAAAAAACTAAGTCCTCCAAAGCTCCTGCAGGAGGCGTCAGGGGTCGTTGGTCGGGCAAGCAAAAGCCCGCCCCCTCCAGACCTGAAGATAAACCATCCAAAGCCTGAAGGTGCGCCCCCACCCATAACTGGGGTGGGGGGACGTCTTTGCCGGTTCCCGGATCCATGGCTTTCCAGAATCCCGGACAAATAGGTTTGCGAAGTCATAAGGTCAGGGTACAAGATCGAGTTTCGATCTCTCCCACCGGCGCGATTCTTCCCTTCCAATATCCGACTATCCGCAGATCGTTTAGAAGATCTGCGGAGAGCAGTCACAGATTTACTACAACAAGGAGTGGTAGTCCACGTTCCTTGGACAGAACGGTTTCAAGGGTTTTATTCAAACCTGTTTACAATACCCAGGAAAGAGGGCAAAGTGCGTCCAATTCTGGACTTAAGAGCACTCAATTCTTTCGTCAACATAAGAAGATTCAGAATGGAGTCCATTCGCACGGTAGCAGCCTTCCTGCATCCAGGGGATGTCCTAGCGTCCATAGACATCAAGGACGCCTATCTTCACATTCCCATTTTCGCAGGACATCAGCGTTTTCTACGCTTTTCCGTAGAGGAGAACCACTATCAGTTTGTGGCGTTACCTTTCGGTCTCGCCACGGCTCCGCGGGTCTTCACAAAGGTGTTGGCCCCAATGTTGGCACTTCTGCGCCAAAGAGGTATATCGATCCTTGGTTACCTAGACGATCTTCTGCTTCATGCAGAGTCTCCTCAGACCTTGCTACAAAACATAGAAATTACTATGATTTCTTTACAGGAATTCGGGTGGCTGGTGAACCAGCAAAAGTCATTTCTGGTTCCCACCCAGAGGCTCGAATATCAGGGTCTAATTCTAGACACAGTCAGGACGAGAGTTTTTCTTCCGGTAGGGAAACTCCGAAAGATTCAATCAGCAGTCCAGTTGTTACTGTCCAACAGCTGGTCTTCCCTTCGGACTTGCATGAGGGTTCTGGGGTTGATGGTGGCTTCGTTCGAAGCAGTCCCATTTGCCCAGTCCCATACCCGAATTCTTCAGCAAGAGATTCTTCTCAGATGGAATCGGAATCCGGAATCCCTGGACAATCAGATCCGATTGAGCAAACAGACCAGAGAGTCTCTGGTCTGGTGGCTTCGGTCTCCGATGCTCAGCCAGGGAAAGTCATTTCTGCCAATATTTTGGACGATAGTGACCACGGATGCCAGTCTATCCGGATGGGGAGGAATTCTCGGTCAGTTATCTGTCCAGGGACTTTGGTCCCCGGAAGAATCCAGGTTACCGATAAATGTATTGGAACTGAGAGCGATCAGACTTTGTCTGATTCACTGGACCGAGCAGCTCCAGGGCAGCCCGGTTCGGATCCAGTCGGACAATGCCACGGCCGTGGCTTATGTCAATCACCAGGGGGGCACCAAGAGTGTCCGAGCGGCCAAAGAAGTGGCTTGCATTCTTCGCTGGGCGGAACGATTTGTTCCAGCAATCTCTGCGGTGTTCATTCCGGGGGTGGAGAATTGGCAGGCAGATTATCTCAGCCGTCAGACCCTGGATCAGGGGGAATGGTCCCTCCATCCAGACGTTTTCCACCAGTTGTGCCTACGGTGGGGCACCCCGGATGTGGATCTGTTGGCATCACGATTCAACAGGAAAGTTCAGAGATTCGTGGCTCGCTCCCGCGATCCTCTAGCAGAAACCGCAGACGCACTGATCGCCCCGTGGGGGCAATACCAGCTAATATATGCCTTCCCTCCTCTCGCGTTACTGCCAAGACTTCTTCGCAGGATAGAGGAGGAAGGAATCCCAGTAATCCTGGTAGCTCCGGACTGGCCTCATCGAGCTTGGTACGCCGACATGGTCAGACTGGTGGCGGACGTCCCGTGGAGACTTCCTCTCAGGGAGGATCTACTGTCTCAGGGACCGATCTTCCATCCTGCTTTACGATCGCTGGCTTTAACGGCCTGGCTATTGAGACCCAGGTGCTGAAGGACAAAGGTTTGTCAGCTTCAGTTATTCCTACTCTAGTTGAAGCAAGGAAAGCGACTTCCAGAAAGATTTATCATCGCACATGGAAGTCCTACATTGCATGGTGTGAACCTTTGGGGTTCCGTCCTCGGTCTTATTCGATTAGTCGAATATTGGCTTTTCTGCAACAAGGGGTTGAGCAGAAACTGGCCTTGAGTACTATCAAGGGTCAGGTCTCAGCATTAGCCATCTTCTTTCAGAAGCCTTTGGCTACTCATTCCTTGGTGCGGAACTTCATCCAGGGGGTGCGACATCTGGCTCCGCCAGTGCACGCGCCGTTACCCCCCTGGGATCTTAATTTAGTGTTGTCGGTTCTTCAGAAACCTCCCTTTGAAGATATTAGGGAGATTCCTCTACCTACGTTGTCCCAGAAGGTGGCCTTCTTGGTGGCTATTACTTCTGCACGCAGGGTGTCAGAACTGGCCGCATTATCTTGTCGTTCCCCATATCTGGTGGTTCATAGAGATAAGGTGGTTCTTCGTCCGAATCCATCCTTCCTACCAAAAGTGGTTTCAGAATTTCATCTGAATGAAGAAATTGTATTACCTTCCCTGTGTCCTAAGCCCAGTCATCCTCGGGAGTTTGCTTTACACTCCTTGGATGTGGTCCGGGCGATCAGGGTATACTTGAAAACGACAGACTCGTTTCGCAAGACGGATTCACTTTTTGTGATCCCAGATGGACCCAAAAAGGGGTTGCCTGCATCTGCCGCGACCATTTCCAGATGGATCAGACAGACGGTAGTACAGGCTTATTCTATTAAGGGTCGGGAGCCCCCGTTCCCTGTTAAGGCGCACTCCACTCGGGCACTTAGTGCGTCATGGGCCTTTCGCCATCAGGCGTCAGTGGTCCAGATGTGCAAGGCGGCTACCTGGTCGTCGGTGCATACCTTTACTAAACATTATAAAGTTGATGTAATGGCATCGTCTGATGCCTCGTTTGGCCGCAAGGTTTTGCAGGCCGCAATTTGAGGAGACCAGTGGTCTACCTCGAGGGTTTTTTCTGTTGGAAAATTTTTCCTTAGTCTCATTCTTTGTTTATAATGAGCCTTTAAAACTTCTAGTTTGGCACCAGTTGGGCCTTCTAGATTGGATTTGATTTTGTCAATCCCACCCCTCATTTGTGGCACTGCTTCTGGATGTCCCAGCTCTTGAGAATAAAGAAGACTACGTCTGTCAATGAGCGATAGAGAAAAATGGATTTTTGTAAGATCTTACCGTAAAATCCTTTTCTCTTAAGCTCATTGACAGACGTAGTACCCGCCCCTCTATCATTGAGTTGGGTTGGGTTAAATTCTCTGTACTGCTTTAAAACAGAACTGATTCCCTGTAGCAGAGAGAGGGAGGATATACCCTCAGGGACTGCCCCTAAGGTGGAGCCAGAACGTTTTGTCTTTCTGCCTAGTCCTACTCCTGCGGAGACAACATAACCCAGCTCTTGAGAATCAAGAAGACTACGTCTGTCAATGAGCTTAAGAGAAAAGGATTTTACGGTAAGATCTTACAAAAATCCATTTTTTATGGGCGTTGTGATGTATGCAGGAACGGTTGCATACACCCATTCCTGTGTACCTGTCAAAGTTTGGTGTGTGGAGGAGTCTGTACAGCTGATGCCTACTCGTTTACTTCCTATGGGCTGTCTGCACTCAGTTGAGTAGTGGGAATGAAATAAATCGCGCTGGCCACTGAAAAGGGCTGAGCGTACAAATGAATGAGCCCTATAACGGCAAACATCTTTCTTTTTTTTTTTTTTCATGCAAAATATACAGCCACCCCCATAAAAGCTTTTTGTAGTTTTGTGTCTCTTTGAGGAGACACCAATAAGTTTATTTTAATCCATGTCCTGGTTTTCAATTAAATAGCTTTTTTAACTTGGGAATTTCTATGCTAATTGCCCAAATACTGTATATGTTGACCCCATGTGTAAGTCAGTTTTGGTTTATGTGTTGCAATCTAGACAGGCTTCTCTAGTGCTGTGTTTAACCAGCAAATGAGCTGCAAAGTCTCCACATCATAAAATGTAATCATTACTGATTGAGCTGATATTAACCGAAGCAGAGTTTGTCATTGATGCAGACCTTTACCTTCTTGACACCAATATTTTTTTTTACTTTCAGTTAATGGCACAAGTAATGCATCTGAAGCCAGTAGCACATCTTGCCATGAAGCTGCAGCAACTTCTGTAGGATCTCACATATCAGATTGCACAGACTCCACGAACAACACAACGGACATACCAGCAGTGGGCACAACAGAAAGCAGCACATCTGCTGCCAATGCTGCGGCTGAACCTGTAAGGGCTACGGACTCAACGTCCTCATCATCTGCTGCTGGCAGCTCGAGTCCTGAAGCAGCGAAAACCAGGCAAGCGTCTGTTACTGCCTCTGGGGATCCTGTGAGACAGCAGCCCAGCAGCACTGCAGAGCCTTTACCACCTGGGTATGCGCATGGATTGAGCTTTTGTAGTTGGTTAATGATCCCTGAGCAGCAAGCTGTCACATCTATTAGACCATAGTCTGCAGTGCGGGAACCCAAACCCTCCTCTCACTGTTTTTGCCTTGTGTTTAAGAAGGATATTACTGAATAAAAATATGGCTGCTCTAAAGGTAATCTGTCAATCTGTCACAAAGCAAAGCAATCCTGTTTGAGAAGGGTTTGTGAGATTTGACTCTTGGATTGTGTACTAGTTCCATGGCAGCGATGACTCTCGCAGTAAAACCAGGAATGGGTATGCAACGTATAATTTAGCTTCTTTTTGATTCTTCCAACACAGCATTGTTTTACCTTGTGACTGATTAAGTAAGAACTCAGGGTTTTTTTTTTTTTTTTTGTAGCTCTAGAATTTGTCCACCTTTTAGTACTCCTTGAAGTCCTAACTTTTAGGTTTTACCTTTCCTATGGAGAAAACACAAAGTGCCTTCATTATGTGCTTTAAAACATGTTAAAAAAACATTCTCTTCCCAAATATATTACATTTTCATATTATATTACTAATATATATTATAATATAAATATATATTTTATATTTAAAGTTCTTACTACTTGGTTATTACCATTACCAGTTGTTACTACTTGGTTATTTACTTCTACATTTTCTGTTTTGGAATGAGTAACTTCTAATAATGACATTGATATGACATATGATGATTAGCAGTATGGGGCATGTAAAGTACAGCAAGGCATCCAGAGTGGAGCAGAGTGGATTAGGTGAAGCACTGAACAGTGTAAAAAATGGGGCAATGGGATGGATCAGAGTATTCCATACACAGTACAGTGTACATTCTAATTTAGAGATAAAAGGACTACATTTGCCAACATCCCTCTATATTTCACAGTGGGATTTTGTAGACCATTCTCTTGATCAATATTGGTATAAAACATATTTTATTTTGTTATAAAAGAATAAACTTAGTTGAAAACAATATAGTAGTGGCTGACATTGTGTACATTGACAATTTTTGTTGCATGATCTACTCTGTACCCAAAATTTGAACCCGGAGGGGATCATTGTTATTGACTATTGTTGTGCTTGTTGCCTCCCAAAGCTGGAATGCCTCCGACACACTTCTAACAGTGTCTTCTTACAGGGTACAGGTATACAGTATAGTTGTCTAATGATATAAGTACATAAGACCACACTGCGCTCCCATGCCTAGTGTGGTCAGTTTCAATATCACGCCTTAATAGGGTGCCTACTATTCTAGCAAAAGATGCAGCTGCTTTTAAGGACCCAATTGTTAAGTAGTTGGAAGCCCTGTCTGGAGGGAAAAACAGGGCGGAGAGAGAGGAGTCCTGAGCACCCTGTCGATGCAAGGAACTTGGTCATCAGAGGAATCTAATATCCTGATAAACATCTTGAATCTTCAGGTGATTTGGCTGCCCTTTAGCATTGGACCATCCGATCCAGATTCAATTAGACAATGCCCCAGCAGTGGCGTACATCAATCATCAGGGAGGAAACAGAAGTCTTGCTGCAGCAAGGTAGAACCGATCCTGTCTTGAGCAGAACTGCACATTCCAGCCATGTCAACCATGTTAATTCCAGGTGTAGATAGTTCAGACAGATTTTCTCAGCCGACAGCTCCTGAACTGGAAGAGTGGTCATTACAACCAGAGGTGTTCAAGGACCTGTGTCATAAGTGATGGACAGGGATGAGCTCGGACGTGTTCGAGTTCGTACATGCCCGGTCCTGCCAGGAAGCTGACACTGCACTCCCCTAATCACAGGCAGTGAGACGTTTCCTGATCTACAGCTGCACAGATCGGGAAATGTCTCACTGCCTGTGATTAGTGGAGTGCAATGTCGACTTCCTGGCGGTATCGGGCACGTACGAACTCGAACACGCCTGAGCTCATCTCTAGTGATTGATGCTGAATGTGAACCTTCTGGCCTGCAGGTTCAACAACAAACTGGACAAGATTGTATGCAGATGCAGGCATCCTCTGATAGATGAAGTGAATACTCTGGTGACTCTGAGAGATCAGTACATGTTCATCTATTTCTTTCCTTCCCTGAAACTTCTTCCACTCCTCTGCAGTTATGAGATAGAAGGCATTCCAGTGAGCGTCATACTTCTGGATTGGTCCAGTCGGATCTGGTATGCCCACCAGACTGTCTCTAATTACTGTCCCAAGGATCAATTTGCCATCCAGATTCTTGGTTGCTGGTTTTTCACTGCCTGGCTGTTGAAGTCAAAGTTCTAATGTACAAGGACCTAGTTAAGACTGGGATTCCTTTGGTGCTCAAGCCTAGGAAAGTCTACCTCCTAGCTTTCCAGGTCATTCATCAAACATTGAAGGTGTACTTTACTTGTATGTCTAGGGGCTTTCACCCCAGAAGCTTCTCCATGTGACAAATTCTTCAGTTCCATGACCAGCATCTGGCAATCAGCACTATCAACGGTTGGTCCCTTAGACTTTAAAACCTTTGTGCAGGGAGTCTCCCATGTGGTTTCCCCATGACCCTGAATTATCTGAACCTGGTTCGTTCTTAGAACCTGTCATTTTAACCCATTGGGGATATTTGTCTCTTTCTTGCACAGAGCAAGGTGATGTTGAGACCCAGGGCTTCCTTTTTCCCTAAGGTTGTTTCTGCCTTTCGCCATAACCTGGACATTGTTCTCCTCCAGTTCCTTGGGAAAGCTCTGGGTCTGCCAAGTAAAATTTCTTTCATTTTCTGGTTGTGGTTCAAGCTGTACAAATCTGCCCCTCAGCTACTGCTTCTTTCAGAAACATTGATTCCCTTTTTGTTCCAAATGGATCCCAAAAGGGTGCCCTGGCTTCTTGTTTCACCATATTTAGAAAAGTATTAATGCTTACAGTCTTAAGGATCAGGTTGCCTCTTTTTCTGTTGATGCTCATTCTACTAGATTTGTGTGCTCCTCTTGGGTATTTTGGCATCAGACAATTATTTCCAAGATTTGTTCTCTTAAGTTCTCTAATTCAGGTTTCTGCATAATCTGGTGTCGGCTTTGGTTTTGATCTTGTCTTGGGGAGAACAATATTAATCAGCCAATACATATCCACTATACCTGATGTTTCCTGATCAGTCATCCTGTCTGATTCTACCCTTAGGCATGGGCATCTGGTCAAAGATATTTGAATAAAGGGATTATTAGCTTATGTCTCTGGGTGCATTAAAGAGAACCTGACTGATAAAAATGTGGGAAATATTATTGGGGACTTGTTTATGAAGCTATAAGCTCTGTGGCTATCCACCCTATTCTTGTAGCTTTACGTAGCGGTTCACTGGAACAAAAAGGTAGCTGGTAATGTGTTGGGAAGCCTGACCTGCACAATTATGTCATATTAGTAATGCACTTAGTGAAGAAAGGAAATAGATGGCAGCCCTGTAGCTAGCACTGTCATAATTATATAGGACATTTTTATGTTCTTACAAGTGTCCTTTAAAGGGGAACTCCAGGCATACAGCTAAAATACACAGAACAAACCTATGGGAGCACTCTCACCACCTGCTAAAGGGTTTGTAATTATCTGCAGCCAGTTTTATTATCCGGGTACACTTGCCGCAGAGCATACCCAGGTCTGGGACCTCTACTGCAGGTACAGCAGGACCTGGATACTCCCATGACTTACAGAAGGCAGTGGAGAAGAAGAATATTGATGTCATTCAAACAGAGAAGCAGAATCCTGATGTCATCCTTTTGCTCTCTAATCCTGTCAGCATGCTCACTAGCAGTAAGTTCTGCAAAGCTTATTTGAATCCCAATGCTTCTTTACAGGGGATTGTAGAAGGTTGATCTAAAATTATTATGTAATTGGACTTATTGCATTTACAAATATATACTTTATATATATATATATATATATATATATATATATATATATTTTTTTTTTTTTTTTTAAAGAACTAATATTTATAAATATCTGTCTGGGTTGAAGTCTGACATTATTGAAGTGTGCTCTGCAGCATAAAAGAATAAGTGTATGAAAATGTCTGCAAGCATCTGAGTTCTCCAGAGCAACCAGTCACATTAATGCATTCCATTCTTATTTATTGATACACCCTTTCACAAACTACAGCAGTTGTATAATTGCTTAACTGCATTAACTGGTTGTTTGTTTTTAGATGGGAACAGAGGAAGGATCCTCATGGTAGAACCTATTACGTTGATCACAACACAAGAACGACAACGTGGGAGAGGCCGCAGCCTTTACCTCCTGGGTAAGGTAGACAGATAACTTAACATATTATACCATAAATATTGATCTGCTGAAGATGAAACTTGACTACAGCCAGCCAAATGCTCCTGAAGCCTAGGTGAAAAGCCTAATATCCCGTGAGCTGTGTGACTGACTGGCATACAAGGACTAACATGGCATGCAGTATATGGGTTCATAAGATTTTTCACTGTACTAGCCATCATGAAGTTGTACATATACAGTATTGTCAGCCATGATGATTTAAAATTCAACAATTGTAGATCAGTGGGTTCATTCAGCTGCATGAATTGATTGCTTACAAAGAACTGTGCTGCAAAGGGGTATCAGCAACTAGCCCCATGCCACCCTCTGCAAGTAAATTATATGGTTGAGTCTAACAATACATTTACAATATGATATACAATACAATTTTTCATTTAGTTTTAAATATGAAATTCCATGTAATTAAAATTTTCTATCTCTAGCCGTATCTCATGTATTGGTTATATGCATCAAAATCATTGCCTGCTAAAAAGCACTGGATTATAGATAAATTAAACAATTCAACTTTGACTTGTGCACATTGCAGTATTGCTTTCCATTAAATTTTATGTTCTACAAACTTTCATATAGCTCCCTTTAGGCAAAACGAATCTTCATCTATACTGATTTGCAGTAGGCATATTATTACATACATCTGCCTGTTTCTGCAGAACATTCCATCCAGCTGATAATTGTTTGTGGGCACACTGTGTGCAGTAGTTCACCTGTTACTGAACAGACAACAATAAAAGTATAGGAAAACATTCTTTCTTAGGCTTTGTTACCATGTTCTTACCAATCTGTACTTCCATCCAAAGAGCTGTCTTTATGTGCAGTGGATGCACAGGTGTTCTTTGCAGTCTTGTGCAGGCAGCATGTTCAAGTCCATTACAGGCAGCCAGCTGCACGAATCTCCAAGCACTAAATTTACACTGATTAGAATGCAGACAGACTGCTTTCTGATCCTAGGGCCTCATGCACACTGGACGTTAAAAAAACGCCAGTAGATTTGTAGTGAGTTTTTTTTAGCGTTTTTCAGCTATAAATCACCTCTCTACTATTTTAGTAACTCCCACTTTCCAACATGCAATGCTTGCTAGAATTGCATTGCATGAGTGTTCACACCCATGCAGTAAGATTTAGGTGCGGGTAAAAAAGGGTCCTACAACATTTTGGTGCAAATGTGATACAATTTGAGCCATACAGAATATATGGCTTAAATCGCATTGCACAGACATCACATGTGTTGTGCACAGGAATGCGGTGCTTTTTTTAGGCAAATCGCATGCGGTGTTTAGCTAGCACCAGTGTGAACCCAGGCTCTGTTCCATGAACGACACCTTGACACAGAACCCAAGCTTAAAAAAAAAAAGCAATGGAATCTAAAATGTCAGAAAAGGCCAGTTAGCAGAGTTTTTTGGCAATTATTAGCATTTATCAGCATTGGAGCGTTTTTACAGCTGAAAAACGCCACTCTAAACCCACTAGTTTTCCCCCCTTTTTTTTTTCAACAGCCAGAAACTGCCCCTACCATAGACTGGTGATAACAACCAAAGTGTGCATGGACACATAGAACAACATGCTGGGGAGTTTACTGGCTGTAGAAAAAAAACATAGACGCCAAAAACAGCAGCTGTAATAACGTCCAGTGTGCATGAGGCCTTACAAGGGCCTGCATGGATGCACAGTTGCGCTTGGAGATCTGTGCAGCCGTCACCTGTCACTGATTTGAACAAGCTGGCTGTGCAAATGAAGGCGGTCCTTGTATGGGTGTATGTATTGGTACACCAGTATGAATAGGGCCTTGAGCCAGCCATAGATGGTTTGAATCAGATTCAAACCATGTGTGGGCAGGCTGAATGTACCAAGTTAATTAACTTGGGTACAACCAGCCTGCTGGATTTACTTGCGATTTATCCCTAGCATCTGCTATAATCACTGTCTTCTGGCGAGGACGACTGTATATCACAGTAACATATCCGTGGTGACCCCATAAGCCATGACAGGTTTCGTAGGCTGTATCCCCTTTCTCAGGAGGACTTCATTGATTTACAATCTAGGTGTTCCATCAATAAAATGAGGCTATGAGGGATCCCACATAATTGCGTTATAAATGGAAAAGATCTATTTTAGCTAAATGTTGTCTATGCCTGTTTTTAACTGATTTAATAACCTTTTGTATAAACATTTTTTAGCTGGTTATTCTTGAGCACCTTAAAGGAAAAGTTCTCCTTTGTACAAACATAATAAATGCACATCTTTTTGCAGAGGAAAAACATTTATTATTTATTTTCATTTTTTACTGCAAACCATTGCACCCGCAATCAGCAGATTACGTGTGAAATGCAGGATTCCTGCAGACTGTCTCTGTAAGCTGTCCACATGTACGCACAGGCAGTTACACACTGACAGGAAGAAACAATGAACTAGGGTGCTCAGCAGTGCCCTTGTAGTTCATTGAGAACTACAAGCTGCCAGCCACAAATTTTTTAAATTGTGACAGCGAGTTCAGGGAGAAGATCCCTGGCTCGCGGTCACTGGAGGCAGCAGCTTCAGCAGTGGGAATATGTTACTAAAAACGGTTGTAACATGTTCCCAAAGGTGAACGTATCCTTTAAAATTCTGCAGTGTCTCTCACTTCTTGCAGTTACCAAAGTCTTTTCCTGTGGTGACCTTTATTGTTTAACAGCTGCGTTTCGTAAAACATGTAACAAATGATTGATAAAAGAACAGGAGAAGATGGTTAGGGAAGGGATAGAAGCGCCCTATTACACACCCAGTTCCTAGCAAATAATAAAAATAGTAGTTCCTAAAGAGAAATGGCTGTGAGAATGCTAAGTGGACTCTATAAGATGGTGTATGGATAATATAAAATATGGATAAAGGAAAACATGACAGTTTTTTAGGTATTCATGCATGCACTACAGTGGATATAGAAAAGAATCATCCCCCTTTTAAAAATCACGTTTTTGTTTCTTTGCATCCTGTAATGAATACAGGCACAGCGTTTGTTTTATCCAGCTGCAATTTATAACATCCAAGTGAAAGATATAACACCAGCATGTCGGAAAAAAAAATTCAAAAACAGAATCACTGAGTTGGAAAAAGGATCACCCCCTTGTCAGTATTTTGTAGAACCACCTTTTTCTTTAATTACAGCCTGTAGTCTGTTGGGATTTCACTATAATTTTGCTCATCTAGACTTGATGGTGACTCGTTTGACTGCAGTCTTCAAGTCATTCCGCAGATTTTCAATGGGGTTTAGGTCTGGGCTCTGACTAGGCCATGCAAGGACATTCACCCTTTTCTCCTTCAACCACTGTGTGGTCATTTTTGCTGTGTGCTTTGGGTCATTCTAATGTTTGAAGGTAAACCTTCTTCCCATTGATAACTTTCTGGCAGCGGACAGTAGTTTTTCCTCAAGAATTTTACAGTATTTTGCCCCATCTATTTTTCCTTTTATCCTGACAAGTGCTCTGGTCCCTGCTACAGAGAACCCCCCCCCCCCATAACCGGATATTAGGATTTCTCTATCGCTCATTGACAGACGTAGTCTTCTTGATTCTCAAGAGCTGGGTTATGTTGTCTCCGCAGGAGTAGGACTAGGCAGAAAGACAAAACGTTCTGGCTCCACCTTAGGGGCAGTCCCTGAGGGTATATCCTCCCTCTCTCTGCTACAGGGAATCAGTTTTTTTCTGTCTAGTCAGGAGTAAGGACCTAAGCTCCTTGCTGGGATCTTTTTGGTCCTGGCAAGATTTTTTCTTTAGAAGAAATATTTTTTAGGTAGTTTTTTCTCCAGTGTTTTTCCTGTGAGATCTTCAAGCAAAAAACGCCGGACTGGGCGACACTAGTGGTCACCCCAGCCGGCCTACGAGCGCGCGCAGACCATTGCATTGCGCTTGGTCGGCCGCGACACATTCAAGTAAGTATGCGGGGCCGGGCGACGGGCTGGATGTTGAGATCCAGTGGTCACCCCGGTTTCTGCCTACGAGCGCGTGCAGACCAGAGCTCCGCGCTGGGTCGGCCGCGACGGAGTCCCAGTGGAGGGACTGACCTTGCGAGTTAAAAGTCTCGCTTGGACGCCAGGAACCTGAGAGTCGAGGCGTCCGGAGTGGTCCACAAACCCCCACCCCGGTGGAGAGGGTATTGTGAAGAGAGGGTGCCTGTCGGTTCGGTATGGTGAGTAAACGTTCCCTTTTTTCTTTCCTCGTTATGAGGCAGTATGTATTATGGGCCCCTCCATACATGGTCAGTATGTATCTGACACTAAAAGTCCCCCTTGTAAATACAGTATGTGTTTGTGGGAAGTGCACTTGGTTTGAGAGCTAACACTCTACCCAGCAGACTGTAGCATTACAGCAGACATAGGAGGTATAATCCTACCTTATTTGTAGTGTATCTCCTGTAGATCTATCAATCGCCACTCAGCAGAGATGCAGGTGGATGTGCTGGGAAAAACGTTTTCGGCGGTCCGCCGCCATTTTGCCGTAGACCAGGTGCATGCATGTCCTCAGGTCACGCCGGCCGCCATGTTTTTGGAGTCTAATGTCTCCTATATGGGGGCGGCCATGTTTCATGAGCCCAGCTACCTCGTGGAGAGCTGGGAACGCCGGAAGGCGTACACAGGGGGCGGAGCCACGTCCTTCTACCCGGGAAAAAGCAACAGCTCCTTCCAGTCTGTAAAGACAGACGCTGACTGCAGTTGGTTGGAAACTTCACTGCATCGGTTGGTGAGCCTTGGGGGTCCCTCTCTCTCTCTGTGGGATCGAGAAGCAGGTACTCTGAGGGGCGCTATTGCGCTAGGGGGAGACACATAAAAATAAAAAAAAAATTTAAAAAAAAAAAAAGAGGTATTTTTTATTTAAAAAAAAAAAAAAAAAAGGTTTTTTGTGTTTTCTGGCAAAGGTGTCCTGAATTATCATGGACCCTGCCACTCATGTATCTCCTCCGGATCCCCTCGAGGGGTCTGCGGGATCCTCCAGCACCCCACTGACGATTAAATCATTGTCCGCTATTATGGAAGCTTGTGTCCCGGGTGGAAGTGGCTTGTCAGGGACAGGGCGCAAGTAAGCGATCCCCGCCTAACCCCTTATTATCTGAAACCTCGGATTCAGACTCTGAGCCTATTTCTGCAGTTGCAGGTACTTCATCTGGTATTGGTGTCTCGTGTACTGTCTCTTCAGACAGTGAGGAGGATGTTTCGGCATCAGCCATAGCCAGAGAGGAAGCGTTGGTAAACGCACTCATGGTATCTGTTCTAGAGACCTTAAGATTACAGGGTATTCCGTCAGAAATAGCTGAAACTGAAATCCCTTTTGGGACTAAAAACGCATCTAGTGGCGAAGGTTTTTTCCATTGCCCAAATGTTTTGGCAATCCAATCAAAGAAGAATGGAGTCTGCCAAAACGCATTTCTACTATTTCTAAACGCATTAACAGGCGTTATCCGTTTGAGGAAACCCTCATTAAGAAATGGACAGAACCACCTGTGGTGGATTCACCAATTGCTAGATTGAATAAAGCCACGGTTATTCCTCTAGAAGACGCTCCGTCTTTTAAAGATCCAGTGGATCGCAAGATAGAAGCTATGTCTCGCACCATGTTTACCTTGATTGGATCAGCTTTCAGACCAATAATTGCTATTGGTCTGGTTTCGCAGGCTGTAACTGTATGGACCAAGTGGTTACGCCGGGACCTAGAAGAGGTCCCTCAGGCGGTATCAGATTTGTTGGAACAGAGGATACAGGGGTTACAGTTTGTGTGTGATGCGGCGTTAGACGCCACTTCATTATTGGCGCGAGCATCTGTCTCAGCGGTGGTTCTCAAGCGTACACTGTGGCTAAAAGGTTGGTTAGCCGACCAAGGTTCCAAAAAAGCATTGGCTAATTTCCCCTTTTTAGGAGAGCGTCTATTTGGAGCCAACTTAGATGAGATCATTAAGGATCTCACGGGTGGAAAGAGCACCTTTTTACCGCAAAATTTTAAAGGTAAAGGAACTCGTCAAAGACGAGGGCCTTCTTTTTCTGCTCACAAGAGGTTTTTTTTTTTTCGTCCCGCGGGTGAAAAAATTAAGTCCTCCAAAGCTCCTGCAGGAGGGCGTCAGGGGTCGTTGGTCGGGCAAGCAAAAGCCCGCCCCCTCTAGACCTGAAGATAAACCGTCCAAAGCCTGAAGGTGCGCCCCCCACCCATAACTGGGGTGGGGGGACGTCTTCGCCGGTTCCCGGATCCATGGCTTTCCAGAATCCCGGACAGATGGGTTTGCGAAGTCATAAGGTCAGGGTACAAGATCGAGCTTCGATCTCTCCCACCGGCGCGATTCTTCCCTTCCAATAGCCGACTATCCCCGGATCGTTTAGACGATCTGTGGAGAGCAGTCACAGATTTACTACAACAAGGAGTGGTAGTCCACGTTCCTTGGACAGAACGCTTTCAGGGGTTTTTATTCAAACCTATTTACAATACTCAGGAAAGAGGGCAAAGTGCGTCCAATTCTGGACTTAAGGGTACTCAATTCTTTTGTCTACATAAGAAGATTCAAAATGGAGTCCATTCGCACAGTAGCAGCCTTTCTGCATCCAGGGGATGTCCTAGCGTCCATAGACATCTAGGACGCATATCTTCACATTCCCATTTTCACAGGACATCAGCGGTTTCTACGTTTTTCTGTAGAAGAGAACCACTATCAGTTTGTGGCGTTACCTCTCGGTCCCGCCACGGCTCCGCGGGTCTTCACGAAGGTGTTGGCCCCAATGTTGGCACTTCTGCGCCAAAGAGGCATATCGATTCTAGGTTACCTAGACGATCTTCTGCTTCATGCAGAGTCTCCTCAGACCTTGCTACAAAACATAGAAATTACTATGATTTCTTTACAGGAATTCGGGTGGCTGGTGAACCAGCAAAAGTCATTTCTGGTTCCCACCCAGAGGCTCGAATATCTGGGTCTAATTCTAGACACAGTCAGGGCAAGAGTTTTCTCTTCCGGTAGGGAAACTCCGAAAGATTCAATCAGCAGTCCACCAACAGCTGGTCTTCCCTTCGGACTTGCATGAGGGGTCTGGGGTTGATGGTGGCTTCCTTCGAAGCAGTCCCATTTGCCCAGTCCCATACCCGAATTCTTCAGCAAGAGATTCCTCTCAGATGGAATCGGAATCCGGAATCCCTGGACAATCAGATCCGATTGAGCAAACAGACCAGAGAGTCTCTGGTCTGGTGGCTTCGGTCTCCGATGCTCAGCCAGGGAAAGTCATTTCTGCCAATATATTGGACGACAGTGACCACGGATGCCAGTCTATCCGGATGGGGAGGAATTCTCGGTCAGTTATCTGTCCAGGGACTTTGGTCCCCGGAAGAATCCAGGTTACCGATAAATGTATTGGAACTGAGAGCGATCAGACTTTGTCTGATTCACTGGACCGAGCAGCTCCAGGGCAGCCCGGTTCGGATCCAGTCGGACAACGCCACGGCCGTGGCTTATGTCAATCACCAGGGGGGCACCAAGAGTGTCCGAGCGGCCAAAGAAGTGGCTTGCATTCTTCGCTGGGCGGAACGATTTGTTCCAGCAATCTCTGCGGTGTTCATTCCGGGGGTGGAGAATTGGCAGGCAGATTATCTCAGCCGTCAGACTCTGGATCAGGGGGAATGGTCCCTCCATCCAGACGTTTTCCACCAGTTGTGCCTACGATGGGGCACCCCGGATATGGATCTGTTGGCATCTCGATTCAACAGGAAAGTTCAGAGATTCGTGGCTCGCTCCCGCGATCCTCTAGCAGAAACCGCAGACGCACTGATCGCCCCGTGGGGGCAATACCAGCTAATGTATGCCTTCCCTCCTCTTGGGTTACTGCCAAGACTTCTTCGCAAGATAGAGGAGGAAGGAATTCCAGTAATCCTGGCAGCTCCGGACTGGCCTCGTCGAGCTTGTTACGCCGACTTGGTCAGACTGATGGCGGACGTCCCGTGGAGACTTCCACTCAGGGAGGATCTACTGTCTCAGGGACCGATCTTCCATCCTGCTTTACGATCGCTGGTTTTAAACGGCCTGGTTATTGAGACCCAGGTGCTGAAGGACAAGGGATTGTCAGCTTCAGTTATTCCTACTCTAGTTAAAACAAGGAAAGCGACTTCCAGAAAGATTATCATCGTACATGGAAGTCTTATATTGTGTGATGTGAATCCCTTGGGTTCCATCTACATCTTTATTCGGTAGTCCGAATATTGGCTTTCTGCAACAGGGAGTTGAGCAGAAGCTGGCCTTGAGTGTTATCAAGGGTCTGGTTTCAGCATTTGCTATCTTCTTTCAGAAGCTTTTGTCTACTCATTCCTTGGTGCGGAATTTCATCCAGGGGGTGCGACACCTGGCTCTGCCAGTGCACGCGCCGTTACCATCCTGGGATCTTAATTTGGTGCTGTCGGTTCTTCAGACACCTCCCTTTGAAAATATCAGGGAGATTCCCTTGCCTACTTTATCCCAGAAGGTGGTCTTCTTGGTGGCTATCACTTCTGCACGCAGGGCGTCAGAACTGGCTGCATTATACTGTTGTTCCCCAGATCTGGTGGTTCATAGGGATAAGGTTGTTCTTCATCCGAATCCATCCTTCCTTCTAAGGTGGTTTCAAAGTTTCATTGAATAAGGACAGTGTATTGTCCTTCCTATGTCCTTAGCCCAATCATCCTCGAGAATTTGCATGGCATTCCTTGGATGTAGTTCGGGCGATCAGGATATACTTGAATACTACGGATTCAATTTGTAAGACGGATTCACTGTTTGTGATCACGGATGGCCCTAAGAAGGGGTTGCCTGTTCTGCTGCGACCATCTTTAGATGGATCAGACAGACGGTGGTATAGGCTTATTTTATCTAAGGGTCGGGATCCCCCGTTCCCTGTTAAGGCGCATTCTACTCGGGCGCTTAGAGTTTCCTGGACCTTCCGCCATCAGGCGTCAGTGGTTCAGGTTTTCAAGGCGACTGTTTAGTAGTCGGTTCATACCTTTACAATATTGTATAAGGTTTATGTGATGGCATCGTCAGATGCCTCTTCTGGCTGCAAGGTTCCTGCAGGCCACTGTTTGAGGAGACTGTTGGTCTACCTCGAGGATTTGTGGGGTAGGTCTCATCTGTTTACTCGATGAGTCCTTTGATACTTCTGGTTGGCTCCGGTTGGGCCTTCTAGATTGGATTTTGATTCTGTCAATCCCACCCCTCATTTTGTGGCACTGCTTCTGGATGTCCCAGCTCTTGAGAATCAAGAAGACTACGTCTGTCAATGAGCGATAGAGAAAAATGGATTTTTGTAAGATCTTACCGTAAAATCCTTTTCTCTTAAGCTCATTGACAGACGTAGTACCCGCCCCTCTATCATTGAGTTGGGTTGGGTTAAATTCTCTGTACTGCTTTAAAACAGAACTGATTCCCTGTAGCAGAGAGAGGGAGGATATACCCTCAGGGACTGCCCCTAAGGTGGAGCCAGAACGTTTTGTCTTTCTGCCTAGTCCTACTCCTGCGGAGACAACATAACCCAGCTCTTGAGAATCAAGAAGACTACGTCTGTCAATGAGCTTAAGAGAAAAGGATTTTACGGTAAGATCTTACAAAAATCCATTTATTACCACCGCCATGCTTTACTCTAGGAATAGTGTTATTTGGATGGTGCGCTGTATTGGATTTCTGCCAGATGTATCGTTTGGTGGTGAGGTCACATGATTCTATTTTAGTCTCATCTGACCATAACAATTTTTTCCATGTGGCCTCAGAATCTTCATGGTGTGTTTTGGCAAAGCTCAGTTGTAATTGCATGTGGCCTTTCCTGAAGAGTGACTTTTTTTCTTGCAACCCTCCCATACAAGCCACTTTTGTGAAGAATTTGTGATATTGTCACGTGCACACAGTGACCACTCTTTGTCATAAATTCCAGTTTCCTCCTGGCTCTTTCATTCAGTTTGGAGCATCGATCGAGGGAGGGTCTGTGTTTACCAAATACTTTTCACTTCTTAATATTAGAGGTAATTGTGCTCCTAGGGCATTTATAAAGCCTTTGGCATTTTTTTGTATCCATCTCCTGACTTGTGCCTGTCCACAACCTTTATCCCAGAAATCTTTTGACAGGGACTAAAATGCTCCAGGAAAGCCCTTTTCATTCTGAACTAATCAAAAAGACCACAGCTGATCACAGATGGAAGTCAAATGACTGTGTGTGTGCCATTGAGAAGGTGATAATCTGCACCTGATTGTGTTTGCTGATAAAAGTGATTTTTAGGAGGGGGTGATCCCTTTTCCCAACTCAGCGATTCTGTTTTTGAATTTTTTTTTCCTGACATGTTGGTGTTATATCTTTCACTTGGGTGTTTTAAGTTTCACTGAGTAAATACAGCTGGATAATACAAGAACAGTATCTGTCTTCATTTCAGGCTGCAAAGCAACAGAATGTGATTCTTTTCTATACCCATTGTATTTGTAACCTGCAATTTCGGGATTTTTGCGTTTTTATATAGAACTTCACCCAGGAAAGTATTTTTGCTTTTTAGTTGAAGTTGTAGCAGGGTTCCATTTCCAGGGACTCTATAAAGAGATCACTCCCATGCCTTAGCAGTAATGGTAAAAGTTATTTGTGTGGGGTAATCCACTACAGGAAAGATGATGCCTCACTTGACCGCAAGCTCTAGTGGATTCTCGAGTAAATACAAAACACGATTGTACAAGTGACACCAGTAACTGGGCTAAAAATCTGAGAAATTTTTTTTGGTTCAGAGTCACGGAGATCCGTGAAGATGCTGCAGGCAATCAATACCTGCCATAGAAAAATGGAGAGTTGTGTTTGGAGTTTAAGACCTGCCTTCTAAATTACAACTTTTAAATTTTATCTTTCAGATGGGAAAGGCGGGTTGATGACCGTGGAAGGGTTTACTATGTTGACCATAACACTAGAACTACGACATGGCAGCGGCCTACCATGGAGTCTGTGCGGAACTTTGAACAGTGGCAATCCCAACGAAATCAACTCCAGGGAGCTATGCAGCAGTTCAACCAGCGATACCTCTATTCGGTGTGTTAGGTCTCTTAACTAGTTATCTGTACTAGGGATTGCCGATATATCGGGGGCCGATATGCACTTTCCTTGATATATCAGAATCGCCCCTGAGGTTACCGATCTTGCCGATATTTCGGGAAAGTGCTTGTACCGGAGTGATGCCTGCAGCTAGAGGCATCAACCCGGTACCGGCGTCCATAGCCGACGGTCGGCTGTCTTGTAATGACAACCGATGCGGCTGAGAAGCCACTCGGCTGTCATTACAAGGAGCGGGAAGAGACCCGGGCATCCTACCTGCACGGCCGCTGAAGAGAAGACCAGATCAAAGCCGCATTCGGCTCTGATCGGGTCTCCATATAAAAAACCCAGAAGTGATGTCATGACATCACTTCCGGGTACTCGGCGGCAAATTCAAAAAAATGCGAGCATTCAAAACAGCCAAACTTGGTGTTTTGAATTCTTTTAAGTGGAGAGGAGGGGTTTTTAGACCCCCAGATCCCTTCACAATAGTACCTGTGAAAAATAAAAAATTATTATTTTTTTTAAATTTCCGAAAATATCGGCCGATACCGATATCCGATTACCAAAATATCGGCATCGGCACTAAAAAAACGGGATCGGTCAATCACTAATCTGTACCCACTGCAGTTGGATGAAATAGTTTTGGATTTTTATTAGTATGATTCTTCTGAAGTTGTAGCTGCAGGAAATGCTTCTTTCTTTTTCGTTCATTGACAGGCACAGCTCCTGATATTCATAACCATTGGGTTATACTGCCCCCTACAGGAGTAGGAAACTAGGCAGAAAATAATTCTGGCTGCACCCGTGGGCAGTCCCAGGGGGTATACTCCCTCTCTCTGCTATAGCCACTCAGTTTTTTTTTTCTGCCTAGTCAGGAGTAAGGACCTATTTCCTTGCTGGGATCTTTGGCAAAACATTTTTAGATACATTTTTTTTTTCCTGTGAGATCTACAATCAACTGTCAAACTGGGGGACAGGCTGGATAATCTAAATCCAGTGGTCACCCCAGTCCTGCTAGCGAGTCCGCGCAGACCTCAGCTCCACGCTAGGTCGGCCGCAATATAGCCCCACTGGACGGGGGCTGGCCTGCGCGTTAAATGCCTAGCAAGGTCACGTAGGTCAAATGCCTAGCAAGTCGCAGCGTTCCTCCTGTCCGACAGCCCCCCATTTTGATGGAGAGGGGTTCTGTCTGGAGCGGTGCCTGCCTGGTTTCTCGTATGGTGAGTAGCTGCTCCCCCTGGAGGGTTTTGGGGTGGACATGGACCCCTTCTTGGGACGGTCGGACCCCCAGGTTTCCCTTCTTCCCGCAGGCACCCCCCCCGCCAAGTTTCTCATCCTGCTTCCCCTCCCTCTCCACTCTGGGGCTATTCTGGAGGTCTGGCGACTTTCCTCAGGTGGGGGCAAGGCGCTCACTGGAAATGGGGGGGCGCCGCTGATGAGCGCTTGTGCGGAGGGGAGAGTTGTACCTGCTAGGGGCTCCTTTCCTGGATCTGTCCTTGAGGCCTGGTCTCCCTCCTGGGTCCCTGTAAGCCTCATGGGGCAGCCATTTTGTTGTAGCCTGTGTTTCTATACACGGCAGTCATGTTTGTGTAGTCCGGCGGCCATTTTCTTGTGGTTTGCCACTGAAAATAACGGCGGCTATGACAGTGGAGCCCTGTGTGCAGCGATTTCGGTGGTGGGAGCCCCTCCTCATCCCCTGGTGCTGACTCCTGGATCATTTTACTTCCTGATCGCCGCATGTGTAGTTCAGATTATCCTGGTGGCTGCATTGCCTGAATCCTGTGGGTGTTGTCTGGTGTGGTCCTCTCCCTCTCTGCTGAGGATCGCTTGGTGCTTTGTGCCTGGTGACCGGGTGGTGCTGCCAGAGCGGTGGGGGTTGTCCCTTGCTGTGTGTTACACTTTTTGTGGGGTCCTCATGGTGACTCATGGAACAATTGGAGCACATTTCCCCACCTGATCCCCTTTCTGAGGCTGCGGAGCCCCCTGGGTCCCAACCATTCATCCATGCACAGCGGTCCTGGAGTCCCTCGTGTCCTGGGTGGAGGTAGCTTGCGGCGACAGGTTAGCAAAATGCACCTCTGCCTTCCCCTGCCTCATCTGTCTCATCAGATCTGCAGGAATAGGCACTGGTGGATGCACTGATTGTATCTGTGTGAAAGACCCTGAAGATGGAAGATGCAGCTGAAGCCACGACGGAGGCACAGATGCCCTTAGGCACCCACAAGCCTTCCAAAGTGGCAAAGGTGTTTTCTATCCCTGTCTATTTTGACAGAATTGTCGCTAAAGAGTGGGGACTACCAAAGTGTTTCCGTGGGGGTCCCTAAGCGCTTTACTAGGCGTTACCCCTATGAGGAGTCGCTTTTTAAGAAGTGGACTGTTCCACCGTTGGTGGAGCCTACGGTTTCCAGGTAAAACAAGGCAACCATGATTCCAGTTGAAGAGTCCCTGGGCTTTAGGGATCCAGCTGCCCGGAAGTCGGAGGCTGTGGCCCGCACACTCTGTACACTCTGGCTGGTTTGGCAATTAGGCTGGTGTTTACCATTGCCCTAGTGTCGCAAACTCTGACTGAGTGGGCTAAGCTCCTACACCGTGACCTAGAGGGGGAACAGCTCCCCCCGCCTTAGCCGAGCTGGAGGACCAGCTGGTCCAGGGGCTGCAGTTAATCTTTGATGCCTTTTTGGATGCGGCTCGCCTCTGTTTTGGCAGTGGACCTTCGGTGTGTTTTTTTCTGGCTCGAGTGCTGGTCTGTGGATCTAACTTCAAAAAAGACCTTGACTGATCTTCCTTTTTAAGGAGATTGCCTGTTTGGAGCTACCCTTGATGAAATCATTAAAGGTCTGCCAAGGGGTAGAGTACTTTTCTTCCACAGGCTACTAAGGGCAAGGAACCTCGTCGTAGATTTGGGCCTTCCTTCCCAGCTCATAAGAAGTTTTTTCATCCCTCAGGGTCGACTGAAAAGGGCTCAGAGCCTTTCAGGGCCTCTTCAGGAGGATTCAAACGAACCTGGTCTGGCAAACAAGATCGGGCTTCTCCAGACCTGGGGGCAAGGCTCATTCTGCATGAAGGTGCGCCCTCACCCATATCTGGGGTGGGGAAATGTCGTCGCTGGTTTCCGGACCCGTGGACTTCCCGGGTGCAAGACAAGTGGGTCCACAAAGTCATTTGGTCTGGCTACAAGATCGAGGTTCGCTCTTGTCCCACAGCAAGGTTTTTCCTTCCAACTTGTGCCTGTTCCTGGACTGCTTGCAGGGTCTGTTTGGGGCGGTACAAGACCTGTTACATCAAGGGGTAATTGTCCCGGTTTCGACTTCGGAACGTTTTCAGGGTTTTTACTCAAAGCTGTTCACAGTTCACAGGAAGGAAGGCAAAGTGCATCCAATCCTGAACCTCAAGGCGCTAAACTGGTTTGTGTGGGTATAGAAGTTCAGAATGCATTTAACGGTGGTGGCATTCCTGCGTGGGGGATTTCCTCGCCTCTATCGATATCAAGAATGCCTACCTTCACATTCCAATATATTCCAGTCGCCAGCAATTTCTCCGCTTTGCTGTGGAAGAGGAGCATTATCAGTTTGTGGTGATACCCTTTGGTCTTGCATCTACTCCTTGGGTCTTCACAAAAGTACTAGCCCCGGTGCTAGCTTTGCTATGCCAATGGGAATGGTGGAACTGGGCTACTTGGACAATCTCCTTCTGCGAGTGGAGTCTCCCTCTGCTCTGGTGGAAAACATGGAGATCACAATACAAACTCTGCGGGAGTTCGGCTGGATTCTGAATTTTCAGAACTTTGCTCTGGTTCCGTCCACAAAGCTGGACTATCTGGACCTGACTCTGGACTCGGCCACGGATGCCCGCCTGTCTGGCTTGGGAGGCGTCCTCGGGGAGCATTCTGCTTAGGGGATCTGGACGCTAGAAGTGTCCAGACTCCCGATCAATGTCTTGGAACTCAGAGCGATCAGACTGTGTCTGGATCATTAGACGAATTGTCTTCCGGGTTGTCCAGTGCGTATTCAATCAGACAATGCCACGGCCGTGGCTTATGTCAATCACCAAGGGGGCACAAGAAGTGTCCTGGCTGCTCTGGAGGTAGCCGTCAGTCTAAGGTGGGTACAACGGTTCATTCCAGCCCTCTCCGCCGTGGAAAATTAGCAGGCGGATTACCTCAGTCGGCAGGAGTTGGACCATGGGGAGTAGTCCCTTCATCCGGAGGTGTTTCATCAACTGTGTCCCTGGTGGGGCACCCTTGAGGTGGATCTGTTGGCATCTCAGCTAAGGGATCTGTTGTGGCTCGGCCAAGGGATCCTCTGGTGGACACCACAGACACACTGGTGGCCCCATGGGGTCAGTATCGTCTGATTTACGCCTTCCCTCCTCTCAAGCTTCTACCAGGACTTTTACGCAGGATCGAGGCAGAAGGGATTCCGGTCATCTTAGTGGCTCCGGACTGGCCTCGCCGGGCTTGGTACGCCGATCTGGTGCGGCTGGTTGCCAACGTTCCTTGGCAGCTTTTTCTCAGGGAGGATCTGCTGTCCCAAGGACCGATCTTCCATTATGCTTCACAGTTGCTGGCTGTAACAGCTTGGCTGTTGAATGCCAGGTGCTGAAGGATAGGGGTTTATCTGAGTCGGTGATTCCTACACTGTTGAAAGCTAGGAAATCTACCTTGACCTTCTAATCTAATCTTGACCTTCTTTCAAGGGGGGGGTTGAACAGAAATCGGCCTTGAGTACCATCAAGGGCCAGGTGTCGGCTTTGGTGGTCTTCTTCCAACAACCTTTGGCCACACACTCCCTGGTGCGTACCTTTTCTTCAGGGTGTCCGACATTTGGTTCCTCCAGAGCGGGCTCCGTTGCCCCCTTGGGAATATTAATGTGGTGCTTTCAGCTCTACAGAAGCCACACTTCTATATTCAGGAGATTCCCCTGCTTACGCTGTCCCAGAAGGTGGTCTTTTTAGCGGCTATCACCTCTGCATGCAGGGGGTCGGAACCAGCGGCGTTATGTCGTTCACTTTACCTGATGATTCACAGGGATAAGGTGGTTCTTCGCCCCCTGTCTGTCGTTCCTTCCAAAGTTTGTCTCTGATTTTCATTTAAATGAAAACGTGTTGTCTACCCTGTGTTCCAGGCCTAAACATCTGAAGGAAATGACATTGCATGCCTTGGATGTGGCAATTAGGGTGTACCTGGCAGCTACGGAGTCTTTCAGGAAGTCAGACAATCTTTGTGCTCACTGATAGACCTTGAAAAGGGTTGTCCACTTCCTCTGCATCCATTTGCAGATGGATCAGGCAGACGGTGGTTCAGGCCATTTCCATCAGGGGTCAGGTTCCTCCTTTCCCTGTCAAGGTGCATTCTACTTGGGTGCTCCGTGCCTCCTGGGCCTTCTGTCATCAGGTTTGCAAGGCGGCCACCTGGTCGTGGGTGCACACTTTTACAAAGTGGATGTGTTGGCATCTGCGGATGCTTCTTTTGGCCGCAGGGTTTTGCAGGCTGCTCTTTTAAGAGGAAGTAAACCCTCCTCTGCAAGTTGTACCTATAGGTAAACAAGCAAAAAGTTGGGGGAGCAAACCCTGAACATGTATTTCTAAAGCTGGTGCAGCTATATACCAAGCGAAATGCATATTAAAAAATAGCGCACACATGCAAAAGAAATGACTATCAAATATGAAGACAATCCATAAATAAAAATGGGGATTTGGTCCCACCATATGGCCATATCGTGCTCAAGCCCACCACTACGTCAAAGTACCCCAAACTACAAGGGACTCCTCCTATATCTACTTGATAGTGGAAACTGATAGAGTACAGGTGTGTGTGTGGGGGGCTTGAGCACGATATGGCCACATGGTGGGACCAAATCCCCATTTTTATTTATGGATTGTCTTCATATTTGATAGTCATTTCTTTTGCATGTGTGCGCTATTCTTTTTTAGTATGCATGTCGCTTGTTTCATAGCTGCACCAGCTTTAGAAATACATGTTCAGGGTTTGCTTCCCCAACATTTTGCTTGTTTATTATGTATTCGGTCTGACCAGACTCCTGAGGTTGAGCACCCCACCCCCCCACACACACACCTGTACTCTATCAGTGTCCACTATCAAGTAGATATAGGAGGAGTCCCTTGTAGTGCATTAGCACATCTCTCCCAGCAAGGAGTGTTGTCTCCAAGGGTTAGAGAGGCTGGATTCATCCTTTTTTATGGATAGTGTAGGACCCACTGACAATGGGGTACTTTGACGTAGTGGTGGGCTTGAGCACGATATGGCCATATGGTGGGACCAAATCCCCATTTTTATTTATGGATTGTCTTCATATTTAATAGTCATTTCTTTTGCATGTGTGCGCTATTTTTTTAATGTACCTATAGGTAAGCCTATGATAAGGCTTACCTATAGGTACTGTAAATATCTCCTAAACATGTACCATTTAGGAGATATTTACCTTACATGCAGCCACAGTTCAGCTTCTGTACTTTGTGTGGTCAGTTTAGAAACAGCGGTCCCCAAACTGTGGCCCTTAGTTTGACTTTATCCAGCCCTTGGGGCACTCTTCTCACCACTGACACCAACAATGGGGCATAATTCCTGTCGCTGACACCAGCATTGGGGCAATATTCCTACCACTGACACCAACTGGGCACAGTTACGTCCATTGACATAAACAATGGGGGCATAATGCCATCATTGATAGCAACAGAGGGCTACTATTCCTGCCAGTGACACCAACCATGAAGCAAAATTCCTTTGATTGACACGAATGATGGGACACTTTTCCTCTCACTGACACAAAGGATGGGAAATTTAGGGTAACATACACTTTAAAGCTGAACAGGCAAACAACCAAACACACAAAGGAATACATATCTGTCAATGGTTTTGTAATTCTGAGCAGTTAGTCTTGTGATCCAGACAACTCTCATAGTGCAGAACCAACTCTTTCATCTCCCCTAAAATGGCTTTTGTTTAGAGAAGTAGAAGGGTGAGGTGGAGCCATAAAAAGACAGTTTCTCGGGATCTCTCTAGGTATTGTCATGTGCTGCCTCATAGACAGTGGAATTGTCATCCACAAAAGGCCCAGTTGGTAAACAGGCTGTCATCTACAGGCACTTGTAATTGACAGAATTTTGCAAGATGCGAAAGCTTGACTGGCTCAGAGTGTGTTAACCCTCCCTTTTCTAGTGATATTTATGGTGTGCAGAGGATCACAGAAGGCTGAAATACAGGGAGTGCAGAATTATTAGGCAAATGAGTATTTTTGAGGATTATTTTAATATTGAACAACCATGTTCTCAATGAACCCAAAAAACTCATTAATATCAAAGCTGACTATTTTTGGAAGTAGTTTTTAGTTTGTTTTAGTTTTAGCTATTTTAGGGGGATATCTGTGTGTGCAGGTGACGATTACTGTGCATAATTATTAGGCAACTTAACAAAAATCAAATATACAGTATACCCATTTCAATTATTTATTTTTACCAGTGAAACCAATATAACATCTCAACATTCACAAACATACATTTCTGACATTCAAAAACAAAACAAAAACAAATCAGTGACCAATATAGCCACCTTTCTTTGCAAGGACACTCAAAAGCCTGCCATCCATGGATTCTGTCAGTGTTTTGATCTGTTCACCATCAACATTGCGTGCAGCAGCAACCACAGCCTCCCAGACACTGTTCAGAGAGGTGTACTGTTTTCCCTCCTTGTAAATCTCACATTTGATGATGGACCACAGGTTCTCAATGGGGTTCAGATCAGGTGAACAAGGAGGCCATGTCATTAGCTTTTCTTCTTTTATACCCTTTCTTGCCAGCCACGCTGTGGAGTACTTGGACGCGTGTGATGGAGCATTGTCCTGCATGAAAATCATGTTTTTCTTGAAGGATGCAGACTTCTTCCTGTACCACTGCTTGAAGAAGGTGTCTTCCAGAAACTGGCAGTAGGACTGGGAGTTGAGCTTGACTCCATCCTCAACCCGAAAAGGCCCCACAAGCTCATCTTTGATGATACCAGCCCAAACCAGTACTCCACCTCCACCTTGCTGGCGTCTGAGTCGGACTGGAGCTCTCTGCCCTTTACCAATCCAGCCACGGGCCCATCCATCTGGCCCATCAAGACTCACTCTCATTTCATCAGTCTATAAAACCTTTGAAAAATCAGTCTTGAGATATTTCTTGGCCCAGTCTTGACGTTTCAGCTTGTGTGTCTTGTTCAGTGGTGGTCGTCTTTCAGCCTTTCTTACCTTGGCCATGTCTCTGAGTATTGCACACCTTGTGCTTTTGGGCACTCCAGTGATGTTGCAGCTCTGAAATATGGCCAAACTGGTGGCAAGTGGCATCTTGGCAGCTGCACGCTTGACTTTTCTCAGTTCATGGGCTGTTATTTTGCGCCTTGGTTTTTCCACACGCTTCTTGCGACCCTGTTGACTATTTTGAATGAAATGCTTGATTGTTCGATGATCACGCTTCAGAAGCTTTGCAATTTTAAGAGTGCTGCATCCCTCTGCAAGATATCTCACTATTTTTGACTTTTCTGAGCCTGTCAAGTCCTTCTTTTGACCCATTTTGCCCAAGGAAAGGAAGTTGCCTAATAATTATGCACACCTGATATAGGGTGTTGATGTCATTAGACCACACCCCTTCTCATTACAGAGATGCACATCACCTAATATGCTTAATTGGTAGTAGGCTTTCGAGCCTATACAGCTTGGAGTAAGACAACATGCATAAAGAGGATGATGTGGTCAAAATACTAATTTGCCTAATAATTCTGCACTCCCTGTATAGACAGATGTAAAATGCAGTTAATGACTTTTTTTAATGCAATTAATGTATTTAATTTAGTATATCTTGTGGATTTTGTTTCTTCTAAGAAATTATGCCTTAGAGCCCTGTTCACATTTAGGTGGTTGTGTTGCACGTACATTTTGGGGATGTGCCTATTCATTTCCTATGGGCGCATGCACGCATCAAAAGGAACAGGTGTTGGTTTTTCATGTGTGGCTATTCGTTGAGAGCCCATATTGTAATAGATAGGTACATACAACAACATGCTTTGCAACTTATGAGGACTGGAATGCAGGTGAATGGGCTGTACAAAGTGTTTACCTTTTTTTTTATGTTCAGTTTTCTATTCTTAAGAAAAGGTTTGAGGACAATTACCAGTAATATATGTAGTAACTTATAAAATGTTGCATTCTAGGCTTCCATGTTATCAGCAGAAAATGATCCACTAGGACCTTTACCACCAGGCTGGGGTAAGAGAATATTATAGTGGAATATATCAATATTATAAAAGCATGGATTTGTGGAAGATGGCTTATCCTGGCATTGCAAAGAACAATTTTGATGTGTAAATTATAGCTGCTGATTAGAAATGAGCTTCATAAAAGAAGTCCGATGGCTTGCCGGTTAAGCTGCCTCTAAAAATGCTAGTTCTTTGACCACCATACTGATCGTCCTTTCCAAATATTTGTATCATGATTTCTGACTTCAATAACCGCATACTTGTTTCAGATGCTATTCACAGCCAACATATTGTTCTCATGATGGGTGTCCCGTAACTGAAATCAGATTTGTTGCTATGGCTTACTGCAAATTTTACATCAGCCGTACACTTTTTGTTTGATTTTTTAATACGACTGAAATTGTATATTTGTTTATTCTCCAGAAAGAAGAGTAGACTCCACAGATAGGGTATATTTTGTAAATCACAACACGAAAACAACTCAGTGGGAAGATCCTCGGACACAAGGGTAATTATTTGCTATTTGTGTCATTTACTTTATTCATTACTTTGCTTCATTTCACCACAGATCCAGAAAAGCAGTATACCCATTTATTTACAGAGCATTGACATTTCCCATAATTCCCTGCACTTAAAGGCTTGAGCCATTTTAGAATCATATTCACCTAGTGAATGGTTTAGGGAGGTCACAGGTAGGGATGACATTCCTGAAGCAAAAAATAACATTTGAATTAATATTGGTGGAGGATGCAGTATTGTGTGCCTTAAAGTATAACTAAAGGCAAAACTTTTTTTTTTTTTTACTTTGGATACAGTGGAGAGGGTTTAAAACCCCATCAGGGGTGCCGGTTTAGGAGATATTAATTATACCTACAGGTAAGCCTTATTATAGGCTTACCTGTAGGTAAAAGTGTCAAAAAGCGGGATACTACCGCTTTAATTTGCAAGAATTTCCTATCAGTTCCTATTTGGCTATGGGACAGAAAGTGAAGGGAATTTTCCACAATGGGACACAGATGGAGATCTATGAATGAAATCCAAAATGAAAAAAAGGTTTTGGGCTATAGTTCTCTATTGTTGGTTTTTTATTTTTCTTTTAGTAAAAAGATAAAATGAAAGCCTTTTTATGCTCAGTGTAACTACATGAATGTTCCCCCACAGTTCTAGAATTAACCATGAACTCTGCCTGTTGATGAATTTTTGCATAGCCCTCAGACCATATGCATGCAATGAATTTATGAGCAGTGTCTAACCCATTAGCTTTGTAAGACTTAATATTCCCAGCATTGTAATAGCAACACCCTTCTTGCGGTTTTGTTTGTAACCTGGATCATGAAATCACCATTGTAATATAGTTACTTTGAATAGTATCAGTTTTCAGTTAATTCAACTGGAAAGTTCTGTGATGCCTTATTCCAGGCCAATAGAGCATAAATGTTGTAGTACAAACATGTTGTAGTTTTCCAATTACTCTTGCATGATCTCAGATCAGTTTGTGGAGGATTCAGGAAGAAATCTGACATCTAGTGAACACAATTACTCAATGATTTATGAAATCATTATTTAACACAAAACAAATTGACAGGTGCGCAAAGTACAAACTGATATTCACTTAAGCCCGACGCAATGATCTGTCTATAGGCCACAAAATTTGCAGATAATTTTATATAAGGATATAGGTAATAATTTACTTTGGGTCTAGGCACTAGCAAGTTTGCTCTATAAAAAATGCTTTTCTCTCTGCAATCTTTTTTGATTTTCTATGCCAGTATTAAAACAAATTCATTTTTTAATATTTCAACATAACCTTATGCAAATGATTTGATTTCCCAAGGATCGCTCCAGGTGTCACTAAAAATGTCACTGTTATGTACTATGCTCTGTTTACGTGTTACTGTAAAATAGATTGCTGTATTAAGAAAGGCCACCTGTTAATGGTTACTCCCTTCCCACAGTTTACAAAATGAGGATCCTTTGCCAGAGGGCTGGGAAATCCGCTACACAAGAGAGGGAGTAAAGTATTTTGTAGATCACAACACAAAGACCACCACTTTCAATGACCCTCGGACTGGGAAGTCTTCAGTGTAAGTAATGCCAAGCATGTTCACCTGTCCCATTCAGATCCAGGATTGGAATGCAGTTATTGTTAAATACTTTACACAAAAGTTGGAAGGATACGTGTGTGAGTTTTTGGCATTCATGGTTGTTCAGCTCTTTCCCATAGAAGTTTTTTGTCCCAATGCAACAGCCAGTACATATTCATTCTGCATTTGGGCTCACCCAGAGCTTTGCATGCAGTGTACTCTCTGCTGGGCTGTGACCAGGCTGAAATTCAATACAATTCCTTCCTGCGATGAAGCAGACACAATGCAGAGTGACACATTGTGGCTGTGTGTGTTGCAGAAGGTTTCTGTAGAAAACATGCTCATCACAATCTTCCCGACTGTAGTTATTTACAAGAAAAAGAACCAGCTTTCCAGCTTTCCCATAATATTTTTCGTTGAAGAATATACATAATATATGTATATATCTTTTCTATTTTATTGACATTTTATTTTTCTTTAGCTCATTCAGTCTGTTGCTTCATTTCACACCAATGTTGTCACTTACCCTGCATTGGAATATCTATTATGTATAGCTTTGTAAAGAGACCTTTCTAGTGTATATTATTGTTTAGAGTATGCATACACTGCTCAGTGCATGATGGGTTGGGCTGTTTTGTTGATTGCTTTTCGGCTGGTTATAGTGGGAAATTTAACCATGTGAACGGTGTATGCTTTGCTATCTCCAACTAGAGATAGAGCGATATTTTTTTATTCAAAGTCTTGCACATTACCTTTCCGCATTCATATCAGTTGAGATTATGTAGGGTAGCATGTGAGTTGATTTTTCCTTGTAGTATCGCCATACATTACACAAAAAGGGAACAGCAGGTATCGTCAAGTTCAAAGCATCGATTGGCAGTTTTATATAAATAATTATATAAGACATCAGTTTTGAAACTTGAAAATTAAATTAATTCAATGCATTTCCCTTCAACCAGTTCCAGTCTGGGCCAAATCTTACATTTCTTGCCTACATGTAAAAATCACTACTTAGAACCCCCAAACAATATAAATATTTTTTAAGCAGAGCCCCTAGATAATAAAATGGTGGGTGTTGCATATTTTTATATCACACAATATTTCCTCAGGAAAACTGTAATGCAGTGGTGCTCAACCTGTGGCCTGCAGAGCCCTCTTATGTGGCCCACGACCTCAAACCAGGAAAGCGCATGCTCTGGAATTGCAGGTCTGCAAGCCCAGATGGCGTTCAGCGTGTTGTCGACCTGCCAGCCCAGAGCATCAGCGTGCATGAAGCCGGTGCTGGCAGCGGAGGAAGCAGGTGACTATTGAGGGAGCAGGAGTTGCATAAGCTGATAGGCCTAGGACCTTTCCAGCACCCTGGAGTGTGAGGCCAGCAGAAGCTGGAGGAGGAAAAGTTTGGCATCTTAAGCATCACGTACACTGCACTTTTGCAATGAGCATTTTAGCACTTATAAAAAAAAAAAAAAAGGTTGTTGCCTGCTTTCAGACGGATCTGCAAGTGGAGTGCACCTACGGCTTTCCTGGACGTTAGCTGCACTGAGCCATAGACTTCTATTATATCCTGTGGTTTTGGTGAACTTTCTGAATGCATTTTCAGAAAGTGCACCACTCCTGCAAGATGTAATAGAAGTCTATGACTTAGGGCAGCTATGCTGGATGAAAGGCACAGGTGCACTGCACTGCACTCACAGTGCCGGTAAACTGTGGTGCATCAGTGTTAAAGCAGCCTTAGATGGGGCTCAGGACAGTAAGGGCTTGTTTACATTTGTGGCTGGGCAGTGGAAAAATCCCATCGTTCATTGTGGTCTGCAACTGGTTACCAAATCACTTAAAGGAGTTTTAAAGGCAGAAGGTTTTTTATCTTAATGCATTCTATGCATTAAGATAAAAAGCCTTCTGTGTGTTGCGGCCCCCCAGCACCTACCAATACTTACCTGTGTCCTTTCTCTGGCCAGCGATGTCCACGAGTCCCTCGGCCTTCCGGGACTCTCCCTACTGATTGGCTGAGACACAGCTGCTGCGTCATTGGCTCCTGCAGCTGTCAATCAAGCCAGTTAGCCAATCAGGAGAGAGAGAGGGCAGGGCTGAACTGCAGCTCTGTGTCTGAATGGACACAAGGAGCTGCAGTACACCTCGGGTGCACCCATAGCAAGCTGGTTGCTGTGGGGGCATTCGATAGGAGAGAGGAGCCAGGAGCAGCAACGAGAAACCTGAGAAGAGGAGGATCCAGGCTGTCTTTTGCAAGACCAACTGCACAGAGGAGGTAAGTATAACTTGTTTGTTATTTTTGTTTTCTTAAAAGGAGACTTTACAATCAATTTAAGTGGTCCTCCTTGCTCTTCAAAAGGTTGAGCATTCCTGCTGTAATGAGAGAAAAATGTTGGTAGCCATGCAGATCAAATAGCCTGTTTGTGGCGCTAAATAGCTAAAACTTAGATTACACGTACAACCATATTAGAAGAGAATTACTTTATTCGGCTTCTCCTTCCCTGTAAGTACTGTCAATGAGGCAGAGAGCAAATCTCCAAGGATAAAGCTCCTGCTGTGCCCAGGATGTTTTGAAGGGTGCACCCTATAAAGGAACCTTGTAAAGTATAAATTTTCTTCTGCAATGACATAAATGAATTTAGCTCACCATTCTCATGTAAATGTCTCCCTAGATTAATTTCTGTTTTACTTTGGTAATGGACCTGTCTAAGAGTACCCTTTTAAGAACTGGAAGTTATATTAGTATGGTGTGTGTGTGTTGACCTATGTTCGCTCCAAGGAGAGAGTCTACCTTTGGGTAATTATTTGCTTAATCTCATGGTGTAAGAGTCAGGCCTTGAAACAACCTTGACTGACACAAGGGAGTTGTTTGTTAGTTTTGGAGTGAAAGGTCATCTGGGCTACACTGTGCCTTGCAGCTGATTTGTGATGTAAAACTTCAAGTGTTCTTGTGTTCTTCTGCTCACCTTTAGGACCCTTTCACACTGCTCTGCAGCAAAATCACTGTAAAAACGCATATGTGTTTTTACTGTGATTATGCAGTGTTTCGGATGCAGTCTGGTGCATTTTTGGTTGCCTGCACCTGGAAAAAAAAAAATGGACATATGACTCAAACGCACCAAAAACGAGGTGCAATTTTGCAGCAATTTCCATTCATTTCAAAGGGAAGCTACCTTTTTGGTGCCATTTTTAAAACCTGCCCCAAAGATGCAGCATGCAGGACTTATCCAAACGCACCTTAACACAGTGGTGTGAAGAGTCTCATTATCCATAAAGTCGTTCACTTTATGGTGATTCACAAGGATAAAGTGGTGCTTTGCCCCTGTCCATCATTCCTTCCTAAAGTGGTTTCCTACTTTGATTTGACTGAAGAAATTGTATTGTCTTCCCTGTGTCCCATGCCTATACATTCAAAGGAAATTGCCTTGCATGCCTTGAATGTGGTCTGGGCAATTAGGATGTACCTGGCTGCTATGGAGTCTTTTAGGAAGTCTGTTTTGTGCTTACGGTCGGACCTCACAAAGGGTTGTCCGCCTCCTCTGCAACCATTTCTAGATGGATCAGACAGACGGTGGTTCAGGCCTATTCCGTCAAGGGTCGGGTTCCTCCTTTCCCTGTCAAGGTGCATTCTATTAGGGCGCCTAGTGCCTCCTGGGTTTTCTGTCGTCATGCATCACTAACGCAGGTTTGCACGGCGGCCACCTGGTTGTCGGTGCACACTTTTACAAAGTTTTTAAAGTGGATGTGTTGGCATCTGCGGATGCTTCTTTTGGCCGCAAAGTTTTGCAGGCTGCTGTTTTACAAGACCTGCTCCTCTTTGAGGGTGTATAGTTTTTCAGGTGAGCTCCAGTTGTTTATGGTAGAGCTCTGTGTTACCTTACTGGCTAATTTTTTTTTTCTGAGGTTTTTCCCACCCCTCATGTTAGAGCTGCACGATTAATCGTATGAAAATCGCGATCTCGATTTACCCCCCCTGACGATCTAAACCTGAAATATGCTCGATTCTTTGCATAGCAGAGAGAACAGCTGTGGAAAAAAAAAAAAAGTCTCCCAGTAACTATAAACAAAAATGATTACATTGTATCTTTTCCTTCCCTCTGCCAGGGAGAAAGGAAGTTTAACCTCTTAAAGACTGGACCTTTTTCTGACACTTGTTGCTTGCAAGTTAAAATCATTTTTTTTTGCTAGAAAAGTACTTAGAACCCCCAAACATTTTATATATTTTTTTTAGCAGAGACCCTACAGAATAAAATGGCGATTGTTGTAATATTTTATGTCACACTGTATTTGCGCAGCAGTCTTTCAAACGCAATTAATAGACTTTAATGAATAAAAAAAAAAACGTAACAGTAAAGTTATCCCAATTTTTTTTTTGTTACACAGAGAATCGTTATATTTATTCCAAGCTAAAAAATCGTGATTCTCATTTTGGCCAGAATCGTGCAGCTCTACCTCATGTTGAACACTGCTTTGGGACATCCCAATGGTTAAGAAAAATCAGGAGCTGTGTCCATCAAGGAAAGAAAGAGAAAAAGGGATTTTTGACATACCGAAAATCCATTTCTCTTTTGTTCACTGAGGGACACAGCTCCATGTCTTCTAGATCTTTGGGCTTATGCTGCTCTCTCTTCATGAGTAGAAAATGGGTTTGTCCAGTCATATGTGTCAGGATGTAAGTTGCATTATTCCTTGTTGTGCATACCAGAAAAACTCCCCTAGGGTTTGGGACTTTAAAGGCAACCTAAACATCCAATAATGAATACAAATGTATAAAAACATATTATCTATTCGGTTAATATATAAAAAGCATTATCAAAATGCAAAAGGTAAATACAAAAACAATATACATCATAATTGAAAACAATCACGGCTAACAATGTGTATCACATGAAACAAGGAGACTGGGTGAATGCCTGAATTCCAGGGAAGACCTCAGGTCTGCATTTTGATAATGCTTTTTATATATTAACTGAATAAATATGTTTTTATACATTTGTATTCATTATTGGATGTTCAAGTTCTCTTCAGGAGTAGGACTAGGTGGAAACAATTTTGGTTACGCCCCTGAGGCAGTCCCAGGGCGTAAACCATCACTTCCTGCTATAGGATTTCAGTTTTTTCGGCCTAGTCAGGAGTAAGGACCTGGCTCCCTGCTGGGATCTACGGTCCTGTAATTTTTTACTTTTTAAATGGAATTTCTTTCTTTCTCTTTATTCTCTGTTCCTATGTGAACTACAATCAACCTATTCCTGTGTGAACTACAATCAACAGTTGAACTGGGCGACGCGCTGGATATTCTAGATCCTTATGGTCTTCCCAGTCTAGCCTGCAAATCCGACCAAACTATTAGCTCCTCTCTAGGTTGGCCACGACATAGCTCCACTGGACGGAAGCTGGCCGGTGAGTGAAACACCTCGCAAGGTCGCATAGCCCTTGTCACTACAACAGTCACGATCAGAGTCGCAGAGTACCTCTGGCCGCAGCACACCCATTCCAAGATGGTGCGGTGGACTCCCGGGAGTGGTGCCCGCCTAATGCCAAGGTGTGGTGAGTAGTGCCCCCTCCTCTTTTCTATGGCAATTGATGGGGATGGTAGGCCCCCCTGTGTCCTTCCTCCCCTCACGGTTCCCCCCTGCATTGGTAGTCCTCACCTGTCCCCTCCCCTAGTCCCACTCAGGCGTTTTATGAGGTTACTGATTTGGTGTTGGGCCGGAAGGCAGTGGGAGTGTGCCGCTGGCAGTTCTCTTTTAGGGGTGCCTGCATTCTTTGTACTGCGGGGGAGTCCCTGGGGGGCTCCCCCCTGGTGGACTATTACTTCCCTTAAATCCGCATGGCGTCTGTTTTGCTGTGGATGGTTTTCTGTCTTTGGTGGCCATGTTTGTGTAGTCCGGTGGCCATGTTTTTGGTTTCCCTGTGTAATTGATAGCGGCGGCCATTTTCTTGTAGTGCGGTGGCGTGCAGCGGGGGCCCTCTAGTGTCAGTATCGGTGTTTCCTCTTCCTCTTTGATCGCAGTGTGGCAGGCTGTTTGCCACTCTCCAGCTCTGGGGGTGGTGAGTCTCTGTGGGTATAAGATCCTTCCTCTGCTATATACTGCGCCGCGGGTGCGCTGCTACTTTTGACGTTCCAAGCGGCGTGCAGGGTTTTGTGCACAGCACGGCTCAATTTTAACCATGGAGCCCCTGGAACGCGGATCACCACCTGACCCACTCCTTGAATTTGCCGGACCCTCTGGATCTCAGTCTGCCCTGGAGGCCATGATGTCGGCCCTGCAGTCACTTGTGTCAAAGTTTGATATGGCTCTCCAAAGGGCGGCCTAGCAAGAAGCATCTCCCGCCTTCACCTGTATCCTCTGCCGCCTCAGAGTCTGAGGTGGATTTGGCCCCCGCCGACGTGAGTCAGCCCACTGGGTCTGCATCCACTCACCCTGAGTGCTCTAACAGTGAGGATGAATCCCCCTCCTCTGCAACCGCGCATGAAAAAGCGCTGGTGGAGGCATTGATTGTGTCAGTGCGGGAAACATTAAAGTTGGAGGACTTAGCTGATACTAAGTCGGCGTCGCAGGTGCAGTTTGGCACCGCAGATTTTTCAAGGTGACTAAGGTGTTCCCCTTTCCTGCCTATTTTGACGAGATTGTAACTAGTCAGTGGGGTTCCCCGAAACACATTGTTGGAATACCTAAGCGTTTCGCTTGGAGATATCCTTTTGAGGAGTCTCTCCTGAAGAAACTGACGGTTTTGCCATCCTTTAGGGTCCTGTGGACAAGGCAGCTGAGGCTCTGGACCTTTTCACTGTGGCAGTTTCAATGTTGAGGTTGGTGTTTGCTATCTCCTTGGTATCTCAGACCTTAACGGAATGGGCAAAAATTTTACACCAGGATCTGGCAGGGGGTCAACACCCTCCTGAGCTGGTGGATCAGTTGATTCAGGGGCTACAGTACATCTGTGATGTACTTTGGATGCAGCCCTCTTGGCCTGGCAGGGTATCCGTGACGGCCTTGATTCTTCGCCGCATAATTTGGTTGAAGAACTGGTCGGCTGACCAGGCTTCTAAAAAGGTGTTGACTGTTCTACCTTTTGTAGGTGACCATTTGGTCGATGCCTCTATGGAAGAGATCATCAAGGGCCTTATGGGAGGTAAGAGTACTTTACTTCTGCAGGTGGCTAAGTCAAGGAACCTCGTCGTAAAACATAGTCCTTTTTTCTCAGCTCATAAGCGGCCTTTTTGTCCACCTGGATCGCAGGAAAAGGGCTCGAGAGCCACCCGTAACTTCACAGGAGGCTCCAAGAGACCCTGGAATGGTAAGTCAAAAGCGGGCACTACTGGTTCCGCAGACAAGCCTTCTCCAGCCTGAAGGGGCGCCCTCACAGGCAAGGTTCTGAACCAAATTTGTTCCCGTCCAAAAGCTTTGTAGCGTGGCAGCGGTCGGCGTGCGTTCCACTGCCTGACAGGAAATGGCGTCGCTGGTTTAGGATGTCTGGGCAATGCTTAGACAACATTGCATTTCGCACTAATGCGTCATCCGGAAGTCTAGGCATCTACCCGCCCGGCGAATTGATATACAGCTCCCGCTAATCTGATTGGCTGGATAATCACAGTTTATCCTCTAGCGGGCATAGATGTAGTTTAATCACCACTCCATGACACAAATTCAAAATTCTATGTTAATGTATAGCAATACGGGTAAGTGGATGGAAAGGTGGTTACCGCCCCCCAGCGTCATCACGGGCATGCGGCCCTCCAGTGACTATGCGCTTCACCGCTGCCTCGATCAGAAGTGAGTCCCTGATTGGTTCTATAGTGTCATCTCTCGGCTGCTGCTCTCCAGAGTCAGGGAAAAACCGCGGACCTGGAAGGACGCCTACCTCTTATGCAGATAGACGCTTACACCATGTAAAAGGTGTCAATAAAATTATTAAGCATCTGCTCCACAGTGGCACCTTTCTGTCTTTTCTGCCTGGCTTCGGCCTACAAAGAGTAAGCGCCGCATATTTGTGCAATCTGTGCCATCCACCAGTCTGGCTGCACCTTCATGACTGCCTGAACTGAAGCTTTATCCCCAAGCAGGAGCGCCCATTAATCTTCTTTCTCCAGTATATTGGTCAACTTACAATAGTTAACTTTATGGGGGTAACGCAGTTTCAGCTAATGTTAGTGTGTAGCAATGCCAGGGAAATTCAGCTTTAGGCCCCTTTCACACATTACGGTCCGCCGCCGGACTCCGTTTATCTCAGCGGAGGGATCGATCCGCCGATCCCCCGCTGAGCAGGCAGATGGCAGCTGTGTCTCCACGCTGTGTGCGGAGACAGAGCTGTCAGGTCCCGCTGTTCTCTATGGGGAAATCGGATGGGAACGGACCGTCTGTCCGTTCTCATCTGATCCGCTGGACGGATGGAAAATAGGGTTTCCATCCATCAAGATTTGACGGATCGTATCGGATCGGATGTCAGCGGACATGTCTCCGACTAACATCCGATGCCCTATAGAGATGCATGGGGCATCTCTTCAGATCCGCCAAAAAAACGGACAGGAGGTCTGAACGGTCCGCCTGTCTGAAAGGTGCCTTAAAAATGTATAGCTTCATGATGAAAAGTATGAGAGTGGCTGGAGAAAGATCAGGACCCGGGACGGGCTAAATGTACACTGTCGTAAAACGTTTGACATTTCGAAAAAGGGAGAGGCAGCGCTGTCTAGCCGAGCTAAAGGTGCAAAGCACCAGTCTGCAGCTGCGTGCTCGACAGCTTCCAATCCGATTGCTGGCTTTTTCGCCCGTGCGCCTGAAGTGACACCGTCTCCCAGCTTACTTAAAGTCATGGAAGAGTCATGGAATTTTATTAGTAAAAATGTGTATGAACCCTGGTATTTGCGTTGGTTGCAAAGTGAAGGATCTGTGTATTTGCTCTGATTGCACAGTGAAGAATGTGTGTTTGCACTAATTACACAGTGAAGGATCTGTGTATTTGTGGTGGTTGCACTTTGAAGGAACTGTGTACTTGCACTGATTTCACAGTGAAGGAACTGTATAAGACCTCATTCACACCTTTGTGCATGTAATCGGCTCTGAATGCAGACAGAATGCGTTCAGGGCTGTGCCTGCACGCCTGTCAACTTAGGACAAGCAACTGTGTCCGTGGAGCCCCTGCGTCCTTTATGACCTGAATGGGCTGCCTGCGCACAGCATCTGGCTGCTTCAGCTGCATAAACAAATGGCTGATTCATGGTGTAAAGTAATTGAGGCCTGATTGTGCTGGTTAAACAGTAAAGGAGACTGTACTATTGCGCTTGTTTAGTGGCAAAGAAACAGTGTCATTGTTTTTGTCACACTATTATCATACAATATAAAATAGTATTTACCAATGTGCAAGTGTACATTGGGAAAAGAAGGGAGGGCTTACTATTTTATATGATAACCGGGATGGAGGTATCAATGAAATAACTTTTTAAACACAACCTTTCGATAATATATTATCATACAATAGTTAAAATAATTTGTGATCTTAGAATTTTTAGCACACCAGCCCAGCATGGGTTATATTTGAAAAAATGCTAAAACTAACTTTTTTTTCTGTTTATCTCTTCTAGAACTAAGGGACCTCAGATTGCCTATGAACGCAGTTTTCGGTGGAAGCTTGCCCACTTTCGTTATTTGTGTCAGGTAATCATTTTTTTAAAGTCTGTTGAGGATTACAAATCTTAAGAAGTTTGATTGACAGAATTGTGCTTCTTTCTGAAATGTGCTGCTGCTGGAAGGTGCTGGCACTGATAAGGAAGATGTCTTCCTTGTAATCCTCTCTGTTAGGTTATTTAAATATGTTCTTCTGTCTGCATCCATCTTACCAAACCTGCTCATACTGACTTGACTGTGCATTTATTTGCAGTCGAATGCATTGCCGAGCCATGTCAAGATAACTGTGTCCAGGCAGACGCTATTTGAAGACTCCTTTCAACAGGTATATCAGCATTTCCTTTTATAAATTGGGCATTAACAAAGAAATCTGTCTGTTTTTTGTAAGATTCAGTGGGAAGCAATAAAACCTCACTCAGGAAATTACTGCATCTGTTCACTGACCATAACTTACCCTAACCTCCTGTCCTGGTGACAGAGACAGAGAAAAAAGTAATATCATGAAAAGCATAACAAGCTACTTAAAGCAGTTCTCCACTCTGGAAAAAAAAAAAATTAAAAGTAGGGAACAACCGATATAGTTTTCTGAGGGCCAATACCGATTTTCTGGCTACCTTTCAGGCCGATAGCCGGTATTAGGTGATGATATTCTGCACATTTAAAGTTTTTATTTTTACACTGTCCTTTAAATTTTTTTTTTTTGATCGTTTTTATTGCTGTAACAAGGAATGGAAACATCCCTTGTGACAAGTACTCTTTATGGACGGATCTGGGGTCTTAGACCCCAAACCTCTCCTCTGCACTAAAAAGCTTTCAAAACGCCAAGTGGTTTTAGGGCTCCAGTAACCGGAAGTGATGTGATGACATTGCTTCTGGGTTACTACATCGGAGACCCCAATCGAAGCTGATTCCGGCTTTGTTCGGGTCTTCTGCCAGCTGGCTGGTTGCTCGGGCCTCCCGGAGGAAGGGAGACCCGGACGGAGTGTCAGGAGGAGGGGGGCGTCCCCTCCCGCTGCTTGTAATAACAGTCGAGCTGCTGCTTGGCTGCGTCGGTTGTTATTACAAGAAAGCTGACCATCCGCTCTAAAAAACTGTACCAGTAGTTGCAGACATCGCTCTGGTACAACCACTTGAAGCAATATCGGCCATATCGGAAAGTTTGTGGCCGATACCAATACTTAAAAAAAAAAGTGAACATCGGCCTCACTGATAATCGTTCGATCTCTAATTAAAAGTCAGCAGCTTGTAGCTGCTTACTTTAAATACCAGGACACTTACCTGTCCAGGGATCCAGCGCCGCCCTCTCTCTCGGGCTAGGTCAACATTAGCCTTCGGATTCCCGGCGCTGGCATCCTAATTGTGTGCAGCTTGCTGTCACAGCCGCCTGCCCACTTCACAAGCCATGCTGTGCATTGTGAATGGTCCCATAGTTTTCTGGGACCTGTGATGTGTCCCAAAAGACGGAGAGGAGAACTGTTTGACGGAGAACGGGCTCAGGTAAGTTATAAGGGAGGGCGGGGAGCTGCAGATGTTTTTTTTTTTTTTTTTTTTTTTTACCTTAATGCAAAGAATCCTCTTACCTTTACAACCACTTCAACATTTCCCCACTTGCCCTATTTTAGTGGCAACTGTGAAGACAAATGGGGTGAATCTCCTCAGCGGGGATGCAGACAGCAATAAAAACCTGACAGGGGTTTGATCGATTCATCAACTTGGGTATAACCAGCCTGTTGGATATTACCTGTGATGTTTGCTAGCAGCTAGCGGCAATCACTGTGACACTGCAGGAGAGAGAATTGTTGATGGGGGAATCAAGCGACTTTCTTTCCTGTAACCTGTGGTTTCAGGTATGTTGTTGGTATGACCAGCTTACATGTCTATACAAACACAAGCCTATGTATGATAAAGATCATGTAATTCATAAAAACTTCATTACCAATTAATGAAGGTCTGATGGTTCGTTAACTGCAGTTTGGTGCTATTTCTGGAAATAATACTCTGAGGAAAGCTGGTGCTTTGTGACAAAGGATTGCTGTTCACATCATGTCCCGGGGAGGGTAGCACTTAATGGGATTGTTGTCTGTCATTAAGCAGCAGAAGTCTATTTACAGTAAATATGAATAGATAAATGTCCTTGGTACTGATTAAACATGGATATTTTCTCCCTGGTTTATGAATAATTGTCCCCTTGATTAGCATTGATAGCTAGGATTGTTTGTAGTGTGTGACACAGAGGTCATTGACATGTAAAGTGACCCAAAGTGCAGTGTAGCAAGGATATCACTTAATTTCTCTTTGTATGCTTGTGTTGTAGTTAACGGCATTCCAGGGACTTGTCCACATTTGAAAATGAGCTAATATTTTTCTTAAAACGCTAACATACAGAAGATATTGAACTATGTCCAGATTGAACGCTGTAAGTTCTTTGATGTGTATGGAGGAGAGTTTACCACAAAAGTTTATCTCACTTTACAGACTTGAAACTTTTTATGGTTTAGAGCATCAGATGCAGCCAACAAATTTCGGGGGGAGAAGGCCTCTCCCTTCTTCAGGGCTTAAGCAGTCGATGTTAATAAAATCATGACAGAATGCACTGAGGGACCTGTGTTCAGGCTTGATGAAAACTAGTGTCTTTTGACAGCTCTAAAGACTGACTTTAGCACTGTCAGTAGCCTCAACATGGGCTTTCCTGTAGAAATGATCTGAGCGGCCCTATAGCTGCACCATCACGTCTAAAGGGTGCAGAAGAAACCCTCCCCCGTCCAGTTGGCTGAACACAGAGGAAAGGCAGCTACGTCCGTCCGTACCCATCCCCCATCTGTTACGTCGGAAACCAAAAGCGACTAGGATTTCATCACTCCCGGTTTCGGTTTGTTTACAAGCTGTTATCAGCTTGTAAAGCATCTGTTCCAACCAATCTAATTTTCATCAGATACTTTTGAGGGCAAAGGAGACATCTGGGGTCTAACAGACCTCCGATCTCTCAGTAAAGACTACCTGTTACTGCCCATACTATCACAAGTAAAATACAACCATTAAAAAAATAAAAGTAAAGCTCTCCCCCCCTTCTCCGTGCATGCACAGAAATGTAACACCTATATAGGGACCACGTCACACCACACGTGAGGTATTGCCACAAATGTCAGTGTGAGAGCAATAATTCTAGCGCTAGACATCCTGCGAACTCTAACTGGCAAACCTGTAAAGACCTTTAAAGTGTCGCCTTGTAATGATTTACTGTGGCTTGGTTTGTCGCCATTCAACAGGGATTCAATTTTAAAGTGTGACATGTTAGGTATCTCTTTATTCAGTGTAAAGTCATCTTTTAGATTTTACTGAAAATTTGGCATTATTTTGTGTTTGTATTCACTAAAATTTAACATGTATTTTTCCACAAAAATGTATATTTGATAAATGGCTTTGCAAATATTTTTTAACATAAAATATGTTTGGGGATTCAAAGTAATTGTTTAGCAAAAAATGGGGGGGGGGGGGGGTAGTGCTCTGTCTCCTTTCTACATCAGGTGTAGGGTACTTACAGGTTGCTCTGGGAACTGTGTTAAAAAATAATAAATCCTTTTGCATTTAAATTCACGTGACTGCATCTGTGATTGTATAGTACTTCTGGCCATGTTCCATATTTCTGTCATTTTAATTGAGGCCTCCAGTTTTAACTTTAACCATGCAGTGGTGCTTCGGCTGTGGCAGATGGTGGCTTTACTGAGAGGCTCCTTTTTAATTTCCTGGGTGTAAGCTTCTTAAAGTATCTGAACCCAAAATACAAATTTCAACATGTTGCAGCTTACCAGTCCTTATATGTTGTGGCCGCATTTGTTTTATTTTTTTCAGGCTTTTTTTTCTCCTTTATTTTCACCCTTGTAATATTACAAATACCACACGTAATGTTCTTTTGCACACTCATTTTTTCCACTGTATCTATGGAAGAAGGTCAAACAGCCTGTAGTAGTTTACACAAAGAAGATAATGTTTTATGTGCTTTTTTTTTTCAACTCACAGGAGGTGACAGACGATGGCGAAGGCAAGATCAACATGTATTTTCTGTACTTGCTGAAAATGTTCTTACCCTTAAAAAAGAAAGCAAATGCACCCATTGCATCTAAGGACTAATGAGCTGTAGTAATTTAGTTTTAGGTTTAGATATGCTTTAAAGCGGAGTTCCACCCTGGAATTTTTTTTTTTTTTTAAACACCCCCGGGACAGTCAGGGCTAGTGCATTCCACAATGGCTAGCCTCTGATCTGTCCCGGGTTGCACTTACCTGTTAGGACAAATACTTACCCTGAAAAAGTCTTGTCCAGCGCTGCCATCTCGGATGTGGGCAGCTTGAAGCCAGCGCGATCCTCTTCGGAGTCCTCTTCCGCCGCCTTCGGCTCCACGATGCCCTGCGCCGGCCCCGCCGTCACTTCCGGGCGCACGGCCCAGAAACTGTTTAGAAGGGGATGACGCGCGCGCCCCGGAACTGACGTCGGGGCCGGTGCAGGCGCAATGATTCCTGGGAGCTATGACGTTCAGCTCCCAGGAATCATTGCAGAGCCAGGAAGTGATGACGGTCCGCGGCCGAGGAAGAAGGAAGTAAGGTAAGTATATTTTCTTCGCTACGAGGTAAGTAAAAAAAAAAAAAAATGCGATTAGCCATTTGTTTTTCAGGTGACTCGGAGCGGGAAGATGGAGGTAAGTATAAAATTAGGGTGGAACTCCACTTTAAAGGCACAAAAGGAGTTTTTGTTGCCTAGTTTCTGGCCAGTGCTAGAGCCTCCTGCTCCTACAGTTCTCCTCTCCGTCTTTTGGGACACATCACAGGTCCCAGAAAACTATGGGACTCCACTTAGCATTGCTCAGTACAGGTTAAGGCCTGTACACACTTGGTGGAAATCGGACTAAATATCCTCCGATTTTTCTCTTTTGTTCAGCGTTCATACCTGTTTTTAGTTGACAGTGCATAAATGTTCACGAAATTTCTCGTCTGATTTTTTTTTTTTTTTTGGGACATTTGTTCCTAGACTTCCGGGTCGTCGGCAACTTCAGATCATGCGCGGTCTTTCGTATCTGATTTTTGAAAGTTGTGTACACACTAGCCCAAAATCGTACGATTTTACCTCGGATGGGAATTTTCGGCGGATTTTATACTAGTGTGTACCCCACTTTAGTCATGTCATTGTTGGCAGGAATGCAGAGATGTGCCCTTTCCTGGACCTAGTACCACTCTTCGGATGCAGACGGTGGTGCCTTGTCTGTGGCAGATGAGAGCTATGCCCTGAGGCTCCTCTTTAATTACCTTGTTGTAATCTTCCCAATAAGCAAAAATGTGTTCATATCGGTGAATACTTTGTATGACAACAAGTCTTCTGTGAGAGTGTGAACATATAGTGGGAAAAGCTTAATCCACTTTTTTTTTTCACTGTATAGATTATGGCATTGAAGCCTTATGATTTAAGAAGACGATTGTATGTGATGTTCAGAGGGGAAGAAGGCTTGGATTATGGAGGCTTGGCCAGGTAATCATTTTCCTTTTATCTTCTACGTAAAAAGCAGCTTCACTTTCCTGGGAAGTTAGTAAACTCTTGTTGGAGGAATTTATTTGGAGGATGGGGGGGGGGGGGGTGTCAAATGTGCTTGAAGGTCCTCCTGCCTTCACCAAGACAGACATTGAAACATTGGACAGAACAAACTTCTCTTTTTTGAACACATACTCCTGCTCAAGACCCGTAGGAGCCTCCACTACTTTATTATATCTTTATCTACCTATGATACTTTGCTGCTGAGCACCCAAACAGATACTCTCTGAACAGTGTACAGGGACTTCCAGTAGATTTTATGCTGCAAACACTTTGTATTTCTTGACACAGAATTCATGACCAAAAAAATCTCCATGCACTGCAAACTACTAAATGCTTGTTTTGTTGGATTGTCTTATAGCTCTGGGTATTCAGTATACCTAGTTTACCAAACCAGATAATAAAGTGGTGATCTGTTATTGTTGTGATTTGAAATAAACTTTATAATTAAACTGGATTATTCTGTACTTATGCTGTACTGCCACGCCCAACTATATTGGCCCTAAAATCCCAATCAATCATTCATTTTAAATGCATTCCAGGGGCTTACAAACAAGAGGCATACAAAGTTTGTTTTCTTTAGAAAGCAGTCATAGTCTGAGTAGAAAAGCTTGCCCCCCTGCCAGCATGTTAAATGCTAAAAAAAAAGAAGTCTTGCTCTCTGTGTGGAAGCAGCCGTCTCTCTGCATAGATCTGAGACATACACCCCGTACTGAGTTATGGGTCATGCTCCAAATAGCAAAGCTTGGGAAGGAGAAGGAAGAGTAATAATAATTAAAAAAAAAAAACAACCAGTAACTTTGGCGCCTTGGTTGTTGAAGCCTAAGTCCTGAGGGACAAGGGTTTTGCGGACTCCATAATTTGTACATTTGCTGAAGTCCAGAAAGCCCTCTTCTCTGTTAACCAATGCACATGGAAAGCAAACTTTGCTGCCTTGTTTGTGTTGCCTCCTGAAAGGGATGGGCTGCCCTCCCAATCCACAATTTCTAGGTAGATTCAACAGATCATCACAGGCGTGCAACCTGGTCCTCTACTTATATACACGCTTTAGGTATTTCTAAGTGAATGTTCAGGCCATGGCGGATGCCAACCTCAGTTGGAAGGCGTACTTGTAGGTGCCTTCTCAGTTATTCTTCTTCTTGTCTTGGTAATTTGATAGTTCCTGTTGGCCTGTTAGCCTTTGTTTGCTATTGCCTGCCCCTCATGAGATTGCCTTTGGACATCCCAATAGGAAGAAACTCAAGTATTAACTCTCCTAAATCATGTGGTGTATGATTAAGAAAATGGAAAATTTTACTTCCCTGTAAAACCTCTTTTTTGGAGTACATCACAGGACAAAGGGCCCTCCTCTCTGGTTTCACTCCAAGGTTGCTTGCTATAAGAAAAGCTGAGGCAATGCTGGGAAAAGGAGGGTTTGTGTTGGGTGCTGTCAAGCTTTCTGCTATATTTCCAATTTACAATCATCTGGAGTTGGAGCATAACATGGAGATCTTAGAACGAACTCCTCTTTGTCCAGTGATGGATTCCAAGAAAGCGATTTGTAAACTGAATACTGAATAGAAGTTGAGGGGAATTAATTTGTGGGGACACCTGTTCTGGTAACCAGTATCAGAGGATTTCCCCCCGATTTGAATAGATTGCCTTAGTATGGTGTCGTGTCCCAAGGACAGTAAGGTGCAAGGAAATCTCCCCAATTTGACGCAAATTCATAAAAATACAAGGTGTCTCCTGAATGGCATTCAGGACGACTCAACGGGAAGTGTCTTGTACTGCTGCGGGAAACATCATATCTAGTAGCTAATGTTACTACAGTATAATACAGCACACAAAAAGGCTACGTCCCTTGGGCCGGTTTGGCCTTAACAAAACTTTGTAAGGTGAAAGTGACATGCAAAAATCCAGGATATTGCTGCACTCCTTGGTAGCTTTTTTTTGAAGCATTAAAATCTCATCACAGGTATGACAGGAACATAAAAGTTAACGCGTTTCGCGCTAAAGCCAGTGCTTACTCAAACCTTATGTACACATACATTGCGTGAAATATATATATGTATGATACAAGTGAGCATAATAAATTAAAGATGCACTCCCACTACACTGAGAGCCTATGCTCCTTGCCTTCCCATATTAACATGTTATATAACACACAAATCAAAAAAGAAAAAAATCACAATCTCCTCCAACCCATCACTCACCAACACAGGCCCAGCGGTAACCACTGCTTGATGACCGTGCAGGAGAGCACATGGAAGGAGATAGCCAGCCAACTATGTAGGGTGACACGAAACATGGAATTCGGCAACAATCATTTCCTACTCTTATCTGAGTAATAAAAAAAAATGTTTTTGCCTTAGATAAAATTTAAAATATTTCCACAGGCTTCCACTTTATGCATCCTGATCATAAAAAGGTAACTGCAAAGGTGATGTGGAATTCACGTATGCAGTGATTATAGGGGGCAAATTCCAACACTCCAGTAATTTTTTTGATCTTCAAACTAAAAATGTTGCGGTGCCAAATGTAGCTGCTTCACTTTTTGTGATCCTGGACAATCTGCAGTTAGTTACAGAACACCATTGTATCTCTTGTGTCTCTGGGTAAACAGACACCCCAAGCTGGTCTTTTTCTGGGGAATTGGTGATTAGTCTGCCTGGAATTTCTTTAAATTGCTATTTCCCTATAGATCATATCAAGGTTGGGGATGTCTGCCAGCCCCCCCTCCTCTAAAGGTGTACTCTCATTTAATCCAAGTGCACATGGTTTAGATCTTCAGGGCATCTACAACTAAAATACACTCATTCTTTTCATTCCTCCTTTCAGAGAATGGTTCTTCCTGCTCTCTCATGAAGTGCTCAATCCAATGTACTGTTTGTTTGAATATGCTGGCAAAAGCAATTATTGTCTACAGATTAACCCAGCTTCTACTATTAACCCTGATCACCTGTCATATTTCTGCTTCATCGGACGCTTCATTGCTATGGTGAGTTTTCATGTTTCCAATGTGGTACTGTCAGACTGGGATGTACAGAAAATAAAATAAGCTTTACGCTATACAATATATGCATAAAAATGTCTTACTAGCCCAAGGTTACCCTCCAGTGTGGTGGTAATTTTTTTGTAATGTAGTCTTTTATAAAATGTTAATGAAACACTGAACAGACTGAAATGCCATTTAGAAAATTACCTATATACAGTGCCTTGAAAAAGTATTCACACTCCTTGAAATTTTCCACATTTTGTCGTGGTACAGCCAAAAATGTAAATATATTTTATTGGGATTTTATGTAAAAAACCAACACAAAGTGGCATGTAACTGTAAAGTAGAAGGAAAATTATAAATGGTTTTCACATTTTTACAAATATCTGAAAAGTGTGGCATGCATTTGTATTCAGCCCCTTTTACTCTTATACCCCTAACTAAAATCTAGTGGAACCAATTGCCTTCAGAAGTCACCTAATTAGTAAATAGAGTCCACCTGTGTGTAATTTAATCTCAGTATAAAAACATCTGTTCTGTGAAGCCCTCAGAGCTTTGTTAGAGAACCTTAGTGAACAAACAGCATCATGAATGCCAAGGAACACCCCCCGGACAGGTAAGGGATAAAGTTTTGGAGAAGTTTAAAGCAGGGTTAGGTTATAAAAAAAAAATATCCCAAGCTTGAAACATCTCAGAGCACTGTTCAATCCATCATCCGAAAATGGAAAGAGTATGGCACAACTGCAAACCTACCAAGACATGGCCGTCCACCTAAACTGACAGGCCGGGCAAGGAGAGCATTATTCGGGGAAGCCCTTAGTAACTCTGGAGGAGCTGCAGCGATCCACAGATCAGGTGGGAGAATCTGTCCATAGGACAACTATTACTCCACACTCCACAAATCTGGCCTTTATGGAAGAGTGGCAAGAAGAAAGCCATTATTAAAAGAATGCAATAAGAAGTCCTGTTTGCAGTTTGTGAGAAGCCATGTGGGGGACACAGCAAACATGTGGAAGATGGTGCTCTGGTCAGATGAGACCAAATTTGAACTTTTGCCTAAAAGCAAAACGCTATGTGTGGCTGAAAACAAACACTGCATATCACCCTGAATACACCATCCCCACTGTGAAACGTGGTGGTGGCAGCAGCATGTTGTGGGGATGCTTTTCTTCAGCAGGGACAGGGAAGCTGGTCAGAGTTGATGGGAAGATGAATGGAACCAAATACAGGGCAATCTTAGAAGAAAACCTGTTAGATTCTGCAAAAGATTTGAGACTGAGGCAGGGTTCACCTTCCAGCGGGACAATGACCCTAAACATACAGTCAGAGTTACAATAGAATGGGTTAAATCAAAGCGTATTCATGTGTTAAAATGGCCCAGTCAAAGTCCAGACCTAAATCCAATTGAGAATCTGTGGCAAGACTTGAAAATTGCTGTTCAGACGTTCTTCATCCCATCTGACAGAGCTTGAGCTATTGATACAGGGGACTGAATATAAATGCACGCCACACTTTTCACAAATTTTTTTTGTAAAAAATGTTGAAACCATTTATCATTTTCCTTTCACTTCACAATTATGTGCCACTTTGTGCTGGTTTATCACATAAAAGCCCAATAAAATAAATTTTTGTATTTGATTGTAACATGACAAAATGTGGAAAATTTCAAGGAGTATGAATACTTTTTCAAGGCACTGTACTACTGTGTTTATGAAAAAGGCTGTGTTATGTGTGAACATCTGTGAGTAAAAGGGTGTGAAGCCTTATCTTCTACACCCAGACTCACATACAGTACAGTACTGCTGCTGTCAGCGAGGAGCAAATATACTGCTAGTGAGTCATAAAAACAATTGGCTGTTGTACTGGAGGTACAGTGGGTACGGAAAGTATTCAGACCCCCTTAAATTTTTCACTCTTTGTTATATTGCAGCCATTTGCTAAAATCATTTAAGTTCATTCTTCTTCCTCATGAATGTACACATAGCACCCCATACTGACAGAAAAACACAGAATTGTTGACATTGTTGATTTATTAAAAAAGAAAAACTGAAATATCACATGGTCCTAAGTATTCAGACCCTTTGCTCAGTATTTAGTAGAAGCCCCCTTTTGATCTAATACAGCCAGGAGTCTTTTTGGGAAAGATGCAACAAGTCTTTCACACCTGGATTTGGGGATCCTCTGCCATTCCTCCTTGCAGATCCTCTCCAGTTCTGTCAGGTTGGATGGTAAACGTTGGTGGACAGCCATTTTTAGGTCTCTCCAGAGATGCTCAATTGGGTTTAAGTCAGGGCTCTGGCTGGGCCATTCAAGAACAGTCACGGAGTTGTTGTGAAGCCACTCCTTCATTATTTTAGCTGTGTGCTTAGGGTCATTGTCTTGTTGGAAGGTAAACCTTCGGCCCAGTCTGAGGTCCAGAGCACTCTGGAGAAGGTTTTTGTCCAGGATATCCCTGTACTTGGCCGCATTCATCTTTCCCTCGATTGCAACCAGTCGTCCTGTCCCTGCAGCTGAAAAACACCCCCACAGCATGATGCTGCCACCACCATGCTTCACTGTTGGGACTGTATTGGACAGGTGATGAGCAGTGCCTGGTTTTCTCCACACATACCGCTTAGAATTAAGGCCAAAAAGTTCTATTTTGGTCTCATCAGACCAGAGAATCTTATTTCTCACCATCTTGGAGTCCTTCAGGTGTTTTTTTTAGCAAACTCCATGCGGGCTTTCATGTGTCTTACACTGAGGAGAGGCTTCCGTCGGGCCACTCTGCCATAAAGCCCCGACTGGTGGAGGGCTGCAGTGATGGTTGACTTTCTACAACTTTCTCCCATCTCCTGACTGCATCTCTGGAGCTCAGCCACAGTGATCTTTGGGTTCTTCTTTACCTCTCTCACCAAGGCTCTTCTCCCCCGATAGCTCAGTTTGGCCGGACGGCCAGCTCTAGGAAGGGTTCTGGTCGTCCCAAACGTCTTCCATTTGAGGATTATGGAGGCCACTGTGCTCTTAGGAACCTTAAGTGCAGCAGAAATCTTTTTGTAACCTTGGCCAGATCTGTGCCTTGCCACAATTCTGTCTCTGAGCTCTTCAGGCAGTTCCTTTGACCTCATGATTCTCATTTGCTCTGACATGCATTGTGATCTGGAAGGTCTTATATAGACAGGTGTGTGGCTTTCCTAAACGAGTCCAATCAGTATAATCAAACACAGCTGGACTCAAATGAAGGTGTAGAACCATCTCAAGGATGATCAGAAGAAATGGAAAGCACCTGAGTTAAATATATGAGTGTCACAGCAAAGGGTCTGAATACTTAGGACCATGTGATATTTCAGTTTTTCTTTTTTAATAAATCTGCAACAATGTCAACAATTCTGTGTTTTTCTGTCAGTATGGGGTGCTGTGTGTACATTCATGAGGAAGAAGAATGAACTTAAATGATTTTAGCAAATGGCTGCAATATAACAAAGAGTGAAAAATTTAAGGGGGTCTGAATACTTTCCGTACCCACTGTATGTGGTTGGGCACAAGATGATCTCTCTATGGCTGGTAACATGCAGCCATGGACAGTAAAGTGGGGTTTTCCTCCAGCCTCTGCACTGCAGTGATGCTATATAATAAAATTGGCTTATCAGGGTGACACATAAATACTTGAGCAAAGGAAGGACTATTGCATAGTAATCAATCAGATTTCACTTGTCATTCTCTCAATTTCTAAAGTAAGAGTTAATAGAGGTTTTCTCTGATAACAGTGGATGTAGGGATCTCCCCCGCCGTGCCACTGTGATCTGACAGCAGGGACTCCCCCTTCAGAATACACAGATCAGTGTTGTAGCCATTGGCTGCATGTGCTGATCAAATTATGTTTTTCAAGAAGGACCGTTGGTTTTTAGATTGGCCTCTGTTGAACAGATAGCAGTACACATGTATTGAAATTTGGCCGGTTCCTGCTGAACCAGCCAAATTTTGGTATGTATACCCAGCCCAGCTTTAGTTTGCCAGAAATCCCCATGGTATATGTGTGAGTAGAGATGACAGCTAAGTGTTTCCTTTCCAGGCTTTATTCCACGGTAAATTCATTGATACCGGCTTTTCTCTGCCATTCTACAAGCGCATGTTGAGCAAAAAACTCACCATCAAAGACCTGGAGTCTATTGATCCTGAATTCTATAACTCACTAATATGGATCCGGTAAGTGAAATTTGTGCTCAACTGCTTTACAAAAATGTCATCAAAAGCACTTTAATCACCTGAGTAAAGTGTTGATCACAGCATCCAATAAATGTACTAATGTGTCAGATTGTAAGGTAATGCCTACTCCACCAGATTCTCACACTTTCAGATCTGGGGGGGGGGGGGGGGGGGGGTGATGAATGCTTTAAATAAATTGCTTATTCCAAGAGTAGATAAGGGTGGTGATAAATGGCAGGTATACAGTGCATGGGGGAACACCCACATCAGCAGCATTCCTAATTGTGCTCAATAGAGAATAATCATAGTTAAGAGGTTTGTGCTATTTCTTTTATACACTGAACAACTGTTTAGAAAGCTTACACTTTGGAGACTCAGTTCATTCCCATGCAGCTGCTGCAAATAGTGAATTTTAATACCAAAAACAGGCACTAGGAACTGTATCTGCATAGGGGGACCACAACTAAGTATATTGTAGTTTAATTTAATGCACCGGTATTCCTTCTCCTTTAAGAAGAGAGAGCTGCATATGCTACAATTTTATTTCTCTAATTCTCAAGTTAACATAAGTAAACTGACAGGAGGAATAAGTATTAGGAAGTCAGCAAATGACGTAAACTGTGTTGCATGAAGTACACACTGCATTTTAAACCAAAAAAAGAAAACATTTATTATATTGCAGGTTACTAATTCTTAGGCTGCATTTGTTTTCTTTTTAAGGCTTTCTTTCCCTTATTTTCACCTAGTATTCTTGTTAGCAAGTTTGTTTACAAAAGAGCAAGCTCTCTTGTAGAGGGCTGAGACAAACCATTAACCCCTGACAGGAGTGCTTACAATGATCAGCTTTTATTTATGTAAAACCTTTATCCCAAAAGGAAAACTGTAACTGCTTATAGAGTGTGAGCTGGAATTCGGCTTCAATTTGTTAGTGTATCTAAATCTGCTAGTATATTTATCACTGCCCTCCCCTCAGATAACAATGCTGCTGTCCAAAAATTCCCCCTGTGCTCCTTCATCCAAAGTGAAGGCACTCTGGTAATACAGGAGCTGTGTTATTGACCAGATCATCAGGTGAAAACCGGGAAAAAGCCCAAAAATGAAAACAAATGCAGCCACCACATCTAATGATTAGTAAGCTGCAATACTGTATCTTACATTTTTTGATTTTGCGTTTAATACAGCTTTAAGCTTGTAGTTCTTGGTTTGATATTTTAAATCGAAGAGTGCCAATTCTAGCAACATTCATATTTCTCTTTCGTCCACCGACGGACATAGCTGCTGCTTTAAATCATAGACGGATGGGTAATAAGCCCCTCCCACTAGCAGTGTCCAGGTTGAGCCAAAGGCTTTGACACACCCGGGGGGGGGGGGGGGGGCGCAGGGTCCCTGGGTTATTACCCCTGGCCTCACCGTTGCATCTTCAGTTTTAGCTGCCTGGTCTTAGGAGCACTCTACCTAGGCATTTGTCTGTACGTACATTCACAGAGTGGATGTGTTAGCATCCTAGGATGCGTCCTTTGGCCGCAAAGTTTTGCAGGCCGCCATTTAAGGAGCAGTCTACTTTTCCTTCTCCTTTATGGTTTTGCTACAATTGAGCCCCAGTTGTTGCTTATTGGGCTCCATGTTATATAGTTGGCTATGTTAGCTGTGGGAATTGCATTCTTTTAAGTTTGTTCTTTCCCCACACCTCAGTGGTTACTGCTTTTGGACGTCCCATCCGTCTATGATTTAAAGCAGAAGCTACGTCCGTCGGTGGACAAAAGAGAAAATTGGGTTTCTTACTTACCGTAAAATCCATTTCTCTGAGTCCACCGACGGACGTAGTTCCCACCCCTCTTTTCTCTGAAGAGTTTGGTTTTGGTAACCCAGGTACCCCTCCCCCCTGGGCATATCAAAGCCTTTGGCTCTACCTGATCACTCCTAGTGGGAGGGGCTTATTACCCATCCGTCTATGATTTAAAGCAGCAGCTATGTTCTGTCGGTGGACTCGGAGAAATGGATTTTACGGTAAATAAAAAATCCAATTTTTTCATGTAATCAATCATCCTGAATATCTTCAGCTCCCTTAATTACCTTTGATTTCTCAAATGGATTGTGTAAGGATGTGTACCCCACCGTGTGTGTGTGTGTGTAGGACTGCACTTCCCAGAATTCTTTGTGCCTAACTCCTTTTAAAAATGGTACCAGTAGACTTCATACTGTCTACGGATGTAACTTGTCCTCCATCAATATGGTTCATGGTTTACAATTACACAAACTGCCAAAAATGCAGTGTCCCAAAGCAGGCCAGGAGGGCAGACATGATTTTATCCAAATTCCATTGTATACAGTATGTTCTCTAAGAGACGTACGAGTTGTATAAAAAAAAAAAAAACTTGCATACTCATTACGATGCTGCATCTGTCCCCCGCTGCCTCTAACACAAAACTGAGCGATCACATGACCGCTTGATAGCTCAGACTTCAGTGGATGGATTTCGATTTTTTTCATGTGTTTAGATACATTTTAATATGTCTTATGAAGAAAAACTTTTTTTTTTTTATTTCTTTGTGAATTTAGAAGTGCAAACAAATTCTTTGTGAATTTAGAAGTGCAAACAAATTATGTGTTCATGTGTACTTTACGGATGCTTTTCTTGTGGTGTCTTTTTCCAGAGATAATAACATTGAAGAATGTAACTTGGAGATGTACTTTTCTGTTGACATGGAGATACTGGGAAAAGTCACATCCCATGACCTCAAACCTGAAGGATCTAACATTCTTGTTACTGAGGAGAACAAGGAAGAATACATTGGGTAAGACCACTATACAAATGAGCTTAATACATACTGAAGGGAAAACAATAGTGTGTTTCATTGTGTCACTGACATCTTGTTGTATCATATTTCTGTTACAGATTTTGTAGATTCTGCCTTTTGTCATTATATGTAAGCATGACTGGTAGACTTGCAGGGAGACAGAGAAACTATAGAGCACAATCATTGCGCAGGACTACTAAGCAGCAAGCAGAGCCTGCATACAACTGCAAACTATATGTATAAAGTAGTGTTTAAAAAAATAGACATAATCATTACAGGTTTCTCCATTAAACTGATCACTTTGGCTATAGCTGCTAGCAATAATCACTGTGATCTCCCGGCAGGGACAGCTTCCCATGCGCCACAACCCCCTCCACTGGAACAGCACAATAGCTCCACGGGGGAGAATCAGTCATTGTTGATAGGGGAATCAAGCAATTTTCTTTTCTGCAACTCATTGTTCCCGGAAAAAAGATTGCATCATCTATGGCCAGATTTATAGCATATATCTGTAAAGTTTCTCATTTATTCAGGTCATGGTATAGCTAGTAGTTGTTGGTCAAATCTAGTTTCATCTTTGTTATATTCCTCCTCCTTTATGAAGGCATATGTTGTGATTTTGTTCTGTAATGTTTAAATAGAGTTGTAGGTTATCCAAACCAGAATCTACCATCTCTGAACAGGGGGTGGGAAATTCAACGCTATACGTCTTCCACATATAATGCTGTTTTAACATCTCTTCCTCAGTGATTTGACAACTATTTACACCTTTAGTCATGTAGAAGAAATTAACATCTATTCAGACTTCCGACACCAAGGATAGGATTATGCAATTATAAGAGGGTGGTTCCTTGTCTTTCACTCCTCCCATCCCACCTCCATTGTATTCTGACAGCTCAACTGACAATTTTCCAACTGGCTCCTTAGGTGGGCCACTGATCTATGGCCTGCCCTTAATTTTTCAGTTGAAGGATTTGGGGCAGAGTGATCCTGACAGGGCCACCCACTAATCAATTTCCAGCTGGTTCATTGGAAATTAGTGTATAGCCAGCCTCATAACCCTTTTTTGGAGATTACATGGTCATTTTCAAATATATATATATATATATATATATATACTGAAAGGTACAGTATCTCACAAAAGTGAGTGCACGCCTCATTTTTTTTGTAAATGTTTTCTTATTTTTTTTCATGTGACAACACTGAAGAAATTACACTTTGCTACAATGCAAAGTAGTGAGTGTACAGCTTGTATAGCAGTGTAAATTTGCTGTCACCTCAAAATAACTCAACACACAGCCATTAATGTCTAAACCGCTGGCAACAAAAGTGAGTACACCCCTAAGTGAAAATGTCCAAATTGGGCCCAATTAGCCATTTTCCCTCCCCAGTGTCATGTGACTCGTTAGTGTTAAAAGATCTCAGGTGTAAATGGGGAGCAGGTGTGTTAAATTTGGTGTTATCGCTCTCACTCTCTCACACTGGTCACTTGAAGATTAACATGGCACCTCATGGCAAAGATCTCTCTGAAGATCTGGAAAAAAAAATTGTTGCTCTACATAAAGATGGCCTACGCTATAAGAAGATTGCCAAGACCCTGAAACTGAGCTGCAGAACAGTGTCCAAGACCATACAGCGGCTTACCAGGAGAGTTTCTTCGCAATGGTTGACCCAAGAAGTTGAGTGCACATGCTCAGCGTCATATCCAGAGGTTGTCTTTGGGAAATAGACATATGAGTGCTGCCAGCATTGCTGCAGAGGTTGAAGGGGTGGGGGGGGGGGGGGTCAGCCCGTCAGTGCTTAGACCATATGCCGCACACTGCATCAAATTGGTCTGCATGGCTGTCATCCCAGAAGGAAGCCTCTTCTAAAGAAGATGCACAAGAAAACCCGCAAACAGTTTGCTGAAGGCAAGCAGACTAAGGACATGGATTACTGGAACCATGTCCTGTGGGTTGATGAGACCAAGATAACGTATTTGGTTCAGATAGTGTCAAGCGTTTTTGGCGGCAACCAGGTGAGGAGTACAAAGACGAGTGTGTATTACCTACAGCCAAGCATGGTGGTGGGAGTGTCATGGTCTGGGGCTGCATGAGTGCTGCCGGCACTGGGGAACTAAATTTCATTGAGGGAACCATGAATGCCAACATGCACTGTTACATACTGAATCAGAGCATGATCCCCTCCCTTCGGAGACTGGGCTGCAGGGCAGTATTCCAACATAACGACCCCAAGCACACTTCCAAGACGACCACTGCCTTGCTAAAGAAGCTGAGGGTAAAGGTGATGGACTTTTCCAAGCATGTCTCCAGACCTAAACCCTATTGAGCATCTGTGGGGCATCCTTAACCACTTTACCACCGGAGGATTTTGCGGTCTTACTTCTGGGCCACTTTTTGCGATTCGGCACTGTGCGACTTTAACTGACAATTGCGCGGTCATGCAACGCCGTACCCAAACAAAATTTACGTCCTTTTTTCCCACAAACAAAGCTTTCTTTTGGTGGTATTTGATCACCTGTGCGATTTTTACTTTTTGCGCTATAAACAAAAAAATAGCGTAAATTTTGAAAAAATAACAATATTTTTCACATTTTTTTTATATGAAATTCCCCCCCAAAAAAATCAAAATATTTTACATTTTTGGCCAATTTGTTTTCTGCTACCTATGTTTGGTAAGAAAAAAATCACAATAAGTGTATTTTGATGGGTTTGCGCGAAAGTTATTGCGTTTACTAACTAAGGGAAAGATTTCTGTCCTTTTTGGTGTTTTTTTTTTTTAACGAGTAATAGCGGCGATCTGCGTTTTTTTTTTTTTTTTGCGGGACTGCGACATTGCGGCGGACAGATCGGACCCTTGACTGACATTTTTTACACTTTTGGGGGTACCAGTGACATTACTACAGTAATCAGTGCTATACATATGCACTGTTACTGTAAAAATGACACTGGCAGGGAAGCGGTTAATTTTATTGGAGAGGGAGGGGTTAATGTATGCCTGGTGCTTACTGACGTGTGGGGGGAGGTGACTTAGTGACACAAGGACAGATCGCAGGTTCAGCTATGCTGAACCCTGCAATCTGACCCTGCCTGTCACTTAGGAGATCCGCCCGCTCTGTTTACACAAGCGGGCGGATCTCCAGACTCGATTCCCCGACGATCGGGGAAGAGCAGCAGCGATTGCCGCTGCTCCTTTCCTGGCCCGACTCCCGCTGTGACTGAATACAGCGGGAGCGAGCCTCCGGCGGCGCGCGTGCCGCCGAGAAAGGGGAGTGTCTGGCGACGTAGGTCTACGTCGCCAGACGATAACGAACCACTTTGCCGCAGTAGAGCTCTAGTGAGAAGACAGCAAGTGGTTAAACGGAAAGTGGAGAATACACCAGCTTCGTGATGTAGTAATGGAGGAATGGAAGAGGACTCCAGTGGCAACCTGTGAAGCTCTGGTGAACTCCATGCCCAAGAGGGTTAAGGCAATGCTGGAAAATAATGGTGGCCACACAAAATATTGACTCTTTGGTCCCAATTTGTACATGTTCACTTAGGGGTGTACTCACTTTTGTTGCCAGCGGTTTAGACAGTAATGGTAGTGTGTTCAGTTATTTTGAGGGGACAGCAAATTTACACTGTTATACAAGCTGTACACTCATTACTTTACATTGTAGCATAGTGTAATTTCTGTAAAGATATAATAAAATATTTACAAAAATGTGAGGGGTGTACTCACTTTTGTGAGATACTGTAAATGCAGGTGTTAAACATGTAAACCACAAGCTAGGAGCAAATGATTTTTAATAAAGTGTATATATTGAGTGTATTGCAGTTTATTTCTTATAGATCTTGTGAGCAGCATGCTAACCATCGATTAGATTTTTAGTGTTGCTATCAATACCAGCTCCTACTGTTCACCAGTTAGATAGTGGCAAGTTCAGGTTATCTCTGCAGACAAGCTTGCACTTGTCCAGTAAAGGGAGCCTGCCCTAATACCTCACTAATCCAGTACTTTGATAGGGAACGAACGTTTAGTTTACCGTCCTTATTAAGCTGGCCATACATTATACAATTTTCTTCGATTTCCTTTATATTGACCTTAAATTATATGGGGCAGGGGCCTACCTGATTGCATACAAATTGAACGTGTTTAGATTTGATTTCATTTTGTGGTTTTGGCAAATGTAGAGGAAAATTGTATGATGGATGCAGTCTGCCCTGTTACTGGTTACTGATGAGCAGCACACGGTTATCTTAGATTTGTGCTGAATCTGTAGTTTCTGCTTCCACTGTTAAGCCGGCCATAGACGGCTCGCTTTTCTTTCCTGCAACCACGGGTTGCTTGATTCCCTCCCGCGGAGTCATTGTGCTCTCCTGGTGACGGGGCTGGGGAAGCCATCCCTGCCCAGGAAAACACAGTGATTTTTGCTAGCAGCTATAACAGCAGCTTGCAATAATTGAATGCACAATCTGACAGGCTAGTTCTACTCAAGCTGATTAATCAACTTGTGTACGTTTAGTCTGTCCATACATGGTTCGAATCTTTGCCGGTTCCTGCTACATTCGCAAACAAATGAAATTGTGGCCTCATGCAAGCTATGGATCTGCAAATGCTCCTGGTTTATAAGTGTTGACAAATGATGTTACTGAGCTCATGGACAGCTGTCTGCGACAGTTTACCAAATATCTGTAGCAAATAGTTAGGCACATTTTTATGGTGGCACAGGCCGGATGAGCTTTGCTATTTAAGTTGTGATCTTTTATATTTCTCCTCCTGTTTTATTCTCCCTTGCTGTTACAAACTGAGAAATCTCTCCCAGTGTATTTACTGATCCTCCATCCTTCTCCTTATAGGCTGATGGCCGAATGGAGATTTTCACGAGGGGTAGAAGAACAAACCAAAGCATTTCTGGATGGCTTTAATGCAGTTGTCCCTCTCCAATGGCTGCAGTATTTTGATGAAAAAGAGTTAGAGGTTCGACTTGTACAAATGTACATATTTAAATATATACTTGTGTTACTGTGGCCTGAATTGTTTAATGTCAATGAAATTTATGTTTTGTTTTTTTTTTTTTTTTTACTTTTGATGTGCTTAGCAATGTTAGTCCAGATTAATAGTTTGAAATTCTCAGATAGTAATTTCAGGGCCCCTGAAGCAGCGAATGGGATGTGCTTTAGACCTGAAAATTTTTGTCAGTCCTCATTAAAACAGATACATCTTAAATGGATTTTCTCTTTTGTTCATTTACACACAGCTTCAGATCTTCATAACCGTTGGGTTATAATGCCCCTACAGGAGTAGGACACTAAGCAGAAAAAAAAAGTCTGGCTTCGCCCATGGGCAGTCTCAAGGGGTATACTCCCTCTCTCTGCTATAGGCACTTTTTCTGCCTAGTCAGGAGTAAGGACCTAGTTCCTTGCTGGGATCTTTGGTCCTGGCAATTTTTTCTTTTTAGATAGAAATGGTTTCTCCTGGATTTTTTCATGTGAGATCTACAATCAACTGTCAGACTGGGCGACGGGCTGGATAATCTAGATCCAGTGGTCACCCCAGTCTGGCCAGCCAGCGCGTGCAGACCTCAGCTCCGCACTAGGTTGGCCGCGACATTGCCCCACTGGACGGGGGCTGGCCTGCGAGTTAAACGCCTCGTGAGATTGCATAAGATTGGGTCTCAGCTCGAGTTGCAGCGTTCCTCCTGGCCGACAGCCCCCTATTTCGATAGAGAGGGGTTTTGTCTAGAGCGGTGCCCGTCTGATTCCTAGTATGGTGAGTAGCTGTCCCCCCTCTCCCCCGGAGGGTTTTGGGCTGGACGTGGGCCCCTTCTTGGAATGGTCAGACCCCCGGGTTCCCCTCCTTCCCGTCAGGCACCCAACCCCCTGTCATCTGTCCCCCATCCTACCCCCCTCCCCCTCCACATATGTTGGCACTGTTTGGTCCATATTTCTGGGGTGGGGGCAGGGCATTATGCTGGCGATAGGGGGGTGCGGGGGAGTGCACCGCTGGTGACTGGACGATTGACTGGGCGGGGGGGGGACTGTACCTAGTGGGAGCTCTTGCCAGGGCCCCCCGTCCTGCTTGGGTCTGTCCTTGAGACCTGGGTTGCCTCCCAGGTCCCTGTAAGCCTCATGGTGCCGCACTGGGCTGCCATTTTGTTGTAGCCTGTGTGTTTCTATACAAGACAGCCATGTTTGTGTAGTCCGGTTGCCATTTTGCGGGGGTTTGCCATTGAAAACAGCGGTGGCCATGCCAGTGGAGCCCTGTGGATGGCAATTTCCCCTCCTCATCCCCTGGTGCGGACTCTTGGGTCCTTTCACTTCCTGATCGCCATACGTGGATTGGAGATTATCCTGGTAGCTGTAGATGCCTGTTTCTGCTGGGTGATGAATCTGGTGGGGTTCTCTCCCTCTCTGCTGAGGATCGCTTGGTGCTTGTGTCTTGCGACCGGACGGTGCTGCCAGCGCGATGGGGGTTGTCCCTTGCAGTGTTTTACATTTTTTCTGGGGTCCCCCTGGTGACTCATGGAGTCTTTGGAGCACATCACCCACCCGATCCCCTCTCTAAAGGGGCCCTCCGGATCCCAGCCATCCATCGATGCACTGACAGTGGTCCTGGAGTCCTTTGTGTCCCGGGTGGAGGTGGTCTTCGAGCGACGGGCTAGCAAAAAGCGCCCCCTGCTTCATCTGTCTCATCAGATCCTGAATCTGATTTGGCCACCACGGTCGTGGGTCACCCTGCTGGGTCTGTAACCACACGCCTGGAATCCTCTGATAGTGAGGATGATTCCTCCATGCCTGCAACCGTGCATGAAAAGTCACTGGTGGAAGCACTGGTTGTATGTGTGTGTGAGACCTTGAAGATGGAGGATGCAGCTGCGACGGAGGCGCAGATTCCCTTTTGGCACTCACAAGCCATTCAGAGCAGTAAAGGTTGTTCCTTTCCCCGCCTATTTTGACAGAATTGTCACTAAAGAGTGGGGCAACCAAAGCGTCCCCTTGGGGTTCCTAATTGATTTTCTAGACGATACCCCTATGAGGAGTCCCTTATTAAGAAGTGGACTGTTCCACCAGTGGTGGATCTTCCGGTTTCCAGATTGAGCAAGGCAACCATGATTCCGTGTGAAGAGTCCCCGGCCTTTAAAGATCCGGCTGACAGGAAGGCGGCGGCTGTGGCCACAATATGTACACTCTGGCTGGTTCGGCACTGTGGCTGGCATTCACCATTGCCCTGGTGTCGCAAACTCTGACCGAGCGGGCTAAGCTTTTACGCCGTGACCTGGAGGGGGAACAGCCCCCCCCTGCTTTTGCTGAGCTGGTGGACCAGCTGGTCCGGGGGCTGCAGTTTTTCTGTGATCCCTCTTTTGGATGTGGCTTCCCTAGTGGCTCGGCTCTCTGTTTTGGCAGTGGTCCTTTGGTGTGTCTTTTGGCTCAAATGCTGGCCTGTGGACCAGACTTCCAAAAAGGCAATGACTGATCTTCCCTTTCTAGGAGATTGCCTGTTTGGAGCTACCCTGAATGACATCATAAAAGGTCTCACAGGGGGAAGAGTACCTTTCTTCCGCAGGCTACTAAGGGCTAGCAACCTTGTCGTAGACGTGGGCCTTCCATTTCGGCTCGAAGCCTTTTATGGCCTCCTCTGTAGGATCCAAAAAAACCTGGTCTGGCAAGCCAAGAGCGGGCTTCTCCAGACCTGCGGACAAGGCTCCGCCCTCACCCATACCTGGGGTGGGGGGGTGTGTCTTCGCTTGTTTCCAGACCTCTGAGCTTCCTTGGTGCAAGACAAGTGGGTCCACAAAGTCATTCAGTCCGGCTACAAAATCGAGTTTCACCCTTGCCCCCTGGCAGGGTTCTTTCCTTCCAACTTGTGTCTGTTCCTGGACTGCTTAAAGGGTCTGTTTGGAGGGTACAAGACCTGTTATATTAAGGGGTGATTGTTCCGGTTCTGACTTCGGAACATTTTCAGGGTTTTTACTTAAACCTGTTTACAGTTCCCAGGAAGGAAGGCAAAGCACGTCCAATCCTGGACCTCAAGGCGCTGAACTGCTTTGTGTGGTGCAGAAGTTCAGAATGGAGTCTATTCGCACAGTGGTGGCATCCCTCTGTCAGGAGAATTTACTCGCCTCTTTGGACATCAGGGATGCTTTCCTTCATATTCCAATATGTGCCAGTCACCAGCGCTTCCTCAGCTTTGCTGTGGGAGAGGAGCATTATCAGTTTGTGGCATTACAAGAGAAAGGTGCAGAGGTTTGTGGCTCGGTCAAGGGATTCTCTGGCTGATGCCACAGATGCGCTGGTGGCCCCATGATGTCAGTATCGTCTGATTTACGCCTTCCCTCCTCTCAAGCTTCTGTCCATACTTTTACGCAGGATCGAGGCAGAAGGGATTCCGGTCATCTGGACTGGCCTTGCCGGGCTTGGTACGCCGATCTGATGCGGCTGGTCACCAACGTTTTTTGGAGGCTTCCTCTCAAGGAGGATCTGCTGTCCCAAGGAGCAATCTTCCATCCTGCTTTACAGTCGCTGGCTTTGACGGCTTGGCTGTTGAACACCAGGTGCTGAAGAATAGGGGTTTATCTGAGTCTGTGATTCTTACACTGTTCAAAAGCTAGGAAATTTACTTCTAGGTGGATCTACCATCATACGTGGAAGATGTACATTGTGTGGTGTAAGTCTCTTGGGGCTCATCCTCGCTGCTGCTCTGTGGCTCGGATCTTGACCTTCCTTAAATGGGGGGGGGGGGGGGGTTGAATACAAATTGGGCTTGAGTACCATCAAGGGCCAGGTGTCGGCTTTGGTGGTCTCCTTTCCCTGTTAAGGCACACTCTACTCGGCGCTTAGTCTCTCCTGGGCTTTCGGTCATCAGTGGCACAGGTTTGCAAGGCAGCCACTTGGTCGTGGGTGCACACTTTCACAAAGTTTTATAAAGTGGATGTGTGGGCATCTGCGGATGCTTCTTCGGGCGGCAAGGTTTTGCAGTCTGCGGTTGTGAGCACCTGATCCTCTTCGAGGGTGTATTGTTTTTTTTCAGGTGGGCTCTAGTTGTTTTGGTTAAGCTCCTGTTGCCTGGTTGGCTATTGTTTAGCCTTGGGAATTTCTTTACTGTTCCCACCCCTCATGTTTAACACTGCTTTGGGACGTCCCAACAGTTATGAAGACCGGAAGCACGGACAGACACAGCACCCACCCCTCTATGGAGTTGTAATACTTCTGACACTGCTTGTAATAAACTGAGTGCCTATAGCAGAGAGAGGAAGTATACACCATGGGCGTAGCCAGACTTTTTTTTTGCCTAGTGTCCTACTCTTGTAGGGGGCAGTATAACCCAACGGTTATGAAGATCTGAAGCTGTGTCCGTCAATGAACATCAGAGAGATGGATTTTATGGTAAGTCAAAAATCCAATTTTTCGATTATTTTATCTTATTGGTACAGTACACTGCACAGGAGTTGATTCTTAGATCATGCCGCTACCTATGTGATTGGACACTGGCAAAAGTTTTGCTGGGAACCCACTCCCCCTCCCCTTTTTTTTATTTTTCTTTTCACATTAGGATTTGCCCTTGTGCGGGGGGGAGAGGGAGGACATATATTAACATTTGCTCTATATTAGGCAGACATCCTGGCCTTTTTATTAACTCTTCCGGTATAAAAAGAAGCTCTATTGCTGCCTCTCTGCTGTTTTTCTGTGCTAAATGTTTTTTTGCTGTTTCACAAGGCAGACTTTTTTTTTTTTTTTTCTTAAACCTCTTTGCAGCTTATGTTTACAAGGGGGTAGTTCTCTCCTTCCCTCTTGAGGAGGATATAAAGGATTTTACAAATATTGCACAGTGACCCCTATCTACTCAACAATACAAGCCCCATCATGCCCCCAAGATTATAATTTACTGCAGTAACCAGCCTCCTGGCTGGTTTTCTGTACACTTGCCTCTATAGACTGCACACTGCCTGGTCTTCTATAGACATACCACAGTGTCCCTCTAAGATCTTCTAACTTTATAGCAACCATAATAGGATGAGGTTCTACTCTCTTCATACTTCAATGTAGTTTATATATTCACCACATCATGTGGTGCAATATCATTAGACTCTTAACCAGACCCTGAGCCTTCATGTGGCAGGGTGTCTTGGAGTCTTTTTTTTTTTTTTTTTTTTTTTTGTTTTAGGAAAAAAAATTATAAAAAAAATTAGATAAAAAAAAAAAAGGTCCTGAGCCAGCTCTTTGCCAATAGGCCCAAACACTGATGCTCTTACTTCCCCCTGCAGGTGACTGCACACCCTTCTGGTCTTGACTCCGGTTTACTTCTTCGCCGACCTAGTGTTATAAAAGGATGCAATGTTGTTGTCCTCAAAACTATTAACATATTCTACATGTGGTCTGTAGATACCTGGGCATTTGTCTGCCCATCTCACCAACCACAATCAGTTATGTGACTCTTGTTTAGAGATAGCATCTCTATTATTTGTTAATAAGGGGATTCAAGATTTGAACCGCATATTTCTACGGTGCATAGATGCCAGGTTTCTTTGCTACCCTAGGGCTGACATGTCAAAAACTTACCATAAACTTTATGGAAGGGACCTGTTGCTACAATTGTCGCTGCTTTGTTGCACACCCTTCAATTCTTTGCTTGGGATCGTCCCATGGTTTAAAAATTAATACCCATGTCCTGTACTGTACGATTAAGATAATAGGAATTTTGACATACTAGTAAATTCCATATCTTGGCATACAGTACAGGACACAGGTACCTCCCCCCTTTTTCTGTGCTCTTCCTATTGCTTGCTAAAATTAACCTCGCTACTCATGAAATAGGCAGGGTTATATGGGTACACAGGTGCGGTTTCCAGAAAGGCTTTTGACGGTGTCCAATCACCAGCAGGAGAAAGTACACGTTTTTTTTTTTTTTTTTTTATTCTAAGCCAGAAAAAAAAGAGGTGCAGGAGTGCCTGACAAATAATATTTAAAGGCACATAATTTTAAAATTGTTACTGGTTTAATTGTAATCAGAGAAGCCAGTGCATCTTGGGTGTTTATAGATGAACCACCATCTTTGTGACCTTGAAAAGCTACATCCTCTCTATATAGAAAGTGTGCTATCAAAACTGAAAAAAAGAAATAAAACTACTGCAGGTATAGAGTGCAGAAAACTTCAGGAGCATACACATACCCGCGCCACCCTCCCAAACTCCTGTCCTGGATAAATCCCTGTCTGCTGGGACAGTCAAATCTTGGGAACTTACTGATGGCACCAAAGCTTGTCCCACCACTTACTGCCTTCTGCACATTCCTTTCGGCAAATGAGACAGTCCATCTTAGTTTTGGGACTTAATGGCAAACTTTGCCTGTCAGAACAGGTTGATTCAGCAGTGATGCAGCGGGGGTTTAGGCTAATGCAGGTTCCGCTAGGTAGCCACAGTAGTTTCCATTTTGGCATTTTTGACCGTTTCTTTAAGAAGGTGCTGTAGCAAAGTGGAATTCCACTTATCAGGCTGGTTCAAAGTAGAGGTAAGGAAGGTTGCTGTGTTGAATGACAAACTGGTGCTCAAGTTTTTTGATCATATTGTTTGCACTTTTGAGGCTAATCTGGCTTTTGGTAGGGAAGCACTGATCAGTACACAGGAGGATGGACAGAAATGTACATTATAGAGGATCGGGATATCTGACTAAACAAGCTGCTGTCTTGGATTCACCTACAGGTGATGTTAGATTGCAGCTCCGGGTCTTTTGAAAGTCTGACAGCCCCAGGAAGGAGTGATGCTCCATTTCTCACGTTCCTACACTTGGGCATTACTAATAAAGTACTGTTCTTTATGCTGTTTAATCTATCAACTAATATAACTATCGGAATCTTTACATACTGAATGTTGGGGATCTTACAGAAGTAAACCTGAGCCCAAAAAAATACACTTTTATACAGTCACCCAAAACTATTGGTGTTCTAAGTTCAGGATGATCACATGCATGCATTTTACATGGGAAATGAAACCACTGCTTATATAAGGTACTTTATTTAAAGAGGAAGTAAACCCTCCTCGGGAAGTTGTACCTATAGGTAAGCCTATGATAAGGCTTACCTATAGGTACTGTAAATATCTCCTAAACTTGTACCGTTTAGGAGATATTTACCTTTAATGCAGCCAGTGACGTCACTGGCGCATGCGCTCTGAAGGAACGGCTGATCGTGCCGTTCCTTCAGAGCCCCGTGCCGTGACCGTCGGCTCCCGCGCGCGTGCGCGGGAGTGACGTCACCGCGGCTCCGGCCAATCAGATGGCCGGATGCCACGATCCCGGAAGACTGGCGACTGAACATGTCGCTCGTCATACAGGTGAGTGAGCGGCACGGCGAGGGCTCGTTCTAAGGTAAGTATTGCATAATGAGCTAGTATGCGATGCATACTAGCTCATTATGTCTTTCTCTTGCAGGTTGTAAAAAAAAAAAAAAAATTTATACGAGTTTACAACCTCTTTAATGATGCCCTGTTTTGATTTTTCTGTAATATGTGTAGCTATCAGTGGATTGTGGTATCTGTATCTGCCAATTAATGAAATACCAGAACTTAATAACACCGTGTTCATTAAAGATGCTCCTGGCCACTTTACTAGAATCTGAAGTTGTCATTGCTAAGTGGCCTTTTACTGTAGAAAATTGTCAGGCAAGACCCTCAAATGTGATTTAGCATGAGGTGTGTATGGGGAGGTCCTGCTCTTGCCTATTTTTACTAGATGTCATTGTAGGATAGCTTTCTGCACCCATACCTAAACATAGTATCTGTCAAAAAGATAAGGATTTTGGTACTCTGACCAATTACCACATGTATGAAACTAACTTGGTGTACAGAAAGAAAAATTTTTTAAAAAATATGCAGGATATCTTTGCAGTACTTTATTATCTCTTTAAAAACAAGTACGGAAAAATCCCATTGATCTGCCAGAAATGCACTCCGCTCCTAATTTCTTGTGTGCTGAATACACACCATTTTTGTGGACTAAGTAGTGCCAGCCCTGTCCAGTTTTCCCTTGATAAACTACTGCAACCCTCCTGCGCTCCATCTCTACAATATAGACATATTCTTTAGTCCAAGATAAGAACTAGGAAGCTTCTTGAGATAACAAAGTATGTGCTCACAAGACATAGGACAGCTTTACATTTCTGGCTGGTTCACAGATTTTTTATTTTTGTGTACCTGTAACAAAACAATTTCAGTGGTATTTAGAAAGTTGAACTCCAGGTGTGGCCTTTATTGCATACTTACCAATGTAAATATGCATAAAGAATTATATATATAAATGAATGAGAGCTGCCGCTGGTACCAGAACCTTTATACCTGATAGTAGCTTTTTCTTTTGTCAGACTTGCTACAAAGTAATACTTTGGAATTAAAATACCTAGTCAGATTAGATGGAAGACATATTTATTGGTGCCCCTCTTGCAGTGCTCATGCCATAACCTTCTGAAATAGCTAAATATTTTTTGGCATGCTGAAAGGGGAATTAAGGCTAGTACTGGCTTTATCTGTTAGGTGCAAGTGTTACAAATAAGCAGGAAAATCCTGCCTGTAGCTGTGATTATCCACTGAGAACAGTAACTTTAGTGGCTCCAGGAGTTGGAAATGTAGGATATAAGAGCTAAGCTTGGTGTCCCAATGTTTCTGAAGTCCATTGTTAGAGGTTACTGTCTGTTTTGCAGGTGATGCTCTGTGGGATGCAGGAAGTGGACCTGTCAGACTGGCAGCGGAACACCGTTTATCGCCATTACACAAGAAACAGCAAGCAGATCATCTGGTTCTGGCAGGTAATTTACACTCTCCTCTTGGAAATGAAAGCTGAAATGGTAGAATAGCATTGCTTTGTTCAGTAGTCCTCTAATTTTATTAATAGATCCATACAGATGTTTAGTAATCATTTATTTATTACAGGTATTTATATGGTGCTGACAATTTACACATCTCTTTACATATTGTTCATTTATCTTATTCCCTGCCCCTAAGACGCTTGCAATCTAAGATATTTACCTGACATGCATATATCCAGTTACTAAAGGCCAATTTAACCCCTTCTCACCGCCTTCTAGCCCTTTAAGAGGTTTTAAATGCCGGGGGGTGGGCGTTTCGATTATGTGACCGCGGTGATTTGCTGTCAAAGCGGTCACATGATTGAAAAGCTGCCGATCACAAGTATGCATCAGGAGCTTTCCAGTACCCGCCAGTTACCATGCAGGGTAAATTGTTTACACAGGCTCCTATATATACGGCTGCTCACCTTTGTAGGGGCATAGGAGAAAAACGATGTACTCTGAGCAAACCCACACAAGCTCAGGAAAAGCATACAAACTCTAGGAAGTTAGTGTTCAGGTTGGGAAGTGAACACATTAGCCTTGCACTGCAAGGCAGAAGTGGTGACCACTAAGCCACTGTGTAATTAAAGGTTCACCCTAATAAGACTTGACAGCTGCTTATGCACACAATGCATCTGTGAACGCATGCGTGGTTCATTTTTGTAATTTATTGTGGGGCATTTCACGTGTTGGATTTTGGGGGGGTTTGCCTTGATTTTCCTTGCAGTGTGTTGCGTTTATTTGCATTTGTGTGCATTTGAACACATTGTGTTGCACTGAAAAAAAGTAGTGCATGCCTTTTTTTTTTTTGCGCTGGGCAAATGAAACGCAACATAACCTGCAGATTTGAACTGCATTCATAGGGAGCCACTATTTATTAATTTTGTTGCCATGCGTTGGGAATGCGCTCACAAACACACCCCAGTGCATCTGGTGAGAAAGAACCCTGCAAATGTAGCATGCAGGCGATTATGTTGGGTTCATGCGAGCTACACAGAGCTTTTGTTTTGCTTTAAACAGACTCCTGACATCTCTCCTTTGAGACAGAGAAAGTAATTGAGGACACAGATTCTTCAATTCCTTTCTCTGCAGCCTTAGTTGCACTGAAGATGAATGAACAGAAACGGAGGCTTCTATTCATTCATAAGCTGAAGCATAGTAAACTGTTATAGTTTACTATGCTCAGTTATTAATAGTCACAGGGGCGATCGGTACCGGATTGCTCAATGTGTCCAATTCAGAAAAGGAAGGGGCCGGTAAATTACATATTTACTGGCCCCTTCCCCCCACTCCATCCCTGTGTGTACCCACAGCAGCTGGCAGGAGAGGGAATCCGGAAGCGGTGCGGGGGTCGGGTCAGTGCACACAGTGGAATCAGACGTGGGCAGCACATGAAGGAGGATTGGTTCGGCGGGACACAAGGACAATTACAGAACGATGCACTGTGCCTGTGTGAAAGCCAGCTGGAGGGGGAGACACAGACACAATGCATTGTTCTGTAATTGTCCTTTCCCACCACTCTGGGGCCCTGTGTGCCCGGGCCCACTACAGGAGGCCCAGTGGTACCCCTCTGTCGGCAGCCCTGCCCCTGATCATTTAGAGTGTGCTCATCTGCCCTCCTCTGCAGAGACGTGAAGGGTTTAGAGAGGCAGAATGCAGAAAATGATTGTCAAGAGACTGCGGTACAGAAAACATAAAGACAAACCGCATTCAATTGCAACTTAGAATAACTTCTACTTCCTAGTTTTTTGGATAGCATTAACAGCATAATGAAGATTTTTGTAAAGTTGGGACCATTGTGTTATCTGCAGCCCTCAGCAAGGTACCATCCTTTAAAACAGTTGTAGAATCAGCTTTGCTAAGAAGAACTGGTTTGTTTGTAGCCCCACTCCTAATACCCATCAATGTATTTGTATCAGTACTTCCCCTAACAGCCACTCCACCTCACCATTGCCGATATCAGAGCCAGACTCATACCTCACACAGCCCTCAAATGATCTGAAAGATGCAAATTACGGAATTGTCTCCACCCCTCCTGGACAACCACCCATACTCCTGTTAGTAATTTAGGTACACAGCCCAGCTGTCATACCTTCCATCTGTATTGTAAAACTCACTATCCTTTATTTTGTTGCAGTTTGTGAAGGAGATGGACAATGAAGTGCGGCTGCGTTTGCTGCAGTTTGTGACCGGGACCTGCAGATTACCACTTGGCGGATTTGCAGAACTAATGGGTAATTGTCTATTGCCACAACCCTGCCAAAAGTATCACATGTACAGAAACACATATTAACGTTTATTGTTTTTGCAGGAAGTAACGGTCCTCAGAAGTTCTGCATTGAGAAAGTCGGTAAAGAGACCTGGCTGCCTAGAAGTCATACATGGTAAGTATAAAACATATAATGCCAGCTGACAACAGGGACATTCTAGTTCTCTCTCACTCCTCTCCTCCCAACCACACACACTTTTCTGTCCTCCCTTTTTTTTTTTCTCCGCCTGGCTTGCTATCCCATCACTTCTACTGACTGAATGTATAAGGAGATTTGTGTTACTGCATAGATCAAGGAAAACCCTTTAGAAAGACACACAGCATAAGGAAAGGGTTCCTGATGGCTTGTCAGGTCCTTCTGGGGTTCCAATCCTTTTAGATGTAAAGTCATGAAAGTAGCAGAGTTGCACTAGAAGCAGGCTGGCTGACAGGAGATCAGTGGGAGCTTGCTTTCATCCCAGCAGCAGAAGCCACACCGAGTACTGCAATGCAGCTGAATAATCCTCACCCCATGGCACACCTTTCTTCCACAGCTTCAATCGTCTGGATTTACCACCATACAAAAGCTACGAACAGTTAAAAGAGAAGCTGCTTTTTGCCATTGAAGAAACAGAAGGATTTGGCCAAGAATGAGAAATCTGCCGTACGCGGAAGAGAAAAGAGCTATTATGGACATCTGTTTAATGCCCAGCCAAGTAAAATTGCACACTCAAATTGTATATATGCTGTTTAGTCTGTACAGTGATCTTTCTGAAACTAATGCGTAGATATTTCTGTTCTTCCACATAGATATGCAAAACACTTTAGCCTTTTCTATTTTTATTTATTTTCCCTTCAAATGACTGAATAGAAAAACAAAATAACTTTAATTTTAAATGCTGACTGAAGACTTTATTTTAAAATTTATATATCTATGTGTATGTATGGAGAACTCTAGTTTTATAGAGTTTCATGTATACAGATCATCACAGAGCCATTTAAGGAGGCCTGGACATTGCTTTATTCAGTAAAATCCTCTTCACAAACGGTGGAAGTTCCATATAACATCTTTGACCTCAAATGTTTGTTGCATGGCTGCCAACCAAGCTGTTGAAGGCTAATGCCAAAAAATATAAGATGTACAAGAAAAAAAAAAACTGCTGCTGGCTTTTTAAAAATGGCAGAATCTGCACAGTTCTCTGCCAGTTTCATTTATTTCAGTGTGGTAGCCAATAAATCTTTTTATTTTTTTCTGAATGGTGAAATTGTAGCCAAGGCAGAGACTGGAGCCTCTACTTGCATAGTTAGTTTTGTTATGATTCTTAACCTTTAATACAGGGGGGGTGTCATTGGCACGTTGTTCAGCAGCGTTCAGTAATTGGCACCTGGAGCTGAAAGTATTAGACAGAGAACAATCAGTGTGTGCCGCCACAGGCAGGCTTTTAGACAGAAACATTTCTTGCGTGAAGATTCGAAGTACATTGCATAATTTTCAAAACGAAATGAATAAATTTTTAACCTAACGTCATTCTTTGTGTTTTTTTTATGATGTGGTTTTACGATTTCTGACATTATAGTATGCATAATACAAGGTGGTACTATTGGGCTGAGCTGCTTAAATAGGTAATAAATTGTGTGAATTTTTCCTTCAATTATCCAATTATGTGAAAAGTAAAGTCCTATTCACTTTGAATACCCAGTCATGTGCAGATGAAATAAGTAAACCAGAATTTGCTTTTCGCAATTGGATTTAAACTGAATATTCATATAGTGTGATGGAAAACCACTGCTTACAGAGCAGGTTAAAGAGTGTTATATACCTTTGTGAATGAAGCATTTAGAGATATGTAAGATACAGATATCAAGAAACGAATAGCGAAGCAAGGAAAAAACTGATTTGTGAATTGAGCTTTTGATCATCTAGCCCACTGGTCTCCAAACTGTGTCCCTTTTCTTGATTTTTTTTTCTAGCCCTTGGGACACTATGCCTCCCCACTGACACCACCAGTGTTGGGGCACTATGCCTGCCCACTGACACCACCAGTGTTGGGGCACTCTGCCTCCCCACTGACACCACCAGTGTTGGGGCACTCTGCCTCCCCACTGACACCAGTGTTGGGGCACTCTGCCTCCCCACTGACACCAGTGTTGGGGCACTCTGCCTCCCCACTGACACCAGTGTTGGGGCACTGTGCCTCCCCACAGACACCAGTGTTGGGGCACTGTGCCTCCCCACAGACACCAGTGTTGGGGCACTGTGCCTCCCCACAGACACCAGTGTTGGGGCACTGTGCCTCCCCACAGACACCAGTGTTGGGGCACTGTGCCTCCCCACAGACACCAGTGTTGGGGCACTGTGCCTCCCCACAGACACCAGTGTTGGGGCACTGTGCCTCCCCACAGACACCAGTGTTGGGGCACTGTGCCTCCCCACAGACACCAGCCTGAAGGACAGTAAACTGGCACTTTGTTTAGAAAGTTTGGAGACCTAGCCCATTTACAAATATAAACGTTCTTGTCAAGCCACACAGGAAGTTTTTAACCTTCAGGTTAAAGACTTCCATAGGCTGTTGCTGCTGTTTGCAGAGAGCCACATGGAACTTAGATCTGTTTCTGCTGCCCACCTACAGTGCTGTTGATCATCTCCAGCCATCTGTTCCTCAGCTGCTACCAGCGGTTTTGAGTTTGTGAGCACCTAAGGCCCCCTAGCCCTGGACCTAGCCATTGCCTTACCACATGGGTGCAACATGTCTGACTCTGTAAACTGGGTCACCAAGTTCCACAGGACTGTCCTCTGTGTCTATTCTACCAATGGTGCTGGGAGCTGCTTGCAGTGTGCCTTCTGATGGTGCCAGTGTCTTTTAGCCTGCAATCATGTTATCCTCTGCTCTTAGAGTTTCATCTTCAGAGTCCTCCTTAGCTCTGTCAGGTGAGACTAGGCCATCTCCTCTCTCAGCTGAAGTTTACTATGCTCATGCCAGGTTTTATTGACCCAAATTACCAATTTATTTAAACTGGAGAATGCAAAATCTGGTGCAGCCTTCAATTTTAGTAAATCACTCCTACTGTGTCTATCTAGTCTTTGGCTGAGGACCTTGCCCTGAGGGGTCACAGTCTACTGCTATTACTCCCAAATGCCCAGAAACAGCTCGGAGTACTAACAATACGTCACTTCTGGTTTTGGGGAGAGTGCATAGGCACAGCTAGTGACGGGACTTAGCTTCTTGTTTCACATTGCAATTGGACTTGTAACCTCACAGAGCCTCCCCAGCAGGATTGGCCACCTGACGAGGGGGTCCTTGGGCTCATCTCAGCACTAGGGAGCTGCCAGAAGGATATGTAAGAGTGCCTAATTTCTGTTCACACATAAGTGATTTCATGCTTGTCAATAAAGTGGACGCCTTTATTTAATCTATTGAAACTCTGTGGCCCTTCTTTGTTGGAGCACACTTGTAGATGCATGATTGTTGTAGGCATCATAGACTGTGTACATTCAGAAGCTTTCACTTGTTACATTAGCTGATGCTTTTGGAGACCTTGTCATTGCTTATATCAAATCTGTGTGCAAGAATTATCCTTTTTGGAGTTTTATATTACCTACATCCTAGGACGAGAAGCCCTTTTCTCTATCGCTCATTGACAGACGTAGTCCTCGGTGATACAGCACCTTCGGGTTATGTTGCCTCCACAGGAGCAGGACTAGACAGGAAATTAAAATGCTCTGGCCACACCCTAATGGCAGTCCCAGAGGGTATATCCTCTCTCTCTCTGCCTCAGCAAATCAGTTATTTTCTGTCTAGTTAGGAGTAAGGACCTAGATACCTTGCTGGGATCTTCGGTCCTGGCAAGATTTTTTTCTTAAAAAGATTTTTTAGACCGCTTTTTTCTCCAGTGTTCCTGTGAGATCTTCAAGCAAGAAAGCTGAACTGGGCGACGGGCTGGATGTTGAGATCCGGTGGTCACCCCAGTTCAGCCTACGAGCGCGTGCAGGCCATAGCTCCGCGCTGGGTCGGCCGCGACAAAGTCCCATTAACCACTTGCCGACCGCCGCACGACTATCTACGGCGGCGGTCAGCCCCTCACAGGCAAAGTGACGTAGGTCTACGTCGCTCGCCTGTGAGGGTTTAGGGAGCGAGCGCGCGCCGCCGGAGGCGCGCTCCCGCTCCCGCGTGGTCACGGACCCCCCCGCGCGTGTGACCGGCGGACCCGATCGCCGCCGGCCACTCTGCGATCGGCGGGGGAGAGGGAGAAAGTCAGGCAGCTTGTGTAAACAAGCTGCCTGTCATTCTCCTCTCTGTATGAGAGCTGATCACATGGATCTACTATGTAGATCCATTGATCACTCTGCATACAGTTGAAGCCACAGCCAATCACAGTTAGAATCACGCCCCTAGGGACACACACAGCCCCTCCCTCTCAAATAAAGTTAACCCCTTCACTACCAGTGTATTTTTACAGTAACAGTGCATATATATAGCACTGATTACTGTAGAAATGTCACTGGTAACCCCAAAAGTGTCAAAAATGTCAGTCAAGGGTCCGATCTTTCCGCCGCAATGTCGCAGTACCGCAAAAAAAATCGCAGATCGCCGCCATTACGCGTTAAAAAAAAAAAAACAACAAAAATGACAAAAATCTTTCCCTTTGTTAGTAAACGCAATAACTTTTGCGCAAACCAATCAAAATACGCTTTTTGCGATTTTTTTTTACCAAACATAGGTAGCATAAAACAAATTGGCCGAAAATATTAAAAAATTTTGATTTTTACATTTTTTTTTGGGGGAATTTCATATAAAAAAAAGGGAAAAATATTGCTATTTTTGCAAAATTTACGCTCTTTTTTTGTTTATAGCGCGTGATCAAAAAATCGCACAAGTGATCAAATACCGCCAAAAGAAAGCTCTGTTTGTGGGAAAAAAAGGACGCCAAATTCGTTTAGGTACAGCGTCGCACGACCGCGCAATTGTCCGTTAAAGTCACGCAGTGCCGAATCGCAAAATACCCTCTGGTCGTTTAGCAGCCAAATCCTCCGGGGCTTAAGTGGTTAAGGGACTGACCCCGCGAGTTAAACGTCTCGCTGAAACGCCAAAGACCATGAGTCACGGCGTCCGTATTGGTCGACAGCCCTCCCGCCCCGGTGGAGAGGGGTACTGTCAGGAGTTGGTGCCCGCCTGGTTCCGGTATGGTGAGTAGTATGTTCCCCCTTTTCCCCCTGACGGGTCTTGTGGTGAACGCGGGCCCCTCTCTGTATGGTAAGATAGAGTCCCCCTCTATCCTATAACATGGCACAGATCCCCCTACTTTGAGTGTGATTTTATGTGCAAAAAGCCAGGAGGCTTGGTTTGGGAGCTAACAATCTAATTGTATACATGTTTAAAAGATTGTAATCAGTGGCAGTCTGGGAATCTTACTGTGATAAGAATAAGGTACCTACCAGTCAGAAGCCACGGACATGTAGACTGCCTTCCTAGTCAAATCTCCAGCTATAGCAGGCCTTCCGAACGGCCATGAGGTCCGCCTGGGCCGGTACCGCCAACCACGCAAAAAATCCCCATGCAGAGATAGTGTTGTGTGCCCTGCAACACACCGCTATTTGGTAGAGGCCGCCGCCATTTTTTTTGCTGGATTGCACGAGCCGCCATTTTGGCGTAGCCTCGTGTCTCCAGCATGGGGGCGGCCATGTTTGAGGTGATCCAAACACCTCGTGGAGCTAGGGGAGGCGCCGGAAGGCGTGCAGAGGGGCGGAGCCGCCTCCTTTCTTCCTGGGCAGCCAGCCAAAAGACTTCCTGTTTGTCAAGACAGCGCTGTAACCTGTTGCAGTTAAACTCTGAGCATCAAGTGGTGAGCCTGGGGGTCTATCTCTCTCTCTCTCGATCGATAGGGATCCCTAGCAGGTAACACTAAGGGGCTTTTGTGGCGCTGGGGGTCTGTGAAAAAAAAAAATTTTTTGTTTTTGAATTATATTATCCGGGAAGTTACTGGAATAATCATGGACCCTGCCACACAAATTCCCCCACCTGTTTCCCTCGAGGGGGCCACGGGACCCGCCGGTGCACAGAGTGTAGAGGCATTTACAGCAATTTTGGAGTCTATGGTGGCTCGGGTGGAGGCGGCCTGTCAGGGACGAGGGTCAAGGAAGCGACCCCCGCCTACCCCTATATTATCTGACACCTCTGACTCAGATTCAGAGATGGTCACTGCAGTTGCAGGTCCCTCTGCAAGGGCTGTTACCTCAGGTAAAGCTCCCTCAGACAGTGAGGAGGACGTTTCTTCTCCCGCTATAATTCAGGAAGAAGCATTGGTGGACGCACTAGTTGTGGCAGTGCAGGAAACCTTAAAACTTGAGGTTTTACCGGCAGAAGCAACTGATACAGAGATTCCTTTTGGTACTAACAAGCCCATCAAAACGGTGAAGGTTTTTCCTGTACCCAAGTGTTTTGGTAATAAGATTAAAGGAGAATGGGAGCATTCTAAACGTACCTTTACTATTTCCAAGCGTATTGCTAGACGCTATCCGTTTGAGGAATCCATCATTAAGAAATGGACGGTACCACCAGTGGTGGATCCACCTATTTCCAGGCTGAATAAAGCCACGGTTATCCCAGTGGAGGACACTTCGTCCTTTAAGGATCCGGTGGATCGAAAGATGGAAGCAGAGTCCCGCACCATCTTCTCTCTGATAGGGTCAGCATTTAGACCAGTAATTGTTATTGGTCTAGTTTCCCAGACACTTACGGAATGGGCGAGATTGGTACGCCAAGACCTTAGGGGAAAAGATATTCCCCAGGAAACATCTGATTTGATGGAACAGATTATATACAAGGGCTACAGTTTATCTGTGACGCAGCCTTGGACACTACTCCCCTATTAGGGCATGCATCTATGTCAGCGGTAATCCTCAGACGTGTGCTGTGGTTAAAATGCTGGTCAGCTGACCTAGGTTCCAAAAAGACCTTGACAAATCTCCCTTTTCAGGGGAATCGTCTATTTGGGGCCACCCTAGATGAAATCATTAAGGATGCCACTGGGGGCAAGAGCACTTTTTTGCCACAGGCTGCTAAAGCTAAAGGACCTCGCAACAAGCGAGGACCTTTCTTTACCGCCCATAAAGGGTTCGCACGCCCGGCTGGAACAAGCGGGAAAGGCAAGACTCCTCCAGGAGGGTTCAAGAAAGGCTGGCCGGACAAACAGAGGACCAACTCAGCCAAACCCGAAGCAAAGGAGTACACAGCCTGAAGGTGCGCCCCCACCCGGTTTGAGGGTGGGGGGACGTTTTCACCGGTATTCAGGACATTAGATCGAGCATCAACTACTACTACCGGTGTGATTCTTCCCTTCCAACATTTAAGTACTACAGGGAGCGGTAGTCACCGTTCCCTGAATAGATCTTTTCCTTTACCTTTTCCTAAGATTAGTCTCAATTCCCCACAGGAATCGGATCTGGTTGACCAGACAGGCCAAGAAGCCTCTAGCCGGGTGACTTCGGTCCCTGAGGTTCAACCAGAAAAGATCACCCTTCCTGATAGCAATCAAGTATCTGATAAATGTGTGGGAACAGAAAACGACCAGACTTTCTCGGATGGTCGGGGCCAGATAGCTCTAGGGACGCCTGGTTCAGATCCAGTCAGCACCAGTGGTCCTAGAAATTCTAGGCTGGCCTCGTCAAGCCGGCCTGGCCGACTTGGACAGGCTAGTCGCAGACGTTCCGTGGGAACTTCGTCTCAGGGAGTGTCTGTGGTCTCAAGGACCAATTTACCATCGTGCTTTACAGTCGCTGGTTTTAATGGCCTGGCCATTGAGACCCAAGTACTGAAGGACAGAGGTTTGTCAGCATCAGTCATTCCTACCCTTATTAAAGCAAGGAAAGCGACTTCCAGCAAGGTCTATTATCACACATGGAAGACTTATATTGCGTGGTGCGAATCTTTAGGATTTCCTCCACGTACCTATTCGGTGACTCGAATATTGGCTTTTTTGCAAAAAGGGGTTGAGCAGAAACTAGCCTTGAGCACCATCAAGGGTCAAGTTTCAGCATTAGCAATCTTCTTTCAGAAACCTTTAGCTACCAAGTCCTTGGTGCGGAATTTCATCCAGGGGGTGCGGCACCTGGCTCCACCAGTCCGCGCGCCCTTACCGCCCTGGGATCTTAATTTAGTTTTGTCGGTTCTACAGAAACCTCCCTTTGAAAACATCAGGGAGATTCCCTTGTTTACTTTATCCCAGAAGGTGGCCTTCTTGGTGGCTATCACTTCTGCTCGCAGGGTGTCAGAACTGGCTGCATTATCATGCCAGTCCCCATACCTAGTGATTCATAGGGATAAGGTAGTACTTCATCCTAAGCCATCCTTTCTTCCTAAGGTGGTTTCAGATTTTCATCTGAATGAAGATATTGTACTACCTTCCTTGTGTCCTCAGCCCAAGCATCATCGGGAACATGCGTTGCATTCCTTGGATGTGGTTCGGGCAATCAGAGTATACCTGAAAGCTATGGAATCATTCCGTAAGACGGATTCACTTTTTGTGATCACGGATGGCCCCAGAAAGGGTTTGCCTGCATCTGCCGCGACCATTGCCAAATGGATTAGACAGACGGTGGTACAGGCTTATTCTATTAAGGGTCAGAGTCCTCCGTTCCCTGTTAGGGCGCACTCCACTCGAGCGCTCAGTACTTCCTGGGCCTTTCGCCATCAGGCGTCAGTGGTCCAGGTATGTAAGGCGGCCACCTGGTCGTCGGTACATACCTTTACAAAATTCTATAAAATTGATGTGACGGCATCGGCGGATGCCTCATTTGGCCGCAAAGTTTTGCAGGCCGCAATTTGAGGAGACCGGTGGTCTACCTCGAGAGTTTTTTCTGTTTGAAAAATTTCTTTTTTGTTGAGTCTCATCATTAAGGATGAGCATTGTAAACTTCTAGTTGGCACCGGTTGGGCCTTCTAGATTGGGATTTGATTTCCATTTTCCCACCCCTCATTTGTGATACTGCTCTGGGACGTCCCGAAGATGCTGTATCACCCAGGTCTACGTCTGTCAATGAGCGATAGAGAAAAATGGATTTTTGTAAAATCTTACCGTAAAATCCTTTTCTCTTAGCTCATTGACAGACGTAGTCCCCGCCCCTCTGTTTTGGAGTTGGGTTGGGTTAAAATCTCTAAAGACTGCTTTTTGACATAACTGATTTGCTGAGGCAGAGAGAGAGAGGATATACCCTCTGGGACTGCCCCTAGGGTGTGGCCAGAGCATTTTAATTTCCTGTCTAGTCCTGCTCCTGTGGAGGCAACATAACCCGAAGGTGCTGTATCACCGAGGACTACGTCTGTCAATGAGCTAAGAGAAAAGGATTTTACGGTAAGATTTTACAAAAATCCATTTTTTTGAGCTTTGTTGCTGGTGACAAAGTCCCCTAGCGCTGACTGACTTTGTCACACCTCTTTTAAACAAGATGTAACTGCTGAGGTTAAAAACTGTTAACCCCTACCCTACTTTATTACCATATTTGGCTGGCCTAATGCAGTATAAAGGCTTGTTGACATACTTACTTATTCATACATTGTGCCAGCAATGACACTTCAGTTTGCATATCTGCTGTCACAGCTTATTGACCTTATCAGATCCTATTAGGACTCAGTCCTGAAGATGTGAAAGTGATAATTTAGATGTTCTGGGGCGGGAGCCAGCATCTATCTACACGTTTGTTTACCACTAAGCGCCAGCCTGCTTAAAAGAAAACACAATTTTCTGGAATTCATTTGCCATATAAAGTGGACACCCCTGAGCCAACCAAAGGTCTATTTTTTATATATATATATATATATATATATATATATATATATATTTTTAGCAGAGCCCTAGAGAATAAAATCGTGAGTTTTGCAATTTCGAACACAAATTTTTTGAAAACAGATACTTAAATTTTAATGCACAAACACAATATAATACCCATTTTTTTTGGTAAAATATAAAAGATGATGTTACACCCAGTAAATAGATACAAAACAGGTAACGCATTTAAATTTTGCATGCTGGTGGAATCATGCCAAAAATCTCCATAAGTGATGCTTTAAAAGCCTTCACAGGTTACCCGTTCAGAGTTGCAAGGAGACGTCTGGTGCTAGAATTATTGCTCTTGAAATACCGCACATGTGTGGTGCAATTTTTTTTGCTGTCACAAGGAATGTAAACATCCCTAGTGACAGGTAATCTTTATGGCATTGGTTCTCAACTCTAACCGACCAGGTCTGCAAGACGACAAATACATCACAGGTGATGGCATTTGCTGCTCAGTGATTGCAGTATTCTAGTCTGCATCTCCCCAAGGTAATACTTAAAAAATGCCCTGTTAGTGGGTCCTGAGGAAAGGAGTTGAGAACCACTGCTTTATGGAGAGATCTGGGGTCAGATACCTTCTCAGCCGTTAGAGGCATCTTATCACACACCAAGATCGGTGTGATCAGATGCTTTCACAATTTAAAAATACCACTGTTTACATCCAGGGAAACCGAAGTGAAAAAATACTAGCCACTTCCAGTTTCCTATACCATAGAGCTCATCCAGGAGTTTCCGGTCCTCAATCAGCCATCTGGTTCCGCCGGCTTCATTCCCAGTTCGCCGGTGGGACAGTAGAGGCAGGAGGTGGAGGAGCAACCCCTCCCGCCACCTTAAAAGCATTCCAGCAGTTAATTGTACACACAGGCCGAATGTCAGGTGGCATCCGCTGCTTCAATAGAAACCGGTCAACATTTTGGCCTGTGTGTACTGCGGATGGTTCAGGTGGCTTCTGTCAATGGGGTATGACTGAAAAAGGTCTGCCAATTAGAGCTCTCAGCCACTGAGCCCCTGTCAGAAAACAATCGCACAGCAGGGGAGATCGCTGTACTAACATTGCATAGTTAGTGCGGTGGCTCCGATTTGAGCTGTCAGTTTTTTTTCATTCCGCCCACTGGGTTGAAAAAAAAAAACTATTAGTGTGTATGAGGCTTTAGAGGTTCTGGCCTTTTAAAAAGGTTTCTACAACCCCAAAAAAGTTGACTCTGTGTAAAATCTACATAAAACCAAATGCAATGATTTGCAAATCATATAAACCCATATTCTATTCACAATTGAAAGTGTATCAAATGCAACTAATTAGGTTAATTATCAACAGGTCAGTAAAACAATTGGGTATAAAAAGGGCATCTTAGAGGGTCAAGATGGGCAGAGGTTCTGTGAAAAGCTGCTAAAACTGTCAAACACTTGCAGACAAATGTTCCTCAATGTAGTTACAAAGACTTTAAATCTATCATAATGCACAGTGGTACTTAATATTCAGATAAGCTGGAAAAATGCAATATTGGATGCCTGTGATCTTCGGGCTCTTAGACAGCACTGCATAAAAAGCCTGCATGGTTCTCTGATGGATTTCACTGCATGGGCTTGGGAATACTTCCACAAAATCATTGACTGTGAACACAGTTTACTGTGCCATCCAAAAATGCAAGGTAAAGCTCTATCATGCAAAGAAGAAGCCATATCTGAACAGGAGCTCATTTGAAATGGTCTGCTGCAAAGTGGAAAACTGTTCTGTGGTCAGACGAATTAAAACGCTCTTCACCATATATCTTAGCATGCAAGAAAACATAGCGACCCTGCGGGTCTGAGCACAGGTTACATAATTCAAAATGCAGGGACTTGGTTACGAGTAATGACACCCCTCTTGCGTGTGTGGTATAAACTGAGTGATATGCCCATCCAATCCAGGGGCGTCTAAGGGTCAGCTGTAAGCAGCCATGTAAATGAGTCCCAACAAGAACTATGATGTCAGCCCTTTGCTTTTTAATGTAGTATAGGACAGCTGTGTGTTTGACCCTGTCTCCCAACCCTCTAACGTTCCAAGTTAGGAATTTCAGAGACGTCATGGTGGAGTGTGATGTAAGGAACGTAGGATTGTGATCATGTAGTACCCTAAAGTCACACAAGTGTGAAAGCCCTCTAGGTACCAAAACAAATAGAAATACACTAAAAATACATTCTTCAAAGTATAACATTTGTACTTGATACATTGTACTTTTGATAAAACACTCCCCCCTACCTCCCACCCAACCCAACTGGTGTAGGCATATTCCCATAACAAAACAGTAACTTGTATGTGAAGTGGATCAAACACTTCATTCAAGTGCAAGAGTAACAAAGAGAAAACCTGGATCTGTGCCCCAAGTGATAAAGGGTAATGTGGCAATACAGTTCTGTAACCATACCACACAGGATGTGTTGTAGTAGGCCTCTTGCGGCATGGTGGGGCGGATTCCAGAACAAGCCTAAATCCGCAATCCAGGTCCCTCTGGAAGTGCAAGGGGGGCGAAACTTCACTGAATCAGTCTCGCATATTGTAAGACTTTTGTGACTCCCAGTAGTATTTCTCTGTTTGTGTAGGGGAATGTTTATTCTGTTTGCGTCCTTGGCCTAAGTGGTTTGTGCATCCCGGGCCATAACACTCAAGAAGTCACTTTTTAGCCCCCAATCGAGGCAGCATTGGTTTAGAGTATCTTTGATGGGGAGGTGTGCATGACACCGAATGTTGCAATTCAACAAGTGATAAACGTTGAGGAAGGTAATGGGGTAAAAGCAAACCAGGGGTGGGTAATGCAAATGGTAATCTGAAATTATTGAAAGGGAGGCCCGATAGGAAAGGCACAGTACCTGAGAAAAGGTGTAGTCAGGGAGACTTGTAATCCTCGGTAGCAGTACACTTCGCATTGTGGGTAGTATCTGTTAAAGGTGAATCCAGGGCCAGGATGGTTTGCAGGCCGGACGGGCGGGAGTAGCAAGATGGCCACGGACCTATAGGACTAGGCCGAAGCCGCAGTCTCGCCTATAAATGGTAGCAGCTCAGGGGAACGCCACTCTGTTCGGGCCACCGTCCGGCAGGACATTTTGTGAGGTCTTGGCTGGCTGTGAGCAGGGTACTCGGTGGGGGGGGGGGAGGGAATCTATCATGCTGGCACAGGAGGCAGTTGGAGCACAGGATTAATGGATAGATGGAGCTCAAGCTACACACAACCTACTCCATGCTGCATCAGGCCATGCCTCCAGAATTAAAACGCTCTTAAGCAACCTTGGGGACAGCGCATCTTCTGGACAAAAGAGGAGAGGGACCTTCAGGCTTGTTAAAGTTTAAAAGCCAGCATCTCTAAAGATATGGGGATGTATGGAAGAGGCAGCTTGCACATCTGGAAAGACACCATCAATTCTGAATATAGCCAGGTTTTAGAGCAGCAAAGGCTTCAGACTTTTTTTTTTTTTTTTTTTTTTTAAAGGGAAGGCCTTGCATATTTCAGCAGTACAATGCTAAACTGCATACTGCAGCTATAACGTAGTAGAAGAGTACAGGTGTTTAACTGGCCTGCATGCAGTCCAGACCTTTCACCAATTAAAAAAATTTGACACATCTTGAAAAGAAAAAGGTGACCTACGACTGCTTAGCAGTTAGAACCCTATATCAGGCAAGAAGGGACTATATTCCTCTCCCAAAACTCCAGCAACTGGTCTCCTCAGTTCCCAGACATGTAAAGAGTGTTAAAAGAGGGGATTCTACACTGTGATAAACATGGCCCTGTCCCTACTTTTTGGGATGTGTTGCTACTATCAATTAAAAAATTAACTTATGTTTTTCTTTCTGGTCCATTTGATATTTTCTATTGTATATAAAATCTGGGTTAATGAGATTTGCAAGTCATTGAATTCTCTTGCTGCTACACAGTGGGGTTTATTTACTAAACCTGGAGAGTGCAAAATCAGGCTCACTTCTGCATAGAAGCCAATCAGCTTACAGGTTTTATTGTATAAGCTGTGGTCAGAAGCTAATTGGCTACCATGCACAGCTGCACCAGATTCAAAATTTCCCAGTTTTAGTAAATCTACCCTAGTGATATTTAACCCCCTAAGGAGTTTATATAGCGCTTGCTAGTTTACACTAATAAGAGTGAGCAATTTCTTTTTCACACATCTAAGTGATCAGTGGTATAATGAGGGAGTATTGCTATTCCCTAAAGTTAATAATAGGTGTATTAAAGTGCAAAATATGCTGAATAAGTAATGAATTTAAATGACTATAAAGCTGAGTACAAATTTAAAATTAATAACAAATAAATATATAAAGTGCAAACTTTTACTATATATAAAATGCAAATTTGATCAGAAATTCTGTGCAGTGATATGTCAAGTCCCACAAGGTGATTTGTGCACAAAAAAATTTTAATTTTCTAAGGGAGAGCTAGGTGACCAGTCAAGGCATAAAGGATCGATCCCTATTACAGGAGTGGAGGATTACAGTGCACCTGCAGTTACCTTAGGCTTTGCAAGCCACAAGTTTGGAAGGTCTTGTTGCCATACGGCAGTCAGGACCCATCAAACCCGGTGAGTTTGCACCCTTTATGATTGAAGTTTTTTGCCTGTTGTCACCAGCAATTGGAACATTAAAGAAATCATACTAGGACTTTTTTTGCACAAATCACCTTGTGGGACTTGACTTATCACTGCACAGAATTTCTGATCAAATTTGCACTTTATATATAGTAAAAGTTTGCACTTTATATATTTATTTGTTATTCATTTTAAATTTGTACTCAGCTTTATAGTCATTTAAATTCATTACTTATTCAGCATATTTTGCACTTTAATACACCTATTAACTTTAGGGAAACGCAATACTCCCTCATTATACCACTGATCACTTAGATGTGTGAACAAGAAATTGCTCACTCTTAGTGTAAACTAGCAAGCGCTATATAAACTCCTTAGGGGGTTAAATATCTCTATATCCTTTCAATTATAGCAGCTGCTTTAGAATGTTTTACACTTGACACTATATTATTTATTTAATTATTTATTTATTTAATTTTAAAAATAAATTTTTTTTAATGATTATATTAATTTAACCTAGATTTTTCCAGAGGCACGAGGTTATATACTATTTTTAGTATATATTTTACTCTCAAATCTACCCTAGTGTCACAACTTTTTTTGGAATTGGGGGGTTGTATTTGGAGGCAAATGTAACAATGAACTACTCAACCTTCTACTGGCTGGTGTCATTTAGGTATTTCTATGACACTCAAAAAACGCATTCCTAAAATACCATGGAGGCATTAAACACACTTGTATATTGTTTTGCATTTTGATTTGCATTGAATCAGTGCCAGGAGTGATATGCCTCAACACCCAGGAGTTTAGTGTAGTCCCACCAATGACTGCTTTGTCATGAGTTATCTGCACATGGTTCTTTGCTTTACGATTGTGAATTAGCATTTAGGACATTTTAAAGTGAATGCAAACTAAGCACAAAACTGCATATATAGTCCTAATATAGGGCTCCCCAGCTGATTAACCACCTAACGTCTAGCCACATAGACCTGCATGGTTGTACTGGGGGTGATGGCTCTCGCTAGAGGCATCATCCTGGTACTGTTTTTTAGAGCCGGCGGTCGGCTTTCCGGTGGTAACGACTGATGCAGCTCGGAAGCCGCTCGATCGTTACCCCAGCGAGTGGGAGGGGATGCCCCCCCCCCCTGTGGCTTTGCCCGGGTATCCCGTCCCACCGGGAGACCCAAGCACCCAGCCATCACGTCCGCCGGCTGGATGGAATCCCAATCAAAGTCGGAAGCGGCTTAGATCGGGTCTCTGATGACGTAACCTGGAGGAGGCGTCCATGACGTCACGTCCGGGTTACTCTGCTGCTAATGGCGGCAGATTCAAAAAGTGACAGTATTCAAAAATGCAGTTTTCAGCGTTTTGAATACATGGAAGTGTAGTGGAGGGGTCTAAGGTCTTTTAGACCCTCAATCCCTCCATAGAGTACCTGTCACTGCATATTGCTGTCACAAGGGATGTATACATTGCTTGCTTGTGAAAGCAATAAAAGTGATCAGATTTTTTTTTAAAAAACGTGTTAAAATTAAAAAATAAATAAATAGGGGGAAAAAAAAATTTAGCTTGCGCACGAAAGAAAACGTATATAATGGAAGTCACTCCGCAAATTAAATTGCTGTTCAAACAACACATGTGAGGTATCGCCGCGATCGCCAGAGCGTGAGCAATAATTTAAAAAAAAGAGCTACACTCAACTCTAAACTGGTAGCCCTTAAAAATGTTTAAAGCGTCGCCTATGGAGATTTTTACTGACCATAGTTTGTCGCCATTCTGCGGATGTGCGCAATTTTGGGTATCTATTTACTCGGCGTAACATCATCTTTCACAATATACAAAAAAAAATGGGCTAACTTTACTGTTTAGTTTTTTAAATGCAGTGAAATATGATTTTTTGTAATTTTTCCAAAAAAATGGCGTTTGAAAGACCACGTGACAAAAAATATTGCAATGACTGCCATTGCTAAAAAAATATATATGTAATGTTTGGGGGTTTTAAGTAGTTTTCTAGCAAAATATACTGATTTAAACTTGTAAACAAAAAGTGTCAAAAATAGGCTTAGTGGTAAAGTGGATAAAGCCTAAATGGATAGAATGTGCAACTAAATCCCAAGGCAGTCATTGGCCACTTCCCCTTAAAGGAGTATTAAAGTTGAAAATTAAAAAAAACACTTACAGGCAGGGTTGGTCTCTTGTACCATAAAAGTTTATTCCTGCCTGTCAAATGGTAATGTACACAGAACAGAGCATGTGCCGCTCAGAATACATTACGGCACCCCTCTATGCCATGGCAATGTGACTCCCATAAGTTGGTTTCCGTTCATAAAGTGGAATCATCCTATTTAGCAGATACATCCAGTATCAGACTTTTTCTCCTAACGTCTTCAGAAGATCAGTGGCATCTTTGTGGACCTGTAATAAAATGCATACAGTAAACATAACATTTTGTTAGAAATGAATATATATGTAATGGATCAATGTGCATAATCTTATATTTATTATTGGCACTTATATAGCGCCGTTAATTTACGCAGTGCCCTCACGGAGCTTACAATGATTTTGTTATTCTACTTCTCATGTGATTGTACTTGACTGGTACTACTTCTTAAGCCTCATGCACACAGAATGTATTGCAAACTCCTAGAAGCCTTTCCTCCTTGCAGCAGCGTCAGAAAAACCACCTGACGCTTGTGTTTAACCAGTTCCTGCACGGGCTCTAGCAAGATGACAGCCGAGCGGGAATTTCTTTAATCCGGGTGGACATGGTATGACGTCCTCTTGGGCCATACTGTGGTGCAATCTGTCGACAGCTGTGTCTAACCCTATAACGCCAAACGTATCATATATGATACATGGGTTTTTGAGCCCTCCCACATGAGCGGTGTGACAATATTTTCCCTGAAAAACCCGATGTATACAATTATATACATGCAGTACACGGATAATCTACCAGGGGGCAGTAATCGGCTCACTAGACAGCTTTCCAGCCATGCTACAAGACTGCCATTAACCAAGAAATGGACACATCTGGTATTTGCAGAAGAACTTTGCCAATTTTGAAAAGGTTAAGGTAAGAAAAAAAAAAAATTTCTCTGTCGCTCATTGACAGACGCAGATTCCATATCTTGATATCAGTAGGGTATTACTGCCCCCTACAGGAGTAGGACACTAGGCAGAAAAAAAGTTCTAGCTACACCTATGGGCAGTCCCAGGGGGTATACCCTCTCTTTCCCTGCTATAGGATGTCAGTTTTTTTCTGCCTAGTCAGGAGTAAGGACCTAAGTTCCTTGCTGGGATCTCTGGTCCTGGCAAGCTTTTTTAGATGATTCTTTTTTTTAGCTAGCTTTTTTTCTCCGGTTTGTTTCTGTGAGATCTACAAGCAATTATGCCGGATCTGGGTGACGGGCTGGATGTTGAGATCCAGTGGTCACCCCAGCCGGCCTACGAGTGCGTGCAGGCCCTAGCTCTGCTCTGGGTAGGCCGCGACATAGTCCCACTGGACGGGGACTGGCCCACGGGTTAAACGTCCCGCCAGGTCGCATACGACCGGTCTGCGATCGAGTCGCAGCATTATTTTTGGCCGACATCCCCCCCCCCCCCCACTGAGCGGCGAGGTTTTTTTGTCAGGAGTGGCGCCTGCACTGTTCCGGTATGGTGAGTAAATGTTCCCACCCTTTTCTTCATGTCAGGCTCTGGGGTGGACGCAGGCCCCTCCCTGGGGCGGTCGGACCCCTTTTCTCTGGGTTCACCTCTGTTCCCCTGTGCACCCACCACCTGTGGTGCCCCTCTTCCCCCCCATCCTCTAACCCTCCCCCCTCGGGGGGGGGGGGGGCATCTGTCGCTATGTGTGGGGTGGCTGGCTGTTCATGCAGGCCGTTGAGGGGGTGGGGGGTCCCCGACGGTGCGGAAGGCCGTTGTGCGGGGGGGCTTCCCTCCTGGCTCCCCAGGGCCTACCTGCCGATCGATCGTCAGTCAGTTTGGAGGGGGGGTCACCGGGGACCCCCTTTCCCGCCGCAGTGCGCGGGGCCACCATTTTCCTGTAGCCTCCTCGTGTTGTACATAGCAGCGGCTATCTTGGTACACCCAGTTCGTTCTTTCCCTCAGAGCTGGGCTTCAGTGGGAGTTCCTGGAGGCATGTAAAGGGGTGGAGCCCCTCCCTAGACCCGGGCACATCGCTCCACAGGCCTTTCTTTTCGTGCAGACAGCGCTGCTGAGCAGACATCTGGGACACTTCTGGTGCAGTTTTTGTGGATGGTGAGCCTTTGGGGGTCTCCATTTCTCTCTCTGCGGGGGTCTCTAGGCACGCTGCCTGGTCACTGGGGACACTGTAGCGCTGGGAGACATTTGAAAAAAAAAAAATTTCCATTTTGTCAAAGTTTGTTGACGAGTTCCTCTGGTGTACCATGAACCCTGCTGCTCACGTGTCCCCACCTGATCCCCTCGAGGTGGCCGCAGGGCCCTCCGGTTCCCAGCTCACCATTGATGCACTTTCGGCAATCCTGGAGTCCTTTGTGTCCCGGGTGGAGGAGGCCTTTCAGGGGCGGGGGGCTAAAAAATGACCTCTGCCTACCCCTGTCTCGTCTGATGCCTCAGATTCTGATTCTGAGCCAGTCGCTGCTGACGCAGGTCTCCCCTCTGGGGCTGCTGTCTCGCGCCCCGTCTCCTCTGATAGTGAGGATGACCTTTCTGCCACCGCTGTCGCGCAAGACTAGGCGATGGTGGACGCGTTGATTGTGTCTGTCTGGGAGACCCTGAAGCAGGAGGATGCGGATGCGACTGATATGCAGGTTGCTTTTGGCACTCGCAAGCCCTCCAGGGTGACAAAGGTTTTTCCTTTTCCCACATGCTTTGACGATATCATTAAAAAAGAGTGGGTCTGTCCGAAACGCCCCCCTGGGATGCCTAAACGGATTGCTAGGCGCTACCCGTTTGAAGAGTCCCTCCTTAAGAAATGGACGGTGCCGCCTTAGGTGGATCCGCCGGTCTCCAGGCTAAATAAGGCTACTGTGATCCCCGTGGAGGATTCCCCGTCCTTTAGGGATCCAGTTGATCATAGGGCGGAGTGTTTGTCCCGCACTATGTTCACCCTGGCAGGGTCGGCTTTCAGACCAGTGTTTACCATTGCTCTGGTTTCGCAAACATTGACGGAATGGGCCAAGTTGTTACGCCGTGACCTGGAGGGGAGAAGCCTCCCCCCTGCCGTGGCGGAGTTGCTGGACCAGATGGTGCAGGGGCTGCAGTTTGTTTGTGACGCCGCGCTGGATACTGCTCCATTGCTGGGACGTTTGTCGTTTTCAGCGATGGTCCTCCGGCGCATGCTATGGCTGAAGTGCTGGTTGGCGGATCAGGCTTCTATAAAAAGCCTTGACTGATCTCCCTTTTCAGGGGGATCGCCTGTTTGGTGCTACCTTGGATGATATTATCAAAGGTCTCACTGGGGGTAAGAGCACCTTTCTCCCACAGGCTGCCAAGGGTAAGGAACCTCGTCGCAGACGGGGACCCTCCTTTTCAGCCCACAAGAAGTTTTTTCGTTCCTCCGGGGCGGGCGAAAAGGCGAAGCCCTTCAAGGCTCCCTTGGGGGGGTTCCAAGAGACCCTGGTCTGGTAAGCAGAAATCCGGTTCCTCCAGACCTGAGGACAAGTCCGCTTCGGCCTGAAGGTGCGCCCCCACCCGTGTCAGGGGTGGGGGGACGTCTTTGCCGGTTACCGGACCCGTGGCTCTCCAGGATTAAAGACAAATGGGTTCACGAGGTCATACGGCCGGGATACAAGATCGAGTTTCGGTCAGTTCCACCGGTAAGGTTCTCCCCTTCCAATGTGCGACTGTCCCCAGATCGACTAAGGGCTCTGTTGGGGGCAGTACTGGACTTGGTACAACAGGGAGTAATAGTTCCAGTTCCCTGCGGGGAACGTTTTCGGGGCTTTTACTCTAATCTGTTCATGGTGCCCAGGAAGGAGGGCAAGGTGCGTCCAATTCTGGACTTAAAGGCGCTCAATTGTTTTTTCGGGGTGCAAAAATTCAAGATGGAGTCCATTCGCACGGTGGTGGCTTCCCTGCATCAGGGGGACTTTCTGGCCTCCATTGACATCAAGGATGCCTATCTTCACATTCCCATTGACACAGGACACCAACTTTTTCTGCGCTTTGTTGTGGGAGAGGACCATTATCAGTTTGTGGCGTTACCCTTTGGTCTCGCCTCTGCTCCCCAGGTATTCACAAAGGTTTTGGCTCCAGTTCTGGCGCTGTTGCGGCAACAGGGCATGGCGCAGGCTCTGTTGTCAAATTTGGAGATCGCCATTACTTCTTTGGAAGAGTTCGGGTGGCTTGTGAACCTGCAGAAGTCATCCCTGGTTCCCTCCAGGAGACTGGACTATCTGGGCCTGACTTTGGATGCGCCCTTGGCCAAGGTGTTTCTCCAGAAAATACAATCAGCGACTCAGCTGTTGCTGTCCGCCAACTGGTTGTCTCTTTGGACCTGCATGAGGGTTCTGGGACTGAAGGTGGTGTCTTTTCAAGGCAGTACCTTTTGTTCAGTTTCATACGAGGACCCTCCAAAAGGAGATCCTTCTCAAATGGAACCGGAATCCCAATTCCCTGGACAATCGGATCCAGCTGAGCGAGCGGACCAGGGAGTCCCTGGTTTGGTGGCTTCGGTCTCCGATGCTCCGTCAGAGGAAGTAATTTCTTCCGATCTATTGGACGATTGACAGTCTATCGGGGTGGGGAGGGGTTCTCTGCAGGTTTTCTGCTGAGGGACTCTTGTCCCTGGAAGAATCCAGGTTGCCGATAAATGTATTGGAACTGAGAGCGATCAGGCTTTGCCTGGTTCACTGAACCGAGTGTCTTCGGGGCTGTCCAGTGCGGATTCAATCGGAAAATGCCACGGCCGTGGCTTATGTCAATCACCAGGGGGGCACCAAGAGTGTTCTGGCGGCCGTGGAAGTGGCCGGTGTCCTTCGTTGGGCGGAACGTTTAGTTCCGGCCCTCTCCGCGGGTTCTCATTCCAGGCGGATTTTCTTAGCCGTCAGACCTTGGATCAAGGGGAATGGTCTCTTCACCAGTTGTGCCTTCGTTGGGGCACCCCGGATGTGGATCTGTTGGTGTCTCGGCTCAATAGGAAGGTGCAGAGGTTTGTAGCCCGCTCCCGAGATCCTCTGGCGGACCCCACAGACGCGCTGGTTGCCCCGTGGGGGCAGTATCAGCTGCTGTATGCCTTGCCTCCTCTCAAGTTGCTGCCGAGACTTCTTCGCAGGATAGAGGCGGAAGGGATTCCGGTCATTCTCGTGGCTCCGACTGGCCTCGTCAGGCCTGGTACGCCGACGTTCCTTGGTGGCTTCCTCTCAGGGTGGATCTGCTGTCTCAGGGGCCGATCTTCGATCCTGCTTTACGGTCGCTGGCTTTGACGGCTTGGCTGTTGAGAGCCAGGTGCTGAAGGATAGGGGGTTGTCTGCTTCAGTTATTCCTACTATGCTTAAAGCGACTTCTAGAAAGATCTATCATCTTACGTGGAAGTCTTATATTGCGTGGTGTGAGTCCCTCGGGGTTCCTCCACGCTCTTACGCGGTGGCTCGGGTCTTGGCCTTCCTTCAACGGGGGGTTGAGCAGAAGCTGGCCTTGAGCACTATCAAGGGTCAGTTTTCGGCCTTGGTGGTTTTCTTCCAGAGGCCACTGGCCACTCATTCCCTGGTGCGGTATTTCATCCAGGGCGTGCAGCACCTGGTTCCTCCGGTGCGCTCGCCCTTACCGCCCTGGGACCTTAATTTAGGTTGTCTGTTCTCCAGAAACCTCCCTTTGAAAATATTATGGAGATTCCCCTGCTTACCTTGTCTCAGAAGGTGACCTTTTTGGTGGCTATCACTTCTGCGTGCAGGGTGTCGAAACTGGCTGCGTTGTCCTGTCGTTCCCCCTATCTGGTGGTTCATAGGGATAAGGTGGTTCTTCGTCCGGATCCGTCCTTCCTTCCTAAGGTGGTTTCCGGTTTTCACTTGAATGAAGATATTGTGTTACATTCACTGTGTCCTAAGCCCAGTCATCCTCTGGAGTTTGCGTTGCACTCCTTGGATGTGGTTCGGGCAATCCGGGTGTACTTGGCTACTACTGACTCCTTTCGTAAGCCTAATTCGCTTTTTGTGATCACGGACAGCCCTAAGAAAAGGGTTACCTGCGTCTGCCACGACCATTTCCAGATGGATCAGGCAGACGGTGGTGCAGGCTTATTCTATTAAGGGTCAGGTTCCTCCGTTCCCTGTTAAGGCGCACTCTACTCTGGCTCTTAGTGCTTCCTGGGCTTTCCGCCATCAGGCGTCGGTGCTTCAAGTTTGCAAGGCGGCTACCTGGTCGTCTGTTCATACCTTTACTAAATTTTATAAGGTTGATGTGATGGCATCGGCGGATGCCTCTTTTGGCCGCAAGGATTTGCTGGCTGCTGTTTGAGTGGACCCTTGGTCTACCTCGGGGATCTGTTTTTTTTTCAGGTGGGTCTCATCTTGTTTCGATGAGTCCTCTGTTCTTTCTGGTTGGCTCTGTTTTGGCCTTCTGGATTGGTTTCTTCAGTTATCCCAACCCTCATTTATGGCACTGCTTTGGGACGTCCCTATGGATATCAAGATATGGAATCTGCGTCTATCAATGAGCGACAGAGAAAATTGGATTTTTGACTTGCCACAAAATTCTTTTCTCTTAAGCTCATTGACAGACGCAGTACCCGCCCCTCTATTTTGAGCTGGTATGGTTTTTTTCTGACACTGCTTTGTTACACAACTGACATCCTATAGCAGGGAGAGAGAGGGTATACCCCCTGAGACTGCCCATAGGTGTAGCCAGAACTTTTTTTCTGCCTAGTGTCCTACTCCTGTAGGGGTCAGTAATACCCTACGGATATCAAGTTATGGAATTTGCGTTTGTCAATGAGCTTAAGAGAAAAGGATTTTAGCTTAAGAGAAAAGGATTTTACGGTAAGTCAAAAATCCATTTTTTTTTTTTTTTTTGAAACATCAATAGGAACAGTTACTGGGTTGATGCAATGTGAAATTACTTAATATTTCATAATCTATGGTTTAGTAAAACCGTATTTAAATAACGTATCAAATTTGATACAGCGTGTGTACAGTGCTTTGCGAAAGTATTCGGCCCACTTGAACTTTTGCCACATTTCAGGCTTCAAACCTAAAGATATAAAACTGTAATTTTTTGTGAAGAATCAACAAGTGGGACACAATCATGAAGTGGAACGAAATTTATTGGATATTTCAAACCTTTTTAACAAACAAAAAACTGAGTCACTTGGGGTATGTCTCTATCAGTTTTGCACATTGAGAGACTGAAATTTTTGCCAATTCCTCCTTGCAAAACAGCTCGAGCCCAGTGAGGTTGGATGGAGAGCGTTTGTGAACAGCAGTTTTCATTTCTTTCCACAGATTCTCGATTGGATTCAGGTCTGGACTTTGACTTGGCCATTCTAACACTTGGATATGTTTATTTGTGAACCATTCCATTGTAAATTTTGCTTTATGTTTTGGATCATTGTCTTGTTGGAAGACAAATCTCTGTCCCAGTCTCAGGTTTTTTTGCAGACTCCATCAGGTTTTCTTCCAGAATGGTCCTGTATTTGGCTCCATCCATCTTCCCATCAATTTTAACCATCTTCCCTGTCCCTGCTGAAGAAAAGCAGGCCCAAACCATGATACTGCCACCACTATGTTTGACAGTGGGGATGGTGTGTTCAGAGTGATGAGCTGTGTTTTGCATTGTTGCCAAAAAGTTTGATTTTGGTTTCACCTTCTTCCACATGTTTGATGTGTCTCCCAGGTGGCTTGTGGCAAACTTTAAACGACACTTTTTCTGGATATCTTTAAGAAATGGCTTTCTTCTTGCCACTCTTCCATAAAGGCTAGATTTGTGCAGTATATGACTGATTATTTTTCCTATGGACAGAGTCTTCCACCTCAGCTGTAGATCTCTGCAGTTCATCCAGAGTGATCATCGGCCTCTTGGCTGCATCTCTGATCAGTCTTCTCCTTGTATGAGCTGAAAGTTTAGAGGGAAGGCCAGGTCTTCGTAGATTTGCAGTGGTCTGATACTCCTTCCATTTCAATATTATCACTTGCACAGTGCTCCTTGGGATGTTTAAAACTTGGGAAATCTTTTTGTATCCAAATCCGGCTTTAAAATTCTCCACAACAGTATCTCGGACCTGCCTGGTGTGTTCCTTGTTCTTCATGATGCTCTCTGCGCTTTAAACGGACCTCTGAGACTATCACAGTGCAGGTGCATTTATACGGAGACTTGATTAAACACAGGTGGATTCTATTTATCATCATTAGTCATTTAGGTCCACATTGGATTATTCAGAGATCCTCACTGAACTTCTGGAGAGAGTTTGCTGCACTGAAAGTAAAGGGGCTGAATAATTTTGCACGCCCAATTTTTCAGTTTTTTATTTAACAAAGTTTGAAATATCCAATAAATTTCGTTCCACTTCATGATTGTGTCCCACTTGTTGTTGATTCTTCACAAAAAAATTACAGTTTTATATATTTATGTTTGAAGACTGAAATGTGGCAAAAAGTCGCAAAGTTCAAGGGGGCCGAATACTTTCGCAAGGCACTGTATAAGGTCATGTAACTCTAATAAGAGCCCATTCACACTAGCACGACTTGTGAGGTGACTTGTGTAGCCCCAGGTCGCTTGACATAACAAAAGCAATGTTAATCAATCAGTGCCGTCTTAATTGGCACTACTGAAGTTGCTCCGACTTCAGAAAAGGATTCTGTACTACTTTGAGGCGACCTGTGATCCAACTTGTCCCATATACTTCAATGGGAGTGGCCTCCTTATCTTAATTGAAGCGACTTGTTATCAGACTTTCCAAGAAGAAGAAAGAGATTAGCCAGGCATTCCCCACAAAGTCGCCTGTCCCTTCAAAGTAGTGCACAAGTCTCTTCCAAGTCTCTAAACAAGTCTCTTCAAGTCACGGGGCGACTTTCTGGTCGTGGTAGTATGAACCGGCTCTAAATCAGTCAATTATTATTGTATTTCATGTATTATAAATAACATCAAGCAACATACAGTCTTTTTATTTTTCAAGTAAACAAATTAAATGTTTAACCACTTGCCTACAGTGCACTTTTACCCCCTTCCTTCCCAGACCGATTTTCAGTGCTCTCACACTTTGAATGACAATTATTCAGTCGTGCAACACTGTACCCATAAAAAAAAATTGTGTCTTTTTTTTTTTTTCACACAAATAGAGCTTTCTTTTGATGGTATTTAATCACTACTGGGTTTTTTATTTTTTGTGCTATAAATAAAAGACTGAAAATATTGTGAAAAAACGCATTCTCTTTGTTTGTCATAAAATTTGGAAAATTAGTAATTTTTCTTCACAAACTTTGGCCAAAATTTATACTGCTATTAATCTTTGGTAAAATAACCCAAATAATTGTATATTATTTGGTCTTTGTGAAAGTTATAGAGTCCACAAATGATGGCACTAATCATTGAAACTTGATCACACCTGATGTACTGAAGGAGTATCTCATTTCTTGAGACACTAAAAAGTCAGGAAAGTACAAATACCCCCCAAATGACCCCTTTTTGGAAAGTAGACATTCCAAGGTATTTAATAAGGGGCATGGTGAGTTTTTGAAGTTGTAATTTGTTTCCCACAATTCTTTGCAAAATTATTATTTTTTTTTTTTACAAATTGACGTATTAACAGGTTATTACTTTCACACAACATATGTATACTTGCAACTACACCCCAAAACACATTCTACTACTCCTCCTGAGTATGGCAATACCACATGTGTGGCCTAAGCAGGAAGGGTGTAAAAGTGCCCTTTACTGAAGTGGTTAACACGTTTAGTCGCATTGACAGGCATCAAGCGCTTTAATTGAGCAAAATAATTTATTCTGGCTATTGAAATGAATTAATGCTTAAACACATGTTTATATAAGAAATCCGCTCTATGGTATGCTTACCTGGCTGCAGCCTACCTCTAATGTAATCCCAATGTAAGGATACAGTGTAGTAAAAAGAAAAGGTGACCATGTGCAAAATTAAAGAAGATAAAAAATCCACAAAATATATATGTCCAGGTTTTCTTTTTTTTTTGCCCAAAAAAAAAACAAAAAAACTCTGCTGCTCCTGGGCACACTGACGGGGGTGGGGGGTGGTTGGGGGGAGTTTTGCCTCTAAAAGCACCTGCCACAAAACACTGCTAAAAGTCTATGGGGTTTATTTACTAAAGGCAAATCCACTGTGCGCTTCCAAGTGCAGTCGCTGTAGATCTGAGGGGGAAGATCTAAAATGAGGGAACGCTCTGCTGATTTCTATCATCCAAGCATGTGCAAGCACAAATGCTGGTTTTTTTTTTATTTTCCTTGCATGTCTCCCTTTAGATCTACAGCGACTGCACTTCCAAGCGCACTTGTATTTCACTGTGGATTTGCCTTTAGTAAATAAACCCCAATATGTGCATGGACACAAACTAACATGAAGGGGAGTTTAGAAGCAGAAAAAAAAAAAAAAGCCTGACCTCCCTAGAAGCAACTGCAAAAACGTCCAGTGTGCATGAGACCTTAATGAGTATTTTCCTAATGCACTCATTTGACATATATTTTTTAAGCTGATTACCATTGGATTGTAATGTAAAATGCTCTTAAAAAAATCTTGGTGTTTTTTAATTGAACATCATTGTACACTACTATGGACTATATATAAATATATAACAAACTACCAAACACACAGGACTTTATAGCTCCTTGGGTGTGGTACAGATAATATAGTGGTATATAAAATCAAGAGGTTGTTTTTTTTCCCAATGTATAACAGACATTTAAAAGAATAATTAAAATTGCATGCAAAGTTATTCATTCATATGGCCTTGAGAACCACTTTAAAGAGTCAACGCGTTTCGTGGGAAACCTAGCTTCCTCAGGACCTCTGATCTTTGTACAAGGATACCGAGAGATGGTACTCCTAATCTAAGTGTTTGCATATGGCTGCTGGGCCTGTTGATAAAAACCAAAACGCTCCAAATCGAACATAAGGGTTGGTATATAAATCTAGAACAGCTACCTTTATATCAAGGATATGTTTACACCCAGAAATAGACATTGTTTAGACTATGGAGGCCGGGGGTCTAATGCCCAGAATGTGTTCACAATGGCGTACCCTAAGGACTATAGAACACCAGATTTGAGCCCATGTGGACATCTACATTACACATTTACAATAGAATTTGAAGGGAGACATAGAAGTTAACTAATTAAACAAAGTTCAATTCAGCTTTAATACATTCCACGTACATCAAAACAAAAACATATGCAAAGTCACAATTTGTTTTCTTTATAAAGCAGACACAGCCTGAGTGTGTAAAATCTGTACCCTGCCAGCTGCTGCAAAGTAGGACCCTTGCTCTCCATGGGATAGTAGTGCAGAGATCCGACATGCCATACCTACAGAGTCAGACTTCTAGCTCTGCAATCAGTAAAGCTCCTCTCTGCAAAGCTGTGGCTCTGAATAAGCAGGAACCACATCAGAGACATTTAAAATAAAAAATCACTGCTTCTCCACAGAGAGTAAGGGTCCCACTCTGCAGCGTGCTAGCTGGTTACTGCTTTTTGTAATCATGCGGTGGCTGCTTTTTAACTGTAGGACTGCCCACCTTTTGGGTTTTGATTCACCTTAAATGTACCCTGCACAAAAAAAATGTAGGGAACACTTTTTAATCTGGGTATAGCATCAAGTCAATTAAACTGGGATGTTGATATGGTCAGTTACGTAGCAGAGGAGCTTGTTATTCTGTTTCAACTGCTTTGGTGTTAATGAAAATCAACAGGGGCACTAAATGGGCAACAATGAGACTGCCTCCAAAACAGGAATAGTTTTACATGTGGAGGCCACTGAAATTATTTCCCCTACTCATCTTTTCTGACTGTTTTTTCACTAGTTTCCCATTTGGCTTGGCTAGTGTCACTACTGGTAGCATGAGGCAATACCTGGACACTATAGAGGTTGCGCAGGCATTCCAACTCCTCCAGGATGGCACATCAATACGTACCATTGCCAGAAGGTTTGCTGTGTCTCCCACCAGTCTCAAGAACATGGAAGAGATTCCAGGAGACAGTTACTCTATGAGAGCTGGATAGAGCTGTAGAAGGTCCTTATCTAATCAGCAGGACCAGTATTTTCCTTTGTGGAAGGAGGAACAGGATGAGCACTGCCAGAGCCCTACAAAATGACCTCCAGCAGGCCACTGGTGTGAAGGTCTCTGACCAAACAATAAGAAACCGTGGAGCTTGATTGGCATTTGTCATTGAACACCAGAACCGGCAGGTCCACCACTGGTTCCCTTTGATTTTCACAGATGAGAGCATTTTCAACCTGACAACATGGGATAGATGTGAAAGGGTCTGGAGAAATTGTGGAGAACGTTATGCTGCCTGTAACATTGTTCAGCATGACCAGTTTTGTGGTGGGTCAGTGATAGTCTGGGGAGGCATATCCATGGAGGGACGCACACAGACCTCTACCGGCTAGACAATGGCACTCTGACTGCCATTAGGTATTGGGATTAAATCTTTGGACCCATTATCAGACCCTACGCTGGTGCAGTGCGTCCTGGGTTCCTCCTGGTGCACGACAATGCCCGGCCTCATGTGGGGAGAATATGCAGCCAGTTCCTGGGAGGATGAAAGAATGGATACCATTGAATGGCCCCCACGCTTGCCTAACCTAATTCCAATGGAACACCTCAAGAACATTAGGTTTAGATCCATTCGACACCGCCAAGTTGCACCTCAGTCTGTTTGGGAGCTTAATGATGCCCTGGTCCAGATCTGGGAGGAAATACCTCAGGAGACCCTCGTCTCAAAAGGAGCATGCCCAGACGTTGTCTGGCATGCATACAAGCACGTGGGGGCCATACAAACAACGGAGTACCATTTTGAGTGGCTGCAATGAAATTTCAGTAAAATGGAATAGCTGGCTTCATCATTTTTTCACTTTGATTTTCGGGGTGTCTTTGAATTCAGCCCTCTGTTTGATGGAAATAAAAATTATCACCCTACAATGTGGCATCCTTTCCTTCCTAACTCATTACCCAGTCCATATCAGTATGGATATCCAGCATGATATTTTTCCCCAGAAAAGAGATCTGATGTGTTTTCAAAGTGATCCTTTAATTTTTTGGGAAGTGTATTTAGCCAATTTGATCTGTAAGTTTAATTGAGCTGTAAAGGGTAACTCCACTTTAGGGGGGGGGGGGGGGGGAAATATATTGCTTGTGTGATTGGCTCACCAATTTTCCCAGAAGTTTGCCTAAGATACCAGTCAAATTTCTGGCATCCCCTGCAACAAAAATTTAATTTTTGGTGAGATACTCCCGATAGGAACACGTCTAAAGGGATGCAGACCCAGTAGCTTTCCTCATTAGAGCCCTGCAGCTGCCACAGCTGATAATTATGAAACCACTCCCATTTGTCCCACTCAACAGAGAGGAGCAAACGATTTCTTCAGAACAACAAAAAGGTAGGAGTCTGCAACATTTGTTAAATACTTGCAATGTACATAGATCACCCTGAGGGGAATGTCCTGCTCAATGCACCATCCAGCCTCTCAGAGTTTTAAAGACTAATGGCACAGGGGCTGGACTGTGCTCCTGTGCCTTCCACTGGCAGCTAAACACCAGAATTTCATGCACCAGGCTGAACACTCAATGTAGGAGGAGTTATGCTTCCCATATCACTTTTTTTCCTGCATGTTCTGGCTTTTAAGCAGGTTTAGCAATATGCATTAAAAGTGTCTAACTGGATCCCGCACACACAGAATTCAATCTTTTTCTAGACAGTGCTAAACGTTCAGTGTGAATGGCACCATTGAAAAATCAATACATGCATTTATACGTGTTTATAAATGTCCTATAAAACACAGGTTTGACAGTGCCGGTGTGAATGAGGCTCAATCATTGTCTGAAGCATGAAACAAATTACCTAGATAAATCAGAGGTGTGATGAAACAAAAAAAAAGACTTCTTTTGTTATCTTACCTAAATGTAAGTTTTGTAAGAAAGAAGAAAAGCGGAAGACTTCATTCAACAAAAGAACACCAATTGTTATGTTTTGGGTTGAATAGAATATGCTGTGGGATGTGATTGCCTCCCTAAGTATCAAGTTTTGGAGGCTAAGGTACAGCCATCCATAAAGATATAGAATTGGGATATTCCAATGATCATTATCATTAAAAGGCCTCAAAATAAAAAATTTGATTACTTCAAGAAATGACTTATCTGAGGAAGAGAGAGACTGTTAGCCAGATACATGAAATGCTCAGCAGCTATAAATTGTGCCAAAGAGGGCGTTACCAACCAATGACTGACAGAATGGCCCCAAACATTTTCACACTTTTTTTTTTTAATCACTTCCCGCCCGTCCTATAGCAAAATAATGGCCGCAAAGTGGTTGTTCTATCCTGGCTGGGCGTCATATCACTGACACACCGCATCTCTGATCCCCGTAAAGAGCATAGGACGTAGGCTCTTTAACATGTGACCAGCTGTGTCCAATCACAGCTGGTTACATAGTAAATAGGAAGAGCCGTTGATCTGCCTTCCTCAGTTCGTGCCTGACAGGCGCGAGTAGAGGAGAGACAAATCGGCGGCTCTCCTGACGGGGGGGGGGGTCTGTGCTGGTAATCAGAGCATTGATTACCAGTGCAGACCCTTGGGGGACGCCACCAGGGATTTCCCACCCATGGCCACCAGGGATGCCCATCAGTGCTCAGGGAGCCTGTCAATGCCCTCCTCATCAGTGCTGCCCACCAGTGCCCAGTGCCACATATGTGTGCGCACCAATGCTGCCTATCAGTGTGCATCAATGCAGGAAACAACGTATTTGTTTAAAAAAATTTATAACAAATAAAAAAAGACCGAAAAGTTTGAAAAACATTTTTTTTATTTGTTTAGCAAAAAAGAAAAAAACCTTGCGGTGATCAAATACCACCAAAAGAAAGCTCTATTTGTGGGGAAGAAATTAGATTAATTTAGTTTAGGTACAGTGTTGCATGACCACGCAATTGTCATTCAAAATGCAACAGCGTTAAAAGCTGAAAATTAGCCTGGGCAGGAAGGGGGTGAAAGTGCCGGTATTGAAGTAGTTAAACTGGTAAAAATGGCTAATAATTAACAACTGTGCAAGAGCATCTGCGTATTCATGCAGAACTGTAGACTCATTTATACATTCACAGTTGCCAAGAGAAATGTATTAATCCACACTCGCAATAATATTTCCAAGTGACTACATGCAAACATGTTTAAGGTAGTGTGCAGGTCAGCAAGAGCAAGGAAGCACTAGGACTTCCAAGGTGACAAAGTTCCCTGCAGTCCTGCTTTCCAAAGGTGTGAGCAGGCAGGCTTTTAAATGCAGAAGAGGCATGCAATGCAGCTCAGCTTATATTCTGGCACAGAGCCTGTGTGCTGCATTCCCAGGAGTGACCTCATCCAGTGCCGGCCAATGAAGACAGCAGCCTGGCACTTGGAAGAAGTCGGGTAGAAGATGCCAGCGAGGCACGTTGGGCTATTGAAATAGGTTTAAGTATAGTGGAGTTTAGCTCCGCTTTAGTGACAGGTACATCCTCTATCGGAATGGGAAGTGCTCTGCTAAGGTGGGACACAACTGGATCCAGAGTGGAATCCAGTGAAAATAGTTTGGAGAGCAAAATTACACATCACTTTTTACAAGCAGGAGCAGCAGCAGAGAGGTGCTTCCTCAAACTGTACAGCAGGAAAGCTAGCACAGAGCACACAACACTCCACCCAGCTGATGACAGTGCTCAGTACCACAGTAATATGCCCTTCTGTGGCAAAACAATAAAGGCACCCAGCAACTAAAATAACACAGGTAGCTAAAGGTGCTCAGCTTGACTGGCCTACTCATCAAGTGAGTCTTCAGAGACAGGGCAAGCTCTAGGGCAGTGCTAACAACTCTGGACCTGACAAGCGATCCACAGTTTTATCAGAAAGGAGTTTTGAAAAGCACTCAAAGCAGTGTCCAGTGCCCAATGGTCACTTCCAGGCTATCAGTACAAGTCCAGGATAGTGGGGTTCAGATGTAGTGCTCCAAAAGCCAAGCTGAAAATACCCACGCTGTAAAGCTGCAATCAAAAAGAATAAATTCCAGCAGAGATACAGTGCCTTGAAAAACTGGATTTTTGTCTTACCGCAAAATCCTTTTCTCTGAGGTTCACTGACAGACACAGCTTTAATTCTGCAAACCAGTGGGCTTAGCTGCACTCTCTTCAGGAGTATGACTAGGCGGAAACCTTTTTGGTAACGCCACTGGGGCAGTCCCAGAGGGTATACCATCACAGGATTTTACGGTAAGACAAAAATCCAGTTTTCTCTTTTGTTCACTGACAGACACTGATTCAATTCTTCAGATCAGTGAGATGCCCCAAAGCAGTGTCAACATGAGGGGTGGGAAAAAACACAGCAAACGCAGAATTCCCAACAAGGCTAAACACAGCCAACCAGGTAACAACAGGAGCTCAACTAGGAACAACTGGAGCTCACCACCAGGAAAAATTTTCACCCTCAAGAAGCGGAAGCCCCGCAACCGCAGCCTGCAAAACTTTGCGGCCAAATGCTGCATCCCAAGATGCAAGTACATCCATCTTATAAAAGGTGTAGCCACCTTGCACACTTGAACCACTGACGCCTGATGACGAAAGGCCCAGGAGGCACTAAGTGCCCTCATAGAATGTGCTTTAACAGGGAAAGGAGGAACCTGACACTTAATGGAGTAGGCCTGCACCACCGTCTGCCTGGTCCACTTGAAAATGGTCGCAGCAGATGCGGCTTGCCCCTTACGAGGTCCATCTGTAAGAACAAAGAATCGGATTTCCTAATCGGTTCTGTCACTGCCAGGTACACCCAAATCGCCCTTACCACATCTAAAGAATGCAAGGCAATTTACTTAGGATGTTTTGATTTAGGACATAGGGACTGTAGCACAATGTCTTCATTCAAATGAACCCCTGAGACATCCTTAGGAAGGAACACCTGACAGGGTCACAACACCACCTTGTCCCTATGAATCACCAAGTAAGGTGACCGACAGGACAACGCAGCCAACTCTGCCACACGACGTGCGGAATAGCTACTAAGAATGCCACCTTCTGCGACAGAGTGAGCAGAGGAATTTCTCCAATATTTTCAAAGGGAGGCCTTTGAAGCACCGACAGAACCAACTTGAGATCCCACAGAGGTACCAGGGATCGCACCAGAAGAGCTAGATGGCGAACTCATTGCACAAAGATGAGAACCAAGGACTTCACTGCCAATGGCCTTTGGAAAAAATAGCCAAGGTGGAAATCTGGCCCTTGATGGTGCCCAGAGCCAAATGTTGACCTACACCCAATTATAGAAACTCCAACAGGCGAGACACAGAAAAGGAGCAGGGAGGCCAGGGCACTCTTTGTGCCCCCTTGATGATTGACATATGCCACAGCATTGTTCAAATGTATCCGCACAGGGCATCCCTGCAGATGATCCATCCATTGAAACAGCCAAAGTCTGATCACCCGAATTTCCAGGATATTGATTGGCAACCTGGATTCTTCCCGAGTCCAGACACCTTGGACAGAACACACTCCCAAGACACCTCCCCATCCGGACAGACTGGCATTCGTGGTGATTACAGTCCAATACAGGGGAAGAAAGGACGTAAAGCCGGGGAGCAGAGCCACCATAGAAGACTCCCTCAAACCCAGACTCAACAGAATCAGATCCTGCAGAGTTCGCACCGTAACATCAAGTCGGCTTCTAGAGCTGAGGAAGACTCTGCACGCAGAAGTGCAGGTAACCTAGTACCGCAATCCCCTTCTGCCGTAACAAGGCCAACACTGGAGCAAAAACCTTTGTGAACACTCGAGGAGCTGAAACGAGACCAAAGGGTAAATTACACTAACTGAAAGTGCTCCTCGCCCACGGCAAAACGAAGAGAACGCCGATGCCCGACATATATTGGAATATGAAGGTAGGCGTCCTGGAGATCAATAGACGCCAGCAGATCTCCTTGATGCAGGAAAGCTACTACTGTGCTGATGGACTCCATCTGCAAATTTCTGAACCCGCAAAGTGGTTCAGAGCATTGGGATCTAAGATCAGATGAACCTTGCCTTCCTTCCTGGGAACTGTAAACCGATTTGAATAAAAACCTTGGAAACATTCCGACTCTGGAACAGGCACAATAACTCCTTTGCTAACAGGTCCTGCACTGCTCCCTAGAGGCCCTGTAGCTGCTCTGGAGACAGGCGTAAGTTTGAAGGAAAGAACCTTGTCTGAGGCAAAGACCAAAACTCGATCTGGTAACCGAACCAAATCAGTTTGTGGACCCATTTGTCCTGAATGAGAAGGTCCACGGATCCAGAAAGAAGCTAAGAGGTCCCCCCACCCCAGATGCGGGTGAGGGCGCTCCATCAATCTGGGGAAGGCTTGTCTGCGGTACCAGAAGCGCCCACTTTTGGACTTACCATTCCAGGGTCTCTTGGAGCATCTCAAGCCCTTTTCCTGCAAGCCAGCTGGACAAAAGGGCTGCTTGTGAGCTGAAAAGAAGGTTCCCCGCTTACGGCAAGATTCCTTGACCTTAGCAGTCTGTGGAAGCAACGTACTCTTGCCTTCTGTAAGGCCCCTAATGATCTCTTCCATAGAGGTACCGAACAGACGGTCACACACAAAAGGAAGATCAGTCAGTACCTTTTTAGAAGCCTGGTCAGCTGACCAGTACTTTAACCAGATCATGTGGCGAAGAATCTCACCGCCGTTACAGAAACCCTGCAGGCCAAGAGGGCTGCATCCAGAGGTGCATCACAAATATACTGTAATCCTTGGATCAACTGATCCGCTAGGTCCGCCAGCTCAGAAGGGTGGTGACTAGGGGAGTCAACACCATTCTGAGCTGGCGGATCCTGGCGCAAAATCTTAGCCCATTCCGTTAAGGTCTGGGATACCAAGGTGATAGCAAACAGCGGTCTTAAAATTAAACCAGCCACGGTGAAGAGGTACTGGACCAGAGCCCCAGCTCTTTTGTCCATGGGGTCCTTAGCCAGTTCTGGACCGGAAGGATTTGCCCCCTCAATGACCAGGCCCTATTTTGCGATTCGGCACTGCGTTATTTTTAACGGACAATTGAGCGGTCGTGCGACGCTGTACCCAAAAGAAAATTACGTCCTTTTTTCCCGCAAATAGAGCTTTCTTTTAGTGGTATTTGATCACTTGTGCGATTTTTATTTTTTGCGTTATAAACAAAAACAGGGATAATTTTGAAAAAAAAAAAAAAATTCACTTTCTGCTATACAACATTCCCCCACCCCAAAAAAAATCAAAATTTTATTACATTTTAGGCAAATTTGTTTTCTACATATTTTTGGTAAAAAAAAATTGCAGTAAGCGTATTTTGATTGTTTGCGCAAAAGTTATTGTGTCTATTAACTACGGGAAAGATTTATGTAATTTTTTATTGTTTTTTTTTTTTTTTTTTTTTTTACTAGTATTGGCGGTGATCTGCGATTTTTTGCGGGACAGTTACATTGCGGCGGACAGATCGGACCCCTGACTAACATTTTTGACACTTTTGGGGGTACCAGTGATATTACTACAGTAATCAGTACTAAAAATATACACTGTTACTGTAATAATGACACTGCCAGGGAAGGGGTTAACAGTATAGGTGATCAAGGGGTTAAATGTGACCCTAGGGGAGTGATTCTAACGGTGGGGGGGCGTGGCTTCTGAGATGACCACAGAGACCTGTGATCCTATATAGCAGGATCACATGAGCTCTGCGATCATCCCAGGGAGAAGGACGGTCAGCTGTGTTTACAACAGGTCTACAGGTAGGTTTACGTCGTTCTGCCTGTACGAGCCACCCTGCCGCAGTAAAAAGGCGGCGGGTGGTCAGGAACTGGTTAAAAGAGGGAGACTCTTCCACCGGCAAAAGTGTGGCCTTATTAAGCCTGGAAACCTGAGAGTCCACCGACGGTGGAATTGTTAGTTTCTTCAGAAGAGATCCCTCAAAGGGATATCTCCTTGCAAAATTCTTAGGTATGCCAATCATGCATTTCGGGGAACCCCACTGATTAGTGACAATCTCGTCAAAATAGGCAGAAAAGGGAAACACCTTGGTCACCTTGGAAGATTTAGCAGTAACTGACTCAGCAGTAACCGAGAGCTCCAACTTTAAAGTTTCCCGCACTGATTTAATCAGGGCCTCCACCAGTGCTTTTTCATGTGTGGCTGCAGAGGGAAAGGACTCATCCTCACTATTAGAGCACTCAGCGTGCGTGGACGCAGACCCAGTGGGCTGACTCCCGTCCGCAGCAGCCAAATTCACCTCAGAATCTGAGGAAGCAGAGGATACAGGTGAAGGCGGAGGGCGCTTTTTTACCAGGTCTCCTTTGCAGGACCACATCTACTTTGGCTACTAGCAACTGCAGGGCTGCCGTCATGGCTGCCAGTACAGACTAAGACCCAGAGGGTCCCGTGGCTTACAGGAGTGGATGGGGTGGTGAAACGTGCTCCATAGGATCTGTGACCATAAAGGGTTTGCTCAGCAAAGAAAATAAATAATTTTTTTTGAGGGGTGGGGGAAATACGGGAGGTCCCTCCCCCCTGTGCACCGCTGAGGCACTACAAGAATCAGTGCACCCGCGGCACTGTATACAGCAGAGGAAGCCTATATACCCCCAGAGACTCACCATCCGAGCTGGAGAGCGCCAAAACGGTCTGCTGCACTGCAGGAAGAGGAAACGCTGACCTGACACTAGAGGCCCCCGCAACCTCAGCACTGCATCAGACTACAGGAAACCAAAAACATGACCGCTGGACTGCACAAACATGGACACCAAAGTCGGGAATAAAGAGACCACGACAAAATGGTGGCAACACGCGGCGCTGCACGGGACCCTGGACCCCAGAGAAAAGTTCACAGACCCCAGGAGGGGACCCCTCCGCCGCACCCTGGTACAGACAACCCCTACAGGGGGCTGACCGCAGCATCACCCACCGGTCCTCCAGCCCAGTACAATGGAGCCCCTCAACCCAATATCATCCATGCCCCTAAAAGGGGTGGGGGCACAGGGGACAGATGAGGGCACCAACTTAGGGGGGAACCCCACAAAGGACAAGGGGGAGGAAGGACATAGGAGGGGCCTGCCAGGGATGGGGCACGCGACCACCCCAGCAGTTTTGCAGGAAAGGCGGGGGGACACTACTCACCATACCCACAGTCACCAGGCGGGCGCCACTCCCAGCTGTCCACCGCACCATCTTGGAAAGGGGGTGCTGCAGCCTGAGGCATGCTGCAACTTTGGCCGTGACTGTTGTCGTGACCAGGGCTATGCGACCTCGCGAGGGGTTTCACTTGCCGGTCAGCCCCCGTCCAGTGGGGCTATGTTGCGGCCAACCTTGCGCAGAGCTAATAGTTGGGTCGCACTCGTAGGCCAGACTGGGAAGACCGTAAGGATCTAGGATATCCAGTGCATCGCCCAGTCCAGCTGTTGATTGTAGTTCACACAGGAACAAAAATAAATAAAAAGTAAAAAATTTAATTGAAATAAGAAAAAATGCCAGGGCCACAGATCCCAGCAAAGAGTCACGTCCTTACTCCTAACTAGGCAGAAAAAAAACTGGAGTCCTACAGCAGGAAGTGATGGTATACCCTCTGGGACTGCCCCAGGGGCATAACCAAAAAGGTTTCCACCTAGTCATACTTCTGAAGAGAGAGCAGCTAAGCCCACTGGTCTGAAGAACTGAAGCTGTGTCTGTCAGTAAACGAAAGAAAAAAGTATTTATACCCCTTAAAATTTTCCACATTGTCATGCTACAACCAAAAACGTAAATGTATTTTATTGGGATTTTATGTGATAGATCAACACAAAGTGGCATATAATTGTGAAGTGGAAGGAAAATGATAAATGGTTTTTCAATTTTTTTTACAAATTAATACATGAAAAGTGTGGCGTGCATTTGTATTCAGCCCCCTTTACCCTGCCACCCCTAACTAAAAATCTAGAGGACCTAATTGCCTTCAGAAGTCACATAATTAGTAAAAAGGAGTCCACCTGTGTTGTAATTTAATCCTTTCGCTGTCAGGCCCTGTGCTCCACTTTTAAACTTAGCTGGCCAGGCCATTTTTGGCAATTTTTCCTTTGCTTTTTTATTTGTCCCTAACAGCTTTCAGAGTTTGCTAAAGACCCCCCAAACCATATATTTTCTGAAAGCACATAACCAGTAAAATACAAATAAGGTGCTACTGATTTTTAGGGCACAATGATATTTGGGAAAATGTTTATCAAAACAATATTTTTGCTAAAAATGCACTAAAATGATTAGTAGCAGATAAAACACAGCACATTTTACAAAATTCCTGCTAAATATAAAAGCTAACCTGTATTGAGTTAATAACCACTATTTGTAAATTTTAGATTGCGACTTTTTGCAAAATGGTGAAAATCCAACATAAGCAAAAATGAAAGTATCCAAACTTCTCAAAAAATATAGAGGTTTTCGTTGTTCCCTTACAGCTTTCAGAGTTTAAGACTCCCATCCCCCAACCATATATTTTCTGAAAGCACATGACCTGTAAAATAAAAAGAAGGTGCTACTGATTTTAAACGCCCTGCGATATTTGTGCAAATGTTTATCAAATCTATATATTCGCTAAAAAAAATCTCTAAATTTATATTTAGCAGATATAAAGATGGCAAATTTCACAAAATTCCTGTTAAATTCCTACTAAATATAAAAGCTTAACCTGTATTGAGGTAATAAATGTTTTTAATTTTTAAATTACACCTTTTTGCAAAATGGTGAAAACTGAACGTACGCAAAAATGTAAAGAACCAAAAATCTAAAGGTTTTCATTGTTCCCTTACAGCTTTCAGGGTTTGTTAAAGACCCCCTAAACCATATATTTTCTGAAAGCATAAAACCACCAGAATAAAAGGAAGGTGCTATTGATTTTTAAGACCCCACGATATTTGTGCATATGTTTACCAAATCAATATTTCCGCTAAAAGTACACTAAAATCATTTATAGCAGATACAAACACTGCTAATTTACAACATTCCTGCTAAATTCCTACTAAATATAAAAGCTTAACCTGTATTGAGTTAATAACAAATATTTGTAAATGTTTAATTGCACCTTTTTGCGAAATGGTGAAAACTGAATGTACACAAAACTGTAAATAACCAAATTTCTCAACAAATCTGGAGGTTTCCATTTTTCACATTCAGCTTTCAGAGTTTTTAAAAGACACCCCCAAACTATACATTTTCTGAAAGAAAAGAGCCAGTAGAATAAATGGAAGGTGCTACTGATTTTTAAGGCCCCGGAATATTTGCACAAATGTTTGCCAAAAATTTTCGCAAAAAATGCACTAAAATCATTATTAGCAGATACAAACACAGCAAATTTTACAAATCCCTGCCAAGTTCCTTCTCAATATAAAGACCTGTATTAAGGTAATAATTATTTGTACATTTTAAATTGCGCCTTTTTGAGAAATAGTGAAAAATCGGACAAACGCAAAAATTTCTCTAAAAATCTGGAGGTGGTTTTCCTTTTTCACTTACAGAGTTTATAAAAGACCCCCCAAACCATATATTTTCTGAAAGCACATGGCCAGTAAATAAAAAGAAGGCGCTACAGATTTTTAGGGCACCGCGATATTTGCGCAAATGTTTATCAAACCAATATTTTTTGCTAAAAAGACACTAAAATCATAGTGGATTCATACATGGCAAAATGTACAAAATTCCTACTAAATATAAAAGTTAAAATTGTATTGAGTTAATAAATTACAAAAATTTGTACATTTAAATTGTACCTTTTTGTGAAATGGTGAAAACTGAATGTACGCAAAACTGTAAAATAAAAACAATTTACTCAAAAAATCCAGGAGGTTAACATTTTTCACTTACAGCTTTCAGAATTTGAAAAGTCCCCTCAGGCTTAGTTCACACTGGTGCGATGCGGGAAACCCTGCAAATCAAGTGCGGGTTCCCGTATCGCACCTGAATCACTGGCAGTTTACACTGCCCTCTTCCAACTTGCTACGGGTGTCAATACAAAGTTAATGACACCCCAGATCGGTTTGCAGATCTCAGTGCGAACTGTGATTTTTGGACAGGTATCGAATTGCATGAGTGTGAACACCCATGCGATCAAATTCTGGTGCAGACAAAAGGGTCCTGCATGAGTTTCGTCCGAATGCGATGCGAATTCAGCCATACAGTTTTTATGGCTGAATTTGCATTGCACAGACATTGCATGTGATCAGCATAGCAATGCGGTGCAAATCACATGCAATTTCTGGCATTGCACCAGTGTGAACCGGTCCTCAAACCAGACATTTTCTGAAAACACATGACCTGTAGAATAAAAAAAAGTGCTACTGATTTTTTGGGCCCTGCAATAATTGCGCAAATGTTCATATCACTATTTTCACTCAAATCATTAATAGTGCACAAACACAACATACCTTGCAAAATTCCTGCTAAATTACTACTAAAGCATCGTTCACATGTGACATACTAAAGTGTATGCCTATGGAGGGCCATGTTTACCCACACAGGGATGCACAGGTGTTCCGTGCATCCCTGTACAGGCAGTCTTATTTATGTCAATTGGGATGCATGGCTGCACAGGCATAACTGCTGTTCCCAATCGGACATCGGTGCATGACCCCCGAAGGCAGACAGTGTGAGCTCAGGGACATGCACGCGTACCTACATGGATGTCAAATTGGGAGCAACTGCTCTATTTGTACAGTTGCTACATCCCAAATGACATCAATGGGACTGCCTGCACAGCGATGCACTAACACCTGTGCATCCCTGTAAAGGCATGTTCTGTATGCCTGGTGTAAACAAGGCCTTAGGCCCTTTTCCAAAAGCAGACCAATTGGGTCTGCCTGTCTGTTTTTCAAGCGGGCCCAATCAGACCACCCATTTTCTATGGAGAGGCTGCTGTAAATGGACATATGTCCGTTTACACCTGCCTGCATCTGATCCGGTCCACTAAAAACAGACGGATGGGGATCCTATTCCCCATTTATCTAGCAGATCGGGTGGAAATGGACAGGTGGCCTGTTTCAATCTGACCGCCCCATACAGAACAGCGGGCTGTGTCCGTTCTGCATCAGCAGAGCGGACGTGGACCTGTCATCCGCCTGCTCAGCGGTAATCAGCAGAGAGATCCCTCAGTGAGCGGATGGATCTGCCTGACAGAGTCCACTCCATGTTTTTATTTTACAATTATAATTTTTTTTTTTTTTTTGGGGGGGGGGGGGTCTATGGTGAGTTATCAGAGGTTTAAACAGAGCCCCATATCTCTAACAGCACCCTTTCTTTGCAGCACTTTACATGAATGAATGAGGAGTCTGTATAGAGAGACTACTTATCCATTCATAAACTGTCAGTGACACATAGTAAGCCGAGAGTTTACTATGTGATCAGCTGAGCTGTCAGTGGACACAGGAGCCATCGGTAAAATAAAATATCCCAAGCTAGGAACATCTCACGGAGCACTGTTAAATCCATCATCTGAAAATGGAAAGAGTATGGCACATCTGCAAAACTACCAATACATCGCTGTCCACCTAAACTGACAAGGCCGGGCAAGGAGAGCATTAATAACAGAAGCAGCCAAGAGGCCCATGGTAACCATGCAGGAGCTCCAGAGATCCACAGCTCGGATGGAAGAATCTGTCCACAGGACAACAATTAGTTGTGCACTCCACAAATTTGGCCTTTATGGAAGAGTGGCAAGAAGAAAGCCATTGTTGAAAGAAAGCCATAAAAAGTCCCATTTGCAGTTTGCGAGAAGCCATGTGGAAGAAGGTGCTCTGCTCAGATGACACCAAAATTGAACTTTTTGGCCTAAAAGCAAAACACTATATGTGGCGGAAAACTAACACTGCACATGTTGTAGGGATGCTTTTCTTCAGCAGTGACAGGGAAGCTGGTCAGAGTTGATGGGAAGATGGTTGGAGCCAAATACAGGGCAATCTAATGCCCCATACACACGTGCAGATTATCTGAAGACTTTTGTCTTCAGATTTACCTTTTCTATGTAGTGCAAGGGCCTGCCGGATTGCATACAAATTGAAAGTGTTTAGGTTTGACCTCATATTATATGGTTTTGGTAAGTCTGCAGACAAAAGTCTTCAGATAATCTGCACGTGTGTATGGGGTATGAAGAAAACCTGTTGGAGTCTGCAATACACTTGAAACTGAGGCGGAGGTTCATCTTCCAGCAGAATGACCCTAAACATACAGCCAGAGCTACAATGGAACAGTTTAGATTAAAGCTAATTTATATGTTAGAATGGCACAGTCAGAGTCCAGACCTAAACCAATTGAGAATCTGTGTCAAGACTTGAAAATTGCTGTTCACAGATGCTCTCCATCCAATATGACAGAGCTTGGGCTATTTTGCAAAGAGGAATGGGCAAAAATTCCACTTTCTAGATGTACAAAGCTGGTAGAGACATACCAAAAGAGACTTGCAGCTGTAATTGAAGGAAAGGTTGTTCTACAAAGTATTGACTTGGGGGGGGGGGGGTGAATACAAATGCACGCCATACTTTTCATATATTTGTAAAAAATTTTGAAAACCATTTATCATTTGCCTTCTATTTCACAATTAGGTGCCACTTTGTGTTGGTCTATTACAGGGGTCTTCAAACTATGGCCCTCAGTTGTTCAGGAACTACAATTCCCATCATGCCTATTCATGTCTGTGAATGTCAGAGTTTTACAATGCCTCATGGGATATGTAGTTCTGCAACAGCTGGAAGGGCATAGTTTGAGGATCCCTGGTCTATCACAAAATCCCAATAAAATACATTTACATTTTTGGTTGTAACTTGACAAAATGTGGAACATTTCAAGGGGTACGAATACTTTTTCAAGGCACCCTATAGGGAAAAGCCTTAATGCAGGAAAAATAAAAATCTAAGAAAAAAAAGTACTGGAAAATAAATGTTCGCATTAACAAATCAGAGCTGTAGAAAAGACATCCATCCTCCTAAGTTCCAAAAACACAGAAGCATGCTGGTAGTGGGAGGGGATATCCTGAACAGGTTTTTAGTTTACCAGTGTACAATGCTCCACACTGGCCGTAATATGACCAGTGGTGCACAAACTAAACCTCTACACAGAGATGGCATTTATAACTGCAAACATTTTTGTATCTGTGTGTGGTATGCACTGTTGCTATCACAAGCAGTATTTTGGCATCAAACACGTCATACCTCTTTGTCTTCTTCCGTTCTTACAGGATAATCTCTAGCTCTACGCAGCCAATGTAAGGCTAGTTCATTATTCTTCAGCTGTAAGAAAGTCTTGCCCAGGTAAAGCAGGTTTTTGCTGTAGAAGTTTGGATCAACTGTAATAAAATTGAAGACAATATTATGAAACAAATTCTTGGATGCATTTTGTATAGTGATGCATTCAAGGAGAGAATCATTTCATTTATTAAAGGCTGAGAGAAATGTAAAACAGTGCAAGGTCTCCGATAAGAAATGATATGTTAACTTCCTCTACAGGAAAAGAATATTGTGTGCTATATAAATAATTACAGGTATACCTTACTTTATATACTGTAAATTCACATCAGGCCATGCCCTCAAGGAGCTTAAAATCTAAAGTCACTATGCAACATACACACAAATATACTATGGCCAGTTTAGACAGAAGCCAAATACTACCAATGTGTCTTTGGAGTGTAGGAGAAAGCCCACACAAGTAAATGAAGAACATGCAGATTCCATGCAGATAGACTCCCAGCTGGGATTAAAATCAAGAACCCAGTGCTGCAAGGCAGACATGCTAACCAGTAAGCCACTGTACTGCCCATACTTTTTTATTTATTTCTACATAAAGGAAGTTGATGTCCAGGTATGACATTTTTCCAGCTTAGGGCGAACCAGTGATATTGCAAATGGAATTTCAGTGTGCTTGAAGTTAGTTTTGAAAGGGGTGGAGAAGGGTTAAAACTTTTTTTTATTGCTGTGTCCCCACTGGAAAGATTTTACTTCCTTCCTGTCACAGATGTCATCAGAACAGGAAGTACGGGTAAAGCTCCTTCGTGAAGATACAGCCAACATTAAAAATATGTACCTTGTAGATACATTTCTCCTTTCAAGCATTAAAAACATCTGAGGTTTCAACCCTTACTTACCCCAAAACTAAAGTTATTCATAGACTTCTCCTTTAACAGTTACTATTAATTTACACACAATTACATACCTCCCATCATTTTAAAATGGTGCTACATTTCCTCTCCTAGTGCCATTTTTAAACTGAGCCTGGTGCAAACAAATGTGGTTTTTCCCTGCAGGAACTTGTTGGAAAAGCTGGGTGTCAGTAAGGAAGATTTCACAGGGGCGGCAAACACACCCCAAGCACCTACCTGCAAAATAAGGTGGCCGCTCAGGTCCCTACACGTTGCCATGGCTGCTATGCTTTGTGCTGCAGCAACTTTTGCAATTGCAAACGTGTGAAGAAAGTGCTGTCATACCACTTTACTGTAAATCACAAATTTATCAAGTCCAAGTCGCCTGACAAGTCGGAGTAGTGTGAACCGGCACTAAGCTAATGATTTTTTGTAAATCTGTTGCAAAGTTTGTTATGCATTTCCTGTTGCAGGCTGACAACACTAAGCCACTACCTCTCAATTAGCACCAGCACTGTCAGTCTGCTGTGCTCATCCCTTCATCTGGCCATTGGTCTTTCAGGGGTGTGAAAACTTAAGGGCAGCCAAACTGAGCTTTACAATATCAGCACTACTGCATTTAAAAGAAAATAAACACATTTTTTAAGTATATAGTTTACCTTCTTCAGCCTTCTCAAAGTATACCAAGGCCTGAAAGGAAAAGAAGAAAATTGTTAACCTCAAAAGACATGTTATTCCTCATGCTAGAACGTGCCAATAACATTTTAAATTGTGATTATAGAAGAATTCTGCCCAACAGGATCGGTTTTGGTTTGAGTTGTGGAGGGCCATCTTATCCCTGTTGAAGAGACTTCTCCTCACTTCTTGTCCAGATGAAAACATAGGTGGCTTGAAGATCTTCCCAAAAGAGGGACAGAGATCGCAACACGAAGCAAAAAAAGGTTTCTTCCCCATCTACTATATACTGTAAAGTGATGGATCCGGCAGACCACATCCCTTGATCCGTCAGAGTCGGTAGGTCGGGGACCTGGGGCTCGATGGACCCTGTCGAACTGGAGTCTGGTCGGATACCGATCGCCCAGAATTATCTTAAATATGTCTTTTGCGACTTCTGCTAGGTTTTCCGACACTATAGCCTCCGGTAGACCTCTCAAACGCACATTATTACGTCGGCTTCTGTCCTCTAGCTCCTCCATGCGGAGCTGCAAGGACATCTCTGCTTCCAAATGTGTCTTGGTATGGGTTTCCAGATCCCCCACTCGCCTTTCCAAAGAGGTAAGAGTCGACTCACCCGCCGTCACCCTCTGTGTTACTGCCTGCATCTCCTCTCTCACCTCTGCTATGGCGGCCTGTTGTTTTTCCTCCATCCGGGTCACCAATGCCTCAATATCTGCCTTAGTAGGCAAAGCTTGCAAAAGGGCACGTAATTCAGCATCCGCCCTCAGTGACAGGACCCCTTCCCCCATCCTGGGGTCGGCCGGGTGGTCCGGGTGTGTTTCAAGTATCTCCGACATGGCCAGGGATCCTGCAAGAGAACTCGCAATACAAGCCGGGTCCGCCACTGTAGTCTGCCGACCACGCTGCGACGACATCTTAGATCCAGATGAACCAGGGACTGCCGCAGGGAAAAACTGTGAGATCTCCCCTTCTGTTCTGCTTGATCTCGTTCTCTGCACTGAGCCTTTAGTTTTACGCTTCTTAGTCAGAGTCATGTCCGCTGTAATGTTCCAAACATGCCGGTTAGGTTAGGGTCGGAGAGAGAGCCGGGAGCTCAGTAGATGCGTGTCTCTACTCCGCCATGGCTTAGCCACGCCCCAGACAGCTATTTTCATTTTTTCTTTTGCATTTTTATTTTTATTTTATTTAATCCCATTTTTTCGCACACATATATATTGACCATGCCCCTTACTTCGCCTGCTTCCATATATTCTAGTAGAGGTACAATTGTGTATTTATTTATTCTTCTGTAGCGATTATTTTTCTGAAGTGTGTTTTTTACCCAAATATATTTTATCTCACTCAATGCATATAATTCTATATCCCCCAATGCATATAATTTGATATATTGTTATATTATATATTAGATGTCCTTTAATCTCCTGTTATTGCCAGTTATACAGGTACTCTTGCTTGATTACTATTATCCAAGGACTGTGTTACCTGCCAGCTGTGTGCTTTCTTCCTCGTTAGTCTGCATATCAATGACCGTCTGTTTTTCCTATTTAAACTCCCTGAATACTACGGCTCTCCAGCACCTGATGAAAGAGCGCACATGTCCGATTGGGAACCTGCGCATGCTCAGAAACGCACGTCGTGCATGCCGATCATACCAAGCATTCCAGCTCCCTGGTGACGTGGCCGCATTCTTCTCTCCTTCATCTCCACACCGCAGTTGCCTCTCCGGACGCCGCTAAGAGATAGCCGGCTCTCTTCCTCCCATGCGACGGACGGTGTTTCAAAATATACTGCCTGTAGTGTGGATAGATGGCACCACCTAGAGGAGCTTCATATAATATTTGATGCAAAAAAGCCTGAATACCGTGGCATCTTGTGAGTTGCAAAAGCTATTGTTCTTATTTTACAATAAAATTGTCTGCACTTAGAGAGCTTTTCTTTTTGTCTCTTTCCCAGCATGGAACTTGGTCCTTACTCCTAACTAGGCAGATTGAAACTGACATCCTATGCAGGGAGAGAGAGGGTATACCCCCTGGGACTGCCCATAGGCGTAGCCAGAACTTTTTTTCTGCCTAGTGTCCTACTCCTGTAGGGGGCAGTATAACCCTACTGATATGCATCAGAGACTGCGTCTGTCAATGAACGATAGAGAAAAAACGCTTTACAATCACTTTAGGCAGCTTGTAAAAATACTTATTAGCAGTGTTACAGACTTGTTAATGTTCTAAGCAAAGTTACCTCTTTGAATGTTGAAGATGGTGGAGATGCAAACAGTGCTGCAGCAATTTTAGCCTGATACCAGGGCAGTTCAGCAAAACCGTAACACCTGAAAAAGGTACAAAGTCATATTACACATGTACAAGAACTAAGCAAGTGTTCAGCAATACATTTCTTGGTCCAGTAACTTAAAGACTAAAAGACTAAATCAGTGTATAAAAAATATGGGGGGGGGGGGGCTGGGAACAGTTTACTTCTATGGCTTAAAGCTAGGTTCACACTGGGGCAGTGCAATTTTCATCCGACTTTCAATGCAACTGCAGTGCATTTTTGATAAATTTCTAATGTGTGTTTTACTACCACAACTCATCCCTGCTATCAGCCAGCAGGGATGAGTAATTGGTTAAGGAGCTGGCACCCACCAGTGTCCCAACAACTATGAGTCATCCCTGCTGTCAGCGGGCGATTCCCCTCTGACAACAAAATGTAAACAAAAGCAGACATTAACCACTTCAGTTCTGGAAGGTTTGCCCCCCTTCATAACCAGGCCATTTTTTGCAATACGGCACTGCGTTACATTAACTGACAATTGCATGGTCGTGCAACACTGTACCCAAGAAAACGTTATGTCCTTTTGGTGGTATTTGATCACCTCTGCGGTTTTTATTTTTTGCTCTACAAACAAAAAAAACACCGACAAATTTGAAAAAAATAAACAATTTTTTTTTACTTTCTGCTATAAAAACATATCCAATAAAAAATTTAAAAAAATCTAAATTTCTTAATCAATTTAGGCCAATATGTATTCTGCTACATATTTATATATACATATATATTCTGTGCAAAAGTTATAGTGTCTACAAACTAGGGCATAGATTTAAGGAATTTTTATTTTTTTTAATAGTATTGGTGGCGATCAGTGACTTATAGCGGAACTGCAACATTACGGACAAATCGGACAATAACTGACACTTTCTGGGGACCAGTGACATTATTAGTTATCAATGCTAAAAATGTGCACTGTCACTGTACTAATGACACTGGCAGGAAAGGGGTTAACATCAGGGGCAATCAAAGGGTTGAATGTGTTCCTAAGGAGTGCTTGCTAACTCTGTGGGGAGGAGCTTTTACTGTGGGAAGGCAGAGATCCGTGTATTTTGTAGGAACACAGGATAACAGCCTTCCCTTGTCTCAGAACGGCGATCTGCCTCGTTTACATAGACAGATCGCCATTCTGCCCGTCTCCCGAACGATCGCCAGCTGTCGTCAGACATCGAGTCCGCCGCCACCGCTGATTGGCTCCCGCTGTGTCCAATCACAGGGGGGAGCAGGTGCTCGGTGGCGCACCCCAGACATGCAAAATCAGGTACAGATACGTGACTAAGAGGAACCACAAAAAAAAAAAAAGGCATGGGGTAAAATTAATCTCAGACCCTTACCTAAGCATGCAACCCCGTCAACCAGAAAGGATTAGGGGGGAGGGAGAAGAGAGCAGCCCCCCCCCCTCCTGAACCATACCAAGCCACATGCCCTCAACGTGTGGGGTAGGGACCCTTTGCCAGGGAGGGGGACCCCTGGAAAAGCACCTTGTCCCCTGGCCTGGTGGTTATGAGATGGAGAGGGTGGCCTATCAGAATCTGAAAGCCCCCATACTCAATCACCAAAAAAAAATGTCAAAAAGTAAATAAAAAAACAAGACCATTTTTGACAAGTCCTTTAAATTAAAAAAAAAAAAATATATATATATATATATATATATATATATATATATATATATATATATTTTATTTTTTTTATTTATATCTATATCCCTCACTGTAAATACAGCATCAATTACAATGAACAACCGGCTGCCGACCCGCATGAAAATAAAATAAAAAATAAAACCCCGACACCCACCAAAAACAGTAGTGTCTGCTTCCACATTGCTGACAACATAGCAATATGGCAGCGGGCATGTCATTGTGATTGAAGAAAGAACCCAACCCATGTCCACGCTGCATATCTGTGGGTACTGCTTTCTATCGGTCTTCGGGAACAAAATCTGCTGCTACTATGCGATAGCCTGGGAGGTGGAACAAGTTCTTACTCTAACTTCCTGAGTTTTTGTAAAATATGGTATGTTATACTAAACCTAACGAATCTAAAACCAGCATTAATCAGATAGTATTTATTTCAAAATCATTGTAAAGTGCAGGTTTAAATCCATTCCTATGCTGTACCACACAAAGCCTACCAAGGAAGTAAATGCTTACGGGCTGACGTAACGGAGTATAGGGGGCGGAGCCTGCATGCCTGACGTCATATCCTCTCAAGACTAGTGTCCTGGATTGTTTGATACCGAATCTTTTATGCTGATTTTATCATTCACTCATGTAAGTGCAACTTTAATACCTGGATATATTTACCATATGGAGAGCACTAGATTTGTTCCTTTATCTCTCTATGCATGTATTGGACAGATTTTGGATCTGAGCAATCTTCCATACATCCATTGATGTTACCATCTCGTGCATACCCCATTAGAGGGAACAAGCTGTTTTAGACCCTTGGTGATGCGGGGGTCTAAATGTGAGGTGAGAGGCCACATTTACTGGTGAGGGGTTGGTGTCAAGCACTGAAGATTTTTTTCACTGATTTTTTGTGGACTCTTTATTTTTTCACCTGGAAGCACTTCTTACCACTTTGTATTTAATTGTTATTATAGATTTGGCACAACACGCTTTTGTTTTTTCTTTTTTTTTCTGTACCACACAAAGGCCTGCAGATTGGCAAAAATGTAAATAACTCAATTGAGAATGTTCACAGAAAATCACATACCAAAGTCCCATGAGATGAATGGTTGTGGCATCTTTTGGGTTAAGCTCAATGGCCCTCTGCAAAGAACATTAACATGGTTACAATGCAATTCATCAACCTGAATTTACCCTTTTGAATATGCTAAACAAAAAAATGGTGTGCAAAAAAACAATGGACTATATTAAATTAAAATGTAAACTTCAGACATTTTATTTTCAAAGTAATGACCAGCAGATGTAGGGATTTAATCCAGTGACGATCACAATAGGTTATCATTTGAAGCTCAATACTACTCCGTGTGGATGTGCCTGCACACAGTAATCCAAAAATGTACAAATTATCATCATGCATATGCACATAGTAAGCAAGAAAAATACTGTTGCAAACACAAGTCTTATGCCTTAGGGCTCTTTCAGACGGCCGCTCCGCTGTTCTTGTCCGCTGCGGGACTTTTTTTTTTTTTCCGTTTGCGGATGATATGCGGACATAATGTAAGTCTATGGGCATTGCGGATGTCAGCGGATGACACCGCTGACATCCGATTTTCCTTCCTTTCCGTTTTTTGAACGGAACAAAAATAGGGTTCTGTTCCGTTCCAAAAAACGGAACAGAACTGAAAGGAAGAAAATCGGATGTCAGAGGATGGTATTCCGCTGACATCCGCAATGCCATTGACTTACATTATGTCCGCAAATCATCCGCAAAAAAATAGGATGATTTGCGGACATACGGAGCGCCCGTGTGAAAGGGCCCTTAGAAGAATTTAGAAAGCACTTGCAGCACTTTTTTTACTGACTCAAATTGGGGATTTGAAGCTTTTGCTAAATGTTACAGACAGGCTCAAAATGAACATGGAGCAATGCAAACAGGCTGAGAATTTTTAAAGTGTATTAGACAGTAAAATATTTAAAGAACAAACATTGGTTTTGGAAAGCTTTTTTTATTTGAACCAAACTGTTCTATACACCCATGTGAGGCCTTTATAAGCTCAACTGTCTTCAACTACATGCTTGAAGGATACATTTATTATAAAAAAAAATAAAAAATCACTCAATGTTCCTGTGTGATCATGCAGAATGAGTACAAATATAACTTGTAATTATGCAAAACCTTAATAAATGTAAACACAGAATAAATTAAGTGAAAAAATGTGATAGCGCTGCTCTATAATAAATGTGCTAATTAACCATACCAGTAACAGTGATCTTGTGAATTAAATTGTCCATCTTGAAACATATCAGCTGAACCACAACAAGTGAAAAGAGTACATGAAGTGAAATAAAACAGAGAATCTTCACACAAAATATAAATTGTAATTCTTCTTAGACTTGTGTAATAGAAAAGTCTGTGATATATAAATAGTGATTCCCAAAAGAACAGGTAATGTGCTTCCACTGCTCAATTTTGTGCTCCAACCACCAGGTGCAAATGTTTTCTTTCCCCCAGATGTAGCCACGTGCGTTAGTGGCATAACACGTAGAGGTGGAGCCTTGCGGTGGGACCTCATGGATGGAACACGTGAGAGCAATGTAGGATTTTAACTGCTTGTAATTTTTTAATAAATGCGAGTGCTTTTTTTGAAGTTGGGAATGTTTGTGGTTTCTTTTTATCTGGGTACTGCACTATTGGGAGCCTTGTTTTTCCTTTTCATGGGCAGTTTTGGAGCGTTAAGTGCCTAATGTTGGAGTTTCCAGAGAAGTGAAGCATTATCACACCCAAGGAACTATTACCTTAGTGGTCGTCCCAGTCATGTTGTTCTGACCCCTTGATAGCAGCAGCTGTTTTTCTTTTTTTTTTAGGTTTATGTCCTTAAGGCCCCGTTCACACTGGGGCGACGCTACTTTGCCGGGCGACCTCATAGGTCGCGGCGCGCTGCTCGCCCTGCGACCTCGGAGCGGCCGGCACAGACTTCATAACATTGAAGTCTATGCAGGTCGCTCCGGGTCGCCCCAAAGAAGCTCCGGACACTTTTTCTAAGTCGGAGCGACTTGTGTCGCTCCTATTAGAACGGGTCCGCAGCTTCTCTATGGAAGGCGACCTGTCAGGCAACCAGGTCGCCTGACAGGTCGCCCCAGTGTGAACGGGGGCTTACTGAGTGGCAGAGCACAATTGTTTCTATATATTTGTTTACAGATTAAATTAAGCAAATATATTTTTTCTCTATCTTTACTTTGATCTATAGGTGTGAGATAGAGAGTTCTTTGAAAGAAAAAATTCCACTGACAATTCACTGAAAATTAAAAGTGTAAAAAATAGGATTTTTGTAAAATCCTTTTCTCTGAGTTCATTGACAGACACAGCTCCATATTCTTCACCATAGGGTTATGCTGCCCTCCACAGGAGTAGGACTAGGCAGACAACACAAAAGCTTGGCTACGCCCTGTGGGCCGTCCTCAGCTGGCATAACCCCGCTTTCTGCTTAGAGATACTAAGTTTTGTAACAAGCAACAGAAGCATATAAACTTCTTAGAGGGGTGTGTGCTGTGTCTGTCAATGAACTCAGAGAAAAGAATTTGACGGCGAGTACAAAAATCCTTTTTTCTCTTCTGTTCATTGACGGACAAAGCTCTATATTCTTCACCATAGGGACATCTCAAATTAGTGCCGAACATGAGGGGTGGGAATAACAAACCCAAGGCTAAACACAAGCCAATCCAGGTAATAGTAGCTCAACTAGAACAGGAGCCTAACCTGAAATATACCCTCAAGAGGGAAAAACAGACCCTCTAAATTGCAGCCTGCAAAAACTGTGCAGCCAAGAGAGGCAACGGCAGAGGCCAAAACTTCCATATTGTAGAACTTTGAAAAAGTACGCACCGACGACCAAATGGCCGTCATGCAAACCTGCGCCACTGACGCCTGATGACAGAGGGCCCAAGTAGCACTAAGTATCCGAGTAGAATGTGCCTTCACAGGGAAAGGGGGGGAACATGGCCCATAAGCGAATAAGCCTGGGTCTGTCTGATCCATCTGGAAAAGATCGCAGAGGAAGCAAGAATCCCCTTCCGCGGCCCATCCATAATCACCAAGGGAGGAGAGGTGCCTGGAGTTCCTATGCTGCCGGATTGCTGCAAAACCACACTACAACTACAAACTGTAAGTTCCTTTGGAGGAGATCCCTTCACTATCTCCTACCAAAGAACCAACGGTGAACTTAGCCGTTTTCTTCAGAAAGTCACTCATTTCTGTACAAATTTATCACTATATTGAACAAAATTGATATGGATAATGACTTTCTAAAATACCATTATGTACAACTAATTTACAGATGGTTCTAACCTCTGTGGAAACGCTGACATTAACATGAACCCCATCGGATCCCTGGATCAAATCTCCAAATCCAGAAAGTAAATACTATTATTTACTCATACTTTGACACCTCCATTTTTATTGAACATCCACCAATTCATTTATTTACTCCACACAGCATATAGTTCCTGTAGCATCTGGAGAAACACTGGGAAGGCACAATTACAAGGAAGTGGATATTAAACATGTATGTAAACAGTATACAAATAAAAATTCTAGCAGAATTTTCTCTGTATATATATTATGTTACTGATTATACTATACCTTATTATTTATAGAATCGGTGATACACCCTTGACAAAGGCCACAACTGGCCGAAACGCGTCGGATTACGGATTGGACACCTCTTCTGAACTAATCCCTGTCATTTGATACAAGGAACAGCAGAGCAGGATTGTCCCCATAATATACTGAAAGTCACTTATTTCTCACGTGTAATACACACTGTTTACCTCTCTCTCACCAGCACTTAATGGGCCTTTACCCATTCACTCTCAAATTTTTGTATATATTATACTGTTTTTAATAAACCATTTACGTTACTTACTACCATCTACATCCTTTACTCCTGCCCTTAAAATCCCCAAACTTGACTTGAGGCATCACAAACTACACACGATTTTTGGGATGGTGGCAGAAACTACTATTACCCTCCAATATAAGATCCACAATTCTAACGTTTTCAACTGACTACATCCGCTATTTCACTTCATTGATAGCAACCTGAAGGAGTGGATCCCTATAACCGCCAAACTGTCAATTTGAAATAATTGACCTAAGCTGTCCCGAATGGAACAATCACTGCAGTGCTTTTAAAGAGCTCTATTTACAGGCAGTCCTCGGATTACATGGAAGATAGGGACTGTAGGTTTGTTCTTAAGTTGAATTTGTAAGTCGGAACAGGTAAATTTTGTATGTACAAGTGTAGCTCCAGCCAAAATAATAATTTTTAGGTTTTTTGGATCCCTGTAACATTTGTTTCGCTGTCTGTGCCCCTGTTTAGAAGATTTCACCTCACTTTCTGTTCCTGTGACAATTGAATTTTGAAAATTTTGGGTTGCTGTGGAAACAAGAATTGGTGATACAGCTCCAGTGGAGACACTTTTTTCCCATGATAACTCTTTTGCAAATTTCCCTTCCTAGGGGCATATTTCCTCCTACTTACAAACGCAGGGAGACAACAGGAAGTGAGAGTCGTTTGTAAGTAGGATGTTTGTAACCTTGGAACCGCCTGTATTGGCCATGGGTTTACTGTACCTGAAAGTGGTCCCTTATAATGTATGAATTTCCGATTTTCGCTTTTATGCCTTCGTAATCCCCCACATCACTGAGGCATATGCCATACCACTGCAACAGAAAGATAAATATATTTAACAAAATTAATAGTTAGGAAAGAGGTGGGAGGAAAAAATTTTATAAAACTGCCAGTCATCATATCATTTCTTAAAACACATCCGACTGACTAGCTATATTCTACATGAATACAATATGTTAGAACAGACATTCAGCCATAAATAAGAGCAAGGCTTCTTGAACTGGGGGCTTAACCACTTTCCCACCGCTCACATTGCTGCTACTGCAGCAATGTGGCTCGTTATCGTCCAGCGACGTAGACCTACGTCACTGGACTCCTCCCCCTGTAGGCGGCGGCGTGCTCCCGCTGTATTCAGTCACAGCGGGAGTCGGGCCAGGGGAGGAGCGGCGGCGATCGCCGCTGCTCTTCCCCGATCGTCGGGGAATCGAGTGAGGAGATCCGCCCGCTTGTGTAAACAGAGCGGGCGGATCTCCTAAGTGACAGGCAGGGACAGATCGGAGTGTTCAGCATAGCTGAACATCCGATCTGTCCTTGTGTCACACAGTCACCTCCCCCCCACACGTCAGTAAGCACCAGGCATACATTAACCCCTCCCTCTCCAATAAAATTAACCCCTTCCCTGCCAGTGTCATTTTTACAGTAAGAGTGCATATATATATAGCACTGATTACTGCAGTAATGTCACTGGTACCCCCAAAAGTGTCAAAAATGTCAGTCAAGGGTCCATTCTGTCCGCCGCAATGCCGCAGTCCCGAAAAAAAAAAAAAAAAAAAAAAATCGCAGATCGCCGCCATTACGCGTTAAAAAAAAAACACACCAAAAATGACAGAAATCTTTCCCTTAGTAAACGCAATAACTTTTGCTCAAACCAATCAAAATACGCTTATCGTGATTTTTTTTACCAAACATAGGTAGCAGAAAACAAATTGGCCAAAAATTAAAAAAAAAATAGATTTTTTACATTTTTTGGGGGGGAATTTCATATAAAAAAAAAAGTTAAAAATATTGTTATTTTTTCAAAATAAACGCGTTTTTTTTTGTTTATAGCGCATGATCAAGAAATCGCACAGGTGATCAAATACCACCAAAAGAAAGCTCTGTTTGTGGGAAAAAAAAGGGCGTAAATTTTGTTTGGGTACGGCGTCGCACGACCGCGCAATTGTCAGTTAAAGTCACACAGCGCCGAATCGCAAAAAGTGGCCTGGACATAAGACCGCAAAATCCTCCGGTGGTAAAGTGGTTAAAGGTTCAAGTTACAACTCTGCTGACAGCTTTAAAAAGTTTGTACTTAACACTACAATATGTGACATTTATACAATCACTACACATTGCCTTCCCTCCAACTCTTGTGCCACATCAGACTGAGCCTGGGTTCACACATATGCGATGTCAGACATCGCATGTGATTCGCACCGCATTGCTGTGCAAATTACATGCGATGTCTGTGCAGTTGTATGGCTGAACTCGCATTGGATTCTCACAGAAAAGGTGCGGGAACCTTTTTTCCCTAGATTGCACTAGATTCGGATAGCATGGGTGTGAACCAAAAAAAAGAAGAAAGAAAGAAAAAAACAAAAAGAAAAACAAAGTGAATGTAAAGAAAAACCTTTTGTGGTATTTGTGGTGCCTCAAGTCAAAGTGGGATTTTAAGGGCAGGAGTAAAGGGGGTAAGCGGTAGTAATGTAATAGATAAAATTTATTAGTATAAATGATATTAAAATTTATACAAACTTTCAAGGTGAAAAAATGGGTAAAGGCCCATTGTGCCAGTGAGAGAGGAAAGATTTTTTTTTTTGGGATGGTGGCAGATACGACTATCAACCTTCCAATGTAAGATCCAAATTAAAAAAAAAAAAAATTTCCGTAAAGAAAAACCTTGTTTAATTTTTTTTAAAACATAGTTGAAAGTGAAAAACAACTTAATGACTAATCCCCTAAACGCAGGACATAAGCAGCAAGACAAATCGAATGATTTGTCTAACATATTGTATATCACTATTAAAAAAGAAAGGGACTGCATAAATGCATTCCCTCAAGTATTATGCAGCAATCTTCATGCAACAGTATTTTTCAGAAGCTGGAAGGTGTAGATAAAGAACCTTGAAAATCAATTATATATATATATATATATATATAGTAGCTAGAAACTAGCCAATAAATTAAAAGTCTAAGTCCCTGGTGTCACTTCCATGAGCAATGGATAGGGCATGGCCATAGGAAAATGGTGAGGGGTTGCAGTGCAAAAACATCTGATTAGATTTATAAATTAGGGGAGCGACAGGCATCGACCACAAGGTTTGCTCTTGGATACGGAACTGGTTAAAGGGGCGTGTCCAAAGGGTGGTAATAACGCATACTCGGACTGGTCTGGGGTGGTAAGTGGAGTCCCCCAAGGCTCAGTTCTGGGACCAATTTTGTTCAATTTATTCATAAAAAGCATTGAGGACTGGATCAGTAGCTCAATCTCAGTTTTTGCAGATGACACAAAATTGAGCAGGGCAATAACTGCACATCGTGAGGCAGAAATCTTACAGAATGACCTGAACAAAATAACAGAGTGGGAAACTACATGGCAAATGAGGTTTAATGTGGATAAGTGCAAGGTATCGCACTTAGGGACCAATAACATAATAGCAATATACAAGCTAGGGGGGAACCTCTGGGGGTATCAAAAATGGAGAAAGATCTGGGGGTCTTAGCGGAAGATAGATTAGGCAATAGCATGCGATGTCAAGCTGCAGCTGCCAAAGCCGGCAGAATTTTGGCATGCATATGGAAGGGGATGTATTCCAGAGATAAAACTATAATCCTACCACTTTATAAAACTCCGGTCCGACCCCATCTGGAGTATTCTGTCCAGTTCTGGACGCCAGTACAGAGTACAGAGAAGGGCAACAAAACTTATTAGGGGATTAGAAGACCTTAATTACGAAGAGCGTTTAGAAACACTAGATTTATTCTCCCTGGAGAAGAGACGCCTGGGAGGGGACATGATAGCGATAGCGTAGAAAAAAAAACTATTCAGTCGCAAGGAATGCATGAGGACACGGGGTCATACAATGCGTTTAGAGGAGAAGAGATTTAAAGCGGAGTTCCGGGCACAAAAACAATATTTTTTTTTTGTGCCCATCCGCTAGTTCAGCCTAACCTGAAAAGGAATTGGATAGTTAGATTTTTTTTTTTTAAAAACTCACCTTGTAATTGACGATCGTAAATACTCACCTCAGGGTACTTCCTCCCTTGGAGCCGCGGCTCACCCCGTCACTTCCTGCACTGCGATGATTCCTGGGAGCTAAACGCCATCGCTCCCAGGAATCAATGCGACGTCACCGGCCCCGCTCGTCACTTCCGGGCGACGCCGCATTCCCCTGCTAAACAGCTTCTGGGCATGCCCAGAAGCTGTTTAGGAATGCGGCGTCGCACCGGAAGTGACGAAAGGGGCCGGTGCGGCGCATTCTGGGAGAAGAAGACGCGGAAGAAGACGCAGAAGAGGACCGCGCCGGCTTCAGCTGCCCACAAGAAAGATGGAAACGCTGTGGAAGAAATTTTATAAGTAAGTATTTCTTCTAAAAGGTAAGTGCGAACCGGGACAGATCAGAGGCTAGCCATTGTGAAATGTGCTAGCCCTGACTGTCCCGGGGGTATGTTCATTAATAAATGACATCTGTGCCCGGAACTCCGCTTTAACCTCAGACTAAGCAGGGGGTTCTTTACTGTAAGGGCTACAAGACTGTGGAATTCCCTGCCACAAATGGTAGTAACTGTGGGGAGTATGGCTACTTTTAAAAGACTCTTGGACGTACATCTTAAGGATCGAAACATTCAGGGGTATGAGAAATGAATAGGTCCACACACACCTACACAGGCTGAACTGGATGGCCTATTGTCTTTATTCAACCTCACATACTATGCAACTCTGTAACCATGTTAGAACCAAGAGGTGCCAGATGTAATGCTTTGAGCATCTTATACAGGTTCTGTATGAACCTCTACTGGGAATTTTTTCAAGCATGCCCAACTGGGAGAAGTTCCAAAGCCCGCTGGCATGGTTCTATCCCCCAGCTGGTCAAGGAAAACCTTGCAGTCTTCCAAGAAAAGTCTGTAATGGAGCTAAGGTAAGTAAAGACAGACCTGTTTTTTCCAAAACTACTTACATGATTAATCTGAAAATAATAATGAAAGGAGCAACTTAGCAGATACGTTTGGCAGGATTGCAGGCAAAGGTCAACTGTCTTTTACAGTATTTTACTTTAAGTTTAAAATGTAAATCTGACAGGTGACAATTTACAAAGGAATAAATGGATAACAAAATTACTTATATATACATTTAACATTATATAGTTTAGACCAACTTTGTGAGCTGGTGAGCAGGACTCGTTCAGCTCCAATGCCTTCTTAGCCAAGTCTCGGGACTCATACACCAGACGTTTTTTTACATCAGGGGCAGTTTTGCTGAGCTGAGCTAGATCTCGAGAAGCCCGGGCAAGTCTCCATAGAAGTTCAGGATCTTCACTGAAAAAACAGAGGCGAGTATTTCAAAACGGAAAATCACAATAGTTGAATTGCATGCACCAGCTGAAAAAAATATTTTCACATCATCAAAACAATATTAACAAACGGAACAGTGTTAGAGGTCTGTTATTAGAGGTCATACAAACAGCTCAGCTTGGACCAATTTAAATATGCACAGGGGTTGGGCAAAATTATGGAAATGCCAGATAAAAGTACAAAATCGTTTCCCAATATGGTGTTGGACCACCTTTGGCATCCAAGACTGCCTGAACTCTCCTGGGAATTGACAAATATAAAAGTCTTGGATGGTGGATAATGGAAGCAGATACCACTCTTCATGCAAAAATTTGTCCCAGTTCTCGCAGAGGTGCCAGAGCAGGAAAACTAGCCTGAATTTTGTTCTCCAAAATTGACCATAGCAGTTCAATGATATTAAGGTCCAGCCACTGCAGCGCCCACAGAAAGTGCAAGACTTTGTCTGCATGCTGTTCAAAAGTCGTCTGCATGCTCATCTTGGTAAAATGTCTGCATCATGGGGTGCACATGGTCGGCCAAACTTTGTACATAGTCGCTGGCAGTGATTATACCTTTGAAGTTGATGATGGGGCCTGCAAATTACCAAGATATGGCTGCCTAAACCACGACTGCACCACCACCAGACAGTCCTGGTCGTAAGCTTGGGAGGTAGATCGCCACATGTAAAACACACCTGATGGTTGGGAACAGTGTGAAGCTTGATTTATTAGACCATAACCACTTAAGGACCGCCCGCCGCATATTTACGGCGGCAGGCAGTCCTTCCTGCGCAAACCGACGTAGCTTTACGTTGGTTGCGCGCCTGCCGCTAGGGGGCGAGCACGCACCGCTGGCAGTGCACTCCCGCCCCCACTCGGCAGCAGGGACTCCGGAGCCGCCGGGCACCCACGATCATTCCCCGCTGACAGAGAAGGACTGTCAGCTGTTTTAAACACAGCTGACCGTTCTTCTCTCTGGAATGATCACAGAGCGCCTGTGATCCTTCTATGTAGGATCACAGGTCTATGTGATCATTTCAAAAGTCCAACCCCCATACAGTTAGAAACAATCCCCTAGGCTTACATTTAACCCCTTGATAGCCCACTGTTTTAACCCCTTTCCTGCCAGTGTAATTATTACATTAACAGTGCATATTTTTCAGTGCATATTTTTAGCACTTATTACTGTAGTAATGTCACTGGTCCCCCCAAAAGTGTAAAAAATATCAGTTACGGGTCCGATCTGTCAGCCGCAATGTCGCAGTCCCGCTAAAAATCGCAGATCGCCGCCATTACTAGTAAAAAATAAAAAACATTAAAAATGACAAATCTTTCCCGTAGTTAGTAGACGCGATAGCTTTTGTGCAAACCAATCAAAAAATACGCTTATTGCTATTTTTTTTACCAAAAATATGTAGCAGAAAACAAATTGGTCTAAAATGTTAAAAAAATTTAGATTTTCCGAGGATTCTGCCTTCTTCTTGCTCCATTGTATGCCAATGTCTCTTAACCACTTAAGCCCCGGAAGATTTTACCCCCTTCCTGACCAGGGCCTATTTTGCGATTCGGCACTGTGTGACTTTAACGGACAATTGCGTGGTCGTGCGACGCTGTACCTAAACGAATTTGATGTCCTTTTTTTCCCACAAACAGAGCTTTCTTTTGGTGGTATTTGATCACCTGTGCGATCATGCGCTATAAACAAAAAAAAGCGTCAATTTTGCAAAAATAACAATATTTTCCCCAAAAAAAAATGTAAAAATCAAAATTTTTTAACATTTTAGGCCAATTTGTTTTATGCTACCTATGTTAGTTAAAAAAAAAAAAATCGCAAAAAGCGTATTTTGATTGGTTTGCGCAAAAGTTATTGCGTTTACTAAGGGAAAGATTTTTGTCATTTTTGTTGTTTTTTTTTTTTTTTTTACGCGTAATGGCGGCGATCTGCGATTTTTTTGCGGTACTGCGACATTGCGGCGGACAGATCGGACCCTTGACTGACATTTTTGGGGTTACCAGTGACATTAGTACAGTAATCAGTGCTATACATATGCAATGCTACTGTAAAATGACACTGGCAGTGAAGGGGTTAACTTTTTTGAGAGGGAGGGGTTAAGTGTGTCCCTAGGGGCGTGATTCTAACTGTGATTGGCTGTGGCTTGAGGTGTAGGAACAGTGATCAACAGTCCTACATAGTAGAACCGTATGATCACTATTCTTACACGGGAGAATGACAGGCGGCTTGTTTACATTAGCCGCCTGCCTTTCTCCTGCTCTAACGGACGATCGCGAGTGACCGGCGGACATTGGGTCCGCCGGGCACAGGCGCGGGAAGGGGGGTCCGGTGGCGCGCGCTCGCTCCCTAGACCCTCACAGGCTAGCGATGACAAGCGGTTAAGAAATACAAAAAATCTATTCTATGTCACTTGGTCCTGTATTTCCCTATGCTGGAAAAGCCCTAACCCGCCCACCATTGCTATGTGGCTTGAGATCGATCAATACCCTAGAAGAGCTGGTACGAACTTCCCAAAATAGATGGGAACAATACACGAAAACCTGGGCGCTCTGGGATATGTTTATCTACTCCGATGAGGGCAAAGCCTTGATAGGCGACTAAACGGGTCAATCCTAGGCCGAGCGCATACCCGGGTGCACCCTTCACACATCCTTCACCTCCCCTTTTTTCCCCCCCCCTTCTTACCTCTTATTCTACCTCCCCTTTTTGCTCCTCCCCCCCACACTGTGCCCCTATTCACCCTTCTCCCCCCTCCCCTTGCTACCAGTTGATCCGCCTCCCGTTCTTTGTACGGGATCCGGAATCTTTGCCTTTAAAATATGAACTCAGACTTCAGCTAATGATCTCTCACGGTGTTTTATTGTGTACCTCAAGCAGCATGACTGATTCTACCTTATACTCTTCATACAGTTGGCTGTTGTGTTTCTACTGTTGGCTGTTGCCTTGTTGTCCGTATGATGTTTCTTAAATAAAGAATTTGAAAAAACAAAAACATTTTTATTTTTAAATATTATATATTATAATATATTTTTTTTGGGAATGTTCTATAGCAGAATGTGAAAAATATTGTTTTTCTTTTCAGAATTGTCGCTCTTTTTTGTTTATAGCGCAAAAAATAAAAAAAATCGCAGAGGTGATTAAATACCACCAAAAATTTGTGGGGAAAAAAAGGACATCAATTTTATTTAAGGACAGCGTCGCACGACCACGCAATTGTCCAGTAAAGTAAGGCAGTGCCGAATCGCAAAAACTGGCCTGGTCATTAAGGGGGCAAATCCTGCCGGTCCAGAACTGGATAATACAGTCTTCCATTGATTGATAGTCCACGATTTAAGGGTGTTACACCACGGTTTCCTCTGAATTAATGCAAAGCGTTCTCTGATCGGATGAGGTGAAGAGTGTGACATAACCACTCTCAGCCTCATCCAATCAGAAAATACTTTGCATTCATAGCACTTTCTGAATGGTGCCCGTGTCAAGCAGACAACCTCCTGTATGCAGGATGCAGGAGCAGCCACTTGGCGTGGGACCGGAAACAAGTGGAGATCACTGATGTAACTGTTCATAACTTACCGATGCCTGAAATTAATCTTTAAAAGTGAACCTGAACTCAGAAAGGGAAGATTTGCTCTGTTATAGGGAATAAATAGATTTTTTAAATGTGCCTAAGCAATAGTCAGAAAATTCCATTTCATATTGAATTATATCCTGATAAATAGCAGTGCACTTCCTGGTATTGGAAAGTGCCTATGCAAAACTGTGCCTACAGCTTCATAACTGTATACAGCTGCATCTAATAAAATTAGAATATCATCAAAAAGTTATTTCAATAATTCAATTCAAAAAGTGAAACCCATATTTTATATAGAGTTTTATAGATACAGACTGATATATTTCAAGCATTCCTCTCTTAATTTTGATTATAGCTTACAGCTGGTGAAAACCCAAAATTCAATATCTCAGAAAATTAGATTACTACATAAGACCAATAAAAAAAGGATTTTTATACAGAAATGTTGACTAACTGAAAAGTGTGTCCATGTACAGTATAGTATGCACTCAATACTTAGTCAGGGCTCCTTTTGAATGAATTGCTGCATCAATGAGATGTGGCATGGAGGCGATCAGCCTAGTGCATTGCCGATATGTCAGCCCATCTGCATTGTTGGGCCTGGTGTTTTATCTTCCTCTTGACAATACCCCACTGATTCTTTATGGGGTTTAGATCAGACGAGTTTGCTGGCCAATCAAGCACAGTGATACCATGATCATTAAAGGAGTTCTAAGTCAGAAGTTTTTTTTTATCTTAACCCATTCTATGCATTAAGATAAAAAGCCTTCTGTGTGCAGCAGCACACCTAAGCCCCCCTAATACTTACCTGAGCCCCCTCTCTATCCAGCGATGTCCATGAGTCCCTCCACCGTTCGGGACTCTCCCTTCCGATAGGCTGAGACACAGAAGCGGTGCCACTGGCTCCCACTGCAGTCGAAGTCAGTTAGCCAATCAGGAGAGAGAAGGGGTGGGGCGGAATGGCAGCTCCGTGTCTGAATGGAAAAACTGAGCAGCAGCTCGACTTGGGTGCCCCCATAGCAAGCTGCTTGCTGTGGGAGCACTGGACAGGAGGGAGGGACAAGGAGCAGTTAAGAGGGACCCGAGGAGGATCCAGGCTGCCCTGTGCAAAAATAAGAGGAGGGAAGTATAACATGTTTGTTATTTTAAAAAAAACACACGTGACTTTACAATCACTTTAAACCAGGTATTGGTACAAGTACAGGGATACCATGATCATTACACCAGGTATTGGTTCATTTGACAGTGTGGGCAGGTGCCAAGTCCTCCTGGAATATGAAATCTGATCAGCAGAGAGAAGCCTTGGACCTGATAAAACACAGTGGACCAACACCAGCAGATGACATGGCTCCCCCAAATCATCAATGTTAAAAATGTTGCACTTCATTTGGAAATCAAAGTCCCAGAGTCTGGAGGAAGAGTGGAGAGGCACAGAATCCAAGTTGCAGGAGGTCCAGTGTGAAGTTTCCACAGTCAGTGATGATTTGGGGAGTCATGTCATCTGCTGGTGTTGGTCCACTGTGTTTTATCAAGTCTAAAGTTAGCGCGCAGTCCTCTACCAGGGAATTCTACAGCACTTCATGCTTCTCTCTGATGACCAGCTTTATGGAGATGCTGATTTCATTTTCCAGCAGGACTTGGCACCTGCCCACACTGCCAAATGTACCAATACCTGGTGTAATGATCATGGTATCACTGCTTGTACCAATAGCTGGTTTAATGATCATGGTATCACTGTGCTTGATTGGCCAGCAAACTCGCCTGACCTTAACCCCATAGAGAACTTGTGGGGTTTTGCCAAGAGGAAGATGAGAGACGCCAGACCCAACAATGCAGAAGGGCTGAAGGCTGCTATCAAAGAAACCTGGACTACCATAACACCTCAGCAGCGCCACAGGCTGATCCCCTCCATGTCACGCCGCAGTAATTTATGCAAAAGGAGCCCCAACCAAGTATTGAGTGCATACTATACTGTATACCATGTTTATTTACAAAAAAAAATGTTACAAATCACTTTAGGGTAAAAAACCCTCTGTACATGGGGATCTCCCCTAAATACTTACTTGGGCCCAATCTCAATCCAACACTGTGCCCGAGAGAAGATCAACTGACTCCACAAACCATACCATGCTATACAACGTGGATATAGGAATCTTCACTGCCAGCTATTGTATTCAGCAGCACTAGCCTAAATACAGTGGAGCTGGTAAAAAGTGTTTGCATTTGATAGGATGCAGCCACTGTTAGGCCTATAATTCTCCACTTGTCTCAGTTCATTTTTCAATCAATCCCTGCCAGGTGGTGCTCGCAGGACCCCCCAATGTTTGAATTTTTGCCAAATCAGCAGAATAAACCAAAATTTAGCCCGTCTATAGCCAGCCTTACAAAAGGGCGACAACAATGATAATTCAGAAAGATTGAGATCGACTTCGTACAAGAACAGCACTGATTATCCAATATAGCATCTTACATTTGGTTGGTTACTATGAGCAACATGTCCCCTCCCCTTTCATGCAGATTTTTGAAACCCATTCTGGAATCGATTTGAACCTTTTCGCTTCCAGAGCCGTTTTTGTATTTTTGCACATGATTAAAAATCATTTTCGGCCTGAAGATTACACAAAACCCCAAAACTTTATATATTTTCTGAAAGCAGACACCCTAGAGAATAAATTGTGGTAGTTCAATTTTTTTATGTCGCATGATATTACCGCAAAGGTCTAGGGAATGCAAAATTTCAGTAAAAAACAGAGTAAAGTGAATTCTAGTGCAAACAAAACGCAATAAACTATTTTTTGGTAAAATATAAAAGATGAGGTTGAACCAAATAAATAGATACCCAACATGTCTGACCTTAACCACTTGCCCCATGCAGATTTACTGCAGCAGGGCAGCTCGGGTGTGCATAATCACGTAGATCTATGGGATTATGTGCACGAGGTCACAAAAAAGATTGTGTTTTTTTCAAAATTGTCACTTTTTTGTTTATAGCACAAAAATCTAAAAACCGCAGAGGTGATCAAATACCACCAAAAGAAAGCTCTATTTGTGGGGAAAAAAAGAATGTCAATTGCATTTGTGTACAGCACCCCACAACCACGCAATTGTCAAAGTAACACAGTGCAGAATCGCAAAAAATGGCCTGGTCATTAAGGGGGGTAAAATCTTCCGGAGCTGAAGTGGTTACATTTCTGTTCCCCCGTGAAATGGCGACAAACTTCAGTATGCTATATTTTCTATAGGTGACGATTCGAGAGCCCCCTATAGGTATTAGCGTTACAGAGGAGGTCTTGTGTTAGAATTATTGCTCTCCCTCTGGCGTGCGTGGCGATATGTAACATGTATTGTAATCAACGTTTTCACGTGTAGGCGCCCCTGATGCATGCGTTTACATTTGTAAGTGCATTAAGTACCTGAAATAAATAAATATATGTGGGGGTGGGGATTTTACGTGCTCGGATGCAACTTTATTTATTTTTTTTAAAACACAAGTCATACCGGGCGCCGGTACCGGGGGGGGCGTGTTCCGCCCGATTGCTTTCACCTGACAGGCAGGAGGCTGCCTGTCAGTTTCACACACAATGCGGCCACCGGATTGTGTGTGAAACTCCCCACTGGCACCACCGTACAACGTACGGACCTAGCAGCAAAAGGGTTAAACAAGTTATTCTTTTACCCCAATTTTACATTTAAATTCTTTAGAACACCATGGTATGCCGTTATACTGTGCCCCATATGAAAAGCGCCTTGCATAAATCATACGTACCTGTTTTTGAACTGGCTCAGAAGTTCATAAAGCTTCTCAGTTTCTCCGCTGTCGTATAAATAATCTGCTTGCTCCTTCATGTCTTCAACTTAAAAATAAAAAAAGCAAACAATTAGGCCAGTGCAATCAAAAAAGACATTTTACTTTGTAATACAAAAAGATAAGCATATATTTATTAGTATTAAATAATTTTATAGGCCACAGCCACGATCTTGCAATACTGGAGTTTACACGGTGCCAGCTTTCTGTAAGGTCACCCCAGACACTGGCTGGTTGGTTGTCCAGAATCATAACCAATGACTCCAGTTTACATTGCACTCTAGATAATCACCTCCCCTTTACCCAAGTAGCTGAAAAATTGGATTTTTGATTTACCGTAAAAACCATTTCTCTGATGTTCATTGACGGACACAGCTCCTGATCTTCTTAACCATTGGGTTATACTGCCCCCATACAGGAGTAGGACACTAGGCATAAAAAAAAGTCTGGATACGCCTATGGGCAACTCCCAGAGGGTATACTCCCCCTCTCAGCTATAGGTACTCAGTTTTGTTACAATCAGTGTCAGAAGAATTACAACTCCACAGAGGGGTGGGTGCTGTGCAGTCAATCAACATCAAAGAAACTGATTTTACAGTTAAGTTAAAAATCCCATTTTCACTTTTGTTTATTGACCGACACAGCTCCTGATCTTCTCAACCATTGGGACGTCCCAAAGCAGTGTTAAGCATGAGGGGTGGGAACAGCGCAAAAGAACAACGCTAAACAATAGCCAACCAGGTAAACAGGAGCTCAACCAAAACAACTGGAGCCCATCCAAAAAGAACAATACACCCTCTCAAAGAGGATCAGGTCCTCTAAACAGCAGCCTGCAAAACTTTGCGGCCAAAGGAAGCAACTGCAGATGCCAACACATCCCAGTAGCATCAGGTCCAGGACCCGCATGCAAGTCCAGAGGGAGGACCATCTGCTGGACAGCAGGAGACCAACTGCAGCCTGCAGTATCTGGAGTTTGTCCAGAGGAAGAAGCACTCCGGTTAAGGCTGAGTCTAGAGTCAGACCCAAATAGTCCAGCTTTGAGGACGGAACCAGAGCAGCCTTCTGAAAATTCAGAGGAATTCCCTCAGAGTTTGTATGGTAATTTCCAGGTTTTCCACCAGAGCCGTAGGAGACCCCACTCGCAGAAAGAGGTTGTTTAAGTAGCCCAGTACCACTATCCCTCATTGGCGTAACAATGCTAGCACCGGGGTTACCACTTTTGTGAAGACCCGAGGAGCAGAGGCGAGGCCAAAAGGTAACTCGCCACAAACTAATAATGCTCCTCTCCCATGGCAAAGCAGAGGAAGCGCTGGTGACCAGCACATATTGGAACGTGAAGGTAAGCACCCTTGGCGTCGATAGAGGTGAGAAAATCCTCCTAATGCAGGGATGCCACCACCGTGCAAACAGACTCCATTCTGAATTTCTGCACCCACACAAAGCAGTTCAGCGCCTTGAGGGCCAGGATTGGATGCACCTTGCCTTCCTTCCTGGGAACTGTAAACAGGTTTGAGTAAAAACCATGAACAGCTTTGCGATGTCAGAACCGGGACAATAACCCCTTGAAGTAACAGGTCTTGTACTGCCCCAAGCAGACCCTGTAAGCGTTCCGGAGACAGGCGCAAGTTGGAAGGAAAGAACCTTGCCGGGGAGTAAGAGTGAAACTATCTAGTAGCCGGACCGCATGACTTCGTGGACCCACTTGTCTTGTACCAGGGAAGTCCACGGGTCCAGAAACCAGTGAAAACATCCCCCCCACCCTTGATACGGGTGAGAGCACACCTTCATGCTGAAGTAGCCTTGTCCGTGGATCTGGATAAGCCCACTCTCGACTTGCCAGACCAAGTTAGCGTGGATCCACTAGAGGCTCTGAACAACTTTGATCCCTTGTCAGTCGCCCCTGAGGGACCAAAAAACTTCTTATGAGACGAGAAGGATGGTCCACGTCTATGACAAGGGTCCTTGCCCTTACTAGTCTGCAGAAGAAAGGTACTCTTCCCCCCCGTGAGACCCTTAATGATGTCACCCAGTGTAGCTCCAAACAGGCGATCGCCTTGAAAATGAAGATCAGTCAAGGCCTTTTTAGAAGGCATCACAGAAAAACTGCAGCCCTTTGACCAACTGGTCTGCCAGCTCAGCAAAGGCAGGGAGGAGCTGCTCCCCCTCCATGTCACAGCATAAAAGCTTAGCCCACTCAGAGTTTGCGACACCAGTGCAATAGTAAATACTGGTCTCAGTGCCGAACAAACCAGGGTGTACATATTGCGGGCAACAGCCTCTGCCTTCCTGTCAGCCGGGTCCTTAAAGGCAGGGGACTCCTCAACAGGAACCATGGTTGCTTTATTCAATCTGGAGACTGGAGGGTCCATCACAGGTGGAACAGTCTACTTCTTAACCAGTTTACAACCGCCCGCCGCAGATGTACTGCGGCAAGCAGCCGCTCCCAGGCAGATCGCCATACATGTACGGCGCTCGCCCCCGCTCGTCAGTGGGGAAGCCGATGCAGCGGGCAGGCGGCTCCGATTGCCACCTGACACCCGCGATCGTTCCCTGCTGAGAGGGAAGGACGGGCAGCTCCTTAATATAAGATCACATGTCTCTATGGTCATGTCAGTTAGGGGTCCGATCTGTCCGCCGCAATGTCGCAGTCCCCGCCATTATCGCAGATTGCCGCCATTACTAGTAAAAAAAAAGAAAAAAAAAAAGCAAACAATAAAAATTACATAAATCTTTCCTGTAGTTAGTAGACGCGATAACTTTTGCGTAAACCAATCAAAATACGTTTATTGTGATTTAACCAAAAATATGTAACAGAAAACAAATTGGCCTAAAATTTTGATTTTTTTTTTTTTTTAGAATGTCATATAGCAGAATGTGAAAAATATTTTTTTTTTTTTTCAAAATTGTCGCTATTTTTTTTGTTTATTGTGCAAAAAAATAAAAAAATCGCACAGGTGATCAAATGCCACCAAAAGAAAGCTCTATTTGTGGGGAAAAAAGGACATCAATTATATTTGGGTAAAGTGTCGCACAACCGCGCAATTGTCCGTTAAAGTAACAGTGCCGAATCAGGAAATGGGCAAATCCTTCCGGTCTTAAAGTGGTTAAGAAGGGACTCATCGTGGTACCGCATAGCAAATTCACTTAGGGACCACAAAGGGACGTTTTGGCTGTTCCCACTCTTTAGAGACAATTTTGACAAAAAAGGTGGGGAAAGGAAACACCTTTGCCGTTCTGGATGGCCTGTAAGTGCCAAAGGGAACCAACGCCTCCGTCGCAGCTTTAGCTGCGTCCTCCATTTTTAAGATCTCATGCACAGATACAATCAGTGCATCCACCAGCGCCTTTTTGTGCGCAGTTGCTGAAGTGGAGGAATCATGCTCACTATCTGAAAACTCAGGGCGCGCGGTCGCAGACCCAGTAGAGTGACCCACGTCTGCTTTTTTGCTAGTCTGTCATCCAAAAACCACCTTCACCCGGGACACAAGGGCTCCAGGACCGCCATCGGTGCATGGATGGGACCCAGGGGACTCTGCAGCCTCTGAGAGGGGATAAGGTGGGGAAATGTGCTCCAAAGACTCATGGGTCAATAGGGGGACCCCACAAAAAAAGGTTTAAAAAAAAAAAAACACTGCTAAGGGACACCCCCACCGCTCCGGAAGCACCACTCGGTTGCCAGTAACAGGGTACCTAATCAGTCCTCAGCAGAGAGGGAGAGGACCCCACCAGACTCACCACCCACCACCCAGCCACCAGGATAATCTGCACTCCACGTGCGACAATCAGAAAGTGAAAAGATCCAGGAGTCAGCGCGATGAGGAGGAGCTCCAACCGCCAAAATAGTCGCCCACAGGGCTCCACTGTAATGCGCACCGCTATTTTAAATGGCAAACCACCGTAAAATAGCTGCCAGACTACACAAACATGGTCGCTGTGCCTTGAGTACACAGGCTACAGTAAAATGGCCACCATGCGTGGCACCACAAGGCTCCCAGGGACCCAGGAAGGAACTCTAGGCCTCAGAATATGGGACAGGCAGGAAGGGGGGCCCCTGGCAGGAGCCCCCACCAGGTACAGCCCCACAGCCGATCGCCCGGTCGCCAGCAGCGCACCTCTACCCCCCCCCCGCCCCCAGCACACCACCCTGCCCCCACCCCAGGTGGTGGGCCCAGCCACCCCACAGCCCCAGTGTCAGGGGAAGGGAAGGGATATGGGGGGGGGGCGATATGGCCCACAGGGACCACCAGACCGATGAGGGGGTGCCTAACAGGAAGGAGGGGAAACCAGGGGTCCGACCGTCCCAAGGAGGGGGCCATGACCATCCCAAAACCCTCCAGGGGGAGAGGGGGGGGGGACAGTTACTTACCATACCAGGAATCAGGCAGGCACCATTCCAGACAGAATCTCCTCTCCGTCAAAATGGGGGGGGGGCTGTCGGCCAGGAGGAATGCTGTGACCCAGGCCGAGACACGCTGGGCAGACTGGGATTACCACTGGATCTAGATTATTAAAGCCCGACGCACAGTCCAGCAGTCGATTGTAGATCTCACAGGAAAAAAAAACAGGAGGAAAAAAAAAATCTATCTAAAAAGAAAAAATTTACAGGACCAGAGATCCCAGCAAGGAACTAGGTCCTTACTCCTGACTAGGTAGAAAAAGGCAGAAAAAAAAACTGAGTACCAATAGCAGAGAGAGGGAGTATATTCCTGGGACTGCCCATAGGCGTAGTCAGTCTTTTTTGCCTAGTGTCTTACTCCTGTAAGAAGCAGTAAAACTCAATGGCTAAGAAGATCAGGAGCTGTGTCCGTCAATGAACGAAAGAGAAAATACTTTTATCCCTCTGGATAATTTCTTTTAAATATCCCAGTAATATCCTTTGTGAGAATAAATACCTAAAAGTTATAACACCTTGCTAAAATCACAAAAGAAAAAAAAAAATCACCATATAAAAATAGAATTTTTGTAAAATCTTACCGTAAAAGTCTTTTCTCAGTCCTCTGACAGTCGTCGCCGCTCTTAATTCATTACGATTGGGTAATGGCTGTGCACTCTAGGAGTAAGCTAGGCAGTTATTAAACAGTTAATAACAACAGGTTTTTTTAACCAGACACACCTCTAGGGGGCTGTCCTACAGACATTATCCCTCAGCTACTTCCTGTATCTAATCAGTTTCATAGCAAGCAGTACCGCAAGGAAAACACAACCCCATATCTCTAAAAATACACACCAGAGGGGCGAGGGCGACGACTGTCAGAGGACTCAGAGAAAATAATTTTACGGTAAGATTTTACAAAAATTCTATTTTCTCTTACGTCCACTGACAGTCATAGCCACTCTTAATTCATTACAATTGGGATGTCCCAAAGCAGTACCATGTGTGAGGGGTGGGGAAAAAATGCAACCATCAAGAGGTAACGAAGGCCACCCTAGGCAAAAAACATTGCCCTTAAAAAGGAACTGGAAAAAAAACAGGACCACAAAAAACCAAAGTAGAGCCAAAAAACTCTTCAAACAACTGCCGCACTTAAAACCTTTGTGGCCAAAAGAAGCATCCGAGGATGCCAAAACATCAAGTTTGTAAACTTTGCAAAGGTGTGCACAGACGACCAAGTCGCCGCCTTAGACACCTGAGCCACAGAAGCCCGACGGCGAAAAGCCCAAGAGGCACCGATGGCCCGAGTGGAATGAGCCTTTACAGGGAAAGGAGGAACCTGACCCTTAACGGAATAGGCCTGAACCACAATATGTCTGATCCATTTTGAAATGGTCGCTGCGGACGCAGCTAAGCACTTCCGAGTTCCCTCAGGAAGAACAAACAAGGAATCAGATTTTCTGATAGACTCCGTAACAGATAGGTAAAACCCAATAGCCCGTACCACAGCTAAAGAATGCAAGGCCACTTCTTTAGGATGCTCAGGCTTAGCACAGAGCGAAGGCAGAACAATATCTGCATTAAGGTGGAAGGAAGAGACCACCTTGGGCTAAAAACGACTAGTTTAGTCGCAAGACTACCTTGACCCTATGTAGCACCAGGTAAGGTGAACGGCAAGACAAGGCTGCCATCTCGGACACTCTGCGAGCAGAGTCCCCTTCTGGGATAAAACAGGCAGAGGAATATCTCTGACGTCCTCAAAAGGAGGTCGTTGCAAAACTGACAACACCAAATGCAAGACCCAAGGAGGCACCGGAGCCTTCCTTGGGGGAGCCAAATGACGCACCCCCTGAATGAAAGTGCGAAGCAACGGATTGGTCGCCAGGGGGCGCTGGAAAAGGACGGCCAAAGCCGACAACTGGCCCGCAATCCTGGCCAGCGTAAACGCTGATCTACCCCTTCCCGCAGGAAGGCCAAGACCTTCGCTACTGAGAAAACCCCGCAAATCACACCAAGCAAAATAGGCTTTCCAGGTGCGATAATAAATCTTCCCGGAAACCGCTATCTGAGCCTTCAGCAATACAGGGATGACCGCAGTCGGAACAGCCACGCCGGTAAAGCCAGTGACCATAAAGCAGGATGGAAGATCCGCCCCTGAGACAGAAGATCGTCTAGCAATGGTAGCCGCCAAAGGAGGTTTGACGGCCATTTGTATGATGTCTATGCACCACGACCGACGTGGCCAGTCTGGGGCCACCAGAACCACCGAGATTTGTTCCGAAGCCACTTGGCGAAGGACCCTGGATACCAGTTGAATCGGAGGGAAGGCATACATCACTCGATACTGATGCCAAGGAATCACCAACGCGTCCGTGGCGTCCGCCAGAGGATCGCGTGTTCTGGACACAAACCTTGTCAGTTTGTTGTTTGGCCGGGACGCAAACAGATCCACGTCCGGAGTCCCCCACCGGGTACACAGCAGCCGGAATACTTCTGGATGTAGGGACCATTCTCCCCAGTCCAGGGCTTGGCGGCACAGGTAGTCCGCCTGCCAATTCCCCACACCCAGAATGTGAGCGGCAGAAATTGCCGGGACATGCGTTTCGACCCAATTTTGAATCTCTATCACCTCTAAGGGCGCCAGGGCACTTCTGGCGCCCCCTTGGTGATTGATGTAAGCCACTGCCGTGGCGTTATCCATCTGTACTCGGACCGGACAGCCCCGAAGTTGGGAAGTCCACCAGAACAAGCAAAGCTTTGTCGCTCGAAGTTCCAACACGGTCAGTGGGAGTGAGGCCTCCCCATGGACCACCAACCTTGGGCAGACAACCTGCCCAGTACTCCACCCCAGCCCAAAAAGGCTGGCATCCGTGGTTACCACTGTCCATAGCATAGGCCGGAATAACCAGCCCTGAGTCAAGGCTTGTGATTTAAGCCACCACAAGAGGTCTAGTCTCACTTGATGACTGAGAACAAAAATATTCAGAGACCGAGGGGTAGTCATGGTACTCACCAGTCCAGCGAATGTGGGCACCACTCTGCGACAGGAAACCTCCCACCCTGAGTGGGGGTGCCGTCAGCCAAAGGGGATGCTAGCAACGCGCGGGCGTACCGCAGTTGAGATATCCCAGCGAAGATAGCAACTTTTCAGGCTCATCCCTGATGCCAGGGACACTGTCGTTTGCGAGGACTGGGCGTACCAATAACCTGCTAACGCTCGATGGCAGGCTGGGAGTCCGTAAGGTTCTATAACAACCAGTGCGAGGCCCAGATCTGAAAACGCTGTAGTCTTCTAAAGTCTGACTAACTAAGCGAAGGAGAAAATAAAAAGCTATCTTTTTAAAAGAAAAACACTTTTGTAGAGAGAAAACATAAAAAGAAGAAAAAAGCTGAGACCTAAGTCTCAGCCAGGGAAACCCAGCCTGCTCCTGAGCTAGGCAGCAGAAAACTGATTAGATACAAGAAGTAGCTGAGGGATCATGTCTGTAGGACAGCCCCCTAGAGGTGTGTCTGGTTAAAAAAACCTGTTATTAACTGTTTAATAACTGCCTAGCTTACTCCTAGAGTGCACAGCCATTACCCAATCATAATGAATTAAGAGCGGCGACGACTGTCAGAGGACGTAAGAGAAAACATTTTACAGTGATTGATGGACTTTTTGTTTATTAGGAATATATATATGGTTTAGGGTAGACGTTAAAGAATTTGTCTCACCTATGCGAGTTATTTGTGATTTGAGCGTGGTGTTATGACTTTTTTTTATTTTATTCTCATGAGGGATAGCCAAAATGATATTCGAAAGAACATGGTTGATGAATGCCCAAGAAAAGGAATTGTCGTTAGCAGGTTAACCATATTTGTTTTGGAATGGGCAAGGGGATTCCACTAGCCAAGCTCTCTTTGCCTGATCACAGTAGTAGAAGAACCTATTTTACAGGAACAATCTGCAATGTGCAGTAACTTACAGCAGCCAGTCCAGATTCACCTCTCACAGATCGGACTACAATTAACTAAAATCCAACTGGTTGCCATAAATAACTGCACTTTGTACTTAATCACTGTTCTCTGCTTTGCCCTGTCTAAACCTATTAGTGTGCCATTAGGAAAAAAAAAAATGGAAGGTTTTAAAAAAGTGAAACGATAAGAGGAATGATGCATTGTTGCGTGCTTCATTGACTGCTATGGGGTTCTTCTTGGCAAGTGGATCTTAAGACGAAATTATTTCAAGTTTGGGCAAACACCAGGTTTTCTAGTCAAGTTTAGTCTATTGAGAAGGTAATTGCCATATTTGTGTACTGAAACCTGATAACACGACGTCTGCTCATTGTTCAAATTCCCACAAATAAAATACCTTTAATGCTGGCGTATACAACGGCATGCTTGCACTTCCATCGGTATGATTCAATGGCCAGGAACGAGAGAGATGACACAACCAGGCCTTTCTCCAACAAGGTCAACTTTGCTGGGATCTGTTGTGGAAGACAAAATGAATCAACCAATATCATGTCCCAATTTCCCATAACTTTAAAGAGAGTAGACACTAATGGGTAGCTGAAATCAGAATCTATATTGCTGGATGGTTATTTTTAGCACAGCCTTTACTTTCAGGGAAAACCTGTTTTGGGAGTTTGTTTTTTGTTTTTTTGCTTTTTAATTTACTTATAAAAACGGACAAGACAGCCCCCATTGAAGCCTGAAGGCCATACACTGCTGACATTCTGTCCATTTCCTGCTGGATTGGATGAAATGTGAGCACCGTTTGGCCCTGCTGGCACTGTTAAGCAGTTCACAGTTCAACAAAAGCTCAATCAACTTTGGTTGAAGGAGTCAGTAAAAAAAAAAAAACTGTCAGCTGAACAGGGTCTGCATCCAATCAGATGCAGGCACTATTCAGGTATTCTGACAGCCTGCACCGCTTGTAGCCTGGTGGGTGGATTTGTCCATCCACAAGGTTAACGTAATTGGTGGATCTGTTCGATTTTAGCTGAACAAAAAAAATATAAGTCCAGTTTAACAGTAACCTATTGCGACAAGGAGATAATAACTAAACAAAAGTGCAGCTTTGTGTCCCAGGTTTGGGGGTGAATTATAAGATCCTAACTGCCTAAATGCCTGTTCCTGGCTGCTTCTCTTTAAAGAACCTTAACATGAAAACAAATCCCCAGTAAATTTACATAATGGTACATGGTATTTCTTTTATGGATTGTAAATAAAATATACAATGTACGCAACAATACATTTGCATTTTCCTGTGTTTTTGCCCTTTATTAAAGCCAATGTTTCCTGTCACTTTAACCACCTCAGTACCGCACTATAGCCGTGGACATCCTCCCAGAGCACACTGCCCAGGTGCACTCTGTCACCACTGTGTCCTTAGGACACAGCTGATCACAGATCAAGGTAAAGGGCCAATCACAGCCTCCCTTTACCATGTGATCAGCTGTGTCCAATCAAAGCTGACCACATGTAAACAAAGTTGCCAGTTATTAGCATTCCTTTCCTCATGCGCAGTCACTGTGTGAGGAATGGAGAGCCGATAAGCAACAAGGCTGACAGGGCACATTTTACACTGATAATCAGTGCCTTGATGACCAGTGCCACCCAGTCAGTGCAGTCTCGTCAGTGCCTCCTCACCAGTGCCCATCAGTGCAGCCTCATCAGCGCACATCAGTAAAGAAAATTTACTGATTTGCAAAACAAAGTAAGAAAAACTTTTCTTCTACAGAATTTTTAGTGTTTTTCCTTTTGTTTAGCAAAAAAAAAAAAAAAAAAAAAAACCCAGTGGTGATTATTTACTAGGAATTAAAAGGAAGCTCTACTGTATAGGTCGCAAAAAAAAAAATGATTAAAATGTTATACGGGTACAGTGTTACATGGCCGCGCAATTGTCATTCACTGTGACACCACTGAAAATTGGCCTGGGCAGGAAGGGGGGTGAATGTACTCAGTATTGAAGTGGTTAAACAGTTCATCTGGACCGAGCTGTACAGTACACAGTGCTGGGTTCCATCTGTGGAAGAGCCTTCCCCTCACACAGCCCAAACAAAATAAAGTCGGTATTTTGTGAATGAATACAAAGCATCCTCTGATAGTTAAGGCAGAGGGATGTCATGGCTCTGACTCAGCCAATCCGAAGAGGCTTTGTATTCATTCACATAGAGGCTCAGCCTCTGACTGTGCTGCTGATAGCCTGAGCCAGCCGCTCCTGCCCCCTCCAGCCTGGCACTCCAGTGGGCACTGGAGGGGCAGAACAGAGAGCCAGTGACTGACAGTCACCGCACTCTGCCCAGTGAAGAGTGAGTATGGAGCGATAAGCGGTCATGTAATCACTTAGTTCTCAGTCTTAGAGGCAATAGGGGACAGATGCAGCATTGAATTAATGTTGCATCCACCTTTTTTCGAAACCTATACATCTGTTTTGATTTGTGCATTGCCTTACACTTTAGGGTCCTGGAATGTAGTGAACTATTTTATTGTGGAAATCAATAAAAGTCAGACACAGGTTAAAAGCAGAAGAAGTTTGTACGTATGGTATTTCTACAGGATTCTGTGTTTTGGCTGGAGCTCTGCTTTAAGTGATTATATTCCAATACGGTTTTCTTAACACGAAGATCTAAGTTCCACACATACCAGACATGCAGCATGCGGAACTGCAAGAAATTTGTTACACAAAACAGAATACTTTGAGATAGGGGTGAGTATGGAATTTAAAAAGATCAGCCTGTACAAGATAAAGAGGTTTATAGAGCAGGGTATCCCATTTTATACATGTTCCTCCTATTTATATTGTAGCATGTACATTTGTTTCCCCCTAAATTAAAGCCAACATGTGGACAGTATTGAAACAATAAATGATGCCCTCCACACTCAACAAATGATAAAAGCTCTAACTCCAGACTGTATAACAACCATGGCTGCCCCATACATACAATGGAGAAATGAGTGTAGACACAAAGTGACAGGAAGAGGTTAGTGGCAGAATCACCAAGTAAACAAAGGGTAAAAAGTCTTAAAGAAATACTCCTCCACATCCAGGGACTGGCAAATACATTTTTGGTTTTGTGTTTAGATAAACTTTAGGTTTAGTTAGCCAGTCAGGGACTATGCCTAAACACAGATTCACGCCATCAGCAAACATGTGAGTTATGCCTGGACAGTCAGTGACACACGATCTCTGACTGGTTACTATGTGCCAATACTGGGGAATCCATCTATTGGTCATCACTACTGAAATATCGCTGACAGATAGTTTGTAAAAACCTATTACCTAGTAAATCATTATGTTTGAAGATGTCAGATCCTCCATTATAAAAGGCACAGGATAGTGATTCCCCTTACTTTTCCAAACTAAGTTTGCCTAGAGCGACGTTTAGGAGCAGAGGGTCATGGTAAAGGGTCGCCATGTTCTGTGTCATACATTACTAGATTGCTCTTCTATGCTTATCTCTTGTTATCAGGGGAACCTTTAAACTTCAAAGATGCTCCAAAGATAACAGAGGTTACAGCATGCAACTTCTGACAATACTGACTTTTTAGGCATTTAAAGTCATATCCACACTCCAAAAATAAAATTAGCAGCTTATCAGTTCCTAAATGTAGCGGCTGCAGGTTTCCTTTTTTCAGGCTTTTCTCTTTTTAACCTGGCACTCCTGCAGATAACACTGTCCTGTCCACTGTGTTTATGGGGAGATTCATAGTTGTCAACAAGGATAGACTTCAAACAAGTCTACCTTTCTTCATCACCATTACATAGAGGATTGATGGAATTAAAGCAGAGTTCCGGCCTCTGAAACTATTTTTCACTAAAAATACCCCCGGGACAGTCAGGGCTAGTGCATTCCACAATGGATAGCCTCTGAACTGTCCCGGGTCGCACTTACCTTTTAGAAGAAATACTTTCCTTGAAAATTTCTTCTCCAGCGCTGCTATCTCAGGTGTGGGCAGCTGAAGCCAGCGCGTCCTCGTCTGCGTCCTGTTCGGTCCCACAATGCCCTGCACCGGCCCCGCTCGTCACTTCCGGGGCAGGCGTGTCATCCCTGCACAGCTTCTAGGCATGCCCAGAAGCAGTTTAGCAGGGAATGACGCACCTGCACCCGAACTGACGAGCGGGGCCGGTGCAGGCGCATTGATTCCTGGGAGCGATGACGTTCAGCTCCCAAGCAGGAAGTGACGGCGCGGGCCGGGGCCACAGAGGGAGAAAGTAGAAGAAAGGTGAGTATATTTTCTTCAATATCAAGGTAATTAATTGAAAAAATAAAAAAAAAAAATCGGGACTATCCATTGTTTTTTTTTTAGGTGACAACTGAGCAAGCGGATGGCCCAAAGTGTATTTTGAGATACTTTCTGTACATGCCGAAAATGTTTAGTTTAGCTGGTGACACTTTCCAGTAGCATCCATATTTAATCACCAAGGATTTCTATACTTCTGCATAGGAGGATGGAATTGGAATGCAACCTTTGCCTGTCTACCCAATGCACCCTCATTGACATTAACTGAAAATCTGACAAGCAGTCCATTTTCAGCTGGATATGATGTAATAATTATGAGGCACTACTGACCGAGGGTAAAGAGATTGTAAAGTCTCGTCTTTTTCCTAAAAAAGTGACTAACATGTTATATTTATTTGCTTTGTTGCAGTGGATTTGCTTAGAGCAGCCTGGATCCTCCTCTTCTCAGGTCCCCGCTTCTGTGCTCCTGGGCCCTCCCCCCTGGTGAGTGTCCCCATAGCAAGCTCTTGCTATGGGGGCACCCGAGCAGAGTCACAGCTCCCTGTGTCCATTCAGACACGGAGCCCCAACCCAGCCCTGCCCCCTCTCTCCCCTGATTGGCTAGCTGACTTTGATTGACAGCAGTGGAAGCCAATCAGGAGAGAGAATCTCAGACAGCTGAGACACTCGTGGATATCGCTGGACAGAGAGGGACCTTAGGTAAGTATTAGGGGGGGCTGCTGTACACAGAAGGCTTTTTATCTTCATGCATAGAATGCATGAAGATAAAAAGAAACTTTTGCCTTTACAACTCATTTAATCATGGGGAAAGTGATTGGAAAACCTTATCCTATTGGTTTTGTTTTTGTCTCTGATTAAGTCAGCAATTGAAGCAACATGCCTTCCCCACCCAACCCCCGGGCCATGAGGTAAAATGATTGGTCTCACTGTGCTGGAGGCTGCTGTCATTATTCCCAGAGGGCAGTTGAATAGTGGCGCCCAGTGTCTGGGAGAATCACATATACAAGAAAGTGGCCTGCAAAAACAAGCTTAAAAAAGATAATAATTGTTACAAAAGATTTTGTAGATAAAAGGTGGCCAGAACAACAAATTGTTGAGCTGGAATTTTTTTTTAGGATGTTCTCCGCCACAAATTTTTGCAGATTTTTTATGTAAGAAAATCGGGGGTAGGAGGTGGGTGCTTAGCAACATGTTACAACCTAAATACAACCAATTAACATGTTCCTGAAGGTGAACTTAAAGCGTTTGTTACCCCAACACTTCATATTTCTGATACGTGCCTGCTGTACCATGTACTTCTATGAAAAAGTATCCTTTGCGTGAAATCCCGGGTGATCCCGCCACAGTCCCTCTGCTTTCCTATGAAAACTCACCACACTAAGCAGGAGAGCACAGCGTGGTCAGTACTCTAGCTATGCTGGGAAATCAGTGTACTCTCCTCCAATGATCAGACTTCTCCTGACACGCCCCCACTGCACAGCTATTTACTGGGAAGCTCAGTGTGCTGCTGCTTCTTCTCCCCCCATCTCTTATGCAGCTGTGAACAGAGGGAATGTAATCACTTATTAAAAAAAGGGGAAAAGGTATTTAAAATAGAAATGAAAGGTAAAACATTGTATAGATATATTTAAAAAAAACATTATGAATTGAATAGGTTGCTTACAAGGTGATTGTTTACAATCGGTTTATAAGGCCCGGTTTGCGTTTTTCAGCCCATAAAATGCTCATCTGTAAAAATCCAAAACGCCCAACAATCAAAATCCCAATCATTTCAATGGCCCCTGTTCACATCTGAGCGTTTTGTCCCCTGAAGCAAAACGCCTGTAGCTCAAAAAAAGTACAGGAGCTTCTTTTTGGGCTGTTAAAGAGCTGTTCTGGTCCCATAGGAAAGCATTTAAATGCCGTTATCGGCGTTTCACTGGCGTTTTTCAAACACACAGGTGTTCTCCACCCCTTTTACCACACCCATTTTTTTACATAAATCAAAATGGCTGCAAAAAATGCCCCAAAAAAATGCTCATAAAACGCCCAACAAACACCAGAGAAACGCCCAAAAAACGCTCTAAAATAGGCCTACAAAAACGCCCCAAAAAACGCCTGAAACCGATACGCTCAGGTGTGAATGCCTGATAGTTACATTGTTTCAGCTTTGACCAATGTAAACATGTAAATCTCATACCTGAACTCCTGCTGTGTAAGATGCAAATGACTGCAGTAATGGGCACTACCACAGTGATAGCAGTGAGCTTCTGGGTCCTGTGCTAAGGGGCTTAACGTCTGTAAAGTAACCACAGGGGGGTCATTCGCTCGGCACTGCTGCCATTTACAGAACGCCTTGTACTTTTTCAATGAATACAAGTCGTTCTTTGATTGGAGGAGGTGGAGATCAGGACATCACTACCTACTATGCAGAGGAGAAGCCACTTGGCACACAAGATCGCTGCTATAACTGTAGTAGAGCTTACACAACGATCGCTCAGGTATAAGAGCTACATACTGTGCTTACATTGGTCCAAGCTGGAACAATGAAACTATGCAATAAAAATCATACCTAGAGTTCAGCTCTAAATATTTCTGTGCTATATGCCCATTTCTACGTTTCTCTCCCCCCCCCCCCCCCCCACCACTTTTCCTGAGCTCCTCTGTCTGATCGTGGACCATGGCAGAGCTGCAGCCAGTTGCAAGGGTGGCAATACACAGAGAGAGAGAAACTGAGAGAAACGTGTTCCTCCCTCTCTGTGACCCCGGAAGCGACAAGGATTTCATCACTTCCGTTTTCAGCTCTTTTTCTACCTGGCCATTAGCGCCAGGAAAGCAGCCAATTAGACCGATCTGTGTCTGTGATCTGTGTGGAGGCCAGAGGAGAGATTTGGGGTCTAATAGACCTCCCATCTCTCCACAAAAAGAGGACCTTTCATGGCCCCGGCTGTCACAAGGGATGTTGCTCATCCCTTGTGACAGCATTAAAAGTACAAAAAAAAAAAAAAACCATTAACCACTTGCCGACCGCCGAAAGAGTATTTACTGCGGCAGTCAGCCCCCTACAGGCAAAACGACGTAGGGCTAAGTCGCTCACCTATGAGCCTCTAGGGGGCAAGCACGCACCGCCGGAAGGCGCGCTCCCGCCCCTACTCGTTCACTAACATCCCCGCGTGAGTGACCGGTGGCTGTCATTCTCCCTGATGTACTGCAGAGATCATACGATCCTGCTATGTAGGATCGTATGTCTCTGTGGTTACATTACAAGCCACGCACCCCCACAGTTAGAAACAGGGATACATTTAACCCACGGATCACCAATAAAATTAACCCCTTCCCTGCCAGTGTCATTTTTTACAGTAACAGTGCATATTTATAGCACTGATTACTGTAGTAATGTCACTCACTGGTACCCCCAAAAGTGTCAGTTAAGGGTCCGATCTGTCCGCCACAATGTCGCAGTCCCGCAAACAAAAAAATAAATAAATAAATATCGCAGATCGCCGCCTTTACTAGTAAAAAAAAATAAATAAATAAATAAAAATGACAAATCTTTCCCGTAGTTAGTAGACACAATAACTTTTGCGCAAACCAATTAAAATACGCTTATTGCAATTTTTTTTACCAAACATATGTAGCAGAAAACAAATTGGCCTAAAATGTTTAAAAATTTTGATTTTTACATTTTTTTGGGGGGGGGGGGGGATTTCATATAAAAAAAAAATTTAAAAATATTGTTATTTTTTCAAAATTGTCACTTAAGTGGTTAAACGGTATACAAAAAAAAAAAAAAAAATACTTTAATTGTGCAGAATATCGGCACCTAATATCAGCTATCGGCCCTGAATAAACAATATTGGTCGATCCCTAGTTTTAGATAAAATAAATAATAATAAAAGAAAAAAAAATGTAAAGTGCCCCCATGCTTATGCACAAATGAGAACACAAAAGTCCTGCACCTCCAGACCTAAACCCTATTGAGCATCTGTGGGGCAACCTCAAATGGAAGGTGGAGGAGCACAAGGTCTCAAACGTCCAACAGCTTTGTGATGTCGTCATGGAGGAGTGGAAGAGGACTCCAGTGGCAACCTGTGAAGTTCTGATGAACTCCATCCCCAAGAGGGTTAAGGCAGTGCTGGAAAATAATGGTGGCCACACAAAATATTGACACTTTGGGCCCAGTTTGGACATTTTTCACTTAGGGGTGTACTCACTTTCGTTAGCCAGAAGTTTAGAAATGAATGGCTGTGTGCTGAGTTATTTTGAGGGGACTGTAAAGTTACACTGTTATACAAGCTGTACACTCACTACTTTACATTGTAGCAAAGTGTCATTTCTTCAGTGTTGTCACATGAAAAGCTATAATAAAATATTTACAAAAATGTGAAGGGTGTACTTACTTTTGTAAAATACTGTATGTAAAGGGTGATCACACCACGCTTGTGAGGTATGGTCACGAATGTCAGAGCAAGAGCAGGAATTCTAGTGCCAGACTTCCTGTATATCTCTAAACTGGTAACCAGTAAAGGCATTTAAAGTGTTGCCTATGGAGAATTTTAGGTACCGTAGTTTGGCACCATTCAATGAGTGTACGCAGTTATAAAGCGTGACATGTTAGGCATCTATTTACTTGGCGTAAAATTTTTCATATTTTATCAAAAAGTTAGGTATTATATTGTTTGTGTTTGCAATAAAATGTATTAACCAGTTACGGACCGCCCGTCGCATTTATACTGCAGCAGGCAGCCCCTTCTGCACGAACCGACATCGGTCGCATGTCTGGTGCTGGGAGGGGGGGGGGGGGAGCAGCTGGGCCAGGGGCTGCGATTGCCGTCGGCCATCCGCGATCGCTCCCCACTGAGAGAGACGGACGGACAGCTGTTGTAAACACAGCTGACCGTTGTTCTCTCTGAAATGATCACAGAGTGCCTGTGATCCTTCTATATAGGGTGTCACGCCGAGTAAATAGATACCCAACATGTTACGGTTTAAAATTGCGCACACCCGTGGGATGGCGACAAACTACGGTCAATAGAAATCTCAATAGGTGACGCTTTAAAAATTTTTAACGGTTACCAGTTTAGAGTGTAGCTCTTTTTTTTTTTTTTTAATTATTGCTCACACTCTGGCGATCGCGGCGATACCTCACATATGTGGTTTGAACAGCGATTTAATTTGCGGCTCGACTTCCATATGCGTTTTCTTTCGTGCGCGAGCTAACGGCAAAAAAATTTTTTTTTTCTATTTTATTTTATTAATTTAAAAAAAAAAAAATCTGATCACTTTTATTGCTGTTACAAGCAATGTAAACATCCAGTGTGACACCAATATGCAGTGACAGGTACTCTTTATGGAGGGATCTGGGGTGTAAAAGACCCTAGACCCCTCTTCTACACTTCCATGTATTCAAAACACCGCAAACGGCATTTTTGAATTTGCTGCCTTTAGCAGCAGAGTAACATGGACGCCGCCTCCGGGTTACGTCATCGGAGACCCGATCAAAGCCGCTTCCGGCTTTGATCAGGACTCCATCCAGCCCGCGGACGACCCGGCTGGGTGCTTGGGTCTCCTGGTGGGACAGGAGACACGGGCAAAGCCGCGGAAGGCGGTGGGGGGGGGGGGGAACGTCCCCTCCCGCTCGCCGGGGTAATGACTGAGCTGGAAAGCCGAGCGCCGGCTCTAAACAACGGTACTGGGGTGATGCCTCTAGCTAGAGTCATCACCCCGGTATAACACCGCAGTCAGCCGACGTACCCCTACGTCACTTTGCGGTAAGTGGTTTTGGTAATGCACTAGGTGAGTGCGCCTTGTCCGTTTGTTTTTGTAGTATCACATTGGATTACCCAATTTGGGGTTGCTGCTGTTCATCTTCCATCTAACGACAGAGGACCTCACAGCGCTGGAAGCGACTGCTTGCTTTGGTGTAACTACGTTTTTGACTGGAGTTCTACTTTAATGATGGTTTATTCCAGTATATACCGTATACACCAGAGTTTGTAGCACTTGCACACAAATTAATTCATACACTTATGGGTGGGGGTTCACCAAAGACATGTAGAGCACATTTTGGCCTAAATTTATTAAGAGATTTATTATGTTACTGGAAATGTGTTATAGCAGAAAAAAAATTATATTTTTATATATATATATATATATATACACACACACATTTTTTTTTTCGGTCTTTTTTCATTTGCAAAGAATAAAAAAAATTGGAGAGGTGACCAAGTACCAACAAATGAAAGCTACATTTGTGTAAAAAAGAAAATGTTTTATTTGTGTACAGTGTTGCATGACGGCGCCATTTAAAGTAGCGCAGTGCTGAATAGCAATAAATGGACGGGTCATGAAGGGGTTGATCACTATACGTGAGGGTTGTCACCTCGTCCCTTTAATCCAGGACACACAATAATCACACAGGTTCTGTGGCTGATTAAGGTGGTAATTAAACTCACTTGGTGCCTTATGTGTATTATATCACCCTCACAACCTGTGTATTTATATGTGTCCTGAGGTGACAAGGATGAGGTGACAACCCTACTATACAGTCCTCGTATTACACTGAGGGGGTCCGGTGATAGGATGGTATTGCTGTGGATGTAGTGCTGGGAGCTCCCTCATATCTGTTCTATACTCACTACCAACCCATAACACCCGCACCGAGCCCGCTCACCTGGGTGTGTGCAGCCCTGGAGTAGCTCCTGCCGGTGGACCGGGTGAGCGGAGTGTGAAGGCTCTGTCTCCAGCTCCGCACAAAGCTCCTCAACCCGGCTGCCATCGTCCTGTCACTCTGCTACCTACAAACTATACTCACTTCAAATTCAACTCTCATTCTCTGCTACACTGTAACTCATATCCCCGCCCTCTTCCGCAACTCATTCCCCACTTCCGTCCGGGCTGCCAGCCGCGTCTGTCTTTATTTCCGCCACACATTTCCTCACTTCCGCCGGGAGGCCAACCAGTTGAGTCATTTCCAACACACAGCCAACCACATCCATCATTTCCGCTGTCCTGCCTGGTGTTCTGTGTCGGACCCGTGAAAAAATCGGACCTCGTCACTTCCGGTCATGGGAGTCTCAAGTGCGCATGCGCACCAGACATTATCTTGGTTTGGTAAACTTATAACACAGAGCGACCAGTTGAATGAGAGGAGGCGGGGCTGAGGTGGGACGGAAGACACCGCCGCGTCATCTGCAGAGCTGAATAGAGGAGGCGGGACGGAGGTGCGACCGTGTAATATATGCAGGACTTTAGCGACTCCTTCTGTTTTATTATCTTTACTAATTATCGTATTATTTACCCTTAGGATTTCATTACATTTAGTATTTCTTATTTTGCATTATAGAAATACTAAATGTCATGAAATCCGAAGGATAAATAATACGATAATTACTAAAGATAATAAAACAGAAGGAGTCGCTTAAGCCCTGCATATATTACACGGCCGCACCTCCGTCCCGCCTCCTCCGCCAGCTCTGCATATGTGCCTCCGTCCCGTCGCACCTCAGCCCCGCCTTCTCTCAATCAGCTGTCCGTTCTCTGTTATAATTTTGCCAAACCTCGAAAAATGTCTTCTGCGCATGCGCACGGACGACTTCTATCAACTGTTTTGTGACGCTCTGTCGCCGGAAGTGACGAGGTCCGATTTTTTCACGGGTCCGACAAAATTTTAGAACACCGCACTTCAAATTCAACTCTCATTCTCTGCTACACTGTAACTCATATCCCCGCCCTCTTCCGCAACTCATTCCCCACTTCCGTCCGGGCTGCCAGCCGTGTCTGTCTTCATTTCCGCCACACATTTCCTCACTTCCGCTGAAAAAAATCGGACCTCGTCACTTCCGGTTATAGAGCATCACAAAACAGCGGATGGGAGTCGTCCGTGCGCATGCGCAGAAGACATTTTTCGAGGTTTGGCAAAATTATAACACAGAGCGGACAGCTGATTGAGAGGAGGCGGGGCTGAGGTGCGACGGAGGACGGAGGACACATATGCAGAGCTGGTGGAGGAGGCGGGACGGAGGTGCGGCCGTGTAATATATGCAGAACTTAGCGACTCCTTATGTTTTATTATCTTTAGCAATTATCGTATTATTTATCCTTAGGATTTCATTACATTTAGTATTTCTTATTTTGTATTATATAAATAGTAAATGTAATGAAATCCCAAGGATAAATAATACGATAATTGCTAAAGATAATAAAACAAGGAGTCGCTAAAGTCCTGCATTTATTACACGGCCGCACCTCCGTCCCGCCTCCTCTATTCAGCTCTGCAGATGACGCGGCGGTGTCTTCCGTCCCACCTCAGCCCCGCCTCCTCTCATTCAGCTGGCCGCTATGTGTTATAAGTTTACCAAACCAAGATAATGTCTTATGCGCATGCGCACTTGAGACTCTTATAACCGGAAGTGACGAGGTCCGATTTTTTCACGGGTCCGAGAAAATTTTAGAACACCGCCGGTGTTCCGTGAGAATTACCTACCCCGTGAGAATTACCTACCCCTCGTCACTTCCGGCCAGAAAGAGCTGAGCAGCGCAGCACTGCGCATGCTCAGAGCCCCGGATACGTGATGGAAGAACAGAGGAGCTTACTAGTGCGCAAGCGCACTAGTATGAAAAGATCACGGTGTACCGTGAGAAAAACCTACCGACGCGGCGCTTACATAAAACAGCTGTGCGGCAATACGAATCATCTCCGCTCCTGTCCCGGTCACTTCCCTGCTCTCGGCAAGTAAATATAAAAGCGGCTTTCGGCTCAGTGATTTATCTTTTCATACAGCCGCTGCCGCTTTTATATTTACTATCCGAGATCAGGGAAGTGACAGTGACAGGAGCGGAGATGATTTGTATTGCAGCCCAGCTGTTTTAATGTACCCGCTGCATTACATACAGTGCCGAGTACCGGAAGTGACGAGGGGTAGGTTTTTCTCACGGGTAGGTAATTCTCACGGAACACCGGTGTTGTAAAATTTTGTCGGACCCGTGAAAAAATCGGACCTCGTCACTTCCGGTTATGGGAGTCTCAAGTGCGCATGCGCACAAGACATTATCTTGGTTTGGTAAAATTATAAAACACAGAGCGGACAGTTGAATGAGAGGAGGCGGGGCAGAGGTGGGACGGAAGACACCGCCGCGTCATCTGCAGAGCTGAATAGAGGAGGCGGGACGGAGGTGCGGCCGTGTAATAAATGTAGGACTTAAGCGACTCCTTCTGTTTTATTATCTTTACTAATTATCATATTATTTATCCTTAGGATTTCATTACATTTAGTATTTCTTATTTTGTATTATAGAAATACTAAATGTAATGAAATCCGAAGGATAAATAATACGATAATTACTAAAGATAATAAAACATAAGGAGTCGCTTAAGCCCTGCATATATTACACGGCCGCACCTCCGTCCCGCCTCCTCCGCCAGCTCTGCATATGTGCCTCCCTCCCTGATGTCTCGATGACGCGGCGGTGTCCTCCGTCGCACCTCAGCCCCGCCTTCTCTCAATCAGCTGTCCGCTCTCTGTTATAATTTTGCCAAACCTCGAAAAATGTCTTCTGCGCATGCGCATGGACGACTCCTATCAGCTGTTTTGTGATGCTCTGTCACCGGAAGTGACGAGGTCCGATTTTTTCACGGGTCCGACAAAATTTTAGAACAGTCCTGCCAGGTGTTCTGTCACACCGCTCTTCTGTGATGATACCTAGCATTTTCTGCTACCGGAAGTGACGTCCGGACTAGACTAAAACTTACTGCGCAAGCGCCATGCGTTCCAACATGGCGGCTATGCGTTCCAATAGGTTTTCTAACATGACAAAACAGGAAGCAGCGGTGGACATCTTCTTATACCCACGCAAATCTTGAATTTTACATTTATTTTAGCAGTAAACTCCCCTTATATACTGAAATAGATTTTTTCACTGCGACCGAGTAAAATAGTCTATTTCAATAGATAATCAGTTTTTCGCTGAGCAGTGCAGGGTGTACAAAGATGGCCGTCTCCACCTTCTGCCTGTAGGCTTGTCGCTGTATTTACTAGAATACAATAATAATACAAATGTAATACTCTGATTTAGTATATAAGAAGAGTTTACTGATAAAATAAATGTAAAATTCAAGATGTCCGCCGCTTCTTCGTGTTCTGTCACATTTGGAAACCTATTGGAATGCATGGCCGCCATGTTGGAATGCATTGCACATGCACAGTAAGTTGTTCTCGTCCAAACTTCATTTCTGGTTGCAGAATCTAATAGGTAGCGGTATTCTGATAGAACACCGCTGCCTATAGGAAAATGTAACGGATGTGACGTTCTGAGGAAAAATGCTTACTGCTCATGCTCCATATGTTTATATTATGATAGTATTCTAGTAAATACAGCAACAAGCCTGCAGGCAGAAGGTGGCGACGGACATCTAGGTACACCCCACACTGCTCAGCGCCAAACTGATTATACAGTGACATAGAGTATTTCACTCGGTCGCGGTGAAATAGTCTATTTAATATATAGGGCGAGTTAACTGCTAAAATAAGTTTGACATTTAAAATTTGCAAAGTATAAGAAGATGTCTGCTGTCGCCTTCGTGTTCTGTCAGATTAGGAAACCTATTGAAGCGCATAGCGGCCATGTTGGAACTCATAGCGCATGTGCAGTAAGCAATTTTGTTTGCAACGTCACTTCCGTTGCATTTTCTGATGGGTAGCGGTATTCTCCGCCATACACTACCCCACTTCTGTTGCACTGCCTGAAATTTCCGACACATACTTTTCCCACTTCCGTCCTGACTGTGAATCTGGTTTTTTGCCAAACTCTCCCCACTTTTGATGGTTCTGCAGCTGTATGCTGAAGTAACCATGCACAGAATATGTGAGCCATGTGGACCTGTTCTACAATGCTGGTTGTCCCACACCTCCCAACTTTCTGAAATAGGAATGAGGCAAACCTATTAGCAAAAGTATGTAGGACACACCCCCTGCCACACCCACTTAAAAGAGAATTACACAAAAAAAATGATTAGTTAAACCCACAAATGCTTTTTTTTTTGTTTACCACTATTATTCCTTTATATTGGCTTTTGGAAATTACAAATACAGCAATTTAGAAATTGGATGAATGGTTGGGGGACACTTCGAGAAAGATAAATAGTGCATTTTATATACAAATATATAGATCAGACCAACATGGAGGGACAAATGAGGAGGAAAGGGACAGAGGGACATTGTTCCGAATGAGAGAAATCAGGGAAAGTTGGGAGCTATGGTTTTCCTGACCCTAAGGTTTGGTTTTAAAGCCTCGTACACACGCAACTAATTTCCGCTGACCGGTCGTCCGTCTTTTGTCCAGAGTGGTGTCTGTTGGTTGGAATGTGCTCTAGACTGCACACGAATTTTCCCGCACTACAGAATTCTACTTCAGAAGTGATGTCATGTGTTGGATTGCTTTGTATGTGTTCTTTCATCTCTGAGCATGTCTAGTCTTGCTCATAAGATTTTTTCCCATCAAAATCTGTACTAATGAGACGAAAATTGGACATGTGTTGACGGACGACAAAAATTTTATAGCCTGCACAACAGGATTTTTTCGGCCGAAAAGTCGGAGTCTGTTGTCGGAAGCATCATACTAACAAGCCGAAAATCGGCAGATCGGTCGTCGGACGAAAATTCCCGGCCGAATTTCCACTCATGTGTACGGGCCTTAAAGCCCAGTTGGAGGGCTGCAAAAATGTGCATCTCTGTTGCCCGCCAACGCCCCCTTCCTTAGGCTCAGTTCACACCTTTGCATTTGTTGATGCTTTTTGCAGAAACACACTACAGTTCATTTATCATATACGTTCACATCTATGCTTTTTTTAGCCACTTTGTTTTTGGAAAGGGTCAGGGACTTTTTTTAAAATGCAAAACAGTGCATTTTTGGTTCAATAGACTTCAATAGAGAAGCTGCAGAAAAGCATGTGTGGAAAAAAAAAAATGCAAAATTAAAATAGCGGCTAAATCGCAGTAAAATCGCGTGTGCAAAGATGTAGAAAGCTCTGCTGAAACGGATCAAAAGCAAACTGCATAGGTGTGAATCGAGCCTTAAGCTGCAATAGGCAGCGGATGGGGGTTACATGCCGCGGTCACGATGCTTCGCGCTCACTGCCAAAGTTAAGCCAAATACTACACAATCAAGCAAGTGGGGAAGCACGGCAAACACCCTGCCATCACATGCAGTGTACACAGTTGTGGCGTGTTTGTTAAAATTGGGGTAAAAAGGCAAGTGAAGAGACATTGCATTGCTTCCTCCTCACCTGTCAGTAGCCTCTGAAGCGTGTTCGAAATGGGGATCAGGCTTCAGAGGAAAGGGATATTTAGACGCACATAGGAATCTACCCCATGAATTCCACGCCTTTTGTGTCAGTGACATGGAAATGGGTTCAAATACAGTAATATTCCTTACCTGGAGCAAATCCTTAGCTGGACACACATGGTAGTATGATGTAATGTTGTCACAAGGAAAGAAGTGATCAGGCCGCAGGAGGCGATGTGTCCCCAAAGGTACACACACGCAGCAAAATGCAGTGCATGCACAGAACAGATGCACGCTTGCAGCACGTGAAAATGGGTTTCTACACATGTCCACATACAGTATAGTGCGGAATCTTGAAAGATGGCGACCTGAACAAGGGGGAAGATACCTTCCAAGCTACCTGCCTCATGTAATGAAGATAAAAAGAGAACATGTTTTTAGTCCTGAAGAAAGGGGTGTTTGAGACTTTTCAGGTGCATTACATTGAGCGACAATTAGTTATTACAAATTCATCATTTATTCAAAAATAAAATTCAAATTCCACAAAAAAATATTCGCATCAAAAACCCATTTTATATGATCCTTGCTTTCAAAGTGGTGTAATGATGACAAAATCTCGACATGTTTCGCACTCTGGGGTTATATTTTCCACTATTGGTCATGCCATTCTATCAAATAAACACAAAATATAAGTTCATAAACAACAATCATTACAACCAGTTTTTAAAGAATATTCATTTTTTTTTATCCACAGCAAATTTTATGGTATGTAACTTGAACGGAGAGGATAGATTTTTCAAAAAAGATGTTCCCACAACTGTCCAACAAAACTTGATTGTGTTCCAAAGTGGTTGGACGGTTGTGGGAATATCTTTTTTGAAAAATCTAACCTATCTGTTCAAGTTACATACCATAAAATATGGGAAAAGAGTGTGGATGAAACATCACTGAATACTCTATAAGGCTACATTCACACCTGAGCGTAGCGTTTTCGCGCGTTTTTACTGCGATTTTTACCGCGATTTACAGGTGTTTTTACAGGCGTTTATTGTGCAGGCGTTTTTAGATTGAATAAAAACCAATGGAAAACGCCTGTAATCTGCCCAAAAAGAAGCTCATGTACTTTTTTGAGCGTTGGGCGTTTTGCTCACAGCGTCAAAACGCTCAGATGTGAACAGGGGCCATTTATATGAATAGGATTTGTCTTGATGGGCGTTTTGAGAGCTGATCCTAGAGCAGAAAAACTCCCCAAAAATGTCCCAAAATGCCTACATGTGAACAGAGCCTAAAATTGTTGTAATGATTGTTTTTGTATGGTTTGTATTTGTTTGCAGCATTTTTTTGCAGTATTATTAAATAATGTACTTGTTTGCAGTAATTAGAAACAGTTTCTGTACTGCTGCTTCCAACCTCTAGAGGGCAGCAGACCCCAACAATTTATCCACAGTTATTGCCTATCTAATACTAGACAAAGTAACAAGTTCTTTATACAGCAGGCAGTATAAACAGTCAGTGCTTACCTTCCCTCGCTCCCCTAACCACCCTATATTAAAGCCCCATGAAGTATTGTGTAAGGCTGGCTACACACTAATAGACTGTCACGCGAAAAGTTGAAAAACAATTCATACAAAAATTCTCAGTACATTCAGCTTGATAAATGTTGTTCAAAAATTTTGTTTGCTTTAAACATTCAGTTTTGGAACAAATAGACTTAAAGAAACTTTACTTTACTAAAGAAAAACCACATACACTGTTTAAAAATCATTTGTTTAAAAAAAATTATATGATTTACTCCAAAAAGTGAAATTTAAATAGAAATTGCATTCATTACTATGTGGTTGGTTCACATAACCAAAAGTAAAAGTAAGATTTATGTGCATTTACACACCTTAAAGGCTCGTTATCCACACAGTATGAATGGAAATGTGCAGCTACGTAGGCGTGATCATCTGTGGCAGAAAGCCAGTACAATAAAGTGACTACATTTTCAAAACTAAACCCTACTGACCATTCCCACTACACCCACAAATCCACTCCTCCATTGCAATCTATGTTTAATTGGCACAAAGTAACCCTTCTCACCCCCCCCCCCTACCTTGGAAGAATCTTTGAAATAATTATCATATCTTGGGGGACTTCTGATTAAAACAATTATATCTACAGCTCAGGTCACATTAGACCCCAATCACAGCTAGCGGACTGGAAATACGTGTTTTTCAATGTGCTGCCATGCCTGCAGCAAACATGCAAGAGGGCTCACTGAGTTTTTTTGCCACGCCCAGGTTTGTGTGTTTTTTAAATACATTTTCTATACACTTTTTCTTATTTGATGCCTGTTTATGTGCCCACTAAAATGTGCACCAGCTTCCCCTGTTTGGGGTGGCATTAACAAACAATGGCACGCATTCCCAGAACGCTCAGATGTAAATCAGAGCCTTAGTGTGATCAATAAGATGAAGAATGAACAAAGCTGTCTCCTGCATACCTCCTTCTCCTTCTTTAGATTGTAAGCTCTCAGGATCAGAGCCCTCCTAACTCTACTTTATTCAATTGTATTGTAACTGCACTGTCTCCCTTAGTTTGTGAAATGCTGTTCAAACTGTTGGTGGTACATAAATCCTATATGTAGCACCCTCCTAGGTAGGTGCTTGAAGAGAGAATATAGTTTTTTTGGATCTTTTCTGCTTATCAGAGAGATTGAGAGGTAAATGTATATTACTTTCTGTCTACCAGAGAGCAGGATCTGTTAGTGAGGTCTGCTCATGGTGCTCAGGTGTAGCTCAGTTTGTCTGAAGTGTTTCACACTGGTCCAATAGGGAGGCATATTGGACAGTGGGAGGAAACCTGACAAATGAGTGCACAGGCATTTAGTACAGCTCTGGTGATTGGCAGAGGAAAGTCCCTCTGGGCATTCTGGGGTACCTGTATAAATGGCTAGGGGGAGCGGGGTCCCAGAGGGAAGGGGAGGCTGTCCTTCCTCTGTAGAAGCTGCCATGCGGCCTCAGGTGGTCAACCTGAGGGCTGGCATGTCAAAGAGGAGCTGAACCCTGATGTCCTGCAGAGCTGACTGGAAGGAAGACACTGGAGAGGATCTGATTCTGCCTACAGTGAGTACAGATCTGTGTCATGAGTCCTGTCCTGAGAGGGCCACCTCTATGGTACAGTCTCTTTGACATGGGGGGTAGTCCCTGTGAGAGCACTCTATGGTACAGTCTCTGTGACATGAGGAGAGACCCTGTGAGAGCACTCTATGGTACAGTCTCTGTGACATGGGGGGTAGTCCATGTGAGAGCACTCTATGGTACAGTCTCTGTGACATGGGGGGTAGTCCCTGTGAGAGAACTCTATGGTACAGTCTCTGTGACATGGGGGTAGTCCCTGTGAGAGAACTCTATGGTACAATCTCTGTGACATGGGGGGTAGTCCCTGTGAGAGCACTCTATGGTACAGTCTCTGTGACATGGGGGGTAGTCCCTGTGAGAGCACTCTATGGTACAGTCTCTGTGACATGGGGGTAGTCCCTGTGAGAGCACTCTATGGTACAATCTCTGTGACATGGGGGGGGGGGTAGTCCCTGTGAGAGTACTTTATGGTACAGTCTCTGTGATATGGGGGGTAGTACCTGTGAGAGCACTCTATGGTACAGTCTCTGTGACATGGAGTGACTAACTGCCTCACAGAGTCTATGGGGCAGTCTGATGAAAGGTTGGACTCTGACGTAAAGTAGACTCTGTGGACTCTGATGTAAAGAGGGAATACTGAAGACTCTGATGTAGGGGTTAACTCTAGGGACTTTAATGTAAATGGGGACTCTGATGTGAACAGAGCATCAATCGTTACTGCTACACTTTATACGTTGTTTTGTATGTTACATACCTCTGACCCCTGCACTCTATACATTATGTTGCACATTACATAGTCATGACCATTGTCTCCACAGTTGCAGGTTTTAATGAAGTTCTTTTTTTTAAAAGAAAAGTATGGGATTTAAAAAACAAGTAAACACACATACTCACCTAGGTGGATGCAGCATCGGTCCAATGCTACATCTGCCCTTGGCTGCCTCGAGTCCGAGAATCATGTGATAAAAGACTGCTGATCGCTCAGTGAACAGAGAGTCTGGTATGGTTCGGGGGGGGGGGGGGGGGGGGTAGGGATTTTTTGTTATTTATTTATATCTGCATTTATTTTACATGTAATTATTCATATATTAATACTATTTCTTTTTTCACATTTTTTTCATTTGAGCAGAAAATTGCGCACACGTGACAATGATTTCATGTGACGTCAGAAGGGGGCGGTGCCACTGAGTGATGTAACTGGGTGGCCCCGCCTCTTGTCTATAAAAGAATTGTCAAAGCTGATGATTGGGCATATGGTGGGTAGCCTCTTAAGAGGCAAAGCATTTTTTAATATTTTTCTATTTTTCAGGTCCGACGGGCTTTGTGATTTACATTGAGGGACACTATTTTTTTCTCTTTTTAACCGCTTGCCTACTGGGCACTTAAACCCCCTTCCTGCCCAGGCCAATTCTCAGCTTTCAGCGCTGTTGCACTTTGAATGTAAATTGCAGGGTCATGCAACACTGTACCCAAATTACATTTTTATTATTTTTTTTCAAACAAATAGAGCTTTCTTTTGGTGGTATTTAATCACTACTGGAATTTTTATTTTTTGCTAAACAAACAAAGAAAGACCGAAAATTTTGAAAAAATAAAAACAGTTTTTATAGTTTGTTATAAAATTTTGTAATACAAACAAACAACACCTGACAAAGTCGGTGGATCAATGCTCACTGATGCATGCCGATATGTTTTACTTTTACACATTTTTTTTTTCATTGCTCATTATTGTTTCTTGTCATCTGTAATCATTTCCATCATTATCGGCATGCATCAGTGAGCGTTGATCCACCGACTTTGTCAGGTGTTGTTTGTTTGTATTACAAAATTTTATAACAAACTATAAAAACTGTTTTTATTTTTTTCAAAATTTTCGGTCTTTTTTTGTTTGTTCAGCAAAAATAAAAACCCCAGTGGTGATTAAATACCACCAAAAGAAAGCTCTATTTGTTTGAAAAAATTATAAAAATTTCATTTGGTTACATTGTTGCATGACCATGCAATTTACATTCAAAGTGCAACAGCGCAGAAAGCTGAGCATTGGCCTGGGCAGGAAGGGGATTTAAGTGCCCAGTAGGCAAGTGGTTAAAAAGGAAAAAAAAAATAGTGTCCCTCAATGTAAATCCATCGTCAATCACGACGCCCCTCGGACCCGAAAAATATAAAAAAACTCTTTGCCTATTAACCACTTAAGCCCCGGAGGATTTGGCTGCTCAAAGACCAGGGCCTATTTTGTGATTCGGCACAGCCTGACTTTAACGGACAATTGCACGGTCATGCGAGACTGTACCTAAACTAAATTGACGTCCTTTTTTTCTCACAAACAGAGCTTTCTTTTGGTGGTATTTGATTACCTGTGCGATTTTTATTTTTGCGCTATAAACAAAAAAAGAGCGACAATTTTGAAAAAATAACAATATTTTCACATTTTTTTTATATGAAATCCCCCCCAAAAAATGTAAAAATCAAAATTTTTTAACATTTTAGGCCAATTTGTTTTCTGCTACATATTTTTGGTAAAAAAAATTGCAATAAGCGTATTTTGATTAGTTTGTGCAAAAGTTATTGCGTTTACCATCTACGAGAAAGATTTATGTCATTTTTATTGTTTTTTTTTTAAACTAGTAATGGCGGCGATCTGCGATTTTTTTTTTTTGCAGGGCTGCAACATTGCGGCAGACAGATCGGACCCTTGACTGACATTTTTGACACTTTTGGGGGTACCAGTGACATTACTACAGTAATCAGTGCTATAAATATGCACTGTTACTGTCAAAATGACACTGGCAGGGAAGGGGTTAACTTTATTGGTGATCAGTGGGTTAAATGTATCCTTGGGGGCGTGTTTATAACTGTGGGGGGGTGTGGCTAGTGATGTAACCACAGAGACATAAGCAGGATCGTATAGTCTCTGCCTTTACATCAGGGAGAATGACAGACGGCTGTGTTTACATCAGCTTTTATAGGGATCTGATGTCACAATCCAACCCACAATGCACTACTCAGGTGGAGTGAATAAATTACTGACGTCATGTAATTTATTCACTGTACCTGAGCAGTGCATTGTGGGGCGGCTCGTGACGTCAGATCCCTATAAAAGAGCTGTCAAACTCAAAATAGCTCATAGTGTGCGAAGCGTCCGGAGAAGCAGGAGCTTCTTTTTTTTTTCTATTTTTCGGGCGGGCGACTGATCATCGGGGGACACTATTTTTTTATTTTAATTTTTTAATAAAGGACTTTTCCAAAACTGGCTTCTGTCTTTATTTTTTGTACACTTTTTTGGTGAATGGGTAGGGGTACGATTTACCCGATATCCATTCACATACAGGGGGCCAGGATCTGGGTGCCCCCTTGTTAAAGGGGGCTTCCAGATTCCGATAAGCCTCCCCCCGCAGACCCCCACAACCACAGCCCACTGTTGTCGGGAAGAGACCCCTGTCCCCATCAACATGGGGCAAGCACCCACCCCCCCATGTTGAGGGCATGTGGCCTGGTATGGTTCAGGAAGGGGGCGCTCGCACGCCCCTACCCCCATCCTGGCCAGCCAGGCTATCTGCTCGGATAAGGGTCTGGTATGGATTTCAGGGGGAGCCCCACACCGTTTTTTTTCCATTTGCCGGGAGCCGACAATACATTACAGCCGCGAGCAAGTTTATAGCGTGTGAAGCGTCCGGAGAAGCTGGAACTTCTTTTTTTTTTTTTTCTATTTTTCGGGCAGGCGAGCGACTGATCAGCGGGGGACATTATTTTTTTATTTTTGTAATAAAGGACTTTTCCAAAACTGGCTTTTATCTTTATTTTTTTTGTACACTTTTTTGGTGAATGGGTAAGGGTATGATGTACCCGATATCCATTCACATAGGAGGGGCTGGGATCTGGGGGCCCCCTTGTTAAAGGGGGCTTCCAGATTCCGATAAGCCTCCCCCGCAGACCCCCACAACCACAGCCCACGGTTGTCGGGAAGAGACCCCTGTCCCCATCAACATGGGGGCAAGGTGCTTTGGGGTGGGGTGGCAGAGCCCCCCCTGCTCCAAAGCACCCCCCATGTCTAGGGCATGTGGCCTGGTGTGGTTCAGGAGGGGGGGCGCTCGCTCGCCCCCACCCCCATCCTGGCCAGCCAGGCTGTGGGCTCGGATAAGGGCCTTGTATGGATTTTAGGGGAAACCCAACACCGTTCTTTTTTTTTTAATTTTGGCACGGAGTTCCCCTTAAAATCCATACCAGACCCGAGGGGTCTGGTATGGACTGGGGGGGAGACCCCACGCTGGTTTTTTTCAGCAATACTGACATAAACTGATGTAAACTGAAGTGCCTAGATACTGTATATATATATATAAATAAATATATATATATATATATATATATATATATATATATATAAAAAAAACTTTGTGGTATACACTGCACTATCTGATCTCAACAAACTGTAAAAAGCATAAATCTCTCTCCCTGCCAGCAATGTATTATTAACTATAGAATTCCACTTATAAATCACCCGCTGGCCAAGGGATACGAACCCACAACCTTTTGCAAGCCTGGTATTCTACCAGCTATGCCACCGTCAAGCACACTAAGGCTGAACACACTCTCCCTGCCTAACTAACTCCTATCTCCCCCTACACACAGTGGATGAGATAAAAGTTGAGGAGAGTGTGTTCAGCTTAAGCAGGCTTAATGGTGGCATAGGTGGTAGAATACCAGGCTTGAAATTGAGATGGCCGTGGGATTGAATCCCCTGGCCCGCAGGTGATTTATTGGAATCAGAGGTCAGAGTCCATAATAATGCGGGAGCTCGAAGTTACCGTGGAGAAGCCCATTTGTTCATCATTCAACATACAATCAAACAGCCAATGTTCAAGTCAAACTTACATTCGACCCCAACTCGAAGCTCATCCCTAGCCTGTACACTACACTGACTGCATTAAACTAACGCAACACACTATCCACTAACTACCTGCCTAATCTCTATTGTAACACACTATACACAGCTGCAGTGTAAGCAGCAGCCTTATATAGTGTGGGGAGTGGACTTAGCCCCTGAGCCATGATTGGCTAAAGGCATTCCCACCAAGCACCCCTTTAGTTTGTTTGTTCAGTGAACATATGAACAGCTGATGTTAGAGTTGAACTTACGTTCGACTCTAACACAAAACCCATCCCTTCTCCAGAGTCTTTGCTAAAACAATATATATCTAATGTTTGGGGGATCTAAGCAATTTTCTAGCAAAAAATACTTATTTTAACTTCTAAACAAACAGAAATAGGCTTGGTCCTTAAGTGGTTAATTTCTATCGGAATAAATACTCGCCAAAAACTGCAAATACGTTCCAAAACTTTTTGGAGCTTCAGGCTAGAGTAGAGGTGTGAACCAACTCTGCAGAGATTAATAGATTTTTTTCTCCTTCTGTGTTTTGAAGCTTCAAGCTGCAAAATGCTGAGGTGTGACTGGGGCCTAACTTTTATCATTGAAAGTGGAAGTAAAGGAAAATCTCAAATTTTGTGTTGTCCCCAGAAAAGTAATAGAGGAGAAACATAATGGGGACACTAGTTCTGGTGACCTGGGAATCCCCGAGGAATTTCCTTAACCACTTAAGGATCAGGCCTATTTCTGACACTTGTTTACAAGTTAAAATCATTTTTTTGACTAGAAAATTACTTAGAACCCCCAAACAATAAAATCGAGATTGTTGCAAATATTTTTTATCACCCTGTATTTGCACAGCGGTCTTCCAAATGCAATTTTTTTGGAAAAAAAATCACTTTTTTTAATTAAAAAATAAGAAATCAGTAAAGTTAGCCCATTTTTTTCCTCTAATGTGAAATATAATGTTACACTGAGTAAATAGATACCCAAAATGTCATGCTTCAAAATTGCGCACACTCATGGAATGGCAACAAACATTGGTACTTAAAAATCCGATAGGCGACATTTTAAAAATTTCTACAGGTTACCAGCTTAGAGTTAGAGAGGAGGTCTAGGGATCAAATCTTACGATCGGGGCGATACCTCACATGTGTGGTTTGAACCGGCTACTGTTTACATCACGTGATCAGCTGTCATTGGCAGCAGGGGGCAGGCAGGCAGCACATGCACGGGAGGACATACAAGGACTGACAATTTAGGCCCACGCTTTTGGCTGTAGCACAGGCGGGAAAAGGTTAGGATAAAAAAAAATCTTCTGCCTTTACAACCACTTTAATTTGCCGGAAACTCCTGGCACTTCCTGTTTAGCTATAAGACAGGAAATTAAGAGAAATCTCTGCAATGGGACACAGATGGTAAATTAAGCACTACTCCCTTGGGAGCTGCTGGTGATGGTTTCCCCTGGGTTACCCATAGCAACAGTACCATAGTTCAGCGAATTCAAAGTGCCTGGCTCAGTCAAGAAACAGTCTAGGAGTTTTGGTTTTTGTGTTTTTATTGAGAACTTGGATAGGAGAAGGGAATGAGTGGGATACTTCAACTTGAATAAACTATGCACAATTTGCAGGAACGTCTAGAAGTAACTGAGTTCGGCAAGGCCGCTGCTTCACCGTGTCACTAGCGATGAAGTACTAATTAATTAACAGCTTTAGATAAGCTGTTCTGTACTGCAGAACACTCTTCAGAGCCCTTCCTGGTACCCCCTTTTGTTCCTATTCTTCAGTGCTTTCTACATGGCACCCCCCTTTACTGTAACACTCCCCTGTGCTTTTATGAGCAATCCCAGGATGCATTGCAAGAATGCCCTCCCACTGGGACTCCCATAAAAGCCAATGTGTCACTGGCTGGGTTTCCTCCACTGTCCAACAAGTCCCCTCATTGGATACAGTGGGGACACTCCCTCAGACCCAGTGAATCACACCTGGAAACATGTGACAGGCAACTTAATAGATCAGGCTCCCCTGATAAGCAGAAGGAGCATAGATGCATTTACCTAGCACCTACCTGACTAGGAGGGTGCTACATCCTCCTCCCAGCAAAATGAGCCACGTCCCGTTGGCTCTGGGGCAGCCGCCCCCTACAAAAATCCTATTAAAAAAAACTTAGGAGTATCCAACAAACCTGGAAAAGGGGGGGAAAGGGAAACAACAAATGTACAATTGATAATTTAAATGCAAAAATATACGTATCTCTCTATACAATACTCTCTATGCAATATAATACATTTTAGGTGCATTTATGGCAATGCACCCCTCACCAAGCAAAGCCTGCTGTGGTGGGTAATTAAATCTCAACAACCTGACTAACTGTCTCTAAGCTTGGTATCACCTGTGAAGAAAAGAGAGAGGTTAAACACATCACAAGCATACAGTGACTACCTCTACCTAAATTTTCAAATTAATAAGAAGTCTCTCCCCGTGGGGGCGATCCTCTTATCCTATATCCCTGACTATTTCAGTCAGCAGCTTCTGTAGTCCTTGACACACCGGTCAGTCCACTCCTACTGGGTGGCCCTGATCCCTGCCACCGACTACCTATTTAGTCCATAGCAATCCTATCCACAGGGAGACGGTCACTGGAGCCTGAGTGACCAAGCAACCCCAAGAAAGGAAAAAGTAGCTTCAGGGGTTCCCAACGATACATGGGCACCCCCCACCAAACTCTCAGCAGGCTGTCTACCACTTCATAGGCAGCCTCTTGACATGGTCCCAGCCTGACCCATGGGCCTAAGTAGTTCCGCTGGAACCTGAGGTAGAACTTTCAACTTGACCTTCATTCTTGGTCTTGTGCTCTTTCTTTCTCTTTTGAAATCCAAGACCCTGGCCCGATGGCTCAAGGGGTCTGTGGAACAGCAACAAGGGTCTGTTTCAAAAACAAAACTCTGGAGAGGGATGGCCCTCTGATTTGAGTCCACTAAGCAGTGGCGTCTCCAGCTTTCATTTCTAGGGGGGGCACATGGGGGGACAGGGATAAAAGTAGGGGGGCCAACTATAATATGCGATTTTACACACACACATATATATATAAACATATATATTTCAATAATAGAATGCACTCCAGAGGTCTTGTTACAAATTCACCTTTGTTTTATTTGTGCAATATTAAAGCGGAGTTCCACCCAGTGAACGTTTTTTTAATAAAAATCCCCCCCGGACAGTCAGGGCTAGTGCATTCCACAATGGATAGCCTCTGAACTGTCCCAGGTTGCACTTACCTGCAAGAAGAAATACTTACCTTGAAAATGTCTTCTCCAACGCTGCCATCTCAGTTGTGGGCAGCTTAAAGCCAGCGCGATCCTCTTCTGCATCCTCTTACGTCCTCTTCGGTCCCACGATGCACTGCACCGGCCCCGCCGTCACTTCCGGTGCCGCAGCGTCATCCCTGCACAGCTTCTGGGCATGCTCAGAAGCTGTTTGCAAGGTATGAGGCGCCTACACCGGAACTGACGTCGGGGCCGTTGCAGGCGCATTGATTCCTGGGAGTGATGACGTTCTGCTCCCAGGAATCATTGCAAAGCGGAAGTGACCGCGGGCCGCGGCCGAGGAAGGAGGAAGTGGATGGTAAGGTAAGTATATTTTCTTCTAAACGAGGTAAGTAAAAAAAAAAAAATAAAAAATTGCGATTATCCATTTGTTTTTCAGGTGACCCGGAGTGAGAAGATGGAGGTAAGTATAATTTTAGGGTGGAACTCCACTTTAAAGACCACACCATACAGGGGTATACAATGTACAACATACAGGGGTATACAATGTACGGTTAACAGGAAACACACACATCATAGGTTGAACTGGATGGACTGATGTCTTATTTTAACCTCACAAACTATGTAACTATGTTTAAGTTGCCCTATGTGCGCCAAAGTGGATCTTGCACTGTTTTTTTGCACTGAGTCGTGCACATTTTTGTAATGTGTGGGGTGAAGCTTTTTTCAGGCGTATTGTTGTGCGACAAAATGCATGTCTGGTAGCCATGTTTGAGGTGTCATTAAGAAATAAACTGCACTGCAAGCACGATGCACGCTTTGGCACATTTTCGGAAAGATGAGCAGAAATGCGTTTCTGTGTGCATCAACAGAACCCAAAAGCCTAAATGGCAGCTAAAAAATTTCTGTAAACTCAACACATTATAATAGAAAGTGTAGTGCAGTATCAAACTGAGACAATAGTAATAACATTATTCATTTTACTACACTATGCATAAAACACCGGACTGGGAAAGATACTGGGAAAACATGTGCCAGTGAATCATTTATGCATTATATATACAGGACCATTTGTAAATAGCAAATATATAGGCTAAACATTGTATTCAACTAGCATGCAATTGTTTCAAACTTATCAGCACTTATTAGTGCAAGGCATAGTTCCTGCAATGTATAAACCTGAACTTATAAAATTAAAAAAAAGAGATAGAGCTGTACATGGTAGGAAAAGGTAATCACCATTGCAAAAAAAATTGTTCTGTATATCTTAGAATTGTGATTATTATCCTTGCTCAAGGCTGGACATACACTTTACAACCTAAATTGTACAACCACTTTGGTTCCATTTGAAGCTAACAAAACAATGTAATATAAGGCACACTTAAGCAATCTATTTTTTTTTAGTACCAAATCAGATAAGCTCCTGCCCTACAGGGATCTAAAGGGGATTGTACAATCAAATTGTCTAGTGTATGGTCAGCCTTAGGCAGTGATTGGCTTCATTTTTTCTCATGTTTTCTTTAGTGTGGCTAATTTATATAGGTATTTATTCTCGTAAGCGCTCAGAAAGGACAAAACACGCCCCACAGGTAAATCCATAAATTGAAGGATAACAGTGGCTTGTATATTCCGATAACTATTAGCTTAAATCATTGCAAGATAATTACTTAGCAGATAATCCTGATCTGATTCTGCTCTTGTCAATAACAATTACACGGGCTTGTTTGGATGGACTTTACTGAGCAGCTAACCGTTATATTTTCCTTCTGCAGATTTAGGGCTCTTTCACACGGTCCGCCTCCGTAGGCGGATCCATGCTGCTCAGCGGGGATCGATCCGCGATCCCCGCTGAGCCGGCGGATGACAGCTCCGTCTCCGCTTGCAGTGCGGAGAGGGAGGTGTCACAGCCCCCGCTGCTCTCTATAGGGAATCGGATGAGAGCGGACTGCCTGTCCGCTCTCATCCGATCCCATCCGATCCGATCCCCAGGACAGATGGAAAATAGGGTTTCCATCCGTCCAGATTTCACGGACAGGATCGGATGCGGATGGCAGCGGGTGTCAGTGGACATGTCACCGCTGACATCCGCTGCTCCATAGGGCTGAATGGGGCATCCGATCAGATCCGCCTAAAAAACTGACAGGCGGATCTGATCGGACCGCCCGTGTGAAAGAGCCCTAAAGCTACAGAGGTTTAAATAAAGACTTCTGAACTCTGATCAATAGCAGAATGCTGCAGCTTCTGCATGCTCCATTTCCCTGGAAGAGGGAGCTTACCTTCTGTGTGCTGGAAAGGGGCTCTGCCGTCATCTGTGCCCTTCAGACTGACAGGGATACCCAGGAATTGGAGGTAGTAATTGCCATACCAGACCAGCAGCTCCTGGTTGGGCAGGATCTCCTTACAGGTCTCATAGTAGATCTCCCCCTCACTCTGCACTGCGATCAGGTAACAGGTTCTGCTCCTCGGGGAAGCTGGCACAGTTCACCAGTTCCATGTGTTCAGTGGAGAGGGGAGGGGCCTCTGACCAGGGCAGCTAATCGGCTTCAGTGTACAAATGAATTACTTTGCTTGTACACTGAAGAGAGAAGCTAATTAGCTGCTCAGGTCAGAGGCCCCTCCCCTCTCTACTGAATACAAGGAAGTGGCCTGCTAGCCGCAGCTGATTAGCTCCCTGGGTCTCCCCTCTCCACTCTACACGGAAGTGACCTGCTAACTAAGCCTGAGAGAGAGAGAGATCCCAAACTTCAGCTATCAGTGACCTGGCCGCCCGGCGGTGGCCAGAGAGTGGGATAGAGTTAACAGCATCCGATCCTTTTATTTGGGGGGGCACATGGTGGGGCACACTGTAATTTTGGTGGGGAGATGGCCCCCTCTCGCCCCACCCTAGTGACGCCACTGCCACTAAGGGCAATTCTGTAGTTCCCAACCTCTTCTGCCAGGATAGAAGGGGGAGGGATAGTGGAAAGGGGACATACTCCCAAAAAGGAACAGAACTTGCAATTTGCTTGGTTCAGTCCTGAAGAATATAGGCTAGCCAGCCATTTGCAAATTTCTTCTATAAAAGTCTTCCTCAGTTGTAGTAATCGGTATGGGGAATGCTCACTAACATTTTCATCTCTGACACGGACCAACCAGGCCTGGTCCGATCCGTCTGGGCGGCGGACCTCCACTCGGTCCAGGTAAATGGACCGCCCCTTGGTTCCACTGGGTCTTAACTGATAAGAAGTTTTTCCAGAGATCCAACTTGGTGGAATTTCGGTGAGGCTTGGGGACAAACAGGAAGTCCCATATGGCTTCATCACACTAAGACTCTCTTTTCTCCTCAATTTCCAACATGACCTCCCGTGGAGCGCAAGGATAATCATACCTGTATTTCATTGCAACTTTTCTTTGCAGCCACCGCTGCATCCTTGAGAATCTGGGAAGGGTTTTCTGGTTCCCTCTCCCAGCTGGAGAAAAATGGGGTCTCCTCACGCCTGATTAAAGAGCTGTAGGCATAATTTTGGTCCCGAGCCCGGGCATAGTTCTTTGGTGGGGTTAAATCTGGGACCCGACTGGCATAGTCCTTGCAGAACCCCAGACTCTGGGCAAGCTCTCCACACACCACAGAGTCCCTAGTCTCTTCATCTGGCATTTCTAACACATCAGGACAAGGTGGACTGTTCTGTTCCTCAGATCCCCAGTCCCACTCAGTTTCATCTTCTGTCTTCTAGACATCAATTCCTTCTTCTACAGATCCAAATCGATTCTGGAAACTAAGAGACCCCACATCGAATACCCTGGCCTCTTCCTCACTGCTGACACTCACTTTTTCAGCCCTGGCTGCCGCTGGCCATCTTTTCTTCTCAATTTTCAGGGGAGCAGGCTTTGTTTCTACTGCTGCAGCCTTCAATGCATCAGGAGGCCACTCTCCGGCCCGCACTACCTGCATGCATCCTTACTCTGACATTTGGGTCTCCTTTAATGAGCATACTGGACCACTGCCAGGTTGCATGGCCTCTAGCTGCATCACTACTCTGAACATTCCTCTCCCGTGAATGGCCCCAATTCCAAAGCCTACAAGGCCCGAGTGACTCCGGTCTCCCATGACACACACAACTTCTTGGGCCGACCTTCACTCTTCTCCACCCACAGCAGCAGATGACTGCAATGCCCACACTAGCTCCATGCTTGCACCTGCAAAGTCCCACTCAGACACTGGGGATATACCAGGCCTATGTGCTCCACGCCTCCTCCGGTGCTTAACGCCAGTCTTCCATCGGGCACCATCCGCACTCCTGTATCCCACAGGATGGATGTCTTCTGCTCCTGGGTCTGCCCAGCAGGTTCTCCGCCAACAGGTGGAACAATCGCTGATGCTTTCTGTCTCACTCCAGCACTCTCCATGTTGCTTCTCCGCACGTGTGTCTCCCTCTCAGCCACACCCGAAGGAGGAAGTAAATGGACTTCCCTTGTCACTCCTGATTGGCTGGGAACAAACAACGTCTCTGCCTACATTTCCTTTCTGGCGGTGGCTCCTCCTGCTAGGCAGAACTCTTCAGTTCGCGCTTTCCCGCACGGTGCAGTAACCCCGCTCTCTCTTTTAACTCAGCCGACATGGAAGTCACTGCAAAGCGGCCTGTACCCCTCACCAGACACACATCTAGTCTTCTTGCTTGTAACAGGGCCCCAGCTGCGCCTCCATCACCTTGAGCCAGCTGTCCCTCTTTGCCAGTCCAGAGAATTGTCCCGCTGTCGTATGCACGGTCAACAGTACTCTTCCCAGCACATACACAAGCAAGGCCCGTCACCATACTGTCTCCAAAGAAAATCCCACTGCCCTCCACAGCATGGCCAACAGATTTCATCACAGTATTGACACTGCCACTGTATAGAATAAATGTCCCGCTGTCATATGCATGGTCAACACTTTTCCATATAGTCTTGGCACACCCACGGCCCCTGGCTCACCGATCCACGTGCCCCTGGCCGCCATTTTCTCCATCCATACTTGCACCTTTCACTGTTAAACAGACACAGTCCATATCCACAAAAAGGTGCCCTTCTCTTGCCTCCCAGCACTTCACGGGAGTATACAGTTTGTAGCTCAGACGGAAGCTTTCCGTTGCCAAGGGCAACCATTATTGTGCAATTTTCTCTTCATTCCTCTGTCCCTATCTCCTGGAGAGCAGGCCTCACACTGGTTTTGAGCATTAGAACAGTCTATGAAGCAAAAATGGCAATTTTGAAAATTTTCTTCGGCCGTTGCCATTAGCAACTTGGCTGGTAACCGAGGGCGACATCCCGTATGAGCCCCCAAATGTAGCACTACTCCCTTGGGAGCTGCTGGTGATGGGCTCCCCTGGGTTATCCATAGCAACAGTACAATAGTTCAGCGACTTCAAAGTGCCTGGCTCAGTCAAGAAACAGTCTAGGAGTTTTGGTTTTTGTAGTTTTATTGAGAACTTGGATAGGAGAAGAGAATGAGTGGGATACTCCAACTTGAATAAACTATGCACAATTTGCGGGGCGTCTAGAAGTAACTGTGCTTCACCGTGTCACAAGTGATGAAGTAGTAATTAATGAACCGCTTCAGATAAGCTGTACTGTACTGCAGAACACTCTTCAGGGCCCTTCCTGGTACCCCCTTTTGTTCCTATTCTTCAGGGCTTTCTACATGACATCCCCTTTACTGTAATACTCTCTGTGTGAGCTAGCTCCTTGATCCCCTGACTTCACTGGAGTGGTCCCCCTTCCTGGGACAGACCCTTTGGCAGTTCCCTCAGTACTCACGGACACTGTTTTTCCCAAGAGACTCTGCCAGCAGCTCCACCGTCAGTTATACTGGATCCTCTGCAGCTCAGCTCCACACCTGGTTCACCAGGCCGACCGCCTAAGACCACCTTCCTCACACTCTGCAGGAGGAGAGACAGCCGTCCACCGCCTCCTGGGACTCTGCTTCCTGCCAAAAACCACCTGTCACATGCCCCCTCTGCTTTTATGAGCAATCCCAGGATGCATTGCAAGAATGCCCTCCCACTGGGACTCCCATAAAAGCCAATGTGTCACTAGCTGGGTTTCCTCCACAGTCCAACAAGCCCCCTCATTGGATACAGTGGGGACACTCCCCCTCAGACCCAGTGAATCACACCTGGAAACATGTGACAGGGCACCTAATAGATCAGGCTCCCCTGATAAGCAGAAGGAGCATAGATGCATTTACCTAGCACCTACCTGACTAGGAGGGTGCTACATAAAAAAAAAAAAAAAAAAAAGCCTGACAGGGGTTATAACCCTCCCTTACTCCATCCAAAATGAAAAAAAAAATGTTGGCAATAGTTCTACTCTAAGGCCCCATGCACACAGGGCGTCAGAAAAAACTAGCTGCAAAGCTATTTCTGACGCCAGGAAAAAGCGGCGTAAAAATGCGCCTTTAACAACATTTCACATCGGCGTCAAAGCGCATTTAGGCGTGTCGGCGTTTAGCAGCGTTTTTTTTAAATAAACACAACTCTCTTCTATTTTACACTCCCAAATTTCCCACAGTGCCATAAAATATGTTACATTTTATGTGTCTGTGCCATTTTGGTTGGAGAGAAGAGAGGAGAGAGCATTTGTGATTTTATGGAGTTTGTTGAGTTGTGGAATATAGATCCTGTGGTGCAAAAAACTGATGAAGCAATCCTGCTGATTGTTCTGCAGAGAATGCGGAGAAGGAGACAATTGGAAGAGGAGAGAAGCAGCAGTTAGCATAGGTTCTGGATGCATCCAATTGTATCCCAGCGTCTTTCGTTGGTGTACTTTCACAACATGTATGCCCAACTTCGCATGCATCCAGACAAATTTCAGAACTTTACAGGAATGTCTATGCCTGTCTTTAATGATCTGCTGGAGAGGCTCAGGCCAAGGCTGGCAAGGATGGACACCTTGATGATTAGCAGTGTGTCACCGGAGGAATGACTGTTTGTGACACTCCGGTAAGTGAAATATTTTTGAAGGGTTAGGGGTTGGGGTTAGTGCCTGTTCATACATATGCAATGTCACACATTGCATGACATTGCATGCAATTCGCACCGCACTGCTATGCAAATCTCATTCAATGTCTGTGCATTGCGATTTCAGCCAAACAGATTGTATGGCTGAATTTGCATCGCATTCGGACAAAATGTATTGTATTGACAATCCCGATTATGTTCTTTTAGGTTCCTTGCTACAGCACTAAGTTTTGTGTCCTTGCATTACCACTTCCTTCTTGGCATCTCGAGGGTGGGGAAGATAGTCAGAGAACAAAGAAAATGTCCTCTGCCCCCACTTATAACTGGCCTTCATAGCAAAGAACACATGGAAGGGCAACGCAAATGTGTGCTACTAAACCCCTGTTTTGACGCAAACTGTTAGACAGGTTAATTTGGTTGGTAAGCAAACTGGTTAGCAAATTGAACTGGGAATTTTATTTTTGTTTGTTTCATGTGAGTTGCCCTTCCATGTGTTCTTTGCTATGAAGGCCAGTTATAGGTGGGGGCAGAGGCCATTTTCTTTGTTGTTAATGTGTACTGGTGAGTGGACATACTGGATGCCTTTGCTGTAATACCATTGGCTGGGCTTCCATTATGCCCCCGATTATCTTTCAGGAGGGATGGGCCACCTCCAGGCTCACCTGCCCCCTATCTATCCATTAGCTTGCATGTGCTTCCACTGTGAAGACTCTCATAAATTCACTAGAGTTAGGACTGCAGGTAATACAGGGAGCCGTGGAGTGGCCCTGCAGCTTACACATGCGTTTGCAAATGTGTGCTACTAAACCCCTGTTTTGACTCAAACTGTTAGACAGGTTAATTTGGTTGGTAAGCAAACTGGTTAGCAAATTGAACTGGGAATTTTATTTTTGTTTGTTTCAAGATAGTCAGAGAAACCTGGTGGTAATATGGGAGGAGTTGAAGCAGGTGGTAATGCCGAAGCCAACAGAAGACCTCTGGGAAGCAGTGGTAGATGAGTTTTGGGAGAAAAGTCCCAATTGTATTGGTGGCCTTGATGGCAAACACATCAGGGTGAAGAAGCCTCCGCACTCTGGATTGGCATATTTCAATTATAACAAATACTTCTCGGTGGTCCTCCTGGCATTGGCTGATGCCAATTTTTGGTTCTTTGTTGTGGATGTTGGAGCGTACTGCAGCCAGGGTGATGCCCGCATATTTCGGGAGTCGGCCTTCGGACGTCGGCTACATGAAGGAAAGCTCAACATTCCGGCAAGCAGGCCTCTACCCTGTACCGAGGAATCCAGCTTACCATTGGTCATGGTAGCAGACGAGGCCTTTGGACTGGCTGAGAATCTCATGAGGCCATACAGTGGCTATGGTCTCCGTGATGCCCTTCAGATTTTTAATTATCGGCTCAGTCATGCACGCCGCGTTGTGGAATGTGCTTTTGGAGTGTGCACCTGTATGCAGCTCGATGTGGAAAATGCCATTACGGTGGTCCTGGCATGCTGCGTTCTCCACAACTTCCTGCGGAAAAAGGAGAGGAGCACCGTTGAATGGGAACCCCGAAACCCAAATCAGCGAGTGCAATTTTTGGACTTGCGGTCAATGTCACGGGTGATGACAATACGTAATCTGTTTTCCAATTTCTTCTTATCACCTGATGGAGAAGTTTCATGGCAAAATTACTATGTGTAAAAAAAATGTGGATCTTTCCAGCTCTGCCTTGTTCAATTTATTTTTTCTTGGAATAAAGCATTTAAAAATTTGTCAGTTGTTTTCATGTCTCCCGTTCTTCTATAGTTTAGGTGTACTTTTTCTTCTGCATGAGGCTAACGTATGCTACCTGTTGTTGGGCTGTGCATACGTTTGCCACAGGCAGAGGAAAAAGAGTCCTTTTCTTCCTCAAGCATATGCCTACCCTATGCTACCCGTTTGCTAACACAGATAGAATATTTCATATCGCTGACATGCACCATACCCCATAAAAACAGACATACAACATATAGTTTTAATGCTTTTATTTAGTAATTTAAAAAAAAGTAGAATCACAGCTGCTGATAGTTGATGGCATATTTGTCACCATGGCTTGGACGTGGGGATTGGGGACGGGGGAAAGTAGATTCAGGGTGTGAATGGGTAGCTTGGGGCAGGCATTTATTCCCAAAATCATGGTGGTAGTGGGGTTCTTGAAATGAAGGAGGCGTGGGATCTGTGTAGGAATGGGAATGAGCAGGAGGATGAAATTCCATGGAGGAGTGGGGGGGATAAAAGGAGGTCTGAGAATGGGTAGGTGGTGGCTGGCGTCTAGGGGGCTGATATTGAGAGGGGGGTGGTAGCGCTGCTGAGGTCCTGGGGGACATTGTGAGATCCTGAAAAGCATTGAATGGATCGCTTGGTGGTGGCCCACCACTTAATTTAGCATTACGGTATTGCATCGCAATACCATACATGCGATTCATACAATACTTCTCCTGGTCTCCCCCAATGTCCTCCAGGATATGATATAAAGTGCGCAAGAAGCAGGCATGTGGGTTGCTAGGATCTAAGAAGGGGTCCACATTGCGCTTCTCCTGCTGCACTTCCTGCAGCAACGCTATCACCCTGTCCTCGGTTTCAATACTGAAATCGCCACCCCTCTGATGCTGATTGCGGCCACGACCACGCACAATGCTACGGCCATGCACCTCGCACCTGACTTCACTTTCTCCATGACTTTGGCTGCTTGAAGACACATCCATGGGCCTGGATTCCTGTGGGAAAAATGAAAATGTTCAGATTGGCACATAGCCTGACAGACAGACAGAGACATAATGGATGGACAATTACCTGTAATGGGGAATCATACGTCACACTTTCAACACTTGTTAGATGGGGGGATACAAGGTCAGTGCTGTCCGTGGTACTCCTGGGTACATCATCCAATGGAGCTTCCACTGCCTCCTCTATGTGCACGCTTTCATGCACGATGTTGGATGTTGTCCTAAAGAGAATAAAATAATATCCTTGTAAAAGTGCTTGCAGAATGGGTAAACATTTTTTACATTTTTGTTTCAGGCGGATCTGATCGGACGCTCTATTCACCCCTATGAAGCAGCGGATGTCAGTGGTGACATGTCTGCTGACACCCACTGCTATCCTATCCGATCCGATCCTGTCTGTGAAATCCAGAAGGATGGAAACACTATTTTCCATCCATCCGGAGGATTGAATCGGATAAGATCGGATGAAAATCGACAGGCAGTCCGTTTTCATCTCATCTCCCATAGAGGAGAGCGGGGATCTGACAGGTTTGTGTCTCTGCAAAGTAAGAGGAGACTGAGCTGTCATTCGCCTGCTCAGCTGGGATCAGCGGATCGATCCCCGCTGAGCAAAACTGAGTCGGGTGGAAAAACCATGTGGACCCTTAGAGCAATGCGCAAAGGGGAATGTATGTGACAGAAAAAAAACGTACTCTCTATTGTTCTCAATCATGGCTTGGCGGAGGAAAGCCAGATGGTTGTGGAATAAATGTTGTTTTTTTTGAGGAGCTGGTGCTCCACTCCTCTGTGCCTTCTCCAGCTCCATCAAGTCTCTCCTCACGCGGTCACGGAGGGACTTCCATTGTCCCTGTAGGATTTTTCCTACAGAAACGTGGAAAAGAAGGGTTAATATGCGTTCTTAATTAAGGCCCCTTTCACACAGGCGTTTTTTTGGAGGATCTGAACGGATGCCCCATGTATCTCTATGTGGCATCGGATGTCAGCGAAGACATGTCCGCTGACATCCGATCCGTCAAATCTGGATGGATGGAAACCCTATTTTCCATCTGTCCATTGGATCAGATCGGATGGGATTGGATGAGAGCGGACAGGCGGTTCATTCTCATCTGATTCCCCCATAGAGAACAGCGGGACGTGACAGCTCTGTCTCAGCACGGAGACAGAGCTGCCATCCGCCTGCTCTGCTGAGAAAAACTGAGTCCACCGACGGACTCCCCTGTGTGAAAGGGGCCTAACACTACACAGCAAACATATCTTGCAATTAATAAAAATAAATTTACTTCTCTCTCTTTTTGCCGCATTGCTCATATGGGCCCAGTCAGTGAAGATGTTATGTCCATCCTTATCTTCACCTTCCTTACACGGTCATTGTACAAGGGATGCGACAAATCCCATAACTCTGCATTCGCCTCTACTGCAGAGATGAGTTCTGCCTGGGGGACATCTGCAGCCATCTTCTCTGTCTTCCACTCCTCTCTCACAAGTACATGGCTGAGCAAAGGACTCTTGGTTAATGTGGGCATGTATTTCCTGGTTTTCCTCTGATTACAGTGACCAATAAACCCCCTCTCGATCCAGCGATGTTCACGACTGTTAAAAACACCTGACGTCGGGCATTTTTACAGCTTAACGCTGCTGCTCCCCGAAAGCACTGGCCCTGGGTTTTTTTAGCAGCTTAAAAACGCCTCTGCCACTTGGAGCTCCTAAAAGCCTGTGTGTGCATGAGGCCATAGAATAACATGGAGGGGCGTTTTTAAGCTGCAAAAAAAAAAAAAAAACGTTCCTAAAAACAGCTGTAAAAACGCCCTGTGTGGGGCTTTAAAGTGGAGTTCCACCCTAATTTTATACTTACCTCCATCTTCTCGCTCCAGGTCACCTGAAAAACAAATGGATAATCGCAATTTTTTTACTTACCTTGTAGAGAAAATATACTTACCTTACTTCCTTCTTCCTCCCCTCGGCGGTCGCGACCCGTCGTCACTTCCTGGCTTTTGCAATGATTCCTGGGAGCTGAACGTCATCGCTCCCAGGAATCATTGCGCCTGCACCGGCCCCGACGTCAGTTCCAGCTCGCGCGCGTCATTCCCTTCTAAACAGCTTCTGGGCATACCCAGAAGTTGTGGAGGAATGACGCGCGCGCACCGGAAGTGACGTCGGGGCTGGTGCAGTGCATCGTGGGACCGAAGAAGAAGGAAGAGGACGCCGAAGAGGATCGCGCTGGCTTCAAGCTGCCCACACCTGAGATGGCAGCGCTGGAGAATACTTTTTCAAGGTAAGTATTTCTCCTAAAAGGTAAGTGCAACCCGGGACAGATCAGAGGCTAGCCATTGTGGAATGTACTAGCCCTGACTGTCCCGGGGGTATTTTTTTTTTTTAAAAATGTGCACTGGGTGGAACTCTGCTTTAAGGATCTGCTAAGATAGCGCTACCAGCAGAGGTCTAGGGATGCCCATGCCTGGGCAGGGCTGCTGTGGTGGCAAAAGGGGCAGAGGCGTAACTAGAACCTTCAGGGCCCCGGTGCAAGAAACCATGAAGGGCCCCCTGGACCCCTGGCGCCCTTTACTCTAGTTGCGGGGCCCTTTACTACGGTCCCGCAGCGGGACCCTTTCACAAGTTCTGCAGTGGGCCCCCTTCCTGCCATCTTGGGGCCTCCACACGGTGGTGGAATGCCAGGGCCCTGTCGCAAGTGTGACCTTTGCAATCCTGGAAGTTCACCCACTGGTGTCAGTAGTTTTTTTTTTTGGTATTTTAATTGTATTATTTTTTATCATTTTATTTAATTTTTTTACAATGTCACTGACTATGACTCTGTCCATTCAGAAAAGGAAGGAGCTGATAATTTACATATTTACCGACCCCTTCCTGGTTCTCTATTGTGACACGTCCCCTGCAGCAGCCGGCAGGAGAGGGAAGGGAGCATTCTGAAGGGGGGGGGGGGGGGGGCAGCACAGAAGGGGGGGGGGCAGGGAAGCACACAGGGGCCCAGAGACAGCAGAACACAAGTATACTGGATAGGAGAAGTGGCGGGGGCAGCATACAGAGGAACCAATCTCCTCCATTTTCCTCCTGCAGCTACAGAAGGAAAAAGGAGGACAGTGATTTCTCTACATGCTGCCCCCGCCGCCCCTCCTATTCAAGTGTACAGGGGAGCCACATGGGCCCCCTTGAGCATGGGGCCTGGTTGCGATTGCAACCCCTGCAACCCCTGTAGTTACGCCCCTGAAAAGGGGGACTCACACAATGTCTGGTGGGTGGTCATAAAGTTACAGCTGACCAAGATTTATTTCTGCATGCTCATGAGAACTCTAGAATTCTGCGGACAGATGCTTGCTGACAAGATGCTGCTTGCAACTCCTACAACACGCAAGATGAAAGCTGCAAGGCCAGTTTGTGGGGATTATAGCAGATAATAGAGAAGAAATGTCACTCTGCAATAGGGAAGGAATAAGGAGCTCTCCCCTGATCACATGTGCGCACTCAGCACAGCCTGCCTGTCACTCTGATCTTCATTCCGGGGATCAGGGGAGGAAATGCTCTCACCAGTGTGTGGAATGTGGGCGGGGTCAGGGCGGGGCTCCCGGAGCTGAGTACAGACCACTCTCACTGTACGGAGCAATCACATCGGAAGAGGATCTGGAGTAATCCGTACAGAGGTGACGGTGAGTGTCATCGGGGGCCGCCGGCCGGGGGAAGGGACCGGCTGTGATTGGTGTCCTGCCAGCTGGCCTGATCAGTGTCGTGCGATTTGTATCTGGAGGTCTGGATTGTGCCTGATCACTACAGAAAGTTTCCTTATGATGGTGGGAGGGGCCCCCTTTACATAGGAAGAAGGTGGAGGGGCCCCCTTTATATAGAAGCTATATGGAGGGGTCTCTTTACATAGTAGGAGGGTGAAGGGGCCTCTTTACATAGGAAGAAGGTGGAGGGGCCCCCTTTATATAGGAGGGTGGAGGGGCCCCCTTTACATAGGAAGAAGGTGGAGGAGCCCCCTTTACATAGGAAGAGGGTGGAGGGGCCCCCTTTACATAGGAGGAGGGTGGAGGGAGTCCCCTTTACATAGGAGGATGGTGGAGGGAGTCCCCTTTACATAGGAGGATGGTGGAGGGGGTCCCCTTTACATAGGAGGAGGGTGGAGGGGGTCCCCTTTACATAGGTGGAGGGGGTCCCCTTTACATAGGTGGAGGGGGTCCCCTTTACATAGGAGGAGGGGTCCCCTTTACATAGGAGGAAGGTGGAGGGGGTCCCCTTTACATAGGAGGAGGGTGGAGGGGGTCCCCTTTACATAGGAGGAGGGGTCCCCTTTACATAGGAGGAGGGTGGAGGGGGTCCCCTTTACATAGGAGGATGGCGGAGGGGGTCCCCTTTACTTAGGAGGAGGGTGGAGGGGGTCCCCTTTACTTAGGAGGAGGGTGGAGGGGGTCCCCTTTACATAGGAGGAGGGAGTCCCCTTTACATAGGAGGAGGGAGTCCCCTTTACATAGGAGGAGGGTGGAGGGGGTCCCCTTTACATAGGAGGAGGGTGGAGGGGGTCCCCTTTACATAGGAGGAGGGTGGAGGGGGTCCCCTTTACATAGGAGGAGGGTGGAGGGGGTCCCCTTTACATAGGATAGGTGTGGGGTATGAACAGACCTGTACCTGATCCCGTACACATGACTTCCATTTTATCTATTTGAATGGCAGATCATTTTATCTATCTATTACAGTGAATGAATTTATGGCCATAGTTGTTTTTCTTTTTGTATTAGATGGACTGGGGAAGGATTGGACCCCCTGTCTGGTATTTACTGCTATCTGAGATCCCATTAGACATGTACAGTGGTATTTACTGCCCCTCTGAAGAGCGATCGCCTTTGACAGGCGGCTCAGAGGTGATCTGCTTCCTCCTGGACAGGGGTGAGCTCCGGCTGGTTTCAGACACAATCCCGGACCTGCTTGAGCTATCCCACTAGGAAGCTGTCAAAGTGGACAGGCAATTCTAGGCAGCGGAGGTGTTCGTGAGCCCCCCTAAATGCCTGTTTTAAATTGGTATTAAGCTTAACGGGTTAGTTCACCATTACAAAAAAAACTGCCTATGCAGATAAGGGGCACCTGTAGATAATAACAAACTGTGCAGCTCTGACTAAAATGAAATAATGTCCCTGCTACAGGTGTAGCCATTTACATACCTCCAGAGGCCTGACTCACAGGACATCGCTAAGAGAGGCCTAGTCACTACCGTTCACCTTTCAGCCTCACGGGAGTGAGCTCCTCGGATTCAAATCTCCTCAGATGATCCTTCTCTCCCCTGATGCAGTAGCTCAGAGCTCAGCGTTTGAGAGCTCACTCCTGTGATGGTGAACAATATTAGCTAGGCCTCACTTAGCAACATCCTGGGAGTATCCCAGTCAGGCTTCACTTGGTATATAAATGGCCTTCACCTATATCAAGGGCATTATTCAACTTAAGAAAAAGCTGCACAGTTTGTTTTTATCTACACACCTCTTATCTCTATAGGTGGTTTTAATGTGATTGTTTTTTTTTTTTGTTTTTTTCAATAAAAATAACAAACATGTTATACTTGCCTCCTTTGTGCAGTTGGTTTTGCACAGAGCAGCCCGGATCCTCCTCTTCTCAGGTCCCACTTTGGCTCTCCTGGCCCCTCCCTCCCTTTTGAGTGCCCCCACAACAAGCAGCTTGCTATGGGGGCACCCGAGCAAGGTCACAGCTCTGTGTATCCATTCAGACATGGATCTGCGGTCTGGCCCTGCCCCCTCTCTCTCCTCATTGGCTAACTGAGTTTGATTGACAGCAACAGGAGCCGATGGCACCGCTGCTGTGTCTTAGCCAATGAGAAGGGGAGTCCCAGAGAGCTGAGACAGTCGTGGACATCGCTGGATCGATAGGGGGTTCAGATAAGTATTAGGGGGTGCTGGGGAGCCTGCTGCACACAGGTTTTTTTTCCTAATGCATAGAATGCATTAAGATAAAAAAAATCCTTCTGACTTTACAACCACTTTAAGCAAAGGTGAACTAACTCTTAAGGCCCCTTTCACATATACGGTCCGTTTGTCCATTTTTCATCCATTTTTCATACATCCGTTGACGGATGAAAAACGGACATCAATGCATCTCTATATAAAAACAGATGACAACGGATGATCATCCGTTAACATCCGTTTTCATCCACTTCCGTCAATGTCCGTTTTTTGGAACGGATGAATGCCCTATTTTTCATCTGTCAAAAAAACGGATCGGATAAAAAACAGATGTAAATGGACAAACGGTCTGTTTTTTCATCCGTTGTTGCATTGGTATTGGATGTAAAAAAACGGATGAAAAAACGGATGAAAAACTGATACATTTTGACGTGACTGAACTGATGAACTGAACGGACTGTATGTATGAAAGGGGCCTTAAAAAAAAAAAAAAATAGCGGTCAGGCAGGGGTTTTATGGCAGAGAAAGACCCTGTTGGTCTCTTCCACTATAAATGCTTGTCAGCAGTAATGTACACTGAGCCACGCATGCGCAGCTTACAGTAAATTATGACATCCACTTTGTGCCATGGAAATGTGACTCTGGTGTGCACACGCAGGAAGGACCAAATCACGATCCAGCCAGTCATGCAGCCAATCGGAGCAAACCTGGAAGGAAGATGGTGCTGCTGCTGAGCCGTGCACTTCTACTGCCAAACACAGCATATTGTAGAATTATTGCATTGCAGCCATGACTGTGTGTTCCAAAAAAAATAAAGGCAGCTGGCCGTGTTATTTTCAGGTCAGGGTGGAGTTGGCTCAACCACCTGTTTTTTATCACCCCATGGCAGTTTGTGTAAATGAGGCCTTGAGATTTTCATCAGTTAACACTGAACTTTGCATCTCGGCACAGCAAAAATGACCCCTCCCGTTCTGTTTGGTGGGCACTACAGCCTGCTGAACGTAACCCATTCAACTAAATGGGGCTACGCCGCAACTGGCCCGCAGCATCCTTTTATAGGTTAAAACGGACTGTAAGGAGGCAACTTAACGGCTAATTACTGCCTGTCAAATGCCTTCTGAAAAGCAATTCACGGTGGATCGCTCTTCAGAGGGCAAAACTCATGTAAACGAGCCCTTAAAGACTAAAGCCTAGTACACACGCAACGATTGTTGGCCGACCGATCGGCCGTCTTTTGTCCAGTGTTGTTGTGTTGGTTGAAATGTGCTCTAGACTGCACACGAATTTTATCGGCCAACAAAAACCAACTTCAGAAGTGATGTCATGTGCTGGTTTACATTTCGTGTGTTTTTTCTTCTCTGAGCATGCCCAGTCTTGCTCATCACATTTTTGTCTACCGAAATCTGTACTGACTGAAGAACAATCGGCCGTTCTGTTGACGGCCAACAAAAATTTTATAGCATGCACACCAGATTTTGTTCGGCCGAAAAGTCGCAGTCGGTTGTCGGAAGCATCATACTAACAAGCCGACAATCGGCCGATCGGACGTTGGCCGAAAATTCACGGCCAACAATCGCTGCGTGTGTACGAGGCTTAAGTCCACCTTTGGACCATGTTGCATGTTCCAACCCTATTGGGGTTGTACATGTAACATTTTCTAGCTCCTGCCCCCTTTCCCCCCCAATTCCCCATGCCCTTCGATAGTGGGTGGGGGAGGATGGTTCTTCCCCCCCCCCTCCCCCAACACAAAAAAAAGCACAACTGTGTTCAGCTCTGCCCACACAGCCACTTCATTAATTTACAGATTCCTCTGAGTGAATAAACTACAAGTACCGTCCACCACTGTGGCAGATGGACTTGTAGTTTCAGTGGGCTGTGGGGTCACTGATGGGCCCTCTTGTAGTCCACTGACATGTCCTCTGGCATTCAAACAGGAAGCCTGTACAGAGTTATGGGCTGATAGCTGGAGGACATGTCTGCAGGAGCTCACATTGCACCCGTGATCTACTGATTGCAGGTGCAATGCTTTACAGGCTTGTACAGGGAAAAAATAATAAATATACATTTTTTTTTCTGCAAAACTATGTGCATTTAGTATTTTTTCTATAAAGGTAAATTCATCTTATAGCCCCGATTCACATATATGTGGTGCGGGAAAGGCAGCAAATCCTAAGTGTGTCCCCCACCGCATTGAAATCGTACTCTGTTCATGCGATCTGCCACCAGTGTCGATGTAAAATGAATGACATCCCAAAACAGGTTGCAAAATGCAGTGCGATTGCAAGAATCGGATCACATTTATGTGAACACCCATGCGATTAGATTCCAGTGTGGCAAAAAAAAAATATGCCTGCACCTTTTTTTTGTGCCATACAGTGAGAAGTGAGCCTGTAGAAAACGAATGGGCTCAAATCGCACTGTAAATAATTGCATGTGATTTAAAAAGGAATGCAGTGCGATTCCTATCTGAATCACGTGTCCCGCACCGCACAATTGTGAACCCAGCGTTAAAGTGATAGTAAAGGCAGAAGGTTTTTATCCTAATACATTCTATAAATTTAATAAAAAACCTTCTGCATGCAGCAGCCCCCCCTAATACTTACCTGAGCCCTATCTCTATTCAGCGTTGCTGTAGAAGAGACTCAGCTGCCTGGGACTCTCCTCATTGGCTGAGGCAGCAGCGGAGTGCCATTGGCTCCCGCTACTGTCAATCAAAGTCAGTGAGACAATGAGGAGAGAGAGAGGGGGTGGTGCCTAGCTCGGGCTGTGTGTCTGAATGGACACACGGAGCTGCGGCTCAGCTCAGGCGCCACCATAGCAAGCTGCTTGCTGTGGGGGCACTCGAAAGGAGGGAGGGGCCAGGAGCAGCCAAGAGGGACCTGAAAAGAGGAGGATCTGGGCTGCTCTGTGCAAAACCAATTGCACAGAGGAGATAAGTATAACATGTTTATTATGTGTAAGCAAAAAACAATTGAGACTTTAGTATCACTTTAAGCTGGCAATAAACCAGTAGAATCTTGTTTTAAGAAAGTTTACCGTATTTGATTCTCTAATCCCAAGTGGGGTCAAAACACAAATTTTGACTGCAGGGATGAGAAAATTTGCAGAAACAGGATGCAAAATATTTTCTTACCAGTGTATGTGGTTTTCATTCTGTAATATCCATTCCCTCCAAAAATGAATGTTAAAAGCTAATGAAATTTTGAAGTATTTTCGAACGACATTTGTCAAACAGCTAATTGTATTGGACAATCCACTAGTGTATGGCCAGCTTTAGACAGATGTCTTTACATTAGAAGATTTCCCCTTAGGAGATAACGTTTACATTTTCGATTTCCTATAATTTTCTTTCCCGGTGATAATGATCCCCATGACAAACTGAGGAATGAATCTCCCCAATCGGGACGTAGACAGCAATGCAAGCTTGACAGAGGGTCCAATCCTTCCTCAGTCCATCCAAAACCAAAGAAAATAGGTTTTTCCTAGAGATCTACTTTAATATGCTTTTAGCGGTGACAACTCCCAGAAAATGATTTAAAAACATTTCTAACTACCTGTTTGACGTCTTTGGATGCTTTTCCTCCTTCACATCCCGCCTACAGTATTCTTTGTTGTATGTCACTAACATTAGCACACCGCGGCCACATGCCTGTTGACATAAGGATGGGCTGATTATGGCCGCTGTCAGCTTTTACGTTTATGGACTTTTTCAGTGAGCGTTCGAATGGCACTCATCTAAAAGTGAGATTTCATTATGTTTACTTACTGAGTCTGATTGTATAACAAGCAGAATACAATGTAACCAAACATGCTTTGTGTACACAAGAGACAAGAACCTTTATTATGTTTATAAATAAATGAAGTTTACAATGGCTGTAGAATGCCAGAATAGACCCAGGTTAGGTTATGATATACAGGGCAAGGTCGGGGTTATCAGCCTGTTATAGGAATATAAGTGATTGGCAGCATATCGCCTAGCACAGTCAGACTGAGCCCAGCGATAAGTCATTGTTTACATTTACACAATCTTTCTAAATGTAGAAATAATTTTATAACTTTTCCTGGCATGAGATTGTGACATAAACAGATCCTCTTATCCGTTATCGCGCCTGGAAAGGAATATTTTATGTCACAGAAATATCATGTCATTCACATACGAGTTATTTCTGGAGTTCAAAAGTCGCAGAAGTGTGACTTTCATGACTCATTTATCCCTTGCTGTAATCACCTGGAAAATGCAACATCAGGAGTCAGGACACCTGTGACGTTAAGGGCCCATTCATGCTTGCGGATGTGTGTTATGCTTTGGTTAATGCGCACCCGCTCGGGGGGGGGGGGGGGTTCATGGTTAGTTACAGTGCATTTTTTTTATTTATTTTTTTACTTTAGTTTATTGAAATCTCATAAAATTACATTTAATTTTTGGCGTTGCGGTGCGTTGTGTGACTCAACATGCTGCTTGTTTTTTTTTTTTTTTTGGTTTTTTTTTTGGGAGCAATCTCAAAGGTTTCTGACTGTATCCTGCAATTATGTTAAGAATTAACAGGTCTAAAGCTGGCCATACATTTTGAAATATGTTTGTGCTCTTTGTAATCATGCAGTTTTTCTCAGTGTATAACAGCAAGTCGAAACCGAGGATAGAAATAATGTACGACAAAGGCTTTTATGATGTTTTATATTTCTGATGATGCGCAGTTTTTAGTATCTGATTTTTCTTGTACAAAAACAGTACACATTAAACGAAAATCGTTTGTTCTGTTCACTTACGAGAAAAATTTTAGAGTTAGTCCCTTTTGGAAATTTTCATTTGGAAAGTCTGAATTGGATGTCGAAAGTTGTGTACAAACTATACAAAAATTGAACAATCATGCCTCGTACTGAGTTTTTCTTCTGCTTTTCTCATAGTGTGTACTTAGCTTTAGTCTCCCCACGCATCATTCATTTACTAACTGACTTATCCTTCCTAAAACTCAATATTTCAAAACTGAATATTTCATTAGTATGTCAGATTGGCTGTGACCACTTTAGTGGACTAATTGGCTGAAATAAAGTTCATGTTGGGCTAGAGCTGAGCAATGACAATAGATAATGACACACATGCACAGTTTGGATCAAATGAACCTTTACATGCGTATAGAGAGCCTGTGACCTGTTTTGACTAAGAGCCAGTTCACACCACATGCAGACCAGTGCGTTTTTTTCTGCATCAAAAAAGGCATGGAAAGTAGGTTATATGGTTTCCAATAGCCTAGTTCACACCAGTGCTTGCAGTACCAGTGTGTTCCAGTTCCAGAAAAAAAAAGTAGAACATGCTGCATTTTTCCTGCACTGGAACGCTGTAACACGCATCAAAAACACACTGGAATGCACCAAAAATGCACTGGAACACACACGTCCTTATTTAGGGTTAAAAAGAAGAGGGGACAAAATGCACTGGACTGCATCAGAAACGCGAATGCAGAAAGCATCTGGAACACATCTGGACTGCATTTCTATGGTGTGAACTGGCCCTAAAGCTAATGGTCCAGTTTGTATGCAGCCATAGCACAGAGTGTTGATGCGGCCAGAGGTGGCATCTAGCCTTCTTTGAATGCAGCAAACTATCTGCAGCTATACTCCAATGTAAATGTAGACTTATACTTGAAGTATTCGTATTTTGGGTTTGTTAGCCGTGTGGAAATAGAGCTACTCAACAGTGTTAATTTCATCAACGAAAAAAGTTTTCTGCAAAGTTTTCGTCAGTGGTATTTTTACAGTGATGAAAAGTAACTGAAAAGTACAGCACACTTTCGTCCACTGACAAAAACTATGAAGAAAATCAAATCCGTTTTCGTTAACAAAACGAAAACGAGATGAAAACGTGAGACAGGGACGTTTACTAACTTTCGGTTTTCACTGAGCTTCGCCTGCTTCCGCTCCCAGCAAGCAAGTGAGTTGAAGCGACTGTGTGCACCATCCATGACGACTGCCAGAGACCAGAGCAGCTCTGTGCATTACAGGCCGTTCCTTAGACCTCAGACCACCATCCAGCACTGTGCAGCATTACAGGCCTTCTCTGACCAGTGACCACCGGCATGGTGGCATCCAGAGAACTGTGCATTACAGGCCATCCCTTAGACCTGGGACCACCATCCAGCACTGTGCAGCATTACAGGCCTTCTCTGACCAGTGACCACCGGCATGGTGGCATCCAGAGAACTGTGCATTACAGCCCATCCCTTAGACCTGGGACCACCATCCAGCACTGTGCAGCATTACAGGCCTCCTCTGACCAGTGACCACCGGCATGGTGGCATCCAGAGCACTATTGCATTATAGGCCATCTGTTAGACCTGGGACCACCATCCAGCACTGTGAAGCATTACAGGCCTCCTCAGACCACCGTCCACAGAGTGGCTAAATCTGTAGCTTTGAGCTTGTTCAAACCTTAACCACTTTACCACCGGAGGATTTTGCTGTCTTCCGTCCAGGCCACTTTTTGCGATTCGGCGCTGTGCGACTTCAACTGACAATTGCGCGGTCGTGCGACGCCGTACCCAAACGAAATTTACGTCTTTTTTTTCCCACAAACAGAGCTTTCTTTTGGTGGTATTTGATCACCTGTGCGATTTTTACTTTTTGCGCTATAAAAAAAAAAAGAGCGTTTATTTTGAAAAAATAACAATATTTTTAACATTTTTTTTATAGGAAATTCCCCCCAAAAAAGATGTAAAAAACAATTTTTTAAAAAATTTTTGGCCAATTTGTTTTCTGCTACCTATGTTTGGTAAAAAAAATCGCAATAAGTGTATTTTGATTGGTTTGCGCAAAAGTTATTGCGTTTACTAACAAAGGGAAAGATTTCTGTCATTTTTGGTGTTATTTTTTTTAACGCGTAATGGCGGCGATCTGCGATTTTTTTTTTTTTGCGGGACTGCGACATTGCGGCGGACAGATCGGACCCTTGACTGACATTTTTGACACTTTTGGGGGTACCAGTGACATTACTGCAGTAATCAGTGCTATATATATGCACTGTTACTGTAAAAATGACACTGGCAGGGAAGGGGTTAATTTTATTGGAGAGGGAGGGGTTAATGTATGCCTGGTGCTTACTGACGTGTAGGGGGGGAGGTGACTGAGTGAGTCATGGACAGATCGGATGTCCAGCTATGCTGAACAGTCCGATCTGTCACTCCCTGTCACTATGGAGATCCGCCCGCTGTGTTTACACACAGCGGGCGGATCTCCAGACTTGATCCCCGACGATCGGGTAAGAGCAGCGGCGATCGCCGCTGCTCCTCCCCTGGCCCGACTCCCGCTGTGAATGAAAACAGAGGGAGCGAGCCTCCGGCGGCGCACAAGCGCCGCCCAGAAGGGGGAGTGTCTGACGACGTAGTACTACGTCGTCAGACGATAACGAGCCACTCTGCCGCAGTAATATTACTGTGAGCAGAGGTAAAGTGGTTAAAAACCATAACTCTGACCAATGACCACCAGCATGGTGGCATTCAGAGCACTGTGCATTACAGGCCATCCCTCAGACCTGGGACCACCATCCAGCACTGTGCAGCATTACAGGCCTCCTCCTGACCAGTGACCACCGGCATGGGGGCATCCAGAGCACTATTGCATTATAGGCCATCTGTTACACCTGGGACCACCATCCAGCACTGTGAAGCATTACAGTCCTCCTCAGACCACCGTCCACAGAGTGGCTAAATCTGTAGCTTTGAGTTTGTTCAAACCTTAAAAACCATAACTCTGACCAATGACCACCAGCATGGTGGCATTCAGAGCACTGTGCATTACAGGCCATCCCTCAGACCTGGGACCACCATCCAGCACTCTGCAGCATTACAGGCCTCCTCAGACCACCGTCCAGAGTGGCTAAATCTGTATCTTTGAGTTTGTTCAAACCTTAATAACCATAAATAATAACATATTTTATTTTTTTACTCCAGGAGTATATCATGAGTTTGGAAATTCTGTAGAAACGCTTAAATAATGCATTACGATTTAACTAAACACATTCGATTCTAGTTGACTTAAATTATTTTATCAAACTAAAATACGATGACTAAAATGGGACTAAAACTAAAATGGCATTTTAGTCAAAGGCTATAACTAAAACGAAATCAAAATTCAATGCCAAAATTAACACTGCTCCTCACATCCATCTCCTGCAGCTGACAAGCTCTCCTCGCACCAAGCAGCACATGAAGTATAATGTAATTACAGTGTAGGAGTGTACTGTGTGACTCCTGGGGCTAGGGTTGTGTGGCGGGAAGTTTGCTCATGTGACCGTAAGGTGAGAGACTGGTTTTAAGTGATGTGTTGCATCAGTGCATGCATTACATAATCTTTGTGCAGTATCAGAATGTTGTACAGTTGTATTACACATATCTGGCACTCATTTACACTCCCTGAGTAGAATGGAAATGAGGAATGTCCAACAATAACTCTTAATTTGGTGCTTGTTCACACCGTGTATGTTGAGCTACCTTGTATTGCCTAAGTCGTTGCACGCACACATGAAAAATAATTGTATTTTATGTGACCTGTTTACACAATAATGTTGCGTTCAGGTGCATTGCATAAAAATGACACCATTTCTACAAAGTGAAATGCATGGGACTGCAAGTCACTGCAGCAAATCGGAACGTGCTGCATTGAACTGAAGTTAAATGACGCATTATTTTGTCACACGTCAATAAGGTTAAAAAAGGGAAAAGTAAACCGTGCAATGTGTTGTAAGAAGGCATTGCACCTCCCTTCCATGCCTCTATACAACGCACACCAGCATGCAAGCGTATTAGCGTACAGGCTGGTATTAACAAGGCCTAAGGCTTAGTGACTGAGGTGAGCGTATGTATACACATTTTTAACCACTTCTGCACCAGACAGTTTTACCCCCCTAATGACCAGGCCATTTTTTGTGATAGGCACTGTGTTACTTTAACTGACAATTGCACGGTAATGCGACGCTGTACCCAAATAAAATGAATGTCCTTTTTTTCCCAAAATTAGCGCTTTCTTTTGGTGGTATTTGAGCACCTCTGCGGTTTTTATTTTTTGCCCTATAAATAAAAAAACAGTGACAATTTTGAAATCAATTTGTTTTACTTCTTTAAAACACAGCCAATAAATTTTTTTTAAAAAAAATCAAAATTTTTCATCAATTTAGGCCAATATGTATTCTACATATATTGGGTAAAAAAAAATTCCCTATAAGTGTATATTGATTGATTTGCGCAAAAGTTATAGCATCTACAAACGATGCAATATTTGTATGGCATTTTTCTTAATTTTTTTTACTAGCAATGGTGGCAATCAGCGATTTTTGCGAGACTGCGACATTGCGGCAGACAAATACAGTGATCGGTACTAAACAAATGCACTGTCACTGCACTAATGACACTGGCAGGGAAGGGGATTAACATCAGGGGTGATTAAAGGGTTAAATGTGTCCATAGTGGATGCTTACAAACTGGGGGGGTTGCACTGGGGGAAGTCAGAGATCCGTGGTCCTGCTAAGCAGGATCACAAGATCTCCATCTTGTCCTCTTTTGCAGAACGGCGATCTGTCTTGTTTACATAGGCAGACCACCGTTCTGCCTCCAACGGATGATCGAGGGTGGCCGGCAGACATCGGGTCCCCTGGACCCGCTGGTTGACATCCCCTCTAGCCAATCACGGCACCATCTAGTGGCTATTGAACAAAATGACGTACAGGTACGTCGTTTCGCTCAATAAGGCCACACTGCACAGTAAATACATGGCGGGCGGTCAGAAAGTAGTTAAAAAAGGGAAAAGTAAACCGTGCAATGTGTTGTAAGAAAGCATTACACCGCCCTTCCATGCCTCTATACAACGCACACCAGCGTGCCTACGTATTAGCGTACAGACTGCTATGAACAAGACCTAAGGCTTAGTGACTGTACAGAGGTGAGAATATTTACACATCTTTATGGATCAGTTTACACATTTTTAAAGGAAACGTGTACTAAATGAAATGTTGCGGTTGTCATTGTAACTCTAATAATACTACTTGCCTTGCTTTTTCTAACTTCAAGTTTATGTTCAGCCAAAACTTTTTTTATATTAATTTTGGATACACTGGGGAAGGCTTAGAACCCCTGTTATATTTACGGCTTTCTGGGGCTCTGTTTGAAAATGTTTATCTTGTTTCCTTTCATTGTGACTTTTTACCTGACAGGAAGTGAGGTGAACTCTCCAACAGCAACACTGAGAAATAACAAACCTTTTTCCTTAGTAGAATAGGAGGAAGGATAGAACCCCTGTTCATGTTTTGTTTCTGTCTTTGTCCCTGTTACAGAATATCCCTTACTTCCTGTCTGGTAAAACTGCAAGGAAGGTGAGCCTCGAATAGCAGTAAACGTCACACAGGAGTTTAAATCCCATATTTTGGGTTGTCCCCAGAAAAGTAATAGAGGGGAAAGCTTCTAATAGGGACACTAGTTCCTGGTGACCTAGGGGGCCCCAATGGATTCCTCTAATTTGCAGGGATTTCCTTTCACTTCCTGTCTTGGCAATGGGACAGGAAGTGAGGGAAAACCCCCTGATGCAACACAGCTGCAGCCCCCCCCCCCGTGACAGCGATTGCCATCTTCGCTGTCACTGGTTGAAAATATTGTGGCCATGCTGGGCTCTGCCCACCCGGCCAAGTCATTCATTCAGAGTCCTCTGTGAATGGGAAACTACAAGTCCCGACAGCCTTGGCTGCTGTCAGCTGGTAGTCTCAATAAACTACCATGATGCTGTTGAGCGCTCTGGTAGTTCATTCACTCCACCTGTCAGTGTGTAACTGCCTGTCTGTACGAGGTCCTGCATTCTGCTGATCAAGGCTGCAATGCTTTCCAGGCTCCAAGTAAAAAAAAGAATAAATGCACATTTCTCTTTCGGTAATTGACAGACACAGCTCTTAATCTTCTTGACTGTAGGGCTATGGGGCTCTATACAGGAGTAAGACACTAGGCAGAGAAAAAAAGCTTAAGTCCAATTCTGGACCTCAAGGCGCTAAACTGCTTTGTGCGGTTACAGAAGTTCTGCATGGAATCCATTCGCACGGTGATGGCGTCCCTACATCAGTGGGATTTTCCGGCCTCCATCGACATCAAGGACGCCTACCTTCACCTCCCCATATGTGTTGCCCATTAGCGCTTCCTCCGCTTTGCCGTGGGCAAGGAGCATTATCAATTTGTGGCATTACACTTTGGTTTCGCCTCCGCTCCTCGGGTCTTCACAAAATTTTTAGCCCTGGTTCTAGCATTACTGCATCAGTGGGGGATCGTAAAACTGGGGTACCTGGAAGATCTGCTTTTGCGAGCAGAGTCTTTGACTGCTCTGTTGACCAACTTGGAGATTACTCTGCAAACGCTGAGAGAGTTTGGTTGGATTCCAAATCTTCAGAAGTCTGCTTTGGTTCTGTCCATGAACCTGGACTATCTGGGTCTGACTCTGGACTCCACCTCGACCAGAGTGTTTCTTCCTCTGAAAAAACTTCACAAGTTGCAGGAGGCTATCTGGCTCCTGCTGTCCAGCAGATGGTCATCTCTGCAGGCTTGCATGCGGGTGCTGGGCCTGATGGTGCCTACCTTCGAGGCGGTATCCGTTTGCACAGTTCCACACGAGATCTCTGCAAAAGGAGATTCTGGTAAAGTGGGACATGGATTCTCAGTCTCTGGACAATCTGATCCTGTTGAGCCGAAACACGAGGGAGCCCCTGGTTTGTTGGCTTCGTTCTCCGGCGCTTCTGGGAAAATTATTTCTTGCCCTGTACTGTACATTTGTTACCATGGATGCCAGCCTATCTGGGTGGGGAGGCGTCCTTGGCACAGAGTGTGCTCAGGGGGTCTGGACCCTGGAAGAGTCCAGGCTACCGATCAATGTACTGGAGCTCCGAGCGATCAGACATTGTGTGGATCATTGGACAAGTCATCTCCAGGGGTGTCTGGTACGGATCCAATCAGACAGTGCCACGGCCATAGCCTATGTCAATCACCAAGGGGGCACAAGAAGTGTTCTGGCAGCTCGGGAAGTAGCCGGCATTCTAAGGTGGGCAGAACGGTTTGTTCCAGCCCTCCCTGCTGTTCATGTTCCAGGAGTGAAATATTGGCAGGCGGACTATTTCAGTCGACAGGCGTTTGACCAAGGAGAGGGGTCACTTCATCCTGAGGTGTTCCATCAGTTGTGTCTCTGGTGGGGGACTCCAGAGGTGGATCTGTTGGCCTCTCGCCTTAACAGAAAAGTACGGAGGTTTGTGGCACGATCTCAGGATCCTTTAGTTGACACCATAGACACCTTAGTGGCTCCCTGGAGTCAGTATTGTCTGATATACACCTTTCCTCCTCTAATGCTTCAGCCAAGACTCCTGCGCAGGATCTAGTCCGAAGGAATTCCGGTCATCCTAGTGGCTCCAGACTGACCTGGCCGGTCTTAGTATGCCGATCTTGGTACTGCTGGTCGCTGATGCTCCTTGGAAGTTGTACATTGCGTGATGGGAATCCCTCAGGGTTCCTCCTCGCTCCTTTTTGTTGACTCGAATCCTGGTTTTCCTCCAGTGAGGGGTTTGAGCAGCGTCTGACCTTGAGTACCATCAAGGGCCAGGTCTCGGCCTTGCCAATTTTCTTTCAACGTCCGTTGGCCACACATTCCTTAGTGTGTACCTTTCTCCAGGGAGTTACACTGGGTTGCCCCGGCGTGGTCTCCATTGCCGCCGTGGGACCTCAATTTGGTGTTGTCAGTTTTCTAGATACCTCCCTTTGAAAATATTTGGGAGATTCCTCGGCTTGTCCCAGAAGGTGGCCTTTTTGGGTGGCTATTGTGAAGGACGCGGGTATCATATCCCTGCCCTTCTCACTAATTCGTGACAAAGGACTAGCCAATCTCGCACCCCGCTGTCACTTATGTAACAATGCCACACTCTGCACCCTGCACAGATTTTCCAGCTTGCAGGACCACAATCTAGGTTCCAGCAGGCTGAGAGCAATTGTCACTGGGCTAATTAAACAGTTAACCCTTCAACTGCCACCAACGCCTTTGGTCCAAGCCGGAGGAAACTCCTAATTTTAGAAATACCAATTATGATTTTAGAATAATCATCTGTAACCCACACGGTCACCAAAGACAGGTATGTTCAAAGGATTTATCCTATACAGCAGCACTCTTCAAGAGACAGGTTCTTTGTTAGCTTGCATTAAGAGCCTAGGGAAAAGATAACACTTTTCAAAATAAGGTTTTAATAATGAAAAGGTAAAAATTGGTGCAAATAAAATATTTACAGAAAAAAAAGTGTTTCAAAGAAATGGAGACCTAATTCAGCAATTAGAAAAATAAGGTAGAATTGAGGAGGAAGAATACTTGCAGTCAGTGTCCTGGGTATTATCAGAGTTCAGTCGATGAGCCAGGTGTGATTGGTTCTCAATTTTGATAGATGTTCCTGCTTTGATGTTACCATAAGAACTCATCACTAGTTAGGGGTCTCCCTTTTTCTCTGGGATCAAAGACAGATGCCCCTGATCAAAACTGAGTGGCCATGGGCTGTCCTGGGGTTATGACCATATCAGGACCCTCCTCTTTTGGACAGTTTTATACCACTATTCATATCTTGAAATATGTATTGGTTACATTCTTTAAACTGATAGTTTATCATTCAGCATGTAATTTCGTGTCCAGGGATACCAAACACAGAATATCTCAGATAAACTTGTCACCCAGGGAATATCTGACCGATATCTTCTATTCTATATGTGATAGGGTGGACATGCATGATCTTAATTCATTCAGTATGACCTTTCTGTGTGTATTTGTTAAGTTTTTTGATTTGGCAGAGCTCTCTGATCGCTATTTACGACCCCCATTAGTTCTGGTTATTCGTATTTGGTAAAAGTTTTAAGATAGGCCTGGATGGAAGAAACAGACATCCTGCCAGGACTCAGGGATAGGTTTTATGTCTCTTAGTTGAGATAACGGCTCTTTTTAAGTGTAAAACCTATGCATTCCATGAATTAAATGAGGTGGGGGGGTGATAATATCGCTGTGTGTATAACTGCTCTGCAAGACTGTCATGACTGACCTATAATGACTGAGCAACATGGCCGCTTGCTACAGCTTTTCGTATGTCCAGTGCGGGATATCATTACAGCTATTACTTCTGCGTGCAGGGTGTCTGAGCTGGCGGTGCTGTCTTGTCGTTCACCTTACCTAGTGGTTCACAGGGATAAGTTGGTTCATTGGCCAGGTCTGTCGTTCCTTCCAAAGGTCATCTCTGATTTTCATTTGAATGAAGACATTGTGTTGCACTCCCTGTGTCCCAAGCCTAAGCATCCTAAGGAAGTTGCTTTGCATTCCCTGGATGTGGTTCAGGCAATTAGGGTGTACCTGGCAGTTACGGAGTTGTTTCAGAAGTCAGACTCACTATTTGTCCTTACAGATGGACCTCACAAGGGGCTGGCTGATTCTGCTGTGACCATTTCCAGATGGATCAGACAGACTGTGGTTCAGGCTTATTCTATTAAGGGTCAGGTTCCTCCTTTCCCTGTCAGGGCGCACTCTACTGGGGCGCTTAGTGCCTCCTGGGCCTTCCGTCATCAGGTGTCAGTGCTGCAGGTTTGCAAGGCGGCCACCTGGTCATCTGTACACACATTCACAAAGTTTTATAAAGTGGATGTGTTTGCATCTGGGGATGCTTCTTTTAGCCGCAAAGTTTTGCAGGCTGCTATTTAGAGGACTTGTCCTCTTTGAGGATTTTTTTTTTATCAGGTGAACTCCAGTTGTTAAGGCTACATTCACACATGAGCGTAGCGTTTTGGCGCATTTTTTAACGCGATTTACAGGCGTTTTTTGTGCAGGCATTTTTAGATTGAATAGAGACCAAATGGAAAACGCCTGTAATCTGCCCAAAAAGAAGCTCATGTACTTTTTTGAGCGTTGGGCGTTTTGCTCACAGCGTCAATACGCTCAGGTGAACAGGGGCCATTGAAATGAATAGGATTTGTCTTGTTCGGCGTTTTGAGAGCTGATCCTAGAGCAGAAAAACTCCCCAAAAACACCCCAAAACACCTACATGTGAACGGAGCCTAATAGTTGAGCTCTACGTTACCTGGTTGACTATGTTTAGCCTTGGGGAAGTTTGTTTTCTGCTGTTCCCACCCCTTATGTTTGAAACTGCTTTGGGATGTCCCTATGGTCATGAAGATGAAGAGCTGTGTCCGTCAATGAACGAAAGAGAAAATGGGGTTTTTGACTTACCGTAAAATCCATTTCTCTGATGTGCATTGACGGACACAGCACCCGCCTCTCTTTGAGTTGGGCTTTTTTCTTCTTATACTGCTTGTTACAAAAGTGGATACCTATAGCAGGAAGTGGGAGTATAACCACCAGGGACTGCCCCATAGGCGTGCTCAAGCTTTTTTCTCTGCCTAGTGTCCTGCTCCTGTAGGGGGCAGTATAACCCTACTGTTATGAAGATGAAGAGCTGTGTCTGTCAATTTAACATTAGAGAAATGGATTTTACAGAAAGTCAAAAATCCCATTTTATTTTTTTCCCTGCAAAAAGATATGCATTTATTATTTTATTTTAAAAAGGTGAACTTATTCTTTAAGATACTGGCACTTGAACCCGAAGACTGGGTCAGTTGGGGACATCGTTGGATCCTTGGACAGTTAAGGCCCGTACACACGTACCGATCGTCGGCCGAAAAGCTTCGGCCGACGACCGATCTGCCGATTGTAGGCTTGTTAGTATGATGCTTCCGACAGCCGACAGCGCACTTTCGGACGAAAAGAATCTGTCTTGCAAGCATGAAAATTTTTGTATGCCGACACCAGAGCGGCCGATTGTTCGCCAGTCAGTACAGAATTCGGCCGACAGACAGCAGATTTGCAAGACTGGGCATGCTCAGAAAAGAAAAAACACAGGGAAAGTTAACCATTACATGACATCACTTCTGCAGTCGGCTGTAGTCGACGGACAAAATTCTTGTGCAGTCTTTTGCACTTTTCAACAGACACCGACAGCCCTGGACAAAAGACGGCCGATCGTTCGGCCGACGATCGGTACGTGTGTACGGGGCATTAGGCCCCTTTCACACATACAGTCCGTTCAGTTCATCAGTTCATTCACGTCAAAATGTATCAGTTTTCCATCCATTTTTCATCTGTTTTTCGTCAGTTGTCATCCGTTTTTCATCTGTTTTTCGTCAGTTGTTATCCGTTTTTCATCCGTTTTTTCGTCAGTTGTTATCTGTTTTTCGTCAGTTATCTGTTTTTCATCCGTTTTTCATCCATTGTCATCCGTTTTTCGTCCGATATGTTTTTTTGACGGATGAAAAATAGGGCATTCATACGTTCAAAAAAACGGACATTACGGAAGCGGATGAAAACGGATGTTAACTGATGTTCGTCCGTTTTCATCCGTTTTTACATAGAGATGTGTTGATGTCCGTTTTTTCATCCGTCAACGGATGGATGAAAAACGGACAAACGGACAGCATGTGTGAAAGGGGCCTTAAGTGTGTGTGTTTTTTTTAAGTCAACAGCTTCAGTATTTGTAGCTGCTGACATTTACATTTTTGTTTACAGCGTGAAGCTCCTCTTTAAGCTTCACTTTGCCAAGAACACCCAATCAAATGCAAGAAAAAAAAAAAGCAGCATTATTACTTGCACGTGATTGGATGATGGAAGTAAGCAGACATTTCCCTAATTTATTAAGCTCTTTAGAAACTGCACTTGCAAAGTGCACAGTCTACTTGTCTTTAGTAAATCCACCCCTGTATTTTATTTGTTTTTATGTGGACGCAGATTTTGTTTGCTATTGCACTGATTTATTTGAGTTAAGTATTGCTTATCCACCAGTTCTATGGTGACGCTTGTTTTGTGTATACACAATACCTTTCATAATATCTTTTATGTGCATTGTTTTGTTTTGTGTATATGTAGCTTGAGGTTAGCACCACACTATGTAAGGGAAAGGTTATACAGTGAAACCTTGGTTTGAGAGTAACTTGGTTTGAGAGCGCTTTGCAAGACAAGCACATTTTTTAAATAAATTTTGACTTGATATACAAGCGATGTCTTGATATACAAGTAGTGTCATGTATAAAAAAGAAGAGAGGAGCCTCTAAAGTGTAGCAATATTGTTACATTTAATGAAGGTTCAATATTTAGCAACTCACATGGTTGATGATTAAAGTATGCAGGCATCTGGGGTAAAGCTGTCCACATAGACCATCCTCTGCACAGCAGCCAACTTCATCATCCCTTCCCCGCTCCACTCCACGAGTGATTCAAAGCCTCACTTTCAGATCACTCTACTGCAGGCTATTCTTCCCGGTCACGATTGCAGACTGACAGTGGTGAGAGTTGTGGTTCAGAAGATGGTCAGAAGATGGTCTATGTGGACAGCTTTACCCCCCGATGACTGCATACTTAGGTGTGCCTATTTTAATCATCAACCATGTGAGTTGCTAAATGTTGAATCTTCATTAAATGTAACCATATTGCTACACTTAAAGTCTTTTGAAAACGCCCACACAAAGGGTGAAACGCGTTGACGTAACTTCCGACGCACGAACCACGCATCGTCACTTCCGGTCAAGCTTCCTGGATTCCGTGGAACGCACGCCAATGCGGCGTTCCGATCTGTTTTATCCATGTGTTTTTAAGCTTTCTTTCCTGTAAGTATAGCATGTAATTTTTGGGGATAATAAAATACCAGAACGTATTACACTATTGGCCCCTCTTTTCATTACATATCTGGCTATACGATTACCACTATATTGGAGCGATTCCATCTAAGGTCCTTGGAACAAACACGAGCCTGTATATCACAAGCCGCATCAGTTTCTATATGCGCTGATATACCTACATTGCGTTGAGTAGGGGACCTGGAGGGTCACTCACGAGAGCACCATACTTGTTTGGACGGCTTTGCACCCGAGCACCTTTAATTATTATCTGCACCAGGAATAAGGATCTGCACTTGAGCACTTTAAATAATCACCATAATTTATAAAGAAGGACTTTAAAAAGTTTAAAAGTTTTTTTTTATTGTCATATTGTTTACATTTGCATATTTAACACATATTTATTGGTTATAATCTTTGTGCTAGCGCTGTTATAATTTGATCATCACACAGGCTTGTCTATATGTTCATTTGCAAAGTTTAAACGCTGATTTTTGTGGTGAGGACGTAGAAGAGGTTTTCTTCTGATGACTCTTCCATGAAGACCATATTTGTACAAGTATCTCTTTATAGTGGAATAGTGTACTCCAGTGTCTTCCAGATCTTTCTGGAGGGATCGTGCAGTCAAACGTGGGTTTTGAATTGTTTTTCTCACAATCCTGCGAGCTGTTCTGTCTCATATTTTTCTTGGTCTTCCAGATCTTACTTTAACTTGCACTGTTCCTGATGACTGCCATTTCTTAATTACATTCCGAACAGAGGATATTGACATCTGAAAACGCTTTGCTATCTTCTTATAGCCTTCCCCAGCTTTGTGAGCTATTTTTCAGTTTCAGTTTTCTAGACAACTGCTTAGAAGATCCCATAGTGCTGATTGTTGGGGCAAGGTCAGATGAGTCTGGGCATTTAAAACCTTTGAGATTGACATCACCTGGTCTTCCCAGACATTAATTGAGAACAATCCATGACGCTGGCAGGTCTCAGCCTTGCAAAGGGGGCAGTGCATGCTATAAATTCTGCAGGGTGCCCAAACATTTGCAGACGCAATTTTTTTGTTTTCTGTAATTTTGAAAGTGTAAATGATGGAAATAAAATCTAACTTTTGTTGACATACTATAAGAATGTCTAATCTGTAATTTGATGCCTTTTGGAGATTTTTCCATCTTTCCTTGGCTTCTTTATACACATTAATACAAATTTTTACCTGGGGTGCCCAAACTTTTGATCACCACTGTACTTCTCTATTCTTGTCCTATATCAATCCAGTACGATGTCCATTTGCAGCCAGCACCACTTTCTCTCCCTCTTCTCACAGGCACAGAGGCAGCAGCAGAAGCCATTGGCTCCTGCTGCTGTCAAAATCATGTCTGGAGGGAGTGGGGTAGGCAAGGGGGCAATCTGTGCTGTGTGTCTTAAAGGTACATGACCCATCTAGAGAGCAAGCCCACTGGTGGACCCTCATAGGAAGCGGCTTCATTTGATGGTGCACGAAGAAAAGAGGAGCTTTGGTGGGGGACCCCAGAAGAGGAGGGTTGGGGCTGCTCTGTACAGATCCATTGCACAGAGCGGGTAAATATAACATTTATTATTTGAAAGAAAAAGCCTTTACAGTCACATTAAAGTAGATGTTTAGGCTAAATTGAAGTCCTTCCTAAAAACACTGCTTCCCCCTCCTTCTTCTAAATATGCTGTGTGTAAAAGAGATCTGTCCAAATAGCTTTTCTTGAATAGCTTTGCTCTGGTCAAATAATGCAGAAGCTTCAGCTCCCCTGTTTCAGGGGGTGTTTAACAGGGCTGATTTGCCAGATTCGTGGTGTCATCCACTCACTTCCATTTCCCAAACGCTGTCAGTGCTCCCTTCTCTCCCCTGCAGCGGCCATTCATTGCCACAGAGGAGCTGGAGCTCCATGTCACCAGAATGAAGCAGATTGAAGCAGCAGACATGACCATATGTCAAAATCTGCCACAGGCAGAATAGACCTTTTTCCGTGCATCGGTTTCTGCACAAGTATCACATTTTTACATGTGGCTGTGTATCCGTGCAGCTGATGCGTCTGCATCCACCTCTATAGTCTGCATACATGCAGCTCGGTGCGGATGCAGGCACAATAACAATCACGGCCTGTGCACAAAATGGGTGTCAAACCCACTTTGTTCACAGTACCTGATTCTGCTGCTAGTTTTAGGAATAGTATTAGTAGCTTTTTTACACAAATCTCTATACAGGAAATGTAATAATCTGACACTTTTTTTACAGCAGTAAAATTTCCTTTTAAATGCTGTCTGCTTTCATTTTCCTATACAGCAATTACATTACAACTTCATGTTGTATCTGGTCTGTTTGCTTAACGATTACAAAAGACAGGCCTGTGTCCTCATGTGACCTTCCTGGACCTGCAGATGTATTGCAGCCTTGTCTGCTATTGCTGCTTTTGTTGGATCATTAACCGCTTGCCGACTGCTCACAGTATATTTACTGCGGCAGTCAGCCCCTCACAGGCAGAGTGACTTAGGTCTACGTCGCTCGCCTGTGAGGCTCTGGGGAGCGAGCGCGCGCCCCCGCAGCCCCCCCCCCCCCGCGCGTGTGACCAGCGGACCCGATGTCCGCCGGTCACTCGGCGATCGGCGGGGGAGAATGTCAGGCAGCTTGTGTAAACAAGCCACCTGTCATTCTCCTCGCTGTAAAAACACTGATCACATGGATCTACTATGTAGATCCATTGATCAGTGTCCTTACAGCTCAAGCCACAGCCAATCCCAGTAGAAAGCACGCCCCTAGGGACACACACAGCCCCTCCCTCCCAAATAAAGTTAACCCCTTCACTACCAGTGTATTACAGTAACAGTGCATATATATAGCACTGATTACTGTAGAAATGTCACTGGTAACCCCAAAAGTGTCAAAAATGTCAGTCAAGGGTACGATCTGTCCGCCCCAATGTCGCAGTACCGCAAAAAAAATCGCAGATCGCCGCCATTACACGTTTAAAAAAAAAAAACACCAAAAATGACAAAAATCTTTCCCTTTGTTAGTAAACGCGATAACTTTTGCGCAAACCAATCAAAATACGCTTTTTGCGATTTTCTTTTTTTTTTTTTTTTTTTTACCAAACATAGGTAGCATAAAACAAATTGGCCGAAAATTTTAAAAAATTTTGATTTTTACATTTTTTTTTTTGGGGAATTTCATATAAAAAAATGTGAAAAATATTGTTATTTTTGCAAAATGTACGCTCTTTTTTTGTTTATAGCGCAAAAAGTAAAAAATCGCACGGGTGATCAAATACCACCAAAAGAAAGCTCTGTTTGTGGGGAAAAAAAGGACGCCAAATTAGTTTAGATACAGCGTCGCACGACCGCGCAATTGTCTGTTAAAGTCACGCAGTGCCGAATCGCAAAATACCCCCTGTTCGTTTAGCAGGAAAATCCTCCGGGGCTTAAGTGGTTAAATGTTACAGGAGGAGGTTTTGTGTGGTTGGCTATAAACTTTTATTTTGTTGTTATCCTTTATGCCATTGGTGCTTACATATTTCAGCATATTTTGATGTTGAAAAAAAATAGAGAAATATATAATAGAAAATAGATAAACTTGGGCTTGATAATAAACTGGACAGGTTATTTTATAAGAGCCGGTTCACACTAATCCGACTCTGTCGCCCTGAAGAAGTCAATGCAAGTCACTCCGACTTTGCCAAAAAATAGTGCAGGAACCTTTTTCTTGAGTCGCTCTGATTAGAACGGTTCCATTGCACAGCATTGGGAGTTACTTGTCAGGCAACCAAGTCGCCTGACAAGTCGGATTAGTGTGAACCGGCTCTAAAGGTAGGACCAAAGAGACCTGCACTAAACCAATGAATGGTACTGATAAAAAAAAAAAAAAATTGTAGCGCAACAAATGTGATGACTGTAATCAAAAGGAAATCTAATTGAGTTTTTCTATGTACTCAATAAATCCTAACAATCTACTGTCAGTCAGGAAAAGGCACATTAATCCTCTTTCACACTGAGGGCGAGTTTAAAACCGTGTGAGTTCAGCTGAACTCGCACGATTTCAAACCCGCATGTCAGCGCGAGTTCGGGGTAGATTTGACAGACATCTATGTGGGTTCCTGCACAGATGTCTATTGAAATCGCCTCCGAAGTCGGCAAAAATAGTGCAGAAACAACTTTTGGGAATTGGTGTGCCGCCGCAAAGTCAGCGTTGCACCGATTCAGACGGTGCCTTTGCGGGCAGTAGGCTCCAGTTTGGCATGCGATTTGACATGTCATGTTGGCCCGATGTGAACGGGGGCTAAGGGCTGGAGGATCATTAAGGATTTCATAACACACAGACTGCAGCTCCTTCATTGGGATCTTAGGGGAATCCAGCTGAAAGGTGTGTAATGGGCCATACACACTATAAGATTTTCTGACGACATTTTCCTTCAGATTTACCTTTTCTATGTAGTGCAAGGGCCTGCCAGATTGCATACAAATTGAAAGTGTTTAGGTTTGACCTCATATTATATGGTTTTGGTAAGTCTGAAGGAAAAAGTCTTAAAAAAATGTGTATGGCCCATAAGACACATAACACAGGGCGCAAACCAGCATTCGTGATAAAGAACACTTTAATTAAAAAAAAATGGATACTTTCCAGTGTAAAAAAAAAGGAAGTGCCGCTCCTGTTGCTTCCTTTTTTTTTTTTTTTTTGGCAAAGGCAAAACTTATCAGATTTCCATATGCTGCCAGTGTGTCCAGGAGCAGCAAAGTTTTGGAAGAAAAAACACTTTGTCACTAGACACGTTTAGCACTTCAGCGTTTATTCATTTCAAATTGTAATTCCAGCCAGTAAAATAAGTGCCCAAATACCAAATGCTTAACTCTGCTAAACTGAAAAAAATGCAGCTTAGGTAAATCTTTCATGTTGATTTTCTCATTCTCATGCATACAGATGCATTCATGCGTCTATTTACTTTTTTTAGTGTCGCAACATTATTGAAATATCACAAGTGGGACGTGCCCTCTGCCTCTCTTCTGCATTACTATGGCATTACAGTTTGTGGAAACAGATGAAACACAAATCTTCCCTCCTGCTTGATGCCTTTCCTCTTTAACCCCAAAATGCAAGATAGTCTCACCTCTCAAATAATTTCCCCTTGGATGTTGAAAACATATTTTATTTTGGCCATTTAGTTGATACTATAACGCAAACGTTGCTCTCCTTTGAGGAACTCTGAGAGAAACATGATCTACCCTGTAGAGCTCATTTTGGCTATCTTCAGGTATGCCATTATATGCTCTTCTTTGCTCCAACACTGTAATTTTCTAAATTGACCCTTTTTGAACTTCTAGTCCTTGCTGGCCCATCAAAAAAAGGGCTTAATTTCTGATATATACTCTAACCACTCAAGACAAGCATAGGTACATGCTTTAATGGTAATAGGCCCTTGGAGAAGAACTACCTTTTTGAGGCATGACGGGTAATATGGTCTCAGGCAGCTGAAAGTTCAATTTGTACCCTCTATTAGGAAAATACATATAAAATACTATTCTTTTGGTACCCAACTCCTTCTCACCTTCAAGCCATATATCCCTCCACATTGGAATGCTTCTGGCGATGCTGTAGATGACGAGGCACCTTGCTGCATATCTATTGGCAGTGTCTGCTGCTAAAACCACATTTGCATCTAGTTCAGGACTTCCTCCAATACATGTTTAATATAGACTTCCCTTATGCCCCAAAATCTTCCGCCCAGGTTGCCCAGACTTGCAAAGAAGTTAGCGCGCCATATTCTCACAACAGCAGCTAGATGCATGCCTAGTGGTAGTAAAAAGCCAGCCCCACCTACCTCTATCAAGTTATATGCTAGGATTAAGGATGTGGAACATATGGAGTATCTCACAGCACGTCGTTCTGACAACCTGGAAGGTCACAAAGCGGTATTAGAGCTTACCCCACTCCCTCCATTGGCACCTGCAGGAGGACCCCCGTGATGTCCCATTTTTTTTCTCTTGACCATTTAGCCAGCATTCTCTTCTCCTAGGAGTGATAAGCTGAGGACTTTATATTACTTTATACTGCTTTCTTTCCTTACTATTCTTCTTCCCTGTTTGAATGTGGACGTTTTTTCACGGCTCTCTGGAAAGATTCGTCCCAGCAAGATGGCTTGTCATTTATCGCTCCTACTGGATGCCTCTTCCAGGTAAACACAAAAGTGGGAGCTTGTATAGTTGGATTTCTTAAAGCCTTGGCACACGTTTTTCACATTTTTCCTTTTTACGTCATTGTATTGATACATTCATTAGGTCTTTTGTGACTTTTTTGTTTTCTATACACTGGTCTGTGATTTCCTTCGTTCCTCTGTTTGGCAACTTTGGTTATCTAGATAAGTTGTCCCAACAGTTTGTTAATTCTGGCGCCAACGGCATGCCCATGTGTGACTTACTGTGCATGTAGAAGAAAATAGCTCGGCAGTGCTACAAAGGAGACATACCAAGTCTCTTCTGCAAAAAAAAAACTACTTTCTGGCCATTTAAAAATACATTTTAATTCTGCTTTAAAGTACGCTTGTCGTGAATGAGGTACAGGGCTGCATTGCTAACCTACTTCGTAAAATGCTAGTTGTCTGGTTTTAATACTTTGAGTCGCAGACCTGGAACATGATTGCAATAAATGAGTTTCAGAAGAGTGTCAGACATCCTTCTGCTTGTTCTGGGTCAGGGATTTAGAAACCAGAGCACCATTATGAAAGTCAGGGAACCAACATTCTCAAAAGGAGGGATCAGAAATGGCAGCATGCATAATTTTCTCATGACAAGGGAACTAAACTCATTTAATAAAAAACTGCAAGCAGGCAACTATGCAGAAAATAAATGCTATGTCTCTTGTGCAATAACAAACCCCTTACTGCTCGGTCTTCTATTGAATGCACACTGAGATGTGCATGCGCAGCTCCGCATGCATTCCCAGAATACTATGGCTGTGCCGGTATGACAGACTCCCATGTGCATGTGTGGGAGGATGTCATTCTCTGACCGGCCAATTAGGAGGCCAAAAACCCGACACCCAAAAGTAGTCAGGAAGAAGATGATAGCGGCCAGGGAGGAATTTAACCGCTGCATCCCTGGAATGAAGAGGTGGGTATTTCTATGAGTTTAGTTCCACTTTGTAATTTTCATTGTGACCTTTACATGCTTACATTCTTTACCTTTCAAATGTCTGTTACTCTATTTAATTAGGATTAGCCTACAGGTAGAGTAAATTAATCACTATAATGAGTATGCCTAAAGCTTATTCATTACGAGATTATTTAACACAGTGTAGCACTTTTATTTATATAGACAAGCTTTCCATTCAAGTTTCCTACAGAGGTTAGACGTTTGCCAGCTGCCAGTTTTCTTTGGATGAACTTTATTGGCTTTGGGGGAAAACCATAAATCCATCCCAACTGACCACCCCAAAATAGGCTTGGCCAAGGAGCATTAGGCTGTGTTGGGGAATGGCCTGTAAACAGACCTATGCATCTTGACCCAACCATAAACGGCTGTATCATGAGAATGTTCCGCAATATGTGTAGATACCTAAAAGCAGTAATAACGTCAGTAAAAAAAAAATAAAAAAATGTAAATGTAAAAACTTGCAGGTTTAGGTTGTAATGCACATGTATAAAGCTTGGCACTCTGAAGCTGACAGAATGCTAGACAATAAATGAAGGTTCTGATAAAAATTAAAAGCGGGGGGAGAAAGCCTGGTCATGCAGGTGAAGGTCACATGATGGGCTTTCTTCCAATCGTGGAGTTCTCTTCCATCACTAAAGTGGATGTTTACCCCCCCCTCCCCCCACACTTTTTTCACTCCTATCTTTTTGTCTCAAACAATCAGACGTTTTAATTTATTTTTTAGAATACTCTGCATTTCCAGGATTCTGGATTAGGCAAGAATGACATCCTCTGTTGCCCTAAGCCTCCTGGGATATGCATGTCACTCATTCCAGGAGACCTTGGGGTACGCTACAGTGCATGCGCCATGGCCCATCATCAGGGGGCCGGCTGTCACTTCCTGGGTATTGCAGCTGGCTTGTATACATCATCCTAAGCCAACTGTTTATTCCTGTAGGCGGTACATGCGCATCATAAACGGGCTGGGCATCACTGCCCGTTTATGATGCGCAGTGATTACGGGCTGGGCATCACTGCCTAGTTCTTGCAGCTGCCGCATGCATATCCTAACATATCCTAAGGGGGCCAACTGTCTTATCCTGGTTCTTGCAGCCAGAGTGTGCACATCATTAGGGGGACGGCTGCAGGATGGTTTGAAAAAGATGGTTGTATGGGACCAGGTGCAGAAGCGGAGTGGTAGATCACTACAAAATACCACTGGCTTTGCTGGTTGTGTGATTATTTGAGCAGACAACCCAGCGAAAAGAGTAAGCGGGGTGGGGGAACATGGAGGGGGAGGATAGTTTCTCTTTAGACTAGTGATGCACCGTAATTTCGGCAACCAAAATTTTTGGCCGAAAATGGGCCTATCCCATTTTGGCCGAAAACGGGTCATATATGCCGAAATAGCTGCCAACTGTCCCGTTGGGGGAGCGTGGGGGAGGCTGGAGGGGCCGTCTGACCTTTATTTTCCCTAACAGTGTCTCCCTGCTCTAGCCGCCATCTTCAGGCTCAGGATGGCCAGTGGGCGCCCTGTGATTGGGCGAATAAGTCTGTCCAGTCACAGCGTAGCATGGGTGGCGCATGTTTGGGTGGCGGTTTCTTCTGGACCAGGGCCCGGCCCTTGCAGTCTCAGACCAGCGCGCTCAGCCTCAGCACACCAGCCGCCTGAGCCGCCTGATGCTCAGCTCCAGACCCGGCCGTTCTTCCTTTTACTGTAAGTGAGTGCCGGCAGATAATTGTCACTAAAGGATCTGATGTATGCCAAAAGGGGAGACAAGGAGTTTGAGGGCAAGAAAAGAATAGAAAGTTAACAGATTTACAGAAGTAAGTGACTGCTAGAGGAAGAGAGCAGAGTGCTGTTTATTAGAGAAGAGTGGGGAACAAAAGAGAGATGCTGGAGAAAATGAGGGGATGCCTGGGATGCTAAAGCGGGACTAGTCTCAGCAGTGCCATAAAACAAAAATTCTGTTTGGAAAAGAAATATGGGGAACAGGGAGAGAATGCAGAGTACTGTCTCTGTATTCTCTCCCTGTTCCTTATCTTTCTCTTCCAGACAGAATTTTTGTTTTATTGCACTACTGAGACTAGTCCCGCTCTAGCATCCCCTCATTTTCACCAATATTTCTCTTTTGTTCCCCAATGTACTAGAAAAAAACTATTTTAAAATCCATTTGGGGGAAAAAAGTCATTTTCGGTTTTCAGCCAAGGGCATCCTGAATTTTCGGTTTCTGTTTTGGTCCAAAATTTTAATTTAGGTGCATCCCTACTTTAGACAGAGAACTCCATGGTCTAATTTTTATAAATGAGATATAATACAGTTTTTTGTAGCTCAGCATTGTATGCCAGAGAGCAGGTAGCCATATTCACTCTCCATTATAAATTAGCTGATTTAGTGTTTGTTGAAGCCTAGGAGGAGCAGTGACATCACCCCATCTGTCATGAAACAGTGCCCAGGCCTAGTGATTGGTCCTTAGGCCTTAACACTACAGCATGGGAAGTGGTTACATGCTCTCTGGAAGCATCGGGTCTATCGAGCCCGCTATAATAAAGGAAGGAGTAGCAGTGATCTATGACCATATCAATGGGTTGAAGAGGGGCTTTACACAGACATTGTTACTTTGGTCGGAATCTGCAAAATTACGGTGTCTCTTTAAGATATCAGTTGTGTTTCTTAAAGCCCAACTCTAGGATAGAATTATCTGCCCCATCTGATCACTGGGTAAAAAGAACCTTTAAATCCCCATTTTCACTTCCCTTTCTTTGCAGTCATGTGATTAGTGCTCCCAGTTTACTTCCTGAAGGGATCCTTTTAGGAGCCGGAAGAGGACTGAAGGTTTTTGGCCAGCTAGATTAGAGTGCCAGAAAGGGACCAAAAATGTAATATACTGCAGCTTACCAGTCATTAGATGGGGCTGCATCAGTTTTTTTTTTCAAGGAGCTTTCCCCCTGTTTTCACTTGGTGATCTGGCCAGTAACATGCCTCCTGTATTAGTGAGACTGATATCTGGAGGAATGAGAAGTGGATGCACAGCAGGCAACCGAATTGTCAGTCTGAGGGAGAGGGGAGGGGGAGTGTTAGATGTACTAGCATATTTGGATACACTAACAAATATATGCCAAGCTCCAGCTAACACCTGATAAGCAGTTATAGCAACAGTTTTGCATGAATAAATAAAAGCTGATCATTGCAAGCACCCATGTCAGTGGTAAATGGTTTGTCTCATCCCTGTAACTTATACATCTGCAAGAGAACCTATTCTTTTGAAAAACAACAGACTTGCTGGAAGGATCACCAGGATCTTTCCCTTGGAGAAAGAAAGCCTAAAAATAAAATGTAATGCAGCCATGGCATGAAAGAATTGGTAAGCTCCAGTATAATAAATGTTTGCTTTTGGATTTAATACCGCTTTAATGCATTAGGGGTATATGGATCTGTACACCCATGCACAAGGTTGTCTTCACCCACATGGGATGCTTCAATCTTCTGTGAAAAGATCTTCAAGAGCATCCCTGAGTGTACATCCATGCAGGACCGATGCATGGATCAGAACATAGTCTGGAACACCCATGAATCCTGCACTGGTGAAAACAGCTCTTTGCACGATTCTATGGATCGGTATGCCTGCATGAATGAGGCCTAATTGCTGCTCATTCATATCTCTTCTGGCTGGGCAATGAATCTGCATTTGTAGGGATTTATGGAGTTAAAAGTGACCAAGAATTATTCGATTTCGGAAAGGCTTTGTTCATTAGTGGCAATTACTGGGAGAAGGAAGTTATAATGTGTGCTGCAATGACTGTTCCTTTTTTATTTATTAATGTGGAAGAGATAACACTCTGCCAGTTGCCATAATCATCTGCTAATTCACAGCATCATGCGGTGCTTTAGGCGTGAAAATTCACAACTATAATAATAAACTTTATTTTATGTAGCACCTTTGTAAAGGTAGCTTCTGAAAGCGCTTTACAAGAAATACACAGGATAACATAATGGGACAATTAAATAAAAAAAAAAAACGTTTTTTAGATTTAATTTCAATGATTTTAGAGAAGATTCTCTCTGATGTGCTCTGGAAGTGAATTCCAGAGTTTTGGGGCATAGAAGAAGAAGGCTCTGCCACCCCCCCCCCCCCCCCCCATCGAGTGTAGGTGAGTGGGGGCACACAGAAGATCAGAATTTGAGGAGCGGAGGTTAGGGGGGGTAGTAAGTTAATAACAGTTCAGACAGATAATTGGGTGCCAAGTAGAGCTGTACGATTTAATCGTTACAAAATCACGATCTTAATTCACACCCCCTCACGGTCTTAAAACGTCATGTCCTCAATTCTTTCAGAGCCGTTCTCAGCTCATTAACAGCAGTCAAAAAAAAAAAGAGCCTCCGGCAAATGTTTATCAACATTAAGTGCCGGTTCACACTGTTCCGACTTGTCAGGCAACTTGGTCGCCTAACAAGTCGCGGACCGTGCTGTGCAATTGGAACCGTTCTAATAGGAACGACTTAAGTCGCTCCGACTTAGAAAAAGGTTCCTGCACTACTTTTGGACAAATTCGGAGCGACTTGCATTGACTTCCATTATGTGAAGTTGGTGCAAGTAGCGCCGAAGTCGCGGTGCACGGCGACTTCATTAGTGTGAACCGACACTAAGGCTGCTAGATAACTATACATACAATGTTTTACAATGTATCATTTCGTTCTTATTGATCAAAGAAATAAGTAAGTGAGGGCAGTTTAACCTAAAGACTACGCCTTTTTTTTTTTTTTTGTAAATTCTTTATTTAATGGTATGCAAAATATAGAAAAACGGTAATAATACATAGCAGCACAACCCAGTTGTCCTATATCTGTGGTACAAAACTAGGAAGCGACACGGTCCGAGGGACATTCATCTCACTGCTTTCCCACAGTCAGATCATAAGTAAGACATATATGATTTTACCAAATATCTAGTGCAGGAGTTCCCAAACTGTGGGTCGGGACCCACTGGTGGGTCGCGAGCTGCTTTTGAGTGGGTCGCGCTGAGCCGGAAATCACTGAGAGCGGGCCCGCTTAAATTGTGCTGTGCGAACCCGCGCAAATTACAGAGAGCCAGAGCAGTCAAATCGCAATGGATTCAGGACCGGGGCCACACAGTTTACGGAGGCTGGTCTGCATTTCCCACGAGGAGGATACTTGCATCAGTGAGTACGTACTGTAGGTTGTAGGATATGTTCATGAGGTGCAGAGCCAGCTCCTCTGTCCTGCTGGCAGGAGCGGTTTTGACTAGACTGGCGGTGGGATTCTCTCAGTTATAGCGGGCAGAGATGGCAGCCTCGGTGTCAAAGGAGGACTAGCTTCTATTTTTAATTCATCCCCCTCCCTTTTAAAATATGCATTATTATTATTTTTTGCATTTATATAGCACCAACAAATTCTGTAGCGCTTTACAATATTCAATTACAAGCAAGTGGGTCACAAAAAATAATTGTATTTAAAAGTGGGTCTCGGCCCAAAAAAGTTTGGGAAGCCCTGATCTAGTATATAGAGCATTATACCTTGCCATGTAAAAATTAGAGTAGAAGGTACCCAAACACGTGAGAAACCCCAGATTAACTCAAAACCCCCACCGGCTTCCGTCTACCGGCCGACATACGAAGGCAATGGCTCCCGGCCCCAGGGGCAGCCACGTGCACAGGCACGACAAATCCACCCATAATGCAAGCATACCCATAAGTAATTTTAATAATTTTCAAGTAGAAAAGAGGGCACAAGATAGGAGAAGACAAGGATAATGCTGCGGAACAGTTGGAAAAGAAAGAGAGAGAGAGAAGGGAGGGAGAGAGAGAAAAAAAAACACCCCTCGGGGAGGGGGGGGGGGGGAGGGGGGAATGAGTGCTGCCGTTTTCTGCAGAAGTCAATCTATGCTATGAGCCTCATGTACTCCTCAGAGTAAACAAACTTGTGCCAGTAAAACCACCGTTCAAGAAACTGTTCCCGTGTACCCTTTTCTGTGGCTACGAGATCTTCCATTTAGTTTATGTTGGCCACTTTTTTTAACCATATAGCCATTGAGGGGGTCTGTGTCTGCTTCCAGAATAGAGGGATGCAACTTTTTGCTGCTGTAATCAACACAGGCAAAAGGGATCTCCTGTAGGATGACCTCAGAAACTGGTGATGGTGTAACAGGAATAGCGAGGGGTGAGCTTATGATTTGTGAATTTCTGGGTGATCTCAAGGACCTCGGACCAATAAGACCGCAAAAGGCATCAGGACCAGAAGACGTGGAAGAGAGACCCGGCTCCTCTCCACATCTCTGGCACAGGTCCAAGCAGAGTGGGAACATCTTGCGAATCTTTGTTGGGGTGTGATACCATCTGGTCAAAATTTTGTGCCCTGATTCCTGATGTTTGGAGCATATGGAGGTCTTGTAAGAAAAGAACATGAGTCTTTCCACCTGTAAGTCTGTGAGAGATAAGCCTAAGTCTTGTTCCCATCTCGTCATGTAAGGGGGTCTGTATGCTGGCGGAGGGTTTATCAGCAGTTGGTAGATCTGCGATACTGCATGGCGCAAAGGAGAGCGCCATCCACAGACTCCTTTGAGATGCGACTTACTACTTTTGAGACCTTGCATCTCAAAGGAGTCTGTGGATGGCAGAGATCCCAGCAAATGTGTTAATTGAATTTTCTGCCAAAAAGATACACTCTCGAAGGCCGGGTCATTTTGAATTTGCTGCCTTGAAAGCTATTGTCTGTTAGCAATAAAGTGCCGTATTTGGTAAAACCCCTTTGCTTTTAGGTCCTGGAAACGAGGATCTCTCATCCCAGGTGTAAAGTCAGGGTTACCTTTCACCGGGAGAAGTGGTAATGGCGTTGGGGCAATGAAAAAGTCTTGGCACGCTTTCCTACATATTTTCAAAGTAGCACCCACCGTGGGATGCAATGACAATTTTATGGGCAGATTGGACTGGCACCACAGAAGCGATTCCAATGGGACTCCTGTTAGGGAGTACTGTTCAATCTGTACCCATTGTGCTGTGCCGACACCAGTCCCATCACTCTGGTAAGGTGGCACATGGTATACCATAGCGTCCGAAAGGGCCATCCCTCCCTTTAACTTTGACATTCTCAAGATTTTCAGTGCCAAGCGTGGGGGGGGGGGGGGGGGGGGGCTTCAAGCCCAAAGGAACTCCCTAAAGATCCGATTGATTTTTTTCAGATAGCTATTTGGTACATATATAGGGAGGGCTTGGAACACGTAAAGCAGACGAGCCATAATATTCATCTACATTATACTACATTGGCCGAACCAGGAGAACAGTCCCCGCTGCAAGTTACATTCAAAGATGTGCTAAATTGTACCCGGAAGGTAAATGCCCAGGTATTTGATATGGGTAGTTGACCATATAAAGGGGAAGTCTGCCCGAAGAAGAGCAGTTAAGGAGGCCGACATCAAGATCGTTATTGCTTCTGGCTTTTGCTGATTAATCCTATAAGGGGAGAGCTTCTCATACGTCTTAAGTGCTGCATGTAAGTTAGGCAAAGAGATCAATGGTTTGGTCATGAAGAACAAGAGATCATCAACATATGCTGCTATTTTAGGGGAAAGTGACGCGTCGATGTGCAGACCAGTGATGTCAGCTTTGGAGCGGACTGTCCTCAAAGGGTTCCAGGGTAAGGATGAAGATCAAGGGAGACGGGGCAACCCTGCCGAGTACCATTGTCAATGCCAAAGGGTGTTGAAAGAGAACCAATGACCTTGACCTGAGCTGATGGTCATGAATAGATAGCTCAGATCCATGACATCATTCTCTGGCCAGTCCTATATGTTGCAGGGTTTCTGTTAAGAAACCCAGTTCACCCGATCGAATGCCTTCTCTGCGTCGGTCGAGAGAAGCAGCGTGGGGATCTTCCGTGACTGGGCCACCTGAATCAGATTGATAGCCTTCGTTATGTTATCTCTCGCCTCCCTCAAAGGGACAAAGCCCACCTGGTCTGGGTGGACAAGCCGCAGTACCAGAGCAGCCAAATGCATTGCATAGAATTTTAGTGAATAGCTTTAAGTCAACGTTTAGAAGCGAAACTGTCCGGTAGTTCTGACACAACAGCGGGTCCTTCCCCTCCTTTGCAATCACTGTGATATGAGCGCGGAGAGAGTCCTCCGGTAGGTTTGCCCCCAAACCCACCCCATTGTATGCGGATAGGAAGTGCGAGGACAGAATGTTTCCAAAAGTATTGTAGTATAGTAAATTAGTAAGTAAAAGCCATCGGGACCCAGTGCCTAGCTCGTCTTCAAACTTGCCGTCGCCAGCTCAGTAGACTTGAGGGGCTCCTCCAGAGCTGCCAACTCCTCCGTAGAAAGGCGCGGAAGCCCTAATTGTTGTAAGTAGCCCCTGATGTAACTCTAATGAACTTCCCAAACCATCAAAGGTGAACTATCTGGAGTTACGTTGGAGGCAAAAAATTGTCGCAGCTCTTTAGAGATCTCCGTCACCACCTTTTGAATCTGGATCAGGGAATCGTTAACCTCTATCTCCAGTGTTTCAGAATCGGTGGCCGCAAATCAAGGTCTATCAGCACAGGGGCGTGATCCGAATAAGTGATAGATCCAATGGACGCAGAAAGAGAGCCTGGGACAGAAGCGACTGCGAAAGCAAAAATCGATTAGAGTATACGAGTCATGAGGGGGGGGGGGGAGTAGAAGGTGTAGTCCCTCTCCGTCGGATGGAGGACCCGCCACACGTCCACAAATTGGAATGCCTGAAAAAAAATGTTGAGCCTCTTCAAGGCTGCATAGGATATATGGGAAACGTCCCTTGAAGCATCTAGTGTGGGGTCCATGTTAAAATTAATTTCCCCTCCCAAAATCACAGCGCCCTCTGTGAAGTCTCTCAATTTGGTCAGCACTGGTTCGAAGAAGTCAACCTGATTCTAATTCGGTAGGTATAGGTTAACCAGAGTGAAAGCATTGGACCCTATAAAGCCCTTAACAAATAGGGCACGCCCCTGCCCATCACACCAACGGTCCGAGTACACCCAGGGAGCATATTTGCTAATCAGGATGCTTACCCCATTAGATCTGGAGTCAGAAGAATAGCCATGATAAACCAACGGAAACCTGTTGTCTCGGAGCTTAGGGATTCCATCAGTTTGGAAATGTCTGTCCTGTAGGAAGCAGATATGAGCTTTTAGTGGTTTCAGATCAGTCAGCACCGTGGAACGCTTCTCTGGTGTATTGAGGCCTTTCAATTGATGGATACGAATCGGACAGGGTCAGTGTGTCTTGCAACCATTCCTGGAGAGACAAAAAAAAAAGGTGGGGGGGTGTAAAGAAAGAGAGGAAGACAGGTACAGGGAAGATTCGACTACGCCTTTTTCTGACACTTGTTGCTTACAAGTTGAAATCAGTATTTCTCTTTCATTCATTGACGGACACAGCTCCTGATTCTCCTTAACCATTGGGTTATACTGCCCCCTACAGGAGTAAGACACTAGGCAGGAAAAAGCTTGACTAGGCCTATTGGCGGTCCTGGCGATTTTTTTTTTTTTTTTATTTTCCTTTTTAATGGAACTTTTTTCTATCGTTATTTTGTTCCTGTGAGAATCTACAATCAGTTGCCAGACTGGACAACCGACTGGATAATCTAGATCCAGAGGGTCCCCCCAGTCTGGCCAGCGAGTGCAAGCAGACAGCAGCTCTGCGCTAGGTCGGTCGTGACATAGCCCCACTGGACGGGTGCTGGCCTGTGAGTTACACGTCTTGCGAGAGCACATATGATCTAGCCTCGGCCTGAATTGCAGCGTTTCTCCTGGCCGACAGCCACTCACATTCCGATAGAGCGGTGGTCTGCCCCAGAGCGGTGCCCACTCTGTTCCTGGTATGGAAAGTAGCTGTCCCCCCTCTACTCCTGGAGGGTTTTGGGGTGGACGTTGACCCCTCCCTTGGATGGTGGGACCCCCGGGTTCCCCCTCCTTCCGCCCCCAGCCCCAAATTTTGGTGGTGACTGTGGTTAGGCCGTGGCTTGTGGTCTGCTAGGTCATGTGGTCAGCTTGGCGCCTCCCTTTTGAAGGGGTGGTACCGGGGGGTACCACCCCTTCAAAAGGGAGGCGCCATCATTTTTTAATGGCAGCCTTTACTGTGTGGGACACCTGCCCCTTTTGAGCTCTGCGGGACAATCCGGGTACCCTGCCTGCCTGCGCGTTCACATGACGGCGGGCGGCCCCCTTTTAAGCGGGTTCTTTCCTATTATGCTCTCTATAGAGGCACAGTTGACGTCCTTCCCTGATTTTTTTCCGGATGAGCTTAGTATATAGCGACTCTACTGGGTCTGCGTCCACGCTTAGATAGGGAGGATGATTCCTCTGCTCATATCTGCACATGAAAGGAGCTGGTGGATGCTCTGATTGTCAGTGCGTGAAACTTTAAACCTGGAGGATGCGGCTGATACTGTGTCGGAGGCGCTGGTCCCTTTTGGCACCCACAGGCCCTCCAAAGTGGCGAGGGTATTCCCCTTTCCTGCTTACTTTGACAACATTCTCACAAAACAGTGGGGTTGTCCAAAACCCGCTCTTTTGGTCCCTAAGCGTTTTGCTATGCAGTTTTTAAGCAGGATTTCCTGCTTAAAAAGTGGACGGTCCCACCTGTAGTGGACTCACTGGTTTCCAGGTTAACTAATTCCGGTTGACTAGTTCCCGGCCTTTACAGATCTGGCTGATAGGAGGGCGGAGGCTCTGGCCCGCCATATGTTCGCTGTGGCTGGTTTGGCACTTAGGCCGGTATTTACTATTGACCTGGTGTCGCAAACTCTGACAGAGTGGGCTAAACTTTTACGCCAGGGCCTGGAGGTGAAACGGCTTCCCTCAGCCTTTACGGAGCTGACAGATCCGTTAAGTCCAGGGGTTACAGTTTATCTGTAATGCTTGTTTGGATGGGGCTAAATTTGATTTCTAGGCTGTCTGTATCAGCAGTGGTCCCTAGGCGTGTTTTTTATGGCTCAAATGTTGGTCTGTGGACCAGTCCTCTAAAAAAAGGCTTAACTGATCTTCCTTTTCAAGGGGATTGCCTGTTTCGAGCTACCCTAAAAGATCCAGTTTTGTTCTTACCCTCCGAAAAGGTTCTTCCCTTCCAATATGCATCTGTCCTTGGACAAATTGCAAGCCCTCTTTGGGGTGGTGCAAGACCTGCTGCTTCAAGGGGTGATTGTTCCGGTTCCAACTTCGGAACATTTTCAGGGGTTTTCATTCAAACCTATTCACAGTCCAGAAGAAAGAAGGCAAGGTGTGTCCAATTCTGGATCTCAAGGTTCTGAACTGCTTTATACAGGTACAGAAGTTCAGAATGGAGTCTATGCGCACGGTTGTGGCATCCTTGCATCAGGGATTTCCTTGCCTCTTAGCGACATCAAGGATGCTTACTTACACATTCCAATATGTGTCTGTCACTAACAGTTCCTCCGCTTTGCCGTGGGAGAGGTGCATTATCAGTTTGTAGCGTTACCGTTTGGTCTCGCCTCTGCTCCTGTTGGCCCCGGTGCTGGCATTAAGTCAGCGAGGGATCGCAGTGCTGGGCTTCCTGGACGACCTTCTCTTCTGAGCAGAGTCTCCTACTGCTCTGATGGACAACGTGGATATGCATAATAGGAACTCTGAGGGAGTTCGGCTGGCTTCTGAATTATCAGAAGTCTGTTCTGGTTCCTTCCACAAAACTGGACTATCTGGGTCTGACTCTGGACTCGGCTCTAGCCAGAGTGTTCCTTCCTCCGGACAAGTTTCAGAAATTGCATTCTGCGATTCATCTCTTGCTGTCCAGCAGGTAGTCGTCCCTCCGGACTTGCATGAAGCAGTCCCATTTGCACATTTCCATACGAGGTCCCTGCAGTGGGAAATCTTGGCCAAATGGGACACATGTCCGAAGTCACTGGACAATCAAATCCAGCTGAGCCGAAAAACAAAAGGGCCTCTGATCTGGTGGCTTTGTCTCTCTAGCTCTTCGCCAGGGCAAATCTTTTATAACCCTGTATTGGACAGTGGTTACCATGGATGCCAGTCTATCCGGGTGGGGAGGTGTCCTAGGTCAGAATTCTTCTCAAGGAGTTTGGACACTGGAAGAGTCCAGACTCCCGATCAATGTCCTCTGAGTGATCAGGCTGTGCCTGAATCACTGGACGGATCGCCTTTTGGGGTGTACGGTGTGAATCCAATTGGACAGTGGTGGAACAAGAAGCGTATTGGCAGCTCTGGAGGTAGCCGGCATTCTTCGGTGGGTAGAACACGACGTACACCTTCCAGGGGTGGAAAATTGGCAGGCGGATTAACTTAGTCGGCAGGTGTTGGACCAAGGGGAGTGGTCCCTTCATCCGGAGGTGTTCCATCAGTTGTCTCTCCGATGGGGCACCACGGAGGTGGATCTGTTGGCATCCCGGCTTAACGGGAAGGTGCACAGGTTTGTGGTACGGTCAAGGGATCCAGTAGTGGACGCCACAGACACGCTGGTGGCCTCCTGGGGTCAGTACCGTCTGATTTCCGTCTTCCCTCCTCTCAAGCTTCTGCTGAGACTCTTGCACAAAATCAAGGCAGAAGGAATTCTGGTCATTCTAATGGTCCCGGATTGGCCTCGCCAGTCCTGGTACGCCGACCTGGTACAGCTGGTTGCCAATGCTTCTTGGAGACTACCTTTCAGGGAGGATCTGCTGTCCCAAGGGCCAATCTTCCATCCTGCTTTACAGTTGCTGGCTTTGACGGCTTGGCTGTTGAAAGCCAGGTGCTGAAGAATAGAGGTTTGTCTGGGTTGGTGATTCCTACACTACTGAAAGGTAGGAAGTCTACTTCTAGGAAGATCTATCATCGTACGTGGAAAGCGTAAATTTCATGGTGTGAGTCGCTTGGTGTTCACCCTCGCTCATTTTCGGTGTCTTGACCTTTCTTCAATGGGGGGTTGGGCAGAAGTTGGCTTTGAGTACTATTAAGAGCCAGGTGTCAGCCTTGGCAATCTTCTTTAAATGACCCTTGGCCACGCACTCTCTGGTGCGTACTTTTTTTTATTCAGGGGGTTTGACATTTGACTCCACCAGTGCAGTCCCCACTCCTGCCTTGGGATCTCAACTTGGTGCTTTCAGCTCTACAGAAGCCTCCCTTTGAAAATATTCAGGAGATTCCCCTGCTTACGCTATCCCAGAAAATGGCCTTTTTGGTGACTATCACCTCTGCAGGGAGTCGGAATTGGTGGCTTTATCTTGTTGTTCCCCTTATTTGGTGTTCCACAAAAATAAGGTGGTTCTTCATCCCTGTTTGTCGTTCCTTCCAAAGGTTGTCTCTGATTTCCATCTGAATGGGGACATTGTGTTGCCTTCCCTGTGTCCCAGGCCAAAACATCCTAAGGAAATTGCGTTGTATTCCCTGGATGTGGTTCGGGCTATTCGGGTGTACCTGGCAGCTACGGAGTCTTCAAAAAGGACTATCCGCTTCATCTGTGACCATTTCTAGATGGGTCAAACAGATGGTCAGGTTCCTCCTTTCTCTTTGAAGGCGCACTCTACGCGGGCGCTCAGTGCTTCTTGGGCCTTCCGTCATCAGGCCTCAGTAACGCAGGTGTGCAAGGCGGTTACTTGGTTGTTGGTAAACACTTTCACATAATTTTATAAAGTGGATGTGTTGCCATCTGTGGATGTCTCTTTTGACCACACGGTTAAGCTGCTGTTTAGGGGGCTTGTTCCCTCTTTGGGGGTGTACTTTTTTTCAGGTGGGCTCCTGTTTTGGTTGAGCTCCTGTTAACCTGGTTGGCTATGGTTTAGTCTTGGAAAATGTTTCCTTCTGTTCCACACCTCATGTTTAACACTGCTTTGGGACGTCCCAATGGTCAAGAAGATCAGGAGCTGTGTCTATCCATGAACGAAAGAGAAAATGGGATTTTTTAACTTACCATAAAATCCATTTCTCCAATGTTCATTGACCGACACAGCACCCACCCCTCTATGGAGTTGTAATATTTCTGACATCGCTTGTAACAAAACTGAATACCTATAGCAGAGAGGGGGAGTATACCTCCTGGGACTGCCCATAGGCATAATCCAGTACTTTTTTCTGCCTAGTTTCCTACTCCTGTAGGGGGCAGCATAACCCAATGGTCAATAAGATCAGGAGCTGTGTCCGTCAGTGAATATCAAAGAAATTGATTTTACGGTAAGTCAAAATATCCTTTTTTTTTTTTTTTTTTGCATTAAAATTTGAAAACGTGTATTTTTTTACAAAAAAATTATGTTTGAAAAACCGCTGTGCAAATACTGCATGGCATAAAAATTGCAAAACCCACCAATTTATTCTCTAGGACCTCTGCTTTAAAAATGTATGGTATATAATATTTGGGGGTTCTAAGTAATTTTCTAGCAAAAAATAGTGATTATTACATGTAAACAGGTGCCAAAAAGGCCCAGGCTGGAAGTGGATATACATCAGCATGAGCACTGTTGTTAGTTCTGTAGCAGTGCTGAACGTATTCTGACCTGGTCATACCTTGGACCGAAAAAGGCAAGTGAGTCATAATGACATGAAATTTGTGCAATTTAGTAACCTGAATAGAGCAGAACCAGAGGCTGTAAGCGTAATGTTTTTTATTAAAAATTAACCTTTTACTGAAACACATTGTTTTTATCTCATCTCGCAATATCCACAAGATAATCATTCCTCTAGTAAATGATTTTCAGGGAAAGCACATTCCTTCCATTAACTACTAAACCCCATTCTGCTAAGGAAACTGCAGTAACCAGACACAGGCACAGGGAGAACATGCAAACTCCGGGCAGGTAGTGCCGTGGTTGGGTTTCGAACTGAGGATCCCAGTGCTGCTAGGCAGAAATGGTAACCACTTAACCGCTGTGCTGCTAGATTTGCAGGACAGCTTGTTCTGTGGGAAAACCTCACCCAATCCTGGTACACACTATTAGTTGCGGGCTGAACAAAAAAAACTGAAGAGCTCAGGAGGAGACGCTGTACTAACTTTCAGATGTTAGTACAGTGATTCCCCCCCCCCCCCCGCTGAGCTATTCTGTTCTGACAGGGGAACTGCCCCCCCCCTTCCCCCACCAGATGGCTGAGAGCACAGATTGGATGCTGATGCATACCTTTTTTAGTCATGCCCCTTGGACAGAATCCAGCTTTTGTTGGACCAGCTGCCGTACACCCAGGTTGAATGTCTGGTGATCTCGATTGAACTGGCCGATGCTGCCGGATATTTGGCCTGAGTGTACTAGGCTTCACTGACCAGTTCATCAGGTGAAAATAAAACCAAGAAAACCCCCCCCAAAAAAAGCGAATGCAGTCATCATATCTAAGAATTGGTGAGCTGCAATATAATAAATGTTTGCTTTTAGGTTTAAAGATCAGTTCACACCGTAGAAATGCAGTCCAGATGTTTTTGATGCGGTCTGATGCTTTTTTTGCCATTTTGATGCGTTCTGGTGCATTTGTTCTCTGCTTTTTTTCTTCACCTGCTTTGACATGTGCTTTCTGGTGTTTTTTGGTGATTTCAGATGCTTTTTTGACACATTTTACTGCATTCCAGTACAGTTAAATGCACAAAAAATGCAGCACGTTCTACTTTTTTTTTTTTTTTTTTCTGGAACTGGAATGCACTGGACCTGACTGCACTGATGTGAACTTTGCCATTGGAAACCATATAGAAAAATATACTACTAATACGCTACCAAGTGAAAAAACACATAGATGACACCTAAATATCCAGCGAGCAAGCTGCTTTTAAAGCGGTTGTAAACCCTAGAAAAAAAAAAAAAAACCTGCAAGACAAAGGTATAATGGGCTAGTATGCATCGCATACTAGCCCATAATGTGTAACTTACCTTAGAACGAAGCCCCGACACGGAACCCCGGACATCGCTGCGGGCGCTGCCATGATCCCTCGCCATCTCTTCCGGGTTCGGCGGCTCCGGCGCGATGATTGGCCGGAGCCGCAATGACGTCACTACCGCGCATGCGCGCGGGAGTGATTTTCCGGCAAGCTCCCGGCAAATTAATTGAAGGTCCCCCCGGACCTTCAGAGCGCATGCGCCGCTCGCGAGAGCGGCTGCATGCACTGTAAATATCTCCTAAACCATGCCGGTTTAGGAGATATTATTTGTACCTACAGGTAAGCCTTATTATAGGCTTACCTGTAGGTAAAAGTGTCAAAAAGCGGGATACTACCGCTTTAAACACAGGTTCTCAATGATGGATCCCTGATATGTATCGGGAGTTCGCTTACAATATCTAATTGGTGCAGTGCATTTTCTTTCATTTGTATACATTGTTACTTTGTTTCACTTTATGTTATCCATGTTTTTGGATTACATCTTTCATATAGAGAGAAACTATACACAATTTATTTGTATTTTTTCACTAGGTAGCGCATTAGTATATTTTTTTCAACCCGGTATATTTCTGGTATTCAGGGATTTCTAAATGCAGCAACCTCCCATTTTTAGCCAGCGCATCCCTATATCCTTATTTATTTCCATTGGAAACCATATAACCTACTACCCGTTCATTGCACTGGAGTGCATGTGGTGTGAACTTGGGATCGACCAATTATCGGGGGCCGATATTTCCTTTTTGTATCTGTATCGTCCACAAACTTACCGATTATGGCCAATATTGCTTCAGGTTTTTGTACCGACATCACCCCGGTGTTCCGTGAGAATTACCTACCCCGTGAGAAAAACCTACCCTGGCAGTGCGCATGCTCACAGCCCCTAGTGCGCATGCGCACTAGTCTGAAATGATGACTCTTCCGTGGAAAAAACCTACCATCGCGGCGGGTACATTAAAACAGCTGTACTGCAATATGAGTAAGCTCCGCTCCTTGCCCTGTCACTTCCCTGATCTTGTCTACTAAATATAAAAGCGGCTGGCGGCTCCGTGATTTATGTTGTCATACAGCCGCCGCCGGTTTTATATTTAGTAGACAAGACCAGGGAAGTGTCAGGGATAGCAGTGGAGATCACATGATATTTCTGGCGAGCTGTTTTAATGTAATTCCGCGGCGTTACAGACACTTTCGTACACCGGAAGTGACGAGGGTAGGTTTTTCTCACGGGTAGGTAATTCTCACGGAACACCGGTACCATTTTTTTGGGCAGACGGTCAGCTTTCTTGTAACGACAACTGATGCGGCCCAGCAGCTGTTCGGCTGTTATTACAAGCAGCGAGAGGGGACACCCCCCTCCTCCCATCTCACCGGGAGGCCCGAGCGACCAGCCAACATGTACGCCAGCTGGCCCGAAGACCAAACAAAGCCGGGTCTCTGATGCAGTAGCCCGGAAGTGATGTCATTACATCACTTCCAGTTAATGGAGCCTTAAAGGCGCCAGATTTAATAAAAAAAAAAAATGACAGTATTTAAAACAGCCAAACTTGGCGTTTTGAATGCTTTTAAGTGCAGAGGAGGGGTTTGGGGTCTTACAGACTCCAGATTCCTCCATGAAGAGGACTTGTCATTGCCTATTATTGTCACAAGGGATATTTACATTCCTTGTTACAGCAATAAAAGTGAGAAAAAAAAAATTAAAAGGACAGTGTAAAAATAAAAACTTTAAATGTGCAGAATATCAGTCTGAAGGGTGGCCGGAAAATCGGTATCCGTATCAGCCCTGAAAATTGATATCGGTCGATCCCTAGTGTGAACTGGCCCTTATACCACTTTAAAGTGATACTATAGACTAAACCTTTTTTACCCTAATACATTCTCGGCATTAAATGTAAAAGATGCCCCACTACCTGTCCTACAGCCCCCCAGACCTCCTGGTGTTATAGGAGACACAGTGTATAGGGCAGAGGAACCATAGGCTCCTCCGGTCAAACTTATGTGGCCAGGGAGCAGAGGCATGGCTTACTGTCATTGTGTGTGTCTATGGACGCACACAGCTAAGTGCGGGACCTGATAGGAGCACACACAGGTGCCTTTTTAGCACCCAGCTTGCTACAGGAGGCGCTCAAAGCAGGGAGGTGTCTAGAAAGCTGGTGAGGACTTGAAGAGGAGGAAAGTAGCAGAGAAATGTCATATCTTCTTTTTGTTTTTAATTAATTTTTTTTGTTAACTTGAGTAATTTTACCCCTACCTAACTGTTTTTTTTTTTTATTCTGTGATAACTGTTGCTGTATGTAAATAAAAAATACATACTTACTAGTCCATGACGTCCAGCGTTGTCCTCCTTCCAGCCCAATGTTCTTCTTTGTAGCTGTGCTCCCAACATCTTGTCCAGACATCTTGAGCATGCAATGACACTCCATGAGTCTGTCACACATTTATGACTTTCTAGTGGCTAGTTCCTCTAAGAACCTATAAAAGGAGTGACCTCACTGAAAAGAACTGTAGGGGAGCGGTGTTCTTGGGCACATCTAAAGAGCTTGATTAGCGGTCCCCCACAACATTGGCAGCGAGGGACATTGACAGGCGACCTAGGTGGAGTATAACCTTCTTCAGTAGTAATAAAAGAAGTAAACCTTGCAGAAAAAAACAACCTCTCATCCTTTTTATCCCATGCTAACCCTTGAAAAAATGTTCAGGCCTTAGGGAATGCCTGCTGATTTATTTAAAGTGATATTTAGCCTCGGTTCACACTAGGGCGACCTGTGAGGCGACCTGGTCGCCTCACAGGTCGCCTCCCATAGGGAAGCTGCGGACCCGTTCTAATAGGAGCGACACAAGTCGCTCCGACCTAGAAAAAGGGTCCGGAGCTTCTTTGGGGCGACCAGGAGGCGACCGCCATAGACTTCAATGTTATGAAGTCCGTGGCGGCCGCTCCGAGGTCGCGGCGCGCTGCTCGCACCGCGATCTCGGAGGTCGCCCCGGGAAGTAGCGTCGTGGTAGTGTGAACCGGCGCTAAAGGCAATTTATTTATTTATTTCTTTAAAATAACAAACATGTCCTACTTACCTGCTCTGCGCAGCAATTTTGCCCTTCTCGATTCCCCTGCCGGTGCTCCTGGCTCCTCCCTCCTGCTGGATGCCCCCAGAGCAAGTAGCTTGCGATGGGGGCATCCAAGCAGGCCCGCTCCCTAGCAACTGCTCTGCATGTCCATTCACACACAGAGCCTGCCCCCTCTGTCTCCTCAGCTCACTGGCTGTGATTGACAGCAGCGAGAGCTAATGGCTCCTAATGAGCTAATGAGAATGGAGAGTCCTTGGAGAGCCTAGACTCTTGTGCACATCGCTGGATCGCGATGGGGCTCAGGTAAGTATTAGGGGGGCTGCTGCACAGGGAAGGTTTTTTCCCTTCATGCAAAGAAGGTAAAAAAAAAAACCTTGAGCCTTTAGAACTACTTTAATATGTGTCAAGGGGAAGAATGCTCCTTACATTGGTGATGAGTCTAAATCATATCCCCCTTAAAGTTGTGGTCAGAATGCAACCCTTACAGACAGCTAAAAACATTTTGGTGTCATGCTGCTGGCTTTGCCAAGTGGCATTGACCCTGGAACTTTGCAATTCACATCAAATGGGAGGTCAACCAGCCAGAGTTTAAGGAACCCTTAGCAACCTTCGGAGGAACCCTGGTTGAGGGTAGGAGGGAGTGGATGGAGGTGGGTAATATTTTGCTTTAGAGCTGGCCTACTTTCCTACCTCCCAAATGTATTTCGAGTCAACATCCTAAATTAAAATGTGTGTGTGTATAGTTTATTTTTATGCATATCAGTCGTATTTTACTTTCAGTATAATTTTATCTAAAAGTAGCAAAAATTGCGCCTGAAGAACCTATAAAGGCCTGGCGATGAGGAATTCTGTACTGTCGTAGCTATTAGCACTGCTTTCATCTCTGTGCATCTGTTCAGTTCATTTGTTTAAGGGCTCTTTCACACGGGCGTTCCGATCAGACCTGCCTGTCAGTTTTTTAGGCGGATCTGATCGGATGCCCATTCAGCCCTATGGAGCAGCGGATGTCAGCGGTGACATCTCCACTGACACCTGCTGCCATCCGCAACCGATCCTGTCCGTTAAATCCGGACGGATGGAAACCCTATTTTCCATCCGTCCTGGGGAGATCGGATCGGATGAGAGTGGACAGGCGGTCCGCTCTCATCCGATCCCCCATAGAGAGCAGCGGGGGCTGTGACACCTCCCTCTCCGCACTGCAAGCGGAGACGGAGCTGTCATCGGCCGGCTCAGCGGGGATCGGCGGATCGATCCCCGCTGAGCAGCACGGATCCGCTTACGGAGGCGGACCGTGTGAAAGAGCCCTAAGTCTCATTTTACTTATTCTCCTCCCACCCAGAAAAGCATACATACTGTATACATATAAATGTCCTACTTAAAACACACATTAAAAAGTTGCACCAATTATGGTCGTGTGATCTCAGTTGAAGCGGAGGATCTGTCAAGTCTGAACTGTGATCCACCTCTGCATTAGAGGTCACATGGCAAAGTGCCTAGGCCTGTAAACATATGGTCCACTCTGAATGGAAAATGAATTTTCCCTAGTAAAGGTAAATAGTTCATACTGTTACTATTAATAATAATGTTCATCATAGTAACACTGCTGACATAGCTTTTAGTTAACATTTGAGAAGTCTGCTTTAAATCGGAAACCATAAAGAAACACATTTTTCTGTTCTGAATAATTCTTTTGAATTTAAAATCCTTTTTTTATTTCTTTAGTGCTTCAAATGGCGGCGCAATGTGTGACCAAAGTGGAGCTGAGCATTTCCTGCGACAACCTTCTAGATAAGGATATTAGTTCCAAATCTGATCCTTTGTGCGTTTTCCTGATGAACACCAGTGGCCAGCAATGGTTTGAGGTATATAACTTTATTGCTATGATTTATAGTTTGATTCAATAAATTGTTTGGTTACATACATAAGTTTAACTGCATACACCAGGGCTCGACAATCCCTGGGCGCCAAGTCGCATTTGCGACTAGAATTTGCGACCTGGCGCCTGGGGTACCCTGCAGGAGGTGTCCTGTCCCTTTTGCGCCCCCACCTCCTTCCCCGAGTGCACGGACTTCCGCGCCGTCCTAAAATTGAGGCCCCGGCTTTTCGGCCTTCTTCTATGAGATGAGAGAGGCTGGGGAACTGGCGCCCTCTTGTGGTGGCCGGGAGTAATGCCTGTTCTCAATGCCTTTCCATCTCCTTCCAAACAGGAGGAGAGGGAAGTTTTTGCAGGCTTCATCTCTCTGTCCAGTTACCTTTGCTTAAAGGTAAGTGGACAGGGAGTAGGGTTATTATTATTAATTTATTTTTTAAATTTAAAAAAAATAAATAATAATAATTTTTTCTTTTTTTTTAATTATTAAAAAAATAAAAATTTTCTTTTTTTTTTTTTTCTTCAATTCTTATTAAAAAAAAAAAAAATTATATATATATATATATATATCACCATGCCACAGCCGAAGGCCCCTTTCACATGGGCTGTCTGAACAGGTCCGCCTGTCAGTTTTTCAGGCAGACCTGATCGGACCCTTCATTCTCCTCTATGGAGCAGTAATCTGCCGCCATCTGATCCTGTCCGCCAAAAACAGACGGATGGTGGTTCTATTTTCTATCCATCCCGTGGATCGGATCAGATGGCATCGGATGGAAAGAGACAGACAGTCTGTTTCCATCCAATTGCGCTATAGAGAAGAGTGGGGTTCTATCCGTTTTATTAAATAAAGCTTGGTTGTTAGTTAAAAAAAAAAACTGGCTCCTAACTTTTTTAGCTGGCTCCTAGATTTCAGGCAAATTTGTCAAGCCCTGGCATACACAATGAAATGATTGCTAATAAGTGTGAAACTTATGCCTGAGGTTATACAGTATAGTATGAGAGATTGTATAAACATGCACTAAATTGGGCTGTGCTTTGACCCATGCCTACAGATTGCTCCTCAGAAATCAATGCAGAGCAAACTGAATGGGCCTCATTTACTAAGGACTAGAGACCATTCACTTAACAAAGTGAAAAGTCTAGATCAGTGGTTCCCGACCTCATTCCTTTAAGAATCCCCAACAGGTCATGGTTTCAAGATTTCCTTAACACAGATACTTTAAATCCATACCAATGGCTTGGTATTTACGACAGCTATTTTAAAGCGGAACTATACTCGCCTCCACTCCGGTGCTGCAGTGTCCTGGAGCTCTTTCACTGGCCACTGACCTCTTCAGCAGGTCTTTCAGGTTTTTTTTTTTTTTTAAGAGATTTTGATTGGCCAAGCTGAGATGTTGTCACTTCAGCATATGCAAGCAAGTTTATTAATTTTGACAGATGCTAAATATGTTCACTGAGCTATTCTTTATTGTTTCTTCTGCATTAAAAACCTGCCTGTTCGATATTTTTTTATCTTTAAATAAAGTTCCACTTTAGGAGAAATTTCAAAAACATGCCCAGTTGAGAGTACTTGAGAAAGTGAGGTTCCAGAAGAAGAAAACTACTTTTCACTAATTTGCATATCTATTACCAGACTATTGTTTATCACACCAAAGCTTATAGCCAAAAAATGGACATTTCCCACCCTTCCTACTTTTCATCTATATAAACAACATAGGGGGTATTGCTTCTCGGCCTTTTGGCTAAGATCAAGTGTAGTATCTGTTTTTATCAGTGATCCATTGGGGGCTCTATGCTGTCATCTGACCTGACCAAGGTTGGGTGGCGGCTATGCAAACCTGCTGGAGTGATGGGGACCAAGAAGGTTAGTATCGACAGGAACTGAAACCTGAACGTAATTGGGGGCCGGGAGTAAGTTCTCCCCCTGAGAAAGCTGGAAGGGTTCATTACCTCCTGATTTGAGCACGCTACCTTGTCTGGCCATGGGCTGGGAAGGCAGAGAGTCTGCGGTGTCTGTGCCCTCTGGGAGTGGTCGCCCCAGAGGTGCTCTTAGTAACACTTGGGTGTGGGACCCCAATGTGTGAACCGACACATGGTCACAGTCTCCAAACACTTTTTCTGCACTGTGCCTTTTTAGGGCTGGGCCTTTTGGCTAAAGTCTGGGGCAATTTTTGTTACCAGGCCTCAGGGCCCGGCCAGTGCACCATGCACGGCCACTTATTTATTTATTTTCTCCCATGTTTGTCACCTTTCACTTTTGTGTGGGTTTTTTTTTCTCACTAGGATGGAGGGTGTAAGTCCTCGGGCTTGCCCTAAAGTCTAGGGGGAGGATTTGTGGCCTTCTGGTTCCTTCCTCCTCTTTCCCTGGGGGGTCTCTCTTCGGGAGAGCCCCTCAACCTGGTATTCTTGTGCGGCTTCGGCTGCCCAGAATAACAGGGTCTGCTAGGCCTTCTGGCTAGGCAGACCATTGGAAACCCTTTGTCCCTGTCAGGAGCCTTGCGTCCCGGGGGGGGGGGGGGGGTCAGGGTAGAGGTCCTACCCCTTCGGGGGGTGGTAACAGCACACCCCTAAGTGCACTTTTTTGTGTTCACTTACCGGGTTTTTTCGTTGTAGTTTTGCACCACCGCAGATTAAAAAAAAAAAACATGGGGGTATTCAAGAAAAAAATGTATGACATGATAGGAGAAATGACTGAATACCCCAGACCTAGGTCTTCCACAATTGACACTACACAGACTTTTGGATTAGATAATCTCAATGTTACTTCTAGGCCAAAAGAAATTGAAGTAAGCATGCAGCTAAACACAGGAAAGTATGGAGAAAAATAAATGTTATTCTAGTAACCACAACAGTTGTTATGTATTTTACAAGTCTTTCTCAACCTTTGAAATTTGGAGGAACCCTTGAAATAATTTTCAGGTGTCGGTGAACCCAACCATTAATTACTATAGAAAAAGCTCATGGTACGCTAGTGTGAGCGTATTTGACACCTGGGGCTGTTCTATATGACAGTCTTTTTCGGTAATATTAATGAAATGAAACAAATAATAATAATGGCCATAAAAGAACACAGACAGAGAAAATGATAGTGTTGCCTCATGTTGGTGGAGAAATGCCCATAATTTATACTGCAAAAGACAATGGTAGTCAGTGGAGAAGAAAACCCTCTTACATGCTGACAGGAGGATGCCCTTATCTTGGTGGTCACTTGGAGAGTCAGTGAATAAAGGGATCCATTTGGAAGAATGACCTCTTACAGATAGCTAAAAAGATCTTTGGTCAGAAATACAGAAATCACACTGCTATGGGAACCCCTGACAACGTCTAGAGCAGGGATATGCAAACTGTGGCCCTTCAGCTGTTGCAAAACTACAAGTTCCATCATGCCTTTTTCTCTATGCATCATGCTTGTGGATGTCAGAGGCTTGCTATACCTCATGGGACTTGTAGTTCTGCAACAGCTGGAGGGCCACAGTTTGCATATCCCTGCTCTAGAGGAACCCAGTGTGTTCCAAAGAACCCTGGTTGAGAGACTGTATTATATTGCCAGTGGTAAAGTTCAGAGAATAAACTTTTCTCTATCGCTCATTGACAGACGTAGTCCTCGGTGATACAGCACCTTCGGGTTATGTTGCCTCCACAGGAGCAAGACTAGACAGGAAATAAAAATGCTCTGGCCACACCCCAGGGGCAGTCCCCGAGGGTATATCCTCTCTCTCTCTCCGCCACAGCAAATCAGTTTTTTTCTGTCTAGTCAGGAGTAAGGACCTAGATACCTTGCTGGGATCTTCGGTCCTGGCAAGATTTTTTTCTTAAAAAGATTTTTTAGACAGCTTTTTTTCTCCAGTGTTCCTGTGAGATCTTCAAGCAAGAAAGCTGAACTGGGCGACGGGCTGGATGTTGAGATCCGGTAGTCACCCCAGTTCAGCCTACGAGCGCGTGCAGGCCATAGCTCCGCGCTGGGTCGGCCGCGACATAGTCCCACTGGGAGACTGACCCCGCGAGTTAAACGTCTCGCTGAAACGCCAAGGACCATGAGTCACGGCGTCCGTATTGGTCGACAGCCCTCCTGCCCCGGTGGAGAGGGGTACTGTCAGGAGTTGGTGCCCGCCTGGTTCCGGTATGGTGAGTAGTATGTTCCCCCTTTTCCCCTGACGGGTCTTGTGGTGAACGCGGGCCCCTCTCTGTATGGTAAGGTAGAGTCCCCCTCTATCCTATAACATGGCACAGATCCCCCTACTTTGAGTGTGATTTTATGTGCAAAAAGCCAGGAGGCTTGGTTTGGGAGCTAACAATCTAATTGTATACATGTTAAAAAGATTGTAATCAGTGGCAGTATGGGAATCTTACTGTGATAATAATAAGTACCTACCAGTCAGAAGCCATGGACATGTAGACTGCCTTCCTAGTCAAATCTCCAGCAATAGCAGGCCTTCCGAACGGCCATGCGGTCCGCCAGGGCCGGTACCGCCAACCACGCCAAATCCCCATGCAGAGAAGGTGTTGTGTGCTCTGCAGCACGCCGCTATTCGGTACAGGCCGCCGCCATTTTTTTTGCTGGATCGCACGAGCCGCCATTTTGGCGTAGCCTCGTGTCTCCAGCATGGGGGCGGCCATGTTTGAGGTGATCCAAACACCTCGTGGAGCTAGGGGAGGCGCCGGAAGGCGTGCAGAGGGGCGGAGCCACCTCCTTTCTTCCTGGGCAGCCAGCCAAAAGACTTCCTGTTTGTGAACACAGCGCTGTAACCTGTTGCAGTTAACTCTGAGCATCAAGTGGTGAGCCTGGGGGTCTATCTCTCTCTCTCTCGATCGATAGGGATCCCTAGCAGGTAACACTAAGGGGCTTTTGTGGCGCTGGGGGTCTTAAAAAAAAAAAAAAAAAAAAAAGTTTTTTTATTTAATTGAATTGTATTATCCGGGAAGTTACTGGAATAATCATGGACCCTGCCACACAAATACCCCCACCTGTTTCCCTCGAGGGGGCCACGGGACCCGCCGGTGCACAGAGTATGGATGCATTTACAGCAGTTTTGGAGTCTTTGGTGGCTCGGGTGGAGGCAGCCTGTCAGGGACGGGGGTCAAGGAAGCGACCCCCGCCTACCCCTATATTATCTGACACCTCTGACTCAGATTCAGAGATGGTCACTGCAGCTGCAGGTCCCTCTGCAAGGGCTGTTACCTCAGGTAAAGCTCCCTCAGACAGTGAGGAGGACGTTCCTTCTCCCGCTATAATTCAGGAAGAAGCATTGGTGGACGCACTAGTTGTGGCAGTGCGGGAAACCTTAAGACTTGAGGTTTTACCGGCAGAGGCAACTGAAACAGAGATTCCCTTTGGTACTAACAAGCCCATCAAAACGGTGAAGGTTTTTCCTGTACCCAAGTGTTTTGGTAATAAAATTAAAGGAGAATGGGAGCATTCTAAGCGTACCTTTACGATTTCCAAGCGTATTGCTAGACGCTATCCATTTGAGGAATCCTTCATTAAGAAATGGACGGTACCACCAGTGGTGGATCCACCTATTTCCAGGCTGAATAAAGCCACGGTTATCCCAGTGGAGGACACTTCGTCCTTTAAGGATCCGGTGGATCGAAAGATGGAAGCGGAGTCCCGCACTATCTTCTCCCTGATAGGGTCAGCATTTAGACCAGTAATTGTTATTGGTCTAGTTTCCCAGACACTAACGGAATGGGCGAGATTGGTACGCCAAGACCTAAGGGGAAAATATCCCCCAGGGAACATCTGATTTGATGGAACAGATTATACAAGGGCTACAGGTTGTCTGTGACGCAGCCTTGGATGCTACCCCCCTATTAGGGCATGCATCTATGTCAGCGGTAATCCTCAGACGTGTGCTGTGGTTAAAATGCTGGTCAGCTGACCTAGGTTCCAAAAAGACCTTGACGAATCTCCCCTTTCAGGGGAATCGTCTATTTGGGGCCACCCTAGATGAAATTATTAAGGACGCCACTGGGGGCAAGAGCACTTTCTTGCCACAGGCTGCTAAAGCTAAGGGACCTCGCAACAAGCGAGGACCTTTCTTTACCGCCCATAAAGGGTTCGTACGCCCGGCTGGAACAAGCGGGAAAGGCAAGACTCCTCCAGGAGGGTTCAAGAAAGGCTGGTCGGACAAACAGAGGACCGACTCAGCCAAACCCGAAGCAAAGGATTATACAGCCTGAAGGTGCGCCCCCACCCGGGTTGAGGGTGGGGGGACGTTTTCACCGGTATTCAGGACATTAGATCGAGCATCGACTACTACTACCGGTGCGATTCTTCCCTTCCAACATTTAAGTACTACAGGGAGCGGTAGTCACCGTTCCCTGAATAGATCTTTTCCTTTACCTTTTCCTAAGATTAGTCTCTATTCCCCACAGGAATCGGATCTGGTTGACCAGACAGACCAAGAAGCCTCTAGCCGGGTGACTTCGGTCCCTGAGGTTCAACCAGAAAAGATCACCCTTCCTGATAGGAATCAGGTATCTGATAAATGCGTGGGAACAGAAAACGACCAGACTTTCTCGGATGGTCGGGGCCAGATAGCTCTAGGGACGCCTGGTTCAGATCCAGTCAGCGCCAGTGGTCCTAGAAATTCTAGGCTGGCCTCGTCAAGCCGGCCTGGCCGACTTGGACATGCTAGTCGCAGACGTTCCGTGGGAACTTCGTCTCAGGGAGTGTCTGTGGTCTCAAGGACCAATTTACCATCGTGCTTTACAGTCGCTGGTTTTAATGGCCTGGCCATTGAGACCCAAGTACTGAAGGACAGAGGGTTGTCAGCTTCAGTCATTCCTACCCTTATTAAAGCAAGGAAAGCGACTTCCAGCAAGGTCTATTATCACACATGGAAGACTTATATTGCGCGGTGCGAATCTTTAGGATTTCCTCCACGTACCTATTCGGTGACTCGAATATTGGCTTTTTTGCAAAAAGGGGTTGAGCAGAAACTAGCCTTGAGCACCATCAAGGGTCAAGTTTCAGCATTAGCAATCTTCTTTCAGGAACCTTTAGCTACCAAGTCCTTGGTGCGGAATTTCATCCAGGGGGTGCGGCACCTGGCTCCACCAGTCCGCGCGCCCTTACCGCCCTGGGATCTTAATTTAGTTTTGTCGGTTCTACAGAAACCTCCCTTTGAAAACATCAGGGAGATTCCCTTGCTTACTTTATCCCAGAAGGTGGCCTTCTTGGTGGCTATCACTTCTGCTCGCAGGGTGTCAAAACTGGCTGCATTATCATGCCAGTCCCCATACCTAGTGATTCATAGGGATAAGGTAGTACTTCATCCTAAGCCATCCTTTCTTCCTAAGGTGGTTTCAGATTTTCATCTGAATGAAGATATTGTACTACCTTCCTTGTGTCCTCAGCCCAATCATCATCGGGAACATGCGTTGCATTCCTTGGATGTGGTTCGGGCAATCAGGGTATACCTGAAAGCTACTGAATCATTCCGTAAGACGGATTCACTTTTTGTGATCAAGGATGGCCCCAGAAAGGGGTTGCCTGCATCTGCCGCGACTATTGCCAAATGGATTAGACAGACGGTGGTACAGGCTTATTCTATTAAGGGTCAGAGTCCTCCGTTCCCTGTTAGGGCGCACTCCACTCGAGCGCTCAGTACTTCCTGGGCCTTTCGCCATCAGGCGTCAGTGGTCCAGGTATGTAAGGCGGCCACCTGGTCGTCGGTACATACCTTTACAAAATTTTATAAAATTGATGTGATGGCATCGGCGGATGCCTCATTTGGCCGCAAGGTTTTGCAGGCCGCAATTTGAGGAGACCGGTAGGGTTTTTTTCTGTTTGAATAATTTATTTTTGTTGAGTCTCATCATTAAGGATGAGCATTGTAAACTTCTAGTTGGCACCGGTTGGGCCTTCTAGATTGGGATTTGATTTCCATTTTCCCACCCCTCATTTGTGATACTGCTCTGGGACTTCCCGAAGGTGCTGTATCACCGAGGACTACGTCTGTCAATGAGCGCTAGAGAAAAATGGATTTTTGTAAAATCTTACCGTAAAATCCTTTTCTCTTAGCTCATTGACAGACGTAGTCCCCGCCCCTCTGTTTTTGAGTTGGGTTGGGTTAAATTCTCTAAGCACTGCTTTTGTGACATAACTGATTTGCTGTGGTGGAGAGAGAGAGAGAGGATATACCCTCGGGGACTGCCCCTGGGGTGTGGCCAGAGCATTTTTATTTCCGGTCTAGTCCTGCTCCTGTGGAGGCAACATAACCCGAAGGTGCTGTATCACTGAGGACTACGTCTGTCAATGAGCTAAGAGAAAAGGATTTTACGGTAAGATTTTACAAAAATCCATTTTTTATACATGCTATTGGAGACAATACAGATTGGTTTCTATAAAGCAATATTTCCTATGTGTGACAAAACTGCTGTCTTGCTATTTTTTTTTCTTCATGTAAAGTCAATCAGATAGAACTGTAAGTACAGTGGCTATAGAAAAGAATCACCCTCCTTAAAAATAATCACATTTTGTTGGTTTTCTTTCTCAAATGAATGCAGTTTTTTTGTTTTGTTTTATCTAGCTGTATTTACTCAGTACAACTGATAACATCCAAGTGAGGCCCCATTCACACTGGGGCGACGCTACTTTGCCGGGCGACCTCATAGGTCGCGGCGCGCTGCTCGCACCGCGACCTCGGATCGGCCGGCATGGACTTAATAACATTGAAGTCTATGCAGGTCGCTCCGGGTCGCCCCAAAGAAGCTCCGGACCCTTTTTCTAAGTCGGAGCGACTTGTGTCGCTCCTATTAGAACGGGTCCGCAGCTTCTCTATGGAAGGCGACCTACGGCGACCTGTCAGGTTGCCCAAGTGTGAACGGGGGCTTAAAGATCTAACACCAATATGTCAGAATAAATAAATAAACAGAATTATTAATTTGGAAAATTCCTCATGGATAGAGCTTTCCTAGAGCTCATGGATAGAGCTTTCCTAGAGCTCATGGATAGAGCTTTCCTAGAGCTCATGGATAGAGCTTTCCTGGATACCAAGAGGCCTACAGCAACTCTGAAGCAGTCGTAGAAATCTATAACAAAAGAGTGGTCAATGTGTAAATGTGACAACACTATTACAAATTCTCCACAAATTTGGCTTGTATGGGAGGGTTGCAAGAAAAAAGCCACTCCTTACAGAAAGGCCACATGCTTTGCCAAATTGCACCTTGAAGATTCTGAGGCCAAATGAAAAAAGATGTTATGATCAGATGAGACTAAAATTGAATTATTTGGCCTCAACACCAAACAAAATGTAGGATGGAAATCCAATACAGTTCACCACCCCCGCTGCTATCCATCTGCCCTGTGAGGGGAGAGAGAGAGAGAGAGTTGAGAGTGCTGTTGCTCTCATGCACAGCACTGGATCAAGATCGTGCTCCGGTAAGTATAAGGAGGGCTGGGGAGTATCCCGGACTCCTGGAAGGTTTTATATCTTAAAAAACTTGAAGATCTTAGAATCACTATAGTTAGAACATGTTCCTGGAAGATGTTCTTGAACTGAAGTCTTCTACAATACCAAATAGAAAAGCTACAGGAGTAATGGTGACCATGAAGTCTAATTTGTCAGCGAGGAAGAAGAGATCTCGATACTAGTCAGCTTATTTACTAATTTCAGTGAACATTTATTTAAAAGCATTGTAAACCCTCGTTTTAAAAAAAATATAAATACCAAACATGCCTATCCCAACCCTCTTCTAGAATGCCCCGCCAGCGCTCCAGGCCTCTCCTCTTCTTTGGGTGCCCTAAGGGAAAGCTGCTATCCCTGGGGGCACCCATGCGGGCTAGCTCCCAAGTCCCGCTGCTGCATCCATTGACACAGACAGTGGGACTCCTGTGTCACTGGATTTGATTGGCTCCTGCTGCTATCAATCTGTCATGTAAGGAGAAAAACAGTGGCTGGAGCTGCTGCGCTCGTGCACATCACTGGATCAGGCTCAGGTAAGAAATAGGGGGAAAGCTGCAACACAGAGGGTTTTTCACCTTTATGCATAAAATCCATTAAAGTGAAGAACCTTGAGGCTTTATAACCATTTTAGTACGTGAATAGTCTCTACTCCTTTAGAAAATTAACCTTATTATGTTCAAAGGTTTAGTGCTCAATGAATATTCTCTTCAGAATGGACTTAAATGAAGTCTACCTCCTAGGGTCTGGTGGCATTGGCATTGCAGGACCAGTTTATTTTAAACTTAAAGCGGAGTTCCGGGCACAGAAATGATTTTTTGCTGAACATACCCCCGGGAAAGTCAGGGCTAGCACATTCCACAATGGCTAGCCTCTGATCTGTCCCGGTTCGCACTTACCTTTTAGAAGAAATACTTACTTAGAAAATTTCATCCACAGCGTTTCCATCTCTGTTGTGGGCAGCTGAAGCCGGCGTGGTCCTCTTCTCTGTCTTCTTCCGCGTCTTCGTGTCCCAGAATGCACTGCACCGGCCCCTCTCGTCACTTCCGGTGCGGCGCCGCATTCCTAAACAGCTTCTGGGCATGCCCAGAAGCTGTTTAGCAGGGGAATGCGGCATCGCCCGGAAATGACGAGCGGGGCCGGTGCCGTCGCATTGATTCCTGGGAGCTATGACGTTTAGCTCCCAGGAATCATCGCGAGCCAGAAAGTGACGGGGTGAGACGCGGCTCCGAGGGAGGAAGCAGTCAGAGGTGAGTATTTACGATCTTCAATAAAAAGGTGAGTAAACAAAAAAAATAAAAATAACTATCCAATTCCTTTTCAGGTGAGCTCTACCTAGCGGAGGGGCACAAAAAAAAAAATCGTTTTTGTGCCCGGAACTCCGCTTTAAGGGGACTAAAAGAACTAATGATTAAACAAAAGCATACATTATAGTTGCAGATCTGTATCTTCACGCTCACAGAATGGAATGCATTAACATGGAGTGGCTTCAGTAAATTTTTGACTAATGATGTTTCTTGTGTTCAGGCTGATCGCACGGAACGGATTTCAAATTGCCTAAATCCAAAGTTTGTGAAGAAGTTTGTGATTGACTACTACTTTGAAATAGTTCAGAAAGTGAAGTTTGCCATCTATGATATTGACAATAAAACCTATGACCTTGGAGATGATGATTTCTTGGGAGAGTTGGAATGCACCCTGGGACAAGTAAGTGTCTTTTCAGTTTTATGCTGAACTAGAAAAATTTGCTAAGGTGTGGACAAAAAAAGAGACCCTATTGTCACTGTACTTATTTATGCAGTGGGATCTTTAGAACTTTACCCAGTAATATTCAAGAACCCTAGTCTGAAGAAGGCCAAGGTATAGTTTTAAAATAGGTAGCTATTGGAAAAAGAAATACGTTTGCCAGTATTTTTTAAAGGAGGGGAGAAGGTTAAATCTGCAGTCCAGTGTTTCAACTCAAAGCCCAACTCCAGCCGGAATTATTTTTAGGGGTGAAGGGGAAGGGTTAGAACCTCTATTTTATTTCTGCCTATTACATTATTGTGTTTTTTTTTTTTTTTTAACTGTGTCTCAGTGACAACCCTGTGACAACAGGACAGGAATTCAAGAAACAAGTGTTCCTGGGATGGGAAGGCACAGACCGCTATAAAGACCCAGATGGAGGTTCTAACCCTATCCCATTCTATCCAAACCAAAAGGAATTGACTGAAGTTTGGCTTCAGGTTTCTGCCCAATTATAAAATACTGACTGACATGAAGCAGAAGGGACTACTGAATTGTGGGAAAATGCATTGTTTGCCCTGCTTTAGATTTGCTCAGTTATGACAAGACAGGCGTGACTAATCATGGGCTTTTTTAATTGTGTAACCATTGTTAGTACAAAGATGGTTGTTTTTTTTAGGAAATTGCGCTGGGGATTTAAATCAGCCTGTATAGCATATTATGGTGACGTGATTTTCTTCTTACCGTATGGAATAACAAAGGGGCGTCATTCCGGTGGCTGTGCTAATCCTAGTCACGGAAAGACCTTATACACAATCATCACATCTTTCCCTGCTGACATGCAAGCACTGTGCGCAGGAATATTTGGAACAGGTTATTTTTTAATAGGTGGTAGTAAGGCACATCGGATATCAGAAATATATATTAAGTATTGGCCCATGGCTACAGTTCAAGCTTTAATATTGCTGTAATAAAGTAATAGCACAAATTTTTTAACTATCATTAACCCTTTCAATGTTGTGTTTGTTTTTTTTTTTTTTTTTAAAGATTGTGTCCAGCAAGAGACTGACCAAACCGCTTGTAATGAAAAATGGCAGACCAGCAGCCAAAGGAACAATAACGGTATAGTCATCCATCATGTTTTACTGTAATTTCCCTAAAACACATTGGGGTAGATTTACTAAAACTGGTGCACTTAGAATCTGTGCAGCTGTGCATGGTAGCCAATCCGCTTCTAACTTCAGCTTGTTCAGTTAAGCTTTGGCAGTATAAGCTGGAAGCTGAATGGTTTCTATGCACAGCTGCACAAGATTTTGCACTCTCCAGTTTTAGTAAATAACCCCCATAGTTCCTAATATAACCTAATAAAGATCAGAAAGGGTATTTGTACTTAGAAAAGGGTTTCCCCCCACTTCTCACTTGTCTCTTGGCTCTTTTTCTGCGAAAGAAATGTCATAAATATGGATGTAAGTACAAGTGTCTAGGGGATACACCTTTTTAATATACATTTATTATATGTTTATAAATATATATTGTGGCGTATACAAAACCCATATGGTTTCCTATTGTTTTTTTCTTTTCCTTTTTTTTTTATTAACCACTTGCCTACCGGGCACTTACACCCCCTTCCTGCCCAGGCCAATTTTCAGCTTTCAGCGCTCTCACGCTTTGAATGACAATTGCGCGGTCATGCTACACTGTACCCATATGAAATTTGTATAATTTTTTTCACACAAATAGAGCTTTCTTTTGGTGGTATTTAATAACCTCTGGGTTTTTTTATTTCTTACAAAAAAAATAGAAAAAAGACAGAAAATTATGAAAAAAAAAAAGTTTTTCTTATTTTCTGCGAGTAAATTTTGAAAATAAATACAATTTTTTTCTCCTTCACTGATGTGCGCTGATGAGGCGGCACTGATGGGCACTGATAGGCTGCACTGATGGGCACTGATAGGCTGCACTGATGGGCACTGATAGGCGGCACTGATAGGCTGCACTGATGGGCACTGATGAGGTGGCACTTATGGGCACTGATGAGGTGGCACTTATGGGCACTGATGAGGTGGCACTGATGAGGAGGTACTAATATGCCGCACTGATGAGCACTGATAGGCAGCACTGATGAGCACTGAGAGGTGGCATTGCTGGGCACTGAGAGGTGGCATTGCTGGGCACTGAGAGGTGGCATTGCTGGGCACTGAGAGGTGGCACTGCTGGGCACTGAGAGGTGGCACTGCTGGGCACTGAGAGGTGGCACTGCTGGGCACTGACGGGCGGCACTGATGGGCACTGATAGGCTGCACTGATGGGCACTGATAGGCTGCACTGATGGGCACTGATGAGGTGGCACTTATGGGCACTGATGAGGTGGCACTGATGAGGAGGTACTAATATGCCGCACTGATGAGCACTGATAGGCAGCACTGATGCGCACTGAGAGGTGGCATTGCTGGGCACTGAGAGGTGGCACTGCTGGGCACTGAGAGGCGGCACTGACGGGCGGCACTGATGGGCACTGAGAGGCGGCACTGCTGGACACTGATGGGCGGCACTGATGGACACTGACGGGTGGCACTGATGGGCGGCACTGATGGGCAGCACCAGTGCCCATAGTGCTGCCAGTCAGTGCTCAGTGCCTAAATGAGCAGGCACTGATGGGCACTGACTGGCAGCACTATGGGCACTGATGGGGGGCACTGATGGAGGGCACTGTGGGCACTGATGGTGGGCACATTGTATTTTATTTACCTCTGTTGTAATCAGGGCACCGGTGATCAGTGCCCTGATTACATTTTTCTGTGTCCCCGAACGGCTGATCGGCTATGCTCCTTCCTCACACGCAGTCTCTGTGTGAGGAAGGAGAGCTGGCGATGAGAGATGATCTCATATGTTTACATATGAGATCATCTCTCATTGCATGGGCCAATCACGTGGTAAATGGCCGCTGTGATTGGCCATTTACCACGATCTGTGATTGGCTGTGTCCAAGGGACACGGCCGATACAGATTTTCCCCGATGCGCGCTCGCAGGGAGCCTGTTTCTGGGAGGCTGTATAAAGACGGCCTCCCGGAAATTAGAGCCCGCGCTGTAGCCGTACTTCGGCTATAGCGCAGGCCGGAAGAAGTTAATATTACCTGAGTTTTTGATTTTGTTGAATTATGTCCTTTTTTTTTTTTTAATAAAAATAATTAAACCCTAATGTGACCTAATAAATATTTTTGTTCTTCAAAGGGTGCATATATATTACATAGTGCAACTAATGTTTCAGTATTGGTTTTTACTTTTCAGATATTTGCAGAGGAGATTAAGGATAACAGAGTTGTACAGTTTGAAGCAGAAGCAAGAAAATTGGACAATAAGGTAAAATGCTGATCTTTACTGATTTAGATTTCAGATTCTTGTAGCTTTTATTAACTGATCAGATATTTGACCTTATTGGTCTACATACAGTGGCATTGTACAGTCTTGTATTAAATATTTTTCAGTAATGAATGTGTTGAGAGAATGGTGAGGAATGTTGTATATAACATTTACATGGTAATTTTGCAGGATTTCTTTGGAAAGTCTGACCCTTACCTGGAGTTTTACAGACAGGGGGATGATGGAAGATGGCAGATGGTCCACAGGACAGAAGTAAGTGCAATCCTAGGTAAAGGGAGGTGCAACATAATTATGAACTAATGCTTTTGTATGCTAAGGAGTCAGGTGCGTAACTAGAACCTTCAGGGCCCCGGTTCAAGAAACCATGAAGGGCCCCCCTACCCCCCCCCCCCAATCGATTGAGCTCCAGGCTTCCAGTTCTGGGAGGGCGTCCATGGACATCCCATCCCCCCCCCCCCCCCCCCAGAATCCTGCCTCCCATGTGCCCCCTGAGGTGCACATCCAGCATGCTCTATGACTGCTGTGTCATTCTGACAATCAGTGGCCCTTTACCATGTTACTAGTGCTTATCAGGCGGGCGGGTGGCCCCCCCATAGTGGCGGAACTCTAGGGCTCAGTTGCGAGTGCGACTGCTGCGACCCTGCTAGTTCCGTCACTGTAAGGAGTTATCCAGTAACATAGATCAGTGGTCCTCAACCCTGGCCTACAGGGCCCACTAACAGGCCAGATTTGCAAGATAACTGAAATACATCCCAGATGATATCATTTGCTGCTCAGTGATTGCAGTACTCTAGTCTGCATCTCCTCAAGGTAATACATAAAATCTGGCCTGTTAGTGGGCCCTGAGGACCGGAGTTGAGGACCACTGCCATAGATGAACCAGCTTTAATGTACAGGAACAACCAGAGACCAGCCATTTTATAGTATAGTTACTTCCTGATAGAAATAATAGATCTTCCATCACAAAGTGAAAGTACATCTCTCATAAAGAGAACAAACCTTCAGTGTTTTTTTGTTTTTGAATGATCAGGTGTGATCATGTATGGCCACTTTTAAAGCTAAATGTACATCTGCAGCCTGATAACCAACACGACTAAATAATTTCTACAAAAAAAAAAAAGTTTTTGTCAGGAAGAAAAAAAAAAACAGTTTTCTTTAACTTGTATGTGACCTGATCCTTATATTTATTAGTTAGTAACCGTGTTGAAGTGCAAGTACCCCTGTCTTCAGGTCAATGCCTGTGTCCCTGCAGAATTCCCCTGGATTGTACGTACAGACTGCTCACTTTTTGCCAAGTTGCCAATAAGTGTTGCCCCCTCCTGAGGCTGCAACCTCTGCCCTTTAACATTTAAATGTGACAGAGGTTGTAGTTTGGTAACGGGATGAATTGGGGCTTATTATCGACTTGGGTAGAATTTAAGGCTCCATGTACAACCTGGGCCTGGTGTCCAAGGGGCTGCACAGGGATACACAGACCAATTTGAAGACCAATACAGCTACCTACAGACACAAAAAGGTACCTACATTTTTTTGCAACACTGTTATTGGCATAGAAATAATTTAAAGGCAGGTCAGGTTCACTTTAAACTGCAATCTGGTTTCTAGAATGGTGCGGTTGTCGCTTGAATTATATATCCCCCCCCCCAACCCATAGAACAATTACATTTTTATATTGCAAATAATATCAAAAAGGCAAATAATTCCCCAAAACCCAGCGCACATGAAGAAAAAGTCCAAAATTGAAATTACAGATAATATTTGATTGCACCATTAGCTGCTGCTATAAAGAATAGAATAATTATACACAATTATGCTTTCAATCCTATACAGTCATCATAGCATTAGCAGCACTTATCCAGTGTGTGAAACACTTTGTGCTTCGAAATTCATCCATTCGTGAGTGATGTTAATAAGGAAATTCAGCAAATCTGTACTTCGTACAGCCAATGTGAGTGTTTGGACACAGCAATACCATCACCACACCTCGTGAGATCCGCTCCCTGAGTATACAAACATCAAGTGCCTTGTATCAATTTATCCTTGGTCATCTGAGGCCCCGATGAATACAAGATCTCTCTCATGACATAAAAAAAAATGCTACATAGCGTAATATTGCTTAAACTTTTTATTAATTAAAAACCCCCCTCCTTGAATGCACTTACAAACAATAAAAATTGTCACAGCATCAAACAGCGAAGAAAATCTCCATAGAAACTGCCCAGCCAGCACAATCTCTCTCACCGATTCCTGGAGTGACCCTGAGTACGATGATTCCTGTTGAGCTGCTGGCATCGTTGGGTGTTGCACGGTCACGCCCAGACGCCATTTCGTCATCCTGACTTCATCAGCGGTGTTTGATGTTTGGTTATTCGGTGAGTGCAATCTCTAATGGGAACCTGATCTCACAAGGTGTGGTGATGGATTGGTGTGTCCAAACACTCACATTGGCTGTACGAAGGACCAATTGGTTGAATTTCCTTATTAACATCACTTACGAATGGTACTTTATTTTGGATGATTTTGGAAGCACACAGTGTTTCACACACTGGTTGAGCACTGCTAATGCTTTGATGACTATATAGGATTGAAAGCATAATTGTGTACATTTTTAAATTGTTAATTTTTATTTATTTTTTTAAATAATGTATAGTGGGTTCTAACCAATGCACGAATCATAGGTTATATGAAATAAATGCACTGCATTTATTGTACTGTGTACTGTTTGGACATTTTTATTGTGTACAATTACTTCACAGGTGGTCAAAAATAATCTGAATCCTGTCTGGAGACCCTTCAAAATACCACTGCGGTCCCTATGCAATGGGGATATGGAGAAGCCAATTCGGGTAAGGGATATTTACTACTAATATACTCCTAAAAATTGTGCATGTGTGTCTGTTTTTCTAAAACCACCAGCACTTCAGAAGTGCCTGTTAAAATATAAAGGAAGCTGTTCCTCTTCTAGTTATTTTTTCCTTTTCTTTTGATATCAAAATGCTAGTTGCCTGACTGCCTTTGGCCTCAGTAGGTTAGGACACTCCTCTGGAAAAACATGCAGATCAGAAAGATTAGAATGAAGGCTGAACTCCTAATCTGTGTACGTTCAGAGACCAAAACTGCTGGATCGGCATGACATAGAACTATAGAAGGGGAAAATAGCAATAGGAGCTTCCATACATCTTTCCTCTGTAGTGCTATCAAACCCCTATTAAAGCATTTTTTTTTACTTGCTCCAAACAAAATAAGGTGAAAGACACACCTTTCTCCTGCGCTCAGAAGATGAGGCTCCCCGACCGCTCTTCCCACAAAGCTTTACAAAAGGCGTCTCAGATGGCTGTGGTCTTGCTGCCCTAAAGGACTGGGGCAGTCCAACAGTACTGCAAACAAAAAACACAAAAAAGGGCGCATCGACCTAGCGCATTATGCTCAATAATGTTTTTTATTGTAACATAAAAAAAATGGCTACTCACAAACACAGATGAAATCAATCATATCGGACTCAGAAACTTGAGTGTCAAAAGTAGTCCATATGAAAGTCCATTGTCTTATTAGGATGACGGCTGACGCGTTTCGAGGCCTACGCCTCTTCCTCAGAGCCACCTATACAGCGCAAACATATACATTCCCCAGTAAACTGTTGTTTTGAAATTCTTACCCCAGCATTTGCAGTTTACAACTTTCTATGCTGCTGGCTCTCTCCGTGTTACCTTCCTGAACTTCTGATCTTCACAGGGAAGAGTTAACAGTGGACAGTGCAGTCTACAGGCAGTCTATTAGTTTGGGGGAGCAGGGGCGTGCCTTTCTATGCTAGACTTCAGGGCTGTGTGTTTCTATTAATGTACACAGTGTAGGGAGACACAGTTCTAGTCTTTGCATGCAAGGTTGGCTCCATAGGACACTGCAAGAGAAAGGAGCTTCTTTGAAACCGGCAACCTGGGGCAGCAGTCATGGTATCAGCTTAACTACTTCATTACTTTTAGACCCCCCCCCCCTCCTGCCCAGGCCAATTTTCATCATTCAGCGCTGTCTCACTCCGAATGACAATTACGCGGTCATGCAAAATTGAATTTTTATTATTTTGTTCACACAACTAGAGCTTTCTTTTGCTGGTATTTAATCACCACTGGGTTTTTTTAATTTTTTTTTGCTAAATAAACTAAAAAAGACTGAAAATTGTGAAAAAAAAAAAAAAAACAAAACACGTTTTTCTTAGTTTCTGGTATAACATTTTGCAAATAAATTATTGTTCTTCATAAATTTAGCCCAGAATGTATTCTGCTACATTTCTTTGGTGAAAATAACCCAAATCCTTTTTTATTATTTAGTCTGTGTGAAAGTCATAAGAGTCCACAAACTATGGTATACAGTATATATGAAAATTGATCAATCCCGATGTACTGACGGCCCATCTAATTTCTTGAGGCCCTAAAATGTCAGGACAGTACAAATACCCCCCAAATGACCCCTTTTTTGGAAAGTAGACAGTCCTACGTATTTAGTAGAAGGCATGGCGTTTTTTTTTTTAAATTTGTAAATTTTTGTCATTCCTTTTTTTAAGAGGAAGTAAAGTATAATTTCTTTTTTTTCTTTTTTGTCACCTGAAAAGTAAAGGCATAATGTGCTAGTATGCATTGCATATTAGCACATGATGTGACACTTCCCTCCAAATGAAGTCCTCGTCGTCCCCGCTGGAGGCCGCATCCATCTTCACCCATCTTCCTTCCGGGTCCGCGGACTCCGGCTGTGCTACAGGCCGAAGCCGCGTGACATCACTCCCATGCATGCACGCGGAGCCACCGGTCACGGCACAGGGCTCTGAAGAATTGGCATGGGCGGCCGTTCCTTCAGAGCGAATGCGTCATTGCCACACTATACAGTGAATATCACCTAAACTGTGCGAGTTTAGGAGATATTTACAGTACCTATAGGTAAGCCTTATTATAGGCTTATCTGTAGGTACAAACACACAAGGGGGGGGGGGGGTTTATAACCACTTTAACCCCTTCCCGCCCAGCCTATAGCAGTATGATGGCTCTGTCGGCCGGGGTATCATTTATCCTGACTGGACGTCATATGTCGCCCAGCAGAATAAGCCGCTCTTGCATGCCCCCGGGGGCGCGCAGAACAGCGATCTGTGGTGCAGTGTGTTGCTCCGACACATCGCATCCCTAATCTCAGTAAAGAGCCTATGATGTAGGTTTTTTACCATGTAATCAGCTGTAACAAATCACAGCGGTAACCAGGAAGTGCCGGTAATTGGCTTTCCTCAGTTCACGCTGACAAAGGCGCGAGTAGAGGAGAGCCGATCAGTGGCTCTCCTGACGGGGGGACTGCGCTGATAATCAGCGCATTGATTGTCAACGCAGCCACCGTCAGAGGTCTGCACCCCAAATGCCAATCAGTGCCCATCACCGATGCCAATCAGTGCCCATCAGTGGTGCCTGTCAGTGTCATCTATCAGTGTCCATCAGTGCGCCTATCAGTGCTGCATATTCGTGCCACCTCATTAATGCCCGAGGAAATTTACCTATTTACAAAATTTTATATCCAAAACAAAGAAAAACTTTTGTTTTCCTAAAATGTTGGTCTTTTTTTAAATTTGTTTAGCAAAATATAAAAAAAACCCAGTGGTGGTCAAATACCGGCAAAAGAAAGCTCTATTTGTGGGGAAAAAAGAGATAAAATTTAATATGGGTACAGTGTAGCATGACCGCGCAATTGTCATTCAAAGTGTGACAGCACTGAATTCTGAAAATCGGTCTAGGCAAGAAGGGAGTGCAAGTGCACTTTATTGAAGTGTTTTTTTTTTTTTTTTTTATTAATACGGTCACCAGTGCAGTACAGCATCACTATATAACACTATATAACTGGTTTGACGGTGACCAGGGACAGTGGCTGGTGATAGTACGAATATTACATTTTTTTTTCTTTACACAGTGTGACCAGAGAAATATATTGTTACCATAGTAACATTGTACTGCTCTGCGGAAGTGATCAAGATTTTTTTTTTTTTACACATTATGTTTGTTTATAGCAGTTTATTACATTGCTGTAAGCAAGCATTTTGCTGAATCAAACTAAATCATTCAATCTGTTGTGATTAGCTGTGATTGATCAAATCTCATCACATGGTACATATGGGCTGTGATTGGCCCTGTCTGTATCAAATTGATCAATCACAGCTAGCCCCACATTTGTACAAATTGGATGGCTTGAAAGGAAGCCATCTATTGTGTGCAACTGTCATATGACCTGCTGTGATTCGTCACGGTAGGCACATGGTACCGGCAGTGAGCCGGTACTCTGATCAGTCATCGGCTGTATCCCGTGGACACGTGTAGTGACAGATCCCACCGCTGCATGGCTACACAATTGGCGCATCCTGACAGGACGTTATATGACATCCAATCAGGTGGGAAAAGCACCTGCCGGTCTGTCAATCTGCTATTGACCAGGCAGGAACTGGTTAAACAGGAATATAGGCAAGGATTAAGAAATAAAGAGCTGCATTGTCATAAAGTAATTAAATCAGCTGCTGCACATGTTTAAAAAACTCAGGATTTAATATCACTTTCATTATATATGTGCCTAGGGTTGTAAAATTGTTTGAATTGCTCCAATAGCAGTCATGTTCTTTGGAAATCTTGGTGTGACATTCAAAGCTGTTGGGGTTTTGCTGAGTGTGATTTGACCCACAAGTGATCATTTCACCAAATAGTTACATAGTTAGAAAGGTTGAAAAAAACGACCATTTAGTTCAACCAATAAAAAACTAAAAAAACACAAACCATCCTATATACACAATCCTATAACCACAGTTGAGCCAGAGGAAGGCGAAAAACCCCAGCACTAGATTTTACTAAAGTATGAATGTTTATTACACATCCTGGCATGCAGATAGATATCTTCAGATTTGCATATAAAATATGGACATAAAAGTATGAGACAACAGGTGAGTAAGGTACGCAAATCGATTCAAAATCACTAAACGAAACACAGAAACTGTTTTATAGTTTCATTTTTTTCCTTGTTCAGTTTACTTGTATCCTAAACATAATTGTTTATACCACAAGCAATTCACTGACCGACACGGGACAACTCCCTCTATTCATTGTGTCATGCATGACTGCTTGTCTGATGTTACATTTTGCTATAGCAGTGTTTAGTATTTCTGGTCTCGTGATTTACTTCAAATTTATATATAAATATACGCTATAAAGTGTTCCCGCGCAACTCTTAAACACACTGTCCCCTTATTAGCTGCCTACCCTTCATGTGAATCATTTAAACATAATCATATCATATCATATCATATAAAAAAGAAAAATGTGCAGGGCTCTATGTGACCTTAAAGTGATTGTGAGATTGCTGCATGAGTTTTATAAGCTGAACTCGTATTGAATTTTTTGATCACCAGTACCCAAGTGTGGATTGTCTCTTTAGGATTTGGACACTTTTTGATAAACTTTATTTTTTTTTTTGTTTAAGCACCATTTTTTTTTTTTAATGTATTATCACATTGTAACATGAGCATGGATTTAATATAAAAAACTTACCGTTAGTTTACCGATAACGGCTTTTCCGACGAGCCTTCCAGGATGGCCCAAACATGAGACATAATAGGCTCCTCCTACCGGAAACACAATCAACATAGTTAAAAGGCCCCACCCTTCCCTCTGCCCCTCAGTTGTAAAAAAGTATCTTCCACAACCAGTTTTCGAGGGAAGTGTTTCAATTTAGTTTTATAGGTACTTACCGCCTAATTTTAGTCTAATTTTGTTTGCACCCTTTTAACAGGGCGGGTAGGCCGGCCGTCCTGGAAGGCTCGTCAGAAAAGCCATTACCGGTAAACGGTAAGTTTTCTCTCCTCGCCTTCCAGGACGGCCCAAACATGAGAGGATACTAGATTACCCCTGGCCTACCTTAGGGTGGGACCACTGCCTGTAAGACCTTTCGCCCAAAGGTTAGGTCCTGCTGAGACAGTACTTCTATCCGGTAATGCTTCAGGAATGTGTCGTGACTGGACCAGGTGGCTGCCTTGCGGATTTGCTCCCATGATGCTCCAGCCTTCTCGGCCCAGGATGTTGCTAGGGCTCTTGTTGAGTGTGCTTTAATCTTAATAGGAGCAGGAACACCTGATGCCTCGTAAGCGGTGGTAATTGCCTGCCTAATCTACCTAGCTACTGAAGGTTTAGAGGCCTGCAGCCCCTTCCTGGGCCCAGTGTGAAGGACTAATAGATGGTTAGACCTCCTGAAGGATTTTGTTCTATCTAGATAAGTGAGCAGTGCTCTCCTTACATAAATGCAATGAAAACTCTTTTCTTTCCTTTTCTTGGGGTTATCACAGAAGGATGGTAGGTTTATCTCCTGTGTTCTGTGAAAAGGAGATGCTACCTTTGGTAGATACAGAGGATCTGGTTTTAAGACTATTCTGTCTGGAAACACTACCATAAATGGCTCTTTGATAGAGAGAGCTTGTAGGTCCCCTATTCTTCTTGCTGTCGTTATGGCTAGTAGGAAAGCCAATTTTAGGAACAACATTTTAAGGGAAATTTCTTCTAACGGTTCAAAGGGATCCTTAGATAATGCCTCTAGGACCCTTGTCAGGTCCCAAGGCGGGAACCTGTCTTTTACAATAGGGGTAACCCTTTGTCTGGCCAACAAAAATCTTTTGATCAATGGCTCTTTCGCCAGACTGGTGTCCAAAAACACCGAAAGAGCCGCTATTTGTACCCTAAGGGTGTTAGTTGCCACACCCTTATCTACTCCATCTTGAAGAAACTCTAGGATTATAGGAATAGAGGAGGAGACAAACCCTTTTTGTCTACTCCAGGTACAAAATCTTTTCCATACTTTTGTAAAATTCTTTTTTGTAACAGGTTTCCTGCTCATCAAATGAGTATCCACCACTCTCTGCGAGTAACCTTTTGAAATTAGGAGTTGGCTCTCAGTAACCAAGCTGTCAACTGGAAAAACCCCGGATCCGGACACAGTACTGGACCCTGCGACAGTAGGTCTGGAGAGACTGGAAGGTGACATGGGCAAGCTACTGACATGGCTTTACTATGGCAAACCAAGGCCTTTTTGGCCACCATGGGGCAATCGGGATCAATTGGAGATTTTTTGACTGATTTAATTTTTGAAGAACTCTCGGAATCAACATGGGGGGGGGGGGAACATATGCTGGGTTGAACTGCCAAGGTTGGGCTAGTGCATCCAATCCTGTCGTCCCTCTGGTCCGAGTAAGGGAGAAGAACCTGTCTACCTTTTTGTTCTGAGCCAAGGCGAACAGGTCTATCTCTGGGATTCCAAATCTTTGAACTATTAACTGAAAGATTTTGGGATTTAGTTCCCATTCTCCCTCTCGGATAAGATGACGACTGAGGAAATCTGCTTGTAGGTTGTTTTTCCCCCTGATGTGTACTGCTACTAGGGACATTATCCTCTCTTCGGCCCAACTCAAGATTTCTGTAGCTAGGTCCAAGATGGGCCTGGATCTGGTTCCCCCATGTCGGTTCAGATATACCACTGTTGTAGTATTGTCCGAGAGGATGAGAACTTCTCTGTTGAGAATGAATACTTGGAAGGCTTTCAAAGCCTCCCCCACTGCCTTCAATTCTCTGAAATTTGATGAAGCCTGTGCTGTTCTTTCGTCCCAGATCCCTTGTGCCTGAGCCCCCTCCAGGTGGGCTCCCCAACCTTTTGTGCTGGCGTCCGTGGTAATCTCTATGGGATTCCACTGCCCCCAGGGTCTGCCTTTTCCCAAGTTGTTTGGGTTTTTCCACCATTCCAGAGATGTCTGCACCTGTGGAGTGAGGTTGACGTGCTTGTTTAAGGATTCTGTCTTTCTGTCCCAGGAGGACAGATGGGAGAACAGGAGTTCTCTTGCACGAAGTTGCGCCCATACAAGCGCTGGTGTGCTGGCTGACATTAGTCCCAAAACTCTTAGAACCTCTCTCCTGGAACAGGAGGGAGCTTCCACCAGTGTCCGGACTGCAGAACTTATCTTCTCTCTTTTTTCCTGGGGTAGAAAAAGTTTTTGAGCCCTTGAGTCTACCTGGAAACCCAAAAAGGTCTGTATCTGGGTAGGCACCAGTGATGACTTTTTCAGGTTGATGAGCCATCCTAGTTTTTGTAGGAAGTCTATCACCTGTTGGGTATCCAGGTTCACTTGGGCCGCTGATCTTCCAAAAATCAGTAGGTCGTCCAAGTATGGAATCAGGGCAATCCCTAAAAGGTGTAGGTGAGCCACTGCCTTCGCAATAATCTTTGTAAAGATTCTTGGACTGGCAGCCAATCCGAACGGTAGTGCTCTGAACTGCCAGTGCGTTGTCCTTCCTTTTGTCACTATGGCGAACCTCAGAATTTCTGGTGTTCTGGATGGATGGAAACATGCAGATAAGCATCTCTGAGGTCCAGTGTGGTCATGAAAACATCTTTTAGTAAGTTCTTTCGTACGGAATAAATGGTTTCCATCGAAAACTTTTTGTACCGCAGGAACTTGTTGAGTTTTTTTAAGTTTATTATCAAGCGAAATTTGCCTGATGGTTTTGGGACCACAAACACATGGGAGTAGAAACCCTGAAGATGTTGATCTTCTGGAACCGGGATTATCACTAACTGTTCTGCCAGTAAGGGTTATTGTCGTAGGAGGTATCGAGGTGAATTGAAGGCAATAACCTTCCTGTATGAAGGCGTAAATATATGGGGAGACTGAAATTTCTTCCCAATGGGTCAGAAATTGGCTTAGTCTGCCCCCCACTTTGACGTTGGCGTCACTTGTTGTCTCTTGAGCCTGCGGCGGAAGGAAAGAGCAAATTGTTTCTTTGTCTTCCCCTCCTAAAACCCCATCTCTTGGCCAGCTCTTTTTTACGCCTATTCTGACTTTGTTCCTGGGGGCCTCTAAAGAATTTCCTGGGTGTCTCTTTTCTTTTTATTGGAAATTTTTTCCCTTTTTCTGAGGACCTGGTTAGAACTTCATCTAAACCAGAACCAAAGAGTAGAGATCCTTCAAAAGGCAAGGCACAGAGCTTTGTCTTGGAGGTAAGGTCCCCCTCCCATTCCTTTAGCCAAATGGCTCTTCTGGCAGAATTTAAGAGGGCACCTGTTTTTGCAGAGGCTACAACAGACTCTACTGCTGCGTCTGCCAAGTAAGCTACCGCTTTCCCTATTAACGAAAGGGAATCTTGTAATTCTTGGGTCTTTTCTTGCGGCAAGTTTTTGTTCAACCGGTCAATCCAGCAAAAGGTATTCCTTGCCACACAGGAGGCAGCTAATGCTGGGGCCATTGTAGAAGCATTTGCCTCCCAGGCTTTCCTCAGAAGGGACTCCGCTTTTTGATTCATAACATCCTTTATGCTGCCTGTATCGACAAAGGAGAGGTCAGATTTTTTGGTTACTTGTGCCAAAGGTGCATCTAGTTTAGGACTCTTCATAAAATGTTCAATATCTTCTTCTTTAAAGGGAAATCTCCGTTTCCAGGATCCTGGTCTACTAAACCTATTTTCCGGGCGCTGCCATTGTTGAAGGACTAACCCTTTCAGGGATTGGTGGATAGGTAAAACTCTAGAAGGAATCTTCCCCAGACCCTTCTAGAGTCTATCCTGGGCTGAAGTCTCTATTGGCAAATCGGGTATCTCTTCAGAAGCATACACTGCCTGAAGGAGCCCTTGCATGTTATCCAGCCCAGATTCCTAGTTGGTTCTGTCTCCTCTGGTTCCTCTGAGTCCCTTTCTCCTTCACCCTCTGAACTGGATTGGGAGACTGAGCAGTCTTCTTCTGCTAACAGTCTACTTCTAGGTTGTGCTGATGGAAGATTTTGTGAAGGTAGTAGACCGGATTGTCCTGCCCTAACTGAAAAACTTTCTTGTGAGGAGGTACCTTCCCCTGCGGGAGATACTGTGGGTTCTGAAATTCCTAATGAAGATCTTACAGTCTGAATTGTAGTCAGCATTTCCTCTTGAACAGTTTTTAGGAAATCTTTCATTAGAGCTGAGGATTCTTTCCCTGCCAACTTATAAATACATTTGTAGCAAAAAGGCTTTGTGTGGGAGCTAGGTAACCTGTCTGCACAATTACCACACTTCTTAGAGGCAACAAAACCTGATAAGGCTGGTGTAGCAGTGGAGGTTTCCTGAGAACCACTCTGGGACTCTGGAAGACAGGATACAACATCAGTTTAGTATCACTCTTTCTGGTTTAAAAAATACAATGACCATCGAAAGGACACTCAATCAGTCCGACTATGGTCAGGGAGAGGGGACACCAAGCATTTCTATGTCATAAATTCATTTACCAGCAGACTTAGAAACAACGTGGCACAAACAAGATGCACTGCAGCACTTACCCGGTTCCAACCTGGGTTTGGCTGCCGATGCCTGGCCCAGCCCTTCCTCCTTCCCCAGGGGGTGAGTCGTGGAAGGCTTCATCTCCCTGGCAGCTGTCTGAGCTCCTGTAGCCTGGGAGTCTGCATTACCATGCGCTAGCGGTTCTGGCATCTCTTCCACCTTCCTCTTCCGTATCCGGGCGATAGCGTCTGACGTCACCGGATGTCCGCTCTGATAGCGAGGCTTGACGCGCCCGTCCGGCGGGAATTTCAAAAACCGAGTCCTGCGGAGGAGAGCTGCTGGCGCCGGAGCAAAAACCTAGAGGGTCACACCGGGTGACCGACGGTTTTGCTAATGCGGGGGGTGACCTGTGAGAAACCTGAGGAGGTGGCAGGTAGAGGTCAGCTCTCACTGCAATTTGCTGAACCTGGCTCACAGGGGGACCATCGGACTACAAAAGTCTGCAGGTCAGTGAAAATAACAAATATTTCGTAGGAAGAAACACAATCTAAACTGAGGGGCAGAGGGAAGGGTGGGGCCTTTTAACTATGTTGATTGATTGTGTTTCCGGTAGGAGGAGCCTATCATCTCTCATGTTTGGGCCGTCCTGGAAGGCGAGGAGAGAAAAAGAGTTCATTATGTTATATGTATGATTTCCAGTTAAGGTCGCATAGATTTTATATAATTCACATTTTAAGAGATATAAATAACAGAAAAGCACAGTGTTCCATGATCAGGTGCACAGTCTGTAAATTGAAGTTTAATCCCAATTGGATTGCGCAGTATAATTCCATGCTCTTCAGTATGAACCATATGGAGTGAATTTTAAATACATACAGGTGATAAAGAAGCAGCTAGATTGCTATCATACAGCTAGATACTATACTACTACTACTACAGACAACTCTAGTGCAGTTTACCTTTAAGAGCAATGTATAATAATTTAAGTGTATAATGGACAGAGGGTAAATATTTAAAGCTGTACTTTATAATGGAGTACATTTTCACTTATGTTGGTGGTTTCTGTTGGCCTTTTCTGCCTGTATCTTCATGGCTCCTTTCTGGGTTCCAGGTTGAATGTTATGACTATGACAATGATGGATCACATGACCTCATCGGAATCTTCCAGACCACTATGTCTAAGTTAAAGGAAGCGAGTCGTTCAATGCCAGTAAGTGTTCCATGACAGCAAATATTGCAAATCTAAGTTAGATGTGAATGGCCCCTTGAGGTCCAGCTGAGCCCCAACTACATTGGGCTGCACATGTTAATTGCAGTGGGGACGATGTCAGTAGGACATGGTCCTATCAAGATGCTTGCAACTGCACTTCTCAAAGCAAGCAAACATACACCGTAGGATCGATGTATGAGGATTTTAATGAACACTAAGCAGCCTAAGAGGGTGTCATGCTGACAGGAGGCAGAACAGGCTCAGGAGGCCTATTCGACTGCTCCCAGTCTGCCCTTTTTTAGTTAAGGTAATTGATTGAATTGAAATGATCATGTAATTGATTGAATTGAAATGATCATGTTATGTGATTTTAGCATTCAGTAGCAACTCTAGCCAGAGCTTTTTTTTTTTTTTTACTTTAGAATAACACAGGAAAGGGTTGGAGTATCTGTCAGAATTTTATTGCTTTGTCCCCATTGAGGGTTTCCCCACTGTTTACAGTGTAATGAAAACCTTTTTCAATATGGACAAAAACAGCAGTAAAAACAAGGCAACGGATCTGACCTCTCTTCACCCAAGGCAAATATAAGCTTTGTCTTATTAAAATATATTAAACATTATAGTAAAATCATATGTGGTTGTTATGCTGCTTATTCATGTGAATGTAATGTATTTTAAACCCCAATCAAACTTTCAGTTAAAATCAGCTAAATACATTGCAGATGTATTAAAACACAAGGCACGCAAAGTCCTACAGCTGGTTTTCTTTAGAAAACTCGGCACAGCCGCCCATGGACACATACGTGCAGAAATGTGGGTGTTAGAGCCCACCCTCTTTTCCACTGCACATATGGGTTAATTGGGCAGCAAGAGGTTAAGTAAATCTATAATCATGTACACTACAAATCTGGGACAGGTTATCTGTAAATGCTAGGCAGTACTTTTTCTTATAAGTAATGTTACATGATGTTATTTGTGTCTTATTAGAAGAGTTTGGGTCGTATATTATAATGCCAATGTCTAGCTTGTTGCCCTCTACTGCTGTATACTATTCTTTGTGTCTGCAAAGATGCCCTCTGGTGTCCAATTACAGTCACAGCCATATAAAAGCAGTGACAGATTTTCTTGCAGTTCTTTTTCAGAATGTGGAAGTCATACATTACTCCAGTTATTTCAGTCTCTTTAAAGCAGGCTGGAAACGCCTTTAGGTCTTTGCATGTGAACAGTGAATTAACTCTGTGTAATTGCAGGCGGAATTTGATTGCATAAATGAAAAGAAGAGACAGAAGAAGAAAAATTACAGGAATTCTGGGGTCGTGAGTGTGAAACATTGCCAGGTTGGTAGATTGTCTCAAAAGATATGCAAACTGCTAACATTTGTATTGTATAAAGAGTCCTACATAGAGGGAAGTGGCTGCTGATAACATGAAAATGAATTGCCAGGGTCTAGCAAGAATTAGTTCATATGACCCTGGGACAATTTTGACTTAAAGTGAACCTGTGTCCAGACTGCACATTAAAGTGTTCACATATTCTGAACAAGCAGTAAAAGCACTTTAACCCCTTGGCACTGGCCGCATGCAAATATGTGGCCTGTTAGCAGGTGGGCCTTTGCGCCGAGCGCCCGCATATTTGCGTTCATTAGTGCAATTGGAGCTGTGCCGAGAGCATGCTCCCAGCACAGTTACCGGCAGCCAACGGAAACTAACTGAAAGCTCACGATTGCAGCTCGCGATTGGAAACTTTCGGATCATGTGACAGGCAATCATGGCGGTGACATGATCATAAAACCCTCCCAGCATCCTAAATGCCTTAACCACTTCCCGCCCGCCCTATAGGCAAATGACAGCGGGAAGGTGGTTGTATCATCCTGAGCCACTGTCATATGGAAGGCTGGCAGATCGGTGATCGGTGCTTCGGTGTATCACTCTGACATAGGCTCTTTACCATGTGACCAGCTGTGTCCAATCACGGCTGGTCACATAGTAAATAGGAAGAGCTTTTGATCGGCTTTTCCTCAGTTTGTGCCGGACAGGCACGAGTAGAGGAGAGCCGATCCGTGGCTCTCCTCACGGCGGGGGGGGGGGGGGGGGTCTGTGCTGGTAATCAGAGCATTGATTACCAGTGCAGACCCTGGGGGGGGGGGGGGGGTGCCACTAGAGCCACCAAGGATGCCCACCATGGCCACCAGGGATGGCAATCAGGGCTCAGGGAGCCTGCCAGTGGTGCCCTCCCTTTCAGTGCTGCCCGCCATTGCCATCTATCAGTGCTGCCCACCAGTTCCCATCAGTGCCGCCCACCAGTGCCCATCATTGCCATCTATCAGTGCCCCCACCAGTGCCCATTATTTTCCACCAGTGCCGCCTATCAGTGCCGCCTATCAGTGCCCACCAGTGCCCATACGTGCCGCCTATCAGTGCCCACCAATGCTGCATATTAGTGCTACCCATCAGTGCAATATATAAGTGCCCATCAGTGCTGCATATTAGTGCCACCCCATCAGTGCTTCATCAGGGCCTGTCAGTGCGGCCTCATCAGTGCAGGAAAAAACATATCTATTTACAAAATGTTATAGCACAAACAAAAAAACGTTGTTTTTTTTTCAAACTTTTCGGTCTTTTTTTTATTTGTGTACCAAAAAAGAAAAAACCTTGCGGTGATCAAATACCACCAAAAGAAAGCTCTATTTGTGGGGGAAAAAAGGACATCAATTTGGTTTAGGTACAGTGTTGCATGACCGCACAATTGTCATTCAAAATGCAACCGTGCTAAAAGCTAAAAATTGGCCTGGGCAGGAAGGGGGTGTAACTGCCCTGTATTGAAGTGGTTAAAGGGCCGGGAGGCGTGGCGCAAAGAGGTTAAAGAGGCAATAAAGTCTTCGTTTTTACTTGTACCTACAGGTAAGCTTATATTAAGGCTTACCTGTAGGTACTGTGAATATCTCCTACAGTTCCGTTACTTTAGAGTCCTGTGTCATGACTGGCGGCTCCCAGGAGTGACGTCATGGCGGCTCTGGCCACTCACCGTGCTGGAGCCCGCGAACCTGGAAGAACACAGGGGAAGATGTCGGCAGTCTCAGCGGCTTGCCTGCACTGCTGGAGGGCTTCATTTTAAGGTGAGTGTTTCATAATGAGCTAGTATGCGATGTTTACTAGCTCATTATGCCTTTTGTCTTACAGAGGTTTTTTTTTTTTTTTTTAATGGGGGGGTTTACAAGGAGTAGGAGCACTTTTGGCCCCACTCCTCCTGGGGATTACAGGGGTGCACTTTGTTCTGCACTCCTGTGACCCATATTCAGCTAACAGCAGGCTAAATGTTATTGTATGCTGATGTCACTCATCTAGTACCTTCCTTCCCTCTCAGTTCACAAAGGCACATAGTGGCGACAGTTCCAGGCTTCCCAATAGAATGGGAGAGCCCAGGGAAGGCAGCAGCGGGGGCTTCTGCACCCTGTAATAGTGGTTGGGTGGCGGTGGAGCCGGAGCCAATTGAATCACTTCTACATTAAAGCCCTTCTCAGGCTGAAAATTTTGGTACCGGGATCATGGCTGCAGCTGGCCGGTACAGCCACTTCATCCTGAGGATGTACCTATACGTCATAAAGGTCACCTCTATAGCTATAGGAATTGGGGAGAATTCTTCAAAGTTCAGTTCATAACCGAGACAGTGAAATCTTATTTTTTTCCCTATTACATTGTATATCAGGAATCCTGGCATCCCCTCCCTTTTTAGACTGTAGGCAAACTGTTGGCGCTATATAATCCTATATAATAAAAATAATAATAATAATCCTGTAATCGGTCTAATGTAAACACATCAGGTGTGTCTAAGCTGTTAGCTCTTCAACAGTCTTTAGAGTCTTTGTTGTGATCTTTGAGGATCTTTAAAGTCCAGCCCCAACTGGGATTACTCGTTTAAAAGCCACTTAACTGCACGGTAAGTATTTTATATTACTTTAATGTCCACAGTCTGCACACAGATGGGAAACATTGTTAATACTATGTGATTACCACACTGCCCAGCAGATGGCAGATTCTGCTAGCTAGAAGTAAATTTTTTATTTCTTATCCTTTATATTTTTTTATATACAGAATACAAACACTATTTACATTATTTTATTGTAATCTTTTAAATTGCCCTTGATATTTATATATTGCTTTTTTACTTCAAGATCACGGTGGAATACACTTTCCTGGATTATATAATGGGTGGATGTCAAATGAATTTTGTTGTAAGTATTCAGTTTTAATTTGTATTCATTTTATTTGATTTATAAAATCTTTTTTTAACTTGCATAAGCAACAGGATCTTCCAGGTAAAGTTAGTAAGCCTTTTGGATTGAAATGGGTAATGTCCATAGGTTAAGAAAGTGACTTTTCCCCAGCATAAGGATTAAATCAGTGATCACCTAAAGAGTTTTGTTTTCTGGGGCAACACCTTTAAAAGGCACCTTGCAGAATAGAAATATTGGAGCTGCCGTTTTTGAAGTTGCACGCTTTAATGCTGCTATCCTTATCCTTTCTTCACTACATTGTGAGTTACTGGGCGGAGACTGGCTTCTATGTGCCAGGTGTTTTAACACTTCATTACTTACTTGCTTATTCTGAATTGGGTTATTTAGGCAGTAAAGCATGGACAGCAATAACAGCTGCAGGTTAGGGACGAGCTCCGGTGGGTTCGGACACAAGTTGGAAACCTGCCTAAGCTATCTTGACCGGAGACTGTCAAAGCGGACACCCAGTTATAGGTGGTGGAAGCCAAACATATACAAGGGGTATGTATACGTGTGGCTATGGGGTGGGAAATGCATCCGCCTACGATTGCCTGTTCACTTTGACATCTTCCTGCTGGGATGGCTAAAGTGGTTTTGGCTGGACTCCTGTCCAAACATTCCCAAGTTCATCCCTGCTGCAGATCATGTGTTCAAAAACAAAAAAAACCATTGCAGCTTTCATATGTTTATTCCTTTAAACTATTAAAAAATTTAACTTGGCTTTAAATCGTATCACACATCCACAGAATTTAAGTGTGGCCCTCTGTTATCAGTGGCCACAGAAGCCACAACTCATGGATTTCAGAAATTGTGACATGTATGACCCAATTTTATAAGGACAGAAATATCCTGCACAGTCTTTGTTGCTGCAATACAATTCAAATCTAAACATCTGAAACTCATTAGTGTGTGTGTGTGTGTGTGTGTGTGTGTGTGTGTGTGTGTGTGTGTGTGTGTGTGTGTGTGTGTGTGTGTGTGTGTGTGTGTGTGTGTGTGTGTGTGTGTGTGTGTGTGTGTGTGTGTGTGTGTGTGTGTGTGTGTGTGTGTGGGGGGGGGGGGGGGGGGGGGGGGGGATATAAACAGCCTGAGACAGTTACAATTATAACTAAAGGCAAACTTTTTTTAGTTTTGGATAGAGTGGAGAGGGATTTGAATACCTGTCAGGTATTTATTGCGGTCTGTGCCTTTAGGTAGACTCACCATCTCCATTTGCCCTATATCACTGAACGTGAAAGTCACCAGAAAGGAGTAGATGGAAAATGCTCCAATGGAGACACTAGTTCCAGTGACAACCAGGGATTCCCTCACTTTTAGGGATTTCCTTTCACTTCCTGTTTTGGCTATAGGACAAGAAGTTAAGGGAAATCTCCCTAATGTGATACAGATGACATAAAGAAAACTGAGAGGTTATAAGTTCCCCTATTCTATCCAATCCTATCAAGTTCTACTTTAAATATTTTGTAGGGCTCAGTATTGTATTTCGCCTTCAAACAAACACACAACAGCTTTCACGTTGTATTATACTATTTCTTTATTTTAATAAACTATTCACTTTGCTGTGTCCTTTATAGGTTGGCATTGACTTTACTGGATCCAATGGTGACCCTCGATCTCCCAACTCTCTGCACTACATTAGTCCTAATGGTGTCAATGAATATCTGAATGCCATCTGGTCTGTGGGTATGGTCATTCAGGATTATGACACGTAAGCTCTTTACAATCTAAGTATTTTTTTATAAGGCAATGCAAAGATTTCAGCTTTCATTGTTTGGTTCCTAATGTGATGTAGGAAGCTGTACTCTGGGAAGTGGGGGGGGGGGGGGGGATTTATTATTCTGCCGCACAGCAAGGCACTGCAAAACAGAAGCAGTGGGACAAAGTATGGGACCGATACTATAGGAACTCAGCTTGATTCTTAAACCCCCCCCATCTGCTGATCAAAAGTTGACATCATAAAACATAGCTCTGGCCACTTCCTAACCGAGCTTTAGGTGGAAAAGTTTTGCAAATGAAGTGATACATCTATTGCAGATGTTTGAAAAAAACTAGAACACTTGTCTGCCCAAGATTTTAGAAACCTAAAACTCTCAGACAAATGGAAACCTTATTTGCACACATTATTATTCTGATTCTGTTGGTAGCTGCAGGATAAATTTCTGTTTCACATGGTTATGCTTTGCTATTCAAACTCATGAATATATAATGTATGCATTACTTAATACACCTGGAATATGGAGTTGCAGGTAAGACTCAGCTCCAAAATCGAAATCTATATATGAGATATGTTTTACCTGTGAAGTGATCTGTTGTCGTGTTCAGCCAGTTTTGTCATCCAGGTAATCTTGCCATGCAGTGCAAAAACAGCTCCTTGATTTCCTATGCATGTGAAGCACAGCTTGGTCAACAATATGCTCCCAGCTGACTGACTTGACAGTGCAACACAGCTATGGGTCATTGTTTACAAGATGGATGGATGGACCCCTCTGAGACCAGATGCTGCCATGTCCCCATATAATTTAGAAAATAAGTTCTCCCATGGGACTTTTTTGCAGCCAAAAACACAACCAATTTTTAAAACAATTTAATTTTATTATACAAACTTCTGAATATAAAATCTCATGATTAAAAGAAAAACTTTATATAATTACTTGAGTTTTTACAAAAATGTATAACTGTATACCTCTTAATTCCAGGCATATACAATGAACATATAACATTAACAAGCAACTTTCTTTGTAACAATTCCCAAACACATTTCAGTGATATACACAATCTTCATCAGGGGGTGACAGTGGTACCTACATACAAAAAGAAATAAAGAGAGGAGCATGCTACCATAAATGAATATAATATTACTCAAAAATTCAGCTGATACATAGCATGAATCTTTAAACTTACACAGTACCCAGAGTAGCAGACAAAAGTCGTTCAGTTCCACCATAGGGATCCCAGTTGACCCATACATATCCCTGCACCAAAGCCCTCAAGGGACCAGGGTGACCCACCCCGGTCCGGGCGAGCAGCCTCCTCCTGTGCAATAATAAATATTACAAGTACAAATCTAGGAAGACTTGGGGTCCTTTCACATGATGCGCCGTCCGGCGCAGTCCGTTCTCTGCTCAGCGGGGATCGCGGATTGGCGGATCGACAGATGACAGGCAGATGACAGCTCCGTCTCCGCTCTGTGTGCGGAGACGGAGCAGTCAGGACCCCGCTGTCCTTTATGGGGGAATCGGATGAGAACCGACCGCCTGTCCGTTCTCATCCGATCTCATCCGATCCGCTGGACTGATGGAAAATAGGGTTTTCATCCATCCGGATTTCACAGACAGGATCGGAATCGTTTAGCAGCGGGTGTCAGTGGATGTCTCCGCTGACATCCGCTGCCCCATAGGGATGCATGGAGGATACGATCAGATCCGCCTAAAAAACTGACAGGCGGACCTGATTGGATCGTTCTTGTGAAAGGACCCTAAAAGTTAAAGTCCCCCTCTTCAGAAGTCCATTATGAAAAAAAAATTGTGGCATATACTCACTAGTCACTTGCTTTGCCATGTCCTACACATGTTCACAGTGAGCACATGTGCTGTGAAGCTTAGCCAGAGTGGCAATTAGGCTGGCCATACATGTTAAATCTACTTGTACAATTTTCTGTTAGATTTACCAAAAACCATATAATATGAGGTCAAAACTCAACAACACTTTCAATTGTATCCTATAAGGCAGGCATTTGTACTACACATAGTTGAAGGTAAATCTAAAGAAAATTGTACAGAAAATTGTATAATGTATGGCCAGCCTTAGTGCTGCTCTACGGCATTGCAGGTGGGTGATATGAAGATAAATTATGCACATTAGTACACTAGTTGTAGTTAGATACATAGAATAAAAGACATTAATAGGTGTTTTTCATATCTGCCTGAAGTTAATTTCTTAATCATCTCAACCTCTTGCTGCCCATGTAATGCATACATGCCCATGTGCCGCAAATATGCATCCGCATGTAGCAAGGTTTCTGTGCTGAGAGCCTGCTCGCTGCCAGCACAGTGACTAAGCTGCCGTGGACAGCTCCTGATCTCCACTAATGATCAGGAGCCAGTGGGAACAACTCAAGACTATGTGACCACTGTGACAGCCAATCGCAGAGGTCCTGTGTTTGGGCAGCCCTTCCTGTCCCTGGTCAAAAAGCTCCTGTTAAAGAGACACCTGTGCTGGGCAGGAGGGAGTTAATACAATTTCAGTTCTTTTGGAAGTCCCAGTTCTTTTCCTAGTCCTTGTGTTTCTAATTTGCACTCCTTTATTATTTAATATACATTTCTGTGTAATTTTTGGAGCTATATAAATAAAGTATGATAGTCAATAAATGGTTTTTAGCCAGTATATTCCAGTGTGTAATAGATTTCTCTTGTGAAATTTGGCATTCATACCATAGAGCTGCTTTGTGTAACATTCTTTGTACAAACACTTCTTTGTTCTAATCTGATGTGAAGAATGCAACACTCCTGGGGTGAGGAGACACAGAGGGGATTGGGTTTTGTAGCAAATGAGGTCATTTTTATAGTGCAATTTTTGGTGTCTGTATAAATGTGCTCTGATCCAACTGTATTCTCTATATATTACTTCAATGTTACTTTTGTTACGATCTTTTTTTTCTTTTAATTTTGAAGCAGAGAGGGGTTAGCACCTTCTTCAGATTTCTATTCCTGTCCATGTCCTTATTGGAGAGATTTCTTTCCCATTATTTCTTATCCTGAGGGAATCTTCCCTATGGGGACAGTGCCTGCCATCTATCAACTGAGGGTTGAGTATTGGCTGGAGTGTGGATTTAAATTGTATCTATATCCCAAACTTTTTTTTCCAGTTTTGGATAGAATAGTGAGAGGTTAGAACACTTGTCAGAGCTCTGAAAAAAATCTCTGTTAGAGTTCTCCTTTCACTTCCTGTTTTGATTTGCTTTCACTTCCTTTCACTTCCTGTTTTGATTTGCTTTCACTTCCTACAGACATTAAGTGAGAGAAAACCTGTAACCGTGAAAAAGACAACAATAAAAAGCTGACAGGGTTCTGGTATTTTCCTACTTTTTCCTTCTGTCCTTGTTGCTGTTAGGCTTCATTCACACGGCCATAAGAAAAAAAAAAAACACACATATTCGGGTCCTTTCACACGGTCCGCCTCCAGAGGCGGATCCGTGCTGCTCAGCAGGGGATCGTAAACACAGATCACTGCTGAGCAGGAAGGTGACAGCTCTCTCTCCGCTCTGTGTGCAGAGAGGGAGGTGTCAGAGCCTCATGCATCTCTATGGGGGAATCGGATGAGATCGGACCGCCTGTCCGCTAGACGGATGGAAAATAGGGTTTCCATCCATCCGGATTTCACGGACAGGATCGGATGCGGATGGCAGCGGGTGTCAGCGGACATGTCTCCACTGACATCCGCTGCCCCATAGGGATGCATGGAGCATCCGATCAGATTCGCCTAAAAAACTGGCAGGCGGATCTGATCGGAGCGGTCGTGTGAAAGGACCCTAAGTGTTTTTTAATTCTGAATACAGCTGCATTTTTTTCAATGGAGCCATTCACACAGATGCGTAAACATGCACTGCATTCAGATCTGTAACACTGAATCCAAAACCTGAATCTATGAACATGCTCATTACACGCTTATTTGTTTGTAAGCACGTAAAATCAGTCTAACCAAAGGGAAAAATAAATTATCATTATGTACACATACGCGTCTTTACACATTTAAAATGCATCTATACACAAGTACATACTGGTCATTAGGTAGAAACTTTTCTCCTAAAAAACACCTACAACAACATTAGTAACATTTTTATGGCCATGTGAATGAAGCCTTAGAGAGATTTTCCCTCACTTCCTGACAACCATTTTTGCTGTAGAGGAAGTGAATAAATCTCTCCAGCAGAGGTTCCAATGGCAGTAAAACCTGTCCGTTTTAATCCTCCCTCATTCTATCTAAAACAAAAAAAAAACATTTCTCTGTCGCTCATTGACAGACGTAGTCCTCGTTGATTAATAACAACTCGGGTTATACTGCCCTCTACAGGAGTAGGACTAGACAGGAAAGAAAACGTTCTGGCCACACCCTAGGGGCAGTCCCAGAGGGTATATCCTCTCACTTCCTGCTACATCAAATCAGTTTTTTTCTGTCTAGTTAGGAGTAAGGACCTAGATGCCTTGCTAGGATCTTCGGTCCTGGCAGGATTTTTTTCTTAGATTTTTTTTAGACAGCTTTTTTCTCCAGTGTTCCTGTGAGATCTTCAAGCAAGCAAGCAAGCAAGCTGTAACTGGGCGACGGGCTGGATGTTGAGATCCAGTGGTCACCCCAGTTCAGCCTACGAGCGCGTGCAGGCCATAGCTCCGCGCTGGGTCGGCCGTGACATAGTCCCACTGGACGGGGACTGACCCTGCGAGTTAAACGTCTCGCTTGAATACCAATGACCAAGAGTCACGGCGTCCGTACTGGTCGACAGCCCCCCCACCCCGGTGGAGAGGGGTTCTGTCAGGAGTGGCGCCCGCCTCGTTCCGGTATGGTGAGTAGTATGTTCCCCCTTTCCCCCTGACGGGTTTGTGGTGAACGCGGGCCCCTCTCTGGGATGGTAGGATTGGTTTCCCCTCTATCCTATAACAGGTCACAGATCCCCCAATTTGAGTGTGATTTTTGTGAACAGAAACCAGGAGGCTTGGTTTGGGAGCTGACTATCTAATGTCATTTTAAAACTGTAAAGGTGACTGAAGTCAGTGGCAGTACTAGAATGGGCATTACTAATGAAGCAAGAGGTATCTTACCTGTCAGAGGTGTTCACAGGGCGATGCCTATGCCTGAATCACTGCAGTCCAGATCGCCATTCCTCCAGCAAGGGCAGAGAGCTGCCTTCCGATGGCCCACGGACCGCATGCGGCCCGCCAGGGTCCGGTACCGCCGGCCAGGCTTATCACCATCAGGGTGAAGTTTGTGGGGCCGAGATACCCCCGCAGGCGAACATAGAATCCTGTACAGGCCGCCGCCATTATCTGGCAGATCGCACAAGGCCGCCATATTGGCGTAGCCTCGTGTCTCCAGCATGGGGGCGGCCATGTTTGAGGTGACCAAACACCTCGTGGAGCCAGGGGGAGGCGCTGGAAGGCGTGTTAAGGGGCGGAGCCGCCTCCTTTACCCAGGAAAAAGGGCCAAAGACTTCCTGTCTGTAACAGGACAGCACTGAGCAAGCTGATAGAAAACTTCTGTGCATCAGGGATGAGCCTTGGGGTCTCTCTCTCTCTCTGTGGGGTCCAAAAAGGCAGGTAACACTGAGGGGGCGCTGTTGCGCTGGGGGATTACAAAAAAAAAAAAAAAAAAAGTTTTTTACTTTGTCATTTTTTTGTCGCTGGCAAATGTCTTGTATAATCATTGACTCTGCCGCATAGGTATCCCCACCTGATCTCCTCTAGGTGGCCGCAGGACCCTCCAGTACCCCACTTGTTTTTAATGCATTTTCGGCAGTTTTGGAGTCTTTGGTATCCCGGGTGGAGGTGGCCTGTCAGGGACGGGGGTCAAGAAGTGACCCCCGCCTACCCCTATTTTTTATCTGATACTTCAGATACAGATTCGGAGCTGGTCAATGCAGCTGCAGGTCCCTCTTATGGGGCTGTTGTCTCAGGTAATGTTTCAGCATTGAAGAGAACGTTTCTGCCTCCGCCATAGCACAAGAGTGGTGGATGCACTAGTTGTGTCCGTCCGGGAAACCTTTAGTCTTGAGGTTACACCGGCAGAGGTAGCTGAGACTGAGATTCCTTTTTGGTACTTGTTAGCCTACCAAAAGGGCGAAGGATTTTCCTTTACCCAAATGGGGTCGTTTTGAAACAAACCCCTGTATGGCTAGGCGCTATCCGTTTGAGGAATCCCTCTTTAAAGGAAGGTCATACGGTCAGGATACAGGATCGAGTTTCGATCACTTCCACCGGTGCGATTCTTCCCTTCTAACATTGAACGGTTTCAGGGGTTCTATTCGAACCTGTTCACAATGCCCAGGAAAGAGGGCAAGGTGCGTCCAATTTCTGGACTTGGGGAAAGATGGAGTCCATCCGAACAGTGGTGGCCTCCCTGCATCGGGGGGATTTCCTGGCGTCCATAGACATTTAGGATGCCTATCCTTATATCCCCAACATCGCAGGACATCAGCGTTTTCTTCGCTTTCCCAAAGATCATCCCTGGTTCCCACCAGGAGACTGAACTATCTGGGCCTAATGTTGGATACATCCTGGGCAAGAAAGTTTCTCCTTGCGGAGAAACTCCAGAAGGTTCAGTCAACGATTCGGATGTTGCTGTCCGTCAATTGGCTGGGACTGATGGTGGCCTTCTTAGAGGCAGTTCCGTATACCCAGTCTCATACCCGAATTCTCCTGAAGGAGATTTTTTTCTAATGGAATCAGAATTCCGATTTCCAGGACAATCGGATCCGGTTGAGCGAGCGGACCAGGAAGTCTCCTATGCTCAACCAGGGGAAGTCATTCCTTCCGATAGCATCCAGGTTACCAATAGGGTATCGGAACTGAGAGCGATCAGATTTTGTCTGATTTACTGGACCGAGCAGCTCTAGAGCAGCCCGATTCGGATCCAATCGCACTATGCCACGGTCGTGACTTAGGTCAAGAAAGGGGCACTTAGAGTGTCCTGGTGGCCATCGAAACGACTAGCATCTTTCATTGGACGGAACGGTTTGTTCCGGATCTTCCCGCAGTGTTCACTCCGGGGGTGGGAAATCGGCAGGCAGATTATTTCAGCCATCAGATTCTGGATCAAGGGGTATGGCCTCTTCATCCAGAGGTTTTTTCACTAGCTGTCCCTTCATTGGGGCACCCCGGATGTGGATCTGTTGGCACCTTGGCTCAACAGGAAGGTGCGGAGGTTTGTAGCTCGCACCCGCGATCCTCTAGCGGACGCAGCAGAAACGCTGATCGCCCCGTGGGGGCAGTATCAGCTACGGCATGCCTTCCATCCTCTCAAGTTACTGCGGGAACTTCTTCGCAGGATAGAGGTGGAGGGAATTCCAGTTATTCTGGAAATTCCGGACTGACTTCGTCGAGCCTGGTACGCCCACTTGGTGAGGCTAGTCGCGGACGCTCCTTGGAGACTTCCTCTCAGGGAGGATTTGCGGTCTCAGGGACTGATCTTCCATCTTGTTTTACTATCGCTGGCTTAATGGCCTGGCCATTGAGACCCAGGTACTGAAGGACAAGGGAGTGTCAGCTTCAGTTATTCCTACCTCTAGTTAAAGCAAGGAAAGCGACTTCCAGCACATGGAAGTCTTATATTGCGTGGTGTGAATCTCTTGGATTTCCCCCACATACCTATTCGGTGACCCGAATCTTGGTCTGTCTGCAACAAGGGGTTGAGCAGAAACTGTCCTTGAGCACATCAAGGGTCAGGTTTCAGCGTTAGCAATCTTCTTTCAGAAACTTTTGGCTAATCATTCCTTGGTGCGGAATTTCATCCAGGGGGTGCGACCTCTGGCTCCGCCAGTGCGTGCACCCTTACCGCATGGGATCTTAATTTAGTGTGGTCGGTTCTTCAGAAACTTCTCTTTGAAGATATTGGGAGATTCCCTTGCTTACAGTATTTCAGAAGGTGGCCTTCTTGGTGGCCATTACTTCTGCACGCAGGGTGTCAGAACTGGCCGCATTATCTTGTCGTTCCCCATATCTGGTGGTTCATAGGGATAAGGTGGTTCTTCTTCCGAATCCATCCTTCCTTCCTAAAGTGGTTTTCAGAGTTTTCATCTGAATAAAAATATTGTGTTACCTTCCCCGTGTCCTAAGATTAGCCATCCTTGGGATTACACTCCTTGGATGGGGTTCAGACAATCAGGGTACACTTGACTACTACGAACTTGTTTCGTAAGACAAACTCACTTTTTGTGATCACGGATAGCCCTAGAAGGGGGTTGCTTGTGTCTGCTGCGACCATATCTAGATGGACCAGTCAGACGTTGGTACAGGCTTATTCTATTAAGGGTCGGAATCCTCCGTTCCCTGTTAAGGCGCACTCTACTCGGGTGCCTAGTGTTTCCTGGGTCTTCCGCCATCAGGCGTCAGCGATCCAGGTTTTCAAGGTGATGACTTGATCGTCGGTTCATACCTTTACATCATTTTATAAAGTTGATGTGATGGCATCGTCAGATGCCTCTTTTGGCCGCAAGGTTCTGCAGGCCGCAATCTGAGGAGACTGTTGGTCTATCTCAAGGGTTTGCTGGGTTTTTCACTTAGGTCTCATCTTTTTGCTCGATGACTCCTTGATGCTTCTGGTTGGCTCCGGTTGGGCCTTCTGGATTTTGATTTCTGTTAGCCCACCCCTCATTTGTGGTACTGCTTTGGGACGTCCCGAGTTGTTATTAATCAACGCGGACTACGTCTGTCAATGAGCGACAGAGAAAAATGGATTTTTGTAAAATCTTACCGTAAAATCCTTTTTCTCTTAAGCTCATTGACAGACGTAGTACCCGCCCCTCTGTTTTTGAGTTGGGTTGGGGTAAATTCTCTAAACACTGCTTTGTGACATAACTGATTTGCTGTAGCAGGAAGTGAGAGGATATACCCTCTGGGACTGCCCCTAGGGTGTGGCCAGAACATTTTCTTTCCTGTCTAGTCCTACTCCTGTAGAGGGCAGTATAACCCCAGTTGTTATTAATCAACGAGGACTACGTCTGTCAATGAGCTTAAGAGAAAAGGATTTTACGGTAAGATTTTACAAAAATCCATTTTTTTCTTAATACAATTTAGGCCTCATTCACACGGGACTGTATCAATGCGTACCCTCATGCAAGGTGCGGGTCCTTGTGCATGTCCCCAAGCGCACGCTGTGTGAGTTTAGAGACACGCACCTGGACCCGCATGGATGTCAAATTGGGGGCAGTGATTGTGTCCCAAATTGATGCCAGTGAAAGTGCCTACAGGGGAAAGCATGGGAGTGTCTGCAGGGGGATGCATGGAACATCTTTGAATTCCTGTGCGTAAAACGGCCTTGTGTGGGGGGTATGCATTGATATGCGCCCCTAGGGCTGGTTCAACCACAAAAACACACTCCAGATTCATTCCAGATGCATTTCTGCATGCATGTCAGATGCATTCCAGATGATTTTTTTTCTTCTTCCTTCTTGTTTTTTTTTTTTTTTCACTGTACTGGCGTCTGGTGCATTTTTGATGTATTCCAGTGCATTCCGGTGCAGTTTTGATGCCTTTTACCATGTTTCAGTACAGTCCAGTTCAGGAAATATGCAGCATGTTCTACTTTTTTTCTGGAACTGACCACACTGGTGTAAACTATGCCATTGAAAACCATAAAACCTACTTTCCGTGCATATTTGATGCAGAAAAAAACACACTGGACTGCATGTGGTGTGAACTGGTCCTTAGGGTGTTTAATTTAAAAAGACCAGAAATAGCAGTAACATTCATAAGTATTCTATTTTTGCAGCTTTGCTCGGGATTCATGTCAGTGGGCTTAGAGGGTTTTAAAATGTTTACTTACAGAGCAAATTTAGTACTTTTAATTAAAGCCAAAATGTCCCTAAATTTTTAAGAGCTGACATACTTGAGGATACTTTAAAAACTTATATTTATTTTGTTTTTTTCAGAGACAAGATGTTTCCAGCTTTTGGATTTGGGGCCCAGATACCACCAGCGGGACAGGTAACACACACATACAATACTGTATGCACACATTCTGTTTGTCTCTGTTTGCATCTCTCTTTTAGTACCGCTGTCTCTCTATCCCTTTGTATTCCTCCTTTTTTTTTTTTTTTATTCCGTGGTTCCCCCTGTACCCCTTTAATTTTTATCTCTCTCTCTCTTCATATTGCTCTTTTTCTATTGGTCTCTCCCTCCCTTAAATCAGCTAAACTCTATGGTCTAGGAGGACCGGAGCGACATTTTTTTGCCCTAATGCTTTCCATTGTAGAGAGATGTGGGGTCTTATAGCCTAATTTTATCTTTCATATTTTCCAAAAAATGTGGGTTATATATTGCGTTTTTGTTTGTTTTTTTAGTAATTCATTAAAGTGTATTGTTTGCAAAAAATTTAGTTTAAAAATAACTGTACAAATACTGTGTGACCTAAAAAATTGCAACGGCCACCATTTTATTCTCTAGGGCCTCTGCTAAAAATAAATAAATATGATAATTTGAAAAAACACTGATTTTTGCATTTATGAGAGAAGTGTCAGAACTGGCCTTGTAGGCAAGTGGGATAGTAAACTTGGGCTTTAAGATGGTCATGGCAGATCTTTGTTTATTGCTGTAATGCTGAAAATCCTTTATGATTCCTCATTGATTAAAGTGGACCTAAAGTCAAACAAAGTGGAAATTTGCTAGAAGTGGTAATTGTGCCTAAGCAATAGCCTGTTGTTTTGAATTTCTCCTAAAATGTAGCTTACTGGTATATGAGAGCACCTAGGCCATTCTGTGCCTGCAGCCTTTTATATCTTTGATATGAGTTCATTTAAATAATGGCTGCCACAAATTGCTAACCTCATACGTTTTGGTGATGTCATGCACTATTTCCCTTGCTGGAGAGAGAGCTGCATTGCAAGGATCTCTCTGCTTTTGTTTCATTAATTCTGTGGATCTGTGCCTCCTCCACCACTTCTGCTGCTTCTTAAAGTGATTGTAAACTGGTAAACCTTTATTTTTTTTAACTAAAAGAAAAAGAAGGTATACTTAGCTACTTAGCGCGGCCTCTTACCTCCTCTTCTTTGGTCCCCTGCTGATGCTCTCCACTCCTTTTCTGTGTGTGCCCCCATAGCAAGCCACTTTCTATGGTGTCATACATGCAAGAGCGATCCCAAGCGGGGCTGTGTGCACCCATAGACACACACAGCATGGTTCAGCTCCACCTCCACTCCTTCCTTATAGAATTTGAATGACAGGCTAGCATGAGGAGAGGGAGATAGGGAAGAAGACCTGCAGCTGGGCACAGTGCTGGATCGATACAGGATTCAGGTAAGTGGTAGAGAGGAGGAGGGGGAGGAACAGGTAGTGGAAGGTTTTATAGCCTAATGCAGAGAACGCATTAAGTTAAAAAAAAAGAAAGAAAAACCTTTAGAATGACTTTAAATATTCCCCCACCAGTCATAAAGTCACCAGTCATTATGGAGGGTAGCACTGACATGAGGTAGCACAGCCCTACCCCTTATCCAAAATGGCTACCTCATCACAGAGACACAGTATAGAACAAGGCATGGTAAGTCAGTTATGGAGAAAAGAGTAGCTACAGGGAGACAACACGCAATACTAGAGACTAGTCTTTTGTCATCTACTTGCCTTTTATGGCACAACTTCCACTGTACAGGGACACTTTAGAGAGGAAGTTTTTTTTTTTTTCCGTTACTTGCAAAGTAAAGGTATAATGTGCTAGTATGCATCGCAAACAAAGCCTTCGTTGTCAGCACTGGAGGCCACATCCATCTTCGCCCATTTCCCTTCTGGGTCTGCGGACTCCAGCTCTGTGACTGGCCTACGCATGGGAATCACCGGTCACGGCATGGGGCTCTGAAGAAATGGCACGGGTGGCCGTTCCTTCAAAGCACATGCGCCGATGATGTCATCTGCAGCATATGCTGTAAATCTCTCAGTACATGTTTAGGAGATATTTACAGTACCTATAGGTAAGCCTTATAGGCTTACCTATAGGTACAAACCATCATTGGAAGTTTACTTCCACTTTAACCACTTTAACCAGAAATAAGCAGGCATTGAATGTTGAAAGTAGTAAAGGGCCAGATTGAGGTAATTGTAAAGGATTAACCCATAGTTATGGTAAGGTTCAGATTTATTGATACCAGACATTCCCTCTTCACATACCATGACCAGCGCCCCCTTCTCCTAAAGATTGGCTTTCTTTATGCTGGCATCATGCTGTTCATGTTAAATATTCACCACTGTAGGTCTCTTCTACAAGCCTATATCACAATAATCATGCATGCATTTTCATTCCTGCAACTATTCCTAATAAAATAATGTTTTTCCTTTTATTTCAGGTTTCACATGAGTTCCCGATAAACTTCAACCCATCAAACCCTTATTGTGCTGGTAAGAACTAATAGGTTATATAACCAAAAAACCATATAGGGCACCTAGCTCTAAACAATTACCATACAAAGCGTGTCCCCTTTAGATGCATACAACCCCAATATACCAATAATATACCCAAAGTGCAGGCGCTTCACCTATACTCAATATACCACCAAATGTACATCAAAAAGTCCTCAACAATTAGGTAAATTCAATAAATTGAAAGTCCAAATAAACCAAATTTAGTCTAAAATGAAGTGACCCAACACCAAAAGTGGTTATTCATTCCCTTGTGGTTCTTCCTCTCCTCTTCTCACATGTTCATGCTTGTGCCACCATGTACAGTATCTCACAAAAGTGAGTACACCCCTCACATTTTTGTAAATATTTTATTATATCTTTTCATGTGACAAGACTGAAGAAATGACACTTTGCTTCAATGTAAAGTAGTGAGTGTACAGCTTGTTTAACAGTGTAATTTTGCTGTCCCTTTAAAATAACTCAACAGACAGCCATTAATGTCTAAACTGCTGGCAACAAAAGTCAGTACACCCCTAAGTGACAATGTCCAAATTGGGCCCAATTAGCCATTTTCCCTCCCCGGTGTCGGTTAACGGGCTGGGGGGTTAGCATGTCAGTGCTCAGACCATACGCTGCATCAAATTGGTCTGCATGGCTGTCGTCCCAGAAGAAAGCCTCTTCTAAAGATGATGCACAAGAAAGCCCGCAAACAGTTTGCTGAAAACAAGCAAACTAAGGACAGACAGGGACATTAATACAGTAATCAGTGCTAACAATATGCACTGTTACTGTAATAATGACACTGGCAGCGAAGAGGTTAACATTGTTTGTGATCAAGGGGTTAAATGTAAGCCTAGGGGAGTGATTCTAACTGTGTGTGGGGGGGGGGGGTCGTGGCTTGTAAAATGACCATAGAGACCTGTGTTCTTGTATAGAAGGATCACAGGGACTCTATGATCATTCCAGGGAGAAGAACGGTCAGCTGTGTTTACAACAGCTGACCGTTCTTCTCTCTCAGCGGGGAACGATCGCGGGTGTCAGGTGGCAATCCGAGCCGGCCTGTCCACTGCATCAGCTTCACCTAGCCTCCTGCGTGTGACCGACGTATAGTTACAGCGATTCGCGCAGGAGAGGCTGCCTGCCGCAGTACAACTGCGCCGGGTGGTTGTAAAGCGGTTAAAATCTGCTCTAGATGGCCTTCCTCACTAGTAGGCTGCTTGCACGGCCAAAAGTTTTTGATGGTTGGTCGTCTTGTGATTGGCAGATTTACATCTGTGCCATACTCTTTCCATTTCTCATTGATTGTTTTACCTGTACACCAAGGGGTAATCAGTTATCTCAATGATGGTGCAGCTATTTCCGCAATATTATCTGAGTTTAAAGTGTAGATAAGCCCTAACAATGAACTTGTTTTATTTGCTCCTTTTTGGTCTGTTAAATTTTACTATTTATTGTTTTTGTTATATCTGTTCAATAAGTGCAGTGATTTGCCAGAAATCCTGTGAATTGTTAACTTCCTGTTCTCTCTGCCTGTGTAGAAAAAGGGGTCATGGAGAGAAGGTCTGTAGTGCATCCGAAAATTAGGCAGAGCTGACAACATATGCTGTAGAATTCAGAGTGAGAAATACATGGGGGTCGATTTACTAAAACTGGAGAGTGCAAAATCTGGTTCAATTCTGCATAGAAACCAATCGGCTTCCAGTTTTTTCCCTCAAAGCTTAATTGAACAAGCTGAAGATAGAAGCTTCACCAGATTTTGCGCTCTCCAGTTTTAGTAAATCAACCCAATTGTGTTATGTCAGAGAAAATTAGAACACACTATGCTTCTATCACATTGACAGTCATTTTCTGTACTTGCAGCATGTGTAAATGACTAAAATATTTGGAAAAATGTGGAGATCAGAGGTGCTCAACCCATGGTCCGCTGAGCCCTCTGATGTGGCCTGCGACCTCAAGCCATGGAAGCATTTGCCTATTCTCTGGGATAGAGGGTCGGCCAGCCCAGATCATGATCAATGGGATGTTGACCTGCCGACTCAGAGCATCAGAGTACATAGAGCCAGTGCTGGCAGCAGGGTAAGCAGGAGGCTGTAGAGGGAGCAGGAACAGCATAAACCGATGCTTCCTCTGTAGCGCCGACTCCTGTCGCAGACCGAGTGAGTAGGCATATTATTAGCACTTATAAAAAAAAAAGGGTTATTAGACTGCTTTCACACAGATCTGCAGGTGCAGCGCAGTGCCTGAGCTGCTCCACCAAAACGCAAATGTAAATGAGCCATTACTGTCCTGAGCCCCCTTTAAGGCTACTTTCACACTGATGCACTGTGGTTTACAGCACAGTGCATCTGCGACTTCCCTGCGGGTTAGCTGCACTGAGCCATAGACTTCTATTTTATTCTGCAGGTTTGGTGTGCTGTCTTGAAAGCGCACCACAACTCCTGAATGCGAGATTTATGGTGTACTTTCAGAAAGTGCACCACACCCGCAAGATGTAATAGAAGTTTATGGCTCAATGCAGCTAACCTGCAAGAAAACCTCAGGTGCACTGTGCTGCACCCACTGTGCGGGTAAACCGCAGAGCATCAGTGTGAAAACAGCCTTATAGGAGCCTCAGAAAAGTAATGGCTCATTTACATTTGCAGTTTGGGGAGCTGGTAAAGCCCCATAGTTTACTACGGCCCACGACCGGATACCAAATCACTTTGACAATTAAAAATGAAAATTTATGTTTTTCAAGCACTGTAGGTTTCTGGTTTCTTGCTAGCTCTCATAATTGGATATATTAACAACAACCCAAAAATAAATAGTACTAGCCAACAGAAAAAAAAAAAAACTTTGGATAGAGCAATCAGAGCTTCAGTCAAAGCTTGTGGTTTTCCTTTTTGGATAGAATGAAGAATGGTTGGAACATCTACAAAGTTTTTAATGTTGTTTGTGGCCATGTTGAGAATTTGTTTTGCTTTTTGTCCCAATGACCCAATGGTGAGGGAAATTTCCTAGATGAAGACACAAACCACAAAAAAATGTGTTAGAAGTTCTAACATTTCCCACTCTTCAAAAAAAAAGACTTGGATGGCCTGAGTCTGCTAACTTCCTGTCCCATTGACCACATAGGAAGTGATAACAAATCACCCCAGTGAGAAAACATGCAGCCATATAAACCTGGCAAAGCTTTCAGCACTTCTGCATGCCATTCAAAATTGAAATGTTGGCTGAAGTTCCATTTCAGTATCATGGTGCATACATTATTTTTGTGCAGCACAGAACCAAAAAAAATCTGTGAGCAGCTAAAAGACCAGTACTGATTGGTTGTTACAGGTAGCAGCACTTCACTGGCCTTTGCAATTATTCCACATAGTTTCATTTTCTTCTTCCGCTGCAATGTGTATGAATCTGTCCTGGCAGTAACAGTAGGCTCTAGCTCTCAGGAATAGGTCCTTCCATACAGAACTATTTCAACCAGAGCTTCTAGAGAGCCAATCGATAGACAATCTCAGCTGGAAATGTATTTTATTCTCTCTAGTATCTATAACAAAGATCTATTTTCTTTCTTATTGTAGGAATTCAGGGGATAGTAGATGCATACCGCAGTTGCCTTCCTCAAGTTAAACTGTATGGTCCCACCAACTTTTCCCCAATTATTAACCATGTTGCTGCATTTGCTGCAGCTGCAGCTCAGCAAAAGACCGCTTCTGTAAGTAAGCTTTTCTGCATGCTTTGTTGATAAAGGTGGATCATTGAATGCTTGCTTTTAGTTGAGATATATATATATATATATATATATATATATATATATATATATATATATATATATATATTTTTTTTTTTTTTTGTTTTTATTTGCTCGCTGCATGTGTGCTATTATGAAAATTGTCCTTTACATTCACACACAGAATAAAGCTTCCAAGAGCCTTTTAACTATCCTGGGACAACGTTTCTCAACCTTTTTATCATAGAGGAATCCTTCAAATAATTGTAGGGTCTCAGGGAACCCTGCTTTAACGAATTGGGGGTTATTGGGGAGACTGCATCTCTTACAGTGGTGGCCAGGTTACCACCCAACAGACAGCTAAAAAAAAAAGATAATTGGCTCTGCCAAGTGGTGTTGGACTTGGAACTTTCCAGGTATTATCAGATGCGAGGCCAATCAACCACTGCTTAAATAACCCCTAGCAACCTGAGGAACCCCAGGTTTCCACAGAACCCTGGTTGAGAATGGCTGATCTAGAAAATGTGTACCAATTTGTACACTGGAGAGAGGTTGGCGATTTAACAAAATCTGAGAAAGTAGAAAATGTAATTTGAAGGTGAAGGTAAACAACACTACTTAAAGAGTTAGTCCATCATAATGTAGAATTTTAGCTAAAAGTGGAAACTCCTGGACTAAGTCAGACTCTGACTTTCATATCTTGGATATTTCACCAGTGAGATCTCCCTAGTATAATTCCCAGCTCTGTTCCTGTCCACTGTTTGCTTGTACAATCAAATTGCAATTGTCCCAACCTATAACTGGCCTTAACAGCAAGGAGCATATTGGAAGGGTGACGCATGTTAAACAAAATAAAATTTCCTAGCTCAACTTACCAGCCAGCCTGCAACAAACCAAATTGTCCTGTCCAAAGGTTTATGCTAAACAGGGGTTTCGTTTGAACACACTTGCAAATACATGTGTAAGCTGCAGAGGCCGTGACAGGACACCCCGGCATTATCTGCAGTCCAAACTCTATACATTTTGAGAGCTTCCATAGTAGGAGCATATATATAATAATGGATAAATTGACGGCAGGTTTGCCTGGAGGGAGCCCACTCAAAGGCACAGGGGTGCACTGGACCCCCAAAAAATAGCACAATAGCAGCAAATGTGTCCGGTGCACCCCCTCACCAAATAACCAACAGTACATTCAAACGTCAACTGTCCCCACCTCTAACTGGCCCTAACAAGAAGGAGCACATGGAAGGGTGATGCATTTCGGTTGTACCTGTCCAGCTTGGTGTGTCCCAGAACTTTCTATATTCTAATATAAAACAAATCCCGCAGGGAAAGTGGGATCTTCTGTAATGTCCACATGTGTGCAGACCTAGGAGCTCCAGTGCTGAGATCTCGCCAATAAAGTCCCTGAGGGATATAAGAAATTGTCATGTGGTTTAAAGTAGAACTATAGACAAAGGTTTTTTGTTTTTTTTCATATTGGATACTGTAATGGAAGGTTACAACCCCTGCCAGAATTTTTTTCGCCATCGATGTCCCATGGCAGAGATTTCCCTTCACTGCCTATCCCATAGTCAAACGTAAAGTGAGAGGAAATCCCTGCAAATTAAGGAAATTCCTTGGGGACCACCAGGTCACCAGAACTAGTGTCCCCATCAGAAAATTTCTCCTCTATTACTTTTCTAGGGACAACCCAGAATTTGGGATTTTCTTTTACTTTCAAGATGAATAATAAACAGGACTAATAGAGAGGGTGAATCTCCATAATGGGGGCACAGACAGCAATGAAAATTGGCAGGTGTTCTAATCCCTCTCCACTCTATCCAAAACAAGAAAAAAAATGCCTTTAGTTCTACTTTAACTCTCAAGAATCTATGAAAAGCAGACATAACAGATTTTCTATGGACTCTTTAAAATCAAGAGATTGCAAGCCAAGTTGTAGATGGGCGTTGACTAAAATCATTCCATCGAAGCACAGTGACTACCTTTTTTTGACTGTGCCACAATACCAGGCGTTCTGATCAGCCGCTGCAGATGTATCCTTGGAGTTTATAGTGTTGTCTTTTCTTTACATGTAATGTTAACATATAATTGATGAAATGCAACGTCACAATCATTTCGTTTTCAAAGTTGTTGACATTTATTCTCATTTTGTTTTGTAGCAATACTTTGTCCTGCTGATTATCACTGATGGCGTGATAACAGATCTTGATCAGACACGACATGCCATTGTTAATGCTGCCAAGCTTCCAATGTCAATCATTATAATTGGCGTGGGAGGGGCCGACTTTAGTGCCATGGAGTTTCTGGACGGTGACAATGGAGGTCTTCGATCACCCACTGGAGAGATGGCAATAAGAGACATTGTGCAGTTTGTGCCATTCAGGCAGTTTGCGCAGGTCAGTGAATTGTTTTCTTAAAAATAACTTCTTAAATTTAAATATGGACTCCAAGTACCATTATTTAAATATGCTTAGATGTGTTACGATCCACTTACCTTTGCCCAACAGCTATATTTTACACTATCTCTAGTGTTGTGTGAATGCTTGGCCCCTAATAAAATGCTCAACTGTAGTATCACTGGCTGCTTTTGTGATTGGACAAAGCATGTGGAGGTAGCCAGATCATATGACATTTGAACAATCACAAAAATTGTGACTTCTGGAGTTCAGCTATAAAGTAGAAGGAAACGCAATACAGTCACCCACCTTTTAAATGTTGCCTTCCCACTGCTCTTACAGTGAATCCTGAAAATATTCACAGTGCTTCACTTTCTCCACATTTTGTTATTTTTCAGCCTTATTCCAAAATGGATTAAATTCATTATTTTCCTCAACATTCTACAAATAATACCTCATAATGATAATGTGAAAGAAGTTTGTTTGAAATGTTTGTAAATTTAGTAAAAAAAATAAAAAAATCCTATATACATAAGTATTCACAGCCTTTGCTCAATACTTTGTTGAAGCACCTTTGGCACCAATTACAGCCTCTGAGCAGTTTCTCCCATTCTTCTTTGCACGACCGCTCAAGCTCCATCAGGTTGGATGGGGATCTTCGGTCCACAGCCATTTTCAGATCTCTACAGAGATGTTCAATTGGGTTCAAGCCTGGGCATTAGCTGGGCCACTCAGAGACATTCACAGAGTTGTCCCATAGCCACTTCTTTATCTTGGCTGTGTGCTTAGAGTCGTTGTCCTGTTGGAAGGTGAACCTTTGTCCCAGTCTGAGGTCCAGAGTGCTCTGGAGCAGATTTTTATAAAGGATGTCCCTGTACATTGCTGCATTCATCTTTCCTTCAACCCAGACTAGTCTCCCAATTCCTACCGCTGAAAAACATCCCCACAGCATAATGCTGCCACCATTATACTTCACTGTAGGGATGGTATTGGCCAGATGATGAGTGGTGCCTGGTTTCCTCCAGACATGATGCTTGCCATTCAGGCCAAAGAGTTCAATCTTTGTTGATTCAGACCAGAAAATTTTGTTTCTCATGGTCTGAGAGTCTTAAGGTGCCTTTTGGCAAACTCCAGGCGGGCTGTCATGTACCCTTTAATGAGGAATGGCTTCCGTCTGGCCAATGTACGATACAAGCCTGATTGGTGGAGTGCTGCAGAGATAGTTGTTCTTCCTGAAAGTTCTCCTCTCCCCACAGAGAAACGCTGGAGCTCTGTCAGAGTGACCATCGGGTTCTTAGTCACCTCCATGACTAGGGCCCTTCTCCCCAAATGCTCAGTTTGGCCGGACTGCTCTAGGAAGAGTCCTGGTGTTTCCAAACTTCTTTTATTTACAGATGATGGAGGCCACTGTGCTCATTGGGACCTTCAATGCTGCAGACATTTTTCTGTACTCATCCCCAGATCTGTGCCTTGATACATCATGGCTTGGTTTGTGCTCTGACATGCACTGTTAACTGTGGGACCTTATATAGACAGGTGTGTGCCTTTCCAAATCATGTCCATTCAACTTAATTCACCATTTTGCAATAATTTCAAACAAACTTCTTTTACACTATCATTATGGGTTATTGTTTGTAGAGTTTTGAGGAAAATAATGAACTTAATCCATTTCAGAATAAGGATGTAACATAACAAAATGTGGAAAAAGTGAAGCGCTGTGAATACTTTCTGGATGCACTGTATATTTCCTGCATATAATTTCTAATACATTTCAATGTAAATAAAATTTTTAAAATATTTTTTCCAAACGTGGCCTCAAAGCTTCGGTAAGTGTGTCTGTCTATAGAAGGCACCGACAATGCTGCTGAATCCTCACAGCAGTGACGTCAACCCTCTGGCGTCCATAGCTGTAAGGCATTGCAGGCCTCTACCTGCAGCAGACTCTCACAGCCGGTCATATGACTGCTAAAAAAAAAAAAAAAAGTTTTATTTTAAAAGGTTTCTTTCTACTTTAAGATGTTTAACCACTTACCGACCACCAGCCGCAGCAGAATAGCTCGGCTGCGCGAACCGATGTATGGGTACATAGAATCGCGGGAGCGCTCCTGGAGGCACGCCCCACCCCCCCCCATTAGGAAGCTGAGAAGCCAATCCACGGGGCTGGCCACCGCGATTGCCACCGGGCACCCACAATCGCTCCCCAGCTGAGAGAGAACGACGGTCTGCTGTTGTAAACCATTTTTCTCTCTGGAAAGAACACAGAGTGTCTGCCATCCTCCTATTTAGGAACACAGGTCTCTGTGTTAATTCCACAAGTCCCTCCCCCATACAGTTAGAAAACACTCCCCTAGGCTCACACTTAACCCTTTGATCACCCCTAGGTTAACCCCTTCCCTGCCAATGTCATTATTAAAGTAGCAGTGCATATATTTAGCACTGATTACTGTAGTAATGTCACTGGTCCCCCCAAAAGTGTTAAAAATATCAGGGGCCGATCTGTCCACCACAATGTCGCAGTCCCGCTAAAAATTGCAGCTCACTGCCATTACTAATAAAAATAAATAAAAAAAATTTATATAAATCTTTCCCCTAGTTTGTAGACGCGATAAACTTTGCGCAAACCAATCAAAATACGCTTATTGGGATTTTTTCTTACCGAAAATATGTAGCAAAAAACAAATTGGCCTAAAAGGATGAGGATGAAAAAATTTGATTTTTTGCTAAGCGGGAGTAGCCATTAAGCCTTTTTGACACTTTTGTTTACAAGAAAAATCTGTATTTTTTTTGCTAGAAAATTACTTCGAACCCCCAAACATTATATATAATTTTTTGTTTTTAGCAGCGACCCCAGAGCATAAAATGATGATCATTGCATATTTGTATGTCACACTGTATTTGTGCAGCGGTTTTTAAAACGCAATTTTTTTTTTTTCTTTAACAAATTCACTTAAATTAAATTTAATGCAAAAAAACACAATATATAACCCAATCTCTTGGTAAAATAAATAAAATGATGATACGCTGAGTAAATAGATACCTAACATGTCACACTTTAAAATTGCGCAGGCTTGTGGAATGGTGATTAAACTACGATACTTAAATTTCTCCATAGGTGGCACTTTGAAAATGTTTACAGGTTACCAGTTTAGAGTTACAGAGGAGATCTAGCTCAAAAATCATTGCTCTCACTATAAGGCTTGCAGCTTTCTATCACAAGCAATGTAAACATCCCTTGTGATAGAAAAAAGGGGCGACAGTTCCTCTTTATGGAGACATCTGGGGTCTATAAGACCCAAGATCTCTCTGCTACCCTTGAAAGCCTTAGATGATAAAAAAAAAAAAACATTGATCTGATGCTTTAAAAAAACAAAAAAACAAATATTTATGTCTTCCCTGAACCGGAAGTGACATCATGACATTGCTCCAGTCCTCCTAGATCATAGAAGTGGGGAGAGCAAACACAGCTTAGTCGGAGGAACCAAAGTTAATATCTGACGCCAGTGAAAGGTAGTTCGCTGTGAGAATGTGTTTTAAAACAAAACACGTTGGGAGGGGCCTACACGTTCGTGTCTGACCGCCGTACCTTTGGATTCAAAACGGCGGTCTATCTGATGTGAGTTACTGGCCAAATATCTTTATGACATGCACATGTATTTTTACTTTAACCGTTTTAATAAATGCTACACTATATAAGCACTTTTGGCTCTATTTGATGAGCGTTCATAGAGCACACCCAGTATATATTGTGACTGGGAACAGGATGGGTATCCAGCTCTCGATGGGATTGTAATCAAGGCTTTTTTTCTATTGATTTCCGGTGAGTGCATTGGAATTGTGGTGAAGGAACACTTTATCCATTACAATATTCACTGGAGGTGGACTCAATATCTTTTCACACATATTTTGGTCGAATGTCAAGACACCCTACAGTTCATTGATATTTTCCACTGTGGAATATGGACTATTCTATATGAATGGACTTTTGTTTTGCTTAACTAGCGCATATATAATTAATGTTATGTTATTTGCATTATAGCGCTGCACTCCCTTTTTACGTATTTATACGTATTTCGGTCTTGAAGTGGTAAAGAACTAAAGAACTGTTACAAACTTACATCAAGAGAACTATGCCCACCCTTTCCCCCCAGATGCTCCATTCATAGAAGCCATAGTACAGCTTCTGTGAATGGAATGTGATCTATGAATGGAGGAGGCAGAGTTATCATTTGCCCTTCCTCCATTCATAGAAACTGTAGTGCGAGTTCTATGAATGGAGCAGCTAGGGGGAAAGGATGAGAATAATCAGGCTCTTTTAAAGAGAACGTGCAACTGCTTTAGTTTTATTTACCCCCCCCCCCCCCATCCCGCACCAGAAGATTAAGATGGATTATGACTAACAGCAGATGAACCAGCACAAGTCTGTTCCCTGTAAGTTTTATGTCTCTTGTGCTGATTTTTTTGTTGTTGATTTTTACTTTTCTTAGGCTTTAAATTTCTGATGAAAATTCACGCTCAAAGAAATACAAAGAGTTTTTCGTAACATTTAAAAAATGTTATTATTTGCCTGTCTCTAGTTTCAGAACCTTGAGTTACTGCTCTGAAATAAGACATGATACATGTGAAGTCACTGATACTTTTAAAGGCAACATGTGATGTCCAATGCAAACACGGCAAATTGTGATGTCATGTTATGATACATACCTAATGGCTTTTGTAGGATAGAAAAGATGATAGTTATTAAACTGATAATCTCACAATCTTATATCTATGAATCATGATTTCTCTGTATATTGATGCTAAGAGAATAACCTGTTATGGGTTTTAGATTGTCAAGGGAATTGGTAAAATGGGATTTGGTGAACAACTAGGCTAACCTAAATTGTTTATATTGTCCTTTCTGCCTCTTGGTAACCTCATTCTTCTCTTCTGATTTTAGGCTCCCAAGGAAGCCCTCGCTCAAAGTGTTTTGGCTGAGGTTCCCCAGCAAGTTGTCTCTTACTTCAACACGTACAAACTAAAGCCACCCAACGATCCAGCAGCTAAATAAAAAAAAAAAAAAAAAAGGATCAGTTCGCCAAAAAACAATATTTCAATACTCCGTGCATAAATGTCTTATTACATTTCGTAGACCAGGACTGGACAAATCCCAAAGTGCTAAAGAATTACAGCAGGTTCTTTAAATCTGCAAAATAACAGATAAGCTATGCTTCTCTTACCCTAAGGTGTCTTCACTTACCTTTACTCCACTGCTATTGCTGCCTCAATCTGCTGTCAAAATATCTACCAATTCCCGTGCATGTTCTTTCCCAGTCAAAACTTGCACATGACTAAGTATAGTCCCTCATCAGACAACGCTCAGGCCTGGTGATAGGTCCCTCAGGCTTTGAGCGCTGGTTTGCGGAAGTATCCCCCTAGGACTTTCTTATGGCTCTGACAGCAGATTGGACACCAAAGCACCCTTTAACACACTAAGGGTAACAGCACAGCATGACTGTTCGGATTCATTTTGAGGGGAGTTCTTTTCAAACACTGTGCTTGAACGCATTTAACTGCATTTGAATATAAAATGAAACGCTTGACAAGGAAGGGATATGCTACTAAACAAGCGTAATGCAGGTCAACTGCAGCCTTTAAATTCTCAGATGAACTGCCTAATTAAAAGGATAGTTCACCTTTACCACAAAACTGTCTATGCAGATGAGGGGCATTTGTAGATAAAAACAAACTATGCAGCTCTGACTAAAGTTGAATAATACCATTGCTATAGGTGTAGGCCATTTACATACCTTATGAAGCCTGACTGGAATACTCCCAGGACGTTGCTAAGTGAGGCCTAGTCATCACTGCTCACTTCCACCATCACATGAGTGAGCTCTTTCTCTGATTCAAACCCCCTCTTACTCTCTCTCCCCTGATGTAATAGCTCTGAGCTCAGCATTTGAGAGTTCACTCCTATGATGGTGGAGGTGAGCAGTGATGACTAGGCCTCACTTAGCAACGTCCTGGCAGTACTAAGCAACATCTTGGGAGTATTCCAGTCAGGCTTCATAAGGTATGTAAATGGCATATACTTATAGCAAGAGCTTTATTCAACTTTAGTCAGAGCTATTTGTTTTTATTTACAGATGCCCCTTATCTGCATAGGCAGTTTTGTGGTAAAGATGAACTATCCCTTTAAAGTCAATAGGATTTTGCTGTCCTGTGTTTGAAATGTATTGCAAAGAACACCCGTCTGCATGAGCCCCTTACTTTGCCTACTAGCAGGAATGTACAGACTCCGTTTAAGCCGTAAGCATGTACTGTTTTTTTAATGTAGTTTCCTTTATATTTTTTTATGTATATACCGTTGCATTATTGTAATATAGCTAAGTCATGTCTATCTTTTTTAAAGTTTTATGTGCCAGCTGTAACCGTTTTACAAATGTAAAATGTATTCTTGAATACTTATACCACAGCTAACGTATCGCCTGTAACTCTCAGATCCCCCCTCATTAACATGCTGATCATGGGGAAGACCCATAGATGGATGTGCCCTTTATCACAGAAATGTTGTGTACAGTGCAGGGGTGTAATTGGAAGAATCCTGATTCATCTCCCATGGTTGGTCATTTCAACATATATTGAACTAGACAGTTTAACATTGAGCTAAAGACTCAGGAGATTGCTCTTAATTTCACCTCAAATATCATCTGTCTGTTACTATCTGCTGGGCAGATTTTACTGTGTACCAGTTATCTATTTATCTGTCCTTGTCACACTTGCCAAGATGCAAATGTCTAGCTCAGGTCTAGCTGCTGAAACTGAGCAACTAAAAGTTCCAGCATGCCCTTCTGACTCCAAATTTCATTTAAAGGGCTAGTAAAACTAAACTGACACCTAAAGTGTACGTGTGCCCAGACTATAGACATTTAAACTGTTTACATAACAAGTAAAAAAAAAAAAAAAAAAGAGATAATCCCTAATGACCTCTCTAACTGCTTATATTGTGAAGTAATTAATTCTAATACACTTCTCAAAGATCATGACAAATACTCTAGCAGTTTACAAACACTTGTTGTGTGTTTACAGTAGTGGGCTGGCAGATTCTGCTCTTGTAGAAAAAAAGATAAGATTTCTGTGCCTCTGTTGTGAACTTTGAAAATTAATTTCTCCACAATGCCTATAGATACTGAGGTGAATGGGGGTTTTGATTTTACTGGTTAGAAAATGCATTGTAAGATATATGTCTAAAGCCAAGCCTTTTTATGTTTTAAATACAGTGGAAAATGTTAATTGTTGTGTACTTTCTAAGGAGAATTACACTCTTTTTGTCCTGTGACCATTGTCACGGAAATAGAAAGTGATGGGCAATCCAAAATGTCACAGTTGTCATTGGAACAGGAACAGAAGGTAAATCTCACATTGGGGACATCTGTTCTTGTGACGGCTGTCTAAGAGGGGATTTTCCCTCACTTTGGATCGATTTCCTCCCACTTCCTGTTGTGTATCTATGACAGGAAGGGAACTTTTCGCAACAGGACACAAAAAGGACAGACATACTAACCATTATCTAAGGAGAATGAAATGATACATAGCACATTATTATTATTATCGTAATGAGTTACAGCAATCTTGCAACTGAATGTTGTACACATAAGTACACCATGTGAGCAAAGCCACAGAAAGTCAAGTATGTGACCTGAATAGTGAGTAGGGAATGCTCACTGATTGGACTAAGTGTGAATAATGGAGGGGATCACAGTTGTTAGTGTGTATATTACACATGCCCTGTCTCCGTTTTTGTGTTTTAAATTCCAAGTCTGAATGTATACTTCCATACTTAGGCTGGCCATACACTATACAATTTTCTTGTTCAACTTTCCTTTAGATTTACCAAAACCATGTAATATAGGGTCAAACCTAAACACTTTCAATTTGTATGCAGTCAGGCAGGACCTTGCACTACATAGTTTAAGGTAAATCTAAAGGAAATTGAATAAGAAAATTGTATAGTGTATGGCCAGCCTTAGTCACTTAAAAAATGGGCAGCCAAGTTGTCACTTGTCAGTGGAATAGTATCACCTGTTGTATTGTAGTATATAGGGTCATGTACCTTTTTGTAGGTATTATTACATTATTCAAATCTTCGTGAAATGTCACTACTCATACAATAGCCTCTGTGGCCTATAGATGCCTGTACTTGGCTTCACAGTTATTGTACATACAGTGCCAGTTATCTCAAACGAAAATGGCATGGAAATAGAAGCATATATAAAGGTATATTTGTAAGCTGCTTTAGTAGCATTTTTTTAAAATTAAAGATTAGATGCATTTTAGTTGCATTTGCCTGCAGAGTACACCTGGAATGCATAGCAAGTAAGTTGTAGTTTAAAGCCAAAAACAGCCAAAGTTTTCTTTTACTCTTTTCGCTAGACTTAGAACGAATGAATACTCTTGTCAAAGTTTTATTTTGTGAGTGTCCCATTGAGGAGTAAATGCTTGTGTCAAATTTCTATTTTGTGCATGTCCTTGTGAGGACATGCACATCTCACTTCCTGTTCCTGACAATGAAAAAAAGAGTTGCTTTACCATGTGGTGCTTTTTTAAAGCAGAATTCAAGCGAAGATTAAAATCCCATGAAAAAGAAAATAAAAAGTTGCTATTGCTGGACCTGTAGTTCAGATTTGTCCCCTGAACTTTCTTACCTCAACTAGAGGTCGCCAACCTTCTGGGTTGAATGACAGCTACCATCATTCAGTCCACATCCTCCAAGCCCAGGCTGTCATGGTCATGCCCACTGAGGGTGGTGACATCACAGTAGCCTGGACTCACTATACCACTACACTAAACAAACAACTTTTTTTAGTTATCAAAGTGTGTGTGTGTTTGTTTTTTAATGCAGCTTAACTTTAATAGAAAAATGCAGTGGCCCTCTCAAGCGTCCGCTTTAAAGCGGAGTTCCAGCCATTTACTCACCTGTCCAACGGTCCAGCGATGCGGCCGCCGGAAGCCTCGATCCTCTCCCTCGGCGCCGGCATCACTGCTGTGGGCACCCGGCTGTTACAGTTTGCGGCTTCACAGCCGGGTACCCACTGCGCATGCGCGAGTCGCGCTGCGCGCCGTGATTGGCCGGCAATCTTCTGGGACCTCTGACGTGTCCCAGAAGATTGCAGGGAGGGAGGGGGAGAGGAGAACTTCCGCTCAGGGCGCCGCGACGCTCCGAGCGGAAGTGGGAGCGGGTACCTGTCAAAACTAGGTACCCGCTCCCCCCCCCAAAAAATGACATGCCAAATGTGGCATGTCGGGGGGTCAGGACTCCCTAAAGCGGAAGTTCCACTTTTGGGTGGAACTCCGCTTTAATGAAGATTGCTCATGTCACAGGGAGACAACCCATCCCCAAAAATGCCATGTGTATAGTTCATACAATAATATCTGGCAGGGCAGACACTGTGTCAATGCTTCATAGGGTAAAGAATAAGTTCATCTCCAAGTCATACCTATGACTTACCTGTCTATTGCTGACAATCAATCAAAGTGTGTTTTTCTGTACAATATCTAGGTGCTTTTTATGGATGTTTTGTATTCATGTTTTTATGTAATTCCTTTTTTCAGCAAAGTGAGACAATGTTGTCTTTTCTACTTCACAGTTTTGACTGTTCTGATATCTAATTTAAAGAATCCTATACGTTCAAGTCTCTTTTATAGGTATTAAATATAAAACTCTGTTTCTGGGAAATTGTGAGCCAGAAATAAGTTTGCGACTTGTGCCTCCCCCTTGTGTCACGCCGCCTGTTCTTCTTCCCACCCACTTCTGTTGCAAACTAATCTACTCTAGAAAAAGGAATCAGATTTTAGGCAGTTATCCTGACTTGTTAAATATATTCTTTTTCTGTGCGGCTTAGTGTACCACTCTTTTATTCTGAAGGCACCACCTTTTCTGGACTTAATTTTTGCTGTATTGTACAGTACCTCGCCCCTCTTCACCTTGACCACTAGGTATAGGATTGTTGTTGCCTTTATATTTATAAATGCTTATCCACCTAAGTTTTCCAAAACTCAACCCTAGTAGTAAACTGAACCTACTAGCCAGAGCTTTTTTTTAGGGTTCTGCTTACATTTGTGCCCATCTCTGCCCCAGGAAATCTGGTTTTGCTCTGTTGCTAATGGCCATGTCACACTCGCAATTCTATTACTGGTAATAACTCACCAGTGAAAAGATCCCTAAAAGGTGCTGAGAAAATACTCGCCTACCTTTATTGTGTCGACCTTGATGGTACCTAATCACCCAGATGAGCAAAGTGTTGTTTCCTCGCTGATGTAAACACTGCAAAATGTCACTCGCCAGTAAATAAGGCATCCCTTCAGGTACCAAGCCTGTGTGAGAGTTACACAATAGAAGTATGTAAGTATTTCTCTCTTTCCTTGTAAAGTAAAAAGGCGAAACATTTATTCAATCTGAAGAGAAACCAGAGTATTTTCCTTGTAAAGTAATCTAGTTGATGACCACAGGTGTGACATGAGCCCCAATGTAGACAGAGCTAATCCCTCCTTATCCACTGTCACCCATACCTGTAAGTATACCTCATTGCCCAATAAAGACACTTCATTGAACCAAAGAAACCTGTGTATAGGTGGGTGGAAATATATGCCTTAATGGCTAAATTCACCTTTCTGACCAGGTTTCATGTTAGACCTATAATTGGGGTGTAACATGGACACAGATCCCCATCCTCAAACTGCCCCCCTCTTACAATGTAAAGTCTTAGCACCCAGTGATCCAGAACTAGCATTTGAACATTCAGCTCACATTACAGAGCATTCTCAGCTAAGCAGGAGCTGAATGATCTTAGACTGGGACACAAGATTCACATTGGCATCAGAGGAGAGCACAAAAAATACTATTTTGCAAGCAAAGTTAATTGTAGGCTCATTGTGGTACCTACTCTTAGAGAGAATTTTATTTTTATTATAGCTGATGGGTATTCTTTTATATTTTAGTGACTCTATTCTCTATTTCTCTTATCACTGTTCTATTGACAGTCTATTCTCCAAGACTTATGAGTTTTTCAAAGCCAACAAACAGTGTAAAATGGCAGATGTTTTTCTCTTTCTAAAAATTATACAAATTTTACATATTTATAGAATGTTTCTATTAAATTGATAAAGGCCAGCATGACTGTTACACCGTTGTATCTATTAGATTCTTTTGCACTATTTTGCTCAGTATGATCCTGCAGGATACCAGTAGAGAAAGTAACAAAATGTATACTAAGCAAAAATACTAAACCAAGTAATTCATTAAAAGTTGTATAAGGATTGGTGTGTTGTAATATACAACAAGTTATCTATGTGTATTATTCATTAAACTCTGGCTTATATCACATTCTCTGTGTTTATATTTTACACTATACAATGTACCTATTGGTAGTGATTAAAAAGATATACAAACAAATCAATGATTCATAAAATGAGGTGATCAAAAAAGTCTCATTTTAGGGTGATGGGATATTATTTATATGTTTTAAATCAACTTGCATTCCATTTTACTTTAGTGGTGAACAGGCAAAGCATTACGTTCTACAGTGGAAAATACAGAATTAGTACACTGCATGTTAAGTTGAAAACCAACACCTGGGAAGCACGCAAGAAGCGGAACCTTCTTCAGGTTTCTATCCAGGCCTTGTAGGGCATCAGTCCACTGAACTTCCTTCTGTTAGTATACTGATGATCTGAAAATCCCTGCTTGCAATGCAGAAGAGCTTGTCCCAACACACACCCACTGCAGGTTTCTTGCTGCCTCTCACAAGAAATCTGACGTAGAAGAGTCTCAGTACTAAGGGACATTTTACATATAGTTAAAATGCAAAAAATGACACAGACTCATATCATATGCACATATGATGTGTATCATCAAATCCTATCATTTATAACCTGTGGTGTATACTAGCACATATAAAGTGCATAGGTATAGTGCAGTCCATATAAAAGTGCAAATAAGTATCTCTCAAAGCATGTGCCGGGAATCTGCCAGTGCGTGAAACCAGAGACACAATCCGCTGATGGCCACTAGGAAGAGCGCAGGTCACTTTGTTTTACCCTAATATATGAAAGCTGCGTGGTGGACAGAGCCTTATGGGCCATACACACTATAAGATTTTCTGAAGACTTTTTCCTTCAGATTTACCTTTTCTATGTAGTGCAAGGGCCTGCCAGATTGCATACAAATTGAAAGTGTTTAGGTTTGACCTCATATTATATGGTTTTGGTAAGTCTAAAGGAAAAAGTCTTCAGAAAATCTTATAGTGTGTATGGCCCATTAGACTGGTGGAATATCACCCCAAGCACTACTGGGACCGGTGGAACATCACCCTGAGATTCTGTGTAATCAAAAAGTGTATTTAATTACTCATTAAGGTGAGAGTTTTGGGAGCACAGAGGTGTCACAAGGAGGTGAAAAAACACCACATCGTTCTTTATGTTCACACGAGAAGCACTTTATTTGGAAATAAGTGATTATTTCAGTCACATTACCATTGGAAAATGAACTGTCACATACTCTGAGAGATACTTATTTGCACTCTTATATAAACTGCACTATAGATATGCACTTTATATGTGCTAGTATATACCACAGGTTATAAATTATATAATTTAATGATACACATAATATAGAGACTGCGCAACACCATTTTTTGCATTTTAACTGTTTAGATTTGTGGGAACACAGTGGGTGGTTACAGCAACTCGCTGAAGTATTATATGTTTATTGTGGCTTTATCTTTACTTTTATTATTTATTCTATTTGTACATACCACAGTTGGATTATTATTTCGTATAGAGGTAGCACAGAGGTACACACTTGCTTATTTCACACATAGTACTGTGACCAGCGTTTTTCTGCACTAGATGAATGCCAGTCACCACTTGGACACACATAAAATAATTGTTTTCTACATGTCTTATTTACACTGCAATGCCGACTGGATCTGCACTGCAGTGATCAGCGATAAAATTTAGACATGCTGCATTTTATTGCAGCGCACTGGACAGGATCATGTTACTGTTTTGTGCACTGCAAATACAGCTGAGTGGAAAAAACACTGAAACGCACATCACCCCACCCCGTACCACATGCTTATTGCAGCCGGAATGGACAATTGCCTCACAGTAGACTGTTGTGGTTTAGTGTGTGGCAGCTGTACATTTATGTGTGAATGGGCCCTAAGAATGTCTCAGCCACCGAACCGATTCATCCCTGCCTTGGTGATACAAGAAACGGAAGGCTTCACAGCACAGGTTTCAGTCAGTACACTCTTGACCTTTATACTATTAGTACTACTGACCTTGTGAGGTGCTCTCTGAATACATGCTGCAATGGATTAAAGAGAACTGTGATTACAGTAAACTTCCTGACTTTAGCATAGATGCTTTGCCTGATTGTTTGTAGCTCATTGATTGGTTTGACTTGTTGTCTGGACTTGTGTGCTGAGAAAATATGGAACCACTCCATTTGAAAATGCAATTTTCATGGCTGTTATGCCAATCCATTTTCTTTCCTATTTCTAGCTAAGGAGGACCTGGAACAAGCATGCAGATAGCAAGTACTGAATGTATGCTGACTTTGCTTGTTCCATGCTGATTTCTGAGCTTGCACCTTAGAAAACATTGAAGACAGATACACCAAACTAGCTTTTTTTTTTTTTTTACCTTGATAGCAATGTAATCTTTCTCACAATACTGGGTCCTTTCCTAGGCAAGAAAACGGACATGCAGCAGTTTACCAATTAGGCAAGATTAACTTTAGATGTTCGCATTTATAATACCAAAGCAAAGAAAGGCCAGCATACCTTAAATCCAATTCAATCCTTCATTCAGCTTAGAGGAGCATATTGTACATGTGAACATTAAATGTTTACAAGATATGCAGAGGTCCCTTTTTCAACTAAATCTTATTTGTGCTAAAAAAAAATGCTCACTGTACTCTGCCTCTGCTGTGGGTTTTGGAGGGTTGGATCCTGGGACATAGTTAGGTCTTTGGAGCTTGCTTCCATTCTATGTGTGGCCATCCTTGGCACATCCCAACAGTCTGGTAACTGAGACAAGTGCTGAGGTGGAGAATAAGAAACGGATCCTAAAGAAAGTTGCTCTTTCAGCACTCAGTATAATTACTTGGCTGTAGGGGAGGAAAGTGTAGTGCACCATCCAAACCTGGCAGGATGTGCTGAAGATAGCATTTCTCAGACTTGGGGACTGTGAGCCTACTTTCATTGGCTCCCAGTATTTCATAGAACATTTTAAAGCCAGAGTACGTAAAAGGAAAAGAGTACATTTTGTAGACCAAATTTTATTTAAATTATTTCTAATGTTAATCTGTTGGGATTAAAATATACTGTAGGTTCTATTGCTGACTTGTTTTAAAGGTAAAAACTCCAATTCTTTCATCTTTCTTCCTGCTTTACCAAACAGTTCCATAGCACACACCATATATATTATTCAGAGCCCTGAAGAAAAGAAACCATTATTTCCAGATAAATGTGTTTGCTGGTCAATTTCTAATTATTATCAAAAGTTTTGTCTTGACTTGAGTCAATCCTTACTAGTTATTGAGATTGACCAAAACCAGACATACAGTACAATCAGTGAACTAACAGGATACCTGATATCCTTGTTAGTAATAAACAACAAACTAAGTGCTGTTTTTCCATCTTACTTTATACTATGCTAGATGGCAAGCTCACTGTAATAACTGAACAATTAGGATAACGGATGTAGTTCAGATAACCTTGTTGCATGTATTTCTATATGTTTAATTAAGTGGAAAACATAAGCCATATTGCATTTCTATGTCATTTGAGTTAGGCTTATGGTCTGTTCTTGTTTGTAACTCAAACTCAACAGTTAGCTGATTAAAAAATACAAGAAAATGCAAGTCCAGCTGAGCTACAGCTCCTACAGTATACACCGCTATCTGGGGGATTGATGATGAACAGAGATGCAGGGGTGTTTCTAGGATTATGAGCTGGGGCACCATAAAGAAATCAATATTGAGGCACTCCTAGCGTGCTGTTGAGAATGGTGAGTGTAATCAAATTGGGCTAAAAGTGGGAGGGGCTTAAAGGGGTATGAATAATAAATACCTGAGTTTAATGACTGTGTACATGAGGCACATATACCACAGTCCTTGTACTCACAATGTATGCTTTTATTCCTGTACCACAAGTGAGTGTCTCACAGACACATATAAACCTCAGCACAATCATTTTTAAAAATGTAAACCAATGCAATAATTATGCTTTTATTCAGGTAGAATATACAGAGTGTGAACAATTTGTCTGGACCTAACAACTGCTTGCCGACTGCCGCAAGTACATATACTGCGGCGGTCAGCCCCTCACAGGCAAAATGACGTACGGGTACGTCACTAGCTTCTGAGGCTCTGGGAAACGAGCGCACGCCGCTGGAGGCACGTTCCTGCGCGGTCACGGACCCCCCCCCGCGCATGTGCTCGGCAGACCCGATGTCCGCCGGGCACTTGCGATCGTCTGTTAGAGCGGGAGAAAGGCAGGCGGCTGATGTAAACAAGCTGCCTGTCATTCTCCCCTGTGTATGAAAAGTGATCATACGGTTCTACTATGTAGAACCGTTTGATCACTGTTCCTACACATCAAGCCACAGCCAATCACAGTTAGAATCACGCCCCTAGGGACACACACAACCCCTCCCTCTCAAAAAAGTTAACCCCTTCACTGCCAGTGTCATTTTACACTAACAGTGCATATGTATAGCACTGATTACTGTAGTAATGTAGAAAAGAGAATATGACTGCGCTAACTATTAAATCACAGCAGCAACTTAAATTGTGACAAACAACATAAACAGTATAGAGGGCTAAGTTGCGCTAGATTGTGCCAAGATGACAATAATTATCAAAAAAACACAATGACTGATTCAAAATCATCCAAATGAAATGTCCCCAATGATATCAAAAAATATCAAAAAGCAATGTCCAATGACAGACACAGTCCAAATCCGGGATCCCCAGGTCAGAAGAAAATACTCATATAGTCTCCTTACCAGAAACAGGGAAAGAGTTTGCCCAAAACTCAGATGCATATAGAGTCCACCAGCCTCAGATCAGTGTGCTCAAGTCCTCTCATTTATGAATGGTAATCATATGCGGAAAGAAATAAGAACTTCCATAGTGTAATATTGTTAAAACATTCATATATCACCCTAAGGAGTGCACACCATCACCAGAGCCAGATAATAGAAAGTACTAGGAGCACCGACACCCTTAAGTACCAAAGGCTTACCAGATGACAAATAGTTAAAGCAAAAGCAAGAAATTGGAGCCCACAAGATTCGACAGATCATAAGAACCACTCCCAACGTCACTGCCTCTTACCGAACATCAATAGGTTGTGTGCCAAAAAATCCCACGAACGATAATCAGGGCAGGTCACAGGTGGAACGATCACTCCATTACAGCACAGTATGTAAAACAAGAAGCGCTAGATAGTGTATTACCACTAGACTTAGCGTCCGCACAAGCAGGTGACGTCAGCACGCCACGACCGATGCACGTTTCGTCAGATATGACGTTGTCAAGGTACGCCTGTTCCTTGACAACGTCATATCTGACGAAACGTGCGTCGGTTGCGGCGTGCTGAAGTCACCTGCTTGTGCGGACACTATTGGTGAGGACGGGCGGAGAAGCCGACCGGCCGGCGGCTTACTTCAATCTAACCTATCCATGCTGTTGAACCATTGAACCTTGTAAGTTGCTTTCTTTTTCTTTCAATAAAGTCTAGTGGTAATACACTATCTGTTTTACATACTGTGCTGTAATGGTGTGATCGTTCGACCTGTGACCTGCCCTGATTATCGTTCGTGGGATTGTTTGGCACACAACCTATTGATGTTCGGTAAGAGGCAGTGACGTTGGGAGTGGTTCTTTTGATCTGTCGAATCTTGTGGGCTCCAATTTCTTGCTTTTGCTTTAACTATTTGTCATCTGGTAAGCCTTTGGTACTTAAGGGTGTCGGTGCTCCTAGTACTTTCTATTATCTGGCTCTTCTGGTGATGGTGTGCACTCCTTAGGGTGATATATGAATGTTTTATCAATATTACGCTATGGAAGTTCTTATTTCTTTCCGCATATGATTACCATTCATTAATAAGAGGACCTGAGCCCACTGATCTGAGGCTGGTGGACTCTATATGCATCTGGGTTTTGGGCAAACTCTTTCCCTGTTTCTGGTAAGGAGACTATATGAGTATTTTCTTCTGACCTGGGGATCCCGGATTTGGACTGTGTCTGTCATTGGACATTGCTTTTTGATATTTTTTGATATCATTGAGGACATTTCATTTGGATGATTTTGAATCAGTCATTGTGTTTTTTTGATAATTATTGTCATCTTGGCACAATCTAGCGCAACCTAGCCCTCTATACTGTAGTAATGTCACTGGTAACCCCAAAAGTGTCAAAAATGTCAGTCAAGGGTTTGATCTGTCCGCCGCAATGTCGCAGTCCTGCAAAAAAAATCGCAGATCGCCGCCATTACTCGTTAAAAAAAAAAAAGACAAAATCTTTCCCTTAGTTAGTAAACGCAATAACTTTTGCGCAAACCAATCAAAATACGATTTTTGCGATATGTTTGGTAAAAAAAAAAATGGCCTAAAATGTTAAAATTTTGACTTTTAAATTTTTTTGGGGAATTTCAAATAAAAAATGGGAAAAATATTGTTATTTTTGCAAAATTGACTCTATTTTTTGTTTATAGCGCATGATCAAATACCACCAAAAAAAAGCTCTGTTTGTGGGAAAAAAAGGACATCAAATTCTTTTAGGTACAGCGTCGCACGACCGCGCAATTGTCGGTTAAAGTCACACAGTGCCGTATCGCAAAATAGGCCCTGGTCAGGAAGGGGGTAAAATCTTCCGGGGCTTAAGTGGTTAAAGAGGAACTTTAATAAATAGTTAAGAACAGCTTTGCAACCAGCAACTGTAAAATAATTAACACTTTGGCTAGGAGTATGTAAAATACAGAGTACAGGGGTCAGGAGTATGTAATGTGCAGATATATATTCCAAATGGTTCCTGTTGCTCTTCCCCAGGTTTTTTTCAGGAAATTGAGGGCAATGGTATTAAAATATATACAGTATGGGCACATAAACCTCCCAGAATTTCTTACGCAGTATTAGCAAGGGGAAAAGGAGTAGGGGGGTTAGCTGTGCCTGATTTTAAAAATTCTATCCGGCAATCTCCATATCGCAAATAGCAGATTGGACGCATAATAAGGAAGTTAAGAGTTGGGTGGAGATTGAGTGCTCACAAAGCAGGGTAGATTTGGGAAAGATGGTTTGGGTCTCACGGACACATCAAGATTTGGCTAACAGCACAAGGTCACTGACCAGGAACATTTTAAGGATATGGGATAGTTTGTGTAGATAATTTCATTGGGGTTGTTCATTTCACTAATAGACACAAATTATTTTAAACCAGGAAAAGAGGATTATTTTTATTTCGTTAGATTGGCAAAAAACGAGGTGATACAGTTACAGGATGTAGTAGTGGGAAATAGAATGTGCACGTTTTCTGAAATAACACAAAAATGGGGGAATATGCCACTTGATAAATGGAGATATACTCAATTACAGCACTTTGTGCACTCTCTACCGCAGCCTCTGCGGGGAAAGGACAATATGAAACCAATAGAGAAATTGTTTTCTTCTTCCTCATTTACTAAGCATAGCATATCTAAAATATATAAGATTCTGGTATGAGAAGTTCTACCTGTATACCCGCCATTTTGAGGGAAATGGGAACAGGGATAAGAACCCCTCTGAGATGAGGAAAAGAGTGGGAAAGTCTTGAGACTATCTTGCTACTCATCGGTAGATGTAAGGACAACAGAGATGTGCTATAAGCTTTTTGCTTGATGGTATGTCCCCCCCCCAGAGGACGCGAAGGATTGTTGTGGAGATATCTCCAACTTGTTGGAGGGGATGTAAAGCCCCTGGGACCTTCGCGCATCTGTGGTGGGAGTGCACAAAGATACGTTTATTGGGAGGGGATCACTAAGGTAATTCACCAGATCACAGGAGACTATATCCAATTGGAACCTTGGAGTTGTTTGTTTCACAGCACGGAGAAAAGCTTGATTAAATATAAGAATGCGTTAGTGCCTCACTTATTGAATGCGGTCAAAGGCCTGATACCGAGACTCTGGAGATCGCCAGAAGTCCTGAGTATGAGGGATTGGGCTGTAAAGGTGGAATGGGTGAGATCTATGGAGGAAATTATGTTTGCAGCAGAGGATTCATTGGGGAAATATTTTGATATCTGCGGGGATTGGTTGAAGTTCAAAAAATCTGAGAGATATATGAAGATACTTGGTGTTTGAGATTAACAATGGTGATAGTTTAGGAAGCAGAAATATCTGGGCTGGAGAGGACAGGGTCCGAGCTAGGAGACATGATGTAAAAGAGAAAGTGAGCCTGATAGGGGAGCAGGGAGGAGGAGAATGGAAAAAGAGGGGATATGGTGGAAGATGGCAGCTGCAAAAGTCACAAATTCAGAAAAAAATGTTGGCGGTAGCGCCATCACAAACTGTGGCACTTACAAAAAGATGTGAGGCAAGTGCCACACCCATGAGTTTTCAGAATTCAATATTTTTTGTGATAGAGATCCTTTAAAGCCTAAAGCAAGGAAAACACTGCTTAAAAATATTATTCTTTTTAATTGCAATTATACAGTATCTCACAAAAGTAACTACACCCCTCACATTTTTGTATATCTTTTCATGTAACAACACTAAAGAAATGACACTTTGCTACAATGTAAAGCAGTGACTGTACAGCTTGTAACTGAGTGTATATTTGCTGTCCCCTCACAATAACTCAACACACAGCCATTAATGTCTAAACCGCTGGCAACAAAAGTGAGTCCCAGTTTCCGAAGGGAGAGGATCACGCTCTGCTTCAGTATGTCACAGTAGATACTGGCATTTATGGTTCCCTCATTGAACTGTAGCTCCCCTGTGCTGGCAGCACTAATGCAGCCCCGGACCATGACACTCCCACCACCATGCTTGACTGCAGGCAAGACACACTTGTCTTTGTACTCCTCACCTGGTTGCTGCCACATATGCTTGACCCCATCTGAACCAAATAGGTTTATCTTGGTCTCATCAAACCACAGGGCATGGTTCCAGTAATCCATGTCCTTAATCTGCTTGTCTTCAGCAAACGGTTTGTGGGCTTTCTTGTGCATCACCTTTAGAAGAGCCTTCCTTCTGGGACGACAGCCATGCAGACCAATTTGATGCAGTGTACGACGTATGGTCTGGGCAATGACAGGCTGACCCCCCCACCCCTTCAACCTCTGCAGCAATGCTGGCAGCACTCACACGTCTATTTCCCAAAGACAACCCCTGGGTAAAGACGCTGAGCACGTGCACTCCACTTCTTTGGTCGATCATGGCGAGGCCTGTTCTAAGTGGAACCTGTCCTGTTAAACCGCTGTATGGTCTTGGCCACCGTGCTGCAGCTCAGTTTCTTTTTTTCTGATCCTCAGAAAGTTCTTTGCCATGAGGTGCCATGTTGAACTTCCAGTGACCAGTATGAGAGAAAGAGAGCAATAACACCAAATTAACACACCTGTTCCCCATTCAGCTGTATAATCTTTAACATGTTAATGTATTTCAAAAGTCATCTCAAGTCTTTTCATCAAGGATCTTGTTTAGGCACTTCCTACTATAATGTGACAACACTGGCTTCTAGTGGCTCTCTACATTGTCCCTTTGTCACTAGGGATGGGCCAAGCGACCCCCTGTTCGGTTCACACCAGAACTTTCGAATATCGTTAAAGTTCGAAACCGAATAAGGAACCCCATTGAAGTCTATGGGACCCAAACTGGAAAAATCAAAAGTACCAATTTTGAAGGCTTATATGCCAGTATTTGGGCATACAATGGTTATGGGGGTACTGCCCTGAGGGAAGGGACCTGTATCAATGAAAAAAAAACATAATTTTTACATGAGCAGTGATTTACTGATGCTTCAAGTGAAAGCATCAAAATGAGAAATAACAAAAAAAAAGGAAAAATCCATTCAATATAGTTCCTGGGGGGGGGGGGAATAGACTGTCCCCTTAGTCTACATGTAAAGCTGCACAGCTGTACTGTGTATAGAAGTTGCTGCAGAAATAATTGCATTTATGAAACAAAAAAAAAAAATGAAATTTTCCCTGCAGCCTTTCTTTATTTTGTAAACAACAGCTTAAGGAGGCAGTCTGTATGACAAGGCCACAATGTAGCGCACTGGGAACAAGATGAGAGTTTTTTGGATAAATGTTGGTGTCTCCTCCGCAGACTTTGGATAGAAGTAACACACCGTAACCCTATAGAGGTACTCTTGATGAAATCAAGAATTGGCCTTGCTGTCAAAAATTTAAATGATATGCACCTGTCAGACAGGTGCTGAAAAATTGGTATGTGGGTGTTGCTTGTGCCCATGAAACCTACACTAAAAAAATTCTTCCAGATGAAATCAACACCCACGACACTAAGCAGCCTAGAAGTCTTGCAGAAATTCCACATCCCAAAAACACTTAATCAGTGACATCGGTATCCAGGACTTCATAGCTGCTGGTAATCCAGGACTGGTTTATTTTGATAAATGTCAGACGGTCCATGGAGTCAGTGGACAGACACGTTCTATTATCGGTAACAAAACCTCCAGCAGCACTGAATGCCCATTCGGAAAGCATGCTGGATGCAGGGCAGCCCAGCAGCTCAATTGCGTACTGGGCAAGTTTTGGCCAGTGGTCTATTCTCATGACCCAGTAACCCAGTGGATCCTCAACTGGAAAGCTCTCCATCTCTGTTTTTGCCCCTAGATAATCATTCACCATATGATGCAGACGCTGCTGATGGGATGTGGAAGCTGAGAGCCCTGAGCAGGGAGGACTAAAAAAATTGTGAAGTGCTTCACTTAGGCCCTCTTCTCCACTGTTCCTCTCTTGACCAACATAAGCCTCAAAACAACATTTTCCACGACACTGTAACCTGCTTCCTGTTCCTGGACCCTGACCCTGATCCCAACCCTGCAGCCTGATCCCTTCCCACCTGCTCTCTCTTTCTCCTCTTACCCTCTCCCTGACCTATCTTGCTCCTAGCTCCCTCTGCTTGATCTCACGTGTATGACCCTTGCTGTGTTACGATTACGCTTTGTATTGCCTTGTTTTTAAATATTTTTGAATAAATTATATTCTTTTACACTGTATTGGTGCCTGGCATTCTCTGTGGCAGTCCACACATTTCTGGTCACACTAGCACTTGACAGGTGGTCAAGGAGGGTTGCCAACCAATAGTGATCTTTTTCCTTGATGAAATGTATTCTTGGGTCCTTTAGCAGGCTTTGAAGCATGAGGGAGTCCATGCACCGCAAGTTTGTGGAGGCATAAGAAGCAGACTCCTCGGGGTCACTGGGGATTACAGTATCTGGAACTGCCTCCTCCCTGCCATGTAGTACTCCCAAGGGTTCTGGGGATAGAGAACTATCTGTTGAGGGCTGACATATGTCTTCCTCTGCTTCATTGCCAGAGAGTTAACAAGACCACAATGTGATGGAATAGGGTGGCTGCTCTCTACTCTTCCATGATGGCTGCCTTGATGGGGTTGTGCCTTACTCTCACTTTCTTCCTCTGCTCTATCCAGCACCCAAGTCACGTCAGTGACCTCATCATCATCACCTCCAGCCTCATTACCACTGGAGCCAACTTGTCAATACGCTGCGGCTGGGGGAACATGACTGCCAATTTGTGTGCTCCCTCGCCTCTGTAGGCTTATGTTCCTACCTTCCTCAACCTCAGAACCAACATCTGAATCAAGTAATGGCTGTGCATCGTCAATGAGCTAGTGGCTAACACTGTATTCAAATAACTCAGCTCTTTCCTCCAATACTAGGGCTATGGCAGGAATAGCTGTGGACAATGAGGCAGATTTAGCCACTCTGGCAACTGCAGTGAACTGTGCGCTAGTCTCTTCTTGGGTGACGGAGGATGAGGATGGTTTAGTAAGCCAGTCCACTACCTCCTCTGCATGCTGTGTCTGGATAGCACGGGCAACATCACTAAACAGAGGAAATGATGCCCTGCCTGACATCTGACCATGTCCACCTTTGCCTGTGGACACATATGCTGCTGGCCCCTCACAGTGCCAAGGGAACGTCTGCCTCTCCTTGTTGGCCTCCCAGGCATGCCTATTAACAAATGTAATAAAGATGTAGAAATGTGTACATGAATGCACTTTAATCAATGGAAAGTGGTGTTTGGTGCACTTTAACCTCAGTACCCACTACACAGACACAATCCACCGACACACTACAATATACTGCAGTAAAACTGCACTAACACACAGAAATATGCTGTGTTAAAGGTGTGCTAACGCACAGAAATATACTGCATTAAACGTGCAGTAACGCACTGAAAAATTCTGCATTGAACATGCACTAACACACAGAAATATACTGCGATAAACGTGCAGTAATGCACAGAAATATACTGCATTAAAGGTCCACTAACGCACAGAAATATACTTCGTTAAACGTTCACTAACGCACAGAAATATACTGCATTTAACGGCACATAATGCACTGAAATATACTGCGTTAAACGTGCACTAACATACAGAAATATACTGCGATAAACGTGCAGTAACGCTCAGAAATATACTGCATTAAACGGCACCTAACGCGCTGAATTATACTGCGTTAAACGTGCACTAAGGCACAGAAATATACTGTGTTAAATGGCAAGTATCGCACTGAAATATACTGTTAAATGTGCGCAAACACACTGAAATATACTGTGTTAAACGCGCAATACCGCACAGAAACATACTGCATTACATGAGCAGTAACGCACAGAAATATACTGCATTAAACGTGTACTAACGCTCAGAAATATACTGCGTTAAATGGCACTAAACACACTGAAATAGACTGCGTTAAACGTGCACTAACGCACAAAAATATAGTGCATTAAACGGCACGTAATGCACTGAAATATACTGTGTTAAACTTGCAGTAACGCACAGAAATATACTGCATTAAATATGCACTATCGTACAGAAATATACTTTGTTAAACCTGCTCTAACGCACTGAAATATATTGCGGTAAATGGCATGTAACACACTGAAATATACTGAGTTAACCATGCACTAATGCACAGAAATATACTGCGTTAAACATGCACTAACACACAGAAATATACTGTGTTAAATGGCACGTAACGCACAGAAATAGGCTGCATTAAACATGCACTAACGCACTGAACTATTATGCAGTAAACCTGCCCTGACAAAACAAACTGACACTAAAGTAAAAATGAATGGTCACTCACTATACTCCCTGGACTATCACTAGATTCACACTAAAGTAAAAATGAACGTTTATTACACTCACACTTACTGAACTATCACTAGCCTCACATTAAAGTGACACTAAAGTAAAAATTAATAGTCACACTACACTCGCACTGACTGAACTATCACTAGATTCTCACTAAACTGATGTTCTGCACTTACAATAGAATCAGAAAAGCACACTATAGCACTCTAACTCTCTAGTAGCACTGAACAGAGCCCTGTTCTGTCTCTCTCTACGTTGATATCACACTACAAATGGTCGTTATTGAAAGAATACTTTTATAGTGTGGGTTGGGACTAAGAGCAATGAGCCATGATTGGACAGATTCATCATTAGTTTCTCCAATCATGGCTCTGACAATGTTCTGTGTCCTGATTGAGCAAAGTTTTCAATGCTTCTGCCAATCAGGGCTTTCAATGCACTGTGCGGTGGCGTCTATAAGTGACCATGCCAGCGCTCAATGTGCAGTCAGATTTCCCTATTGCAACCAGAAGGAATCTGGTTGATGGCAATAATGTAATAAGACAAAGATTGGGTGGAGAGTAGATACCTGTATACAAAATTCTGGCACCATCCCCTAAGGTCAAGAAGATATAAAAGGTATTCCAGGTCTCACTGGGGGAAGGGGGAGGGAAGGGAAAAACCAGGCAGAAACTGGAAGGTGGGGATTTAAGTGTGCCCACTTAAATGTGTTGAATTCTCTGGCTGTAGTCACCATCTACACACAGTACAGTGCATGAAGCTGTGTGAGAGAGAAGAATGCTGCTTTCTTGTTCTTTTCTCCCTCACCTGCTTACAGTTCAGGTCGGGAGCTTGTCTGCAGGCCTCTCCCTGCATCAGAGTCACTGCTCCATCCAGGCATCTGTACTGAAAGGAAGCCTGTGGGATGAACTTTAAATTAAATTGTAGTGAAGGAAAGCACACTTTACCAATTGGCTGAAGAGCCAGTGAAAGGTGGTGCAGCCTGTAGGTGTGACTGCGCAGCTCCCATCCCAGTCCCGCAGCTCAGGTAGCCTAGCTGCTGCGCCATTGACTAAGGATCTGTGGGGGTATACAGAGAGTGTGATTTTGTTTCTAATCACACCAAACTAGCCAAGAAGGGAATGGGATGTGATATTCACACAGACTCTAATATGGCAGACTCTCAATGGGCACTTCCAGATAATCAAGACCTTCTGTCCCAAGGACCGGTCTACCATACTGTTTCTCAGTCTCTGGCTTTAACAACTTGACTGTTGAAGCCTAGGTCATGAAGCACAGAGGTCTATTGGATTCTTTTGCGTGGTGTGAGGCTGAAAAGTTCTATACTAGAAAATACTCCATGGGATGCATTCTGTCCTTTCTATGGTCTAGTTTAGATCAGTATTTGGCCTTGAGTGCCATTCAGGCATCATCTCGACCACTGGCCTCCCATTCCTTAGTTAAAGTGGTTCTAAAAACAGAATTTTTTTTATCTTAATGCATTTTATGCATTAAGATAAAAAAAAACTTCTGTGTGTAGGAGTCCCCTTAATACTTGCCTGAGCCCCATCTCGATCCAGCAATGTTGCAGGAGAGACTCGGTTGTCCAGAACTCTCCCTCCTGATTGGGTGATACACAGGTATTGGTGCCCGCTGCTGTCAATCAAAGTCAGAGAGCCAATGAGGAGAGAAGGGGGCGGGGCTGTCTGAATGGACACAGAGCAGCGGCTTGGGTGCCCCCATAGCAAGCTGCTTGCTGTGGGGGCACTCGGCAGGAGAGAGGGGCGAGGAGCACTGGCAAGGGACCTAAGAGGAGAAGGATCTAGGCTGCTCTGTGCAAAACCACTTCAGGTAAGTACACCAATTTTGTTATTTTTAAAGAACAACAAAAAAAAAAAACAGACTTTGTTATCACTTTAGAGCCCTTGGACAGGGCGACACATCTCTCCACCTGTAAATTGTCAGGTTACTTCCAGAGGAACTTAACCTGATTCTTTCAGCCTTGCAGAAGCTGCCTTTTGAACCTATTGGGGATATTATTTAATCTGATCTAACTCACAAGGTAAACTTCTTTGTTGCTATCACCTCTACACGGAAGATCTCTGATCTGTATCCTGTACTGCCTTTCCCAGTGTTACACAAAGACAAGAGCCTAATTTCTCGATAAGACGTTTTCCACCTTCCAATTATTTTTTTACCAATAAAAATAACAAAATGCAATAGACTAAAATTTTTGATAGTTAATGCATATTTATATAGCATGCAGATACCACTGCACACTGTTCAAATCCAATGTAAGGTGAATGACAAAGTGGCTTCAGTTCAGATCCCAATCCATCAGTCATGCCCCTCTGACATGTTTTACCAACATTTGGCTTAATCATAAAGGTCATCTACGATTAAGCCTAATGTGGGTGAAACATGTCAGAGGGGCATGCCAATGGGCTGGGATCTGAGCTGAAGACAGTTTTTCATTCACCTTAGATTGGAGTTGAATACAGTATGCAGCAGTCTCTGAATGTTATATTACATTTTGGAGTGAGATGTGCTTTATTTTTTGCCATCATCTGAAAACAAAGTGTAAACCTGGAAGACAGATACTGCTGGCTTGGAGTGGTGACGATCTGTTGTGGTGTTAATGCATTTTTATAGTTCTATGCAGTATATATTGGTCCAAAAAAGTTTAGAAAATAGACAACTGATGAGGGAAGAGGGACAGAGGTGTGTGTCAAAAGAGAGGCTATCCGTCCAAATGGGGGGAATCTGGGATCTCTGCAAGATGAGAAGAGATAAAGATAGAACAGCTTCCCACCCCAGAGTATATACCAGCCAATTCTATCCCCCTCTTCCTAAATGAGAAACCAATCTTACAAATCAAACAGGTGTACAGGCATTTAAATATATAAAATATAATATATATATATATATATATATATATATATATATATATATAGTATATATATTTGTATAGAAACAAAACTACTTACTTAGCAAATTTGTTTGGTTGGCATCTTTACATGGAGAAAAGTATAATTAAAACAGTGTGAAATAAAGTTATCAAGATACAATATTTTTGGTCATTTAATGTAAGGTTGAAAAATGTAGCAAATTTCACAAGGTGAAGAGTCACATATTCTACACAAGAGTCATTTTTATTTTAGCAAAATTTTGCTATAAGGTTTATAAATGATCCATTCAATGTCAGTTGTAGTCCTTGTGCCCTATAAAATGTGTGAAGTGTTTTATGATGATGATAACCATGGTTATTACTAATATGGCCACTAGATGTCCCCAACAAACCAAGTTTCAACCTGTAATCCATGTCCAATTCCTTTACCTCCTTTTTCTTAGCTTTGTGTACAGACTGTAGCTAAACTAAAAATGGAAGGCTCGCTGAACATTTCCAAAGACAGTACTAGAAAAAATCTACAGAATGAGGAGTGTAATCAATAATATTGAATTATTTTTATTTTGAAGTCTTCATATTTTTTTTTTTATAATTTGCTGGATTGTATGTGGTATAATATAGTACCTCGTGTTTTGCTGTGCACTAGTGTTTACAAACCTGCCAGATGGTATTATCAATGTCTAGGCTTCATATGTATACACAGTATAGTAGTAGTGTAGTTTGGTATTGATGGATGCATACTACAGAGAGGTCAGCTAGGATGGACAGATTATTGATTATCAAAGAGCAATGTACTGATGAGCTATAGAATATATATATTGCTATAGACAGGTATACAGAGAAGAATAGACAGACCTATATATAAAGACAGAGAGTGGTTATGGTACATGGAATTGTTATTTTTTTGTTTTTAGTACTGACCATAAATAGATGTGAATAAACGTAGAACTAAAGGCAAAACTTTTGTGTTTTTTATTAATTTGGATAAGGGAGGGCTCTTACCCTTGGCAGCTTTTTTTTTGCAATCTATGTTCCAATGGTGAGGCTTCCTTTCGCTTCCTGTCCCAAAGCTAAAACAGGCAGTGAGAAGAAATCCCTCCAAAATGAGGGAATCCCTGGTTTTCAACAGAACCAGTGTCTCTTTTGGAAGATTTCCCCTATTATATTCCTGTTCTGGTGACAACACAAAATTTGGCATTTTCTTTCAAGCTCACTCATGGTTATAAAGGTAAACGAGATAAATGGAGAGGGTGAATCTTCCTAAGGGGGGAACAGACAGCAAAAAAAAAAAAAACCCTCTCTACCCCATCCAAAACTTAAAAAACATGACTTTAGTTTAGCCTGTAGACCCTTATGGACCTATAGTTGCCAGCTATGGTCTTATTATTTTTATGGATTATAACCAGATAATGACTAGGGACTACCGTATTGTGTCACTTGCTAAAGCAACCAATTAGGCAGGAAATGGGTGACATGGCTAACATTACAGTTACTCTGGTGGTGAAGGGTTGTTATGCTTGGCCCCTTCATTAGTGTTTGGCTCTCCACATACTGAGAGCGGCTCTGCGGCACAGAGTACCTGTTGACCCAGCCTGAGGTCACGGGAGAGAGAGATATGGCGGGGTCCTGAGAGAGAGAGAACAAGCAATGAGTTGTGGAAGAAGTCTATTTCCTGTATCCAGTAGTAACATTGGGACCAGTCACTGGGAGTGAGGTGACAGGAGTGCTGAGTTAGTGGAAACCAGTACATGCTCCGTGCTACCAGCTCAGAAATTCTGTAACACCTGGGGAGCAAGTGTAAAAGTATGGCCTCAGATTACAAGGAGATAACTGTGCAAGTTGCTGCTTGCTTTTAAAGTCTGAAGACCTGCCTTAATGTTGATTTTCACATGACTGCAGCTCCTGCTAGTGATTCAGGCATTAGCAAGTGCAATTCCCCAGTGTTACCACTAAGGCAGCCCATAGACAATGCAAATTTCTTTCCTGCAACCGTTTGTTGCAGGAAAGAAATTTGCACGATTCCTCCATCGACACAGACAGTGTTGACAGGGGAATCCCTCCTGCCAAGCAATTGTCTTCTCCCAGCAGGGGAAGAAGATAGTGATTATCACTAGTGCTTATAGCAGCTGCTTGCAATAATTGGAAGTGATTCCGGCAGGCTAGTTGTACCCAAGCTGATTGATCAACTTGATATGTTCAGCCTTCCCATTATTAGTTCGAATCTTGGCTAGTTCTTACTGAACCGGCCGAGATTCAAACCGTATGGCCTGTATGGCCGGTGCAGGCAGTGTGATCTATTTTTGTAAAAGGCAGTTCTGGTCTCTGTAGTGGCTCCTATTGGCAGAAACCAGAGCTGTCAGTCTCCAATCTGTCTCCTTCCTAGCAGTGTTGTTGGACAGGAAGGGGGAAGGTTGGGAGTTCTATAAATAATTGGTTACAAGCAGTTTTAATCCATGGTAGCATTGGGGTTGAAAAACGACCAGAGGTTTATTTCAACATTTGAACATTGTCCTAGAGGCCTACAACACTTATGTGGTTTGTTGAGGTTTTACTACAATGATTCTTACAAACAGAAGTTAGCAATACACCCTCAGATGAAGTGGGGATCTACTGTTAGTGAATTGGCCTATAGTTGAATCTGATGATTCCTCAGAGGTTACAGCCTATCTTCCCCCTAGGCCTTCTGCATCTGGTTCTTCCTCTGCCTTCCTGTAAGAGGTTTGTTTCTGCTTTAATGAGTCACAATGAAAATTCCTTCAAACCTCTAAGTTTGTGCTCTTTTTTGGTGGGTTGGTTGCATCCTGCTATTAATTGTTCAGTTAATTATTTGAAGTCTGTTGGTGATATGCCTGAGGTGGTATATACTAAACTACAGTGGGAAATTGGTAAAGGGAGGATTGCAGGACTTTTCTTCTTCATAATATGTATCCACCCCCTCTGGGAGTGGTTCCTAAGAAAGAACCTAGTACATCGCCTTTAATTTTCCAAAGAAATATAAAACATTTATTAGTCTGTATCTCATACCACTACCTTCGAAGAGACTGTAACAGTTATTTGCTCTTTTGGTCCTATGACTTTACTTGTAAAGACTGATATCATGTCAGCGCTCTGTCTTTTGCCTATTTGGCTGGGCGCATTTAATTCTTTAGGCTTCCAGTTCGAGAGTGATTTACACTTTGATGTCTCCCTATGGTATGTTCTGTTTTCTGACTTTACTTACAATGTTTTTCTACCTTCTTAGAGTGGTTAGTGAAGCATGAACGCCTGAGGGACCACCTTACACTAGCTACTTAGATGATTTTCTGTTTGTGGGCTCCAGAGATACTGATATTTGTGGTTCTCTTTTGTCTGTTTTTCAGCACTTCTTCATAGAGTTCATTGGGGTCCCTTTGGTAGCTGAAAAGACAGGGTTACCATGTATATCCCTGGAGTTTCTGGGGATTACAATCAATACAATCAGAATGGAATTCAGGTTACCCAAAGAAAAAAATCAAGACTCAAATCCTTGTTAAACCTTTTACTAAGCTGCAAAAAAAGCAATAGTGTAGTGGATCCAATTTGTGTTGAATCAATTATCTTTTGCATACCACATTATACCAGTAGGAAAGTTTTTCTTTCCAGCTTTTGTGATTGCAGGAAAAAGTCACTTTCATGCATGGAAGACTTAGCAATAGGGATGAGCCAGTAATTTGTTCAGAACATAAGGATGGATTGAACTTTGTCTGTTTGGGCATTCAGAGAAAAGCCTGGAATTTTGCCACCAGATTCCAATAAGCTCCCCGCCCGCAGACCCCCACAACCACTGGCAAGGTGCTTTGCCAGGTGAGGTCTTTCCTGGAGGCCTCACACACACCCCCTTTTTTGTTTTGGTAAGGTACCCCCTTAAAATCCATACCAAGCTCAAAAAGTCTGGTATGGGTTTTGGTATGGATCCTACAAATTTGTTTTCAATATTGCTGTAGGATGTATTACAGAAAAAAATTAAATTTAAAAAAAATGATACCGGTAACATTTCTGGCAAATGACATTCATTGCCAGCTTCTTAAAAAAAAAAAAAAAAAAAAAAAAAAAGAAAACAGCACAAAACACCTCCATATGTCCTCCAAAATACATAACAGACCCTTGGAGGAGTCTGTGTGCTTTTTTTAAATCTTTTTTTGAGCAAAGAAGGCATTCAATTTCAGAACTTTTTCCACCTTTATTGTGACCTATAAACTGTACAACTAACATAATATGGTTGCATAAGTGTGCATACCCTTAACCACTTAAGCCCCGGAAGATTTTACCCCCTTCCTGACCAGGGCCTATTTTGCGATTCGGCACTGCGTTGCTTTAACGGACAATTGCGCGGTCGTGCGACGCTGTACCTAACCGAATTTGACGTCATTTTTTTCCCACAAACAGAGCTTTCTTTTGGTGGTATTTGATCATGCGCTATAAACAAAAAAATAGCGTCAATTTTGCAAAAATAACAATATTTTTCACATTTTTTTATATGAAATTCCCCCAAAAAAAATGTAAAATTCAAAATTTTTTAACATTTTAGGCCAATTTTTTTTATGCTACATATGTTTGGTAAAAAAAAAATTGCAAAAAGCGTATTTTGATTGGTTTGCGCAAAAGATATTGCATTTACTAAGGGAAAGATTTTTGTCATTTTTGTTGTTTTTTTATGGTGAGTAATGGCGGCGATCTGCGATTTTTTTATTTGCGGGACTGCGACATTGCGGCGGACAGATCGGACCCTTGACTGACATTTTTGACACTTTTGGGGTTACCAGTGACATTTCTACAGTAATCAGTGCTATACATATGCACTGTTACTGTAAAAATGACACTGGGAGGGAAGGGGTTAACTTTATTGGAGAGGGAGGGGTTAAGTGTGTCCCTAGGGGCGTGTTTCTAACGGACAATCGCGAGTGCCCAGCGAACATCGGGTCCGCCAGGCACACGCACGGGGGGGGGTCCATGAGCGAGCGGGAGCGCGCCTCCGGTGGCGCACGCTCGCTACCCAGAGCCTCACAGGCTAGCGACGTAGACCTACGTTGCTTTGCCTGTGAGGGGCTGACTGCCGACGTAGATCTACGTTAGGCGGTCGGCAAGTGGTTAAACCAATACTTTGTTGTACCGCCTTTTGATTTTATTACAGCACTAAGTCTTTTTGGGTATGAGTCTATCAGCATGGCACATCTTGACTTGGCAATATTTGCCCACTCTTCTTTGCAAAAACACTCCAAATCTGTCAGCTTGTGAGGGCATCTCCTGTGCACAGCCCTCTTTAGATCACCCCACAGGTTTTCAATTGGATTCAGGTCTGGGCTCTGGTTGGGCCATTCCAAAACTTTATTCATCTATTGCTGAAGCCATTCCTTTGTTGATTTGGATGTATGCTTTGGGTCGTTATCATCCTGAAAGATGAAGTTCCTCAATATTCAGCTTTCTAGCAAAAGCCTGAAGGTTTTGTGCCAATATTGACTGGTATTTGGAACTGTTCATAATTCCCTCTACCTTGACTAAGGCCCCTGTTCCAGCTGAAGAAAAACAGCCCAAACCATGATGCTGCCACCACCATGCTTCACTGTGTGTATGGTGTTCTTTTGGTGATGTGCAGTGTTGTTTTTGCGCTAAACATATCTTTTGGAATTATGGCCAAAAAGTTTAACCTTGGTTTCATCAAACCATAACACATTTTCTCCCATGCTTTTGGGAGATTTCTGATGTGTTTTTGCAAAATTTGCCACTCTACCCCATAGCCCAGACATATGAAGAATACCGGAGATTGCTGTCACATGTACCACACAGCCAGCACTTGCCAGATATTCTTGCAGCTCCTTTAATGTTGCTGTAGGCCTCTTGGTAGCCTCCCTGACCAGTTTTCTTCTAGTCTTTTCATCAATTTTGGAGAGACGTCTAGTTCTTGGCAATGTCACTGTTGTGCCATATTTTCTCCACTTGATGATGACTGTCTTCACTGTGTACCATGGTATATCTAATGCCTTGGAAATTCTTTTGTACCCTTCTCCTGAATTATATCTTTTAACAGTGAGATTCCTCTGATGCTTTGGAAGCTCCTGTGGACCATGGCTTTTGCTGTAGGATGCGACTAAGAAAATGTCAAGAAGGACCTACAAGAACAGCTTAACTTTTTTGGGGTTAATCAGAGGCACTTTAAAAGATGGCAAGTGTGTACTGACTCCTATTTAATATGAGTTTGAATGTGACTGTCTAATTCTGAACACAGCTACATCCCCAGTTATAAAATGGTGTGCACACTTATGCAACTATATTATTTTAGTTTTTTATTTTTACTTCCCTCCACCTAATAGATTTCAGTTTGTTGTTCAACTGAGTTGTACAGTTGTACATCTGTCTCATTTTTCTACATCACAGAAACCTGACATTTTAACAAGGGTGTGTAGACTTTTTATATCCACTGTATATACTGTATCTGGAAATTGATCAATCATGATAAACTGACTGACTATCTCATTTCTTGAGGCCCGAAAAAAGGCCAGGACCTTACAAATATCCCCCTAATTAGCAATTTTTGGAAAATAGTCCAAGGTATTTAGTAAGAGGCATGGAAAGTTTTTTGAAGTTGTATTTTTTGTCAAAATATTTTGGAAAATAAAGAAATGAAAAAAAAAAGTGTTTTCTTACAATTTTTTTTACATACTGTCACCAGTGCAGTATAGTGTCATCATATCTGGTGCAGCGGTGATCAGGGACACTGACTGGTGACAGTATGTAAAATAAATTCTATTTTATTTTCTTTTTTTAGTTTTTTTTTTTAACACACTGTGACCAGAGTAATACAGCATTACCATAGTAACATTGTACTACTCTGGGGAAGCAATCAGGATTTATTTATTTTTTACACATCATGATTGCTTATACTGATGTAGCCTGGTCGCAGGGCTTGTATTGTTCAAACTGTTGTTTGTTATTAAAGTTCTGCAAAGACAGTGACTTTGAATTATGGGAGATGTAGTTCCGGGAGGAGCCAGGACCATATACTGCTATGTAAGGAGACTCTTCTCCCAGGGAGCAATGTGATTTGCGGAGCCTGCTGGGAGTGTCTTTATAAAGGGGGGCGGGATCTAATTTTGCTCTGTTGCCTCGAGGACAGCGCGCTGTAAAGAAGCGGAAGAGCTGCTGCGGTTCGCAGAGAAGCAGGCCGTAGGCCTAGAGGCAGACATCGGAGCTGAGGCGGGCGGTGTGCATGCGCGGAGGAGACTCGGTAGTGTGACCGATCGGAAGGTCGTCTGACAGGCCGAGGGAGTCGCTGAGCAGAGCGGGGCCTGGTTGCAGCAGAGAGCAGAGTTCCCAGATGGGTGAGAGGTATGCAGTACCTGCATCTACATCAATCACACCTAGACTGACTCAGGGCTGGACTGCTAAACTGTTTGAATAAGAAGGCCATACTGAAATACCACTGGACACTGCAGTTACTTATAGTGCGTGGTGGGTGAATTAGGCCTTAAGCCCTCTGTCCAGTCCTAGGCTGTTAGCCTGTTAAGAAGCATCCAGATCGGTTTTACATTCATCTCTGTGGATTACAAGTATTGGCTACTTTGGGGATCACAGTTCATCATCACCTTTATTTGGATTACAATTACTTTCCCTGGATTGATTGGGGATTCCTTGCCGGTGAAGACTAGTGAGGCCTCACTCTCCAGGAGACTCTTGAAGTTCAGTATAAAGGGGGCCCCCGTTAGTACTGAGAGTGCACTTTGATAACTGAGCTAGTATCTTTATACTGTTTGTTCTATGATATTCACTAAGTGTAGTCAATCTTAATTTGCGGTCACTCTCTATATAAACTAAAATATTCCATGTGTTCTTATTGTTGCTGAACGCAGTCCTCTAGCATATACTGTATATGTGTGGTCTTTGTTCCAGATCCTGAGTGCTGAACTCTATTTAAATCCTTGGTTGGGAACTCAGGATCTACCTCATTGGCAACCTTTGCATTATCTCTGATTCTGTTTGTATACTCTTGTTTTATTTCAAATCTAAAAGCAGTAAATTTGTTTTTTCACTGCAGTACTTGTGGTCTTAATAATTTATCATGACAGAAAAAATAGTGTCAGTTGGGTCGGAGCAGGCTCAGGATGAAAGAAGTGAAGAGGATACACCTGCATTAAGCCACTCCCCTGGGAGCAGGGCTACACTAGTGAATTTCATTTTATAAGCAACCATTTTTACTGAATGAAATTGATTCATTCGGTGTGTATTGTTGGTACAAATGTGATTGGCCCTGTCTTTACCATGTGACCACTTTGACCAATCACAGCTAGCAACATAATTGTACAGAATGAATGGCATGAACGGAAACCATCCATTATTTACAATTGTCAAGTAATCTGCTGTGATTGGTCACAGTGATCACATTGTACCGGCAGTGGCTCGGTACAGTGATCAGACTTCGGCTGATGTCCACCTGGAACGTCAAAGGTCCTGCCCGGCCGTCATTTGACTATAGGCGGGATGGGAACTGCTTAAAGTTTGCCGAACCTTCCTTGAACTGAGCCCAGGGAAGTTCGGCTCATCACTACTTTTTATATAATGACAAATGTCTCTGGCAGGAAGAATTTATGTTAGATGGACGTTTCCAATTTTTTTACCAATTCTGCTGGTTCTGCCGGTTTTGGTACTTACTGGAATGGAACAAAGTTTAACTAGGAACATTTTCCTTTTAGAATTATTTCCTGTTGTTGTTGTTGTTGGACTCCAGGTCCCTCAATTCAGTAATAAACACATTTTGCTGCAGTCTGTCAGTCGCGGCATTATGTTTGCAGTAAACTGTGCCTGTCCTCTAAATTCCCTGCTATGATTAAGTTGCTTAGATTTTTTTTTCTTTACATTACAATATTTGGCTAAAAGCAAAATATCTGCAGGGTAAAAAAAAAAAAAAAAAGATTGCTGATGCTTTGTCTCGAAAGAAGTATGCTGCCACTGTGTATTCCTCTTACTTTATAGTGAAGCACTTTATGAAGGGTCTTAAAAGCAATACTTCTGTCCTGATAAAAGGTCTCCAGTTTATTTCTCAATGTTGTGTTTCCTTAGCAGGATCATCAATATTGTTTTTCTCTAAATCTGAAGCCTTTTCATTGGGTTTTCACTGGTTTCCTTGCATTGTCACTAGGCAGACAGGCTTCACCTGCCCTGTGTATTTATTCCCTCAGTTTTTTTTTTCAAGAAACTTTATTGAAACAAATTTGCGATACATGGATAATGCAGGTAAATCAATGAACACCGCATTTTACATTTTATGGGAGTCAGAAGCCGAGCGAGAGTAGAGGCTCGAGACTGACCAAAAAATAGAGACATGGTATAGTACATATGGTAAAACATTCAAACATACTAGAACCCTAGTTGGATGGATCTATGCCATATGTCCGCTCTTTAACCAAATTAGGGGAATTAAATTTAAGAGAGGGGGTAGAAACAAAAAGGATAAGGGGGGGGGGGGGCAGGTGAGGGATAAGTTCAAACCTACAGCAAACTGGGCCCTAACCAGGGATAGTGTAAGAAAATGTATCAACTTGCAGATTAGTGGTTTCGTCCTTGGGTAGCGAATCAAGAAAGTCCTGCCATGTACGTGAAAAACGATCAGCAGAAGATTTAAGATGAAAGTCCGTGGTAAGCTGGTCTTTGGTCATATGGCTTAAAAGTTCACGATGCACCTGTGATACGGATGGGCCTACTGTTGATATCCAGTTTGCAAGTATGACTCTGCGAGCTATCAATAAACATGTGAGAATTCATATACGAGGGTGCGGAAGCTGGCGGCTGATCCATATCTGGAGTTGTTTGTCCCAGTGTCCAAATATGAGTAAGAGGGGATCTTTTGGTAGTTGAAGGAGAGTGATCCGGTTAATGAATGAGAGTACTTGGTCCCAAAATTTGGATATGAAGGAGCACGACCAGAACCTATGGTGCAGGCTTGGTCTATGGGATTTACAGTGGGTACAAAGACTTATAGAAGGATCGTCCTTATTGGAGGCGAAGGGAATATAAGCCCTATGAAGAATTTTCAATTGTGTTTCCCTCCAGGTCTCATTGGGAGTCAATCGTAGTGTCCTGTTGTACCCCAGAAACAGCTTTGTCACAATGTCCTTGATAGGAAAGTTCTTTGCCCAGTTAGCTGCCGAGGAGCTGGCATGGTGGGAAGAGGTGAGCCTTTGAAAAGGTTTGTAGATATCGGAGATACTGTATTTCCCTGTAGTTAATAAAGGGTCTAGTAAAGGGTCGAGGAAACTGTTAGTTGAGTCTTTACAAGACGAGCGAAGAAAACTATGGCATTGCAACCTGGAGAAAGTGTAAGTGACCGGAAGATGGTAGGTCTCCAGGGTATCTTGGACTGACTTTGGCTGGCCAGAGACGGGGTCACAAAGATCCGAAAAGTTCATCAGGCTCCTCTGTTGCCAGGTAGCAAATGAGTGTGAGTGTAGTCTCGGGAGGAAAGCAGGGTTATCCTTAATAGGTATGTATTTAGATATAGAGAGGGGGAGTTTTAAACGTTTCCTGGTCTCTCTCCAGGCAATCACCGTGTCCCTCAGTAGTATGCTGTGCTGGAGCCTTGGGGGCATACTTTTCCATTTGGCGTGTAATAATGCCGCCGGTGAGAAGGGAGCAGACATTTGTGTCTCCAGAGCATAATTAGAATAATGAGAGTTCTTGGAGAGCCAATCTAGAGATATCCTAAGAAGGCAGGAAAGGTTATACAGCCTAATGTCAGGAAGACTAATACCCCCTTTGCTCCTGGGAAAACAGAGTTTGCCAAAAGAAATGTGCGGTCGTTTACCATGCCAAATAAACCTGGAAATGGCACTGTTGATTCATTTAGTGTCTTTGTGCTTAATCAGCAAAGGGATTGTTTGCAAGGGATATAGGAGCCGAGCAAAACTGACCATTTTTACTAAATGACATCTCCCCAAGAGCGAAAGAGGCAGATCCATCCAACTATCCAATTCCTGAAAGAGCTTCTGGAAGAGTGGGGGGTAGTTCAAGGTATAAATGGATGATGGGATTTTGCCTATCTTGATACCTAAATAGGTGATGTGGGAGGAGGCCAAAGTGAAGGGAGAGGATGAGGCCCAGGTGGGTCTGGGTCTGACACCCAGGGGGAGAATTTCCCTTTTTGCGTAGTTGATCCGAAGACCAGAGCAGAGTTTGAATCTATCAAATATAGATATAATGGTATGCATGTCCGAAGAGGGGTTTCAGGTAAAGATTAAAACATTATCCGCAAAAAGTGAGATACGGAGTTTACGAGGACCGATGGAGTTCACGAGGACCGATGGAGGATACCATGGAGTGGCGCGTTCTCCAAAAGGTACCTGGATAAAGGTTCCAGGGCCAAATTGAAGAGCAGCGGGGACAGGGGGCAGCCCTGCCTCGTACCCTTGAATAGGCGGAACTCGTCGGTGAGAGACCCGGCCACTCAGAGCCTGGCCGCAGGAGAAGCATACATAGCTTTGACAATGTGCGTAAAGGGCCCCGAGAAGCCGAAGGCATGCTAGTACCATGGATAGCCAGTCGAAGTTCACATTGTCAAAGGCTTTCTCCGTGTCCGGGGTAATGATTGCCAGATCTTCCTCCGAGGACACCCTAGCTTGGTCCAGGGCCAGAAGGACCTTGCGAAGATTCGAGGCAGCCGATCTGCCCTTGGTAAATCCGGATTGCGCCGGGTGTATCAAGGAAGGCATAATCAGGGCAAGCCTGAACGCTACTATTTTGGAGAGGATTTTAACATCTAAATTTAAAAGGGAAATCGGTCTATATGAACCGGGTTCGAATGGGTCTTTCCCTTTCTTAGCTAGAAGTTTAATTATGGCCTGATTACCTCTAGGGGGATAGGAGCCTCCAGACCAGATGGCCGAGTAGACCTCGAGCAGGGTCGGTCCGATTATCTCCAGAGCATTTTTATAAAATTCTCCTGTAAGGCCATCTGGACCGGGAGCTTTGTTTGGAGCGAGACGTTTTATGGTAGCTTGAATTTCAGGGAGGGTCACTGAAGCATTCAATGTTTCCAATTGAGCTGGTGATAGTTTGGGGAGGACTACACTGTCAAGAAAGAAATGGGCCTGGTTGGTGTCAAAGGGGTCAGGGGAATACAGGGAAGCATAGAACTCGCGCATAATCGACTTCACTCCCGGGGGAGTGGACTCCACCATGCCCGAAGAGTTCCTGAGGGAAGCTATATGTGTGGGTTTGTAGGGGGCCCCGCACAACCTCGCCAATAATTTACCCGCCTTGTTCCCAAATTTGTGTAGTGTGGCTGAGAAATGTGCCCGCTTAATAGATTCAAGCTTGTCGGCCCAAGTGTCAAAGGCTTGTTTTGCAAGAGCCCACTCTTGCCTATTTACGGGGGAGTCTGCGGACAGCAATGTGCGTTGGGCGAAGCAAAGACGTTCACTGGCTCGGAGATAGCATTTGGAAGCATTTTTCCTATAGGCTGAGGCGTCGGATATGATTTTTCTGCGTAGGAAGGCTTTACCAGCCTCCCAAACAGGTTGGGCTGGGAGGCATGGGATATATTGGCTGCAGAATACTCGGCCCATGCCCGAGCTAAATAGGCCTGGAAGTCTGAGTTATTGTGCAGGTACCCTGGGAATCTCCACAGATGGGAGTCTACTTGTTTATCAGGGGGGTCCAGTATTAAGGAGATAGGGCATGGCCAGAGATATCGATGTCGTGAAGTAATCTATTCTCGTGAACACGTTATGTGGGTGGGAGTAAAAAGTGTATTCCCTGTCAGCGGGGTGGTGAAGACACCAGACGTCCATGAGGGTTGAGGGAGTCTACTACATTAGCTAAAGGGCTTAGGACAGGGGTGTGGGTTTGAGTAGCCTTAGATCTTGTCAGGGATTTATCTAATAATGGGTTCATGAGCGAATTAAAGTCACCGCCGATTAGGTGGGGAACGTGTGGAAATTTGAGTAGGTGGGTCGATAGTTCCCTATAGAAAGACTGATCAGGATCAGCGTTGGGGGCATATACATTAGTCAGCAGCAATTCTCTATTATTCAGCTTCAAATGTTCCAAAACATAGCGACTGCTGTCGTCTGAGGAGAGGGACAATATTTTGCACGACAGACCCTTATGAATCAGGATCAGGACTCCAGCTTTGCGTCCCACCGCCGCCGATCCAACAACCGTGCCCACCCACAATTTTTTCATACGTGAGAAGTCGGCTAAGGGCAGATGGGATTCCTGAATTAGGGCAATGTCTGCTTTAAGCCTTTTAAGGTGCCTCAGAACCTTCATCCGTTTAATGGGGGACCGCAGACCCCTGACATTCCACGAAAGTATCTTCATGGAGGGTCAGGAGGGCTGGGGCATGATGCAGATAAAGACAGCATAACATAGTCAAGGACGGCAGGGATGTGAAATGTTGAATGCATAGGTGCTGTAGGTAAAATCGGAAACATATCAGGTTGTGGGACCAAAAATGGGCGGATTCCAACCGTGGAATCAATAAGGACGGTGAGGGGGCAGTAACCCAGAGCAGAAAAAAATAAAACCAAGAAAGAAAACGTATGGAAGAAACTGGAAAAAACATCGTGGACCTCACTTTTTTCCGGATGCTGTAACTGTGAGAGGCGGCATAGCCCTTGGCACAGACGCATGCTGGCCTGAATATACAGCTGCCCAAATCGCCACGGGGGGAAGCGGGGCTTGTACCAAAGGCCCACGACAAGGTTGCCTGAGACCTCCACAGTGCCAGCATGTTCACTTATAGAAACATGAAAAATCAAAAACATGGAGGGGTAATACTTCACGTGTCTTCGTAGCACCCTAGGAAGAGGAAAGTCAATTGTCCAGCGGCATAGGCTTGTCAGCGATGAGGATGAGAACGCATGCCGCTAACCTCCTTAGAATATTTCTGTCGTTTAGGAGACTCTTTACGTGGGCTCCTTGGGACCAGAGGGCGCGGGACCGGTGAGGGCTTGGAGGCCAGGGAGCCAAGTCCATCCGCATGGAGAGAGCGCACAAAAGACTCCGCTTCCGATGGATCCTGGAAAGACAGTTGTTCGCCTGATGGTGCCCTCAGTCGAAGGGTTGCTGGGTATGCCAACGTAAATTTGATCTGAGCTTGATGCAGCTTGGAGCATACAGTCTGGAAAGCTTTTCTCTTCCTAGCCACTTCGACTGAGTAGTCGGCAAAGATCAGAATCTTTGTACCATCGATCTAAAATGATTTAGCCTGTCTGAATTTTTGGAGGATCGCCGATTTATTGGCGTAGTTCAGGTACTTAGCTATAATCGGGCGCGGAGTAGACCGCTCGGATGAATGGATCCCCATGCGGTGAGCCCGTTCAACTACACAGATGCCTTGTATGCCCAGGGCCTCTGGAATTTTTTTGGCGCACAGGTCGGGAATGGCGGATGGTGGCATGGATTCTGGTATCCCTATAAATCGGAGGTTACTTCTGCGAGCTCTATTCTCAAGGTCCTTCAATTTTTGCAATATAGATTGATTTGTTTTGTCCTGCGTTTGTTCAAAGCTGTGTGAACTGTATATCTCCTCTTCCACACTGGCTACCCAATTCTCCACCTCTTGCAGCCTGTGGGAATGCTCTGCAAGCTGTTTTTTTATGTCCTGCATTCCTGCTGCAACCACGGTCTGTATTGCTGCAGTTATAGTGGGGGATAGGAGAGCTACAACTGCATGTGCAATGCGATCTGATTGAGGGTCCCCTAGGGAAAGCACAGTAGAAGCCGGAGGATCTGCAGTGTCCATTTGAGAGGCATCCGCCTCTCCAGCAGTGAGGGCCGAGACCGGGGCCTCGATTTGCGGCGGAGCACGCGGGCCGCCTTTCTCCAAAAATGTATCCATGGGCAGATTAGTGTGAGCCGGGGGGTCGCCCGGAGGTAAGTGTTGAAGGCTGCTGGCCCGGAGGAGGCAATTGGGGGGTTTTGTATGCAGGTTTGTCGTCCTACCGCGGGAGCCGAGGAGAGATGCGGCTACAGCATTCGGCGCCGGAAACCGGAAGTTCCCTCAGTTTTTAGTTCTCTGAACTGAAAATATATTACTTGTTTTCTTTTCTTTAGGTTTGCGCAAGATTGCTTAGCTAATAGGGCACTCTTGTATTCTGGACCCAACTGTGAGTCCAGCAAACATTTTATTCTGAATACAGTATCTCTGTTTACGGGTGAATAAAGTGGAGCTAAACTCTCTCAATTAACATTAACTATTTTTTATTCCTATGCTGCTAGCGTTAGTAAATAGATAGGAAGTCATATTATATTTACTTGTTTTAAACTTTTTTCTTAGATTTCTTCAGTTGTTTCCTGGTTTCTGGTCTAGGCCACAATCATGTCATATATCCCAGAAGTCTTCATGGGAATTTTTATTTCTTTCATCTGGACGAGGGGGAAGAGGGGCTTTCTCAGCTAAGCACACCCTCCTGCCTGCATGCGTGGACTAAGGGAAGATGGATTTTATTAACCACTTACCGACCGCCTGCCATTGATTTACGTCAATCCTTTGACACTAAATACCGGGGTTATGGCAGCAGATAGCTGCCATAACCTCTGTATTTTTTTCAACGGCGGGCGATCGGCTTTCAGGTAAGGGTGGTCCCAGTGGCGGATTGGCCGCAGGATCAACCTTACAGTGCGGCGGAAGAGGTGCCCCCCCCACCGCATCCCGGTCCTTTTCCCCGCTTACCGGACCCGCCGGCAACGGGGAAAACGATCTGGTCCCGGATCCTCTTAGACAGGAAGTCAAGTGAGGGGTGAGGGCAAGATGGCCCTCACTCGACTCTATGGTCTTGGAGGACCTGAGCAACGTCAAATGTTGTTGCCTAGCAATCGGCTTAAAGAGCTCATTTTTTTTTTTAACCATTTTTTTTTTCTTTTTTAGCATACTTGTGAGGTCTGAGGTTTTTTGGACCCCATATCTCACAATAAAGAGGTCCTGTCATGCTGTTTCTATTACAAGGATTGTATAAAAATTATCAAATTTTTTTTTTAAATGTGTAAAAATAATAAATAAAATAAATACGAAAAAAAAAAATGAAAGCGCCCTGTCCCCATTTGCTTGCACGCAGAAGCGAATGCATGCAGAAGCCCAGCCCACATATGTAAACGGTGTTCAAACAAAAATGTGAGGTACCACCGCGATTGTTAGAGCGAGTGCAATAATTTGAGATCTCCTCTGCAACTCTAAGCTGGTAACCTGTAGAAATTTTTAAATTGTCGCCTATGGGATTTTTAAGCACCAAAGTTTGTCGCCATTCCGCGAGAGTGTGCAATTTTGAAGCATGACATGTTGGGTATCTATTTACTCGGCGTAACATTATCTTTCACATTATGGAAAAAAATTGGGCTAACTTTACTGTTTTCGTATTTTTTTATTCAAAATAGTGAATTATTTCTCAAAAAATCGCGTTTGGAAGACTGCTGCGCAAATACGGTGTGATAAAAAATATTGCAATGATCTAAATTTTATTCTCTAGGGTCTCTGCTAAGAAAAATATATATGTAATATTTGGGGGTTCTAAGTAGTTTTCTAGCAAAAAAAAAATGATTTTAGCTTGTAAACACCAAGTGTCAAAAATAGGCTTGGTCTTAAAGAGGTTAAGTAAATGCTACATAAATCATCTGCCCGTACTCAAAATGGCTGCAGCTAAAAATGCTAGGGGGGTGTTTTTCAAAGTGATTAAAATGAATTAAAATAAAGCATGGAGACATAGATGGATGCGTGAGTATGTGTAGAATATAAAAAAAAATAATTAAATAGCATATTCATAGTTACATAGTTACATAGTAGGTGAGGTTGAATAAAGACAATAGTCCATCCAGTTCAACCTGTGTAGGTGTGTGTGGCTGTACTCATCTCACATACCCCTGAATGTTCTGATCCTTGAGATGTAAGTCTAAGAGTCTTTTGAAAGCCACCATACTACCCGCAGAAACCACCTCTTGTGGTAGAGAATTCCACAATCTTGTAGCCCTAACAGTAAAGAACCCCCCACGTTGCCTGAGGTTAAAACGCTTCTCCTCTAATCGCATTGTATGCCCTCGAGTCCTCATGCAATCCCTTCGAATGAACAGCTTTTTTTCTAAGCTGGGATCCCCATTAAGATATTTATAAATTGCTATCATGTCCCCCCTCAGACGTCTCTTCTCCAGGGAGAATAAATCAAGCGATTGTAGACGCTCTTCATAGTCAAGGTCCTCCAATCCCCTAATTAGTTTAGTTGCCCTTCTCTGGACTCTCTCCAGCTCCAACACATCCCTCCTGAGGACTGGCGACCAGAACTGGACAGAATACTCCAGATGCGGTCGGACCAGAGTTTTATAAAGTGGAAGGATTATAGTCTTATCTCTGGAATACATCCCTTTCTTTATGCATGCTAATATTCTGCTGGCTTTGGCAGCTGCCACTTGACATTGCATGCTATTGCCTAATCTATCATCAACCAAGACTCCCAGATCCTTCTCCATTTTTGATTCCCCCAAGGGTTCCCCTCCTAACGTGTATTGTGTTTTTATGTTTTTAGTCCCCAAGTGCAAAACCTTACACTTCTCCACGTTAAACCTCATTTGCCATGTCGTTGCCCACTCTGTAATTTTGTCCAGGTCATTCTGTAGGATATCTGTTTCATGCTGTGCAGTTATTGCCCTGGCCAATTTTGTGTCATCTGCAAAAACTGATAACGCACTACTGATCCCGTCCTCAATGCTGTTTATGAATAAATTGAACAAGGTTGGTCCCAGTTTATTCAGTTAATGGTAAGTAGAACAGTTGCGCTTTAACTTACATTTGACTTCTGCACTCTGTACTTAACTTACTCCTGACTTCTGCACTTTGTGGGTTACTTATTCTTGAGCATTGCACTTTGTATATTACTTACTCCTGACCTTTGCACCTCGTAAATCTCGCACTCCTGCCCTCTGTGAGTTACTCACTCCCAACTCCTGTGCTTTGTGTATAGTATACTTATGACCCCTGCAATCTGTGGGTTACTAACTCCTGACTCCTGCAATCTGTGCATTACCTACTCCTGACTCCTGCAATCTGTGCATTACCTTCTCTTGACCCCTACAATCTGTGCATTAACTACTGCTGATTCCTGTACTCTGGGCATTACCTACTCCTGACCCCTGCAGACTGTGTATTACCTACTTCCAACCCCTGCAATCTGTGCATTACCTACTTCTGACTCCTGCAATCTGTGCATTACCTACTCCTGACTCCTGCAATCTGTGCATTACCTACTCCTGACTCCTGCACTCTGGGCATTACCTACTACTGACCCCTGCAGACTGTGTATTACCTACTCCTGACCCCTGCAATCTGTGTATTACTTACTCCTGACCCCTGCAATCCGTGTATTACTTACTCCTAATCCCTGCAATCTGTACATTACCTACTCCTGACCCCTGAAATTTGTGGACTACTTACTCCTGACCCCTTCAATCTGTGGGTTACTTACTTTTGACCCCCTGCCGCTATAAACCGTACCTCTTCTCTGGCCCTGTCCCATCTGCATTAAAAGTGGGCATGGTCTGTACGGTGCCCCTGGGTTTCATTTTGAAGATCTGGTCACCTTACACTTGGAGCAAACCAAAGACTGTTGGCACAAACCCTAACTCTTCTGATCTGTAACACCTAGAAAATGGGATTGCACTTTCCCCCCTTTTCTGCATTTTGCCTTTACATTGAGATATAAATTAATACACTTTATATTGTGTCCCATGTCATATAATGAATAATAATGATACAAATGGAAACACACAGACAGAAAATAAAGAGGATCAATCTCACACATACATATATTTCAAATGACCTTCTGTTAATAGTGACATAACTTTGGCAAGGAGAAGTAAGTATTATTTAACCAAAGAACACTTTAGCTGTTGAATTCTAGGTACATTTAATGATAAAAACTTGTCTATAATAGGAAGGTCGTGTAACTGACAATAATAATGTAGTATGCAGAATATAAAAAAAAAATGCTTGCAACTTAGAGGAATGCAGAGCTAATTTAAAAGGGACATTCAACCTATACCATGCTGTTTCTGAAAAGGAAAAGTGCCAGAACTACAAATTTTAGCACATGTATACTGAATGTTATTTATCACAGGTCTTTATATAGCACCATCAGTTTACACAATGTTTTACATACTATTAATTCACATTGGCCCTTGCCCTCAACAACCTTAACTCACATACACTTACTTGGGCCAATGTGGACACGGGCTAATTAGCCTACCATGGAAGAAATTTGAGTACCTATAGAAAACCCATACCACCACAAGGAGAACATTAAAAAGTCAATGCAATTAGTGTCTGTAACAGATCCCAAATACTTGGACCAAGTATTTCTGTCTTAGGTCTCCAGACTCTCACGTGATGCAGTGACCTGGCCCCTCAATTCCCCCCCAAACATTAGCCTAAACTCAATAAAGGGTAAAACAAAAGACACTTTATTCACCAACTCACTTCCAATATATACAGTCTCATGAGTTTGATTTCATTATCATATGCAAATGTATTATATATACAGAACATAGTTAACATACCTTGGCCTTCTGGAAAGAGACAATAGGTGAATCAGACTGCATCATTATCTTAATTAATTTAACAAACAACAAGCCCAAAACATAAAGAAGGGAGTAGCGTTTGTGGTAAAAATTGATAATAATAGAGGTACCGACATCCCCAAGTATCAATTTGAATATTGGGAGTGAACCCAAAAAAGGAGGGGAGGGGATACGCTCCAGGTGTCAGAGCCTATCAACCCAGAGTAAAGTAGGAAGTAATTCCTCCAGGAGGGAGGAAGAGAAGAAAGAAGGAAGGAATGGGAAGAAGCAGAGGGCTGGTGCGATTTTTAAATGCTACCGTACCACTGTTTTATATATATATAGACACAATGCCATAAGATAAGAAATATCAGATTTATTAATACAAAAAATTAAAAACAGCATTCACATAACAAAAAATATATTTGGATAAATACAGAAGCATAGTGGATTCCTCAGTACTGTATACATCCGTTATTAAGAACCGGATATTCACCCGACACGTTTCGCAGTTACATCAAACCGCTTCTTCAAGGGTATATATTATGACAGTATTGTCCTGAGTTTCCTACACAACAGAAGGTAAAGTAAATAATCAGTATTAGGATAATACATCTGCATAGGGATCTGATGTCTCAATGTATGACCTAAAGCAAACCCACACCAAATCACCCAGATGGACAAGAGAAGCAGGGGCCCAGAATACGCCTCACCGACGGGTGTGGAAGTAGAAACACAAAACAGCAGATTTAGGTGTGGATAAATAGATAGATCAAACGATGTCCAGCTTTTCGTGTAAACATTGCGCTCAAAGCAGCCAAGACGCTGAGCCACCAAAGGAAGAATAGTTACTATATATATATAGACAAGCTCAGTAGGAATTTCTTAACAGAAGCAGGAAGAGGAGAAGCAACCCATACCTAATGCTGCAACAGAGCCTCGGAATAGGGGTTCGTATAGATGGTATGCGTTTTAAAATCACTCCTTTATTGTGCATTCGGTTTTGTATAACACAAAACACAAAAATAACTAGGTCTGTTTCTACAGTGCATTGCGAAAGCATTCGGCCCCCTTGAACTTTTCAACCTTTTGCCACATTTCAGGCTTCAAACATAAAGATATAATAATAACTGTAATTTTTTGTGAAGAATCAAAAACAAGTGGGACACAATCATGAGGTGGAATGAAATTTATTGGATATTTCAAACTTTTTTAACAAATAAAAAAAGTTGGGCGTGCAAAATTGTTTAGCCCCCTTAAGTTAATACTTTGTAGCGCCACCTTTTGCTGCGATTATAGCTGTAAGTCGCTTGGGGTATGTCTCTATAAGTTTTGCACATTGAGAGACTGAAATTTTTGCCCATTCCTCCTTGCAAAACAGCTCGAGCTCAGTGAGGTTGGATGGAGAGCGTTTGTGAACAGCAGTTTTCAGTTCTTTCCACAGATTCTCGATTGGATTCAGGTCTGGACTTTGACTTGGCCATTCTAACACCTGGATATGTTTATTTGTGAACCATTCCATTGTAGATTTTGCTTTATGTTTTGGATCATTGCCTTGTTGGAAGACAAATCTCCGTCCCAGCCTCAGGTCTTTTGCAGACTCCATCAGGTTTTCTTCCAGAATGGTCCTGTATTTGGCTCCATCCATCTTCCCATCAATTTTAACCATCTTCCTTGTCCCTGCTGAAGAAAAGCAGGCCCAAACCATGATGCTGCCACCACCATGTTTGACAGTGGGGATGGTGTGTTCAGGGTGATGAGCTGTGTTGCTTTTACGCCAAACATAACATTTTGCATTGTTGCAAAAAAGTTCAATTTTGGTTTCATCTGACCAGAGCACCTTCTTCCACATGTTTGGTGTGTCTCCCAGGTGGCTTGTGGCAAACTTTAAACAACACTTTTTATGGATATCTTTAAGAAATAGCTTTCTTCTTGCCACTCTTCCATAAAGGCCAGATTTGTGCAGTATACAACTGATTGTTGTCCTATGGACAGAGTCTCTCACCTCAGCTGTAGATCTCTGCAGTTCATCCAGAGTGATCATGGGCCTCTTCGCTGCATCTCTGATCAGTCTTCTCCTTGTATGAGCTGAAAGTTTAGATGGACGGCCAAGTCTTCGTTGATTTGCAGTGGTCTGATACTCCTTCCATTTCAATAGTATTGCTTGCACAGTGCTCCTTGGGATGTTTAAAGCTTGGGAAATCTTTTTGTATCCAAATCCAGCTTTAAACTTCTCCACAACAGTATCTCGGACCTGCCTGGTGTGTTCCTTGTTCTTCATGATGCTCTCTGCGCTTTAAACGGGCCTCTGAGACTATCACAGTGCAGGTGCATTTATACGGAGACTTGATTACACACAGGTGGATTCTATTTATCATCATTAGTCATTTAGGTCAACATTGGATCATTCAGAGATCCTCACTGAACTTCTGGAGAGAGTTTGCTACACTGAAAGTAAAGGGGTTGAATAATTTTGCACGCCCAATTTTTCAGTTTTTTATTTGTTAACAATGTTTGAAATATCCAATACATTTCGTTCCACTTCATGATTGTGCCCCACTTGTTGTTGATTCTTCACAAAAAATTACAGTTTTATATCTTTGTTTGAAGCCTGAAATGTGGCAAAAGGTCGAAAAGTTCAAGGGGGCCGAATACTTTTGCAATGCACTGTAAAAGGGAAGGAAGGGCCATTCCACAGACATCCCAGCGATATATCTTAGTATCACATAGTATCCCACCCTCCTGATAAAGAGTATTCCCTATGCCCAATACCTGAGACTCCGGAGAAACTGTTCGACGGAGGCCAATTTTCAAATCCAAGCTAATCAACTACAAACTCGCCTTCTGGCCAGAGGGTACTCGAGGACCCTGCTGAGGAAGGCTTACAATCGGGCCAAGTCACGCCCCAGAGTGGAATTGCTCTATAAAACAACTCCCAAAGCAAATGGTGATAGTGTAAGATTTATTACTAAATTTTCCTCACATGAGAACCAACTACATAACATCCTTAACCACTTGCCTACAGTGCACTTTCACCTTCTTCCTGCCCAGACCGATTTTCAGCTTTCAGCGCTCTCACACTTTGACTGAGAATTACTCAGTCATGCAACACTGTACCCATACAAAAATTGTGTCCTTTTTTTCACACAAATAGAGCTTTCTTTTGATGGTATTTGATCAATACTGGGTTTTTTATTTTTTGTGCTATAAATAAAAAAAGACTGAAAATATCGTGAAAAAAAAGCATTTTCTTTGTTTCTGTCATAAAATTTTGCAAATTAGTCATTTTTCTTCAAAAATTTTGGCCAAAATTTATACTGCTACTTATCTTTGGTAAAAATAACCCAAGTAAGTGTATATTATTTGGTCTTTGTGAAAGTTATAGAGTCCACAAGTTATGGTGCGAATCATTGAAAATTGATCACACTTGATCACACCTGATGTACTGAAGGCCTATCTCATTTCTTGAGACACTAAAAAGTCAGGAAAGTACAAATACCCCCCAAATGACCCCTTTTTGGAAAGTAGACATTCCAAGGTATTTAATAAGGGGCATGGTGAGTTTTTTGAAGTTGTAATTTTTTCCCACAATGCTTTGCAAAATGAAGATTTTTTTTTTTTTTTTTTACAAATTGCCGTATTAACAGGTTATTTCTCTCACACAGCACATGTATACTTGCAACTACACCCCAAAACACACTCTACTACTCCTCCTGAGTATGGCGATACCACATGTGTGAGACTTTTTCACAGCCTGGCCACATACAGAGGCCTAACATCCAAGTAGCCCCGTCCGGCATTCTAGGAGCACAAATTACAAATATAATTTCCTGACAACCTATCGCACTTTTGAAGGCCCTGGAGCACCAGGACAATGGAAACCCCCATAAAATGACCCCATTTTGGAAAGCAAACAGCCCAACGTATAATTTTTGAGGCATAATGAGTCTTTTGAATATGTCATTTTTTTCCACAAGTTTTTGGAAAATGTGGAAAGAAAATGAAAACACATTTTTTTTACACAAAGCTGTCCATTTATGCAATATTTCTAACACATAGCATGTACATAGCAAAAATTGCACCCCAAAATACATTCTGCTATTCCTCCTGAGTATGGCGATACCACATGTGTAACACTTTTTCACAGCCTGGCCACATACATAGGCCTAACATCCAAGTAGCGCTTTACACAAAGTTGTCCATTTATCCACTTTAAGACTGGGTCTATTTTTGACACTTGGTGTTTACAAGCTAAAATCATTTTTTTTGCTAGAAAACTACTTGGAACCCCCAAACATTATATATTTTTTTAGCAGAGACCCTAGAGAATAAAATGGAGATCGTTGCAATATTTTTTATCACACCATATTTGCGCAGCAGTCTTCCAAATGCGATTTTTTTGAAAAAAATTCACTTTTTTGAACTAAAAAATAAGAAAACAGTAAATTTAGCACAATTTTTTTCCATAATGTGAAAGATAATGTTATGCTGAGTAATTAGATACCCAACATGTCATGCTTCAAAATTGCGCATGCTCACAGAATGGCGCCAAACATTGGTACTTAAAAATCCCCATAGGCAACATTTTAAAAATTTCTGCAGGTTACTAGCTTAGAGTTACAGAGGAGGTCTAGGGCTTAAATTATTGCTCTCGCTCTAACGATCGCGGCGATACCTCACATGTATGGTTTGAACACCGTTTACATATGTGGGCGAGACTTGCGTATGCGTTTGCTTCTGCGTGCGAGCTAACCGGGACAGGGCGCTTTAATTTTTTTTTTCCTATTTATTTTATTTATTATTTTTTTATTTTTACACAGTTTAAAAAAAAAAATGTTTTGATCATTTTTATTCCTATTACAAGGAATGTAAACATCCCTTGTAATAGAAATAGGCACGACAGGTCCTCTTTATTGTAAGATCTGGGGTCAAAAAGACCTCACACCTCACAACTACACTAAAAAAGAAAAAAAAAAAAATTGTTGAAAGAGGAAAAAAAAAAAGAAAAAAAAAAAAAAGCGGCCCTTTAAACCGGTTGCTAGGCAACGTCTTTTGACGTAGCTCCGGTCCTCCAAGACCATAGAGTTGAGTGAGGGCCATCTTGCCCTCACTCGACTTCCTGTCTCTGAGGATCCGGGACCGGATAGTTTTCCCCGCTGCCGGCGGGTCCGGTAAGCTGGGAAAACGTCTGGGAGGGAGGGGGCACCTCTTCCCCTGCACCGTAAGGGTAATTCCGCGGTGAATCCGCCACTGGAACCACCCTTATCTGAAAGCCGACCGCCCGCCGTTTCAAAAAATACCGGGGTTATGGGGGCTATCTTCTGCCATAACCCCAGTATTTAGCTTTTATTGGCCGACGCATATAGTCGTTAGGCGGTCAGTAAGTGATTGCATGTATATGGCAAACAGGTGACGATGACTGATGGGGTGACAGGTGACGATGACTGATGGGGTGACAGGTGACAATGACTGATGGGGTGACAGGTGACGATGACTGATGGGGTGACAGGTGACGGTGACTGATGGGGTGACAGGTGATGATGATTGACGAGGTGACAGGTGACGATGATTGATGAGGTGACAAGTGACGATGATTGATGGGGTGACAGATGACAATCACTGACGGGGTGTCAAGTGACGATGATTGATAGGGTGACATATGACGATGACTGATGGGGTGACAGGTGACGATGATTGATGGGGTGACAGGTGACGGGCGATGGTCACTGATGGGTGACAGGTGATGGGCGATGGTGCACGGCGGTACTGATGGCAGTCTCTGGTGACCGGTGAACTTTAGGCTACGTTCACATGTGAGCGTAGCGATCGCGGGCAGAATCACTGCGATTCTGCCCGTGATCCAGAAATCATTGCAAATGGCGGGACGCCTGTGCGTTGCCCGTGATTTGCAATAGCACCCCAAATGCTGTGCGATGTTGCTGCGATTTCCGCCTGCCGAATTGAGGTAACATCACGCAAACAACGCATGACGCCCCAAAGAAACTCTTGTACCTTTTTTGGGCGTCATGCGATGTTTGCGCGATTCGGCAGGCGGAAATGGCGGCAACATCGCACAGCGTTTGGGGTGCTATTGCAAAAAACGGGCAACGCACAGGCGTCCCGCAATTTGCAATGATTTCCGGATCGCGGGCAGAATCGTGGTGATTCTGCCCGCGATCGCTGCGCTCACATGTGAACGTTATGGGTGTCAATTTCTGGGCACTGATGAGGTGACTGTTGGGTGACAGGTGACATTGGGGGGGGGGGGGGGCTGAGGACTGTGTGGAGACCTTTATTTGTGTGATTTTAGTGTGATTTTTACTTTTACAGGTGTACAGAGCAGTAACTCACTATTTCTAGCTCTGGTCTCCTCACACTGGAAACTGTATGAGGAGAGAAGAGCTAGTAACAGTGAGTTACTGCTCTTTGTTTACATTTTGTGATCGGCTGTGAATGGATTCACAGCCGATCACATAGTAAACAGTCACTGTCAGTGACTGTTTACTACTGCCGGTGACAGCTGTGTTCCTAAGGAACACAGTGCCACCGACATGACCGCGCTGCGCGCTCCCGATCGCGCATGCGCGGTCTTCTGCCGGCATCTACTGTTGTGATCGGCTATGTCATTGCAACATAGCCGATCACGTGGGAAACAGCCATGCCTATTGGCTGTTTCCCCCCTGCCGGTGACCGGCTGTGTCCCGGGGACACGCCGACACCGGCAGTGCACGGCGGCGCGCCCGCGATCGCGCGCCTGCCCTGCATTTCCTGCGGACGTCATATGACGTCCGCCCAGGATAATAGCCGCACCATCCCGCCGTCATATGACGGCGGGCGGGCGGTAAGTGGTTAAGAGACACTGGCCTATCCTGACCCAGGATCACACTCTGACCAAATACCTAAACCCACAACCAAATCTAGTCTTTAGAAAGGCTACCTCTTTGAGAGATCGCCTCACTAAAAGTCATTACACTACAAAGGAGGGCCAAAAAACTCAGAGGAAGGGTACATACCCCTGTGGCTCATGCAATAAATGCCCCTGGGTTCAGACTGGAGCAGGTATCCATCTACCCAATGGCAAGTGGCACAAATCTAAACAATTTGCTGACTGCAATACCCAAGGCCTAGTTTATCTCATGACATGCAAGTGCGGGGCGTTTTATGTCGGCAAAACTAAACGGAGTTTAAATCAACGGATAGGGGATCACACCTATTATTCCGAAGGGGGAACTATTCAAACCAGTGTCACTCAACACATAGGACTGCACCACAGGTATGATAACACAGTGGCCTCCTTTTTTGTTTTGGAGGTGGTACCCCCAGACCCCCGTCGGGGGGACTGGGACAAATGCATACTCCAAAAGGAGACTTACTGGATCGAACTCCTGGAAGCTACAAAACCCACTGGGATTAATGAAGTTTTGACTTATAAGCCTTTTTTGGGCTAAGGTCTTGCCTATATCTGTATATATACCTGATTCTAGATGTTCTTCTCCGAAACTAGGATAATCGAGTTATTCATACTATTTGTAGACATCTACAACTGTCGAAATGACTTTTCTATTAATCCCGGATGACATGGTTCTTATTGGTCCAGGTATTTGGGATGAGGCGGAGTGACTGCATGCATTTCTCTTTATCGGTGGATACTTGGCAGGCAGCCTTACAGATCAAGTTTAATATGTAAAAAATGTTTTTTCTGATTTCTTTTGGTTTATTTCTTTGTTCCTTTGATAAGTTTTCTCTAAATGCATTTGTACCTATACCAGTATGGCACATTTATAAAATTATGCGCATGGTTTGAGGATTTTTTTCTGTATAACTATGCGCTGGATAAAGTGTTATGAGCAAAGCAATCATGTGTTCGCATGATCGCAATAAATGATACTTATTGCCTGATATTTATGTTCTGTTTTATTACTATAAAGGTGTTATAACTTTAAAAAATTGTTTACATATCATTATAAGTGTACTACTTTGATGTGGGAAACATCTGCATGTGGGATCATTCACTATGGTGTCTGGATGTGTGCCTTCCCTGCACCGATTCCCTATTTGGCCACTAGAGGGCGGGAGCCATCAGTGCCTTAGATGGGTCTGTGGTCCCTGGACCTGCTGGCTGATCAATAGGGAGGTTTTCCTCCCTCTCACCGACAGTGTGGCTCCACGCAGCCATTCTTTACGGCTGTATCTTAGTGTAGCGCAGCGCGTGCTCCAGATTCGGAGCATGCGCAGTTGGGGACCTGACCCAGCATGCGTGTCATTTCCGGTTCCGGTAGACGTCACACGCCGGGTTGCAGAGGCACATAAAATGGCAGTGTATTTGAGTATCTACAGGCTGCAGGAGCTTCCTCTACGCGGACGCAGAGCGGGGCATGTTACATGGCGACACATCCTAATTCAGCACGAGTCTGATATTTTATTTTACTGTCTTTACTTCATTGACGCCTTATTACTTTTTTCAGATCTCCCGATTAGTGCTATCCTCGATTGTGGGTTACCATTAGGGGCTTGTTCCCCCCTTTCCCCTCTTGCATATTGATTACCATCATCGCGGTATTAACAACCCCAATGGGAAATATTACAAACAACCATTTCTGAAAGTTCTCCTTTTGAATTGGTATGTGATACTAAGATATATCGCTGAGATGTCTGTGGAATGGCCCTTCCCTCCCTTTTAGAAACAGACCTAGTTATTTTTGTATCCATACAGACAGTGGCTACCAATGGAGGTGTTATACAAAACAAATGCACAATAAAGGAGTGATTTTAAAAAGCATACCATCTATACTAACCCTTATTCCGAGGCTCTGTTGCAGCGTTAGGTATGGGTTCCTTCTCCCCTTCCTGCTTCTGTTAAGAAATTCCTACTGAGCTTGTCTATATACATATATATATATATATATATATATATGGTAACTATTCTTCCTTTGGTGGCTCAGCGTCTTGGCTGCTTTGAGCGCAATGTTTGCATGAAAAGCTGGATCTATCTATTTATCCACACCTAAATCTGCTGTTTTGTGTTTCTACTTCCACACCCGTCGGTGAGGCGTATTCTGGGCACCTGCTTCTCTTGCCCATCTGGGTGATTTGGTGTGGGTTTGCTTTAGGTCATTGAGACATCAGATCCCTATGCAGATGTATTATCCTAATACTGATAATTTACTTTACCTTCTGTTGTATAGGAAACTCAGGACAATACTGTCACAATATATACCCCTGAAGAAGCGGTTTGATGTAACTGCGAAACATGTCGGGTGAATATCCGGTTCTTAATATCGGATGTATACAGTATTGAGGAATCCACTATGCTTCTGTATTTATCCAAATATCTTTTTTGTTATGTGGATGCTGTTTTTAATTTTTTGTATTAATAAATCTGATATTTTTTATCTTATGGTAATGTGTCTATAAAACAGTGGTACGGTACCATTTAAAAATCCCACCAGCCCTCTGCTTCTTCCCATTCCTTCCTTTTTTCTTCTCTTTCTCCCTCCTGGAGGAATTACTTCCTACTTTACTCTGGGTTGATAGGCTCTGACACCTGGAGCGTATCCCCTCCCCTCCTTTTTTGGGTTCACTCCCAATATTCAAAGCCCAAAACATAGCCTAATACGCAGTCCTAGAAGTGTGAACACACTCCACCTCTAAACAGATGAAAGCAGAAGACATAGGCTCTGAGACTGCCTGTCTCCATTTTCAACACGCCTTATTATGACTTAAGTGTCAATTCACATCCCCCCCAGTATACCATAGCTCAGTCTTATGTCATTAGCATCTGTTTTGTCTCTCATGGTGTGAAGTCCTTTGTTGTAATATGCAGCTTAGGCCCAAAGTCTGTGTCGCTTGGGGTGACAGGGACTTGAATTCAAAGTAACAATACTCCAAGGGTCCCCCAGCATACACCCCCAACCTGAGCCGTGCTCCCCTACAAGCCAGGGCTGTAGTCCACGGGCAGGAAGCTGCTCTCCACACTCCTCCAGTAACCCGTAACGAACATCCCAGCAAATGGGCGTTCGTCACAGTGTTCTAACAAGAATACAAACAGGGGACCCCAGTGCTGCAAAGCATAAGTGCTAACCACTAAGCCACATGCTGTCCCACAGTCATTTTGCAGATTTAGGAAAGTATACTCATCGATCCACCATTGACACCACTCGGCCCTGAGAAGCCAGTCACCACTGGATCACTGTTAAGTGAAGCTGGGCTGCAGTGACCATCATCCAGGTAAATCTCCTCTGGTGGCGAAAAGGCAGGGGAGTGTGGATTGATTAATATATCTGAATGGGGATAGCCTAATGGGAGCCACTATCTCTTTATTGTGTATGGGAAAAGGTACAATGTTTCTTTTTAAATCTTCCTACTTGCACCCTGTGTTTTTCACCCGCATAATGTGATTAATCATGTAGTATCATCTTGTCATTTGTTGCTCTGTACACACAGCCCATAATAATTAAGTAAATCTTCACATTCTGGTATCAGAAGTTTCATTTTGTCTTCAAACATGAGGCATACCACATGACACTAGGCAGGTTAAGGCATGATTTCTGTCTGTAGTGTGAGAACAGACAATTCCTGTGAAGAAACAACATATCCCACAATTCAGGTGTCAACATGGAACCTGTCCTGTTAAACCGCTGTATAGTCTTGGCCACTGCGCTGCAGCACAGTTTCAGGGTCTTGGCAATCTTCTTATAGCCTAGGCCATCTTCATAGCGTTTGGTTTTAGGCCAAAAAGTTAAATGTTGGTCTCATTTGACCAGAGCACCTTCTTCCACATGTTTATTGTGACCCCCACATGGCTTCTCACAAACTGCAAACAGGACTTCTTTTGGCTTTCTTTCAACAATGGTTTTCTTTTTGCCACTCTTCCATAAAGGCCAGATTTGTGAAGTGCACAACTGATAGTTGTCCTGTGGACAGAGTTTCCCACCTGATCTGTGGATCTCTGCAGTTCCTCCAGAGTTACCATGGGCCTCTTGGCTTTTTCTCTGATTAATGCTCTCCTTGCCCGACCTGTCCGTTTAAGTGGACGGCCATGTCTTGGTAGGTTTGCAGTTGTGCCATACTCTTTCCACTTTCGGATGATGGATTGAACAGTGCTCTGTAAAATGTTCAAAGCTTAGGATATTTATTTTTTTAACCTAGGCCTGCTTTAAACTTCTCCACAACTTTTTCCCTTACCTGTCTGGTGTGGTCCTTGGCCCTCATGATGCTGCTTGTTAACTAAGGTTCTCTAACAAACCTCTGAGGGCTAAACAAAACAGCTGTATTTGTACTGAAATTAAATGACACGCATATGGACTCTATTTACAAATTAGGTGAATTCTTAAGTCGATTGGTTGCCCTAGATTTTAGTTAGGGGTATCAAAGTAAAATGGCTGAATACAAATGCATGCCACACTTTTCACATATTTAATTGTGAAAACTTTTGAAAAACATTTAGCATTTTCCTTCCACTTCACAATTATGTGTCACTTTGTGTTGGTCTATCAAATAAAATCCCAATAAAATACATTTACGTTTTTGGTTGTAACATAACAAATTGTAGAAAATTTCAAGAGGTATGAATACTTCTTAAAGGCACTGTACAGTACAGTGAGTATAGAAAAGAATCACCCCCTTTATCACATTTTGTTGCTTTACAGCCTAAAATGAAGACAGGCACAGTTTTTGTTTTATCCAGCTGTATTTACTCAACTTATAACATCCAAGTAAAAGATAAAACATCAACATGTCAGAACAAAATAAAAAATTCAAAGACAGAATCACTGAGTTGGAAAACGTATCACCTCTTTGTGTCAGTATTTTGTAGAACCACCTCTTGCTTTAATTACAGTCTTTAGTCTGTTGGGATATGTCTCTACTAACTTTGCACATCTAGACTTTACAATATTTGCCCACTTTTCTTTGGTAGTAAACCACCAGAAAGATAAAAAACAATGCCCCCCCCCCCTGCTAGTGTAAGTCATAATTTACTAGTATGCACCACATACTAGCACATTATGACAGACTTACCTGTACATGGAGCCCTCCAGCGCAGCACTGTCTTGACTCCCAATCACTGCCATCTTCACCCATTCTTCCTTCCGGGTTTGCAGGCTCTAGCTGGGGCTGGGAAAGCGATGAGATCACAGAGCTCTGAAGGTACGGCACGGTATGCTGTCCCTTCAGAGTGCATGCGCAGTGTAAGTTTAGGAGATATTCACTGTACCTACAGGCAAGCCTTATTATAGGTTTACTTTGTAGGAATAAATTCATAAGTGAAGTTTTAAGTGATACTAAAGTCTCTTTTTTTCTTTAAAAATAACAAACATGTTATACTTAACTGCTCTGTGTATTTGTTTTGCACAGAGTAGCCCAGATCCTCCTTTTTTCAGGTCCCTTGTCTGCGCTCCTGGCCCCTTCCTCCTGTAGAGTGCCCCCCCACAGCAAGCTGCTTGCTATGGGGGCACCTGAGCCGAGCCACAGCTCTATGGTTTTATTCAGACATGGAGTCATGGTTCGGCCCCGTCCCCTCCTCATTGTCTAACTGACTTTAATTGACAGCCAATCAGGAGGAAGGGTCCCCCCCCAATTAGGATGGGGGGGCTGCTGCACACAGAAGGCTATTTATCTTAATATCTTAATGCATAGATTGCATTAGGATAAAAAACCTTCTGACTTTTCAACCACTTTAATTCCACTTCAAAGGATAGTTTACCTTTTGAACATGCTATACCTATATTTAGGAAAAGAAAAAAAAAAAAAAATATATATATATATATATATATTTAGGGGGTGTAACATGTGCAGCCTCACCCCCTAAATTTTCTCCTTACCTGTGACAGCAGGGGGTTGCTCCAAAGCTGCTGTCACATTTGAAATTGACGTGGCCATGCGGGGCTCCACTTGCACAGCAGCATCATTCATTCACAGCAATCTGTGCATAAATAAACTACAAGTCCCATCTACCACTGTTGCAAACAGACTTGTAGTATCAATAGACTGCAAGTGTGCTGATCAGCATACTCGTAGTCCATTCACAAGTCCTCCAGCTATCTAACAGAAATCTTTTATAGCGGTACAGGCAGAAAGCTGGAGGACTTGTCTTGAGGAGCCTGACATTGCACCTGTGATTCACTGATAGCGGTTGCAATGCTTTCCAGGCTCATAGGGGAAAAAATAATAAATGCACATTTTTTACCTGAAAAATATGTGCATTTATTATTTTTTTCTCTAAAGGTGAACTAATGCTTTAATAATGTGAAGCTTTAAGAGTGGATTCAAGAGGAGATCAGATACATTTATAGGTAAATTAAAAAACATTAAAGTGTTACTAAACCCACAACAGTAAAATCAATCTGTATATGCAGTAAAGCAGGCTTGTTATACTAACTCTAGAACCTAAGGCGTTAATCCTCCACTTTTTGTAAAAATGCAGTTTGATCCTGTCTTCTCTGATCCTCCCCTTCTTTCAATGTCCCCAAACCATCTCCTAATAGAAGAGAGCCTTGGGGCAAGCTGCACATGCTCAGTTTGGTGTGTATTGCTTGAGAGTTTTTTTTTTTTTTCTTGGGCGGGTGCATGTGATCAGCACAGGGCCAATCAGAACTGTCCAGACAAAGGGACAGGGGTCCTGCTGCCTCACAGGACAGTCAGAGGAGAATGCAAACTCCTCCTACCAGTTTTTCAGAGCCCTGCCAGTCACTAATAGAAGTCACAAGACTCCTATATACTGCTGATGAGAAAAGGTATTTAGCAGTTTATATTTACTAAAATAATTGCATTTCCATGCTCTGTGTTAGAGATGGGCTCTGGCGTGTTTGATATCCTAGTCCCAACCCACCTGCACAATTCTGCCAGGAAGCCAATACTGCACACAGCTAATCACAGGTAGTGCTGCACAGACCGGGAAATGTCTCACCTGTGCCTGTGATTAGCGGTGTGCAATGTTGGCTTCCTGGCGGGATTGGGCAGGTGGGTTGGGACAAGGACCCCCAACATGCCAGGTCCCATCTCCATTCTGTGTACTGTGGGAGACCAGATATAGTGAATGCAGGGTCCTGGGTTTAGTAACACTTTAAATAAAAGTATTTGATCATATCATCATTTCATCTACATGGGGTATCATTCAGAGTCTCCTAATTTACTTTTTCTTCACAGAGTCTCTAATTTCCACAGTAAGCAGTTCTCCTTCTCCAGCCTTGGTTGAAGGTGACATTTTTATAATGTAGGACTTGTCTTTGCTGTCCTCTTGGGTATCCATCTTTGTACTGCCCGTGTGATCTGTCTTTCCCTTATCTTGCTGGACATCCGTTGCTTGCTTGGAAGGAACTTTTTCCTCATTCTTCTTGTCCTGTTCTCCTTGATCTGCAGGCTTCTCACTTGCATTTGTATTTTTTTCTGAACTGTTCAATCCTTGTTTTTCCTGTACAGAACCAGAGAAAATGCATTTATTTGTATTTAAATGGGTAACAAATAATGTGTGTTGTCACTGCTATAGATCTATGTGTTATACCACAGTCACACATCACAAGAAATGGGTCATATTTACTAGCTGTAAGCAGCAGTCTGGGCACAGTCGATCAGGGCAGAGGTGGTAATTGTACCAGTCAATGCCGGAGTAATAAGCCAGTGAAACGAACACCTTCTATTTCTGTTACATCAAAGTCACAATCTGGTTTCTAGCACAAATAAATCAGAGCCATTATACTGAAATCTGTCATAAATTGAATTGCAAGAAGGCAGAGACTTATGTCCCGCGGATATGCAAGAGACGCTGCAGCACAGTTTCAGGGTCTTGGCAATCTTCTTATAGCCTAGGCCATCTTCATAGCGTTTGGTTTTAGGCCAAAAAGTTAAATGTTGGTCTCATTTGACCAGAGCACCTTCTTCCACATGTTTATTGTGACCCCCACATGGCTTCTCACAAACTGCAAACAGGACTTCTTTTGGCTTTCTTTCAACAATGGTTTTCTTTTTGCCACTCTTCCATAAAGGCCAGATTTGTGAAGTGCACAACTGATAGTTGTCCTGTGGACAGAGTTTCCCACCTGATCTGTGGATCTCTGCAGTTCCTCCAGAGTTACCATGGGCCTCTTGGCTTTTTCTCTGATTAATGCTCTCCTTGCCCGACCTGTCCGTTTAAGTGGACGGCCATGTCTTGGTAGGTTTGCAGTTGTGCCATACTCTTTCCACTTTCGGATGATGGATTGAACAGTGCTCTGTAAAATGTTCAAAGCTTAGGATATTTATTTTTTTAACCTAGGCCTGCTTTAAACTTCTCCACAACTTTTTCCCTTACCTGTCTGGTGTGGTCCTTGGCCCTCATGATGCTGCTTGTTAACTAAGGTTCTCTAACAAACCTCTGAGGGCTAAACAAAACAGCTGTATTTGTACTGAAATTAAATGACACGCATATGGACTCTATTTACAAATTAGGTGAATTCTTAAGTCGATTGGTTGCCCTAGATTTTAGTTAGGGGTATCAAAGTAAAATGGCTGAATACAAATGCATGCCACACTTTTCACATATTTAATTGTGAAAACTTTTGAAAAACATTTAGCATTTTCCTTCCACTTCACAATTATGTGTCACTTTGTGTTGGTCTATCAAATAAAATCCCAATAAAATACATTTACGTTTTTGGTTGTAACATAACAAATTGTAGAAAATTTCAAGAGGTATGAATACTTCTTAAAGGCACTGTACAGTACAGTGAGTATAGAAAAGAATCACCCCCTTTATCACATTTTGTTGCTTTACAGCCTAAAATGAAGACAGGCACAGTTTTTGTTTTATCCAGCTGTATTTACTCAACTTATAACATCCAAGTAAAAGATAAAACATCAACATGTCAGAACAAAATAAAAAATTCAAAGACAGAATCACTGAGTTGGAAAACGTATCACCTCTTTGTGTCAGTATTTTGTAGAACCACCTCTTGCTTTAATTACAGTCTTTAGTCTGTTGGGATATGTCTCTACTAACTTTGCACATCTAGACTTTACAATATTTGCCCACTTTTCTTTGGTAGTAAACCACCAGAAAGATAAAAAACAATGCCCCCCCCCCCTGCTAGTGTAAGTCATAATTTACTAGTATGCACCACATACTAGCACATTATGACAGACTTACCTGTACATGGAGCCCTCCAGCGCAGCACTGTCTTGACTCCCAATCACTGCCATCTTCACCCATTCTTCCTTCCGGGTTTGCAGGCTCTAGCTGGGGCTGGGAAAGCGATGAGATCACAGAGCTCTGAAGGTACGGCACGGTATGCTGTCCCTTCAGAGTGCATGCGCAGTGTAAGTTTAGGAGATATTCACTGTACCTACAGGCAAGCCTTATTATAGGTTTACTTTGTAGGAATAAATTCATAAGTGAAGTTTTAAGTGATACTAAAGTCTCTTTTTTTCTTTAAAAATAACAAACATGTTATACTTAACTGCTCTGTGTATTTGTTTTGCACAGAGTAGCCCAGATCCTCCTTTTTTCAGGTCCCTTGTCTGCGCTCCTGGCCCCTTCCTCCTGTAGAGTGCCCCCCCACAGCAAGCTGCTTGCTATGGGGGCACCTGAGCCGAGCCACAGCTCTATGGTTTTATTCAGACATGGAGTCATGGTTCGGCCCCGTCCCCTCCTCATTGTCTAACTGACTTTAATTGACAGCCAATCAGGAGGAAGGGTCCCCCCCCAATTAGGATGGGGGGGCTGCTGCACACAGAAGGCTATTTATCTTAATATCTTAATGCATAGATTGCATTAGGATAAAAAACCTTCTGACTTTTCAACCACTTTAATTCCACTTCAAAGGATAGTTTACCTTTTGAACATGCTATACCTATATTTAGGAAAAGAAAAAAAAAAAAAAATATATATATATATATATATATTTAGGGGGTGTAACATGTGCAGCCTCACCCCCTAAATTTTCTCCTTACCTGTGACAGCAGGGGGTTGCTCCAAAGCTGCTGTCACATTTGAAATTGACGTGGCCATGCGGGGCTCCACTTGCACAGCAGCATCATTCATTCACAGCAATCTGTGCATAAATAAACTACAAGTCCCATCTACCACTGTTGCAAACAGACTTGTAGTATCAATAGACTGCAAGTGTGCTGATCAGCATACTCGTAGTCCATTCACAAGTCCTCCAGCTATCTAACAGAAATCTTTTATAGCGGTACAGGCAGAAAGCTGGAGGACTTGTCTTGAGGAGCCTGACATTGCACCTGTGATTCACTGATAGCGGTTGCAATGCTTTCCAGGCTCATAGGGGAAAAAATAATAAATGCACATTTTTTACCTGAAAAATATGTGCATTTATTATTTTTTTCTCTAAAGGTGAACTAATGCTTTAATAATGTGAAGCTTTAAGAGTGGATTCAAGAGGAGATCAGATACATTTATAGGTAAATTAAAAAACATTAAAGTGTTACTAAACCCACAACAGTAAAATCAATCTGTATATGCAGTAAAGCAGGCTTGTTATACTAACTCTAGAACCTAAGGCGTTAATCCTCCACTTTTTGTAAAAATGCAGTTTGATCCTGTCTTCTCTGATCCTCCCCTTCTTTCAATGTCCCCAAACCATCTCCTAATAGAAGAGAGCCTTGGGGCAAGCTGCACATGCTCAGTTTGGTGTGTATTGCTTGAGAGTTTTTTTTTTTTTCTTGGGCGGGTGCATGTGATCAGCACAGGGCCAATCAGAACTGTCCAGACAAAGGGACAGGGGTCCTGCTGCCTCACAGGACAGTCAGAGGAGAATGCAAACTCCTCCTACCAGTTTTTCAGAGCCCTGCCAGTCACTAATAGAAGTCACAAGACTCCTATATACTGCTGATGAGAAAAGGTATTTAGCAGTTTATATTTACTAAAATAATTGCATTTCCATGCTCTGTGTTAGAGATGGGCTCTGGCGTGTTTGATATCCTAGTCCCAACCCACCTGCACAATTCTGCCAGGAAGCCAATACTGCACACAGCTAATCACAGGTAGTGCTGCACAGACCGGGAAATGTCTCACCTGTGCCTGTGATTAGCGGTGTGCAATGTTGGCTTCCTGGCGGGATTGGGCAGGTGGGTTGGGACAAGGACCCCCAACATGCCAGGTCCCATCTCCATTCTGTGTACTGTGGGAGACCAGATATAGTGAATGCAGGGTCCTGGGTTTAGTAACACTTTAAATAAAAGTATTTGATCATATCATCATTTCATCTACATGGGGTATCATTCAGAGTCTCCTAATTTACTTTTTCTTCACAGAGTCTCTAATTTCCACAGTAAGCAGTTCTCCTTCTCCAGCCTTGGTTGAAGGTGACATTTTTATAATGTAGGACTTGTCTTTGCTGTCCTCTTGGGTATCCATCTTTGTACTGCCCGTGTGATCTGTCTTTCCCTTATCTTGCTGGACATCCGTTGCTTGCTTGGAAGGAACTTTTTCCTCATTCTTCTTGTCCTGTTCTCCTTGATCTGCAGGCTTCTCACTTGCATTTGTATTTTTTTCTGAACTGTTCAATCCTTGTTTTTCCTGTACAGAACCAGAGAAAATGCATTTATTTGTATTTAAATGGGTAACAAATAATGTGTGTTGTCACTGCTATAGATCTATGTGTTATACCACAGTCACACATCACAAGAAATGGGTCATATTTACTAGCTGTAAGCAGCAGTCTGGGCACAGTCGATCAGGGCAGAGGTGGTAATTGTACCAGTCAATGCCGGAGTAATAAGCCAGTGAAACGAACACCTTCTATTTCTGTTACATCAAAGTCACAATCTGGTTTCTAGCACAAATAAATCAGAGCCATTATACTGAAATCTGTCATAAATTGAATTGCAAGAAGGCAGAGACTTATGTCGGATACATTTTAGCACAGAGAAATCTGTATACAGAATTTGCAGTAACCAAAAATGCAGACAGGCAAATTGTATTTTTCAAGAACATTTTATTTGAACAAAATGTGCTTTTCATGGGTCGGTTCCTTGCTGGTAGAGTGATCCAAGCTGATAAAAAAAATCTGATGCATGTAAACTTTGCAAAAACTTTTTTAGGTACATTTTTTCTCCAAAGCAGCTTTGGTTTGGAAGGGCAAGCTTACTTCAAATGTAGTACAACCTACCGTGGTTGAGGGGTAACAAACAATTGTCTTAGAACATTGTATAAAAAGTAACCTACAGTACCTTTGGTCAGATAGCTACTGTTAAGACCAAATAACAGTTTAACCTAGTAGCCCTCTCCCCCCCATTCCTCCTAGAATATGAACTACATACATACACTATACTACCATAAGTATTGGGATGCCTGCCTTTACATGTACATGAACTTTAATGGCATCCCAGGCTGTCCACAAGGTTTAGGAGTGTGTCTATGGCAATGTTTGACCATTTTTCCAGAAGCACATTTGTGAGGTCAGGCACTGATAGACAAGAAGGCCTGACTCACAGTCTCTGCTCTAATTCATCCCAAAGTTGTTCTCTTGGTTGAGGTCAGGACTCAGACCAGTCAAGTTCCTCCTCCCCAAACTCGCTCATTTATGTCTTTATTGATTGTTGCTGGATCACAGAGTAGAGATTTTGCGGGAAACAGTGTCTAAGAGGAGGTTAGTGTTGCTCATTTGTTTTCTTTACATTTATACATGCTAACCTGCTAATAAAAATAAGAAAGCTTGAGTTTCCCCAATTACTAGAATGTTGTATTTTAAAAAGGAGAAGGCTTATCCACAGATAGTGAAGAGCGAGTCTTCCCGTGTTTGATTCGCCAAGGGTTCAGCAAATCCAGATTTACGTTAGTTGCCCGCGTCAATGTAGCTTAACCACTTCAATACAGTGCACTTTCACCCCCTTCCTGTCCAGGCCAATTTTCAGCTTTTAGCGCTGTCACACTTTGAATGACAATTGCGAGGTCATGCTACTCTGTACCCATATGACATTTTTATCATTTTTTTCACACAAATAGAGCTTTCTTTTGGTGGTATTTAATCACCACTTAAAAAAAAAAAAGAAAAAAGACATAAAATTAAAAAAAAAAAAAAAAAATAAAGTTTTTCTTATTTTCTGTGAGTAAATTTTGAAAATAAGTAATTTTTCTTCTTCACTGATATGCGCTGTTGAGGCGACACTGTTGGCACTGATATACTGCACTGATGAGGTGGCACTGATAAAGGGGCACTTATGGGCACTGATGAGGCACTGATGAGGTGGCAATGATGAGGAGGTACTAATATGCCACACTGATGGGCACTGATAGTCGGCCCTGATGAGCACTGATAGGCGGCACTGATGAGCACTGATAGGCGGCACTGATGGGCACTGAAAGGTGGCACAGATGGGCACTGAAAGGTGGCACTGATCGGTGGCACTGATGGGCAGCACAGATGAGCAGGCACTGATGGGCACTGACTAGCAGCTCTATGGGCACTGATGGTGGGCAGGCACTGATGGTGGGCACTGATGGGCATGGATGGGGGACTTATGGGCACGTGTTTTTTACTTTTCTGTAATCAGGGTACTGAAGATCAGTGCCCTGATTACCTGTCCTAGGCTTCCCTTTAAGAAGGAGCCGCTGATCGGCTCTCCTCGCCACACACTCTGACAGTGTGAGGTGAGGAGAGCCAATAAACGGCACTTCCTCATTTACATGTGACGCTGTGATTGGACACAGCTGGTCACATGGGTAAAGAGCCATGTCATTGGTTCTTTACCAAGATTGGGGTTGCACTGCGTCCTAGCAACACACCGCGGCCACAATCGGCGCTCTGCACGCCCCCGCGGATATGCAAGAGATGCTGTTCTGGTGCGCCGTCATAGGACAGCGTCCCAGAACGAGAGCCGCACCGCTCCGCTGTCATTTGACGGTGGGCGGGCGGGAAGTAGTTAAAACACTCACAAAAGAAAGTGTGTAAGTTGCTTATCTATTGACCAGGGTTGTGCACCAATGTCCGGTCCAGAAGGTCCTTCCAGCCTTTCTGGAATAATTCCTCAGACTAGGAAGTCAGCACAGCAGTGCTGTCATTACAATGCATTTTGCCTGGTAGATCCCTTTTGCCAACCCTAGATCAGTGCATTATGGTTTAAAAAATTCTTCTGGGTGAATCTGAGCAAATGCTCATTCGGACTGACAATCTGAAACTCACAGGTTTTGCCTTAAAGCGGAGTTCCAGCCATTCACTCACCTGTCCAACGGTCCAGCGATGCGGCCGCTCCTCTCCCTCGGCGCCGGCATCACTGCTGTGGGCACCCGGCTGTGACAGTTTGCGGCTTCACAGCCGGGTACCCACTGCGCATGCGCGAGTCGCGCTGCGCGTCTTGATTGGCCGGCAATCTTCTGGGACCTCTGACGTGTCCCAGAAGATTGCAGGGAGGGAGGGGGAGAGGAGAACTTCCGTTCAGGGCGCCGCGGCGCTCCGAGCGGAAGTGGGAGCGGGTACCTGTCAAAACTAGGTACCCGCACCCCCCCCCTCAAAAAAATGACATGCCAAATGTGGCATGTCAGGGGGTCAGGACTCCCTAAAGCGGAAGTTCCAATTTTGGGTGGAACTCCGCTTTAAATCCATGATAGGAGCAAACTCAAAGCTTATCCATAACCCCTGAGAAAGACCATTGGGCAAGTGAATTCTGTACAGCCATGCACTGCATGTGCTTGTCATAAATTTCCTTAACCACTTCCCTGCTGGGCACTTAAACCCCTTTCCTAACCAGGCCAATTTTCAGTTTTCAGTGCTCTCACATTTTAAATGACATTTTTGTACTTTTTTTTTTACACAAACAGAGCTTTCTTTTGGGGGCATTTAATAATCACTGGGTTTTTTTTAATTTTTTCTCTATAAATAAAAAAAGACCGGATATTGTGTAAAAAAAAAAAAAAAAAAAAAAAAAAAAAAGCATTTTCTTTGTTTCGGTTATAAAATTTTGCAAATTAGTAATTTTTCTTCATAAATTTTGACTAAAATGTATACTGCTACATATCTTTGGTAAAAAAAAACAAAAAAAATATGCATATATTATTTGGTCTTTGTAAAGGTTATAGAGTCTACATTAATCTATGGTGCCAATCATTGAAAATGTATCACAGCTCATGTACTGACAGCCTATCTCATTTCTTGAGACACTAACATGCCAGGACAGTAGAAATACCCCCCAAATGACCCCGTTTTGTAAAATAGACAGTCCAAGGTATTTAGTAAGAAGCATGATGAAATTTAATTTTCTTTCCACTTTTTCCTAAAACTTGTGGAAAAAAATGACATGTTCAAAAGACTCATTATGCCTCCTAGATTATGTGTTGGGGTGTTTGCTTTCCAAAATGGGGTAATTTTGTGGGTATTTCCATTGTCCTGGTGCTTCAGGGCCTTAAAAAGTGTAATAGGTTGTCAGGAAATTATATGTGTAAGTTATGCTCCCAGAATGCCTGGAGGTGCTACTTGCATGTTGGGCCTCTGTATGTGGCCAGGCTGTGTAAAAGTCTCACACATGTGGTATCGCCATACTCAGGAGGAGTAGCAGAATGTATTTTGGGGTGTAGTTGCAAGTATGCCTATACACAAAGTTGTCCATTTATAAGATATTTCTAACACAAAATGACAAACCAAAATACATTCTGCTACTCCTCCTGAGTATGGCGATGTCACATGTGTGAGACTTTTACACAGCCTGGCCACATACAGAGGCCCAACATGCAGGGAGCTCTGTTAGGTGCTCTAGGGACATAAAATTACAAATCTAATTTCCTGACTAGCTATTACGCTGTCATTGGCCCTTTACCATGATCTGTGATGCGCCGGGTCCGGTGAACCCGACAAGCACGGACACTTCTGCGGGAAGAGCGATTCTGGGAAGACATTGTACGCCCTCCCAGAATAAGCTGACCGCGATGTAGCTGCCAATCGACTATGGCCCGGTCGACAAGTTGTTAAATTCTCCCCAAGAAACACCTGAACAAGCTGTTCCTATTTATTTATTTATTTATTTATTTATTAATTTTTACATTTTGTTAACAAAAAAAAAAAAAATAGTGTTCTTCCTATGTAAACAAGGGGTGGAGAGGAGGGAAATTGAATATTAGGGTGAAGATCCACTTTAAGGATTAGTTTCATTAAAGCATACAAAAATTGTATGTAGCACCACCCCCGTAGGGGTGTCAGGGTTCCCCACTGCTGCACAGCCAGGCACAAAACATCTTCAACTTTCATCCAGACACAGTAAACAGTCCATGAGCTTTGTTTTGTTGTTTTATTGGGGGCATAATAATTTGGATGGGGATAGGAATTATGGGAGGACCAACTTGATAGTGACAAAACCAGGGACAACTTCCGCCCTATGTACAACACTAATCGATTCACAATGTGGTGTGAACTGCATCCTGGAGTACCTCCACTTCCTTGTAGACACTTCTGTCCCAGCTCTACCACTGCAGGAAATGCTAGCCTACCTTGCTGCCTCTTCATCAGCCCACTTGGCTGCTTCTTTACCAGTTTACCTGACTGACTCTCTTCACCAGTCTACCCAAATAACTTACTGGAGATCTCCCAGGGCAAGTTTTAAAGAAGACTAATGCACACCACTGTCTTCAAGAGAGCCCTGTTACATGTGGCAGTCTCTCCCACTTGTAAGTTCCTGTACTGTGCTGTAGTATTCACACTTCTCCTGTTGTCAGGATCCTCCCAGGCCAGCACCCAGGCTCTGGCCCAAGGCAGAGCAACCCCCCCCCTCAGACTAGGGGGTTCCTCTGCCGTGGGCCACCAAAAGCCTCCTCAGCACTGCATCTCCATCTTCCACCTGACTCCCCTGCCAGCATCACTCATTAATATTTAAGGGCTCACTTAGTCCCCTAACAGGCCCACTACCTGGCGTTTGGCTAAGCTCCCCTAAATATGCAGAACAACCCTCCTAGCCTCCACCCTCCAGCTTCCAGAACATTCTCCAACATTCCAGAGCCAGGGGGAGGCACCAGAGAACTGCCTGTATGAGTCACGCTGCCCTGAACTCTAATACCCCTGACACAGATTCAAAGACTCACAGGGTTTAGACATGAGACAGAATATATTTTACCTACTCTGACACTAGTAGCACACTAGAGGGTGCTACATGGATATATTGCAGATAACCAATCGTTACATATGGTAGCTGCATTTATTTTCTTTTTTTTTTTCCTTTATTTTTAACATGGTGATCTGACCAGTAACACATTTCCTGTCTTGGGGTGTTGGATTAGAAGATTTAGATGGATTTGACTAACAAATTAAACTAGAAAACGCACAATTTCTGGGGAAATTGTGTGAAGTGTTCTTGCCGTGTGTGTGGGAGTGGCAGCAGTTTGTGTGGTATGTGTGGGAGTGGTGTGTGTGTGTGTGTGTGTCATGTGTAGTGTGTATAGTGTGGTGTGTGAGTGTAATGTGTGTGGTAGTGGCGGCAGTTGAAATTTTGACAGTTGGAAACAAACTGTCACAAATTCAAAATTAGATTTCAAATAGGGCAGAGAAGAGCAGTTAAAAACAAACTGCTCCAACTTGCTCACTTCACTGGCGGTTACCAGAGATGTATAGTAACGAAGTAGAACTACTTAAGTACTGTATTTAAGTACCGAAATGCGTATCTGTACTTTCCTGGAGTAGAATTTTTTTCTCCTACTTCTACTTTTACTTCACTACATTTTTTCGATGATTTCGATACTTCTACTCCGATATTTTTTTTTTGTGCTGCATAGTTACTCGTTACTTTTAAAAAAATTACCACTGCCAGAACAGTAGATGGCAGGTTGCATAAAGCTCAAAAAAATGTGTATAATGTCATTTGTAAATCAGCGCATACGAAAATAAAGGCTGTGTATAATAAAAGCTGCTATACCAAATCTTTCCAATAAAAAGAAAATATGAAACAAACAAATAAATGGTGCTACAGCGCTTAAAGTGCATCAAGAAACTACTAACAAACACAGGTTAATCAAATGAATGAATCATTTGAAATAATAAAAAACAATATGATGTTCAAACTTTTGACTTCTTTCTTTAATAACTACATAACAAAGTACTTGTATTTCTACTTTCAGTACTTGAGTAGAATTTTTTTTCAAAACTACTGGTACTTTTTACTTTTAGTACTTAAGTAGCAAATTTTTAGAAAAAACTACTTGTAATACTTAAGTAAAAAAAATGTTGAATACTTTAGTACTTCTACTTAAGTAACTTTTTCTGTGAGCACTTCCACTTCTACTCAAGACACTTTTTGATCGAGCACTTGTACTTTTACTCAAGTAGAAATTTCGAGTACTTTATATACAAGTCTGGCGGTTACCATCTTCAAACGGTCGTAGTTTTAAAAACTATAAATCCTACAGCAAAGAGCTTTAGATTGTGAGAATAACAAGACGCAGACCTACATTTCGATGCATAGTATGTCTCTGAAATATTAAAAATGAAGGCACAGTCACAGTTTAGAAATTGCCCTTCAAATTTGAGGTGGAGTTTCAATGAATGTCAATGGGTGGCGTGAGTTGCAAACAAATGGTCATATTGTGAAAACTATCAGGACCATGACTTAGCCGTGGACATTTTTAGTGGTAGCAGGGATAGCTGAACGTTTTGATATAAGATTTGTGTAGGTGGTGTAATATGGGGGACAATCAGCTCAGTGATAGATGCATTTCTCCAGTGATCCACTGCAGTCCGGTATACATTTTAAGGGCATGGCAGCCCATTTTTATTAAAGGCAATAAGGAAAGTCCATAAAATAGTTTCCCACGCAGGGGTTCTTCGCCAGTAAATACAAAAAAAATACTAGCCCACCTGGCTCTCTCACTCTCGTGCAGTTTTCCAATAGCGGTAGCCCTGCTCTTTTTACTGGTCCCCAGACCATGAACTTTCTGAAGCTGGCAGCTTCACTGTGGCCTTGGTCCTCAGGCCGTCTCCTGTCTCTTCAGACACACATATGCACATGTGCTCCGGCTGCCACATGCAGCCCCTGACTCCCAGAGAGTATCGGAGTCCTCCTGACTCCCCACGAACAGACCTCCTGTCTGCTGGCTGAAACAGTCTCCAACTGGGAGCCCTGATGTCTTCCTAGACCTTCATTATAAGGGCTGTGTGCACCTGACTCTGAGCACACACCCTGCTGGTCATCAACAACATATGGACACAGAGTTGGAGATTCCATCCCTCCCAAGACACTTTGAAATCTCCAAACTACAGAGCCCCTTTCAGGTAAATCAAAACCTGGAGAAAGCTGCAACAGCAGTTTTCTCCACTGCATAGCTACGCTCTGTAGTCCTGCACAGAGCAAATGTGCACACTCTGTGTCCTTTAAATGACGCTTTTCACCGTGACAGAGTCTCCACCTGTCACAGTGGGATGAAAATGAGGGAGTGGTGACAGTTTGGAAATCATGTCCTGATTTTTCAGCTCCCACTCTAGCTTTTGTCAGTTCCCACTCTAGTTTTGAACATTCCGCCATTCATTCCTATGGAACCAATTTCACCTTAAAAACGCTGATATTTCTTGAACCATTTGGCGAAACGTTCCACAAAGTAATAGCACACCAATCTGGAACAATCCACACGTATATTACTGTCTTTCTATGTAGCGTAAAAACTTTGGGAGGAATCAGGGTGGTAAATTTGGCTATAATAATAAGAATATATATGTGAGATAACAGTAAGTGGTCTTGCCATGCAAGAACACTTAATCACAACTTTTTTTTTTTTTTGTTTTGGTAAAGCGGAACTAAAGGGTGAATACTTACCTGTCAAAGGGTTCCTTTCTGGTGCTGGCATCTTCTTCTGAGTGCCATTATTCGGGCCTCTTCATTGGCTGGTGGAAAATGATTGCATTCTTGACCATGCATAGGAGCTAGTCATCTGGGATTCAGAGACTGTCCCGCACTGTAAGCTGAGCTGCACTTGCACAACAAGACAGCGAGCAGGCAGATAAGGGTATTTTACTGCAGAAGACATTCCATGTCTCTTCTGCAATAAAAGTCTGCCTGTTTACTGTTTCTTACAGTGCAACTTCAGTTTCACTTTAATAAAAGATGGACATTGTAACCACCCCTGTTAGTTTGTCTCAACTCTCTAACTGCCACTTTTGTTGGATAGCTTGGTCTGTTAATGGAGGTTAAAAAATAGCAAACTCACTGGCTGAATAAGTAGTAGGAAGAGCTGGCAACTTCAGAAATCCTCTTTAACCCCTTCATGCTGACGGAATGCCAATATGCGGCCTCGGCTTCAGGGGGTTGTACTGGAGTGATACCTGCAGCTAAAAGCATCACCCCAGTACTGTTGTTTAGAGACGATGGTTGGCTTTCTTGTAATGATAACTGATGCGGCTAAGCGTCACTGCCTATTACTGTCACAAGGGATGTTTACATTCCTTGTGACAGCAATAAAAGTGATCAAATTTTTTTTTTCAATTTACAGTGTAAAAAAAAAAATAAAAAAAAAAATATATATATATAAAGCGCCCCATCCCTTTGTGTTTGCATGCAGAAGCGAACGCATACGCAAGTCCCCCATGCATATGTAAACGGTGTTCAAACCATACATGTGAGGTATTGTCGCGATTTTTAGAATGAAAGCAATAATTCTAGCACAAGACCTCCTCTGTAACTCCAAGCGTCGCTTATGGAGATTTTTTAAGTACTGTAGTCGCCATTCCACGAGTGTGCGCAATTTTAAAGCATGACGTGTTCGGTATCTATTTACTTGGCATAACATCATATTTCACATTATACAAAAAATTAAGCTAACTTTACTGTTTTTTTTTTTTTTTTAATTCATGAACGTGTATTTCTTCCCAAAAAAATTGCATTTGAAAGGCCGCTGCGCAAATACAGTGTGACATAGAATATTGTAACGATCGACATTTTATTCTCTAGGATCTCTGCTAAAAAACCTATATATATAATGTTTGGGGGTTCTAAGTAATTTTCTTGTAAAAAATACTGGTTTTAACTTGTAAGCAACATATGTCAGAAAAAGGCTCAGGCTCCAAGGGGTAAAAACTTTATTTTAGATATAGAAATGACAATAAAACATGCTAACGCGTTTTGGCAAAATAGCCTTGTTCACGGTGTGTTCACAGCATGTTTTATTGTCACTCCTGTATCTACAACAAAGTCTTTAAAGAGAATTTCTGGAGTACCCACTTTTAGATTCCATTCATTTAACCACTTCAGCTGACCACTGACCAGGCCATTTTTTGCAATACGGCACTGTATAATTTTAACTGACAATTGCCCAGTTGAGGGATGCTGTACCCAAATAAAATTGATGTCCTTCGCACAAATAGAGCTTTCTTTTGGTGGTATTGTATTTGATCACCTCTGCAGTTTTTCTTTTTTGCACTATAAACAAAAAAAGAGCGACAATTTAAAAAAAAAAAAAAAAAAAAAAGAAAAACAATATTTTTTACTTTCTGCTATAAAACATATCCAATAAAAAAAAAATGTAAATAAATCCAATTTCTTCATCAGTTTAGGCCAGTATGTATTCTGCTACATATTTTTGGCAAAAAATCCCAATAATCATATATTGATTGGTTTGTGCAAAAGGTATCGCGTCTACAAACTATGGGATATTTTATTTGCCATTTTTGTTTACTCTTTTACTAGTAATGGTAGCGATCAGCGATTTTTAGTGGGATTGCGGCATAAAAATTGGACACCTGACACTTTTTTGGGGACCAGTGACTTTAATACAGTGATCAGTGCTAAAAAAATATTCACTGTTACTGTACTTATGACACTGGCAGGGAGGAGGTTAAAGTCAGGGGCGATCAAAGGGTTAAATGTGTCCCTAGGTGGTGCTTGGTAACTGTGTAGGGGATGGTCTTACTGGGGGAAGACAGAGATCTGTGTTCCCGTTTAGCAGGAACACAAGATCTCTATCTTCTCCCCTGACAGAACGGTGATCTGCCTTGTTTACATAGGCAGTCTGCCATTTTGCCTCTCTCGGGAAAGATTGGCGGGTCTTGGCGGACCCGCTGATTGGCTCCTGATGTGTCTAATCAGGTCGGGAGCAGGTCGCTGGCAGCGCACGCGCCCCAGACCAGGAAGAAGATGTGATGTACAGGTACGTTGGTTCGCGCAACTGGGCTTCCCTGCCTCAGTAAATGTGCGGTGGGTGGTCCAAAAGCGGTTTAGCCAGGCTGTGTTCCCTTTGTGAGCTCTACTTTGTCTCTATCACTGGCTGGATAACCAAGGGATAATAAAGGAAAAAGGCCTAAAAAAGAAAACAAATGCAGTCACCACATCTAAGGACTGATATGCTGCAATGTATGATATTTTTGCTTTTGGGTTTAGAAATTCTTTAATTTATATGACTGCATGTTTACATAGTTCCATTTTTTGACTGCCTTTTAGTTATCTGCTGTCACATTGTATCTGGCCTATCTGTTATGGATATGATAAATTTGTGTTTGTTTTATATTAATATTCTAGCAGACCGAGTTCTTTGAACCGTCTGTCTTACGGAGGAGTCTGCCTTGGGAAAGTTCTAGATGGCTTGTCAGCTTAAGTCTGTGAGGTGATATTAGGCATGCTGTGTGTGTTCAGCCCCCGGCTAAGGATAAGAACTCCAGGAAACTGGCAGCGTTAGCATTAAAAATGTGAAACCAGTCACTGGCCCAGAGGAGTCCAGGAGAAAACAAAATGACAAAGCATTTTCTTTCCCACAAGTATACTTTTCTGAAGGTTCCAGGCATTTTTGTGTTAAACTGAAGGTAGTGATGCATCTGACTGAATACACACACATTACTTTAACTGTCAGGATCCTTACGGTCCTCCGGAACCCCTTCAGGAAACAGTAATGATGTGAATAAACCATAATTGAAAAGTCCTTTAGAAAAGCAACTAATCACGCATGGGTGGGCTGTCCCCTGTACAGCTATGGCTTTATAGTTCAAGGCTGACGCTAAGGCAAAGTGTCATCAAGTATTAAGTGTTAGCAAACAAATAAACAGATATTAATGGCCCATATGAAAACAGTCAAAAGTTGCTATTATAATTTTGCCTCTTGCATGCACATGAGAGCTCTTCAGCTGCACAGTGTGTTTCTGGTAACCTCATGTGTCACTGTACCTTTAACCACTTGAAGACCAGGCCTATTCTGACACTTTTTATTTACAAGTAAAAAATTGCTTTGAACCTCTGAATATTATATTTAGCGCCAACCCCAAACTCACTCATCCATGTCTTTATGGAATTTGCTTTGTGCACTGATCTAAATCATTTGGTGGAGGAGGAGTTGTGGTGTGGGGTTTTTTTTTTGAGGGGTTGGCCTGGCCCCTTAGTTCCAGTTAAGGGAACACCTAAGGCATCAGCATACTAAAACATTTTGGACAATTTCATGCTCCCACTTTTGTGGGAACAGTTTGGGGTTAGCCCCTTTCTGTTCCAACATGACTGCTCACCAGTGCACAAAGCAAGGTCCATAAAGACATGGATGAGCGCATTTTGGGTGGAGGAACTTGATTGGCCTGCACGGAGTCCTGACCTCAACCCGATAGAACACCTCTGGGATGAATCAGAGCGCAATTAATGCAAGCCAGGCATTCTCGTCCAACATTGGTGCCTGGCCTCACAAACGTGTTTCTGGAAAAATGGGCAAACATTCCCATAGACACACTCCTAATCCTTGTGGACAGCCTTCCCAGAAGAGATGAAGCTGTTAAAGCTGCAAAGGGTAGGCCAACTTAATATTGATCCCTACAGACAAGACTGGGATGCTATTAAAGTTCATGTGCATGTAAAGGCAGGCGTCCCAATACTTTTGACAATATAGTGTGTGTGTGTGTGTGTCTATATATATATATATATATATATATATATATATATATAAATATATATATATAAATATATAGCACCCTCCTAGGTAGGTGCTAGAGAGAGAGAGAGTATCGTTTTGAATCCTTTCTGCTTACCAGAGGGATTGTAGGTAAATCTATATTGTTCTCTGCCTACCAGAGAGCAGAATCTGCTAGTGAGATCTGCTTGATGTGCTCAGGTGCAACTCAGTCTGTCTGCAGAGTGTTTCACACTGGTCCAATAGGGAGGCATAATGGACAGTGGAAGGAAACCTGACAAATGAGTGCACAGGCATTTAGTACAGCCCTGCTGATTGGCAGAGTAAAATGCCTTGGTGCATCCTGGAATACTGTATAAATGCCAGAAGAACATGTGCTTGGGGTCTTTCATTTGGATAGGGAGGGAGGGGGTGGCTGCCTCCTCTGTAGAGGTGCCATACGGCCTCAGGTGGTCGACCTGGGAGTCTAAAGAGGCAGAGAGGAACTGAACCCCGAGGTCCTGTAAAACTGACTGGAAGGGGAGTCACTGCAGGATCTAATTCTGCAGTACAGTGAGTACAGATCTGTGTCAAGGGGCCTGGCCTGAGGGGGGCCACCCCTACAGCTAGAAGAGTCAGTGGACGGGTGTCAGTAAAAGGGAAGCTAGAGAGTGTCCTGAAGAGAATGTAGATCACCAAGTCTATTGCTGGAGAGAGAGCAAGGAGACTTAACCCTTTCCATACAAGTGGCAGCATGGTTTAAGCAGTGTGACTGCTTCTACAAGCGACCTGGTGAGGCCAAGTGAGAGTTGTCCTTATCCAATGTACATAGTTCCAGTTGGAGTATCTCACTATTCCCTTCTCCCATCCAAGTTCCACAATAAATACTAAAATCCAATACCCCCTGGACTGTTTATTGAGCAACGAGCCATTGGGAGTAAGTATAAATGTGTGAACTCTACCCTAAGTGACTGTTTGCTGGTAATCAGAGGAGGCCCAACAAGTGATCATAGAGCAAGCCCTATGGGGACAGTGCTACAAAAGATGTGCCGCTCATGTGTAAGGACTGTAAAGGAGAAGTTGAAGAACAGAATTTAAAGTAGAACTAAAGGAACAACTTGTTTTTTTTTTTTTTTCATTTTGAATAGGTTTATAACCCTTGTCAGCTTTCTTGCCATCTGTGTCCTGTTATGGAGATTTCCTTTCACTTCCTGTTCAATAACCAAAACAGGAAGTAAGAAGAAATCCCTCCAAAGAAAGGAAATCCCAGGTGGTCACCAGGGTCATCAGAACTAGTGTTCCCATTGGAAGATTTCCCTTCTATCATTGTTCTGGTGAAAACCCAAAATTTGGGATTTTCTTTCACTTTTACTCTTGGTAATACCAGTAAAAAGGACTAACAGAGAGGATAAATGTCCCTAATGGAGACACAGACAGCAATAAAAACCTGACAAGTGTTCTTTTTTTTTTTACTTTATTTTTATTTGCATATAAAATTTAAGTTTACAACAGTATTTCTCAAATTAGGGTTCACATTTTACATGTTAAAGTTATGTAGAAAGGAAATACAGTGATTCATATACTAAATATCGTAAATATTTTCCCTTTTCCTCCCTCCCCCCCTTCCCAGAATTCCTCCCCTTCTTGCCAACAACTTCCATTCTACAGTGCCTCCCCATGGTAGATATGCTTAACTATTTATTTCAATATATTTAGTTGATTTTTTAAATTCTTTCCATTTTCCCCATTTTCTTTTCATGTTTATTGGAATTTCCTCTTGTGTATTACATATATATTCCATATTAAAGTTGTTATTTATCTTTTTACACCATTCCTTTATTTTCGGGCTCTCCTTTTCTCTCCACTTTTTTGGTATGGTTCCCTTTGCTATATTCAGCAACGTTGGTACAAGAGTCATATTATATTTTTTTAAAGGTATTATTGTTTTGTGAAATAGGCAGACCCATGGATCGTTTGGTATTTTTATTCCAGTGATTTCTTCAATCAGTTGTCTAACTTCTAGCCAGAAATCTTTTATCTTGGGGCAATCCCAAAATAGATGGTACATTGTACCTATGTTGCCACAATCCCGCCAGCATTTGTCTGTCTTGTTTGGTTGGTATTTATTTATTACTTCTGGAGTGATGTACCACCTAAGCAGACATTTATAATTTAATTCTGTTGTACTTACGTCTGTGGCTGTGGATCCGACCACCCTTAGTACAGTCCCAAGTTCCTGTCCTTGCAAGTGTGTCCCTATTTCTTTTTCCCATTTTACTATATATGGAGGTTTTTCCAGACTGTGCTATTCCGTCAGCATTTTGTAGATCTGAGAAACTCCATGCCTTTGCGTGGAAGAATAACTCAGTTTCTCGATGTTATTAAGATTTTTTTCCGACCTAATCGGCTGTGGTAATGAGCTGACAAAATGTCTCAGCTGGAGATATCTCCAATCATCTATTTTTATATTTTTATTTTCTTGTTTTAATTTCTGAAGTGTTTTTATGTGACCTTTGTGTAGGATATCTTTTAATTGAGTGTTCCCTATCCAATTTCCACCCTTTTCTTCTTTCCCTGGTGGGAAGTATTTAGTGCCATTTAATGCTATCATTGGTGAGTTGTATTCCCATTTCAATTGTTTGTTAATCCCATCCCATATTTTATAAACTACCTTTGTCAGTTCATGTGCTCCCTGTATTTCCCTATATTTTGGTGGTATCCATATTGTTTTGTGTAAGTGATTATTATTTTGTGCACATTCTATCTCTACCCATCTTTTTTCCCCCTTTTCTGTTTTTGTCCAGTCCACCATTCGTGTAATAATTACTGCCTTATAATACCTTTCTATATCTGGAGTTGCTAATCCTCCTTGTATTTTACTTCTTGTAAGGATCTTGTACTGTATTCTGGGTTTTTTCCACTGCCATATATATTTTGTCAATAAAGTTCTTATTACCCTGAAAAAAGTTGCGGGGATGTTTATTGGCAACAAGGAGAAGGTGTATAAGATTTTTGGCAAGATAAACATCTTAACAACATTATTCCTTCCGATCCATGAGATTTGACCATTTGATTTCTTTCTTATATCTGTTTTTATTTCGTTCAATAACGGTATATAGTTAGCTTGGTATAATTTTCCAGTTTGTGGTGTTAAATATATCCCTAAGTATTTTAATTTTTCTTTTGTCCACGTATATGGGAAGTATGTTTTTATTGTTTGTTCTTCCTGGATATTTAACCTTATATTCAAAATCTCTGATTTTATTGGGTTTATTTTAAAGTTTGACAACTTTCCATAATCTTTTAACTCCTTTTGAATGTTTGGAAGAGTAATCCTTGGATTTGTAACGATGAATAATAAATCGTCCGCATATGCTGCGATTTTGTGTTCGTCTTGGTTTACCGTTACTCCTTTTATGTCTTTATTTTGTCTAATTTTTGCCAATAATGGTTCCAGGGTTAGAACGAACAATAGGGGTGATAGGGGACACCCCTGTCTCGTCCCATTACTCATTCCAAATTTCTCTGATAAGCTTCCGTTTATTTTAATTTTTGCCGTAGGGTTGTTATATAGTGCCTCTATCCATTGCCTCATTCTTGACCCAATCCCTAAATTTTTTATGGTTTCTTTCATGAAGTCCCAGTCCACCCTATCAAAAGCCTTTTCGGCATCAATTGATAATAGGATGGAGGGGACCTCATATTTTTTTGTTTTTTGTAGCAGAAGCAGGGTACGAATCACATTATCCTTCCCTTCTCTGCCTGGAACGAATCCAGTTTGGTCCGGATGGATCCACATTTTTAGTAACTCTTTTACTGACAAGTGTTCTAATCCCTCTCCACTCTATCCAAAATTTGTTTCGCAAGTTATTCTTTAAGTTAAATAGTTTTGCCTTTAGTTATAATTTCAGTAAGTTCATACTTACTCTTCCTACCCCTTTCCTTAGTTAAATAACATTTGGGGGGCCCACTTTGCCATCATGACTTGAATGCCAGAGGACCTTGTCTTGAAAATGAATCACAGGCTGAGGAGGATTGCAGGTCAGGCTGAGAGTGCATGACCTGGTTGTGTCTTCTGCCAGGGGTGCCTGAATCACAAGACTACCTACGTAGAAGTACAAACCCTTTAGCAGGTAAGACAGTCCACATAAATGTTGTTCAACTGCTTGCCCGGAGTTTAACTTTAACATTTCTGTAATGGATAGATTTATATTTTTTGCTGTCAAAATAAGGTCAATGCAATCTCTACTTCTAATCTGATAGGTCTGCCTTCCTCCATACAGCACTGTCTACCCACTTTCCAACTAGTCTCAAATTGTAATTCCGCTGCTTACACAATGTGTCTTTACTCCTGCTGTATTTGTGAATGGCTATCCATCATCTTGGCTGAATGATGCATCTATCGACCTTTCTGAAGAAATGATTCACCAACAGCAGAATTATAATTTCCTTTTCATATAAAGCCGATTTCTATGACCTTCCCCACAAGCCAAGCGACCTTGGGAGCTTACACTTTACAATGCACTACTTACTTTGTGTCTCATGGTGATAGCATTTAAAAGGTGAGAAACAGAAATGTGAGCCGCAGCTTATGGTATAGCCGTGGGTGGCCAAACACAACCTGTGTCTGGTTTGTCCTTTACAATGCCAACAATGCTATTGAAAATCCTGCTGCTGTTATAAGATAACAATATATAATACATCAGCACAAAGTACATCCATTAAGTCACAAATGACTTTGTAGCTGATATGTAAAAGCAAAAAGCGGTCCTGCGTGGCCTTGTGCACACCTTTTAAAGTTTAGTGTCAGTCATTGGTAGAAAGAAAGAGGGGTCACAGCAGTCCAAACTGTGAATAGACACAGTAGGGGCCCAAAACTGATTCTCCCCCCACAACACGCACACACAGCAATAGATATAACTCAGTTCTACAGAGATTAGAGACATGCTATCTGAAGATGATTCATAATGGAGCTTTAAGCTACATAGCATAGCCCCCAAATATCCCGTATTTTGGGGACTGTACCTCTCTTGTAGCCAAATACTTCTGTCCTTCTATCCCACTCAGTTCTCCCTGTGTTAGACCAGATGTCCAGACCTCTATAAAGGACTATCTACTTGCCAAAAGTGCTACAAACATTTAGAGGCTGGATGAAAGGCTTAATGTGCTGGATTTCTTAGTTTGAAAACCAGTAAAGAGGAAATGGGGTATTTAAAAAAAAGCTCTTCTCAGTTTATCCAAGCCATTTTTGCATAACAATTCATCAAGATTTGTGTAATTGGGGGCACTGCACAGGGTGTACCCTTTGCACAGAGGTGTCCCTTATTCCCATCTCAGGAGGTTGGGAGGCATGATATAGGGAAGTACAGAAATGCTTCTCCAAGGGGTTGATTTACTAAAGGCAAATAGACTGTGCAATCTGCAAGTGCAGTTGCTCCAGATGCTTAGTAAATTAGCAAAAGATCTGCTGACGTCCATCATCCAATCATGTGCAAGCAAAAATGCAACTTTTTTTTATTTTCCTTGCACATTATTGCGTACTATTTGCAAAGTGAAGCTTTACCTCATTTAATAAGCTCTTGAGCAACTTCACTTGCAGAGTGCATTTGCACTTTGCAAAGTGCACTGTCTATTTGATTTTAGTAAATCAACCCCCATGCCTCTTGTAGGGTTGACACCTTTTTAGGTGGACATTGAGGTTAACATTTAGGTAGGACAGGTGGTTTGCCTAGTCTTTGTTGATGGAGTGTGGATTTAACCACGTTAAGACCGGAAGATTTTGCTGATTAATGACCAGGCCCTATTTTGCGATTCGGCACTGCGTTACTTTAACGGACAGTTGCGCGGTCATACGATGCTGTACCCAAATACAGTTGATGTCCTTTTTCCCCCCACAAATAGAGCTTTCTTTTGGTGGTATTTGATCACTTGTGCGATTTTTATTTTTTTTGCGCTATAAACAAAAAAAGAGCAACAATTTTGAAAAAGAAAAACAATATTTTTCACATTCTTTTATATGACATTCTCAAAAAAAATGTAAAAATCTAAATTTTTTAACATTTTAGGCTAATTTGTTTTCTGCTACATATTTTTGGTAAAAAAAAAATCGCAATAAGAGTATTTTGCGCAAAAGTTATTGTGTCTACTAACTACGGGAAAGATTTATGTCATTTTTTTATTGTTTTTTTTTTACTACTAATGGCGGCGATCTGCGATTTTTTGTGGGATTGCGACATTGCGGTGGACAGATCGGACCCCTAACTGACATTTTTCACACTTTTGGGGGTACCAGTGACATTACTACAGTAATCAGTGCTAAAAATATGCACTGTTACTGTAATAATGCCATTGGCAGGGATTCCAGGGAAGGGGTTAAAACTATTGGTCATCAAGGGGTTCAATGTAAGCCTAGGGGAGTGATTCTAACTGTGGGGAGGGTTGGGCTTGTGAGATGACCATAGAGCACACATGTCAAACACAAGGCCCTTGCAACTCTCCAGCAGCTGTGACAACCCCTTCATTGCTGCCCCCACCTTTTCTCAGCAGTCAGCAGCAGAGAGGAGGACATAACTCTTCCACCAGATCCTGCAATTCTCTATGCAACCACAGAGAGGTTCCTATCTACCCCTCTCCCCTTCCCCGTCTCAGCAGTCTGCAACAGAGAGGAAGACTGAACTCCTCCTACAGATCCTGCGCCTCTTTGTGCAGCCACAGCACCCCCTCATCTCCACTTCCCCTGGTCTTAGCATTCAATAGACTCCAGCCCTCCTCTGGTCCTCCTCCAGACTCTGTACTTTCTGCTTTCAAGCTTCTTCCAAGCAGCAGCATAAGGTAAGGGGGTGCACTGTGATGTAAGGTAGGGTGAGGGACTCCGATGGTGGGGGTTGCTCTTGAAATCTGAAGTAAGGGGGGGTGGGGGGCTCTGGACATGTAGTCTTACAGATACAACCGGCCCTTTGAGGGCAACCATAATGCTGATTTGGCCCGCAATGAAATTGAGTTTGACACCCCTGCCATAGAGACATGCGATCCAATATAGCAGGATCACATGGTCTCTGTGATCATCCGAGGGAGAAGGGAGAAGGACGGACGGCTGTGTTTACATCCGTCCTTCTCTGTCAGCAGAGAGAGATCGCCGGTGTCAGGCGGCAATCAGAGCCGCCTGACACCCGCACTGGCTTCCCCGCTGACGAGCAGGGGGGCGCTCGCCCCTTAGCTCCACCCAGACGAGAGCCGTACATGTACGGGATTTTGTCCGGGAGAGCCAGCCTGCCGCAGTACATCTGCGGCGGCTAGTCGTCAAATGGTTAAAGAAGTGTGCATTAGTTGATCTAGATGGACTTGTGTCTTTTTTCAGCTAGACTAACTATGTACAGTATGTAACCTGTGTGGTTTAGTTTCAATTAGTATGGTGAAGTATTGGCAAATTTCCCAACTGATCTGTATGGTATTTACACCAGAAATTAATATCATTGACAGAGTACCAATAGAAAATAGCACAACCATCAGCACAAATATTTTAGTCAAATGAGATTGAAATTAGCTAGCCAGTTCAGTTTAAAGCCAGAAAGGTGACAGTCCTTGTGCAGCTCTGCAATAAAATATTTGGTTTAATACAAAAATAGTGCAGCGCTTTAAGTGAATTAAAGTGAACATAAATATAAAGACAAGAAATTAGATAAAATAATATGATATATAGTCCAAAATATTAACACCACAGTGATCCTCTTCAATGTGAGAATCCCCATGTAACAGTCCATGAAACACCCAATTCTCCCGAGATCCACCACCATGCAAAAGGACATACAAGCTTACCAGATTGAGTGGACTCCCATACTATAGGTACAGAGTCAACTACACTTGTATTGATGTAACATCCAAATCAGCAAAATGGACAACTCTCCACTGGAAACAGTTGCGTTAGTAGCATATCACATATAGCTCTCCAGATGGGTCACATACTGTATGTAAAACTCGTAGTCGGTCACAGCTCAAAATAATCAACAATAAAATCAAGTCTCATTGGCCAGGCTGTAAAAATACCTTCCAGGTGGCAGCCCTTCTTTTGAAAAAATAAAATAAAAATATTGGGGACACATTCTCAAAGCAAGCTGTTATGAGTAGGGTTGAGCGAACACCTAGATGTCCGTGTTCGACGGGTTCGGCCGAACTTTAAAAAAAAGTCCGGGTCCGTGTCCCGGACTTTTACCGAACTTTTCCCGGACACCGAACCCCATTGAAGTCAATGGGGACCCGAACTTTAAGGCACTAAAATGGCTCTAAAACACCAAAGGAAAGGGCTAGAGTGCTGCAAATGGCAGCAAAACGTAATTAAGAGCATGGCAAGTGCTCTGCAAACAAATGTGGATAGGGAAATAACTTAAAACAACAAAAAAAAAACAGAAAAATAAAACAATGTTCTTCTTCATCTCTGAAGGACGAGGCCCATATGGAGTAGGAGGGAGGTTGAGGTGGTGGTGGATGTGGCGGTGACATAGGCGTGCGCACAGGGTGTGCTGGGTGTGCCTGGGCACACCCTAATCACCTAGGGCACATAGCATTGCCAGTGAGGAGATGGGAAAGATCTCCCTGGGACCTGCTCTGCTCTATTTCTCCTTGCCTACAGGTACATGGCCCCGATACATTACTCTCCCTGCTGGCAAACACATGCATGTGTATTTCAACTTTGGGGTGCACACCTTAATGCAATAGGCTGCGCACACCTATGGGCGGTGTAGGTGGAAGCGGCGGTGGAGGAGGACCAGGGCCGGATTAACAGCATCATGGGCTTGGTGCTGAGGATTTTGAAGGGCCTTAAGGGCCGTGCCTTGCCATGCACCCAGAGGAGGAAGGGTGCAGCCATGCGTGCCTAATTCAACATGGGATGCTGTCTCTGAAGCCCATAAACACATCCATGCATCGCCAACTGTCCCTCCTTGTCCGGCCTTCACGCTGTGTGGGGAGGTTCTGAGGGTGCTGCCTGGGGAAGCGAGCATAGAAGCCAGACTTCTGTGTTTACAAGTGACAGAAGAGCGGTAACAGTGAATATGGCCAACCCGGGGCCTATATAAAAGGTAGGGGCCTGGAGCTGCAGCTCCAATAGCCCCTACATTAATCTGGCCCTGAGGAGGAGGACGAGGTAGCCAACACTGCTTCTTTTCAAAAATTTTAAATGAGGGTACACCCCAAAAGAGTGAGAAAGAGCAAAAATGGAACAATGGGTGGGTAAGGTCGGTATCCATTGCTATTCTGCATAAGGTACGGAAAAGTCCCGTGGGATCCATGCCTGGTTCATTTTAATGAACGTGAGCTTGTCCACATTGTCTCTGGACAGGCGGCTGCGCTTGTCTGTTATAACGCCCCCAGCCGTGCTAAATACCCGTTCAGATAATACACTGGCTGCAGGGCACGCCAGCACCTCCAAGGCGTAAAGGGCAAGCTCAAGCCATGTGCCCAATTTGGAGACCCAGAAGTTGAAGGGGGCAGACCCGTCATTCACTACATGTAGGCGTGTGCACACATACTGCTCCACCATGTTGGTAAAATGCTGCCTCCTGCTAAGACGTTCCATCTGAGCTGCTGGTGCTGCTGTTTGTTGTGGCGTGCTGACAAAGCTTTTCCACATTTCGGCCATGCTAACCCTGCCTTCTGAGGTGCTGGCGGTGCCCTGGTTGCGTTGGCGACCTCCTCCTCCTCCTCCTCTGCCTTGTGCTTCCACTGTGGCCCCGCTGTCAGATGGGAATGCCAGCAGCATGGCGTCTACCAGCGTGCGCTTGTACTCGCGCATCTTGCGATCGCGCTCCAGTGAGTGAATTAAGGACGGTACGTTGTCCTTGTAACGGGGATCCAGCAGCGTGGCCACCCAGTAATCAGCACAAGTTAGAATGTGGGCAACTCGGCGGTCGTTGTGGAGACACTGCAGCATGTAATCGCTCATGTGTGCCAGGCTGCCCAGAGGCAACGAAAGGCTGTCCTCTGTGGGAGGTGTATCGTCCGTGTCCTCTGTATCCCCCCAGCCACGCACCAGTGATGGCCATGAGCTGGCCTGGGTGCCACCCTGCTGTGAACATGGTTCCATCTCCTCCTCCAGCTCCTCCTCCTCCTCATCCTCCTCATCCTCCAGAACTGTGCCCCTGCTGGACAATTGCGTCCCTGGCGTTTGCGTGTGCAGGAACCCACCCTCGGAGCCCCTTGCGAATGACTGCCCTGAAAGCCTTGGAAATGTTACCTCTTCATCCTCCTCCTCCTCCTCATCCTGTGCCACATCCTCTTCCATCATCGCCCGAATTGTTTTTTCAAGGAGGCATAGAAGTGGGATAGTTAAGCTGAGAACGGCGTCATTGCCACTGGCCATGTTGGTGGAGTACTCAAAACAGCGCAACAAGGCACACAGGTCTCGCATGGAGGCCCAGTTAAATTAAATAGCGGAATAGAAAATATGATCCAAAAAAAGTGTATGTATATCACACGTACACAACCACACTGGGGCCCAATTACTATTGTTTGTACCCCTAAAAGGCTAGATGAGGAGTAGGGGGAGTATGGAACAGGCAGCACCCTCAAACCTTCAGAAGTATGAGATGAACCCCAACAACTTGGAAAGGTGGATCTCTCTCACACGTACCGACACAGACTATCCCGCAATTCAATTGATCCTCAAAGGTTTTTATTGAATAGCGGAATAGGAAATATGATCAAAAAAAGTGTATGTATCTCGCACGTACACAACCACACTAGGCCCCAATTACTATTGTTTGTACCCCTAAAAGGCTAGATGAGGAGTAGGGGGGGTATGGAACAGGCAGCACCCTCAAACCTTCAGAAGTATGAGATGAACCCCAACAACTTGGAAAGGTGGATCTCTCTCACACGTACCGACACAGACTATCCCCCAATTTAACTGATCCCCAAAGGTTTTTGATTAAATAGCGGAATAGAAAATATGATCCAAAAAAAGTGTATGTATATCACACGTACACAACCACACTAGGCCCCAATTACTATTGTTTGTACCCCTAAAAGGCTAGATGAGGAGTAGGGGGGGTATGGAACAGGCAGCACCCTCAAACCTTCAGAAGTATGAGATGAACCCCAACAACTTGGAAAGGTGGATCTCTCTCACACGTACCGACACAGACTATCCCCCAATTTAACTGATCCCCAAAGGTTTTTGATTAAATAGCGGAATAGAAAATATGATCCCAAAAAAGTGTATGTATATCACACGTACACAACCACACTGGGCCCCAATTACTATTGTTTGTACCCCTAAAAGGCTAGATGAGGAGTAGGGGGAGTATGGAACAGGCAGCACCCTCAAACCTTCAGAAGTATGAGATGAACCCCAACAACTTGGAAAGGTGGATCTCTCTCACACGTACCAACACAGACTATCCCCCAATTTAACTGATCCCCAAAGGTTTTTGATTAAATAGCGGAATAGAAAATATGATCCAAAAAAAGTGTATGTATATCACACGTACACAACCACACTAGGCCCCAATTACTATTGTTTGTACCCCTAAAAGGCTAGATGAGGAGTAGGGGGAGTATGGAACAGGCAGCACCCTCAAACCTTCAGAAGTATGAGATGAACCCCAACAACTTGGAAAGGTGGATCTCTCTCACACGTACCGACACAGACTATCCCGCAATTCAATTGATCCTCAAAGGTTTTTATTGAATAGCGGAATAGGAAATATGATCAAAAAAAGTGTATGTATCTCGCACGTACACAACCACACTAGGCCCCAATTACTATTGTTTGTACCCCTAAAAGGCTAGATGAGGAGTAGGGGGGGTATGGAACAGGCAGCACCCTCAAACCTTCAGAAGTATGAGATGAACCCCAACAACTTGGAAAGGTGGATCTCTCTCACACGTACCAACACAGACTATCCCCCAATTTAACTGATCCCCAAAGGTTTTTGATTAAATAGCGGAATAGAAAATATGATCCCAAAAAAGTGTATGTATATCACACGTACACAACCACACTAGGCCCCAATTACTATTGTTTGTACCCCTAAAAGGCTAGGAGTAGGGGGAGTATGGAACAGGCAGCACCCTCAAACCTTCAGAAGTATGAGATGAACCCCAACAACTTGGAAAGGTGGATCTCTCTCACACGTACCAACACAGACTATCCCCCAATTTAACTGATCCCCAAAGGTTTTTGATTAAATAGCGGAATAGAAAATATGATCCCAAAAAAGTGTATGTATATCACACGTACACAACCACACTAGGCCCCAATTACTATTGTTTGTACCCCTAAAAGGCTAGGAGTAGGGGGAGTATGGAACAGGCAGCACCCTCAAACCTTCAGAAGTATGAGATGAACCCCAACAACTTGGAAAGGTGGATCTCTCTCACACGTACCAACACAGACTATCCCCCAATTTAACTGATCCCCAAAGGTTTTTGATTAAATAGCGGAATAGAAAATATGATCCCAAAAAAGTGTATGTATATCACACGTACACAACCACACTAGGCCCCAATTACTATTGTTTGTACCCCTAAAAGGCTAGGAGTAGGGGGAGTATGGAACAGGCAGCACCCTCAAACCTTCAGAAGTATGAGATGAACCCCAACAACTTGGAAAGGTGGATCTCTCTCACACGTACCAACACAGACTATCCCCCAATTTAACTGATCCCCAAAGGTTTTTGATTAAATAGCGGAATAGAAAATATGATCCCAAAAAAGTGTATGTATATCACACGTACACAACCACACTAGGCCCCAATTACTATTGTTTGTACCCCTAAAAGGCTAGGAGTAGGGGGAGTATGGAACAGGCAGCACCCTCAAACCTTCAGAAGTATGAGATGAACCCCAACAACTTGGAAAGGTGGATCTCTCTCACACGTACCAACACAGACTATCCCCCAATTTAACTGATCCCCAAAGGTTTTTGATTAAATAGCGGAATAGAAAATATGATCCCAAAAAAGTGTATGTATATCACACGTACACAACCACACTAGGCCCCAATTACTATTGTTTGTACCCCTAAAAGGCTAGGAGTAGGGGGGAGTATGGAACAGGCAGCACCCTCAAACCTTCAGAAGTATGAGATGAACCCCAACAACTTGGAAAGGTGGATCTCTCTCACACGTACCAACACAGACTATCCCCCAATTTAACTGATCCCCAAAGGTTTTTGATTAAATAGCGGAATAGAAAATATGATCCCAAAAAAGTGTATGTATATCACACGTACACAACCACACTAGGCCCCAATTACTATTGTTTGTACCCCTAAAAGGCTAGGAGTAGGGGGAGTATGGAACAGGCAGCACCCTCAAACCTTCAGAAGTATGAGATGAACCCCAACAACTTGGAAAGGTGGATCTCTCTCACACGTACCAACACAGACTATCCCCCAATTTAACTGATCCCCAAAGGTTTTTGATTAAATAGCGGAATAGAAAATATGATCCCAAAAAAGTGTATGTATATCACACGTACACAACCACACTAGGCCCCAATTACTATTGTTTGTACCCCTAAAAGGCTAGGAGTAGGGGGAGTATGGAACAGGCAGCACCCTCAAACCTTCAGAAGTATGAGATGAACCCCAACAACTTGGAAAGGTGGATCTCTCTCACACGTACCAACACAGACTATCCCCCAATTTAACTGATCCCCAAAGGTTTTTGATTAAATAGCGGAATAGAAAATATGATCCCAAAAAAGTGTATGTATATCACACGTACACAACCACACTAGGCCCCAATTACTATTGTTTGTACCCCTAAAAGGCTAGATGAGGAGTAGGGGGAGTATGGAACAGGCAGCACCCTCAAACCTTCAGAAGTATGAGATTGTGTTCACTGTACCCCACAAAGATTGAGTTCACTGCACCCCACAATGATTGTGTTCACTGCACCCCACAAAGATTGTGTTCACTGCACCTCACAAAGATTGTGTTCACTGTACCCCCCAAAGATTGTGTTCACTGCACCCCACAAAGATTCTGTTCACTGTACCCCACAAAGATTGTGTTCACTGCACCCCAAAAAGATTGTGTTCACTGCACCCCAAAAAGGATGTTGTTCACTGCACCCCAAAAAGGATGTTGTTCACTCCACCCCAAAAAGATTGTGTTCACTGCACCCCACAAAGATTGTGTTCACTGCACCCCAAAAAGATTGTGTTCACTGCACCCCAAAAATGATTTTGTTCACTGCACCCCAAAAAGGATTTTGTTCACTGCACCCCAAAAAGGATGTTGTTCACTCCACCCCAAAAAGATTGTGTTCACTGCACCCCACAAAGGATTTTGTTCACTGCACCCCAAAAAGATTGTGTTCACTGCACCCCAAAAAGGATGTTGTTCACTGCACCCCAAAAAGGATTTTGTTCACTGCACCCCAAAAAGATTGTGTTCACTGCACCCCACAAAGGATTTTGTTCACTGCACCCCACAAAGATTGTGTTCACTGCACACCAAAAAGGATTGTGTTCACTGCACCCCAAAAAGATTTTGTTCACTGCACCCCAAAAAGATTGTGTTCACTGCAGCCCAAAAAGATTGTGTTCACTGCAGCCCAAAAAGATTGTGTTCACTGCAGCCCAAAAAGATTGTGTTCACTGCAGCCCAAAAAGATTGTGTTCACTGCAGCTCACACACAGAAAAATGGATGTGGATCACTGACACCTGCCTATCTCCAATCCCACACCACACAGCAATATCGATTGTAGTTTGTAGAACACAGTTTCCCTAAAATTCAGCAGACTCTATCCCTAACAGGATTGAGAAGAGATCGTAGATCAGGATTGAGTGCAGATTCACCCCACCCCCCACACAGCAATATCGATTGTAGTTTGTAGAAGACACTGACCCTATAATTCAGCAGACTCTATCCCTAAAATGCCTACAACTCGCCCTGCCTAAACACTCCGACCTGTCCCTCAATTCTATCCGGACACAAATGGTTTTTTCCTGCCTATCTTTCCCTAATCAGCAGCCAGCACGTTGATGTGTGCTCTGTCCCTGAATCTAAGCAGCATAATGACGCCGCTGCGGCTGCCTCGAACTTATAAAGACTTGGTCACATGCTTCAGACGGCCAATCACAGCTACTGAGACATTTGCAGGCATGGCTGGGATGGCTTAAGGCACACCAGTTAAACGATTGTTGATTGGCTGTTGAAAGCCCGCCATGAAAAGAGCGCCAAAGCATGCAAAACCCGGAAATAAAACGACCGAACACGGATTTTTACCCGAACATACAGTAAAGTGTCCGTGTCCGTGTTCGGGTACAAAAAATCCAATTATTCGGTACGAACACGAATAATACAGTCCGTGTTCGCTCAACACTAGTTATGAGTTAACCATTCAGGTCAGGTCAGTTCAGCGCTTTGTGTAGGGAATTTGTGATTCTGTGCTTTAGTAAGTGCTGTCAAAGTAAATTATAACATTCGCTATAATTTTTTACAATTTAAATGTTAGTGGGATTTTGTCTTCCCTTGCAAAAAAGTTGAGGTTCACCAGAGTTTTTGCAGGAGAAGACATAGGAGGTGATTTACTAAAACTGGTGCACACAGAATTTGGTGAAGCTGTGCATTGTAACCAATCAGCATCTAACTTTAGCTTGTTCAATAAAGCTTTGACAGGTTCTGTGTACCAGTTTTAATAAATCTCCCACATAGTGTCTTCATTTTTATTTAATGTAATATGGATGTCTGAGTATCTGCAATGGATTGAATACTGATCTGTGCAACTTGGTGCACTCACACGTCTTTTAATAAGTAATCACTTGTATAACTATTTTCCATATATGCAGAGAAAACATTACCAGTCCTTCGCGTTGATTCCTCACTTTCTGTAGAAGACGTAATCCGGGTTTGTTAGCTGCCGCTGACAATATGGTTTTGAAAAGTTTAGGTGTGTCTTGTTTTGGGGGTATGAGGAGAGCAAAGCCCCTGTGTATAACTGCCGTTTGTGCTGGTTTCCCCTTCTCCTTCAGCAATTTCCTGTACATAGGAATAATGGCACATTAGAATAAGGTAAGTAATTAAATTATTTCTATAGGAAGCATATATACAGAATCTAAAATGAATAATGCACCGACATGATCAGAATTTCGAAGTAGGATTAATACATGTTATTGATAAAGATGTCACAATAGTTTTCATTAGATTAAAAATGGTGGAAAAAAGGCAGCATTGATATACCTAAGCAGCTTCCCCCCAAACATATACTGTAAGGCTGGACATAGATACAGTAAAACCTTGGATTGCGAGCATAATTCGTTCTGGAAACATGCTTGTAATCCAAAGCACTCTTATATCAAAGCAAATTTCCCCATAAGAAATAATGGAAACTCAGATGATTCGTTCCACAACCATTTATTCACAAGTCCTTCAGTTTATAGTCCATATAAAAAGATTATAGCATTGCGATAGGTTATATAACCATAAAATGTCCATCCACAAATATCTGCTTCCACAAGGGGATTGGAAGCAAAATCCAGCAGGAGCTACAGAGTATCAAAGGGAAGAGAGGTGCCTCTAAGTGTAGCAATATGATTCCATTTAATGAAGGTACAACATTTACAGTAGCAACTCACATAGATGTGCCTGTTTTATTCATCAACCAAGTATGCAGGCATCCGGGGTAAAGCGGTCCACATAGACTAACTTCTGCACCTCCGGCTGCCAGTCTGTAATCCTGACCGGGAAGACCACTCTGGAGTAAAGCGATCTGAAAGCGAGGGGGAGCATGGAAGGGATGACGTAGATGGCGGTGGGGAGGATGGTCTATGTGGACAGCTTCAGCCTGGATGCCTGCATCCTTAGATGTGCCTGTTCCAATCATCAACCATGTGAGTTGCTAAATGTTGTACCTTCATTAAATTTAACCATATTGCTACACTTAGAGGTGCCTCTCTTCTCTTTTATACTCAGCTGTGACTTGAGGCTACTTGTATATCAAGACATCGCTTGTATATCAAGTCAAAATATATTTGAAAATTTTGCTTGTCTTGCAAAGCGCTCTTAAACCAAGTTACTCTCAAACCAAGGTTTTACTGTAATTTGAATCTCGGCTGGTTCAGCAGGAATTGTCAAAGTTTCAGATCATGTATGGGCAAGCTAAATGCACCAAATTAGTCGATTGATCAACTTGGGTACAACCAGCCTGCTGGATTTTGCTAGCATTTATCACTGTCCCCTGCCCCCTCCCGCTGGGAGAATACAATGGCTCTGTTGGAGGGATTCCCCTGTCAACACTGTCTGTGTTAATGGGGAATCAAGAAATGTCTTTACTGTAGCCCGTGGTTGCAGGAAAGAAGGTAACTCTGTGTATAGGCAGCTTAAGGTTAATTGGCTTCTACCCAAACTGGCCCAGGAATGTGTATTTGTGTGCTTGTATGACTGCTGTATAGAAGTTAGTGTGTAAGCTTCTCTGGCGTAGAAAAGATTGTCAATGGTCTGCTCTGTAAATCACAAATTAATAATTATAGGAAAAAAGATGCATTTCAGGGAGTTTTGAGACTCCTTCTCTGTAAACTCAAAAATATTGGACTTCAGATAACTTTAAATGTACTCATTCGTAAATCCTAGCAATAAACTTTTCTATTTGTTCCATTTTGGTCTGTGAGGCATTTCATTGAGCACATTCTGCTATATCTGTTTTATATGTAGTACTGCCCCCTAGAGGACAGCTGGATTGTTCACCTTTCCGGGGTCCCTCTGGGTTACAGTTAACAACAGCATGCAGAAACCTAACACTTTACTTTTCCGGCTCAGTCAATGAACAGTCTAGGGGTTTTGGTTGTTTTTGTTGTTTTATTATAAATAGGGATAGAAGAACTGAAGAGTGGGATACTCCGGAACTTGAACTATTCACAATCCTGAGGACTTCTATCTGAAGATGCAGCCAGGCTGCACATTTCACCTATCCACTAGATGAATTGTAGATGTTGAGACTCTGAACAAAAGACTTGGTTGCACACTATCTTCAGGGTCCTCGTGTAGCACCCCTTTCACTTCACAAGCTGACACCCATCCTCTGACTATTCTACTCTGAGGTGGCCCCCTTCCTGGTCAGGCCCTTAGACACGATCCCCTGTACTCACGATACTGTTTTTTCCAGGTTCTTCAGTGTCTCAACCCCTCTAGTCAGCTCTCCTGGACCTCTGGTTTCAGCTCCTTCCTTCCGGCTCACCAGGCCGACTGCCTGTGACCATACACCAACTGCTGTAGAAGAGGAGGCAGCTGCCGCCACCCTCCTTCCCGGACTCTGCTCACGAGCCAAAGACCCCGATCACAAGTGCTCCTGGCTTTTATACCACACCCCACAATGCACCCAGATAGCAGTCTGTGCCAATCACTGGGGCTGTATCAAAGCATGTGTACCCATTGGTCAGGTTTTCTCCACTGTCCAATATGCCTCTCTATTGGACCAGCGTGAAACACTCCCCTAGACCAGATGAATCACACACTGAGCACCATGAGCAGACCTAACTCACAGATCCTGCTCCCTGTTAAGCACAGCGCAATAAAGAATTTACCTGCTGCTCCTCTGATAGGCAGACAGAGCCAATACTATTCTCACTCTCTAGCACCTACCTAGGAGGGTGCTACATATATGTGCAAAATATATGCCTTGATCTTGACAGAATTTCAGAGCTGTCCTGTGCACACTTCCTGTGTTATCTCTAAGAGTCTATTTAGTCATTTCAATTCTTATTTTGGGGCTGCAATTCATTTAGTGCCAGTGCTTTAGAGTGGAAAAGATGCTTTGATCTGAACTGAGTAGTTAGGCAAAAGACAATTGGGCTGACACCATTCAGTCCACAAAATTGTTGCTATATTGTCAGCCCACAATAGGAAATTAGGAGTGCAGTTCTGTCCGACCAAGACATCTTTAACTACCTCCCACCCGGGCCATTGCAGATATACGGCCGGGCGGGAGTCTCATCTTTCTGAATGGACGTTCCGGAATGTCCTTCAGAAGGAAAGAGACCACCCCCCCTGCGGGCACGCGCAGCGGCGCGATCTCGATGTGCCTGTGTCCCTCGGACACAGAGCAACATCATTCGGCAGGAGGGCCCTGTGATTGGCCCTCCTGATCACATGACGGCTGTGTCCAATCACAGCCGTCATGTAATGTAAATAGAGCCGTTGTAACGGCTTCGATCTCTTCTCCTCCTGACAGATCCTGTCAGTGAGGAGAAGAGGGATGATCGGTGCTGCTGCGGGGGTGATCAGTGAGTATTTCTAATTACTCACTGATCACAGGGGGGGTCTGTGCTGGTAATCAGAACATTGATTACCAGTGCAGCCCTGGGGGGGGGGGGGGTGCCACTAAGCCACCAGGGATGCCCACGCATGACCACCAGGGATGCCCACTATGGCCACCAGGGATGGCAAGCAGGGCTCAGAGAGCCCCCCAGTGCCCTCCCTATCAGTGTTGCCCACCAATGCCATCTGTCAGTGCTGCCCACCAGTGCCGTTATTGCCATCTATCAGTGCCGCCCACCAGTGCCCATTATTGCCCACCAGTGCTGCCTATCAGTGCCCATCAGTGCCCCCCATCAGTGCCGATCAGTGCCACCCATCAGTGCCGATCATTGCCGCCCAACAGTGCCACCTATCAGTGCCCATCAGTGCCGCCAATCAGTGCCCATCAGTGCTGCCTATCAGTGCCCATCAGCGCTGCCTATCAGTGCCCACCAATGCTGCATATCAGTGCTATCTATCAGTGCCACATATCAGTGCCCATCAGTGCTGCATATCAGTGCTACCTATCAGTGCTGCATATCAGTGCCACCCCATCAGTGCCACCCCATCAGTGTCTCCTCATCAGTGCCTGTCAGTGCGGCATCATCAGTGCTCATCAGTGCAGGAAAAAACTTATCTATTTACAAAATTTTATAACCTAAACAAAAAAACTTTTTTTTTTTTCAAACTTTTCAGTCTTTTTTTATTTGTGCACCAAAAAAGAAAAAAAAAATGACGGCGATCAAATACCACCAAAAGAAAGCTCTATTTGTGGGGAAAAAATGACACAAATTTGGTTTAGGTACAGCGTTGCATGACCGCGCAATTGTCATTCAAATTGCAACAGCGCTAAAAGCTGAAAATTGGTCTGAGAAGGAAGGGGGTTTAAGTGCCCAGTATTGAGGTGGTTAAAGAGTAAAAATATAGGAAAATGTGCATGTATTGTAGAAATGTACTGAGTATATTTTTTAAAACATTTTGCCTTGACATATGACTTATAGCAGGGCAAATCAGGACGAAGCAACAGATGTTGGCCAAACAAGCTACATATTCCTACATTTCCTTTGCTATTCTGACCCCTTGACTCAGCACCCAGGAGAAAAGAGTGGAAGTTCTAACTTTCATCTTTCACAAAGTAACCTCCAACTTTGAGCAGAGGACTCTTTCCCATCCGGATTTGACAACACATTTGGTGCCTGAGCAATGCCAAACACCAGAGGTTTCATGTGAGAGAGAGTCACATGTTCCACCATACCTTACAAGTAGGAGCATTTTTCTTTGTTCTTCGTAATGGTGAATATGTGCTGCCAGTGGGGCAGGCAGTAAAGCAAACCTATTGTTTTGCTCTGCATTGGCAAATTACAGGTTTGCTTTAAAGCTGCATTAACAGTATTGATAAAAATAAAAGGATGAACAAAGGATAACAAAACAGCATTAGGCCCCTTTCACACAGGCGGACCATTCAGATCCCCCTGTCAGTTTTTTTGGCGGATCTGAACGGAAACCCCATGCATCTCTATGGGGCATTGGATGTCAGCGGAGACATGTCCGCTGACATCTGATCTGATCCGATCCGTCAAATCTGGACGGATGGAAACCCTATTTTCTATCCGTCCAGCGGATCGGATGGGATCGGATGAGAACGGACAGATTGTCCATTCCCATCCGATTCTCCTATAGGGAACAGCGGGGACATTACAGCTGTCTGCTGCATCCTTAAGCGTGAGTTTCTACAAGCCCTTTGGGTAATTCTCCTTCACATACTGCACTAAGAGGTTCGTTTTTCTTCTCCCCTTTGTACCCAGATGGGACCCATCGGTCCGTAAGGACAAGCTGGGAAAAGGTTTGAGGAATTTTTTATACCCTATTCGGCTCCTACTCACACCACTAGTGATATAGGGTAAGTGCGACCTCTGGTGGCTGTTTTGGAGATATACCACAGAGAAGGTATATATTAGTATTCTCATTGCTTTTATCTTAATAATTACCTTTTTAACACATTGCTCACGATAATATTAATTTTACTACTATTTATTGGAAAGTAATTCACCACAATATTTATTATTTATAATCACCATATTTTAGACACACTCAAGTGATTGGTTTTAAATCGTCCTTTTTAGCCAGTGACTTGGAATCTGTCACAGGCACATACATTTGCACATGGTATGTTTGCACTATATACTATGCACTAAGCACTTTCTTCCTCTATTTCTCACCCGCATCTTGCACATGCGCTAGGTAGCGCCGTTCCCAACTTCTCACCCCCACACTATATATTCTAGCCCCTAAGTCTCTTAGGGGTCGGTTGGTGGCTGCAACCTAATTAACCTCAAAAAGCCTGGTAGTTCTTATCCATAGCGCTGGTTTCCACCCTTTCCCCTATCACAGCTGCCACCCGCCTGCTCAGCGGGGGATTGGCGGATCGATCCCCCGCTGAGAAAAACTGAGTCCGCCTGACGGACTCCCTGTGTGAAAGGGGCCTTAGAACCATTTGAATCTGGTTATACGTTACAATTCAATATTTATCTCAATCTCTTATAACCCATGGTATCTGGATTCTCCTGCACACGTCTCCTAGGTGATTCTAGATCTTCCTCCAGTGGCAATACACTGTAAAACCTTGTAATGTAGATGAATGAAACTTGTAACGGGATAGTGGGGACTCCCTTGAAATAGGATGTAGGTGGCTGAACCTGTGAACTTCATCAAAAGTATTTTTCAATAGAGGAGAAGGAAATAGGAATTAGTGAGTCATCACAATAATGGACTGACATTTTAATTTTTCAGCATGAATATTAATGTAAATGGATGCCAGATACAGCATATGTTATGTTTAAATGATTTTGGGCCCTAAAAGCCTAGAACTAGCATCTTAATAGTCTAATTAATTTTTGTCAAATGTTAATCTTTGTGTTAATAATCATAGTGTTTTAAATTCACAACCTAATATCACTATGTGGATCTTTAAATCTTTTACTCTGTGTTTCTGTATTCTTTGTACATGGGATTCCTAATGCCATTGAACTGGCATTCAAGGTGCAGTGAGATTGAAGGTGAGATTACAAATATTGATCCGAGCTTACTAAAGGAGATGGTGTGTGAAAGATTCAATCCATTCCCTTCCAACAAAAGTGAGCAATTTATGGGTGATCATTGGTACATGTCCACATCAAAATAAAAGACCTGTACTTCCTATGATACAAATACACTATAAATGACAGTAGCATCAATTCACAAAAATGAATGATATATTTTACTTTCATTCATTATTTTATCTCATGATTTATTTTATATTAAAATATTAAATTCACAAAATCAAAATATTAGATTGTTAGGAATTGTTATTTTTTATGAATATTTTACTCTTGAAAGTGTCTATTTCTCATTGATTTGTAGTTTAGAAATTGTTATTTTATTTGCAAAGATAAAGCCTAACTCTGTGCATTTTTTTTTTTAAAACAAAGGGGCTCAGCCTGTGTTTAACTACTTTACTGCTGCCGTAGGTCTAAAAACGATGAGTAATGGTTAGTGATGAATGGTTGTTTATCCAGTGTCATTTCAAAATGGCACTGTATTAAGCACCTTTGAAAAAGCCATTCTGCCAGTTAATGCCCATGAACCGAGTAATCCAAGGATGATTTGGTTCATAGACACTGTGTACAGTGCCATTCCGAAGGGGTCTGTATCTTAGAATTGCTGTGATTGGTCATAGAAGGATCAATCACAGCGATCACAAATGTAAATAATGTAGTGTTGACATCTATGAGTTCTCCCCTTCCTTTACAACTCATTCACTAGTTACTGAAGGACTGTGCACACCATGGCAGCAGCAGCTGCAAATAAAGTTTAAACCTTTCATCTCCCTTCTCTTATACACTACTGATCTTCAGCCTGTCTCTGTGTGATCTGCATCTCCCTTTTCCTGCACATCTGCACTTTAACCACCAAATCTCCATCCTGCCACTGTATATGACTTGTACAATAACCCCTTCACCCCCACCTCCCTCTGTATATACCTGTATGCACTGTATATAGTGCATCACTACCTAGATTCAATACCAACATTTCCAAAAAAATGGTGGCCAAAAAATGAGATCACCTTGGAATGTTTACTTTCCACAAAGGGGGGCATTATGAAGGTGTTTGTACTGTTATGAGGGTTTTATTCAAAATGTTTGGTCATTTTTGCTTTATATTGTAAAAAATAAAAATAACTCAGTGGTTGCTAAACATTACCAAACAAAACTCCATTTGTCAAAAAAAAAAAAAAAGATATAAAATGTATTTGGTATATTGCTGTAATTTGTTAGTCAAAGTATCACAGCACTGGAAACTGAAAAATGGCTACATAATAAAGGGGTTTTAGAGGCTATTAGAAATAAAAAAGTCTGGCTGCAACACTTACAGCAAAACGTACAGCCTCTCTGGTGCTGTAATCCAGAATACTGTACCTCTTTTCCACCACAAGATGCCCTCAGTCTTCTGAGAGGCATAATTCAACCCATTAGATTGAGGACATAATGTGAGTTCCCCCCTGAGGGGGCAGCATCATAGCACTTTCTCCAGTTTTAAGATTCTATTCAAGTATACATTCTCAACTCAAAAAAGAACCTTCCATTGCACTTATCCTCCAGCACATATCCAAATTTCTTTAATTTTTTTGCTGCTGTGATCTGACTTTCTGTGAGAGGGTGGCTATATTTGTTCTCCAAGGTCCCAGTGTGGGAACCTAGCCACCCTCTCTTGCTTGCTCCAAAAATGGACTAGGGGCTATGGAATATAGACTATGGAATTTCTAAGGTGCATAGAGCATACAGAATTATGTGAAAATTGGTAATAAAACTTACACATGATAAATGTAGCAAATCTGTGCAATAATACAAAAAAAAAAAAAATGTGATATTTAACATGCAAATGGTGCATGTGATAATTACACACTCAGCTTCACCATGCGCAGAGATTTTCACAGTTCACAGGACAATGTTCTAAGCACCAGCAGACTGAGAGTAATTGTCACTGGAGCAGGTTAACTGAGCTGTTAACCCTTGTTGCACACATACACAGTAGCTGCCAGCATGTGTTCTAACAGAAACATACACCTTTCATAGCGTCAGCTGTTGTAATTCTGACCAATGAAATGCCTTTATCACTCACTGCAATGTCCAGACAGGAATATAACAGAATTTTACACCTTGGAAGCTCCTTCAAAGTCCTTCATTTCTAGTTAAAGCATTCAGAGGTTCAGCTTAACAATTTTAAACATCATTTGGTGCAAGAAAGTATTACAGAAAAGATCTTACAAAACAGATGAAAGCAACAGTAAAATAAAAAGGTATTTCAAAGTGGAAAAAATACCTAAAGAGGAGCTCCAGACTCCTTCAGAAACAATTAAAAGTCACTGGCTACAAATCCTGTAGCGGCTGACTTTTATTATTAGGGCACTTACCTGTCCATGGATCCCGTGGTGTCTTCACCCTAGCCAATTTTTCATCAATGCCATTGCTTGTAAGGGAAACTGGCAGTGAAGCCTTGCTTTGTTAATGGGAAGCAGGACGGGGGCCGAACTTTAGGTACCTGTCAAGACCAGGTACCCACTCCCCCCAAATGGTGCCAAATGTGGCACTGTGGGGGGGGGGGGGGAGAGAGGCAGATAAGTGGAGCTTCCCCCTTTGGGAGTCCACCTGGTCTTTGGCTCAGTGCAGACTTTGGATCATTTGCAGAGTAGAGTTGGCAATACATTATACAACTTTCTTGTTCGATTTCTTTTAGATTTACCTTCAACTATGAAGTGCAAGGGCCTGCCTGATTGCATACAAATTGAAAGTATTTAGGTTTGACCTCAAATTATATGGTTTTGGTAAATCGAAAAGAAAATAGTATAATGTATTACCAGCTTAAATCACATCTGAAGTTTGCAAGATTAATTGGCCATTAGAAACATGACTCTTAGTATTCTTGGTGGTTTCAGTGTCAAACAAAAGTTTGGAGCTGCTAATGCAACAACTTTTTCTTATGCCTTGAGAGGGGGGTTGCAAATCTAGCTTCATCCAATCAAATGGTCCAAAAGTGTGATGGAAAATATTTTTTATTATACTCATCAGACATTTAATGCAAACTATCCTGGGTACCTCTATTATTTCATATGACAAGGTTTCACAATCCAGCAACCTGCATATTATGTAGCAGAGTAAAATTACAATTTGGTAGATACCAAATGTGATAAATATCTGATGTAGGTTTCTCTTAGGAGACCTAATGTGTCTTATTATCCTTCTAAACGTTGTAAATTAGACATTTTAGGTATCTTCTTTTTAATTAGTGTAGACACTTTTTTAAGAAGGTAATTCCGTTATAGTAGGAGTTATGGAATATTAATTAGAGATGGCTCTGAAATTTTAGTTTAAAGAACAAAAACCTGACTCACATACTGTATGTGTAGTGCAAAAAAAGGTTCTCTAAACTGTTTATGACAGGGCCCCCTCAGCAGTCCTTTGAAGACCCTGGCTAGTGGAAGTTAATGATATTTCTGCTTTCTATATAGCTTCTCTGCTTTTTGTTAAAAATATCTGGCTTAAGCAAGGCCTTTTAAACATAGACATGATATTTAAATCCAACTGTTTTTGTTACTGACTTGTGAATTTTGAAGAAAATTAGGATGGCACACTGTTTATTACTACTCCCTATTCTCTTCATATAGGTTTGTGTTTGCCAGGCCTCACTATCATCACAATGCATTATAATAAACATTTTACTGGGTTCATTAAACTGAGTGTAAAAAATGCACCATTGATGTGGTTGTGGTGAACAAAATAAAAACACTTAGCACTAATGGTATAGGTTCAGATGTAATGACACTGAATAGATTGTTTGCAATATAAGTTTTTACCTAGATTGGAACAGTGCATGGAGCCTGAGTGCAGCCCCTAGTCTTGGTGAAACGAGAATGTGGGTGTTTCCTGCAGGGGTGCAATTTTAAATTGGAAGACCCCTTAAGATTTATATTAATTGGTTCCTCATCACTTGTGGCATTCGCAAATTTACTAAATTATTTACATTTAAATTATTACAAGAGGCAGTGCTTGGTGATTTGCTGGTGTATAACCCCTTCTACACAATGAAAGCAGTAGTTCACCATTTCTTTATATAATTAATTAGTAGATAAAGCGTTCATAATAACGAGTCCCATATCAGTAAATATTTGCAAATATATTATCAGTTCCTTCATTTGAGATAAAATGTATGCCAGTACTGTCAGTTTCTCCATTTGAGATAAAACGTTTGACATTTTCTGACCCTTTAATGTGCAATTTCAATAAAATAGATAAATATTTTTTATTTTACATTTATTTTAGAGAACTTGGGGATTTGGGAAAATCTAAAGTCCTTTATGACTTTTGATTATAGATACAAAATAGTCATGGTGGAATGTACTTTGTATAAAAAAAGGAGGGGTTCTTTGAAATGCAATGCTCATGTGGCAGAAAGGAGCTCAGAATCAATTTTATATATCATTTTTAACAAATTACATAATAGATACCATACAAAGAAAATGTACAGGATCTAGAAATAAAAAATAACAAGGTAAAGGCAAGATGGACGCAGGAGCTATATAAAAAGTGAAAGGCAAGCAAGTTTAGCTAAGTCGCCTTAAAGAGGTTAAAACCTCTTGCTTTTGAAGTTTCACACTTTCTATATTTTCTGGTAGCAACTGTCCTCAGGACTTAAAGTGATAGGACAGCTGCCACCAAAAAAAGGAGGTAAGGGGCAATTTCCTATGGGGTTCTAATGACAGCTATCTAAGAAGTAATTTACATTTGATTTGTTAAGACTTCCTCATACTTCCTGTTGTGTCTTGTAAAGGAAGTAAAGTTACATTTCCCCATTAGGGCAGAAACAGCATAAAAACTGACAGAAATTCCAACATCCCCTTCTTCTTGTAGCTTGCCAAGGGCAATATTTAAAACCTGCAGTGATAAAGTGCTCTGTTTGGAGCTGGCATATGTTCTGCTTTGGATGTAAAATGTGTAATGTCAGTGACTTGCTATGGATGTACAATGTATATTGTCAACCATTCAGTTTTTATTTAGCATAGAATAGGGAGTGGTTAGCACCTCTGTCAGATTTCTATTTTTACTTGAATTTCTGCTGGGGAGATTCAAAGTCTCTATTTGTCCCGTAACCATTGTAACTAAGGCTCAAAGTGAAGGAAATACAAAATTCTAAGTTCTTCCCAGAACAGAGATAAAGAGGGGAATTTCAGGGACAGCCGACAAAGGGAACATTCACACCAGCCACTATGTGGGGTGCAGTGGGATGACAGCAGTGCCAATTTGCAAATTATGGTGCATCACACTGTTCACATTTTTCTTTAAAAACAAATTTTATATAAATGTCAAGCAGTGAAATTGCATTACATTCTATTGGTTGTGACACAGTGCAAGGTGGTGAATTGTCTCCCACTGTGCTATGCTGAAAAAAGCTTGGTTTGCAATACTTTTTTTCAGCACATGCTACTGCAACGCGATGGTGTGAACCGGCCAGGTAGGAGACAAGGCATTTTGCCTTTTCCTGTGGCGGAACTACAGTGGGACTACGCTACCACCTGCACCTGGTGTGAATGTACCCTAAGACGGTATTTTCTTTAGAGTAGTGATGGACAATTAGGTTTCCCAAGAGGCCACATAAGAGACTGTTGTGGAGGGCCGAACGTAATTCTGCTCAATATTATTTCTGGACTTGGAAAGGTCCATAAGTACATATACAAAACAAACACCTGGCGCTAGGAATAAAACGTATGAAATAGGTTATAAATTAGGCCCTTTAAATGGTCAACAATAACTGTGTTGATGGGGGTGTCTAGCAATTTTCTTTCCTGCAACCTGAAGTTGCGGGGAAAGAAAATTGTATCATCTATGGCCGGCTTTAGAAGCTTGGGGATGAATTACTTCACTTAGAAGCTTTGGAGTGAATTACTCCATAGTGGCTGCAGCTACAATGTGTAGTAAGAGCTTATTTTATTATTTTTTTTATTGCTTGTTAAAAATATAAAAATATTTGATTATCCACAGGCTAGCAATTCTCCTTTAAGACAATATCAGTGAGCTGTATGCAGCATTTTATAACGAAAACATGAATTTGCATCGGACCTGTTTATCATCTGATTTCAGTAATTATTTACTGATTTTAAAATTACTTGTAATTACCTTAAATTTGTACCTACTGTACATCATATATTCTCATTGTTTTGCATATACAGCTATACAATGTAAAGCTAAAGGTAATAAACATGATACAAGCAAATAATGAATTGCTCTAATTTCCTGTGACCTGAAATATAAAATCACACGCTGACTGCCACAGGGGTGCATCCTTTTAATAAACTTGGTAATAGTAGTTTTATTACAGTGTAAAATTACATTAGTTTTATCCTGATAGCAGATAAGCAATGCATGGTTTAAGTCATCAGCGGACAATTTACTTATACATGTTTTTCCTATGGATAATGCACAAAAAGCTTTTACAAATAATTATACCTAACTTGATGTTATTGAACCAAAGCTCCCCTGCAGATTGAACTAACATAATTACTACACATCTGAAAATGTAGAGATAAATAATAATATACATGGATCAGGAATCCAGGAAAACAGTGCTTTCTGTGCTTATGACATTATGAGAGGAGGGCTCTATTTGAATAAACAACTCCAGGTAAAAAGTAAAACCAATCAATGAACTGCTAATCGGATCCAGTAAAACAATGCAGCAATAAAGTCTAAAACTCCACTGCGTTATCGTTAAATTTAGTTAGCTGTAATACACTGCAGACAGAAATCACAGCATGCCTCACATGTGTTATGCGAAGGTCTCTTCCTAAAGACTCTATTGTACAGTTTCCTTTTTTCTGACTGATGTATCCCCAATCAGTACAGAGTAAAGCAATCTAGCAGCCTCTACCATAAGCCATGATCAGCCTACATTGCATGGCGAAACACAGAGACCCGGTGATGACATCACTGGGTCCAAAATAAGACATATAATAAAATAGAAAGGTTTTATTTAACATTTTCTTTAGCATGTTGATGAATAAGGAGGGGCAGGGGCAGGCATATTGATTTTAACGTTAGATGCTAGAGTATTAGATACATCTAGCCATATTTTAAGAAGAGCACTGTTACGTGTTGTTTGGACTATATATTGACCCTATAATATAATCTCTATGTAATTTCCATAAAACATTATTTTCCCAGAAAAAGCACCTACTTTACAGTAGCTTCATGTCTTTAACAGTCACACATACAGTATGCAAGGGTTTAAAAAAAATTAGCTGATGCATTTGGCTATTATTCCTTTAAAATAAGTCATGGCTCCCACCACAAAAAAAACACACACACACCAAGAAACAATGAAAGAAAAAATGCAAGAAACACATAAATGCTATTGTTAAGCTAATAATGCTGTTCTGGAAGGATAGTTCACTCAAACAGCCTTACCCTGAATTCTCTACAATCTGTAATCAACTCTATAGTCATTGGCATTATGCTCACTGGTGCATGGTGCATGGAACTATCTCTGTCCCCATCTTGTAAAGCACCAATTACATTCAAACCTCCAAGGCAGGGTTAAATCTGTCAAGCAGCTCTGAGAAATGTATTTGTTCTGACATTTTAGATGAGGCTTTTTGCATAGGAGAGATAGTCAGGAGCCTATAGAAGGCGTGTTTGAGAATTCCTATCCAGCACCACAAACAGATTACCAAAAAGAGTTGTCAGATATCCAGATGACCAACGGATTGAGGAAATTGAAGTGCAATGCTCCAGCAAGTACTTGATGAAATCCTAACGCTAGCCATATACTAGCAGAATTTTGTTAGAAAATCTTTCTTTTTTAGAATGTTCGTTTGAGTTTCAAATTGCTAGTGGGGTCAAATCCATGGTAATTTTAGACAACAGTGGCAAGAATATTCGAAGGAGCTGGATGGAACTTTTTCTTAAACAAATAAATTTCCAACAGTGATTGTGGCTTTAGGTTCAGGAAAATCCATTCACTCCAAAATCAAATGTTAAAAGCAAACAAATTTGTAAAGTACTTTCGAAAGACATTGGTCATGTGATAAAATGTACAGATGAGAATTTTTGTAAGCGTGTTCATTCAAAAATTTACTAGTACTAAAGTTATGAGCAGATGGGATGCACTCCCTCTATGCATGTCAAGCTTTTATTTTCACTGAACAGCAAAACCTTTGGAAATTGCAGTAACATATAATTTAGACAGGTATTATTTAAATGAGGACCTCCAGACCTAGAGAATGCTAAATAGCCATTCACGGAGAGTAGGAAGTTTTTCCTATTATATATAGTAAACAATTAAAATCTTACTTGGCTTTCTTTGTCAGCAGTTTGTTTGACTCTGGATAATGGACAAGAATTTCATTGAGATTCTTCTTATCTAAAATGAAGAGGTTAGCAAAACCATGTGCCACCACATTTGCCGTTCGCCTATTTCCTCCTCCAGAAGATAGCAGGCTAAAATAGATTCAAGTTTAAAGTTAACATTGAATTTGTTTAAAAAGTGTGGGACAGGAGGCTACTACTAGTCATTCTAATTTATCTGACTGGCACCTGTCTTACCTGAGTTCCTTATTACCAATGCTTTGTTCGGCTTTCAAATTTTCCTCTGACAACAAGAAATGTTGTCCTCACCACCAGTCACAGGGACATTTTAGAAAACATGAAAAAAGGAACTCTTTAATGTGTGTTGCAATCTTGTTCTATGTATAATGTATAACACTTCTAACTGCTCTACACTTGAGCAGTAAAAAGTACATGTGGCAGGGGGGGGTTAGCTCCTGAGACAACAAGGCTTGGTGGTGCCAAGGTTTATGTTCTCCAAGCACCAGTAAGTGAATAGGGGGCTTCTACATGATATATATGTCTATTGAGTCCCATAAAAAGAAAATTCTAGGCTCATTTGCATCTGAATTGTTCATTTATAATTACACACAAATATTAAGGACCAGACAACCTCATCCCCAGATCCTTCTCATGGCTGCCTCCTGGAACTGGCTGAAGATGTGATTTTACTAAGAAGCATTGTAGGCAAAACATCTATAACATCTTATACTACCCAATGTTTCATGCTACTAATATTGAGAACCTGGAATGATACTAGCAAAGCTGTGCCATAAACATGCTTCCATACCTAACTCTTTCAAAGCAACAGACATATAAACTTTGTCAAGTTTTTGGAAAGTTGAACCATATTGACACATCAAGGGCTCTGTTGGCAAGATATCACAATCAGAAATTCCTGTCTCACCCATTTTGTGTGGTCAATTAAAAACAAAAAATGATAGTCTCACACCTAGTCAAAGCTAAAATATCTGTCTTTCAAGGAGTTAGGCAGGCCATAGACGATTCGAATTACGTACGATTTATCGTTCGATAAACTAAAGCGGCACTCGTGCACATCATCGAGTGTACCATCAATGTGAGCTGAAAATCGTACGACAAAACACTATTTTTTGTGCCTTTTAACCACATCTCTACCGGACACACTCCCTACTGTTCTGTGTTTTGTTAGGCGAAATCATACAACTCCCCTACTAATGATACGAAATTCGGCCGATTTTCGCAAAAAAACCCAACATGTTGGATATGTGAATTTTTGCTGTCGTACGAAAATCGAACGTTTTACATACCACACTAACGATTACGAACGAAATTCGAATTGTCTATGGCCTGCCTTAGTTGCAATGTATCATGCTGAGTAGTTATATTTCTAAAATCTATAAAATGTATACTATAACACGGAACTAAACCTGATTTCCCCAAACACAGCTCCAGCTTTCAGTGTAACCAGGACTTTCTTGTCATCGGGTCCACCTAAAACTTGCACAGCACCTTGCTTGATTATGTACATCTCTCTTCCAATTTCTCCCTGAGTTAGAAAAAAACTATTTAGATACATTTCTGTATAACAGCACAAAATAATTACAGAAATATGGCTAGCTAGAATTTAGAGAAAATCATAGAATTGTAAAGTTGTGATGAGCTAGGAAACAGTGGTGTGCAACCAATTAGACATCAGGATCCTGAAATGTGGTATCTGACTTGTATAAAATGATTTGAGTCAGTAGTTTCCAGTGCCACAACTTGGCCACCAGAGTTAGGAACAGAGGATTTGGCACATTCTCTTCTGTCATTTATTTAGTATAATTTTGGGGCATCAGCATAGTGTACTGATTATTATTATGTTATCGAGTAGCGTTATGGGGTTAGGTCGAATTTTAGGGCTAGGCTTAAAAGATAGGTTCAGATTCAGGAAAATGGTTAGTTTATTCTTAAAGAATACATTATAACCACCCACAATAATGTAAATAAACAATGAAGCTGAAACCATGCTTTTCTTGATCTGGGACCCTTTAAAAGAAAACTGAGGACAGGGCTACTCCAGGACTGTAAGAACACCTGATATAAGAATGCTTTTTTTGGGCCAGTGACTCAAAGTAATAAAACAAGGACAAGGAGAACAGAATAAAGCCCAAAGGATAAAGTTTCAGAATATTCACCGGCAAAAACAGATCAGCAATGGAAGTACATGATTTATCTGTAGGCATTACAATTATTATTCAGTGCTTGTCACCTAAGTCACATACATACCTTATGTTGGAATTTAAATGTCTTTCTCACTGGTAAATGCTTTTGTAAGCTGTGCACCCCCTTTCTCTTTCTTTACCCCTTGTTTGTGTTTATCCGTAGAAAATATGGATTCAATTTTAAAAATTAAAGGGGATGTATGTGCTATATAAAAAACAAACATTCATACTCACCTGATGCTGCAGCATCAGCTGCCCCCCCCTTCTTGATCTAAGACCAAGAACTGAATGATCACATGACTGCTGATTGCTCAGTTATCAGTCTTCATTTAAGCGGAGAGCAGTGGCTGTCAGTCGTTGCTCACCGCTCTGCCCATGCAGCACACACTGGCAAATGAAGAAGCGGGCACAGCTGGCACTGAGAGCGGAAGCAAGCTGTCAATTAGGCAGCTGGGTGGATCCCAACAATATGGTCAAGGTTCTTCTAGAGTCTGGGGCAGCTCTGTGACGTTAGCCAACAGTGGTCTGTAAGGTCCAAGGTAAAGTTTTGTTCACTGTGAACAACCAATCGTGCTGGCAGAATTCAGTTTCTAAAAAAAATGTCCTGCACGAGACTGTGCACTTAAACTGAACATCACTTTTCTTGCTGAGCAGCCTGTTTTCCATTCAATAACCCACTGATTTCTCATTATTCTCAGGAACTTGAACAGCAAGATCTCTACACCTGAATTCTTTGCACTTCAACTCTCTCCCCTCTCCCTGTAGAAATTTCAAGGCAGCCACTTTGTTTCTGATGGACTTATTCATGTATTTTGAATTCCATAGAAAGCAGCACAGACATGAGAACACTTTTCTTTATTTTGTTATGGGTTAAACCGATACATTCAGACAGACACAACATTTTTTCCCCAAAAAAATAAAAGATAAATGTGCAGGCAATTTTGTGGTTTAGCTTTGTGGCAGATACAGTAGAAAATATGGGAAAAGAGTGATGATTAAACAAGGGAGCAGTGTGAAAGGCACATAATCAGTTAGGTCAGAAATGTCATGCCTTCTCTGCGCGGGTCCTCTAGATGTCAGATAACCATTTCATACACTTTTCATTTTTCAAATAATGATGGAATTGCTGCCTCGGTTTTGAGCTGGTAAATTGTGTTTACTTATTGTTAGATAATATATACTGTTAGAATTCCAGAGTGGTTTTCTTCTGTATATCTAAATCATAGCAGCTATGGCTCTTAAATGATTATATCTTGTCTCCTAAATGAAGACATTTGCAGTTGGTATTCATGTTGTTTTGAAGGTTAAAGCTTTCATTTGTTAAATGCACTTTCCAAAGCTGTCAAAGCAGAAAACAGATGTCTGCATAAAAGCCTTTATTTTGGTGTTACCCATATTTTTGAAGGAGTCATTTTAACAAATTGTTTTAAAGTGCACACCTAATTCATACAGCGCAAGGAGTCATTATTCAAAACAGAAAAAAAAATAAAATGCAATATTTATATAACAAAAAAGTTACTCTACCATAACTGGATATCTGTTTTACAAAAACATAACATGGTTATCCTATAGACTTATATTTCACATAAAAATAAAAGGTGAATACACTGCACATATAATATATATACAGTATATATATATATATATATATATATATATATATATATATATATATATATATGTATATGTATGTATGTGTATATATATATATATATATATACATACTGCTGAAAAAAAATGTAAGGAACACTTTGAAAACACATCAGATCTCATAGGGGAAAAGTATCTCGCTGGATATCTATACTGATATGGACTGGGTAATGTGTTAGAAATGAAAGGATGCCACATCGTTTGATGGAAATGAAAATGATCAACCTACAGAGGGCTGAATTCAAAGACACCCCCGAAAATCAAAGTGAAATAATGATGCAGCAGGCTAGTCTATTTTGCTGAAATTTTATTGTAGCAACTCAAAATGGTACACAGTAGTTTGTATGGCCTCCACGTGCTTGTATGCATGCCTGACAATGTTGGCGCATGCTCTTAATGAGACGACGGATGGTGTCCTGGGGCATTTCCTCCCAGATCTGGACCAGGGCATCACTGTGCTCCTGAACAGACTGAGGTGCAACCTGGCAGCGTTGGATGGACCAAAACATATTGTCCCAGAGGTGTTCTATTGGATTTAGGTCAGGCGAGCGTGCGGGCCATTCAATATTATCAATTCCTTCATCCTTCAGGAACTGGCTGCATACTCTCGCCACATGAGGCCAGGCATTGTCGTGCACCAGGAGGAACCCAGGACCCACTGCACCAGCGTAGAGTCTGACAATGTGTCAAAGGATTTCATCCCGATACCTAATGGCAGTCAGGGTGCCATTTTCTAGCTGGTCTGTGCATCCCTCCATGGATATGCCCCCCAGACCATGACTGACCCATCACCACACCAGTCATGCTGAACGATTTAACAGGCAGCAAAGCATTCTCCATGGCTTCTCCAGACCATTTCACATCTGTCACATGTGCTCAAGGTGAACCTGCTATTATCTGTGAAAAGCACCGGGTGGACCTGCCAATTCTGGTGTTCAATGGCACGGCGCCAGGCAATTCTTCACAGTGCCATGCAGTGAGCACAGGGCCCACTAGAGGGTGTCAGGCCCTCAGGTCCCCCTCATGGAGTCTGTTTCTGATTATTTGGTCAGAGACATTCACACCAGTGGCCTGCTGGAGGTCATTTTGTAGGGCTCTGGCAGCGCTCATCCTATTCCTCCTTGCACAAAGGAGCAGATACCAGTCCTGTTGATGGGTTAAGGACCTTCTACGGCCCTGTCCAGCTCTCCTAGAGTAACTGCCTGTCTGCTGGAATCTCCTCCATGCTTTTGAGAATGTGCTGGGTGACACAGCAAACCTTCTGGCAATGGCACATATTGATGTGCCATCCTGGAGGAGCTGGACTGCCTGAGCAACCTCTATAGTGTCCAGGTATTGCCTCATGCTACCAGTAGTGATACTGACCCTGGCCAAATGCAAAACTAGTAAAAAACAGTCTGAAAAGATGAGTAGGGAAACAAAAGTCAGTGGCCTTCATCTGTAAACCATTTCTGTTTTGGGGGTCAACTTATTGTTACCCATCTAGTGCACCTGTTGTTAATTTCATTACCACCAAAGCAGCTGAAACTGATAAACAAACCCCTCTGCTACTTAACTGACCAGATCAATATCCCAGGAGTTTAATTGACTTGATGCTATACTATAAATAAAAAGTGCTCCTTTCATTTTTTTTGAGCAGTGTATATATCTTATACATACACACACTAGGATGTAGTAGGCAACTTGGGGATTGCTGACCTCTTATTTGCATACTTTTAGGAGCGTGGATACAAAGGGGTTGATTTACTAAAGGCAAATAGACTATACACTTTGCAAAATGCAGTTGCACACTGCCAGTGCAGTTGTTCCAGAGCTTAGTAAATGAGGTAAAGCTTCACTTTGCAAAATAAATGCCATCACGTGCAAGGAAAAAATAAACTGCATCTTTGCTTGCACATGATTGGATGATGGAAGACAGCAGAGCTTATGTTCTATTACTAAGCTTTCGAGCGACTACACTCTATTTGCCTTTATTAAAGGGTAAGGGCTCTTTCACACGGCCGCTCCGTGTGAGAGCTCCGCTGCGGTCCTTTTTTTTTTTTTTTTCCACGGAGCGGATGACATTTCTGTCATCCGCTCCGTATGCCCGCATATCATCCCATCCGTTTGCGGATGATATGCGGACATAATGTAAGTCTATGGGGGTTTGCGGATGTCAGCGGATGACACCGCTGACATCCGATTTTCAGTTCAAAAAAACGGAACAGAACTGACAGGAGGAAGAAAATCGGATGTCAGCGGATGGTATTCCGCTGACATCCGCAATGCCATAGACTAACATTATGTCCGCAAATCATCCGCAAAAAAATAGGATGATTTGCGGACATACGGAGCGCCAGTGTGAAAGGGCCCTAACTCAACTTTTGTGGGGAAAAAAAAAAACAAATAAAGAAAAAGTATAATAGAGTATACAATTGTGACACAAGTCATATTGTAATTGAATGTTCTTCAAAATGACCTTTCCTTTTCAATCTGCAGCCACTGTAATTTTCTGAAAATGCAATGCAATATGGCTACCTGGAGTTGTTCTGTACACAGAATGTATACTGACCACACCCCAGAAACATAATTTCCTGCTTGTGTGATTGGCTCACTGATTTCCCCAGAAGTCTGCACTAAGGTACAAGTCAGATTTCAGGCATCCCTTGGAACAAAAATGTAATTTTTGGTGAGATACTCCCAATAGGAACACGTCTAAAGGGATGCAGGCCCAGCAGCTTTCCTCATTAGAGCTTTGCAGCTGCACAGCTAAATCATACATTTGAAACCACTCCTATTAGACCCACTCAGCACAGAGGAACAAACAGTGATTTCTTCAGAATAACAAAAGGTAGGAATCTGCAATAAAGGTTGTTATAACTCCTGCAATATATATAGTTCAACCCAAGGGAAATATTTTTTTCTCAACAAAAGTGGAGTTACGCTTTAAGTCAGCCCCATAGAGCCAATATGACACAAACAGAGAGCCACAAACAAAAATCCAGCAGTGCACATCCACAATGGGAAAAGACACGTAGTGTAAGAGGATAGACAGCACCAGCAAGGAAAAACAGTTATCTATCTCCAGCTCTATCTGGAAAAAATGTAGAAACAGATGTTTTACTATAAGAATTAAAAAACCACAGAAGACATGGCAGTGTAAAACTGGCCAGTATGTAGGCAGGTGTAATGCTGCAGTGTGTTTGCCAACTTATATGTGGCACTGTGTTGCACCTTCAGTTTGATAGGAACTCATTAGGGACTAAGATATCCCCTGATATGAACTTCAGGTGGCCATCTTGGGGAAGCCAGTGCATGTAATCAGCACTAAAATTAGATTAGGGCGGCCATTTTGGCAGGGCCATGATATCATAAGCCTACCATTTTATAGGGAATCCTGCAAGAGAGATGAAAGGGACCAAGAAAAATACCCAAGAAGACTTGCAAATTATTCACTCAGGGGGCTGAATACAAATGCACACCACACTTTTCAGATATTTATTTGTAAAAATTAAAAAAAAAAAACATTTATCATTTTCATTCTACTTCTTGATTATGAGCTACTTTGTGTTTGTCTAGCACATAAAATCCCAATAAAACACATTTACGTTTTTGGTTGTAACATGACAAAATGTATATTTGCAGATAGAGCCATGTATTTCCCCCATGTCCTGGGAGTGGCTTTGTTCCCAAGGGGCAGTAAAAATCCAGCACTGTCCGCAAGTTGTGCTTTCAAGCATAATAGTAAGCTTATGGCAGGATCATGAGTTACACAGCAACAGAGAAATCACCACAGCACCCCTTCCTTTGCATATGAACTGTACAACAATGTATGTTAACTATGCCACAGACTGTTACCAGCTATTATTTTGAACTGTTATTTGCAATCATATGAACTCTAAAGGACACTGTAACCTAATGTCTGTGAGTCTTTAAGTATTGTTCAGTAAAGTTCACGAAAGTCGTTGCAATGCCTCATTACTGACAACAAACACAAGGTTTATGGGTTTTTATGAGGCTGGATGGCCAAGTTAATGGTGAGTAATGAGTCATGTGCAGAGCAGAAAATGTAATTTATTATGTACAGCCAATACCAGGGGAATGCATTATTATGTGTTAAGAGTTGAAAAACTGGTGGTGCCTAGCTGGAATAAGGATTATCCTCCTGGTGGTGCTTTAGGATCCCTCAAGTTGTGTCAAGCAACAAGTAGCTTGGGTCCCCATGCCACATAGGCCTCAAGCATTCAAACTATCCTTGGAGTGCTATTCTTAACCACAGAAAGGGGAGGTACCTGCAATAGAGTGTGCTCCAGGTGTAAAGGGGGGGGGGGCTCAGAGGGAATGAAAATCAGGAGGATGTAGTGTGCAGGGTCTCAGACTCCCCATCCATGCATGCACATGAGCAGAAATCGGAGGTCTGTGTGGGCTTGGGGCAGTTATAGATAGTATAGCTATGATTGTCCCTAAAAATAGGCCTGTATCGTTGTAGGCCACTAGCAAAAAGGTTCAGCCATGTGTTGCAGCTATGGGAGCCTACAAGCACCAGGACAATTCTAAATAGCAAGGGTAGGCCCAAATTTACTAGAGACAACGAACATAGGCTCCACTTTAATATAAAAATTAAAATACTAAAGAGCATACGGAAGTAAAAGTATCCAGCAGGAGGACAGTTTTAATCCTAGATAATAGGGTGAACCAGTGTATGCCTAACTTTTATTTTATCTATATTGAGATAGGAGTGCTGTGAATGTTACATAGTTACATACTCAATAAGGTTGAAAAAACTCTGTTTTTATTTGTTCACCCTCTAAGTGTTTGAGTGTTTTATGTGCTTGAAAAAAAAGAGCTCCTACAAGCATAGGCCAATTTGCAAGAGTGTAAAAAAAAGTTTATTTTGTTTCCCTTTTCTTTTCTCTCTCCATCAGACCCCATACCAGTGATCAGTAAAATCCCTGGATCAACCTACTGACTTAAATAAACCCCATAGGCCTGTATACTTTGCTGACTAAAGAAGATACCTAAAAGTTTTTTTTAATTTAACAACATTCTCAACTAATACCAATTCCTGGAGGAGAAAGTTCCACACGTTTACTGCTCTGACAGTAAAGGTCTCAGTTTAAAGCTTTGTTTTCTTTTTTTTGGGATACAGCACCATACACATTATTTATGTGTAATGGTGTATATCCCATTACCTGCAGGCTGCTGCTTCTGCTAAAAATCCTCCCTGTGGTGCCTTCTTGCCGCCGCTGGATACCGTCCTGAGCAGCTGTCTTCTTGAGAGTTAACAGCAGTTGCTGCTACAGTATTTGTGACCAAAATATCACTGCATATTCAAGATGAAGCAGAACCAGTGTTTTATAATGGGACAGAATTATGGATTTATCTTTAAAATATATGCCCTTTTTTTTAAAAGAAGAGAGCATTTTGCTAGTTTTGTCATCTCATTGTACAATCTCTGTACAATTTCCTTTAGCGTTACCAAAAAGCTAAAATAAGTAAAATAAGGACAAAGTAGTGGGGAGGCTTGTGACAACATTGACCTAACATGACCAGATTGGGTAAATTAAATGGCCATAATGACAATGCCCTAACATGGCCATGTGGCCATAGTCAATATTGTCATAAGCATCTGCACCCCTGTGTATGTGAAGCTGTGGGATGGGGAATTCCTTTGCATTCTGCCAAACATGGATTCAGAACAAACCTGGAGCCAAACCCAAGCTCATCCCATGACTTAACACAGTACTGCACTTTATACAGTGAACCTCGCACAGTCAATGTCAGGTTGATAGGGTTTAGATGCACATTCACCGTTTTTTTTTTTTTTTTGCTTCAAATGATGCAGCAGCATACTGCATACTGCAAACTTATTGTTACACTTTACACACCCCAAACTGATAAATGGCCCTATTAACATGAAATTAAAATGGAAACCCCAAAATACTGCCTCTAAAGCAAAAGCCACTTTTTTTTTTTTAAAGAGAAACTATGCAGCAAAAAAAAAAAAAAAAAGAAGCAGTTTTCCCTGAAATAAAGGTTCCAGTAACATAAAATAACAAAAAATATACCCAAAATACCACTTCTACCAAAGAAAAAACGTACAAAAAAAAAAAGCTATAGATAGAACAGCAGCTAAAAATAACTGCTAACATAAAATTGACCACAAAATAAAATAAGGATAAAAAAGATTGCACCAAAGAGCAAGAAATCAGAATTAAAGTACAATTTCCAAACTGACCCTAATCTCTTCCTGGGCAGTTTGTCAACTTTTCCATATCCTTTACCTACTGCAATTTCCGATACACTGACACTATGACTGCCCTGACCCCCCACCCCATTTATGGTGAGGAATCTGGCTTATTCAAAAACACTTACAAGCCTGCAGGCCATAGTTAGAAGGCCATGCAGTGCATTTTTTTTAATCCCCCATTGAATCTACGTATAGAATTGCCAGGACCATAAATCTTGAACTTGCAGGATTCACTTTGAAACCATAGTAGCAACAAGATCAAACCTCGTCCCTAATGATAACCTTACAATTTTCTTAAGTTACAAACCCGATTCCAAAAAAGTTGGGACACTGTACAAATTGGGAATAAAAACAGAATGCAATGATGTAGAAGTTTCAAATTTCAATATTTTATTCAGAATACAACATAGATGACATATCAAATGTTTAAACTGAGAAAATGTATAATTTTAGGGGAAAAATAAGTTAAGTTGATTTTAAATTTCATGGCATCAACACATCTCAAAAAAGTTGGGACAAGGCCATGTTTACCACTGTGTGGCATCCCCTCTTCTTTTTATAACAGTCTGCAAACATCTGGGGACTGAGGAGACAAGTTGCTCAAGTTTAGGAATAGGAATGTTGTCCCATTCTTGTCTAATACAGGCTTCTAGTTGCTCAACTTAGGTCTTCTTTGTCACATCTTCCTCTTTATGATGTGCAAAATGTTTTCTATGGGTGAAAAATCTGGACTGCAGGCTGGCCATTTCAGTACCCAGATCCTTCTTCTACGCAGCTTGATGTTGTAATTGATGCAGTATGTGGTCTGGCATTGTCATGTTGGAAAATGCAAGGTCTTCCCAGAAAGAGACGACGTCTGGATGGGAGCATATGTTGTTCTAGAACTTGGATATACCTTTCAGCATTGATGGTGCCTTTCGAGATGTGTAAGCTGCCCATGCCACATGCACTCATGCAACCCCCATACCATCAGAGATGCAAGCTTCTGAACTGAGCGCTGAGAACAACTTGGGTTGTCCTTGTCCTCTTTAGTGCGGACGACATGGAGTCCCAGTTTTCCAAAAAGAACTTCAAATTTTGATTCGTCTGACCACAGAACAGTTTTCCACTTTGCCACAGTCCATTTTAAATAAGCCTTGGCCCAGAGAAAACGCCTGCGCTTCTGGATCATGTTTAGATATGGCTTGTTTTTGGCCTATTGAGTTTTAGATGGCAACGGCGAATGGCACGGTGAATTGTGTTCACCGACAATGTTTTCTGGAAGTATTCCTGAGCCCATGTTGTGATTTCCATTACAGTAGCATTCCTGTATGTGATGCAGTGCCGTCTAAGGGCCCGAAGATCACGGGCATCCAATATGGTTTTCCGGCCTTGACCCTTACGCACAGAGATTGTTCCAGATTCTCTGAATCTTTGGATGATATTATGCACTGTAGATGATGATAACTTCAAACTCTTTCAAATTTTTCTCTGAGAAACTCCTTTCTGATATTGGTCCACTATTTTTCGCTGCAGCATTGGGGGAATTGGTGATCCTCTGCTCATCTTGACTTCTGAGGGACACTGCCACTCTGAGAGACTCTTTTTATACCCAATCATGTTGCCAATTGACCTAATAAGTTGCAAATTGGTCCTCTAGTGGTTCCTTATATGTACATTTAACTTTTTCGGCCTCTTATTGCTACCTGTCCCAACTTTTTTGGAATGTGTAGCTCTCATGAAATCCAAAATGAGCCAATATTTGGCATGACATTTCAAAATGTCTCACTTTAAACATTTGATATGTTTTTTTCCAAACTTTTTGGTCTTTTTTTATTTGTGTAGCAAAAAAGAAAAAACCTTGCGGTGATCAAATACCACCAAAAGAAAGCTCTATTTGTGGGAATAATTTTTTTTTGCCAAAGATATTGCACTCTTGGTAAACAATTCAGGGTAAGGCAGTCCTGGAAAATATTGGCGGCCACACAAAATATTGACACTTTGGGCCCGATTTGGACATATTTTGCTAGGGTATACTCACTTTTGTTGCCAGCGGTTTAGACATTAATGGCTGTGTGTGGAGTTATTTTGAGGGGACAGCAAATTTAAAGTGTTATACAAGCTGTACATTCACTACTTTACATTGTAGCAAAGTGTCATTTCTTCAGTGTGGTCACATGAAAAGATATAAAATATTCACAAAAATGTGAGGGCTGTACTCATATTTGTGAGATACTGTAAATTACTGTATATGTATTAGGGACTATCATGACAGTGCTTGTGAATTGCCAAAGACAATGGTTTAAATAAACTAGTAATTGTTGAACTGTATAAAACAGGAAAGGGATATAAAAAGATATCCAAGCAATTGAGAATGCCAATCAGCATTGTACAAACGCTAATCAAGAAGTGGAAAATAAGGGGCTCTGTTCTGTTCTGAAACCAAACCATGGCCAGGTAGACCAACTAAAATTCCAGCCACAACTGCCAGGAAAATTGCTGGGGATGCAAAGAAAAACCCACAAATAACTTCAAATGAAATACAGAACTCTCTGAAAACATGTGGTGTGGTTGTTTCAAGAGGCACAATAACGAGGCACTTGAAGAAAGGTGGGCTGCATGGTCGAGTCGCCAGAAGAAAGCCATTACTACGCAAATGCCACAAAGTATCCCGCTTACAATATGCCAAACAGCACAGAGACAAGCCTCAAACCTTCTGGCACAAAGTCATTTGGAGTGATAGGACCAAAATTGAGCTTTTTGGCCACAACCATAAATGCTACATTTGGAGAGGAGTCAACAAGGCCTATGATGAAAGGTACACAATTCCTACTGTGAAACACGAAGGTGGATCGCTGATGTTTTGGGGATGTGTGAGCTACAAAGGCACGGGAAATTTGGACAGAATTGATGGCAAGATGAATGCAGTAAGTTATCAAAAAATACTGGAGGAAAATTTGCATTTATCATCCCGGAAGCTGCGCATGGGACGTACTTGGACATCCCAACATGACAATGATCCTAAATACAAGTCCAAGTTAACCTGTCATTGGCTACAGCAGAATAAAGTGAAGTTTCTTGAGTGGCCATCTCAGTCTCCTGACCTCAATATCATTGAGCCACTCTGGGGAGATCTCAGACGTGCCGTTCATGCAAGACAGCCCAAGAATTTACAGGAACTGGAGGCTTTTTGCCAGGAAGAATGGGCAGCTTTACCATCTGAGAAGATAAAGAGCCTCATCCACAAATACCACAAAAGACTTCAAGCTCTCATTGATGTTAAAGGGGGCATTACAGGGTATTAAGAACTGGGGTATGTAAACTTGTGATCGGGGTCATTTGGGTAGTTTCTGTTGTCATTATGATTTAAAAAGAGTAAACACAGATGATTGATAATAAATGGCTTCAGCCAAACACTAACCATAAGTGATAGAAAAGTTATTGTGTTATTATTCATATTCTCTGAAAAATGGTCAAGAGATCATAAATTCTGCCAGGGTATGTAAACTTATGAGCACAACTGTGTATGAATTTTGTAACTCATAGTCTCTATCATTTTCATGCACTTCTGCCATCTGAATTACCTGGATGATCTTGCCAATCACTTTTTTTTGTTCTAAACTGACCACACAAAGCAGAGAAGATGATCTCTGCCTGTGTGGTCAATTTTCAACCTTTGGCTGACCATTCAGAGGTACAGGACTCTGTGCAGACACACAGCATGCCTGTATGAGGTAGTATGTTCAGCCTCCACACCCCCAGACCAATCATAGCCTGCCTCTGGCACACACCCCCTCCCAATCTCAGCCTGTCTCTTAGGGCTCTTTCACACGGCCGCTCTGTGTGTCCGCAAATCATCCTATTTTTTTGCGGATGATTTGCGGACATAATGTAAGTCAATGGCATTGCGGATGTCAGCGGAATACCATCCGCTGACATCCGATTTTCTTCCTTTCAGTTCTGTTCAGTTTTTTGGAACGGAACAGAACCCTATTTTTTCATCCGTTCAAAAAACTGAAAGGAAGGAAAATCGGATGTCAGCGGTGTCACCCGCTGACATCCGCAATGCCATAGACTTACATTATGTCCGCATATCATCCGCAAACGGATGGGATGATATGCGGACTTACGGAGCGGATGACACAAATGTCATCCGCTCCGTGAAAAGAAAAAAAAAAAGTCCCGCAGGGGAGCTTTCACACGGAGCGGCCGTGTGAAAGAGCCCCTAAACATCTAAAACAAGGACTGAGAACCAAGCAAAGCTTAAAACTCAATCACCCAGCGCTCTGCACTACCAGTAAAAGATGTGCACTGTCACACAAATAATTTAACTCAAACAACTGCCGCCTAATACAACTACAATAAATAAATAAAAGTGCATATCAATCATGAAGAATCTTAATAAATATACACAAGCAGCGCTATGACCAAAGTAAAAACTTAGTCTGAATAAATATCTCTAAAATCACATGTGTCACACATAAATAGAGAAAAGTCAAATAGTGGAAACGTCCGTCACAAGCAGGGTTCTTGTGGGTCCCAATGAGGTATATATCTCCGGTGTGGAACAAAAGCTGACACTATGTCCTACCACCTCACCACGTGTAAATCACCCAAGATGGACACGCTTACCAGATCCCACTGCAATAAGAGCCTGCAAGGATATTGCAATCACGTCCAGTATTAATTTGTGTTAACCTTTTGGGGGTTTTGACCCTCTACTCTCCTGCCCTTAGGGAGGCTGGCATTCTTATATACCGAATAGCTCAACATATGAGAGTGTATTTTGCATTTCATGTTCTAGACTTTTCAGCTCATCGCAACCTCTTTCACACACATTGGAGCATTAGAGGGAGGTTGTACCACAATATTGCAAGAAGCTGTAGCCCTTGAGTGGGTTCAATTACTAGGCAAGTAGACTGTTCGCTTTGCAATTTGTTGGGAATTTTCACAAGAATGTAGTGAAAGTTGGAGCTCTGCTGATTTCCATCATCCGATCTTAATCACCATTTCGATGAGGTTCAGTCCTGAAGAAGACGAGTTTGTACCTCATCGAAATGGTGATTAAAATAAGCGTGTCCATCTTGGGTGATTTGCACGTGGTGAGGTGGTGGGACATAGTGTCAGCTTTTGTTCCACACCGGAGATATATCCCTCATTGGGACCCGCAAGAACCCTGCTTGTGACGGACATTTCTGGGTTGGGTATTTGTTGATACCAACAAATACCCAACCCAGAAATGAAAATTCAGAACAGGCATACAATCTAGAACAATGTTCCTTAATACACGTGAGTCCCTTGTGGATAGCCAATTATTAGTGTAAGTGCTCTAGATTGTCATGCCGCCATGATCTTTGTGACATCATCAGGAGGCTGCTGGCCTATCTAAGTTTAGCTGGCGAAACCTCCCAATTAGGTACCTCTAGGTCCGCCCTCCTTCCCCGTTGTGAATTAAACACTATGGGGGTTATTTACTAAAACTGCAGAGTGCAGAATCTGGTGCAACTCTACATAGAAACCAATCAGCTTCCATGTTTTCTTGCCAAAGCTCAACTGAACAAGCTGAAGTTAGAAGCTGATTGGCTCCCATGCACAGCTGCACCAGATTCTGAGTGCACCAGTTTTAGCAAATCTTCCCCAATGCCTCCTAGGATATGTGACATGCAAATCTCATGAGGCACAGGGAGCACAGTGCATATCATTTGCCTAAGTGGGTGATGTGCAGGAAGGCGGGAACAAATCCTCTTATTTAAAAAAGGTAAGTAAATAAATGAAGAGTCGCCATAAAACTATCCTGGATGAAAGTTCCTCTTTCTTGCCAAGATTAACCGCTTCCTGACTGTCTGCTGCCTATTTACTGCGGCAGTGCGGTCCTCCTGAGCAAACCAACGTAGACCTACGTCAGTTGCGCGCCTGCAGCTATGGGGCGAGCGTGCGCCACCGGTGGCGCTCTCCCGCCCCCATTCGGCAGGGGGGACTCCGATGCATGGGGCAGGCCGCTCCGATTGCCTCCTGACACCCGCGATCTCTCCCCGCTGAGAGAGAAGAATGGTCAGCTGTTGTAAACACAGCTGACCGTTCTTCTCCCTGGAATGATCACAGAGCACCTGTGATCCTTCTATATAGGAACACAGGTCTCTATGGTCATTCCACAAGCCACGCCCCTCCACAGTTAAAATCACTCCCCTAGGCTCACATTTAACCCCTCGATCACCCACAGTGTTAACCCCTTCCCTGCCAGTGTCATTATTACAGTAACTGTGCATATTTTTAGCACTGATTACTGTAGTATTGTCACTGGTCCCCCCAAAAGTGTCAAAAATGTCAGTTAGGGGTCTGATCTTTCCACTGAAATGTCGCAGTACCGCTAAAAATAGCAGATAGCTGCCATTACTAGTAAAATTACTAGTAAAAAAAAAACAAAAAACAATAAAAATGACAGTAGTTAGTAGACGCAATAACTTTTGCGCAAACCAATCAAAATACGCTTATTGTGATTTTTTTTACCAAAAACGTAGCAGAAAAACAATTTGGCCTAAAATGTTAAAAATTTTGATTTTTAAATTTTTTTTGAGAATTTTATATAGCAGAAAGTGAAAAATATTGTTTTTTTTCTCAGCATTGTCGCTCTTTTTTTTTATTTATAGAGCAAAAAAATAAAAATCGCACAGGTGATCATATACCACCAAAAGAAAGCTCTATTTGTGGGAAAAAAAGGACATCAATTTTATTTGGGTACATTGTCGCACGACTGCACAATTGTCCGTTAAAGTAACGCACTGCCGAATCGCAAAATTTGGCCTGGTCATTAGGGGAAAATCTTCCTGTCCAGAAGTGGTTAAATGGTGCTTCACTCAGAAGACCTAATCCTAGGCATTCTAGATCACATGGTGTCTGACTATGAGGAGCATTATATATATATATATATATATATATATATTTATATATATATATATATATACATACTGTATGTATACGTATAAATATACATATATATATATATATATATATATATATATATGTACACTTTAACTTATTTATAGTTATACAGTTATATAATAATTTATGATTTTGTGTTTCATACTTTATCATACCCGAGATGTTATAAACAAGAACACACAGTAAAAGAAAATCATATGTAAACAGTTGGTTTGGGCTGCTTGTCCTCGAATTACATGCAAAATAATTGTACCGCTTTCAGCACCTAAAATCGGAAACAATCATACCGCCAGGGAGGTTAAGTGTTTCACAACATTAGAGACTTCAGACATTCTATTATCTTTAATCAGAGAGGTTCACTGTCAGATAGGATTATCAACATGGCAGAAATATTATGTGGCAAAACTAGGCAGGCAGTAGAGAATGTATAAGTATTAAATACATATTGAGACTACTGTCCCTCCGAAGCAAAAAAGAGTTGCTTTGTTTCAACAGAAGTCTGCAGAGACTTTGCCAAATGAAATTCCCAGCACATGACTGTTTTTTTTTTCAGAATAAATATGAGTTTTAGCTCAAGGTAGACAAACGGCTTAGTGATGGAATTATTCTTTAATGATGCAGCATAAAACATGACCTCTGCCGATCACACAGAGTGGGCTGAATACTTCAGCAAAACCAACATTTTTAAATCATTCAGCTGCAGAAAAAGAGAGTTGTAATCAGGAAGATTAGCCTTTGCGACACTCGTCAGATCTGGGCAAGAAGGACTTTACTGCAAGTGTCATACACTGCTATAGAAAATAGGAGGTAAAATGTTATTTCCCAGGTTGGGAGTGATCTCAACAGCTTTAAGAGCAGCTGCTAATGTGTTTAATTTTCTAACACATCATTTTATCACTGGTAAGTGCTGTTCAGCCGTGTCATGTACAAATGTCGATAAAAGCTGAGACAAAAACAAACTACCATCTACAGAAAGGCCGACACATTTTAATAGAAATGCAGAAGCCAATGTTAGCTGTACACAAAATCATTTTGACGGACCATTTTGGATAAAAGCAATCCTAACACATCCTTGTGACTAATCCATGCCATTGTTTATTTCGTTTTGAAAAACAGACATATTATTAAAAGCTTAGATTAATTGTATAATATATTTATTTTACAAATATATATTTATTGCAGGGTGCACCCATACCACGTAGTTTGAAAAACATGCTGGGGTTTCTCATAGGAAAGCCCAACACTGTACTTTTCAGCTAATTTTCTAGATTGATTGAATTAAATATTTTCATCTTTACTAGGAGAAAAGCTGGAGGGTATGTCTGCTGTTCAAGTCTATTTTTATCACAACAGCTACAGAGATGAGCATAATTAATTTTCAAAACATGGCTGCAAGAGATAAAAATTAAATATTGCAACTTAATATCTGATTAAAAACAAATAGTTTAAGACTGTTTTTTTTGTTACTGTACATAATGTAGAAAATGAAAATGTATAAAAAATTACCCAAGATTTACTGTAATATAATTGTGGGACCAGCCTATTATTCCATAAAAGAATATATTGAAAGAATCATTTACCTTTTTGCATACAAAGTCACCTGGTAAGTAGACAATGGATTTCAACCTCAATAGCAAGTCATGAATCATCTGGGCATCACAACCCTGGAAAATAAATGAGAGAAAATTCACTATCATCCAAGATACAAATCCCCATGCTTGTTAAATATTGATAAAAATATATATGTATATGTAGCCTGGTGCTTAGCTGGCAAGGAAAAAACAACTACATAGACACCATGCTGTAGCTGCTCTATGGGGTTAATTTACTAAAACCGGAGAGTGCAAAATCTGGTGCAGCTTTGCATTGTAGCCTATCAGCTTCTAACTTCAGCTTGTTCAAAAAAGCTTTGGCAAAAAAAACCTGGAAGCAGAGCTGCACCAGATTTTGCACTCTCCAGTTTTAGTAAATCAACCCCTATGTGTTCACATAGGACTTCTATACTAACCTAGCCAGTGCCATTTCCCTTCTATCCAATGGAAGAAGACTTTGCGACATGTCGTACCAGATGAATACCAGTGATGGATTGTGGGAGAGTGAGTTTGCAGAAGGGGCTATTGTAGCAGATGGGAGAAGAATCTTAAAATCCCAAGAGTGGATATAATAAAGGAGAAGCCAGAGGAAGGTTTCCCTGGAGGAATAAGAGAAGAATGCCTCTTTCTGCAGGAGGACTGAGGCAGTCCAGGCTATGCACAATAAAAGCAGAGGGCCGTCATCCTTGGGCCTAAGACTGCAACCTAGACTGTTGGGAGCTGGACTGGAGTTTGCTTTGTACACAGAACCGGCGAGTGGCTGCTGGCTGGCTTTAATCTTCCGCTGCTAGCAGAGTGAGACTAACTGTCCTTTAGGAACACTATACCCCTGCATGCTACATAGTTACATAGTAGTTGAGGTTGAATAAAGACAACAGTTCATCCAATCCAACCTGTCCAACCAGTCCAACCTGTGCTGAGTCCTTAAAGGGATGGTATTTCCAACATAAAGTTTGGGCCCCACCAAATAGCTGGCAGAAGGTTGAGAACAAAGAGTTTAATAACTAACTGCTGTCATGGTCATCACCCACAGGTCTTTCCCTAGCCAAGGACACCCTTTGTAGGTTAAATACAAAAAGTACACCTTTGGATCATTTGCTGATTGCTGCCAGACAAGTAATTTTTTCAGCCATTTTATTATCATCATTTGATGCTATTTATTGTTACTATTATTCTTTGTTTGATGTTTTCCTGTGATGTATCTGCCAAATGTGAGTTATTATGCCTGGATGCTTTCTAACTGTTAATCAACAGAGAGCAATAACTTTCCCACTGTTTGATTCATCATTGCGCAGTTTCTCACCCTTAACCTGTGACAATATACTCTACTTGCAATCAAGTACAAGACAAGTCAATTGTCTTGGTGCCAATTTTTTTGTGCCTGTGTGGGGATACTTATATTTGTGTGTGCATAGGTTCCTGCAGCTATATTCTACCTAACCAGGTGTGTCAGAGAGTACAGAGCTGTTTGTAGAGTTGTGGCACTAGAAAAGAGAACCAATACATCCAGAAGCTCCTCCAATATAGACTAATGGGAATAGGCCGGCAACTCCAATATTATCATAAAGACTTTATTTGTTGCATGGGAGTGACATAAAAAGCAAACTGACGCATTTCAACAAGTAGCCTTGTTCACAGCATGGTGCTTAATGATGAGACAAGGCATATATACAAAATTGCTTCACTCAAAAAGGGCTGGCACAAAATAATCAAGCAATATGCACAGTTATACAGTTAAACAAAATCAAGTGGAACAAGGAAACAGGCGACAAACACAATACCAAGGATTTGATGGTAAATGGATATGTACAATTAAAATTCCATGAAAAATTTAGATATATGTACAAAAAAAATCCAAAAGGAATGATTATTACTAGTAAGAATTGGCCTGTAGGAACAAAAAGAATGAAAAAAAGAAAAGAAAAAGCAAAATATTAAAAGATATGCATTTCCTCTATTACATTTATTCAAAAAATGCATTCAAAAAATATGCTAGAAAATCTATAATATTAGTAGTAATAATGTGAGACCTGTATAAAAATACATATATGCAGAATTTTTCTTTATTTTAAAAAAAGGTCTACATCACATCTTGAATTTATACTCGTAGGGCTTCTAGTACCTAGGGTGAAAATCCACCAGACCTCTCTTTCGAAAAGCCTGTAGTGGACATCACCTCCACAAAGAGATCTTTTAACTCTTTCCACACCAGTAAACACAAAATAACTCATGTCACCTGCATGTAATTGTTTGAAGTGTCTAGAAATATGGGATTTTGTCATTTGTGTAGCTGCCACAATTGTAATGTTCCCCGATCCTAACCCGGTCTGGATGTGCCCCCAACATATTGTAACATGTGTAGCAAGGTTTCCAGGCCTGTGCCCTGAGGTGGGTCTGCCATTGTTACCGGTTACCTCTCCAACCCCCGTGAGCTGTGGCCCTGGGTGTGAGAACTGACACATTGACAACTCCGGCATCTTTGTTTGGTTGTTTTATTGTAGTTTTAGGGGATGGGAGAAGAGAATGAGTGGGATACTCCCTTGGCTTGACTATGTACAATTCTGGGACTTTTGTAGCAAAAATGTCCGTTAGTGCTGTCATGACGCCACCCGACGCTAGCCAACGCTTACTAACGCTTTGTATCTGTAAAAGCTGTGCTGTAACTCCGACTTAAGTCCAGAAGATCCAGGACTGTGGAACATTGAACATCTGACACTGCTTGCATTGCAAAGTCACTAACTACTTTCTCCAGCCTTGCCCTGGCTTGAGGTCGCTTGCTGTGTACTCCTGTATGGCTGCAACTGATGCACTCACACTGTGCATTAACTCTTCAGGGCCCAAACTGCAGGCGCCCCCTTTACCACTTCAGGGTCCTCAACCTAGGTACCCCCTTTGCAGCTAGCTGACACTTAGATCCTAGAATCTTCTCCGGAGTGGTCCTCACTGACTCTAGGCAGACCCCCAGGGGCAATCCTCAGTACTCACGACTTGTGTAGGCTTTCCTGGGACTGGACCCCTCTCGCTCTCCGCTGGTTCTCAGCACACTGGATCCCCTCAGCTCAACTCAGCACTCTCTGGATTCTCAGGCAGCACCCGAGACATCCGCTTCCTCTGACAGGAGGAGAGACAGCGGGGACTCTGGTGGACTCTGCTTTCCACCAAAAACCATGAGTCATGCCCACCCTCAAACTTATACCCACTCCCAGAATCCTTTATGGCAGAATCTGCCTTCTGGGGTAGTTACAATTTGGGTCTCCTCCACTGCCCTATGAGAAGCCTCTCACAGAGCCAGTGGGGAGACTCCCCCCTCATGAGACACACCTGGAAGCCATGACACCCTACCAAAAATAAATCATTGCCCTGCTGTTAGGCAGACAAAGCCCACTATACATTTACCTAGCATCCACCTGTAGGGTGCTACACATGCATGTGGTGCATTCTATAATATATATGACATTTTTAGTACCGGAATTTATAAAGTCACCGATTTTATATTCTCTACTGGTGGATTTGTAAACCACACTTTGATAACTTCTGCTATGCTTGGTACAGTAATGGCAAGTTCTTAAACAACAGCAAAAAGAACCGAACTGAGCCAGGTGGGCTTGGAGATAATATACTGCCCAGAGTCTGGCACGTCTACTAGAAAATCTGCAACCACTAGAGTACAATAAGATCTATGTCAGCAGACAAGACAGGGAAACATTTATAAATAATGTTTCTAATCTGTTTTAATTCCCGCTAAAATGTTGTTACAAATGTAACAGGGTTATTGTGCTGACGAGCTGGTTTACTTTTGGCTGAGACCCTGTTAGTCATAAAAGCTGATCTGTTTTTTTGGATACAATATTAACTGCCCTTTCAATATGACACTTTCCGTAGCCTCGCTCTCTGTCTAGAAGAGATATTATCACACTTCGGAGCATAAGGCCGGCCAATAACGGTTCAAATCCCGGCGAGTTCAGCAGGAAGCAGCCGAGATTTGAACTGTTAATAGGCAGGCTGAAGGATCAATCAACTTGAGTACAGCCAGCCTACCGGATTTGCTTGCAATTATCGCAAGCAGCTGCTATAGCCGTATATGGCCTGCCTAACCATCCACAGTGGACATTTTATTCTAATATATTCCCCCACACGAACAGCTTTAATGGTATGTACGGGATGACAGCTGGAAGCAAGGAGGAGGAAATTACTCACACACTCCTTACAAAAAGTCTGTGTACTAACAATACCTCAGGAGTGTGATGTCCAGAAAATTAATACTGTCAGAACCAATGTCATTGCTAAATTCCAAATGTAAATCATTACCATTGATGTAAGAAACAAAAGAAGATAAGAATTCCGTACACATTGTTCCAGACCCACACTAGGTCATCGTTATATTTACCATACCATATGATTTTATCTGTAAATGGGTTTGAGTCAGAAAATAAAGCCCATATACAGATTGGAGAGAAATTGGGACCCATTGAGGCTCCTTTGCACTGGAGATAAAAAAACAGATCAAAAATAAAATAGATATGTGTTAATAGAACATCCATAGACTTGACTAAAAAAATTTTAAGTTCTACAGTATAGGAACTATAATGTGTCAAATGAAATTTTAAGGCCTCCAGTGCAAGGTGATGTGAATGCAAGAATAGAGAGATTTAACATCTAGTGTAACCCATACATGTGCGCTCTGTCAACAAATATCCTGAGTGTGTAAAAATATAGATAACATGTCTTTTATACAGTAACTACAATGAGGGGGGGGCAAGTGGGACTTTATAGGTGCAAATGATGGAGAAAAATCTGAATTCTCAAAAATTTAACATTTTATTACAGAAAGAAAATAAGGACAAGACAATACATTTGATTAAAATGTTAAAAGCAAGAAAATGCACTTGATAATATCAACTCTACATGTTTCGCCATCTTCATAATAGCTTCTTCAGGAGTTTTGCCAGATATTTCTCGAAAGTGAACATTTCTAAATTGCAAAAAAGAGAACATAAACGATAGGACAAGAATATACATTTCTAGGGCATATACCAATGGTCCTAAATTGAATGCCCTAATGAACTTCGTGATTCTAGTGCTAGTATCTAAAAGGTACCTTATGGAGACCTGGACCCTTTCTTTTGCCGGAAGTAAGGATAATGTGGGCGCCGGAGCCGAGGTGAGTAGAGAGGAAGAAGGAACTGAGACATCCAGCCCCTTATAGTTGACCCATAGAGAGGATGATAGCCAAGCCAAAGAATATACGTATTGAAAATAGGAGACTGCAATATGGAGATACATTGAAAAATATGAGCTGCATGACCTCAGAATAGGGGTCATATATCTAATTGATGGACTCAAATATATTTACCTGTATTGATAAAAAATGCAATATACTTCAGGGAGTACCCCAATTTCAAAAAACCGGGCGGGAAACAAGAAATTATCCCATAAAAATCCCAAAGAGGAGGTATCCCTTTAAGGAAAACGAGAAATTTAGATATAGTATGAATAGATCATGAATTTTAAAGAAAAGAAAACAAATACATTCATGGTTTGTCTAATAGGGATATTTACCCTCATGATGCAAAGGTTAAGCACATAAATTTCCATCCACACTTGTATATGAGCGGACCGTCAAATCACAAAAAATTCTGCCAATGGTGCGCTCTATGTTCACAGTATACAAAAGATTTGGATAATGTGAACAATGACATTAAGCAACTTTACCTTGACAGTACATTGCTGCTGAACGATCTCTCTTTTTCCCAGAGAGAAATTAAAATGCAAAAACAATTAGAATCATTTGTAGGCAATCTGATAAAAACAAAAGAAAAAAAGTTCGCCAGAGATAAGCAAGCCTATCAACAAGACGAAGCATATCATTGGACGAGAGAAAGAAATAATAAACGAATTTCAAAAAATTCCCATTCCAGCTCCTTCCATTCACAAAAGCACACAAATGAAGTCAGTGATTCGGACTTATCGTCTCAATCATCCACTTCATCATCACATGTTAGGTCTCAGCACCATACTAATTCTAATGGTCCTCACAAACGCAAAATTGAGGGTAAAAGAAACCCAAATATGTCCTCCAAACGCACTTCCCTTTTTCCTCCTGAACATCACCACACACTTCCTCAATCCCCTTCCCAATTTTCACATAATCTTGGGGATTTAGCTATTGAAAATTCTGTAGTTACCCCAAGTCCTAACACCACATTTCCCTCTAAAATGAGTCACAGCACAGTGGTGAATCATGAAGTTCGCACGGCACCTATTTTCCAGCCCACAAAGAGTCAACCCAGTTAGCAACCATCTCTGGAGCCTCAGAGCTTGGACTCTGACGCTCTGAAAGTCATAAATCTATCTAGCAAAAAACTTAATGAAACCCAAATACAGGTTCTTTCCCTTGGTCTAACCTATTGCCCTACGCAAAAAATTGATACTTTTGAGTTAATTAAGGATGTTCACCTGTTTGCTCGCAGATTAATGTTTAAAGTAATTTATGATAAAGACAGTCACTCTGTTGATCAGCTTGATCGGCCTCACTGTCAGCCTGCACAGGACCATGAACTTTCTTTGGCTGAGATGCAGGCTCTGAGTGATCTGATGGAGCTCTGGGAAGAGGGTGAATCGTCAGGTTGGCCCTTTAGTGAGGAGCTAACTCAATCGTTGGCAACTCAAAAGGATCATGAAGTGGATATCATATTTCCACCTCCAGCTACCTATAAATCTAAATCGCAATTTTTTCCTTTACTGCAATCCAACCCTAATATTTGGGCTTTTACCCAACAAGTGATCAAGGAGATCCAAAAAATCAAGTGGAGAGATTTGAACTCCTCAAATCTGAATGATAGTCAGATTGAGGCCATTCAATCGCTTCAGAACGACCCCTCCCTTACTATTAAACCTTCAGATAAGGGAGGTAATGTCGTTGTAATGGATACAACTGGATATGAGGCTATGGTCTTAGATATTCTAAACAATAAAGATTGGTATAGAAAAATTTCTGAAAGTTTCTTAGCAAGAATAGTCACCAAATATCGTCAACTCATTTCTGAGGCTTACTCTAGAGCCCTTATAAATAAAAAAACATGGGAGTTTTTGAATATCAAAGATCCAAAAACACCCACTATGTATGCCCTACCCAAGGTTCACAAGAACCTCCAAAAACCTCCAGGCAGACCAATAGTCTCTGGTAATGGCTGTTTAACAGAGCGAGCCAGCCAATTAGTGGATGACTACTTACGTCCCCATGTATTGGCCTTACCCTCCTATATTAGAGATACAAGTGACTTGATTAGAGCCATAGATGGCATTCAGGTTCCACAAGACGCATGGCTGGTTGGTATTGATGTAGAGGCCCTCTACAACTCCATTCCGCATCATTGCAGGGTTAGAGTTGTGGAGGGCTTCTTGTCTGAGAGAGGTGGCGCCTCATCAGAATACAATGTTTTCATCATCTCACTTCTTAGATTCATTCTGTCCAACAATGTCTTTTTGTTTAACGGTTCCCATTACCTCCGGGTGCAGGGGGTGGCTATGGGGACCAAGTGTGCCCCCTCTTATGCCAACCTGCACCTGGGGGGATGGGAACGTAATCTCTTCTCTAGAGATGATCTGGAGTCATTTCTCTCCTGTGTACTCCTGTGGAGAAGATTTATTGATGACATTTTTATGATTTGGACAGGTTCTCTAACCAGTTTATTGAAATTTCTTGAGATGTTGAAAATTAATGATTTCAATCTAAAATTTACACATACATATAGTCAAAAGTCTTTGGATTTTCTTGATATTACAATATATGTAGGTGAGGATGGAACTTTGGGCACCACTCTTTTTCGCAAAACCACTGCAGGTAATACCATCTTGAGGGCAGACAGTTCCCACCCCCAACCATTGGTATCGAGTATATCATATAGCCAGTATTTAAGATTGAGGCGCAACTGCACCAAATCAGAAGACTTTGAGAGAGAGGTTAAAACTTACAGAGACGACTCCTATGCAGAGGATATAGTAGGGCATGCCTTAAGAGATCTTATCATAGAGCAAAAAAATGGAATAGGACTGACTTGATTTTCGGTAAAAAGAAAAAACAACCAATACTGATGAGGTACGTTTAATCACACGGTACTCTGGCCAACATGACCAGGTACGATCAATTTTAAAGAAGTTTTGGTACCTCCTAGAGGCTGATGAAAAAGTATCTAAATACATTAGTGACCGTCCTCAGATAACATTTAAAAGGTCGCGATCATTAAGGGACCAGTTGGTCCATAGTCATTATACCTCTTCTAGTAAATGTAAAAGAAGATTAACGGGCACATATTCTTGCAGAAGATCTAACTTCTGCAGATATTTGCCCAATTTGAGTGAAATCATTCTCCCCAATGGTAAATTATACAGACCCAACTTTTATGCAAATTGTCAAACTGTTGGAGTCGTGTATTTAATGTACTGTAGTTGCAAAGCCTTCTACATAGGCAAAACTAAAAGACCGTTTTTCCATAGAATTCGTGATCATGTTAAATTGGTCAAAAACAAGAAGTTCGAAAGTCCCATTAGCCGCCATATGGGCTTATATCATGGCTTTGGCGATAAAATGATGACTTTTTTTTGCTTTGGAACACATCCCACTGAGTGAACGAGGTGGCAGTGTAGATAGAAATTTATTGCAACGTGAAACAAAATGGATATTTAATTTATCAGCTATTCAGTATCCTGGTATAAATGAATCCATAAGTTTCAAGCCCTTTCTTGGCTAGGTAATGTCAAATGAATTTATTGTTGGTTGAGATCCAGAATCTGGGTTATAAACTAACAGATTGGATCCAGGCACTTTTTGTTGCAGGGTCCCCCTTTCTGTGCTTTAAGCAGTGATAATTTGTATTGTTGATATGAATTATTTGTATGGTATTTTTCAGATGTGGCTTGTCTACTTTTGAATGAACAAGGAATTCTTCTCTGTAATTAGATTACTTTTGATGATTCCTGACCCTTGCCGTCAAAGTAAGTATGACTGTGGGTGTGGACCTGTTTAGGTGACCCATTTCCATCTAATTGAGAGTTAATTTGAACTGGGCTTCTCTTTTGCCTCTGTTCTTGTTGCCCATATGGGCACCCGCGGTGCCCTACCTTACTTTTCCAGACAATTTGGTCCGGCCTGGTTTGTAGCAGCACCGCTTGTGATTCCCAGTTGATCCTTTATTGGAGCCTTATGTCATATTTCTTTTCTCTTTTTCCAAATTTTCTTATTGGATGAATGTACATTTTTAATCCTAAATATAGAGAGAAACAATCGGGTCGATTTTTGTATGTGACTGTGTCCTATAAAATCTTCCTATAATTTAGATTCCTTAAACAATATTTCTGCTTGAGTTTTGGGATCTCTGTTGATTTCATCTTAAATCCATGTCGGACTAAGTGTCTTGATGTATTCACCTTCTCTGCTTACATGGCGACTGGACCGGATGTTGTTGTCCTCGACTTCCGGTTTCCGGATCGTGCCATGTGATGCGGTCGCGTCTGTATGACGCACTTCCTGCTTGGCTTCAATTGGACGACTGGATACGCCTCGCTCTCACTCCCTCGGTGACGTCAGACGCCGAGGGAGTGGAGAGGATGTATAAATGCCGGCGCAACACGGTCAGCATTACACTAGACCACCGGGGAACGATACATGCGTTTGGAGACCTATGCGGTAATGGAACATTTGTGCTTCTAATTTTTCTTTTTTGATTTCGTGGGCATTGATACATTAACTGAATTACCTTCTGCTCTGTGCTCCTTTCTTTCTTTTGCGCAGTTTCTTATTAGAGTGCACCATTGGAAGAATTTTTTGTGATTTGACGGTCCGCTCATATACAAGTGTGGATGGAAATTTATGTGCTCAACCTTTGCATCATGAGGGTAAATATCCTTACTAGACAAACCATGAATGTATTTGTTTTCTTTTCTTTAAAATTCATGATCTATTCATACTATATCTAAATTTCCCGTTTTCCTTAAAGGGATACCTCCTCTTTGGGATTTTTATGGGATAATTTCTTGTTTCCCGCCCGGTTTTTTGAAATTGGGGTACTCCCTGAAGTATATTGCATTTTTTATCAATACAGGTAAATATATTTGAGTCCAGCAATTAGATATATGACCCCTATTCTGAGGTCATGCAGCTCATATTTTTCAATGTATCTCCATATTGCAGTCTCCTATTTTCAATACGTATATTCTTTGGCTTGGCTATCATCCTCTCTATGGGTCAACTATAAGGGGCTGGATGTCTCAGTTCCTTCTTCCTCTCTACTCACCTCAGCTCCGGCGCCCACATTATCCTTACTTCCGGCAAAAGAAAGGGTCCAGGTCTCCATAAGGTACCTTTTAGATACTAGTACTAGAATCACGAAGTTCATTAGGGCATTCAATTTAGGACCATTGGTATATGCCCTAGAAATGTATATTCTTGTCCTATCGTTTATGTTCTCTTTTTTGCAATTTAGAAATGTTCACTTTCGAGAAATATCTGGCAAAACTCCTGAAGAAGCTATTATGAAGATGGCGAAACATGTAGAGTTGATATTATCGAGTGCATTTTCTTGCTTTTAACATTTTAATCAAATGTATTGTCTTGTCCTTATTTTCTTTCTGTAATAAAATGTTCAATTTTTGAGAATTCAGATTTTTCTCCATCATTTGCACCTATAAAGTCCCACTTGCCCCCCCTCATTGTAGTTACAATTTATCATAGGGATGTGGTGCTTTTATTTTATATCTCTAGCAATATTCTTTCAAAATGATGTCTTTTATACAGTAGAGCCATGCAATCTGTGGCTGCAGATATTTTTCTACCCAAGCACCAAATTTATCTAAGAGGGAACCAATACCCGCACCTATGGGACCACCCCTGATTGGGGTGTCATCTTTGGGTGGATCATGAAGGAGATACACTGCAACCACCCATACCAGAGACAATTTGAGTAAAATTGAAAGAGATGCCCTTCAGGGGTTAAAACCCTGCCAGGACTTAGTTATATGTGAGGCTGACAAGGGTGGGTTGGTGGTAGTTTTTGCTCCAGAGGACTATTATAAAGAAGCCTTACGCCAGCTCAACGATATCTCCACATACCAGGTTTTGAAAACAGATCCCACGCCAAATTTTCAAACACTGTTAGATGCTGGACGGGTTATGGGAGCAGTAACCTCCAAAATTTCAGAGTACCTAATGGTTGATAGTCCTGTAGTCCTGGTATTTTACTGAATACGTTGTATCCAGTGGTCGGAGGCAACTTCAGAGCCAGAGCACCCGCATTTGGATACCATCATTAATTCCAGGGTGTTTTCCCACGTGAGAGCACTGCTTCTTACTTTTGTCTGTGTGGCTCCTCCAATATAAATATAAATTTTGCAAAAGAGTACTGGTGCCCAAAAAAGGTAAGCAGCATTCCATCGCAATGTCTGCTGTCTATTTAATTTTTTTTTTTTCAATATATAAAATACAATTGTTTTTCTGTGATGCATAGTTTAATTTAAACCATTATTTTTTAAATCCTAAAAGAGACTCACTTTAAATAATTCCACATTGTTAACAATAGCGAGGTTGACATCAACTGCAATAGCTAGCTGCATTCTTGTCGGCATTTCCTCCAAAAGCTCTGACTCATCTGTTAGTGTATTGTAAAGAAATAATACAGTTAGATAATATTTATACAAAATACAGGTAATACTTTGTTAACGCAAAATGGATTCTAGTTTTTAATGGCTAATAATGTGAATGGGCAGTAGACTGTGGATAATGTTCAATGACCTACAAGAAAGCTATAGAGATGGAGAACTTGTACAATGAAATACTATATTCCATCTACATACAATACATACTATACGTTATATACATACCTAGCATTCCTTGTGAATCCCATGTATACTCATACCAGCTCAGCACACGATTCTGAACATGTTTAGGGATTTTGTTTTTGCTCATGTATGAAATAGTTTTGTCAACACAAGAGCGGTAATAGCTCTGTCCTGAGGTTGCAGCTCCAATCACATCACGCATCTATAAGAATACATTTGAAGAACATATTATCAGAAATTGGCTTATTTAAAGGGTACAAAATGGAATAAAAAGTTTCCTTACATTTAGGGAAAAAGCTAGATTGACAGCAGAGGGATTTTTACAGCAGGTCTCATCTAGCAGCGTGGACAGATGGACACCTCAGCATGGACACTAATGGCATTTTCTGTGGTCTAGTCCTAAGAGCTGCTTATCTTTGGTTAGCCAAGTTTTTAAAATTTTCCTTCCACTATTCTTGCAATCATTTTTGACCACTGCCTGTTTAGAATTCCATCAACCTCCTACTTTTATGAATTTTTCATATCAACAAAAAGATTTTTACAAAATTAATACATTGGTGCTAAAGAGTACAAGACAGAAGGTGCTAGGAAATGAAAATATAATGGAAGCAAATTGAAAAGAGCATCCAAAGGACTGTCGTACATTTTAAGCATGTTGGAGAGAGTGCATTTGCATCCCAATTTGAATGCAGGTTCCTGAAGCAAGCAAAGCAAAATGTGATGTTTGCTGAGGCCTTATTAACCCCTGAAGCAGAACTCCAGGCAGATATAAAAGACACACATTGATACAACAACGTATTTAATAATATTTAATTTTGTATTTTTTTATATGAATAGTATTTGTGTTGGTATCAACATCTTGCAATCCCAAATACTCTTTATATTTTCTTGACTACCGACACTCGAACCATAATGACAGTATTCTATGTGATACTAATGTAAGTGTATAAATTAATAATACAATAATTATTTTTTTTTTTATTTATAAAGTTTATTAGATACAACCAGATACAGGCAATGCACATATTATACAAAAGAAAAAAAGAAAGAACCTCGGTAAGAGTTTGACATCATCACATATATAAATCAACTCTCCTCTTAAATACCGCAAAAAAGAAAATGCCCTCTCTGGTATGTAACTTTTTTTTTTTTTTTCAAGTAGACAGAAAAGTCTACCATTAAGAACAAATAATAAAGAAAGAAAGAGAGAGAGAAGGAGAAAAAAAAAAAGAGGGGGGGGGGGGAGAAAATAAAATGTATCCCCAAACTATGTTTGACCCTACCGTCAGACCACATACTATTTTAGAAACAACTGCCCACTCATTTAATCATTCTGCCATAAGGCTTACCCCTTCTCTTGAGGTAATATATAGATCCCACATCTTCCATTTTTCCGCATGTCCATCTCCTCTATGCTGGGAGGACGCGATCAGATTTTCCATCCTATTAATCTCCTCCACCCTCTTGAGCCATTGAGCAATCTGCGGAGGGGTCGTCTTTTTCCACATAGATGGTATACATGCCCGGGCAGCATTCAAAAGAGGGCAGAGCATAGATTTTTTAAAGGCCCCAAGTGGAGCATCTACCACTTGAAGCAAAAAATTATAATACAATAATTAATAAATATTATTAAAGCCCAATTAAGGGTTGGGCAACCCTAGTCCTCTGACAACCTAACTCACCCCACCACATCCCCACCACCGCTTCATATATACTTTTTTAAATTGTTTAATATACATACCTTTATCAGCTGTCTCTGCTGGCTGGTCATGTAAAGTTATGGGATCCTCTTCATCTTATGGTCTTCTGTGGCTGAGGTTGGTCCTGGATGCTGCAGAGAATGAAGCTTGTGTATAGAATTGAGTGACATTCTCTGCAGCACCCATCCTCTTGTGAGCAGCTGAATGACATCCTAGGCTCACTGGAAGAGGGATGGATGGCTCTGGGTGCCATTCAGCCTGGAAAAGGAAGATAACTGCAGAATGCAGCCTTAAGCCTTGGGACCAGTGCTGGAGAGGACATGAGTTTTGCAGCCATAGCTGCCTTGTTATTTTAACAACATTTGGACAATTTACTTTTTTTTTTTTTTACCCAAAGCTTGAGTTGGGCTTTAAGTTATGTCAGTATAAAACCTGGATATTCCCTTCTCAGAAATGTAGATAAATTGTCTCATAAAGTCCTCGGACTTTTGACTGCTATCGGAAAAAATCTCTTTGTACTGCTGGCAAACAGATAATAATTCTTATCTTCTTTCTCATTCTTTTCTGTGATTGTCTGGGAAACAAAAAAGCTCACCACTTGTGAGAGAAGGCACAGCCTCCACAGCTGACCAATTTAAGCCTGCAGTAAAGAAACTTAAAGCAGAACTGCAATGCATCTGAGCACCACACACCACAAACACTATTTAATTCATTTTTAATATTCAAAGCAAACTCATATATCCATCAATGTCTCCATGTTTTTTTTTTTTTAAATCACTTTGAAAAACACCCCCTAGCATTTCTGGCTGTGGCCATCTTGAGCAAGGGCAGACAATTCATTAAGCATTTATTTCCTGGAATCCATCTGCCCTTAGCTCAGGCATGCAGGCAGGAGGGCGTGCTTAGCTGAGAAAACTCCTCCTCCAATCCTGAAGACTGATGGGATGTATGGCATCATTTGCCTAGGCATGGAATCTATGAAGTAAAATGTAAAATAACGTTTAAAACAAGTGAATATGAGCCAGTGTTGGCAGGGGGCTGTGGCAGGCACGATCGTGGCTAATGGAAGTTTAAGCAGTGATGTGTATTATTGCAAGCGTTTTCATCCCCCTTGGAAGTATCCTGTGGATTGCACTCTCCATCTGAGGGTTGTTTTAGAGCTCTGGTTACCTGGTGGGTCTGTGTTTAGGCCACACCAAAGCCCTGTACCTGCTTTGATTGCCCCTCCTGCGGCTAACTACACAACAGCTTCTCCTTTGGCCTTAGGGGAAATACCTCTCTCTTCCCTCCTTCCTGGTGTGAAATTTGGATTTTAACTCTTGTTTGAGCAATCCCTGCGGATTCCGTATTAATGCAACCAATTGCAGTTTTTGGTGTGGTATTACATATCTTCTGAGGTGTCAAACAGTGAAACATGTTGGGATTGCTACACCATGACAAGCGACTGTAATGAATTCACTATGTGGATATCAAACATGAATTCTTTTCATGTTTTTAATATGTCTATATCTTCTTTCTCTACTTTTTAACATAAAATATATGAATAAAGTAATTGAATTTTAGTATGTGACTACGACTCAAGTTATTGGCATCTAAAGAATCCCAGCTCTTATGTAGAGCATTTCTAGTGTCCTGTTTTGAATATGATATACTTTCCAATCTACTTACTAATGCTAGTAGCATAATGATTAAAAATAGTCAATGTTGATTAGGAGAGTGAAGTTCCACTTTAATATCTTTTTGGTTATTGTTGGGATAGAAGGTTATTCTCTCACCAACGGGGGCTGTCTTTTAAAAATCAATTTGAGTTCCTTAAATGAGAGACAAATACTGTATAAACATATAATTTTACCATATGCTGGATACCATTATATATTTATACAGTTTAATATAATTGTTATGCTGTTACAGTGTTTAACATCTTGTACTGCTTACATTACTTCATGGTACAGACTTTACCACCTTGTTTGAGTTTAAACTATATGGCTACTGAGTCTTTGTGGGTTCGGCATGCTTAATTTTCTAAACTGAAGAGTCTGGACAGAAAATATATTCATGACCAATAATTGAAAACTAGCAGGCAAATTTTCTTTCCCTCTCACTTTTTATACTTGAATCCCTTCTAATTGTCTTTTAATCTATTAGGTTAGAAATCACCTCTAACTATAGGAGATATTGCTGTCTATGAAGCATGGGAACCACATGGAATTCCAGAGGCAATCTAGTTTTTAAAATGTATAATATATTAGGACAGCAACCGTGTCAAGCCATTTAAACATATTGGGGTTGATTTACTAAAGGTAAAACGACTTAAGGTATAACAAAAGTCAAAACTTTTTGTTTTCAGATAGAGTGCAGAGGGATAAGAACACTTCGTTTTTATTGCTGTCCGTACTCCGTTAAGGAGATTCACCCTCTCTATTTGTCCTGTTTACCATTATCATTGAAAGTGAAAATAAAAGAAAATCCCAAATTTTGGGTTGTCCCCAGAAAAGTAATGAAGGGGAAATCTTCCAATGGGGACACTAGCTCTGGTGACCTGGGGGTCCTCAATAAATTCCCTTAGTTTGAAGGGATTTCCCCTCATTTCGTGTTTGGCTGTGAGACAGGAAGTAAAGGGAAATCCACGCAATGGGACACAGATGGCAAAATAATATCTCACAGGGGTTATAATCCTCCCTTACTTTATCCAAAATAAAAAAAAAAGTTTTGCTTATAGTTCTACTTTAACTTTGCAAAGGGAAGTTGCACTTTACAAGGGAATTTTCCCTGGAAATTAGTGAAGGAGATGAAGCTCTGGTGGCTTCAATCATTCAATCATGTGCAAGTTAAAGCACTTTTTTTAAAATTTTCCTTGCATATGATTGGGTATTTTTAGCAATGTGAAACTTCACCACATTCACTAAGCTCTGGAGCAAATTCTGTTTATGCTTCTCCCTTCCTGAATCAGGGCCCCTACTTCCAGATTATTAGAACCTGCCCTCTTTCAAGGTCATACTTAGCACATGCAGTGCCGGCCCTACCATGGGTCTCGGTGGGACCATGGGACCCAGGCGGCACTTAGAGAGGGACGGCCCCCGGCTGCCTCTTCTCTTCTTCGACTATTGCTCGAGTTAAAAAAAAAAAAAAGGTCCGCGGCCAGCCTGACATGCACACTGCGCATGCGCCGCCGCTGCTTGGGAAAGCCGAAAGCCCGTAAATGTTCGGCTTTTTCCGGAAATAGCTGAAAATGTGCGGGCTTTCCCGAGCGGCGGCGGCGCATGCGCGGTGCGTTTTGGTGCCGGGTGGCACCATTTTTAAATCCTAAGGCGCCTTTAGGAACAGGTAAGTGAGACTGCTCCACAGCCACACTACCTGCCATTATGCCGGGCTGCAGGCATTCTACAGAAGATGCAGTGCTGCGGGCATGGTAAATGCCCGCAGCACTTCATCTCCTGTAGTATGCCCGCAGCACCACATTCGCTTGTACCATGCCCGCAGCCCCGCATTCTCCTCTTCCATGCCCGCAGCCCCGCATTCTCCTCTACCATGCCCGCAGCCCCTCATTCTCTTGTACCATGCCCGCAGACCCGCATTTTCCTCTTCCATGCCCGCAGCACTGTATTCTCTTGCACCATGCCCGCAGCCCCACATTTTCCGGCACCATGCCCGCAGCCCCGCATTCTCCTGCACCATGACCGCAGCCCCGCATTCTTCTGCACCATGCCCACAGCCCTGCATTCTCATGCACCATGCCCGCAGCCCTGCATTCTCCTGTGCCATGCCCACAGCCCCGCATTCTCCTGCACCATGCCGGCAGCCCTGCATTCTCATGCACCATGCCCGCAGCCCCGCATTCTCCTGTACCATGCCCACAGCCCTGCATTCTCCTGTACCATGCCCACAGCCCTGCATTTATGCCCGCAGCCCCGCATTCTCCTGTACCATGCCCACAGCCCCACATTCTCCTGTCCCATGCCCGCAGCCCTGCATTCTCCTGTACCATGCCCACAGCCCCACATTCTCCTGTACCATGCCCGCAGCCCCGCATTCTCCTGTACCATGCCCACAGCCCTGCATTCTCCTGTACCATGGCCACAGGCCCTGCATTCTCCTGTACCATGCCTACAGCCCCGCATTTTTCTGTACCATGCCCGCAGCCCTGCATTCTCCTGTACCATGCCCACAGCCCCGCATTCTCCTGTACCATGCCCACAGCTCCGCATTCTCCTGTACCATGCCCGCAGCCCTGCATTCTCCTGTACCATGGCCGCAGCCCTGCATTCTCCTGTACCATGCCCACAGCCCCGCATTTTTCTGTACCATGCCCGCAGCCCTGCATTCTCCTGTACCATGCCCACAGCCCTGCATTCTCCTGTACCATGTCTACAGCCCTGCATTCTTCTGTATTATGCCCGCAGCACTGCATTTTCCTGTATTATGCCCGCAGCACTGCATTCTTCTGTACCATGCCCGCAGCCCTGCATTCTCCTGTACCATGTCCACAGCCCTGCATTCTCCTGTACCATGTCTACAGCCCTGCATTCTTCTGTATTATGCCCGCAGCACTGCATTTTCCTGTATTATGCCCGCAGCACTGCATTCTTCTGTACCATGCCCGCAGCCCTGCAGGGCACTGTGGCACTATAGACAGTAGAAAGCCTGGTGCGCTCATCTGCCCAGTGTCTAGTGCTCTGTCCTGCTCCTGCTGTCACTCTGTACACACTCACACCCCTCTGACTGCTTTCATAGTCCTATAGAATGTGGGGGCTTCTTGGAGGGCGTGAATTTTTTTTGGGGGGGGGGGGGGCCGCATTTCATTCCTGGACCCAGGCAGCACAATGTCTTGGGCCAGCCCTGAGCACATGTAAGAAGAGATTCATATTCTACATAATTGCTTTGCCTGGATGTAGCCTGTTGCAATCTGAGGGCCAGGCAGTTGCAGCTGGTGCGTTGGGGGCGCAGGGGCGCCGCCCCCTATCCATGCATCCGGCTCCCTAATCTACATGTGGGGCGCCAGACGCATGGAGTTCAATGGGGTTTTTTTTTTTCTGAAGCACATGATTAGAGCCAGAGGCTTTAATATGCTTGGGCCCACCCATTTGTGTGACAATAACAAATGAATATTCGCTATTGTCACACGGATCCTCCTCCTGGCCAATCAGGAAGCGGGTCCGAGGAGGAGAAGGGAGGACTCGAGGAGACGCGGGGAGACACGGGGAGGTGCGGGGGACTGAGGACTGAGGAGAAGCCGCCGCTGCAAATCAGGTAAGTGCAGAAAAGAGCACCAATGGCATGTGTTGTGTGTGATGCACAGGGAGATCTGCACTGTGATCTGCCTGCCATGAATGCATCAGTCCTGTCTTGGTGTCTGTCTGCAGGATCTGCTTCTTGGAAACTTGAATTGCCTGTGTATGGTCTCTTGCAGGCGGCAATGCTAGGGTGTGCCGGCTGGTGTGGTCCGGGGGGGGGGGGTGTATGGTGCAGTCCGTCAGCCGCCCCCTCCCCCTCCCCAGCCCATGAAGCACCAGCCGCCACGTTATATTTTTTTGTATCTATATCATTGCATACCATCAAGGGCAAGGCTATATGCTGAAAGATAGTGTAATGGTAGTACCAGCAATTTTGTTTATGGTCACTTGCTACAGAATCATATTTATGTTCATCCAGTAAAACAATTTACAAAGCTCTGCCACAGTTCTTTCTCTGTTCCAGTTGAGGGATTTAGTGGCATCTCCATACTCCCACCATGCTAACTGAAAGAGCAGCAGCAGAATTATGAGGTCATCCTTCTGCTCACTCCTTCTACCACTATGTTCTAGGTCAGCACATTTGCATAAAACTCACCTCACAATCACCCACAAAACTAGGGAATTACAAAAAAAGATCATGATCTAGCTAGTGCTAGGCACTGTGCTAGAAGAGAAATGTAAGCAAATGATGATTTTTGGGTTGATTTGAATGTAATAAACAGTCTAATTTGATAAGTGGGTTAGCTGAAGCTGTAGATGTATAAATGCTGGAATGCAGAAGTCAGTTGAATGTTACAGTGTTCAATAAGAAATGAATTATTTTCTGAAGGGTGGAAAACATGTTAGCAAAGCTATTACCTTGTATAATATATAACAATAAGCCCATGATTTCTGTGAGGCAATTGATGGTAAGAGATAAACTGATGATGTTAAATAATAAAAAAATATATCTGCTTAATATGATAGAGAAAAATGTGTGGTTGCATAGATGGTACTGAATGCATTATTGTGTTATGGAATTGATGTCTGAGAGGGAGCGAGGGGTTGCAATCCTCACCCCCCATTTTAGATGTGGGAGTCAAAGGAATGATGAATGGATTTTAAGATCAGATAAAGGACAATGATTTAACAGCAAGGGCTTTAAAGAAACTGCTGCAAAATAAAAGGCACATCTGTACATTTTAAATAGTTAAAGCAACACTAAATGATATCCCTATTATCAAAACATTATCCACACACATCCAGTAATAAATAGCCCTGTAATCTATTTTTCAAAAAATGTTTCTTTTTTTTGCCTCCTTGTATAATGTGGGAGCATGGAGAGTGAACATCGCCACCCTAACAAGACATTGGATCACAACAGCAAGAAAAAAAGGAATTTGGAGAGCAATATAATTTTTTTTGAGTTAAAATAGAACTAAAGGTATTTTTTTTTTTCTTATCTTGGATAGAGAAACCCTGTCAGGTTTTTTTTTTTGTGTACCATAGGGGAGATTTCCCTTCACTTCCTGTCCAATAGTCAAAACAGGAAGTAAAAGGAAATCCCTCCAAAGTGAGGCAATCCCTGGCCGTCACCTGGGTTCACCTGAACTAGTGTCCCCGTTTGAAGATTTCCCCTCTAATACTGTTCTGGAAACAACCCACAATTTAAGGTTTTCTTATACTTTCACTGTCAATAAAAACAGTAAACATGACATTCAGACAGGGTGAATCTCCTTAATGGGGACACAGACAGCAATAAAAATCCTGATAGGTGTTCCTATCCATCGTTATCTATCCCAAAAAAAAAACGTTATAATAAAAATATAAAATATATTCTCCTGCTCCTGACAATCGCAGCGATACCACATATGTGTATGTTAGTTGTTGTTTGTATCCATAGTACAGCCTAGAATCATTAGTGCGCATTTTGATTTTTTAAATCCTATATAAAGCAAACTTACACTAACTGACATTGGTTCTAATTTAACTACTTGCCATCCGTCCGCCCGCCAGCCCGCCGCAGATATAGGTACAGCGGTTCGTGGGAGCCCTCCTGGGGGCACGCTCGCGCCCCCATGAGGCAGCGGGGAAGCCACTCAACAGGGACGGTGGCTGCGATTACAACCAGGCACCTGCGATCTCTCCGGGTGGAGAGAGAACGACAGTCTGCTGTTGTAAACACAGCAGACCGTTGTTCTCTCTGGAAAGAACACAGAGCGCCTGTGATCATTCTATTTAGGATCACAGGTCTCTGTGTTGATTCCACAAGTCCCTCCCCCATACAGTTAGAAAACACCTCCTAGGCTCACAATTAACCCTTTGATCGCCCCCGAGTTAACCCCTTTCATGCCAGTGTCATTATTACAGTAACAGTGCATATTATTAGCACTGATTACTGTAGTAATGTCACTGGTCCCTCCAAAAGTGTCAAAAATATCAGTTGGGGGTCCCATCTGTCTGCTGCAATCCCACTAAAAATCCCAAATCGCCGCCATTACTAGTAAAAAAAAAAAAATAAATAATAAAAATGACATAAATCTTTTCCCTAGTTTGTAGACGCGATAAACCAATCAAAATACGCTTATTGGTATTTTTTACCAAAAAAAATGTAGCAGAATACAAATTAGCTTAAAAGAACAATAATTTTTTTTTTTTTTTTTTTTTACTTTTTTGGGCCAGTTTTCCTTTCATAATAAAGAAAAACCAGGAGATATCCATTACCATTTATCGCCAAATGAAAGCCCAATTTGTCCTAAAAAAAGAAAAACAAGGTATAATCCAGCTGAATGCACAGAGTAGTTGTGATGATATGTACGGTTTTACTAACACATGTCAAAATGACAAAATTGGGCTTAGGCATTTAGATTTGTTTTACCCTTAGGCGTGAAGGGGTTTACCACTTGACCTCTGGAAGATTTACCCCCCCTTCATAAACCAGGCCATTTTTTCAGATACAGCACTGCATTACTTTAACTGACAATTGCAGGGTCCTGTGACACTTGTACCCAAATCAAATTTTTGTCCTTTTTTCCCACAAATAGAGCTTTCTTTTGGTGGTATTTGACCACCTCTGATTTTTTTTATTTAGCTATAAACGAAAAAAGACCCACATTTTTGAAAAAAAAAAAAACAAAAAAAATATTTTTTACTTTCTGCTATAAAACATATCCAAAAAAACTAAATTTTTTTAAAAAATAATTTCTTCATCAATATAGGTATTCTGCTACATATTTTTGGTAAAAAAAAATCCCGATAAGCGTATAATAATTGGTTTGCGCAAAAGTTATAGCATCTACAAACTATGGAATATTTTTATTTGTTTTTTATTTTTTTACTATTAATGGCCGCAATCAGTGACTTATCATGGGACTGCGATGTTACGGCAGACAAATTGGACGCTAACTGATACTTTTGACACTTTTTAGGGACCAGTGACACTAATACAGTGATCAGTGCTAAAACATTTGCACTGTCATTGTACTTATGACACTGTCTGGAAAGGGGTTAACATCAGGGGCGATCAAAGAGTTAACTGTGTGCCTAGCCAGTGCTTTCTCACTGTGTTGGAGGGGCTTTGACTAGGGGAAGGCATTGATTCATGTTCCTGCTTTGCAGGAACACAGGATCAGTACTTTTCCAACTGACAGAAAGGCAATTTGCCATTTTTACATAGGCATTTCGCCGTTCTGCTTGTGTACTGTATAATCGGCAGGTGGCGGTGGAAATCAAGTCCCTTGTACCCGCCGCTGGGCTCCTGCTGCGTTTGATCACATCAGGAGCAGGTCCCTGGTGGCACGCATGCGTGCCCTAGACCCGAAAATGTTAGATCACGTACTAGGTACCTGATCTGGCACAGAGCAACTGCCCCACCACAGAATATGTACGGTGGATGGTCCGCAAGTGGTTAAGAATACATACTGGAATAGAATTCTTCTTCCAAAAACAGTTTAATGTCACTTTAATTATTAATGTACATCTTCTTTTCTTGTTTTTTTTTGTTTTCTTTTTTTGTTGCAGAGATGTTATATTTACTTTTTGCTGTTTTTTTTTTTTTTCCTTTTTTTGAGTAATTTAAATCCATGTGGTATTAGCAGATATCAGGCTCTATTCACTAAAGCATATCACATGTGGTATTTGGGTCACATGACACATTTGTCCCAAATATCGCATGCAATACTGAAAACGTTAATTCACTATCTCTTAATGCAGTATTTATCTCAAAAAACAAAAGCACTCAGTAAATACCGTATACAACAACATTAAAGTCAATTCAATAAAGGAAATAAATGAATAAATGCATGAGTTAAATAAATAGGAATGCAATATTGAAGGCATGTAAAAATATAATAGCCAATTTGGAGTGGATCAGTATCCTTCCAACAGTAATGCAAAATAAAGAAAAACACACAGCGATGTTACATTTTGTGAAATATATTTATTTTCTCTTGTCATTTCGACAGATTTTCAGAGACTTTTTTGTGTACACAAGAATGTACATCATTTGCTTTAATGACAAAAACTACCTATATATTTCCACTATACTGAATGTCCCATTTCACAGATAGCAGGTTGTGGTTAGGGAATAGCCAATGGTTCGGGCCAAATATTGACTGTTAGGGCACTCGGATGAATGTATAAAATGTTGCCCCCTTTGACCTTCTGTTCGGCGATATCCAAATGTCAGTTACTGTATACATGTAAATGAAGAAGAAAGTGGCACTTCCAGACCCAGGAACTTGGAAACTTGAGTTTTATTCTTCTAATCAAAAAGCTTTTTGATTTGAGGAATAAAACTCAAGTTTCCAAGTTCCTGGGTCTGGAAGTGCCACTTTCTTCTTCATTTACATGGATTTCTCATGTCACCGACCTTGGTGAGCACCCATTCCTACAAGACTGCCACAGCTGCTCGGGATCCATCCGGCTCAGTTGATTGCTTTCAGAGCGGTGATTTGTTTCATTTTGGTTTCCCAGTTACTGTATACAGGCAGTTTTTCTTGTGCTTCTATATATGACAGCTTCCACTGTCAGTGGTTGCTAAAAGGCTCGTTCCTGCTATGTTGATCTGTTGGCCTCATGACAGGACAACATTCAGTTCTGGACCTCTCTTAGCCCTATATATGAGAATCCAATAGCTATTCCCTTGTAGAGATCAGTGTAGCCTTAGTTTGATGTAACGCTATGATGTCATAAACCAATTGGTACCATTATATTGAGATCAATGGAAATGCATGGATGTCCTATAACCCTTTCACTGCTGGTCTTGATGAAGTGGCGCTATCTGCTAATCGCGTTGCTTGCACCCTGCTACCTGTGAAATGGGACACTCAGTAAAGTGCAAATATATAGGTGGTCTTTGTAGTTGGGCAAAAAACAAACAAACAAACACTTTATTGGGTATATGTGATTCTTGTACACTTTTGTTTGAAGTGATAAATAAAAGTGAAAATATATTTTATACCTACAGCTAAGTTTTGAATTTATATTCCTGGGTGCCACCCTAAAAAGTCCCAAGTTTTTAGCTTTTTGCATTTTTGCAGAATTGTGATAATTCCACTTTAAAGTGTGCAGAAATATAGGTAAATAAATAAAGTTATTGAATATATAAAACCCAACTGAATGTTAAGTTTAAGGCTCCATGCAGACTAGACGTTAAAAAAGCTGCTAATATTTAGCAGTTTTCCCACCATTTTGCAGTGTTTAGGAATGTTTTCAAAAGTGTTTAAGAGTAGGGTTGAGCGGACACCTAGATGTCCGTGTTCGACGGGTTCGGCCGAACTTTAAAAAAAAGTCCGGGTCCGTGTCCCGGACTTTTACCGAACTTTTCCCGGACACCGAACCCCATTGAAGTCAATGGGGACCCGAACTTTAAGGCACTAAAATGGCTCTAAAACACCAAAGGAAAGGGCTAGAGTGCTGCAAATGGCAGCAAAACGTAATTAAGAGCATGGCAAGTGCTCTGCAAACAAATGTGGATAGGGAAATAACTTAAAACAACAAAAAAAAACAGAAAAATAAAACAATGTTCTTCTTCATCTCTGAAGGACGAGGCCCATATGGAGTAGGAGGGAGGTTGAGGTGGTGGTGGATGTGGCGGTGACATAGGCGTGCGCACAGGGTGTGCTGGGTGTGCCTGGGCACACCCTAATCACCTAGGGCACATAGCATTGCCAGTGAGGAGATGGGAAAGATCTCCCTGGGACCTGCTCTGCTCTATTTCTCCTTGCCTACAGGTACATGGCCCCGATACATTACTCTCCCTGCTGGCAAACACATGCATGTGTATTTCAACTTTGGGGTGCACACCTTAATGCAATAGGCTGCGCACACCTATGGGCGGTGTAGGTGGAAGCGGCGGTGGAGGAGGACCAGGGCCGGATTAACAGCATCATGGGCTTGGTGCTGAGGATTTTGAAGGGCCTTAAGGGCCGTGCCTTGCCATGCACCCAGAGGAGGAAGGGTGCAGCCATGCATGCCTAATTCAACATGGGATGCTGTCTCTGAAGCCCATAAACACATCCATGCATCGCCAACTGTCCCTCCTTGTCCGGCCTTCACGCTGTGTGGGGAGGTTCTGAGGGTGCTGCCTGGGGAAGCGAGCATAGAAGCCAGACTTCTGTGTTTACAAGTGACAGAAGAGCGGTAACAGTGAATATGGCCAACCCGGGGCCTATATAAAAGGTAGGGGCCTGGAGCTGCAGCTCCAATAGCCCCTACATTAATCTGGCCCTGAGGAGGAGGACGAGGTAGCCAACACTGCTTCTTTTCAAAAATTTTAAATGAGGGTACACCCCAAAAGAGTGAGAAAGAGCAAAAATGGAACAATGGGTGGGTAAGGTCGGTATCCATTGCTATTCTGCATAAGGTACGGAAAAGTCCCGTGGGATCCATGCCTGGTTCATTTTAATGAACGTGAGCTTGTCCACATTGTCTCTGGACAGGCGGCTGCGCTTGTCTGTTATAACGCCCCCAGCCGTGCTAAATACCCGTTCAGATAATACACTGGCTGCAGGGCACGCCAGCACCTCCAAGGCGTAAAGGGCAAGCTCAGGCCATGTGCCCAATTTGGAGACCCAGAAGTTGAAGGGGGCAGACCCGTCATTCACTACATGTAGGCGTGTGCACACATACTGCTCCACCATGTTGGTAAAATGCTGCCTCCTGCTAAGACGTTCCATCTGAGCTGCTGGTGCTGCTGTTTGTTGTGGCGTGCTGACAAAGCTTTTCCACATTTCGGCCATGCTAACCCTGCCTTCTGAGGTGCTGGCGGTGCCCTGGTTGCGTTGGCGACCTCCTCCTCCTCCTCCTCTGCCTTGTGCTTCCACTGTGGCCCCGCTGTCAGATGGGAATGCCAGCAGCATGGCGTCTACCAGCGTGCGCTTGTACTCGCGCATCTTGCGATCGCGCTCCAGTGAGTGAATTAAGGACGGTACGTTGTCCTTGTAACGGGGATCCAGCAGCGTGGCCACCCAGTAATCAGCACAAGTTAGAATGTGGGCAACTCGGCGGTCGTTGTGGAGACACTGCAGCATGTAATCGCTCATGTGTGCCAGGCTGCCCAGAGGCGACGAAAGGCTGTCCTCTGTGGGAGGTGTATCGTCCGTGTCCTCTGTATCCCCCCAGCCACGCACCAGTGATGGCCATGAGCTGGCCTGGGTGCCACCCTGCTGTGAACATGGTTCCATCTCCTCCTCCAGCTCCTCCTCCTCCTCATCCTCCTCATCCTCCAGAACTGTGCCCCTGCTGGACAATTGTGTCCCTGGCGTTTGTGTGTGCAGGAACCCACCCTCGGAGCCCCTTGCGAATGACTGCCCTGAAAGCCTTTGAAATGTTACCTCTTCATCCTCCTCCTCCTCCTCCTCATCCTGTGCCACATCCTCTTCCATCATCGCCCAAATTGTTTTTTCAAGGAGGCATAGAAGTGGGATAGTTAAGCTGAGAATGGCGTCATTGTCACTGGCCATGTTGGTGGAGTACCCAAAACAGCGCAACAAGGCACAATATATGCAAATGTCAAATATGCAAACTATGCCGCAATTTAATGTTTTTTACACCAAAAGGGTGTGTATTGAATAGCGGAATAGGATAAAAAACTGTGTATCTCACACGTACAAACACAGACTAGGCCCGATTAAATTTTTTCCTACCCTAAAGGGAGGATGAGGAGTATGGAACATGCAGCACCCTCAAATCTTCAGAAGTATGAGATGAACCCCAAAAACTTGGAAAGGTGGATCTCTCTCACACGTACCAACACAGACTATCCCCCAATTTAACTGATCCCCAAAGGTTTTTGATTAAATAGCGGAATAGAAAATATGATCCAAAAAAAGTGTATGTATATCACACGTACACAACCACACTAGGCCCCAATTACTATTGTTTGTACCCCTAAAAGGCTAGATGAGGAGTAGGGGGGGTATGGAACAGGCAGCACCCTCAAACCTTCAGAAGTATGAGATGAACCCCAACAACTTGGAAAGGTGGATCTCTCTCACACGTACCAACACAGACTATCCCCCAATTTAACTGATCCCCAAAGGTTTTTGATTAAATAGCGGAATAGAAAATATGATCCAAAAAAAGTGTATGTATATCACACGTACACAACCACACTAGGCCCCAATTACTATTGTTTGTACCCCTAAAAGGCTAGATGAGGAGTAGGGGGGGTATGGAACAGGCAGCACCCTCAAACCTTCAGAAGTATGAGATGAACCCCAACAACTTGGAAAGGTGGATCTCTCTCACACGTACCAACACAGACTATCCCCCAATTTAACTGATCCCCAAAGGTTTTTGATTAAATAGCGGAATAGAAAATATGATCCAAAAAAAGTGTATGTATATCACACGTACACAACCACACTGGGCCCCAATTACTATTGTTTGTACCCCTAAAAGGCTAGATGAGGAGTAGGGGGAGTATGGAACAGGCAGCACCCTCAAACCTTCAGAAGTATGAGATGAACCCCAACAACTTGGAAAGGTGGATCTCTCTCACACGTACCAACACAGACTATCCCCCAATTTAACTGATCCCCAAAGGTTTTTGATTAAATAGCGGAATAGAAAATATGATCCAAAAAAAGTGTATGTATATCACACGTACACAACCACACTAGGCCCCAATTACTATTGTTTGTACCCCTAAAAGGCTAGATGAGGAGTAGGGGGGGTATGGAACAGGCAGCACCCTCAAACCTTCAGAAGTATGAGATGAACCCCAACAACTTGGAAAGGTGGATCTCTCTCACACGTACCAACACAGACTATCCCCCAATTTAACTGATCCCCAAAGGTTTTTGATTAAATAGCGGAATAGAAAATATGATCCAAAAAAAGTGTATGTATATCACACGTACACAACCACACTAGGCCCCAATTACTATTGTTTGTACCCCTAAAAGGCTAGGAGTAGGGGGAGTATGGAACAGGCAGCACCCTCAAACCTTCAGAAGTATGAGATGAACCCCAACAACTTGGAAAGGTGGATCTCTCTCACACGTACCAACACAGACTATCCCCCAATTTAACTGATCCCCAAAGGTTTTTGATTAAATAGCGGAATAGAAAATATGATCCAAAAAAAGTGTATGTATATCACACGTACACAACCACACTAGGCCCCAATTACTATTGTTTGTACCCCTAAAAGGCTAGATGAGGAGATGGGGGGGTATGGAACAGGCAGCACCCTCAAATCTTCAGAAGTATGAGATGAACCCCAAAAACTTGGAAAGGTGGATCTCTCTCACACGTACCAACACAGACTATCCCCCAATTTAACTGATCCCCAAAGGTTTTTGATTAAATAGCGGAATAGAAAATATGATCCAAAAAAAGTGTATGTATATCACACGTACACAACCACACTAGGCCCCAATTACTATTGTTTGTACCCCTAAAAGGCTAGATGAGGAGTAGGGGGGGTATGGAACAGGCAGCACCCTCAAACCTTCAGAAGTATGAGATGAACCCCAACAACTTGGAAAGGTGGATCTCTCTCACACGTACCAACACAGACTATCCCCCAATTTAACTGATCCCCAAAGGTTTTTGATTAAATAGCGGAATAGAAAATATGATCCAAAAAAAGTGTATGTATATCACACGTACACAACCACACTAGGCCCCAATTACTATTGTTTGTACCCCTAAAAGGCTAGATGAGGAGTAGGGGGGGTATGGAACAGGCAGCACCCTCAAACCTTCAGAAGTATGAGATGAACCCCAACAACTTGGAAAGGTGGATCTCTCTCACACGTACCAACACAGACTATCCCCCAATTTAACTGATCCCCAAAGGTTTTTGATTAAATAGCGGAATAGAAAATATGATCCAAAAAAAGTGTATGTATATCACACGTACACAACCACACTAGGCCCCAATTACTATTGTTTGTACCCCTAAAAGGCTAGGAGTAGGGGGAGTATGGAACAGGCAGCACCCTCAAACCTTCAGAAGTATGAGATGAACCCCAACAACTTGGAAAGGTGGATCTCTCTCACACGTACCAACACAGACTATCCCCCAATTTAACTGATCCCCAAAGGTTTTTGATTAAATAGCGGAATAGAAAATATGATCCAAAAAAAGTGTATGTATATCACACGTACACAACCACACTAGGCCCCAATTACTATTGTTTGTACCCCTAAAAGGCTAGATGAGGAGTAGGGGGGGTATGGAACAGGCAGCACCCTCAAATCTTCAGAAGTATGAGATGAACCCCAAAAACTTGGAAAGGTGGATCTCTCTCACACGTACCAACACAGACTATCCCCCAATTTAACTGATCCCCAAAGGTTTTTGATTAAATAGCGGAATAGAAAATATGATCCAAAAAAAGTGTATGTATATCACACGTACACAACCACACTAGGCCCCAATTACTATTGTTTGTACCCCTAAAAGGCTAGATGAGGAGTAGGGGGGGTATGGAACAGGCAGCACCCTCAAACCTTCAGAAGTATGAGATGAACCCCAACAACTTGGAAAGGTGGATCTCTCTCACACGTACCAACACAGACTATCCCCCAATTTAACTGATCCCCAAAGGTTTTTGATTAAATAGCGGAATAGAAAATATGATCCAAAAAAAGTGTATGTATATCACACGTACACAACCACACTAGGCCCCAATTACTATTGTTTGTACCCCTAAAAGGCTAGATGAGGAGTAGGGGGGGTATGGAACAGGCAGCACCCTCAAATCTTCAGAAGTATGAGATGAACCCCAAAAACTTGGAAAGGTGGATCTCTCTCACACGTACCAACACAGACTATCCCCCAATTTAACTGATCCCCAAAGGTTTTTGATTAAATAGCGGAATAGAAAATATGATCCAAAAAAAGTGTATGTATATCACACGTACACAACCACACTAGGCCCCAATTACTATTGTTTGTACCCCTAAAAGGCTAGATGAGGAGTAGGGGGGGTATGGAACAGGCAGCACCCTCAAACCTTCAGAAGTATGAGATGAACCCCAACAACTTGGAAAGGTGGATCTCTCTCACACGTACCAACACAGACTATCCCCCAATTTAACTGATCCCCAAAGGTTTTTGATTAAATAGCGGAATAGAAAATATGATCCAAAAAAAGTGTATGTATATCACACGTACACAACCACACTAGGCCCCAATTACTATTGTTTGTACCCCTAAAAGGCTAGATGAGGAGTAGGGGGGGTATGGAACAGGCAGCACCCTCAAACCTTCAGAAGTATGAGATGAACCCCAACAACTTGGAAAGGTGGATCTCTCTCACACGTACCAACACAGACTATCCCCCAATTTAACTGATCCCCAAAGGTTTTTGATTAAATAGCGGAATAGAAAATATGATCCAAAAAAAGTGTATGTATATCACACGTACACAACCACACTAGGCCCCAATTACTATTGTTTGTACCCCTAAAAGGCTAGATGAGGAGTAGGGGGGGTATGGAACAGGCAGCACCCTCAAATCTTCAGAAGTATGAGATGAACCCCAAAAACTTGGAAAGGTGGATCTCTCTCACACGTACCAACACAGACTATCCCCCAATTTAACTGATCCCCAAAGGTTTTTGATTAAATAGCGGAATAGAAAATATGATCCAAAAAAAGTGTATGTATATCACACGTACACAACCACACTAGGCCCCAATTACTATTGTTTGTACCCCTAAAAGGCTAGATGAGGAGTAGGGGGGGTATGGAACAGGCAGCACCCTCAAATCTTCAGAAGTATGAGATGAACCCCAAAAACTTGGAAAGGTGGATCTCTCTCACACGTACCAACACAGACTATCCCCCAATTTAACTGATCCCCAAAGGTTTTTGATTAAATAGCGGAATAGAAAATATGATCCAAAAAAAGTGTATGTATATCACACGTACACAACCACACTAGGCCCCAATTACTATTGTTTGTACCCCTAAAAGGCTAGATGAGGAGTAGGGGGGGTATGGAACAGGCAGCACCCTCAAACCTTCAGAAGTATGAGATGAACCCCAACAACTTGGAAAGGTGGATCTCTCTCACACGTACCAACACAGACTATCCCCCAATTTAACTGATCCCCAAAGGTTTTTGATTAAATAGCGGAATAGAAAATATGATCCAAAAAAAGTGTATGTATATCACACGTACACAACCACACTAGGCCCCAATTACTATTGTTTGTACCCCTAAAAGGCTAGATGAGGAGTAGGGGGGGTATGGAACAGGCAGCACCCTCAAATCTTCAGAAGTATGAGATGAACCCCAACAACTTGGAAAGGTGGATCTCTCTCACACGTACCAACACAGACTATCCCCCAATTTAACTGATCCCCAAAGGTTTTTGATTAAATAGCGGAATAGAAAATATGATCCAAAAAAAGTGTATGTATATCACACGTACACAACCACACTGGGCCCCAATTACTATTGTTTGTACCCCTAAAAGGCTAGATGAGGAGTAGGGGGAGTATGGAACAGGCAGCACCCTCAAACCTTCAGAAGTATGAGATGAACCCCAACAACTTGGAAAGGTGGATCTCTCTCACACGTACCAACACAGACTATCCCCCAATTTAACTGATCCCCAAAGGTTTTTGATTAAATAGCGGAATAGAAAATATGATCCAAAAAAAGTGTATGTATATCACACGTACACAACCACACTGGGCCCCAATTACTATTGTTTGTACCCCTAAAAGGCTAGATGAGGAGTAGGGGGAGTATGGAACAGGCAGCACCCTCAAACCTTCAGAAGTATGAGATGAACCCCAACAACTTGGAAAGGTGGATCTCTCTCACACGTACCAACACAGACTATCCCCCAATTTAACTGATCCCCAAAGGTTTTTGATTAAATAGCGGAATAGAAAATATGATCCAAAAAAAGTGTATGTATATCACACGTACACAACCACACTAGGCCCCAATTACTATTGTTTGTACCCCTAAAAGGCTAGATGAGGAGTAGGGGGGGTATGGAACAGGCAGCACCCTCAAACCTTCAGAAGTATGAGATGAACCCCAACAACTTGGAAAGGTGGATCTCTCTCACACGTACCAACACAGACTATCCCCCAATTTAACTGATCCCCAAAGGTTTTTGATTAAATAGCGGAATAGAAAATATGATCCAAAAAAAGTGTATGTATATCACACGTACACAACCACACTAGGCCCCAATTACTATTGTTTGTACCCCTAAAAGGCTAGGAGTAGGGGGAGTATGGAACAGGCAGCACCCTCAAACCTTCAGAAGTATGAGATGAACCCCAACAACTTGGAAAGGTGGATCTCTCTCACACGTACCAACACAGACTATCCCCCAATTTAACTGATCCCCAAAGGTTTTTGATTAAATAGCGGAATAGAAAATATGATCCAAAAAAAGTGTATGTATATCACACGTACACAACCACACTAGGCCCCAATTACTATTGTTTGTACCCCTAAAAGGCTAGATGAGGAGTAGGGGGAGTATGGAACAGGCAGCACCCTCAAATCTTCAGAAGTATGAGATTGTGTTCACTGTACCCCACAAAGATTGAGTTCACTGCACCCCACAATGATTGTGTTCACTGCACCCCACAAAGATTGTGTTCACTGCACCTCACAAAGATTGTGTTCACTGTACCCCCCAAAGATTGTGTTCACTGCACCCCACAAAGATTCTGTTCACTGTACCCCACAAAGATTGTGTTCACTGCACCCTAAAAGGATGTTGTTCACTGCACCCCACAAAGATTGTGTTCACTGCACCCTAAAAGGATGTTGTTCACTGCACCCCAAAAAGATTGTGTTCACTGTACCCCCCCAAAGATTGTGTTCACTGCACCCCACAAAGATTGTGTTCACTGCACCCCAAAAAGATTGTGTTCACTGTACCCCCCAAAGATTGTGTTCACTGCACCCCAAAAAGATTGTGTTCACTGTACCCCCCAAAGATTGTGTTCACTGCACCCCACAAAGATTCTGTTCACTGTACCCCACAAAGATTGTGTTCACTGCACCCCAAAAAGATTGTGTTCACTGTACCCCCCCAAAGATTGTGTTCACTGCACCCCACAAAGATTCTGTTCACTGCACCCCACAAAGGATTTTGTTCACTGCACCCCAAAAAGATTGTGTTCACTGCACCCCAAAAAGGATTTTGATCACTGCACCCCAAAAAGGATGTTGTTCACTGCACCCCAAAAATGATTTTGTTCACTCCACCCCAAAAAGATTGTGTTCACTGCACCCCACAAAGATTGTGTTCACTGCACCCCAAAAAGATTGTGTTCACTGTACCCCCCAAAGATTGTGTTCACTGCACCCCACAAAGATTCTGTTCACTGTACCCCACAAAGATTGTGTTCACTGCACCCCAAAAAGATTGTGTTCACTGCACCCCAAAAAGGATGTTGTTCACTGCACCCCAAAAAGGATGTTGTTCACTCCACCCCAAAAAGATTGTGTTCACTGCACCCCACAAAGATTGTGTTCACTGCACCCCAAAAAGATTGTGTTCACTGCACCCCAAAAATGATTTTGTTCACTGCACCCCAAAAAGGATTTTGTTCACTGCACCCCAAAAAGGATGTTGTTCACTCCACCCCAAAAAGATTGTGTTCACTGCACCCCAAAAAGATTGTGTTCACTGCACCCCACAAAGGATTTTGTTCACTGCACCCCAAAAAGATTGTGTTCACTGCACCCCAAAAAGGATGTTGTTCACTGCACCCCAAAAAGGATTTTGTTCACTGCACCCCAAAAAGATTGTGTTCACTGCACCCCACAAAGGATTTTGTTCACTGCACCCCACAAAGATTGTGTTCACTGCACACCAAAAAGGATTGTGTTCACTGCACCCCAAAAAGATTTTGTTCACTGCACCCCAAAAAGATTGTGTTCACTGCAGCCCAAAAAGATTGTGTTCACTGCAGCCCAAAAAGATTGTGTTCACTGCAGCCCAAAAAGATTGTGTTCACTGCAGCCCAAAAAGATTGTGTTCACTGCAGCTCACACACAGAAAAATGGATGTGGATCACTGACACCTGCCTATCTCCAATCCCACACCACACAGCAATATCGATTGTAGTTTGTAGAACACAGTTTCCCTAAAATTCAGCAGACTCTGTCCCTAACAGGATTGAGAAGAGATCGTAGATCAGGATTGAGTGCAGATTCACCCCACCCCCCACACAGCAATATCGATTGTAGTTTGTAGAAGACACTGACCCTATAATTCAGCAGACTCTATCCCTAAAATGCCTACAACTCGCCCTGCCTAAACACTCCGACCTGTCCCTCAATTCTATCCGGACACAAATGGTTTTTTCCTGCCTATCTTTCCCTAATCAGCAGCCAGCACATTGATGTGTGCTCTGTCCCTTAGCTAAGCAGCAGAATGACGCTGCTGCGGCGGCTGCCTCGAACTTATAAAGACTTGGTCACATGCTTCAGACGGCCAATCACAGCTACTAAGACATTTGCAGGCATGGCTGGGATGGCTTAAGGCACACCAGTTAAACGATTGTTGATTGGCTGTTGAAAGCCCGCCATGAAAAGAGCGCCAAAGCATGCAAAACCCGGAAATAAAACGACCGAACACGGATTTTTACCCGAACATACAGTAAAGTGTCCGTGTCCGTGTTCGGGTAAAAAAAATCCAATTATTCGGTACGAACACGAATAATACAGTCCGTGTTCGCTCAACACTATTTAAGAGTTATAGCGTTTTTGTTCAGGAGCGGACGGCCGCCGGCATCCTTACATAGTTACATAGTTAGTCAGGTTGAAAAAAGATACAAGTCCATCTGGTTCAACCAACAAAAAAAAACAGTATTGAAAACCCAACCATACAATCCCATATACACAATCCTAAACCCGCAGTTGATCCAGAGGAAGGCGAAAAAAACCCCAGCAAAGCATGATCCAATTTGCTACAGCAGGGGAAAAATTCCTTCCTGATCCCCCGAGAGGCAATCGGATATTCCCTGGATCAACTTTTCCTAAAAAATAAAATTTTATGTACCCACTTATATTAGGTACACCCAGGAAAGAATCCAGACCTTTTAAAAGCAATCTAGTGAGCTAGCCAGAACCACCTCTGGGGGGAGTCTATTCCACATTTTCACAGCTCTTACAGAGAAGAAACCTTTCCGTATTTGGAGACGAAATCTCTTTTCCTCTAGACGTAAAGAGTGCCCCCTTGTCCTCTGTGTTAACCTTAAAGTGAACAACTCAACACCAAGTTCACTATATGGACCCCTTATGTATTTATACATGTTGATCATATTCCCCCTTAATCTCCTCTTCTCAAGAGAGAATAAATTCAGTTCCGCTAATCTTTTCTCATAGCTGAGCTCCTCCATGCCTCTTATCAGTTTGGTTGCCCTTCTCTGCACTCTCTCCAGTTCCCCCATATCCTTTTTAAGAACTGTTGCCCAAAACTGAACAGCATATTCCAGATGTCTTACTAATGATTTGTACAGGGGCAAAATGATATCCCTCTCTCTGGAGTCCATGCCTCTGTTAATACAAGAAAGGACTTTGCTTGCTTTGGAAACCACAGCTTGGCATTGCATGCTATTATTAAGCTTAGGATCTACCAGAACACCCAGATCCTTCTCCGCTATGAATGATCTAGCGAATATCTGGTTGTTAAGAAGTGGGCCAGTAAGCCGGCCGCCACATCCTTAGTAATGGATGGCTCATCAGAATGTAAACAAAACAATTGCCGGCAATAAGAATTGAGAAAAAAACAGCATGGGTCCCCCCTCATCCATACAAAACCCTTTCAGGTCTAGTATGGACTTTAAAGGTAACCCCACACCGATAATAAAAAAAATTGCGTGGGGTTCCCCCCCAAATCCATGTCAGATCCTTAGGCCTGATATAGATTTTAAAGGGGAACCCCATGCTAAAAAAAATTACATGGGGGTCCCCAAAAAACCATACAAGACCCTTATGTGAGCATGTAGCTTGGCAGGCCAGGAAAGGGGGGGGGGTCATCGAGCGCCCCATTCTTCCTGAACCATACCAGGCCACATGCCCTCAACATGGGGGGTGCCCCTTTATAGAACCTTGTCCCTATGTTGATGAGGACAAGAGCCTTTTCCCCAGAACCCTGGTACGGTGGTTGTGGGGTTGACTTATCGGAATGTAGAATCCCCCTTTAACAAGGAGGCCTCTAGATCTCGGTGTCCCCATATGAATGAGTATGGGGTACATTGTACCCTTACTCATTCACCAAAAAACTACCAAAAGTAAATAAACACGCACACACAGTTTTTGACAAGTCCTTTATTGGAAAATAAAAATAAATTCAAGAGCAATGTCTCCTAGTGTAGATCCATCGTCAATCATGATAAACCCTGGCCGCCGACCAAAAAAAAAAAAGGTCTGCACCCACCGAAGTCTCCCGCTGAATGAAAGCTCTGCTCTCTCCCATCGCTCAATAAACTAAAGGGTACCGCCCCTTGTTACATAGTTACATAGTAGTTGAGGTTGAATAAAGACATCAGTCCATCCAGTTCAACCTGTACAGGTGTGTGTGTGTGTGTATCAGTGGCCTGCTCATTTCCCATAACTCTGAATGTTGTCATCTGTGAGCTGCATGTCTCAGAGTCTTTTAAAAGTAGCCATACTCCCCGCCGCTACCACCAATTGTGGTGGAGAGTTCTACATTCTCACCGCCCTTACAGTGAAGAACCCCTTACGCAGCTTACTGTAAGGTTAAACCGTCTCTCCTCTAATCTCATTGTGTGGCCACGTGTCTTCTTGCACTCCTTGGGACAAAATAGTTTTCTACCTATGCTAGGATCGCCGTTAATGTATTTGTAAATCGCTATCATGTACCCTCTCAGGCGTCTCCTCTCCAAGGAGAATAAATTAAGTGCTTGTAATCGCTTCTCATAATTTAGGTCCTCCAATCCCTTAATTCGTTTAGTTGCCCTTCTTTGAACTCTTTCCAGTTCCAGCAAGGGATTGGCGACCAGAACTGGACAGAATACTCCAGATGTGGTCAGACCATGGTTTTATAAAGTAGCAGGATTATAGCTTTATCTCTGGAGCATATCCCCTTCCTTATGCATGCTAATTTCCTTCTGGCTTTGACAGCTGCAGCTTGACATTGCATGTTATTACTTAGTCTATCATCCACCAGAACCCCCAAATCCTTCTCCATTCTGTATTCCGCCCCGAGGTTCCCCCCTAGAGCATAATTTGCATTTATGTTTTTTGCCCCCAAGTGTAATACCTTACACTTCTCTACATTAAATCTAATTTGTCATGTAGTTGCCCACTCTGTTATTTTGTTCAGGTCATTCTGTAAGATTTCTATATCTTGATGAGAACTTATTGTCCTACATATCTTTGTGTTTTCAGCGAAAACTGAGATTGAGCTACTGATTCCGTCCTCTTTGTTATTGATGAATAAATTAAACAAAATTGGTCCCAGGACTGAGCCCTGGGGGACCCCACTTACCACTCCAGACCAGTCTGAGTACGCGTTATTTATCACCACCCTTTGGACACGGCCATGTAACCAGTTTTCTATCCAAAAACAAACCTTGAGGTCGATGCCTGCTGACCTTAGCTTGTATATTAAGTGTTTGTGGGGAACAGTGTCGAATGCCTTAGCGAAATCCAGATACACCACATCCACAGGTCTCCCCCTATCTAGCTCACAGCTCATCTCCTCGTAAAAAGTTTTTAGATTGGTTTTGCAAGAACGTCCTTTTGTGAACCTGTGCTGATTGCTGCTGATGATACTGTGGTCCTTGGCACATTTTTGAATGTAGTCCCTTATCAACCCTTCCAATAATTTACATACAATTGATGTCAGGCTGACCGGCCTATAGTTTCCCGGAATATCCCTCCTCCCTTTTTTGAATATTGGTATCACATTAGCTTTCCCCCAGCCATCTGGTACAGTGCTACAGTGCCTGTCAGTATACTGTCTGAAGATTAGGAACAACGGTCTAGATACAACCCTACTGAGTTCCTTGAGTACTCTTGGGTGCAAGCCATCTGGTCCAGGCGATTTATTAGTATTAATGCTATCAAGTCTGTCCTTGATTTCGCCCTCTGATAGCCACTGTGGCAAGTCTTGCAGTGTTGTGTTAACCAGACACTCCTGGTCTGTATTAGGGATGATCGAACTTTTGAAAAGTTCGGTTCGACCAGAACACCCGAATTTCCCAAAAGTTTGGTTCGGATTTCAGAACCCCATTGAAATCAATGGGACCCGAACTTCGGTAATCAAAAAACACAATTTTTAAGCCCTAAAACCCAATAAATGCCCCTAAAAAGCGCCTAGGGTTCTGGGTCATGCCCCATTTACTATTAATCACACAAAAAAAAGTTCTTAAAAATTGTCATTTTTGATAAAAAAAAGCCAATTATTGAAAAAAAAAAAAAAAAGAGAGATTTTTTTATTTTGACTTTGGATTTAGTATCTGGGGGGTCTAAAAAGTGTACTTGTGAAGTTTCAGCTCTGTAGCATGTCCAGAACCATGAAAAAAAAAGATAATTTTTCAGTAGAACGGGGATGTGGGACCCTCCTTTAACACCTATATGATCTTTTTTTCTAAGTTCTGGACATGCTACAGAGCTGAAACTTCACAGGTACACCTTTTAGACCCCCCAGACACAAAATCACACAAAAAAAAGTTCTTAAAAATTGTCATTTTTGATAAAAAAGCCAATTATTGAAAAATTAAAAAAAAAAAAAAAAAAAAGAGATTTTTTGACTTTTACTTTGGATTTAGTATCTGGGGGTTCTAAAAAGTGTACATGTGAAGTTTCAGCTCTGTAGCATGTCCAGAACCATAAAAAAAAAAGATTGTTTGTATTAGAAAACTTTCAGCACAGGAGGTTGGCTTCGCTGCTGTAACACCTTGCCGGTTTAATAGAAGGCATTTTTTTGGGTTCTTTGCAGTCAGGAAAAACATCTGAACTTGTGTATAGTGGTACTGTGCACAAGTTCTGATGTTTTGCCTGCCTCCAAAAACCCCCAAAAAATGCCAGCAAAAACACACCTGGGCATTTTTTTTTTGACGCTAGCGTTTTTTTTGGCATTTTTTTGGGTTCTTTTGAGGCAGGCAAAACATCTGAACTTGTGTATAGTGGTGTATATACACACATCCATATATTTATATACACACCTAGACATATATAGGTGTGATAGTAGCAGAAATATATTACTGTAAATGATTTCATTAGCGCAAGCATTTATTTCTGCTACTATCACACCTATATATGTCTAGGGGTATATATTCAGACATATATGTGTATATATACCCCCTATACACATGTTCAGATGTCATGTCTGACATCAAACATGTCCTCAAAAAAGCACTGGCAGTGGCAGCCCCTGCAGCATAAAAAATGCTTGGCTGGTGAGAAGCCATATGGGTGTGCCGAAGCAATTCAGAGAAATGATCATTTCTCTATAGCGGTCACCCTGCTATGGAAGGGTTTTGTCACCCTGCCATAGCAGTCACTGCCAGTTAACCCTACACTACACTACGGTCCCCTTACACTTAACACTTTCCCTACAGAAACTAAATTTTTGAAGCTAACTTAAGTGTAAAGGAGCACTCTAACTACATTAGATATCCCTTTCCTCACACTAAAAATAGCTAAATGACACTTTTAAAGTAAAATTAACAGAACTGCTTCCACTCTCTTCCATGTCCAATATAACAATGCTAGGAATATGGCAGGGGCGATCTTATATACTGGGGGGCGTATTCACTAATGATTGGTCTAGGGACCCCCTAGTCACTCCAATCACATTCCTAGCATGCCTCCTCAATTGGCTTTTGCTAATGGTTCTGGTCCAATCACGGGCTTTTAAAGCCCATTTCCTGAAGCATTGCATTTTGGGCGGTTCTGGTTGCCGAATTCCGAACTTTTTGGGCAAAAAGTTCTAAATTCAGCCGAACCTCGAACACCCAATGTTCGGGCCGAACCGATGGTCGACCCGAACCGTTCGATCATCCCTAGTCTGTATACCCCTCCTTTTCGTGTGTAAAAACCGAGGAGAAGAAGATATTTAGCACAGTTGCTGTCACAAACCGGCAGGACTGGTAGTGGATCCTCTGGACCAGAGAGGCGATGACACGGGTTGTACTAGAGGACCGGTTCTAAGCAGTTACTGGTCTTCACCAGAGCCCGCCGCAAGGCGGGATGGATTTGCTGCGGCGATAACTACCAGGTCGTGTCCCCTAGTAACAACTCGACCCCTCTGGCGGCTGATATGGCGTGGTACACAGGGAGTAGGCAAGAGCGTAGTCAGACGTAGCAGAGGTCAGGGCAGGCGGCAAAGGTTCAAAGGCGAGTAGTCGGTAGCAACGGGTTCGGCAACAGGCAAAGCAAACAAACACAGCAGGGAACGCTTTCTCAAAGGCACAAGGCACAAAGATCCGGCAGGAAGCTGTGGGAGGAGAAGGTATTTATGGGTAGTGCACAGGTGAAGCCTAATTAAGTCAGCACTACCTCTCACAAACCTTAACCCTTAATAACCACTTTAGGCCAGGCACCAATCACTGGTGCACTGGCCCTTTGAATCTAAGAGTCCCGGCGCACGCGCGCCCTAGAGAGCGGGGATGCACACGCCGAGACGCTGGAGTGCTGCCTGGAGGCATACGCTGTGAGCGCTCCGAGGCCAGTAGGGGGCCCGGAGCGCTCAGCGTAACAGTTGCCTTCTGTGTATCCTCAGTAACCATCCTCTCATCATTGTTAATTATGTGTGAAATGTGTTCTGACCTCCCTTTCTTTCTATTAATGTATTGAAAGAATTTCTTAGGGTTTTTTTACTCTCCTCTGCTATGTGTCTTTCAAAATCATTTTTAGCCATCCTGATTCCGTTTTTACATTTCTTGTTAGATTCCTTATATTAGTGAAAAGCTGATAATGTCTGATTTGTATTTCTTAAAGGGCATTTTTTTTTTGCTCTAATAAGCATTTTTACATTACAGTTTAGCCACCCTGGTTTGACCTTGGCTCTTCTTAATGTATTTCCCATTGAAATGCACTGTGTGATACTTTTGTTTAATATGTTCCTAAAGCATTTCCATTTTTCTTCCGTGTTCAATGTTCCTAGGGTTAGGTCCCAGTCTATGTTCTCTATTATTGAGCACAATTTATGAAAGTTTGCCTTTTTGAAGTTTAGAGTCCTTATATTCCCCTTGTGTCTTATTGTTCTATGATTTACTTTAATCATTCGTAATTAATAGATCTAGCAATGCATTCTTTATAGTTGAAGAATCTACCATCTGTGACATGTAGTTGTCCTGTAAGACATTCATGAAATGCCTGGCCTTTACAGAGTGAGCTGTCCCCATCATTATGTTGGGATAATTGAAGTCCCCCATTACAATGACTTGTCCCTGATTAGCTGCTATTCCCAACTGTGAAAGCAATTCCAGCTCTACTTCCTCGCTTTGGTTGGGGGGCCTATAACATACCCCCCACTATTAATTTCCCCCTTTCTTCTTATTAATGGAGTTCTACCCACACGGATTCCACCTCCGCCCTCATCCCTTTCATAATCTCACTCCTCTCTACCACCTTTACCTTTTTTTTGATTTAGAGACATACCCCACCTCCTCTTTTGCCTTCCCTGAGCTTCTTATACCCTGAATACCCTTCAATATTTGTAATAATTAAATGTGCACAATGTGAAACCATTGAATAAAGTAATGAAATAAATTCAAGTGAATAATGAATGTGCACAATCACAAAAACAATAAAAGGTCCAAATGGACAATAAGTCTAAATATGTAATAAGTAGAAGATTAGGAGAGTGAGCCCATGATAAAAACGTCCTCTACCGCAGTGCAACTACCACCACACCATGTGATTCTGCTTACCCAATAGCAGATATATTGAGCCAAAATATCACAATAGAGACTGATGTCCCGCGGTATAGCCACCAAGAGGGGAGATCCAGATTATGATGTACCGAGGGTTAAAAACACCAATACCGCCTCAGATGTACCCAGAAACAGCATTCCACACACAAATCCCCACAAGAGCCGCTGGTGATGATGGTCTCTCTGTTCTGCCACGACTCTTAAAGCTGTTTGGTCCCCTATGGTGAACAGAGAAGCCAAACACCACATGGGAAATGGAAAAAAACACACATGTAGGCGCTAAAGAGTCCACCCGCACAACATTTAACAATAATGTATAATGACCATGAGAAGTCCAATGAAAAGTCCAATAAAAAGTCTTATATAAGACTATAATAAAAGTCCTGCTGCACCAGGCAGCTTTTTATCAGAGATGAGGAAGAGAACTCTGGAACAACACGTAAAAGAAAAAAGAGAAAAGTGCTCTGGGCGCAGACTGCTTTAATAAAAATATGTAGAAAAGGAAAAAAGACCGCGCTTGGTCACACTCTGGATATATAAATTGATAAAAAAGGCAGCCAGTACAAAAAACAACTTGACAGAAAAATAAAATACAAAGTACAGCGCCAGTAATGAAAATGCTGGAGAAAATCACTATGAGGAAAAAGTCCAACAAATGCAAATAATGATCCACTAAAGAAGATAAAAGTCCAGCCACCAAGAGATGGAGTCGCAGATCTAAAAGAACCCTGCAGCAAGGAGTGGTTTGGTCTTGGAGAACTTTGTTGTGGTGCCCGTATAAAAAAAGACATCTCATTTATCATTTTTAATGATAAGGTGTGAGCAGCCTTCAGCCTTCAACCAGGTGTGCAAGTGGGGATCAAACAGCTTTAAGAGTCGTGGCAGAACAGAGAGCCCATCATCACCAGCGGCTCTTGTGGGGATTTGTGTGTGGAATGCTGTTTCTGGGTACATCTGAGGCGGTATTGGTGTTTTTGACCCTCGGTACATCATAATCTGGATCTCCCCTCTTGGTTGCTATACCGCGGGATATCGGTCTCCATTGTGATATTTTGGCTCAATATATCTGCTATCTGGTAAGCAGAATCGCATGGTTTGGTGGTAGTTGCACTGCGGTGGAGGACGTTTTATCACAGGCTCACTCTCCTAATCTTCTACTTATCACATATTTGGACTTATTGTCCATTTGGACCTTTTATTGTTTTTGTGATTGTGCACATTCATTATTCACTTGAATTTATTTCATTACTTTATTCAATAGGTTTACATTGTGCACATTTAATTTTTACATTTATTTTAATTGATGATTATGTTGATAATTTTTTACATTTTCAATTTGTTATCTCACTTTAAGTTGCAGCTTACCATAATCAGCGTATTAGCGCAGTTATATATTGATACCCTTCAATATTTTCCAGCCAGTTGTATGACGGGTCAAACCAAGTTTCTGTTATTCCTACCAGGTCTTGTGACGTCATTGACCCAGCATGACCCATTTGGGGGGGTCGCTCACTTGTTGGTCTTCCCCTTTCCTGGGCTTCTGGGCTGCATGTTCGGAAAAGGGTCTGATATGGATTTTGGGGATGACCCCATGCCATTTTATTTTAAATTTTCCCTCAAAATCCATACCAGACCTAAAGGGGGGGCCCACGGAGATTAATGGTTTTTTAAAAAAACATAACATTATTTCATGCTTCCAGTTCAGCTCAAAGGATGTGACAAGGACATTGCATTTCTGACAATAGGTATTTTCTGTACTTGGTGAAAATGCTCTTTGTTTATAATAATTAGAAAACAAATGCAGCAACTTTATCCAAGGACTGGTAAGCTGCCATAATTTCACGTTTTGTTTTTGGGTTTTGTTATCCTATAATTTAAGGTTTGCTTGTGCTTGTTTTTATGCAGTATATGGATTGTGAAAAATGTAATCTTTGGCAGATGGGAAAAAGGTGTAAAACTGCAGTTTTTCCAACCAAAAATGTTGTATTTGTATAGCGTTATCTTACATGACCAGAGACAACTTAGCTCAGGTGGAATACAAACAATGCTACAGGCACATTAACCGACACTAAATCACAGCTCTGCTTTTCTTATGGTTTAACACTTTACTGTAGACAATGCGGCCCTTCTTAAATGCAATGAATTCAGTCCAGACAATGACCCACCACAATGACTAACCTAATCTATTTTCTGGGATGAAATATTGGAGTCTGAGTTTACAGAGCTTAAATAACTATTTGCTTCCGCACACACAAATCAATGGAGACATATGCAAAACATTGTTAATAAATCTAAATGTTAATGAATCTAAAAGAGATCATACAATCAGATTGTAACTTGCGTGGCCAGTATTACAGTAGAAGTTCCCCTATCTTCTATTCCAGAGACTGTGGAAGATTTGAAAAATAGCACCATACATTTATCAGGGTTTCCTACATGTCAGCTGCTGGGATAGATATTTATTCACTTACATAAAGTGGAATTCTGGGATAAACCTAACTAATTCTAAAAATGCTCCCTCCTCTCTCCTATCATCAATGCTGGCTAAACTGAATAAAAAAGTTTGATATATTTACCTATTTTTAGGCCTACCTGCTCAAGTCATGTGATTCAGTTCCTTTGTGTCAGCCAGCAGTGGCTGCAGGGGAGAGTAGGGAACGCCGACGGTGGCTGGGACTTAGGAGCCTATGGGTGACATCACTGCTTTAAGTTTTGCTAGCTGTTGTCGAGCACTCTCTCCTCTACTCTGCAGCCACTGCTGACTGACATTTTTAGGATTAGTTTAACGTTTATACTGGAATTACATTTTAATGTTAAAGCTAAGCTCCAGGATGAGCTTAAAGTGAAACTAAACCCCCAAAATACCAACTTCCACCTTCCAGAAATGCAGCGGTTACATCCCTCCCTGGCTACTGTCATCTTCACCCAGCTACTTCTAGGTGCCACGTTTTTGGCCTCTTGATTGGCTGATGGGGAAATGACGTTATCCAGCACATGTGCAGCTCAGTGTACTCTCAGTAGAAGACTATGACAGGCAGGTAAGTGTTTTTGCAAAAGAGACATAGGGGTTGATTTACTAAAACTGGAGAGTGCAAAATTTGGCGCAGCTGTGCATGGTAGCCAATCAGCTGTTAACTTCAGCTTGTTCATTTAAGCTTTGACAAAAAAAATGCCTTAAGCTGCTTAGTTTCTTTGTAGAGATGCACCAGATTTAGCATTTTTCAGTTTTAGTAAATCAACCCCATAGTACAGTATGTCTCTTCTGCATTAAAGGGCTGTCTGTTTGCAGTTTTGTACTAGTTCTGATTAGATCCACTTTCCACCTTTTCATTTTTCAGAAAAACACCATAAAATGTTCTCAAAAAGTGAATGCAGAGCGAAGAAATCTGTACTTTTATATGCCATGAAATTCTCATTACTCTGCAAGCTTCTGATCTATCTCCAGCTGCATAGAGGAGGAATATGTACAGTAAGTTGCCCCCTCGCGCTATACAACCTGACCAGTGATGGACTGGTTTTTAGGAATTGCTCAGTGACTGAGCAGTACTAGACTGTAATCCAGCAGTGGGCAGGTTAGTGGGTATGTCCTGTGGCTGAGCACAGCTAGATTGCAATCCCTCAGTGAGCAGGGTTGTGGGTACATCCAGTGGCTGAGCATGGCTAGATTGCAATCCAACAGTGGGCAGGTTTGTGGGTACATGCTATGGCTGAGCACGGCTAGATTGCAATCCGGCAAGGGGCAGGTTTGTGGGAATTGCTCTGTAACTGAGTAGTACTAGAATGTAATCCAGCAGTGGGCAGGTTTGTGGGTACATCCTGTGGCTGAGCATGGCTATATTGCAATCCAGCAGTGGGAAGGTTTGTGGGTACATCCTGTGGCTTAGCATGGCTAGATTGCAATCCAGCAGAGGGCAGGTTTGAGGGAATTGCTCAGTGACTGAGCAGTGCTAGACTGTAATCCAGCAGTGGGCAAATTTGTGGGTAAGTCTTGTTGCTTAGCACGGCTAGATTGCAATCCAGCAGTGGGCAGGTTAGTGGGTACGTCCTTTGGCTGAGCATGGCTAGATTGCAATCCAGCAGTGGGCAGGTTTGTGGGTATATCCTGTGGCTGAGAATGGCTAGATTGCAATCCAGCAGTGGGCAGGTTTGTGGGAACTGCTCAGTGACTGACCAGTACTAGACTGTAATCCAGAAGTAGGCAGGTTTGTGGGTACATCCTGTGGCTAAGCGTGGCTAGATTGCAATCCAGCAGTTGGCAGGTTTGTGGGAATTGCTCTGTGACTGAGTAGTACTAGACTGTAATCCAGCAGTGAGCAGGTTTGTGGGTACATCCTGTGGCTGAGCATGGCTAGATTGCAATCCAGCAGTGGGCAGGTTTGTGGGAATTGCTCAGTGACTGAGCAGTACTAGACTGTAATCTAGCAGTGAGCAGGTTTGTGGGTATATCCTGTGGCTGAGCACGGCTAGATTGCAATCCAGCAGTGGGCATTGGTGAGCAGGGAAAGACCTAGAGGAATCAGCAGAAAGGATTCACCCACTCTATCAATGACATCAGCACTGCAGATTGAGCACTATGAAGGGATGCTACACAACCTGTAGGCCTGCACTATAGGGAGAGCATTAGTGGCCAGTCATAAAAAAAAAAAAAAAACAGAAGCACAGGACAAGGGGCATTATTTCACCTACATTGATAGATTGATTTATGGTCACAATAGGCACTGTTGAAAAAAATCAGTGCAAGTTTCAGGTGAACCTATAGATGGCTATTATACACATACATTTACTGTCTTTCTTGGATTTCAGCTATAATATTCTTAAATATAACACAGTTTGGCAAAGTATTTTGTAAGGTATTTTTTGCATAGTAGGGATACCAATCTTGGCAACTCTGTTTAAGAAACATTGAGGTTGATTTACTAAAGACAAATACACGGTTTGCTTTTCAAGGTAAGCTACACTTTGCAAGGGAATTGCCCCCCATAGCTTAGTGATTGTCGTGAAATTTCACTTTGCAAAGAATACCCAATTACATGCAAGGAAAATAAAAAAATGTATTTTTACTTTCACGTGATTGGATGATGGAAGTCAGAAAAACTTCACCTCATTCACTAAGCTCTAGTGAAACTCAAAGTACAACTTCCATTGCAAAGTGAACAGCCTATTTGCCTTTAGTTAATCAACCGCATTCTGTACTTGTTAAACTTTTTTTAAGAACCTGTTGATGCCTTTTGATTTAGTTTAAGAGGGTTTTGCATTCCCCGGCAAGTCTATGGGAATGCAATACCCACTTGGAGCAGTTCAAATTCACTTGTCAATGAAATCTGAATGATCTCAGAAGCATCTCAAGCTGATGTCAAAATGATGCAATGGACACAAAGCACAAAGACCATCAACACAGGCCTTTAAAGCCCTTAAATATTAGAAAGAAAGTGCAAACTGCATTGTTACATAATTCATAATCTAATATAAGACGTGCAGAGTATTTATTTACAGCACCTAGCTGTGAAAGAGATAGAATGCGGAAAATTTGGTCTGACATTTTATATACAGTACACATACCATTTTTCTCTAAAACTCTCTCTAAAATGTGCTGCTTTATTTTTTAATAATATTAAACCTAGCAAAGTCATAAGAATTTATTTGTAAAATATTACAGCAATGCTTATATGTTGGGCAGTTGTACAAGTTCTAGGCTGGCAATAGATGTTCTTTTTTTTTTTGATCAAGCAGTCGACTGATCAAAAACCCCCCCAAAAAACTATTTCCCAGATTCGAGGTGGATGAGGGGAATTTCCACGCTGCACTATTGTATTCTGGCAGCAGGACTACTCCGCTTCCAGAAAACATTGATCAACGCTGCGGCCGATTGGATGGAAGTGCTGATCGATCAAAAATATGACAGTCCTGTTTGTGAGTGGTTGACAACTAGATCAACTGCTTTTGAATAGGGAACGTTTGTATATGGATCTTGATTTGTCTGGTTCCTGCTGGCTAGCTTTAAATTCTTCCTTGTTGAGAATTTTGAATTGTTGTTCTGGTATATTATTTTACATGTACCTTTATGCAACTGTTTTCTACATAGCTTTTTTGTCAAAGATCAAAAGTCTTCCTCTTAATTACCAAAAACTCTATCACGTTAATGGCCTGCTTATGTACTGGTTTCAAAGTTCACATAGTTTATATTGGGAAAGGTCCCCTTGAGTTGGTGCCTTAAATGTAGTATTCTGGACTTGCATGCAAATTTTGTATACAATAGTTACTTTGTATGGAGCATCTTACTGAATGCCAGCTTATATAGATCTAAATATATATTTATCAACCAGGCCTGGTCTGGCCATAGGGCACACTAGACACTTGACCAGTGGGCCGGGGCTGCTGGTCCGCAAGTCCTTGCGGGGCCCAAGGCAGCTGGGCTGCTCTTTGAGCCCACACTATTCACCCAGCCTCTCCATGGCTGCCCAACTGCCAGTTCAGTTCAGCCATCAGAGCCTGAGGAAGTGACCATGAAGGCGGAGGAACTAGAGGAGACACCTTTGGCCTCTCCATGGCCCCATGGCTGTCAATATAGTTCAGCCGTTGGCACTGGAGGGGGGCATAACCATGGAGGTGGGAGGAGCTAGGGGACACACTGGCCACAGACACCATGGAGCCGGATCAGAGAGATGGTGAGGGCAACCACCATGTAACCTGGATCAGAGGAGCAGCGGGGATGGCTGTATATAGAAGATTCATTCTCTCCATTTCCTCCTTTAGCCCCTTAAAGCCTGCAAGAGGGAGAGGAGGAGAAGCAGGCATTCAGAGGCTGCAGGAGGAAATGGAGAGAATGATTCTTCTATATGCTGCCACCCCCACCGCTTCTTCTATCCTGCTTCTTCCTGCTATCCTCTGTGCTCTCTGTCCTCATGCCCTCCAGCCCCCCAGTGCTCCCCGACATCTCCCAGTACTCTCCAGCTCCCCCCAGTGCTCTCCAGACCCCCAGTGCTCTCTGCCTTTCCTGTACCCCCCCCCCATGTGCTCTCCAACCCACCCTGTTTTTTGCTTCCCCCTGAGCTCTCCCCCCCCCCAGTTCTCTCCAGCTGTCCTAGTGCTCTCCACTTTCCCTCTGTGCTTTTCACCTCCCCCTTGTGGTCTCCTCCTCCCCTATGTTCTCTGCCTCCCCAGTGCTCTCCACCCCCCCCCCCCCCCACTGCTCTCCAGCCCTTCCTGTGTTCTTGCTTCCCCCGTGCTCTCTGCCCCCCAGTGCTCTCCAGGCCCCCCGTGCCCTCACCAGGCTGACACCCAGGCTATAATAATTCAATGATTTCTGTTTTTAGCAGGGCCCTGCTGATAATTTTTACTTTTATAAAGTTTATATATTTTTTTTCCATGCTTATTTCTTGATGCATTGAAATAATAAAACTTTATATAGCTAGTAAAGGTAGTAGAGTGCTGTACCATGTTAGCCATGGATTATTGCAGAATGTTTGGAGGTTAAAGAGGAACTAAACTCTCTCAATCAACATTAACTATTGCAATCCTTATGCTGCTAGTATTAGTAAGTAGATAGAAAAGTATATTATATTTACTTTTTTTAAACTTTTTTTTTTGTACAATTCATCAGTTGCTTACTGGTTTAGGCCTAGGCCAAAATGATTTCATACATCCCAAGAGACTTCATGGGCATCTTCTTTCTTTCATCTGGAGGAGAGGTTTTCTCAGCCAAGCATACCTTCCTGCTTGCATGCCTGAACTAAGGGCAGATGAATTCCATGCATTAATTATCTGCCCTTACTCAAGATGGGTGAGGCTAGAAATGCTAGTGTGTGGTTTTCAAAGTGATTTCTCAACAAAATAAAGCGCAAAGACATGGATGGATGGGTTAGTTTACTTTAAATATTAAGAACGAATTACATAGAACTCTTAGTTTGTGGTTTTCAGATACAGTTTAGTTCCCCTTTAAGTGCTACCCTGTTTTGGCTAACTTAAGTTATTAAATTGCAAGCATTCAGGATAGGCGTTATACTCGTCAAATTAATCTGAGTTATCCCAAATGTTTGCATCTTTATTAACTCAAGTTAGCCTATAAAGGGTATCACATAAAATCCAAATGTATAATTTGTCAAAAACATTACTGAGATATGCAGTGTATACAAGTAGCAGGACGATCATGTGCCTTTAACTTTTTTTTTCTCTATCAAGAGCAAAAAAAATTGCCAAAAGTTTTACCTCTTTTCCCCTTGATGCAAAACTAAGGAAACACTTTGGTTGGAGTTGGTCTTTTATGGCTGCTACCGACAATCTTTTCTTCAGAGCATGGTATAACAATGCAGTTCTGAAAGGGTCAGACAGTCTCTCTGCCTGATACTAATGCAGATGTCAACATTTTTGATTTATTCATTTTTAAATTGCTAATGATATAGTTCAAGGCAGTTTTTTGTAGATCATAAACCATCTTCTTTATAAGATTGTGACTGCGATAAGAACATGTCTAATCACTCATCTGATAAAATTGGTGAAGCTTTCAGAAATGAAAAAATGTGTTTTGGTTTATGCAATCTATGACATTTTGGTAACTTGCTATAGTCTGCTCACAATTGTTTATAAATGGACTGTTCTTAAATGTGCCTTCTGACTGCTATCTGAACGAATGTCTCATAATGTTGGAATAGCAATGATACAGCTGCTGGAGATGCTTATCTTTCATTTTTGAAGGGAAATAATAATGATTTTTTGAGTGACCCATATAAAAAATCCCAGACCACCATTTACACCTACTGTCTTATGACTTTTTTAGTAAGCCATGTGACTTCAACATTTGTACATGCTTACCCACAATTAAGTTTTTGAACAAAATCGTAGAGACGTAAAGATTATCCACTAACTCTTTATTAGAGTTATCCTCATTCAAACTCCCTGCTTGAAACAGAATTACAATAAAACCTGTTGTTTTTCTTTTAATAGATTGGAATAGAATTAAAAACTTGTTTTCCATTTCCTTTGTTCCCCTACCTGTTGGGACTCTTTTTTTCCACTTTTTTGTCCTTAAAATACAACAATAAATTATGAAAAAAACTTTCCATACTAAATTCAACAGCCGTCACAAGAACAGATGTCTGTATTGAAATATACCCCTTTTACTCCTAAACTTGACCAGTTTAGATCTTTCTTTACTTTTTGTCCTGGTGACAGTTGTCACCAGAACAGATACTGAGGATTAATCTATCCTACAGGGCACAGAGAGCAATGAAAAAAAAGAAAAACAAAGACAAAAAAACACATGTGATAATCTATCCCCACTACATCCAGATCTAAATAGGGTGAGATATGGTTACATCCTTATAGAAAGTATATTGGTTTTTTGAGTCAACTAACTGATGGATTTGATTGTCAGAAGGAGTAGTAAAGCAGCAAATATTTTACATTCCATGTTCATTTTCCAAATACTAATTCTCTAACTGCGAGTAGAAGACCCACAAAGTGAAAAAGGAACAGAAAGGAAAGAAGTCAAGGTTTACAGAAAATTAACTAATCTATATATTTCCAAGCATCATTATTCCAAAGAAATAAAAGGGTCCATTCAAAAATGACTTCCTCTCCTGACAATATATCTAAACATTAAATTTTCCCAAAATTAGTGCTAAAATTTGACAAATTTGACAACTGCCTAAGCAAATACATTCCCTGGAATTGAAGCTAGTACATCCACTAAAGTCAAGCAAGTCCTTGCAAATATCTGCACTTGTTTTCCAAACAATTCCTGTTTTTATGATCTCCCTGAATCCTGGGTACCATCTATATACAGGAACCTGCACTCTCTCCAAGCTGAGATTAGGTCTTGGCCCCTCTTATACCCCAAGACATTCAATTGTTAAATGTCAGAACCTCAGTGGTCGATAGAGGGTCTGCAATTTTACAATTGAATGGCAGAAGTAGAGATTAACCAAGAGAGGACAGGTTACAGACCCAAGCTAAACCTAGCACCCAATTGTGCGCCATCTTGTGGATAATTCTTCTTAGTGCAGCATGTTTGTCTGTCACTATGTTGCTGTCATCTGCTGGAGATTTTGCATACTGCAAGCACAAGCTCCAGGAAATGGATGTGTATGTTACAGCTGCTATTTTATCTGAGATTTAGCACAAGGATATTGCTTGAATATAGGCACTTTGTGACCAGTGTTTGTATCCTGAACTTTGTCTGAATTGCTGTCTACCTGACCCAGCTTGTTGTTTGGAATTGATTTGCTTCCTGTTTTCTGACCTTTTGCTTACCTTACCATGCACTCTGTTTTCCAAGTCTGTTAACACATGCTGATATTACTTCCGTTGACAACATAGTGCATCCCTGCACCTGTTTGCTGCAATCTACTCCTATATTAAGCATGTTTCTAACAACTCTGCACTTACATCTGTCTATCCTGAATCAGCAGTAACCAGTAGAACCCCTACGTGGCGATCGTTCTGACATCATCTGGTGGCATTGTGACACAGCATCTCCAGGTAAACTAAACACCTCTTCCTGGTGTCACTTGGTGACAGCAGGACATTAAAAATTAAAAAGAAAAAAATACTTTTAAGTATGAAATGAGTATAAATTGCCATCGTGCAAAAGTATATATAGTGAAGAATTTTTTCCAGGACCAGTAACATAAAATTGCACGTCACCCTGTTATAACACTATATACTTTACCTGTCCTGGTACCTTCACAACAAGCGCCCCCCCCCCCAAAAAAAATGCATTCTCTTTTACCTGTCCTATTAAACTTGAAAAGACAAAGACTCCAGTGAAATAATTTAGCAGCTGGAAAAGTATTTCGAATATTGTCACAGGTTCAGCAAGTCCCCCTATGGTGATTAAAGTTCGAACAGCAAAGTAGTAACATCTCAGATACCTGTGGATAAAATAACCAAGGACACATATTAGGAGCATGGTTGCCAAGTAATTTTCAGTTGTCAACTGCTGAAAAAAATTATATATAGCTAAAAATCTGAACAGACTTAGACTAAAATATATGTTGAACACAGCACCTGTGTACACCATTGCTTTAGTATGCACTGATGTAGAATAAAGCAAATGCTGTAAAGGAAGGCCTGATATATTTACTGTTGCTGCTGCAGCCTCTCTGTAGTGTTGGTCAAGGGATTTAATGCCTAGGCTTTTGATCATATAAAGCACTAGAGGGATCCTGAAAAAGTAAGCTTTTTAGCCCTTCTTTTACTCCTGTTCATCCTAACTCAACTGCTAATGTAACTTTTCATTAAAGTAAATCTGAACTAAGAAGGTGAAGCTTTCGTATGTTATAGGGAATGCTTAGAAATAATAATTGTGCCAAAACAATACCCTGAAAGATTTACCTTTTCTCTTGAATTGCTCCTAAAAATAGCTGTACTTTCTGGCAAGTTTACCTAAGCACTCCTGTACCTACAGACTCATAGCTGTGCAATCACTGTGTGAGATCTAAGGAATTGCTGCCTTAGACTGCTAGTCTGAAATTATTTGGAAAAAGGGTTGTTGATGTCACTACTGTGATGTTCTCTGTTCTTCTGTCTATAGAGAAAGCTGCAGTATAACGACATCACTGCTTCTGCTTCATTCATTCTTTGCTTCTCCTGCTTCCTCTGGAATATTACCCTCTATCAATTATCAGATCACTAGTCATCAGGGGACATCTTTGACATTGGGAAGCAAAGCCCTTCCCCTCTACCAACATGGTCACCTCCATACAGAGACACAGTGAAAAACTAGGCATGTCAAGTCAGTAATAGGGTCAGCTGCAGGCAATAGGGAGGATCAGTGCTTTTCCCTCTGCCTACTTTGTTGGGCAGGCTGCATTATGGTATTCGATATTTAACACACACACACACACACACACACATATATATATATATATATATATATATATATATATATATATATATATATATATATACACACATCTATAATTATATAAACACATCTATAATATCATAATATAATATTCTATTTTTTACAATATAAATGCATTTTCTGCAAAACAAATATTATTATTATTATTAACAATATTAGTGTTTGTAACGTGTTTTTCAGATGAAAGCTAAATCTGGGGAAACAGATGAATGCCCGGTTGAAATACATATATGGGAATGTAGACTGCCAAGTCAATAATATATTGATAAATACTCAAAACCTAAATGAAACAGACCACTCAATAATTAACAGACCACTCATGGATGGATAAAAATTGGCCGCGGCACATTTATTGGTTTCTTTAAATTATTGCAAACAACTTTAATAATTCATCAAATAAATAATCATAAATATTAATAAATATAAATAAATAAATAATCCATACATATTAATAAATTAAATCCAGAAAAACCATATCACTCAGCCGTAGGACTCGAGTGATGACCATTCAAAATTTAACTTTAAATCTTCAAACAAGTCCCCCCTTGATCCAAGGGTGACAGACCACATAAATGTGCCACGACAGGGTGGGGGGGTGGGGAGCTCGCCAAGCCGACTCAGAGACACTGAAGAGACCTCTGCCGCGCAGCCCTTTATATATGCCTATGTCCATGATGTAGCCGCACGTGGCTCACGTGTTTCCCGCCCGGCTGACGCGTGACTTTCCCGCCTCATTTGAAACAAGTCAACCAATCCGAGTGCCTCCCGCCTAAAAACTCCGTTTCAAAAAGCCGATAAGTTAAAACAATAGCGGCGAAAACGTTTAATCTAATGGAATTAAATTACGTTATAAGAACATGACGGCAGCCACAATCCCATGCCGTTTAGGCAATATATTATGCCCAACTGACATGGGAATGTAGACTGCCAAGTCAATAATATATTGATAAATACTCAAAACCTAAATGAAACAGACCACTCAATAATTAACAGACCACTCATGGATGGATAAAAATTGGCCGCGGCACATTTATTGGTTTCTTTAAATTATTGCAAACAACTTTAATAATTCATCAAATAAATAATCATAAATATTAATAAATATAAATAAATAAATAAATAATCCATACATATTAATAAATTAAATCCAGAAAAACCATATCACTCAGCCGTAGGACTCGAGTGATGACCATTCAAAATTTAACTTTAAATCTTCAAACAAGTCCCCCAACAGCCGGTTGCTGAAAGCCACCGGCCCGCCCAACAGCCGCGGACAATTCTATCATAGTCTGAAGGTCAAGATTAAAAATGTCTAGACCGACATCCGATAGATGTATACCATCTGGTCTGTAGAGACCAGGGAGCCCTCCCTCCAGCTCAACATGACGGAAGGAGAACCCCCCGATGAGTGGTAAAAATCTTTCCAAAGATCTGTTCAATCTCCGCTTAATTTTCTCTAAAGGCTTACCCTCCATAGAGGACGTCCAGATAAAACGCGAGATCACTTCTGAAAAAACTAACTGAGTCCCTGGAAGAATATCACCTAGCTTTTTCAGATCATATTTAATATTAAGTAATAAATCCAATGTTTTTCGCCTACCAACATCATTTCCACCCAGGTGAATAATTAAAACTGAAGGAATTGGCCAACTATTTAATAAACGCAAGATATGATGAAGTAAGTTTTCCCATTGAAGCCCTCTAATGCCTTTCCATAACACCTGGACTTCCTCAATCTTAAATGACAAATTGGAAGTATATACTCTGCGTTCTGCCCGTTTCCGAGCCCAATATACATAGGAATGTCCAATTATCCAGATGTATGATCTGCAAACTGAATCAGAGAGATAGATTAGGACGAATGTAAAGCTTAAAACTATCCGACTCCCATCTACCCAGTTTTTTTATGATTTCCACATCCAGGCCCAGTTTAGCAGCTTCTGTGGCAGCTCCTATACGGAAAGAATGGTGGGAAAATTTAAAAGCAGCTAAGCCTAGAAAAGAGATACATCTCCTGAAGACTGAAGAAAATTGAAATTTAGAAAGGGCAGAACCATCCGAGTGAATTAAAAAATTGCCGGAAAGAGGAGGTCTAACGGCTAGAAATCTATTAATGGACAATAAAGGACAGATATCGGAGTTGCCACAAGCATTCAAAGTGAGCCAATGACCTTTACCCAATTGGTCTGTTTTGGACCTTCTGATAAATACAAAAACTTTATCTGAAGAAACTACAACCTCGTTATATTTCAAACCCGCATAACTATGTTTATTGGGGGGCAACAATTCCGAAATACGAAGCGCTGCAAAAAAACTCAACACAAAAGCTGCATTAAATAACAACGCTTCGTAATCCGAATAGCAGATAACCTTTGTGGCTGAGCATAATCTGGACAAAACATCTGGTGAAATGGGTCTGCGACCATCAGGAATAAAGCTAAATTTTTTGATACCCTTTAAAGCTTGTCTGACCAGGAAATAACTGTTGCATGCAGGTAAGTTATGCAACTTGAAGAAAAAAGATACGCCCGCTAAAGTTTTGTTAATATGGCTATAAGAAAATTGCTTATGCATGGTTGCGCATAAAAAAGCTAAAATTGACTGCTCGCATGGCGAGTATGGTAAAAAAACAGCGTTTAAACTGAAATCCAGCCACCCTTGCCATGCAGCCATATAATCTGCCCATGTTTTGGGAGCCAAGGAATTTTGTACAGTTGATGACAGTAACTTCAAATCAACTCCCAGAGATGACCCGGACACAGGCAACCAATCGCGTCGGCCTCTGGCAACAAATTCCTGAACCGGTCCATCTGGAAGCGAGACAGTGCGTCAGCAATATTGTTTTGCTTCCCAGGGACAAAGTTCGCCTTAACCCAGATGTTTAATCTCAGACACAGAAGTACCAGATGACGAAGCAATTTAATGACAAAAAGAGATTTAGATGACAGACAGTTTACTGCATATATCACCCCTTTATTGTCAGTATGAATAATAATCCTTTTATTAGAGAATTGTTCACCCCAAAGCTCTAATGCCACAACTACAGGAAAGAGTTCCAAAAGAACTATGTTCTTCGTCGCTTCTTTTGCAACCCAAGACTCAGGCCAAGCTCCGCAACACCAATGCGTTTTAAAAATTGCAGCAAAACCCAATGACCCCGCCGCATCCGTGTATAAATGCAAATCTGCAGCCAAAGAAAAATCTTCCTGGAAAAAAGACTTTCCATTGTAATCTTCCAAAAAAAAAAAAACGGACCAGACCAACAAGTCATCCTTAAGGTCTGTAGTCAACCGTATATGCGAGTATGGTGATTTAAAACCCGACATTGCCATCGCCAGTCTCCTGGAAAATATCTGGCCCATTGGCATAATTCTAGTTGCGAAAGCCAACAGCCCTAAAAAAGACTGTAACTCTTTCAAAAGGATCTTTTTTCTTCGCAAAAAGAAAGCGATGGAAGATTGCAATTTTTCTATCTTGGCCATTGGAAGCCTGCATTGAAAAAGGTCAGAGTCAATGGTGACTCCCAAAAAATCAATCACCCTGGAAGGACTTACCGTTTTTTCCTCGGCCAATGGTATGCCAAAATATGCAGCGATAGCAGAAAATAACAACAAAAGTTTGGAACAAACCGGAAGGTCTGCAGGACCGACAAAAAGGAAATCGTCCAAATAATGGACGATTCCCTCAAAGCCAGCCTCTTTGCTAACCACCCAATGAAGAAAAGTTGAAAACATTTCAAAATAAAAGCATGATAGTGAACAACCCATGGGGAGACACATATCATAAAAGAAAAAACCTTGGAAACAGAAACCTAAGGAATTATAAGAATTGGGTGAAATAGGCAGCAGCCAGAAAGCCGACTGGATATCTGTCTTTGCCATCAGTGCCCCATGCCCGAACCTCTTGACCAGCTGTATAGTGTCCTCCAGCGTGGCATATTGAACTGATGCCAAAGACATATCGATATCATCATTCAATGAACTGCCTGACAGAAACGACAGGTGGTGGATGAGTCTAAAAGCGTTGGGTTCTTTTTTCGGTACCAAGCCCAATGGTGAAATTCTAAAACTTTTAAAAGGCGGAGTCAAGAAAGGCCCAGCAATTCTGCCGGCTGAAATTTCTTTAATAATCTTTTCCTTTACCACCTCAGGGTGCTGAAGAACAGATTTTAAATTGTTTACAACGATGCAACCATCACCTGTGAAAACCGGTAACTCAAAACCAACAGAAAACCCTTTAATTAATGTTTGTGCTCTCTCCTGGTCTGGATATAGAGCTAGCCAATGTAACATGTTTACCAGTCTCACCGGCGTGCGTGCTCTTAGAGAAATCCCTTCCTGTGTGTGTACTTGTGGTTCTTTTAAAACATTTTGCCACCGAGTGTGACCCGGCGCAAAAGGAACATTCGTGTCGATATCTACACGAGTTAAGCCATTTACACTGCGACTCGTTGTATGCAAAGCACACTCCCTTCTTATACACCGGATTGGGGCTGGATGAACTAACCTGTGGTTTAGGAAAAGTAGGTCTGGATGGCGCAATTAAATTGAGCCATAAGCCCACATCTTTCATGCCCCACTTTAAGCTAGGATATACAGAAATCTTTTGGCGGAAAGATTCGTCGTAGTGGAACCAACCCAATCCGCCAAAATTTCTGTATGCCTCCAAAATGTGTTCAATATGTTGAAACAGGCCTGAACATTTTTCAGGGTATTTCTCTCCCATCACTGAAGAGTATATACAGAACGCCTGTAACCAGTTGAAAAATGACCTGGTAACAGGGCGTCTTCTATCCGGATCATCAACTTTCTTATCTTTACTTAAGAATTCTTTACTATTTGGGAGCAAAGAGAGCAAATCAAGGTATTCACCTTTCCAGATCTTTTCTTTAACTGAACTGGAAAGGTGAAACCCAAGAGGGGACATTTCACATGGTAAGACTTCCTTGTAGCAAGACTCAGGGACAGAAGCAACATTTACAGAAGGAGAAGGCAGCAACTGGTTAACATTTGGATTAACATTACTAGATCTATTATCAGACCATACCGACATGAGAGAAGCATTGCTGTTACTAAGGGACTCAGAAATATTAGATAATGATTGTAGAATTTGCTCCAACATGTTACCTGTAGCCAACTCACCTGGCTGCCTCCCTAAAGCTGCTGCCTGTGGGTATTGCCCGTCCCTGTTCACTGCCTCTGCTACTGGACTGCTCACCCTGTTATCCTGACTTGAAGCTGTACCCGGATTCAGCCTGGAAGGCCTGAACCCCTGCTCCTCCGCCGGCGATGGGGGCGTGGCCCGAAAGTCCCCGTCTGCGGGAGGAAGGAAAGCACACCTACCCGAGGGGGAGGGGCGCAGAGGCCGGCCCCTCCCCTCCCTGCCCCGAATGGGCGACGGGGAGAACTCCTGCCGGCGCTTCCGGATCCTTCCTCCGACTTTTCTTGACCCCGGCGCTTCCTGGTCCCGTCTGGGCCCTGCTCCACTTGCATCTTCTTCCTCCGGGAAATGAAGGTCCGCCTCCGGCCGAAGCGAAGTTCCGGATGCCGCCTCCATCCTCGCTCTGCCCCGCTTTGCTGGAAGGCTTCTACGAGGCTTCCGCTGTGTTCTTCTGGGTGTAGGCCGCGCGCCGGCGGCCACCCTTGACACCCGGCCGGCGACGTCTTGACTCGGTGGCTGGTCCCCCGGAATCGGCCGAACCATCGGCGGCGGCAGGAACTCCGGAGACGGCTGGAACTCCGGCGGCGACTGGACCTTGGACCACTACTTGCCTCTCGTCGGAAGATGAAGTTCCGATGCCGGTTGCGACTCCGGCGGCATCTGGACCCTTGCCGGCGGCTTGGCTCTTGACGGCGGCTGGACCTCCAGCGATGGCGACGGTGGCTGGACCTCCGGCGGTGGCGACTGCGGCGGGAACTCCGGCGCGGAACGGGACTCCAGCGCCAGCTCCTCTTCTTCCGCTCCGGACATCTGGAGGCACCTCTTCAGCCACTCTTCTCCGCCTTCGGACGCCGCTCTCTCCAGGAGTCTTCGCACAAGGGTCTTCATCTCCTACCACGGCTGGCGAGCTCTGTATTAAAGCTCAGAGTATTATAGCTCCGAGCTCGCCAAGCCGACTCAGAGACACTGAAGAGACCTCTGCCGCGCAGCCCTTTATATATGCCTATGTCCATGACGTAGCCGCACGTGGCTCACGTGTTTCCCGCCCGGCTGACGTGTGACTTTCCCGCCTCATTTGAAACAAACCAACCAATCCGAGTGCTTCCCGCCTAAAAACTCCGTTTCAAAAAGCCGATAAGTTAAAACAATAGCGGCGAAAACGTTTAATCTAATGGAATTAAATTACATTATAAGAATATGACGGCAGCCACAATCCCATGCCGTTTAGGCAATTTATTATGCCCAACTGACATGGGGATTGTTTTGCATGCAAGAGAATTTGTAGTTCTGTTCAGTTAAGCTGGATAAACACTGTACAACTTTTGTTGTTTGATTTCCTTTAGATCTACCTTCAACTATGTATTGCAAGGGCCTAGTGATAGTGTTTAGGTTTGACCTCATATTATATGGCTTTGGTAAATCTAAAGGAAAAAAATCTAAAGAAAATTGTATAGTGTGTATCCAGCTTGTTAGATTTCCTTTAGCTTTACCTTCAACTATCTAGTGCAGGGGCCTGCCTGATTGCATACAAATTTAAAGTGTTTAGATTTGACCTCATATTATATGGTTTTGGTAAATCTAAAGGAAAAAATCTAAAGACAATCGTATAGTGTGTATGTCCCATTAGTCTTATCATCCAGATTCATCTGCCAGAAGGTACAGCCTGGATCTCTACTGCTACATCACCACACCTGTGTCAAAAATACACCCCCATCCTGCTGGCTGGACAGTGAAGGAACAGCAGCACACTAATGAGCTCATCACACTGGTCACCCTACTCTCTCCTTCTGCCAGCATGTATACTGTCAACACATGCGCACAGTAACAGAACATTATAGCAGTGTTGTAGGAAGGTAAATTCAGGTACGTGCACCAGCTACATTTATAAACAGATTTATTATTTAATGAATACACAACTGCAACAATATGTGTTTTTTTTTACATCTGCCTGAAGCTTATCAATAACTGTTGAGGGTTAAATTTAAGTAGCATAAGAACTGATTAATTTAAAATAGTTTCCATTGGTAAAAGTATTTTTAAAGGGGATTACGTACATCTAAACTTATTAAAATGGGTGGAACTCTGCTTTAAGTAAGAGACAAGTGTGACAGGAAGTCAGGTAAATCTATGGGTGTTGTCACCGACGGGAGATATATTTCTGCTTGGTTTAGACAATTCACCAATTACTATCAGGTGTCGGCTGCAGAGGTAGGCAGGAAGGTGTACAGAAGTTGAGAAAACTTTCAGCTGTTCAGAATGAGGCAATTAAGACCTCTATAATTTGTCCAAAGGGAGTCTATTGATTGCTGTCTCCTGAGGCTGTGTAAGCTAGGGAGAGCAGTCAGATGAGAGACTTCTAAAGGTGAGGTGTTGAACTTTTTTCTGTGTAAAGAAAACACAAATGGACATTTGAGTGTCTGCTGTAGGACCAGCAGTGTCTGCCCAACAGTAGGTTGGGAAGACTTCTTAGGTAGGTTCCGGTGTGTGAGAAGGTAGACGCCCACAGCGGCCAGGATTTATTTTGTGTTTTATTTTGATTTTTTGATGTTTTTGCTGCATGCACTTGTTTGACGAAATTGGAAGAATAAACCATAAACTGTTGTTTTCAATCACTCCTCGGCTATCTCCCTGTGTGACGAACCCCCCAAAAGGGGTTATCCACACCTGCTACCGAGCTAATCCCTCACACAAGACATTGCTACTTCTTCTTTCTGCATATAGGCCTGCTACTTCCCTGTTTAGTTACTGAACAGAGAAGTATAAATAGTCATTGATTGTCATGTCCTGATCATGATTGGGGGGGGGGTTCCACTATTGGATGTATAGTTTTGAAGTTCCCCCCAATTGGTGGAAAGAGATATTACCACCCACATGTCTTTGTATACTTAATATGATGTGAAAAACTGAAATAAATGCTTTTCTGCTTTTCACGATCCAGTGTATGTGGTTGAAATTGCAGTACTTTCAGGGCCCTGCATTAAGGTAAGGTAGAATGGAGGCTTGACAGTAAGAATTAACCCCTTCAGTTAGTGGTGTCAGAAGTATTGGGGTAGGTAGCAGCCACCGAAAAAGATATAGAAAGTTGCAAAGATTTGCCCTTGAGACTTTAAATGAGGTGCGACACGCCTAATGATACAATGTAAAAAGCGCGTTTATTGGAATTTACAATGGATTGGTCTATGGAATACTGAACTTGCCTATGAATATTAATATGCTATGTATAACATCACAAATCTGTTTCATAATATGGTACCTGTCTGTGTTTATTTGCTGACATTGTATGTTCCTATAAACTTGCTTTTTACATTGGGCGTGTCGCACCTCATTTAAAGTCCAAAGGGCAAATCTTTGCAACTTTCTATGTTATTGAGGGATGGAGGAGCGTCACGGGGTGCATCAGGGCATATTTTAATATTGCCACCGGAAGATAGGTCTGAGGTGCATATTGCCCTCTCCGGTTGCCCTCCTAATATGGACTCAAAGTGGGTTAAAGAGTTTAACGAGATCTGGATGGCAGCTGCCTAACTGCATATGTCATCTCTGGTTGCTCAGAAGAACTGGATGGCAGGCTGCTTAGGTGCATACTGTCTTTACCGGTTGCTTCAGAAGAGCCAGACAAAATGCTGCTTAAGCGCATATTTTTTTTTGCCGGTTGCTTCAGACGCTCAGTGCTGGTGCCAGAAGCATCAGGGAAATCCAGAGCTGTGGAGCTTGTGTAGAATTTATAGCCTAGGCAAGGTAAAGTAAAAGGATTTTCAGGAACTCAGAAGCCTCCCTTACACCCCTTGACGCATATATTTGTATATAGAGCGTAAGTGCTTATTACGCTTGCAAATAGTTATTGTAAATATATTAATGCATCTCTTGATGACCGTCTTAAGGGTGAAGTCAGAACAGGGGTATTTTTGAGTGTGCAACTTTAAGCCAAAGTTGAATCATTTTTGACAGCTATTTCAGTGCCAGCTTTCCTGCGCATAGGTACATAGGTCTGCTCGCATAATTATTTTTTTTGTGCTTACAGGATGCATAAAGAAGTTGAGAATTAACTAAGGAAGTGTGGAATTAACAAATACACTTAAAGAAAAACCTGAAATACATAATAATGAATAAAATAAGGGAATCTCTTGCCCAGTATGCAGGATGGTTTGACATATTTAGGCCCCCTCATTAAAGTTAGATGGCTGTGAGTTAGGGAATAATCTGTGTGTCCCATTTTTAGTTAAGAATACCAGGAACTGTGCAAAATAATAGGCTGTTTCATCCTACTTAAAGTAAATGTCAACCCCATATGTCAGTGCTCTGGAGTATCATGGAACAATTAGTGTCTCATTTTTTTGTAGACAAGTCCCTTTATTGCCTTGAGGAGGCACACCCAATTAAGGATATGCTGTTGTTATTAGAGATAAACTTTGTTTCAAGGCAAGTTGCCTGGAAATGAATCAGTCTAGATAGCAGCTTTTGGCTCTGATGCAGGTTTTTATAATAGGGAAAGGAAAGAAATTCAATGTATTCATAGATGTACAGTATGCTTTTATTACATGTTATGATTTTGTTTGGTTGTTGAGCCTTTGAGGCTTCCAACAACTTTTGGTAAGTTTTTGGAATGTGTTGGGCTCATAGTATTAGGCCATGCCAAAGGCACTGTTTAATTTGAATGATATGTGGGAACCGTGATGTCACTACTAAATTTCAAGTATTAAATGGTACCAAAATGTTTATAGCTACCTCCTCTCCTGAGGAACCTGATCAGGTAAATTTAAGATATCATTTCTTTATTTCTTTTAAATATTCATGTTGAAATTGCAATAACTGGTCTGGCTCAGCCGTTCTGAAACCACAAGTTAAAGCGGAGTTCCAGCCATTTACTCACCTGTCCAACGGTCCAGCGATGCGGCCGCCGGAAGCCTCGATCCTCTCCCTCGGCGCCGGCATCACTGCTGTGGGCACCCGGCTGTAACAGTTTGCGGCTTCACAGCCGGGTACCCACTGCGCATGCGCGAGTCGTGCTGCGCGCCGTGATTGGCCGGCAATCTTCTGGGACCTCTGACGTGTCCCAGAAGATTGCAGGGAGGGAGGGGGAGAGGAGAACTTCCGCTCAGGGCGCCGCGGCGCTCCGAGCGGAAGTGGGAGCGGGTACCTGTCAAAACTAGGTACCCGCTCCCCCCCCAAAAAAATGACATGCCAAATGTGGCATGTCGGGGGGTCAGGACTCCCTAAAGCGGAAGTTCCACTTTTGGGTGGAACTCCGCTTTAAAGTGACAAAACTCTGGGCTATATTAAAAAAAATGGTTTTCTGTTAAAAGATAAGGAGTTAGATTCTCAGCATGCAGAAATATTTTTTGCAAATATTCTGCAAGGCTAAGAATATTGTAAAAAGAAAAAAAAAGGGTTATAAATTTACTGTACTGAATAAATACAATTTGTGAACTTGTAGTTGGGATTTACAGGCATACTTCTATTATCTAAGGCTGATCTGCATTTAAGCCCCTGATATAATAGCTTTTTTTGAATTGCCAGGGCTCACATTGCTGCAAGTCTTGAGGTAATTTTGGTGCTTGTGCCTCCGATTAATATATTGCCCTGGACTGGCTTTAAGGTAGATGGCACTGTGGTACTTTTATTTTAAAGGGACAGGTGGATAATAACCAGGAGCGTATCATGAAATCAATGGGCCTGTGTGCAAGATTCAAAGTGGGCCCCCCTGTGCAGTGTGAAAGGAAAAAACTTTAGCCAAAAGTGGGCTTGGTTTAAGTTGCACTAAATATTGGTGCTTGTGCACAAAAAAAATCCCCAAAGCTGCCAGCATGTACACACTTCAAGGACCCAGCAGGAATAATATTACATTGGATTTTCGTTACTCCAAGTGGAAAGTGTGTGACAGGAGACAGTTAGCCCCCCTGAGCCTTAGGGGCCCATGTGCACCACACATCCTGCACACATGGATGATACGCCACTGTGCATAACCAGGATTTGAGCAATAAATTCTACTTGTTTACACAGAAATATAAGAAGTTAAATAGAAGTTAAATTAGTCCATGGTATTAAGTATATTCTTATGAATTATTATTTTATGTGTGAAGTGCTACATGAAGCTTTGAAATTTTACAGGATGTTTTCTAGTCCTATAAAGTTAATAGTTTATTTGCATACTCTAGCTCTGAAATATAAGAGGAAGAAACTAACCCTAAAAAACTTTGCCCCTCATTAAGTACTTACATTTACAGCAGTACTCACATTGATATACACATTTTTAATAGGTTCTGGAAAAAACACACTATGAAAAAGTAAAGCGACCCAGTTTCCAGCTAATATTGTATTGGGTTTGACATTTTTTGCATATTGTAAAAAAAAAAAAATCTAGCAGCCTTGTATATTTTGTATTTCTCTGAATAGTAAACCATTCATGGGTTAATCAGAGCATGAAGTGTTTCAATTGTGTTGCTAACTAAGTTATATATTTGTGAAGTTAACAAACTTGTTATGATTAACACAATATTGGTAAAGAAAGAAAAAAAAGGGGGAAGTAACTAACTTTATTTTGCCTAATGTAATAAAGTATGATGTGTTAATGACATAAATATATAAAGGAAAAATATATGAGAAATTATTTTCAATAAGTGAGTGAATATGGGATGGCCAATGAATGAAGGAATGAGAAGGTGTTTTATTGTATCAAGGAAAACAAGACAGGATAATAATACAACGGTGTTGGAATATATTTGGGTTATGTTTAATGGATGCACAAGATTTACCAATCAATCATTGAAATATCTAAGGCAAGGTTACCCTGTGTATGCCTTAAAATGTGTACAAATAAAGTGATTACCTCATGAAATGTATTGTCTCTTTCTACTCCTACCCTGGGAGTAGATGTTGCTAAGCTGAAAGGACTACCCCTGGTACTTATGAAGAAAGTTGGATAATAAGCCTAATACCCTTATTTATTTACAAAAGATTCCCCTAAGTTTTAGAGCTGAACTAGAAATTTGGTAATGGGATTTTAGGTAAAGAAAAAGTTAAATTATAAATTATTTAAGAATTACTTAGTTTAAGCAATCATGAAATAAAGTTTTGCAAGTTTTACATACATGCCCTTGAAGAAGATGCTAAGGTTTCTGGGTGGGAAAGTTTATTTGAGTATAGTTTTAAAATGACTGCCTTTTTGGATTGTTATATTTGTTGGTATTTGCTTATATGCAGTGGGTACGGAAAGTATTCAGACCCCCTTAAATTTTTCACTCTTTGTTATATTGCAGCCATTTGCTAAAATCATTTAGGTTCATTCTTCTTCCTCATGAATGTACACATAGCACCCCATACTGACAGAAAAACACAGAATTGTTGACATTGTTGCAGATTTATTAAAAAAGAAAAACTGAAATATCACATGGTCCTAAGTATTCAGACCCTTTGCTGTGACACTCATATATTTAACTCAGGTGCTTTCCATTTCTTCTGATCATCCTTGAGATGGTTCTACACCTTCATTTGAGTCCAGCTGTGTTTGATTATACTGATTGGACTTGATTAGGAAAGCCACACACCTGTCTATATAAGACCTTCCAGATCACAATGCATGTCAGAGCAAATGAGAATCATGAGGTCAAAGGAACTGCCTGAAGAGCTCAGAGACAGAATTGTGGCAAGGCACAGATCTGGCCAAGGTTACAAAGATTTCTGCTGCACTTAAGGTTCCTAAGAGCACAGTGGCCTCCATAATCCTCAAATGGAAGATGTTTGGGATGACTAGAACCCTTCCTAGAGCTGGCCGTCCGGCCAAACTGAGCTGTCGGGAGAGAAGAGCCTTGGTGAGAGAGGTAAAGAAGAACCCAAAGATCACTGCGGCTGAGCTCCAGAGATGCAGTCAGGAGATGGGAGAAAGTTGTAGAAAGTCAACCATCACTGCAGCCCTCCACCAGTCGGGGCTTTATGGCAGAGTGGCCAGACGGAAGCCTCTCCTCAGTGTAAGACACATGAAAGCCCGCATGGAGTTTGCTAAAAAACACCTGAAGGACTCCAAGATGGTGAGAAATAAGATTCTCTGGTCTGATGAGACCAAAATAGAACTTTTTGGCCTTAATTCTAAGCGGTTCGTGTGGAGAAAACCAGGCACTGCTCATCAGCTGTCCAATACAGCCCCAACAGTGAAGCATGGTGGTGGCAGCATCATGCTGTGGGGGTGTTTTTCAGCTGCAGGGACAGGACGACTGGTTGCAATCGAGGGAAAGATGAATGCGGCCAAGTACAAGGATATCCTGGATAAAAACCTTCTCCAGAGTGCTCTGGACCTCAGACTGGGCCGAAGGTTTACCTTCCAACAAGACAATGACCCTAAGCACACAGCTAAAATAACGAAGAAGTGGCTTCACAACAACTCTGTGACTGTTCTTGAATGGCCCAGCCAGAGCCCTGACTTAAACCCAATTGAGCATCTCTGGAGAGACCTAAAAATGGCTGTCCACCAACGTTTACCATCCAACCTGACAAAAAGAGACATTTTTTACCTAAATGCAGTGAATGCGTTAAGGTAACAATGTCTTGACTTTAGAACCATTTTAATGTGTTTGGTTCCAATATTCAATATCACTCCACCCACTCAGCACCACCTGGGTTGTAACCTTGGTGATAAGTGGCAAATAAATTAATACATTTTTCATAATATTCAACTTGGGATACAAAGTAGAAGTTTATGATATTATATATTCTCTTTTTCTCAAAGGGAATAAAATAAACAACATCTTTCCTTTAAATCTCCAGTTTATGGTTGCTTTCTCTCACTTGCAGGTCAAGCAATTTTACAGCTCATGTGATAATGGTAAGAGCAATCACCTATGTGCGCCCTTTAGCATTTAAAATAGAGCAAGAATGGTTCTGTCTATTTAATATGTGTATCTCTAAAACTGCCATCAGAAAGATCCATGGAGGGAAGAGCATCGCAAATGGTCCAAAAATCTAGAAGCATATGTGAACATTGTGTAAAATGATTGACAAAGCATAACCATCCTGCAGTAATAGAGAGGAGCTGTTCAGCAATGACAATACAGAGAGCATGCATTTTATTCTAAAAGTGCCTCTGAAATAACAATGTTTTGGACACGGGGATGCCAGGCTGCTCTGCAACACATCGATACCCATTCCAGAGCCTCTGGCACTGAATTAAACAAATACTATTATAGACTGGCATGCTATTGTGTAAACAGCTAGAGAAGAATGTAGCAGACCGAGCATAAATAATGACAGAGGCATAGGCCGGATCAGACTTTTATAATGTGCTGAGGCTCTGCCTCACTTGCACGCAACAAATATTTCAGAAAATATTGGAAATTTTTTATTCTGCACATTTATCTATCTGGGAAGCGAAAAAAAAAAATGGAACATAACTTTCTATTCTAATTTCATAGGAAAGTATGCAAATATCAGTATGCTGGAGGCATTGAAAGTCTGTTAGCAAAACCAATTTTTTTTTTTGGATGATGTGGAAAACAATCAACATTTCTCTCAGGTTTTTCTTTTTTTGCCTGTAACCCCACTGTGGAGGGGTGTGTGTGTGTGTGTGGGGGGGGGGGGGGGCTGCTTCAAATTAAATCTTTACTAAGAGAACGATGTAGGCTACCTTTGCAGCTTATTTAATATGCAAATGCCAATTTCCTGGCCATCAATCATGTTCTTTCTTTCACTTTTAAAGGTAGACTATTCTGAGAGTTTAATGGAGGCTGCCATTACTGAACCTTTGTTTAAAATTGCTGGCTTCCTGGATCTGATGCTTTGACTTCCATATGTTAGTTGCTGACCCAGAACAAATATAGATAAAAGGAATTCTGACGCTTATCTGATTCATTTCAGAATGTGCTCCAGACCTGTGACTGTACCATACTAAAGTCAGGCACAACTGGACATCTAGTGTTTTCAGGGGAAGCACTGCAATGGCAACCTTAATACTTCTCCCATGGCAGAGTCACTTTAAAAGTTTAAGTATGTAGATAACAACTTCTAAGTTTGCTCTGACTTTCCCCATCTGAAACATGTTTCATGTCTATAACTCACATAATACTAAAGCAAAAGGGTCAGCTTAATAATTAAACAACTAACTTTTTCAGAAGGAGGTCATGAATGGCATCTTCCATATCTCTAAAAAGTTTATCTAAATGTAGAGTAGTTGATGTCTAAAAAAGCACGAGGTAATACTTTTTGGGACGACCTGTTCAAACGTGCTGTTATATTGCCCACGCCCATTATAGTAATTTTACAGTTGACTGTAATTTTCAATTTGGGTTGTTTCTTTATTATTGAAAATACTCTGCAAGTGTACCTTGCTTTTTTCTTTGATTGCTCTCTTTTTAAAAAATATCAGATGGAAATCTGACCATCTATATGCTTGTAAAGTAACAAGTGGTTCTAAAGGCAGATAGTCTTTTTCCTTCATGCACTGCATTCTAAACTTTCTGCATGTAGCCCTCCCCCAGTCCCCCTTATACTTACCCAACTCATTGGCTCAGACACAGCAGTGGGGGACATTGGCTCCGGCTACTGTCAGTCACATCCAGTGAAGAGGCAGGGCCTAGTCCCACCCTGTGTGTCTTGTGGACACAGAGCAGGGCTCGGACGAGCATGCATGAGCGCCTCTATACAGTGGTGATCGAAAGTTAGGTAAAAATTTGTATTAATGTGCATAAAGAAGCCAAGGAAAGATGGAAAAATCTCCAAAAGGCATCAAATTACAGATTAGACATTCTTATAATATGTCAACAAAAGTTATATTTTATTTCCATCATTGACACTTTCAAAATTATAGAAAACAAAAAATGGCATCTGCAAAAGTTTGGGCACCCTGCAGAATTTATAGCATGCACTGCCCCCTTTGCAAGGCTGAGACCTGCCAGTGTCATGGATTGTTCTCAATCATCGTCTGGGAAGACCAGGTGATGTCAATCTCAAAGGTTTTAAATGCCCAGACTCATCTGACCTTGCCCCAACAATCAGCACCATGGGATCTTCTAAGCAGTTGTCTAGAAAACTGAAACTGAAAATAGTTGATGCTCACAAAGCTGGAGAAGGCTATAAGAAGAAAGCAAAGCATTTTCAGATGTCAATATCCTCTGTTCGGAATGTAATTAAGAAATGGCAGTCATCAGGAACAGTGGAAGTTAAAGCAAGATCTGGAAGACCAAGAAAAATATTAGACAGAACAGCTCGCAGAATTGTGAGAAAAACAATTCAAAACCCATGTTTGACTGCACGATCCCTCCAGAAAGATCTGGCAGACACTGGAGTTGTGGTACACTATTCCACTATAAAGAGATACTTGTACAAATATGGTCTTCATGGAAGAGTCATCAGAAGAAAACCTCTTCTACGTCCTCACCACAAAAATCAGCGTTTGAACTTTGCAAATGAACATATAGACAAGCCTGATGCATTTTGGAAACAAGTTCTGTGGACCGATGAGGTTAAAACTTTTTGACCGGAATAAGCAAAGGTACGTTTGGAGAAGAAGGGGCACAGAATTTAATGAAAAGAACCTATGTCCAACTGTTAAGCATGGGGGTGGATCAATCATGCATTGCAGCCAGTGGCACAGGGAACATCTCACGAGTAGAAGAAAAAATTGATTCAATAAAATTTCAGCAAATTTTGGATGGTAACTTGATGCCATCTGTGAAAAGGCAGAAGTTAAAGAGAGGATGGCTTCTACAAATGGATAATGATCCTAAACACACCTCGAAATCCACAGGGGATTACATCAAGAGGCGTAAACTGAAGGTTTTGCCATGGCCTTCACAATCTCCTGATCTCAACATAATTTAAAATCTATGGATAGACCTTAAAAGAGCAGTGCATGACAGACAGCCCAGAAATCTCAAAGAACTGGAAGACTTTTGTAAGGAAGAATGGGCAAAGATAACTCAAACAAGAATTGAAAGACTCTTGGCTGGCTACAAAAAGGTTTACAAGCTGTGATACTTGCCAAAGGGGGCTGTACAAGATATTAACTCTGTAGAGTGCCCAAAATTTTGCAGACGCCATTTTTTTGTTTTCTGTTATTTTGAAAGTGTAAATGATGGAAATAAAATCTAACTTTTGTTGACATGTTATAAGAATGTCTAATCTGTAATTTGATGCCCTTTGGAGATTTTTCCATCTTTCCTTGGTTTCTTTATGCACATTAATACAAATTTTTACCTGGGGTGCCCAAACTTTCGATCACGACTGTAGCAAGTGGCTTGCTATGGGGGCACTCGGTAGGGGGGGGGAGCCTGTTTTAGGATGCTCAAGAGAAGTTGTGTTGGTGCGCTGTGTTGGAATTTGATTGAGGCCTACTGAGAGAGTACTTGCTTTTTACAAAGGTGTTGCAAAACTCAGGCTCTATAAAGTGGCATTGAAGCTCCATGTCAGTTGAGTTACATACAGAGAAATGCTGGCAGGCTTGGGTGTTCTACTGTTTTTTTTTGTACATTAACCCTAACATACACAGTGCTAATTAGGTATATTTCTTCTAAAAAGTCTGTCTAACCTTTCTAGGGGTTCACATTTTTTTATCTGTACTCTGTACTCAGCAATCTTCTGGAGTTGTTTCATTACTGACTGACAGACACGGTGAAGTGACACTGGACCTTGTTATCTTTTTGACAATCATTATAGAGTTCACTGGCAGCACAACCAAGGATTTCTCTATTGTACTAAGGCTGAATGCCACTACGTCTGTTAAAAAGAATGAGACATGATTGTGCTTAAGAAGATTCAGTCCTAATATATATTAAATGTGCAGTCTTTTCTAAGAAATATTTGTGTTTGCCCTCTGATTTAGCTTTTTGTAGGCCATATAAGGATAAACAACTACAGGGCGTTATACTATTATGATCACTATAAGGGTTGGAAAACACCATGGGGTTGATTTACTAAAACTGGAGAGTGCGAAATCTGGTGCAGCTGTGCATGGTAGCCAATCAGCTCCTAACTTCAGCTTGTTCAGTTAAGCTTTGACAACAAAATAACTTGAAGCTGGTGCAGGGCTGCACCAGATTTTGATCATTGAAACAAAGCATCAACAAGCATTCTTAGACATACAGGGGTTAATATAAATATTTTATAGGTAGACTTGCAAAATTATAACAATTTAGGACTAAGTGTTCACATTTGTGTGTAGGCCCAGGTGTGACTGCCAATAATTAAACAATCTCAAGCGCACCTTTACCATTTCTCTTCAGCATTCGGCGGTGTGGACGGCAGCAGAGATAATTATTAAGTCTTATTTTACAAGTACATGCTGGGTTGAGAGTGTTTATGTAGCACTCTCCTGACTTCCAAAGTGTGGAACATTCAGTAGCAGAGTGGGCTAGTATTTACTTAAGCTGTCCATACATGGTGGCCTGACCAAAAAAAAAAAAAGTAAATGGATTCCTTCATCCACACAACCAAGGTGCATGGGGGAAACAGCTGTGCTATTGTATTCTAAAGCCTACTACACACGCAACGAATTTCCGCCGACCGGTCGTCCATCTTTTGTCCAGAGGGGTGTTTTGTTGGTTGGAATGTGCCTAGACTGCACACGAATTTTCCCGCACTAAAAAATTCTACTTCAGAAGTGATGTCATGTGTTGGTTTGCTTTCTTTGTGTTCTATCTTCTCTGAGCATGCCCAGTCTTGCTCATAAGATTTTTCCCTGTCGAAATCTGTACTGACTGCACGAAAAACGGACGTGTTTTGACGGAGGACAAAAATTTTATAGCCTGCACACCAGATTTTTTTCGGCCGAAAAGTCAGAGTCGGTTGTCGGAAGCATCATACTAACAAGCCGAAAATCGGCAGATCGGTCGTCGGACGAAAATTCCCGGCCGAATTTCGACTCGTGTGTACGGGCCTTAACAGTGTGGACTCCTCCTCTGTCAAAATACACTAATTGCAGATTGGCTGCAGGCACTGATCAAATAAAAACTTTCCAACAGTTGCGTCCATGAGACATCAATCATTAGATTGACTTCTCTTGAGCTGGAATGGCCATAGATGGATCAAAAGTTGGCTGGTTCAGCTTAAGCCCATGGCTAGTGATAGGGGACTGTAAACCGCCTAATGAAGGAGCACGGATGCTCCGAAAGCTAGCAACGCCCATCTTTCCCTCCACCTCACAGGAAGTGATGTCGGGCTGACAGGAAGTAGGAAGTGAAGCCCCATTGAGAGTCCTCCACCACCACAGCACCATCAGACAGGCTGCCAGACAACAGCCTCCACGCACCACCGGCACCCTGCACCCCTCCTTTCTGCAACGGTATCCAGGACAAGAAGATGGATGATCCCATTCACCTACCGAACCGGCCTTTACTTACCTAAGAGTAAGTCACTATGTGTTTTTTTTATTAATAAACCTTATGCTTCACTAAGCTGGCGCTGCTTTCTTTTTGTTTATTCTCCTCAGAGCCTCTCCTTGCTCCAGCTGGCAGCCGCTTTCGTGGGCCCCCTCCCCCCTTCCACCTCATCCTTTTTTATATTTTTCTACCCATTTTTTACTTTCTATATTTTTACCTCTTTACCTCATGGTATGCCACCCACCATATTAGAGAGCGCCATGTAATCATTGACTTTATGACTGTAAACCACTGGACACTAACTACTGTTTTGGGCTTTTCAAGATTTTGTTGCTCTAGACTCACAGGGAGAAATGGTTGTAGCTTCAGTTACGCATAGCAATATTTATAGACTCCAGATCCACTTACAGCTAATACAGTGTAAAGTTCCTTCAAGCCAATACAATCACTTTATTTTACAGAAAACTTTCTGTCAAGAGAGTCACCAGGCTCCTGTGAGGGCCCAGCTTCTTTCCAGGACCTCTCTCGAGTAGGATCTCTCCTCCTGGCTCTCTATTTTGGTTCATCTTCCAACTCTGCCAAGAAGGACAGCTTCTGAGGACCTCTACAAGCCCTGTAAGACAGTCTATTGGCAGCACTCTTCCCCAGGCCTGAGCCAGGTGGCAAAGGAACTCTCCTCAATGTTGTCCCAAAGATTTATGCCCTTCCCCAGCATACGCCACTGGTAAGAAAACTGCCAGTGATTGGGCAGAGAAGGACATAAATATTAATACCCCAGCCCTATTTCCTCCCCCTTCTCTAACAGAAACACTCCCTGAAAGCAATCAGTAGCAAACAACTAGACTGGAATTAAAAAAAAAAAAAAATGAGAGAAATTGCATACACTGGCTGGATAAAGCCAGGCATTGCTAAATTTAACAGACGCTCCTGCTTAAGGCAGGGTTGCCTCATTTAAATATGTGACTGCTTTAAGCTGTGTAGAAACTGCAGTCATAGTTACAGTATGGAAAATGGGGTAACTTTCTGTGTAATACTTCATGACCTAAGGCTAAAAATGTCTTCTCTACTAGTCATACAGCTTCTGCAGAACTAGCAGTGGTCATTGCTGGATGACACATTCAAAACCTAAATATGTACTGTGAATGAATGTCTTCTAGTTATAAATACTGCATATCGTAGGCTTTCAGAGTTATCCATACATACAGCAATACAGGAGCTGTAACCATAGATGACTGAAGCATCAGATTTTTCTGTGGTCACTACTAAAACTTTGGAATGCAATATAATGAGGACATTAAAGCAGATCTAAAAGTAGAATGTCCTATCAAATGACCTTAGATGTTTCAACACAAAACCTTTAGAAAAAAGACACAGAAAAGTCTCATTATGCTTAATTACATGTGAGTTTCCTTTAAGACATTTTAAGCCAAACAAGAGGTTATGTCACTCCTGATCTTCCTGCTACTGAGATCGGCGATGGTTTGGAGGCATAAATAATACCCTTCGTCCTGCATCTCTCCATCATTTTCTATTGTCTTTGTGTCATTTGTAGAGCAAATGAAATAACAAGCTGTCAGTTTTGTCAAATGACAGATAGTTATACTGGTGGCTGCTGAATTTGACCTTTCATGATAACATATTAGCATTAACTGAGCCTTATGTCAAACACATACCCTAATACTAAAATGATCTTTTGAGCATCTTAAAGGTTATTGCTTAATAACACAGAGTTCAAGTTAATATAATTCTTGCCTACATTTTATCTATTGCAAACATCACTCACATCACTTAGTAGCAAGTCTTTAAGTGCAGCACATCACAAAAATAACACTTACATGTTCCCATTTCCATCATAGACCCATTTGGTGCTACCAATGCCTTCGTAGTTGGAGGCCCAATAGTAAATGCATGCATTAAGATGAAGAATGAATAGGAGATAGCCTGTTGTTCGGATGACTCTGTGAAAGATAAAATTCAGATTTTTGTAGCAGGGAACAGAATCTACAGATTCATATTTTACAGGTTGGTAAATGAAAAAAATAAAATCTGCTTTGTATAGCTAAGTGTGAATATAAAGTAGAACTGAAGGAGTTTTTGGATGGTGTAAGGGAGAGTTACAACACTTTTCATGCTTTTTGTGTCATATTGAGAAGGTTTCCCTTCACTTCTTTTCCCTTAGCCACAGCAGGAAGTGAGATGAAATCTCTCCAAAATGGGGGAAATCTGTGATAGTCACCGGGGTCACCAGACCTAGCATCCTGATTTTAAAATTTCCCCTCCATTCCTGTTCTAGAGACCACTTCAAATTTAAAATTTTCTTTCACTTTCAATAGTAAGGGTGAAATTACAATAGAACAAACAGCTGCTTTACTTCTCTGCCAGCTGTCCATTCCCACTGCGGTAGGGGGCAGTATGGTTCAGCGTGATTCAGCGTATCACACAGCTCCATTTTTTGTACAAACTTTATTTGAAGTTTACAACAGTAAACATTATTCTTGTCGCTGTACAGCGGTGCAATGCCCTGTGCTGCTGTACAGTGCCATGTGGTTCTGTTTAGTGCGCTGTGGTAAAATGCAGCATGTCTGCATTTTAATACAGCATGCTACAGTGCAGCTCTGGGCTGCATTGCAGTGTGAATAGGACACACAGAAAACAATTGTTTTTTGTGTGTCCTTGCAGTGACGGACATTTTACAGTGCAGTAAAATGTCTTAATTCAGTCTAATGGATCCAGGACAAATAGAGAGGGTGAATCTCCCTAATGGGGACACAGACAGAAATAAAAATCTGACAGGGGTTTGAATCCCTCTCCACTAAAAATTCCATCTAAAACTAAAAAATGTTTTGCCTTTAGTGAATCTTTCCATTTAAGGCATAGTTACAGGATCTGTGCTATTGTACTTACCTTCTATCTGTTTCCTCACCACCCTGTTTACTCACACGAGCCCAGAGATAAAGCCTCATGTAAGCTCTATATTGGGCTGGGTCAGAGTTTACCAAAGACCTACCCCAATGTGACAATCCCTGTGCCGGTGTGGGGGGTGTGGAGAGGGCGGGGGGGGAGTAGTTTCTTTTAAAAGTTAGCCTTTAGTATCACTTTTTATTTTGCAATTGAATTTTCACTCAGTGAGTGAAGTTGTGCTGATTTCAATAATCGAATCAAGTGCAAGGAATTTTTTTTCAAAAATCCCCAATTACATGCAAAGAAAATTGATTTTCCTTGCATGTTATTGGGTATTCTTTGCAAAGTAAAATTTTCAGCACATTCTTTAACCACTTAAGGTCCGCCTTGCTACAGGGTGACGCCCCTGCGCTGGATCACTTATATATAGGCGATCAGACTTTTCCGGGTAGGGGGCGCGTATGTATGCTGTCGGCAGGTCCACCGGCACTCGCCGATCATCAGCCAAAGAGGCAGAATAGTGATCTACCCTTATAAACAAGGCAGATTACTGTTCTGACAGGAGGAAAGGCATGGATCCTGTGTCTCTGCAAAGCAGGGAATAAGTTCCATCTCTTCCCCTTGTAAAAGCACCTCCCACAGTATAATAGAACACTGGCTAGGCATGCCCCTGATGTTAACCCCTTCCCAGCCAGTGTCATTAGTACAGTGACAGTGCATATTTTTTAGCAGGTCCGCCTGAAAAACTGACAGGCGGACCTGATCGGAAAGCCTGTGTGAAAGGGGCATTAGAGATTACATACCCTTTAGGAGTTAATATACTTCACAAGTTACTCTTTTTTTGCAAGAATGTACACAAACCCTTAACTGGTGCAGAATTTATATTTATTTTTCTTCCTTCACTAGTTTTTAATCATTTTTTGCACTATAGAATTTTCATTCTATTCAGTGTGGTGGGTTCCAAATCTCTCCATGTGATAAGGCGTCAAAATAAATAAATTCAACTTGGCTTACACAGGTGATGTTGCAGCTTTTTTCCATTTCCAAACAAATTATGTTTTTTCTAGCAAATTCTCGCAGTTAGGAGCTCACCTGTAAATATAAGCTCTTTTGAGGACTGCTTCCAGTCGATCATTAAATTCAAAGAATGTACTGTACTGAAAAACAATGCCAAAGGAAACAATTAGACCCACACAAGTCATAACAGGGAACTAACAAAAGCCACTTACTGCTGTAAAATTGGGGAGAAACTAAAAACGTCACTACTAACAACAAAATAGTTTCATTTAGGATTCATACTTTTATAAATAAAAAAAGTTGAAGGAAAAAAAATCTGTCAAAAGACAATAATGTTTTTTTTTTTGTTTTTTTTAAGAAGAGGTCTTTTTTCTATGAAAGGGGGTTCCCCTTGTTTGCACATATTGGGCAAAATGGATTTTCCTGTGCAACAGCAGAAATCAGCCAACACTTGTTTATACTTACTATATACTTAGGCTTCATTCAAATACTGGCATCCAATAAGAACTTATTTTGGGTGACAAGCGTCCCGCGATTCTATTTACGCGATTTTACTGTGATTTGTCGGGTGACGATCGCTGAAAATGCAACCCATTTGGGGTGCCATTGGAAGTGACGGGAATCGCGTGGGAGGCCTGCGATTTGCTGTGATTCGGGGTCACAAGCAGAATGGCGGCGATTCTGCCCGTGATCCGGGATGCCAATATGTGAACGGAGTCGGGGTCTCTAACTAATTTTGAGATTTTTTAATGCTTGGTAGGATAAAACCGTTTGGCAGTATATTTGGCTTATATGCGTGCTTTTGTTTTTGCTCTGCTATGTGCAGAAGTGGCATTTGTCTTTTTTTTCTCTTGTGCATTATTCCTTAGTTGCATTTTACTAATGGTATATAAAGAGATCCTGTTCCCTCATAGCAGGTTAAACAGCACAGCGCTTGTGCTGTCTGACCTATCCCTCTGTAAGCTGTTCTGCCCACGGTCATCATGGCTGCTGAGCCCCCGATATAGTGGTCAGTTTACGTGCCTCTGTGTCTCCTCTCTCCCCCTCTCCCCTCCCTCCCTGCCTGTCAACTTCGTATCAGTGTGAGCCATCTCTGCCCCCCCCCCCTCTTACCGCTATTAGTACTAAAAAAAAAAACCTTTAAAAAAATTCACTGCCAGCCCCTCTGTTTTATCCAGCCATAATGCACTGTTTAAGTAATTTTTTTTTTTTTTAAAAAGCCTCTATATACCTTTTTCAGAGATCTTCAGGCAGGTAACGTGACTCCCAGACACTCTCCTACTTTGATCCATGGGCTACAGTGGGAGGGGCCTAGTGGCCAGCACAGTGGTCACATGACCTCTCTGGCTGACGTCAGAGGGAGATCTCAGCCCCTCCCCACTGTAGCCCGTGGATCGGAGTAGGAGAGCAGCCAGGAGTCACATGACTGCCTTAAAGATCTCTGAAAAAAGGGATTTAGAGACATTGATTTAAACAAACACTTACACTGTGTGTTATCACTGGATAAAAGAAAGGGGCTGGCAGTGAATTTAATGTTTATGGTTACAACCACTTTAATTTGGAATTTCTTTGCTTTGCTTTACTGAAGTTTTTTTTGTTGTCGTTTTAAATCATATCATATAAATCATATCATAATAAAAAATAAAAAAACTCCCAGTAAAACTTATTCATTCATTTAAAATTGATTTGTTCATTTATAAAACTGATTTTTTTTTTGTAAAATATTAGATGTGGCCCTATGTTGAAAAGGTTGGAGACCCCGTGGAGACCCCGATCTAGATGATAATCTGGAATACAATAGAGGGGATTTTGTATTTATTCTTGTAGAAAGAATGTAAATAATAATCAGGGGAGCACATATGCACTGGTGTACCTACCTTCAGTTGTCAGGAAGGCCATTAGTACAATCACCCAATGCACACTATATTGTCAAAAGTATTGAGACACCTGCCTTTACATGCACATGAGCTTTAATGGCATCCCAGTCTTAGTCCGGGTTCAATATTGAGTTGACCCACCCAACTCTTCTGGGAAAGCTGTCTACAAGGTTTAGGAGTGTGTCTATGGGAATGTGTGACCATTCTTTCAGAAGCCCATTTGTGAGGTCAGGCACTGATGTTGGATGAGAAAGATTGGCTCACAGTCTCTACTTTAATTTATTCCAAAGGTGTTATATCAGGTTGGGTTCAGGACTCTGTGCAGGCCAGTCAAGTTCCTCCAACCAAAACTCAATCATTCATGTTTTTATGGACCTTAGTGAAAAGGGAGAGAGGAGCATGCTGAGCGGCCATAAAACATCTGAGGTCACATCAGCCATCCTTTGCACACTGAACCCAAGCAGGATAGGATTTCAGGATTACCTAAGGCTTATATCTGGGTCTGTTCTGGTTATAAGACACCTGAGGTCGCATCAGCCATCCATCTCACAGTGATTTCATGCAAGACAGGATTTCAGGATTGCTCAAGGCTCATTTTAAGGTTGCTCTGGTAAGAGTTTAGATACCCTCTGTGTGTTGAGTGCCAGCCTGAGTGATTTGGAATCTGCATGATCTTTGGAGCAGGGATATCCTTATACGCCCTTACATTTTCACTTTCTGGTAAGGAGTTAAGCTGGTGGTGGGACGCTGTACCTATTTATCACGTGGCTTGCACCGTTTCCAGTTATTGTGTGATTACAGCACGGATTTGGACTTACTTTGGGAGTGTTTTATCACCTCCTTTTTTGGACACTTTTTGTTTGATATATACTAGTGTATCATTGGACTTTATCTATTGATTTGCACCTGTTGATTATTTATTGTGACAAATATGTTATGATTTGTTTTCATCATTATCACTGATTATTACTTTTACGTTTGATCATTCACATACTTTTGGGATAGCGCACCTGATTTACACCCCTTTTATGGACCTTGCTTGGTGCACTTGTGGACAGTCATGTTGGAACAGGAAGGGGCCATCCCCAAACTGTTCCCACAAAGTTGCAAGCATGAAATTGTCCAAAATATCTTAGTATGCTGATGCCTTAAGAGTTTCCTTCACTGGAACTAAGGGGCCAAGCCCAGCCCCTGAAAAACAGCCCTACACCAAAATCTCCCCTCCACCAAATGATTTGGACCAGTGCACAAAGCAAGGCCCGTAAAGGCAAGGATGAGAAATGTTTGGGTTGGAGGAACTTGACTGTCCGGCACAGAGTGCTAATCTCAACCCAATAGAACACCTTTGGGATGAATTAGAGCAGAAACTGCGAGCCAGGCCTTCTAGTAAACACAGTGCCTGACCTCACAAATGTGCTTCTGGAAGAATGGTCAAACATTCCCATAGACACACTCCTAAACCTCGTGGACAGCCTTCCCAGAAGAGTTGAATCTAAAATAGCTGCAAAGGGTGGGCCAACTCAATATTGAACCCTACCGACGTGCATTTAAAGGCAGTTGTCCCAATACTTTTGACAATATACTGTATATTGTGGGAGAGCTTTGTGCAATAACATCCACAGACTGTTAAAAAACATAGGTCATTCTCTGGAAGGGGACAGCTTCAGCATGTGAGGAACATACTGGCATTCAGTCCTGTTATCTAAATTAGAATTAGGTTAGAGTGACACAAGATCACCAAATCTGGGTGACTGAAGATTGGAAAATTTTCACCTGATCTGATTTATTTATTTTGATTTCTGCTGAAACTGGCAGACGTTAAGATAACATATCTTTGTAGTGATGATGCTTTCAAGTCAGCATGGCAAAATCCCTAAAGCCTAATATTCAAGTTGGGAATATCAGACAAATGATTGTCCGTTATTATTTTGCGTGCTAGTTTCATTCCGAAGACGAATAGGTTACGAAATAAAGTTACAAAACTTCTCGTAAGACAGAATACAACTTCGGAAGTGATGTAATGTGTTCTGTTGTATTGTATTGTAATGTATTCTTTCATTTCCACATGCGTGGTCTTGGTCACATGATTTTTTTTGTATAAACACTACACTAATTACATGAAAATCGCTCACTCTGTTATCATATGTGAAAAATTCGAAAGCTTGCCCTTTTGCATATTTTTGCATGAACTGTCGTGATCAGCTCTTGAAAGCTGTGTACTTATGAATAGATCATCGGACGATCGCTCCATATACATTTTTTCGGAGGATTTTCTCATTGTGTGTACAGGCCTTAAGGAATATTCATTTCCAGGACTTTTTTAACCACTTAAGCCCCGGAAGATTTTACCCCCTTCCTGACCAAGGTTTTTTTTGTGATTTTTTACTGTGTGGTTTAACGGACAATTGCGCGGTCGTGCGATGCTGTACCTAAACAAATTTGACGTCCTTTTTTTTCCCACAAACAGAGCTTTCTTTTGGTGGTATTTGATCACCTGTGCGATTTTTTGATCATGCGCTATAAACAAAAAAAGAACGTAAATTTTGCAAAAATAACAATATTTTTCACATTTTTTTATATGAAATTCCCCCCAAAAAAATGTAAACAATTTCGGCCAATTTGTTTTATGCTACATATGTTTGGTAAAAAAAATTGCAAAAAGCGTATTTTGATTGGTTTGCGCAAAAGTTATCGCGTTTACTAACAAAGGGAAAGATTTTTGTAATTTTTGGTGTTTTTTCTTTTAACGAGTAATGGCAGCGATCTGCGTTTTTTTTTTTGCAGGACTGCGACATTGCGGAGGACAGATCGGACCCTTGACTGATATTTTTGACACTTTTGGGGTTACCAGTGACATTACTGCAGTAATCAGTGCTATACATATGCACTGTTACTGCAAAAATGACACTGGCAGGGAAGGGGTTAACTGTATTGGAGAGGGAGGGGTTAAGTGTGTCCTAGGGGCGTGTTTCTAACTGTGAATGGACATGGCTACTACTGTAAAAACAGAGATCAACGGTCCTACATAGTAGAACCGTCTGATCTCCATTTTTACACAGGGGAGAATGACAGGCGGCTTGTTTACATTAGCCGCCTGCCTTTCTCCCTTCCCGGCGAACGATCGCGAGTGACCGGCGGACATCGGGTCCGCCGGTCACACGCACTGACTTGTTAGGGAACGAGCCAGGACGGGCGTGTGCTCGCCCGCTATTGGCTCACAAGTCAGTGACAGGCTAGTGACGTACCGGTACGTCACTTTGCCTGGCCGGGCTGACCGCCGCAGTATATGTACTTGCGGCGGTCGGCAAGTGGTTAAACTCATGCCACAAAGAATTCATGCTTTTCTCAGTTTAAAGGGGGTCCTTCTTGGTACTGTACCTAATAAAGGTGTATTTGAATGCAAATATTGAGCTTACTTAAAGTGGTTCTAAAGGCTCAAGGTTTTTGACCGTCATGCATTTTATGCATGACGGTAAAAAAACCTCCTCTGTTCAACAGCCCCCTTAGCCCCCCCAATACTTTGCTGAGCCCCATCTCAAACCAGCAATGTGCACGAGAGCCTCGGCTCTCCGGGGACTCCCTCTCCTCATTAGCTGAGATGGCAGTGGCTTTGGCTGCTGTCAATCACCTCCTGCGAGCCAATAAGGAGAGAGATTGGGCAGGGCCGAGCCACAGCTCTGTGTGTGAATGGATACGCAAAGCCGCAGCTAAGGAATGAGCCTGCTTTGGTGCCCCCATTTCAAGCTGCTTGCTCAGGGGGCACTCGGCAGGAAGGAGGGGCCAAGAGCGCCGGTGAGGGACCTGAGAAGAGGAGGAAGAGGAGGATAAGGGCTACTCTTTGCAAAACCACTGAACAGAGCGAGTATGACATGTTTGTTATTTTTTGTAAATAAAAACAAGCCTTTAATATCACTTTAAGTGCCGGTTCACACTTATGCGAAGCGGGAAGGCTGCAAATTCGCAGCCTGTTCCCGCATCGCACACGCACCCCCGGCAGTTCACACTGCCATATGCGATACGCTGGGGGTGTCAATGTAATCTTAACGACACCCCCAGTTTGATCGCATATCGCAGTGCGATCGTGCAGTTCGCACAGGATCGGATCGCACAAGTGTGAACCGCTGTGCGATCCGATCCTGATGCGGCTGCAAAAATGCCTCCTGTGCGTGTTTGCTGCGGGAGCGATGCGAATTTAGCCATACAGTTTGTATGGCTAAACTCGCACCGCACAGCTGATCGCATGTAATGTCGGAGCAGTGCGCTCCGACATTACATGCGAACCCTGCACACGCACAAGTGTGAACCGGGGCTTAAGTAACTAACTTACCTAGAGCAACTCTACTTTTTGTTGAGAAAAAAACATTCCTCTCTGAGTGATCTATGTACATTGCAAGGATTTGAACACTTTGTTGCAGACTCCTACCTTTTGTTATTCTGAAGAAATAGATGTTTATTTGTCTTTGTCCATGTGCATAGTAAATCTGTATGGGAGTAGTTTTATAATTATCAATCAGTGAAAAACTAAAAAAAAACCAATGTGCTACCAGTAAAGTGTATGTGAAAGGAAAAATAAATAAATAATAAAATTAAGAACGTGAAAGCAACCAATCTCTGTAGTGTCACCACATACAGTGCCTTGAAAAAGTATTCATACCCCTTGAATATTTCCACATTTTGTCATGGTACAACCAAAAACATAAATGAATTTTATTGGGATTTTTTTAGACCAACCCAAAGTGGCACATAATTGTGAAGTGGAAGGAAAATGATAAATGGTTTAAAAATGTTTTACAAATGAATATGTGAAAAGTGTGGCATGCATTTGTATTCAGCCCCCTTTACTCTGATACCCCTAACTAAAATCTAGTGGAACCAATTGCCTTCAGAAGTCACCTAATTAGTTAATAGAGTCCACCTGTGTGTAAATAATCTCAGTATAAATACAGCTTAGTAAACCTTAGAGAACCTTAGTAAACAAATAGCATTGTGAAGGCCAAGGAATACACCAGACAGAACGGAGATAAAGTGGTGGAGAAAATTAACCACTTGCCGACCGCCGCACAACTATTTACTGCGGCAGTCAGCCCCTTACAGGCAAAGTGATGTAGGGGTACGTCGCGCGCCCACGAGCCTGTAGGGGGCGAGCGCGTGCCGCCAGCCGCTCGTTCCCTGGGGAGCCAACGCGTATGACCGGCGGCTCCGATGGCCACCGGCCACTCGCAATCTCCCGCAGGAGAGGGAGAAAGACAGATGGCTGATGTAAACACAGCCGTCTGTCATTCTCACTTAAGTAATCACAGAGGCTATGCGATCCTGCTATATAGGATCGTATGTCTCTGTGATTACATCACAAGCCACGCCCCCCACAGTTAGAATCACGCCCCTAGGGACATACTTACCAAAAATATGTAGCAGAAAACAAATTGGCCTAAAATGATGATAAATGATGATAAATTAAGTTATCCGGCTCCTCTGATGCGTTGCTTCACAATAACACGTCACTTTATCAAGGGTATACCTTGATAAAGTCCCACAGCCCAGTGCGTGGACCCCTCGGTCCGAATTTAACTGTTTACATCTACAATATTCTACTTTTATGTAAGTGATCTATGCTTTTTATAATTAAATGCTAATACATATTACACTATGGAGCCTTCTTTATTTCTTTTTATGAGCCAACTACTATGGAGCTTTATATGATTGTTATGCATGACCATGCATCCACATCTTCATTCTCTGTGATATATATTAATGGGCCTCACAGATGAGAAGCTTATATATGATAAACGCCTGATTTATTCATCATTAAGGTGAGCAGCCATTGCACTCATAGGTGGTTGCTTTATCTGGGATTCCACATTGGTGACACCTTTCGATTGCATATTACTCACGTTTGCTTGGAATCAGTTGTGGTTTTCGCATATATTTGAATCACTTCTATATGGACTTGTTTGATGGACTTTCTTTTTTCTTCTTTTTTTGCCACATGCTTTTTCATCGATTTTATCCACCTCTTTTTTTATTGTTAAACTAGTTTTGGATGTGTATTTTTTCACTTTTTCTCACATGTAGCGCCGATCTATACCCTCATTTTTCCATAATTATCAATCAACTGCTGCACCTGCAATGCTCTAATGAGGAAACATGCAAGATCTGCATCCCTATTAATGTGATTTAATGTGATTTCCCTTTGGGAGTTTTCACCAAAAAATAAATTTTTGTTGCAGGGGATGCTCAAAATCTGAATTGTATCTTAGCGTAGACTTGTGGGAAAATCAGTTAGCCAATTGCACAAGCAGGAAATAACATTTTTAAGGGGCATTCTGTACACCATCTGTGTACAATATGCCTCCAGGTTGCCATATTGCATTTTACAGAAAATTACAGAGATGCAGATTGAAAAGGAAAGGTAATTTTTAATAACGTTCAATTACAATATGACCTTTGTCACAATTGTATACTCTATATTATTTGTTTTTTATTTGCTAATCTTTTTCCCCACGAAAGTAGAATTACCCTTACAGAAGTGACTGAAAGGGAGATTCTCATCTGACTGCTTGTTGCCTATGGGTCCAGTGGTAGACTCATGAGCTTGACTGGCTGCTGAAGTCACGTGATTGTGGCGATACGCGTGGGAGGAGTCGGGTAACAGAGGACTTTGTTTGTGGAACATACGAGACCAAACGGGAGCTGCTGACCCATCGGATGATTTTATAAAGCGCGCTGTCTCAAGTTTTTATGAAAGTGGATATTATGCAATAAATGTGAAACCTTTATATACTACACATTGGGAGTGTATCTTTTATACTCAGGGGATGTGAAGGAATGGAAGTCCAGACAAAGCCAGCTCAGTGAGGAGAGAGGAGAGTGGAAGGAGATTGAATCACCCAAGCAGTGGACTGGGGAAAGGTAGTGGGAGTCACTGCACAATTGTATTAACTGAAATCCACAAGGGTGAAGGTGGAAAAACTGCAGGATATAAGCAGCGCATTTAAAGGGAAAAATATTTGAAAGAAGAAAAGCACTACTAATTGATCTATATTCATTGGGACTGTCACATGTGTTTTATTTTATTTTATTGTGCACAAGAAAGTTTTTCACTGAATATTGATAGCAGTTTTGTGGTTTGAAAGTAAGGTTTTGGTATAAAACATTAACTGGATCCCAGTCTTAGCCTATAGGGTTCAATATTGAGTTGGCCCACCCTTTGCAGCTTTAAATCTTCTGGGAAGGCTGTCCACAAGGCGTTTGTCTATTGAATGTTTGACCATTCTTCCAGAAGGGCATTTGTGAGGTCAGGCACTGATGTTGGAGTAGAAGGCCTGGTTCCCAGTCTCCGCTCTAATTAATCCCTATAGTGTTTTATTGTTTTGGGGTCAGGACTAAACTCGCTCATCCATGTCTTTATGGACCTTGCTTCGTGCACTGGTCCAAATCATTTGGTGGAGGGGGGATTTGGTGGTGTGGGGTAGTTTTTCAGGGGTTAGGCTTGGCCCCTTAGTTCCAGTGAAGGGAACTCTTAAGGCATCAGCATACCAAGACATTTTGGACAATTTCATGCTCTCAACTTTGTGGAACAGTTTGGGGTTGTCCCCTTCCTGTTCCAATGTGTACCAGTGCACAAAGACATGGATGAGCAAGTTTGAGGTGGCAGAACTTGACTGACCTGCACAGAGCCCTGACCTCAACACAATATAACACCTTTGGAATTAATTAGAGTGCAGGCTGAGAGCCAGGCCTTCTCGTCCAACATCAGTGCCTGACCTTAAACATGTGCTTATGGAAGAATGATCAAACATTCCCATAGACACACCCCTAAGCCTTGTAGGCACTTTTCCCAGAAGAGTTGAAGCTGTTATAGCTGTGAAGGGTGGGCCAACTCAATATTGAACCCTACGGACTAAGACTGGGATGCAATTAAAGTTCATGTGCATGTAAAGGCAGGCAACCCAATGCATTTGGTATTATAGTGTACATAGTACTGCCACTGATACCTAACGTTTTAAGTATTTACAGTATAAGCCTAATTAGTTAATGCAAGGAGCTGTGGTTGCACACAGCAACCAATCATTTATTATAATAAACAAAGGGGGATTTGCAGAATGTTTTCTTTTTTCTTGAGCAAAGATTAGTTAAAACATTTGTCAGTTTTTTTTTTTTTTTTTTGTTAATTGCTGTTTGTGTCTTCCTGGTCCAGTGACTCCCATTCTCCTCATGTTCAACATATGAAGCTTGTAATTCTCTTCCTCTGCAGAAAAACCTGTTTAGCGGAATTAGACTATAACTATGTAATTAAATAGCCATGAAAACAAAAAACTTCCACTGACCCTCATCAAAATCAGTGTAGCAATAAATAAAATATCAAAGTCTGTAAATCACTTGCATTTGAATGATTTAGTGGATAACATCTGAAGGCAACTTGTCAAACCCAGAAGACCCAGCCCAAGGTCATTTTTTTACAAATCACAGATCTCCCTTGCCATCTCCTGTAACTGAACACATCACCAAGACAATTCCATCTACCTGATACTGATGTAACTTGTCACATCTTATCATTCAAGAGCATTTTGCTTAATAGAGTTTTAGGCACCAATGAACATGACTTATCGGCTTTGATCATTACCAAATGTTTCGCCTAGATATTGAGAAGAGCATTTACTTTAGCATGCAACACTACGCTCCTTAATTATTTGCATGGTTACATATTCAGTTAAAAGGTCAGTTGATGTGGGCAGGTTTTCAATAATTGTACATGACTAAAAAACTTAAAAGGAGAAATTTAGTCTGGTACAAATCACCAGAAAGTTTACATAATATTAGCTCATTCATACTTGCTGTTTCTTGGTGGCAGTGAGCTGCATAAGTAAGTGTACATTCAAAGTTGCAATTTACAAATCCTTTGCTTACACTGGAAGGGGCAGAGCTGGTGTTAGGAACACTCCCTGTGTACACTGAAGTGCTGTCATGAATCTGCCAGTTAAGAGTTAACTTAGTGCAGACTAATTGCACTAATTGGCAAAAGGCTGGCCTATTTAAACACCACAGCAGCACTGAGCCATTGCTGTCTTGTCTGCAGCTTTACCTGTACTTCCTGATCCTGAACCTGCTGTTTCCTGTTGACTTCCTGATCGACCTCCCGGCTTGTCCACTACTTTGTCTGCTTGCTGCCCGCCCTGACCTTGGCTCGTTCCTGTGACCACTCTCCTGCCTTATCCTTGTCGGCTTATCTGCTTCTGATTCTGGACGTGTTCACCTCCTGGTGGGGCAACCCTGGGGACCGCGACCTGGTGTTAGCTTGCAGCGCAGTCTATCCCCACCACCAGGGGCTCTAGTGAAAACCAGCTAGCACTTAGACTCCGCACCTCAGACTAGCCCGTGTCTACCACCAGTGTGACCCGTCCGTGTTCCTGTTGTACCAGATCCCACGAGGCTACCTCTGCACGTCAGGCTCAGCCATCAGCACCATTACAGTACAAGACAGCCATGTCGGAGCCTGCAAGAGGGGCCTCTCCTCTGGACGAGATCTGCCAACACTTGGCAGCATTGTCGCAAACAGTCAAGTCGCTCCAGGACAGCTATGTGCACTTGGAGGAACGCATGCACTCTGTGACTAACCCGGGGATCCCTCCTGTTTCTTTGGTACCCCCAACTTCCACGACACCAACAGGTTCGGTCTCAGGACCCACAGTGGTGATGCTACCACCTGAACCCAGGGTTCCTACACCAGAGCGATTTTCAGGAGATCGGGACAAATTTAGGGCGTTCCGTAACGCATGCGAACTTTATTTCTCACTGCAGCCCCGGACTTTCTCCTTGGAAGCCACCAAGGTTGGATTTGTCATCTCCCTACTCTTGGATGAACCCCAGTCCTGGGCACACCGACTTCTTGAAGAGTGCAGCCCACACCTAGACTCCTTGTCTTCCTTTTTTGGTGCCATGGCTCAATTATACGATGATCCACAGCGCACTTCCACAGCGGAAGCTGCTCTTCATGCACTCCAGCAAGGCCGCAGAGCAGTAGAGGAGTACGTCTCGGATTTTAGACGGTGGAGTACTGATACCGAGTGGAACGACGCAGCGCTACGTCATCAGGCCTATCTGAGGGTCTGAAGGACGAGCTAGCCCGAGTTGGCATTCCAGACTCCCTAGAGGCATTGATTTCATTGGCTATCCAGATAGATCGCCGGCTTCGTGAGCGCCGTGCGGAAAGGTCTGCCCAGCACCCACGCCCGTTCTGGATGATGCCGCGGTTCGCAACTCCGGCTCATGTCACCTCCACCAGGCCCATTCCGGCCAACCTGGCTCCTGCTAACTTCACACCAGATGCCCCAGAACCCATGCAGGTTGGCGTTATGCGGTCTACCCTAACCGCTGAAGAACGACACCGCCGGCAAAAGAATAACCTCTGCCTATACTGTGGTGAAGCCGGCCATTACGTACGTTCTTGCCCAGCAAAGTTACGTAAGTTTCTCTCCATCTCTCCTTCAAGTTATCCAGCATCCGCTGCCAGTGCTACTCACTTAGCGCTCCCTGTTTCGTATCAACTCCCGGGAGGTACAATACCAGTCACCGCAATTATTGATTCTGGAGCGTGCAGCTGTTTCATTGATCTCACGTTCGCCATCCAACAACACATCCCTCTTCAAACCAAGACTCAAGAACTTTCCATTTTTCTTGCAGATGGTCTCATATTAAGTCTGGACCTGTGACTCAGGAGACCCCTCCACTTCCTATGGTCACTTCTTCAGGTCACAAAGAGCTACTCAGCCTGGATGCTATTGCTTCCCCTTTATTTCCGGTTATCCTGGGATTGCCGTGGCTGCAGGCCCACAACCCGCAAATCGATTGGATGACAAGAACGATCAAATTTCAGTCTGATTACTGCATAAACTCCTGTTTACCGGTCTCTCTCAGCCCTGCCAGTACCCTGCTCTGTTTGGACTCTGACACAGATCTGCTTTCTGCTGTGCCTAAGCCTTATGGCTACCTGGACGTTTTTAGTAAACGGGGGGCCGAGACCCTTCCTCCTCATCGCACATACAACTGCCCGATCGAGTTACTTCCTGGGGCCGGGATTCGGTCGTATCTTCCCTTTGTCAGAACGGGAATTGGAGGCTCTGAAAGAATACGTGGATGAAAACCTAAAGAAGGGGTTCATTCGTCCATCGACATCCCCAGCAGGGGCAGGAATCTTCTTCGTGGAAAAAAAGGACCACTCTCTCCGCCCCTGTGTGGACTATCTGGAACTAAATAAGATCACGGTCAAGAACCGTTACCCTCTTCCCCTGGTACCAGAACTTTTCCAAAGACTGAGGTCAGCCTCCATTTTCACTAAGTTAGACTTACGTGGGGCCTATAATTTGGTCCGTATTCGTGAGGGGGATGAGTGGAAAACAGCGTTTCGCACCAGGTTTGGGCATTTTGAATATCTGGTGATGCCCTTCGGCCTGTGCAACGCCCCAGCAACCTTTCAACATTTTGTAAATGATATTTTCAGAGACTGGTTAGATATCTTTGTTATTGTCTACCTGGACGATATCTTGATTTTCTCTGCATCCCTGGATCAACATCGGGGACATGTCAAAAATGTCCTCGGCAGACTCCGCCAACACGGATTATATGCCAAGCCGGAGAAGTGCGAATTTGAACGCCAGAGTATTCAGTTCCTAGGTCTCATAATTTCCACTGAAGGAATTAAGATGGATCCCCAAAAGGTCTCAGCCATCTTGGACTGGCCACCCCCGTCAGACAAGAAGGGGGTCCAGCGCTTCGTAGGTTTTGCCAACTTTTACAGGAGATTTATTAAGGGATTCTCTGACATCATTTCCCCCATTACACAGCTCACGAAGCAGAATACCCGGTTCAATTGGCCTCCTGAAGCCCAGACTGCCTTTCTAACCTTGAAAAGGCTCTTTACAACTGCTCCCATCCTGAGTCACCCGAATCCGGCCCTTCCTTACCTTCTTGAAGTAGATGCATCAGAAGTGGCCGTGGGGGCAGTTATTTCGCAAAGGCAGGGTACTAAAGATCTCATACATCCTATAGCCTTCTTCTCTCGTAAACTTTCCCCAGCAGAAAGGAACTATGACGTTGGCGATCGAGAACTTCTGGCCATTAAGGCTGCCCTTGAGGAGTGGAGGTACTTGTTGGAAGGGGCAACGCATCCTATCCTCATCTTCACAGATCACAAGAATCTTGAGTATTTAAGAGCTGCTAAACGGCTGAGGCCAGGTCAGGCACGTTGGGCATTGTTTTTCTCAAGATTTTCCTTCCATATTACCTACCGGCTGGGATCTAAAAATGTCAAGCCAGATGCGCTCTCCCGCATGTTTGATAATCCAAAGGAAGTGCCAGTACCCGACACCATCCTGTCCGCAGGTAATTTTTTGTTATTACAGACCAACCTGATGGCCCAAATAAAGCAAGCTTCTGCAAAGAATCTCTGTCTCCCTGAGGTGTCCCTGGTACCCAGAGATGGGTTATTATGGCTTGAAGACAAGATCTTTGTCCCTGAAGAGGTCCGAGTGACGGTTTTAGGGTTATGCCATGACCACCCTCTGGCGGGCCATTTTGGTACTCATAAGACCCTGGATCTATTACAACGAACATTTTGGTGGCCAGATCTGGAACAGAGTTGCAGGGAGTACGTGAAGTCTTGTACCGTCTGTACCCGGAGCAAGTCTGTAAGAAACAAGGCGTGGGGCCTGCTCAGGCCACTACCAGTCCCTGACAGGCCTTGGAAGATGGTCGCCATGGACTTCATAGTGGAGCTTCCCCCCTCAGAGGGCTGTTCCGCCATTTTTGTGGTCGTTGATCGTCTATCTAAGATGGCCCATTTCTTGCCACTCAGGAATACGCCCACGGCCAAGGAGACTGCAGAAGTTTTTATTAAAGAGATCGTTAGGCTTCATGGGGTTCCTGCAAATATTGTTTCAGATAGAGGGGTCCAGTTTACCTCCCGCTTCTGGAAAGCCTTGTGCGACGCGTTGAAGATTGAGCTGTCCTTGTCTTCCGCCTACCATCCTCAGACTAATGGACAAACCGAAAGGACAAACCAGACGTTGGAACAGTATATCCGTTGTTTCACCACATTTGTCCAGGATGACTGGGTGGCCCTACTACCATTGGCAGAGTTTGCATACAACAATGCTAAACATTCTGCTACAGGGCAAGCTCCATTCTTCGCAAACTACGGTTTCCATCCGTCCTTCTTACCGGACGTTCCCGCTGAACCCACAGTTCCAGCAGTACAGGATATCATTAGCTTCCTCAACCGCAATTGTAAACTGCTGCAGGATGCTATAATAAGGGCACAAGCAGCCTCTAAAAAGATTTTTGACAGGAAGAGGAGAGGGGAACTAATCCTTCAACCAGGTGACCAGGTATGGCTATCTACATGCAACCTCCGCCTAGCCTGTCCCTCAAAGAAATTGGCACCCAAGTTTATTGGACCCTTCCCGGTCAAGAGGAAACTCAACGAGGTCTCATATGAATTACCCTTACCTGATTCTCTTAGAATTCATCCAGTGTTTCATGTCTCCTTGTTAAAACCTACAGTCCCTAACTCCTTCCCGGGCAGAAGCTCGGAACCACCCGAACCTGTGATTGTCGATGGGGAGGAAGAATATGAGGTGGAAGCTATTTTGGATTGCAGGAGGAGGAGAGGTCAATTACAGTTTCTCATAAAGTGGAAAGGTTACGGTCTGGAAGAAAATTCCTGGGAACCGGAACGGAATATCCATGCTAAAGAACTGATCTATGCTTTCTTTCGCAGTCACCCACAAAAGAAAAACCTATTGGGCACCCGGAGGTTGCCCTTAAGGGGGGGGGCAATGTTAGGAACACTCCCTGTGTACACTGAAGTGCTGTCATGAATCTGCCAGTTAAGAGTTAACTTAGTGCCGACTAATTGCACTAATTGGCAAAAGGCTGGCCTATTTAAACACCACAGCAGCACTGAGCCATTGCTGTCTTGTCTGCAGCTTTACCTGTACTTCCTGATCCTGAACCTGCTGTTTCCTGTTGACTTCCTGATCGACCTCCCGGCTTGTCCACTACTTTGTCTGCTTGCTGCCCGCCCTGACCTTGGCTCGTTCCTGTGACCACTCTCCTGCCTTATCCTTGTCGGCTTATCTGCTTCTGATTCTGGACGTGTTCACCTCCTGGTGGGGCAACCCTGGGGACCGCGACCTGGTGTTAGCTTGCAGCGCAGTCTATCCCCACCACCAGGGGCTCTAGTTAAAACCAGCTAGCACTTAGACTCCGCACCTCAGACTAGCCCGTGTCTACCACCAGTGTGACCTGTCCGTGTTCCTGTTGTACCAGATCCCACGAGGCTACCTCTGCACGTCAGGCTCAGCCACCAGCACCATTACAGCTGGCATCATGTGTGACACATTAGGCTGCTATGCCTAGCCAAAGTGAATGCTGAGTCCCAAAACATTTCCTACACTTTGTAAATGTATTGTTGTTGTTCAGTCGTTTCTTTGTGTCAGACTATTCGTGACCTCATGAACCATAGCACACCAGACTTTCCTGTCCTCCACTGCCTCCTGGAGCTTGCTTAACTTCATGTTCATTGTTTCGATGATGCTATCTATCCACCTTGTTTTCTGTCATCCTCTTCTCCTTTTTCCTTCCATGTTTCAAGTGAATATTCAGGGTTGATTTCCTTCAGGACTGGAAGGACTTTCAAGAGTCTTCTCCAACACCATAGTTCAAAAGAATCAATTTTTTTGCCATTCAGCCTTCCTTATGGTCCAACTTTAACAGCCAACAGTTACTACTGGGAATATCATAGCTTTGACTATATGGCACTTTGTCGGTAGAGTGATGTCTCTGCTTTTTAAAATGTTGTCTAGGTTTGCCATTGCTTTCCTCCCAAGAAGCAAGCGTCTCTTAATTTCATGGCTACAGTCGCCGTCTTTCCCGTAATCTTGGAGCCTAGGAAGATTAAATCTGTCACTGTTTCCATTTCTTCTTCTATTTGCCAAGAAAAGATGATACGACCGGTTGCCTTGATCTTAGTTTTCTTAATGTTCAATTTCAGGCCAGCTTTTGCTCTCTGCTTTTTCACCTTTATTAAGAGACTCTTTAGTTCTTCTTTACTTTCTGTAATTAGTGTGGTATCGTCTGCATATCTCAGGTTGTTGATATTTCTCCCTGCTATATTAATTCCAGCTTGTGATTCGTCGATCCTGGCATTTTGCATGATGTACTCTGCATATAGGGTAAATAAGTTGTGTGACAATATACATCCTTGGTGCACTCCTTTCTCAATTTTGAACCAGTCAGTTGTTTTATGTCCTGTTCTAACTGTTGCTTCTTGGCTTGCATACAGGTTTTTCAGATGAGGTGGTCTGGTATTCCTATTTCTTTCAGTATTTGTCACATCTTGTTGTGATCCACACAATCAAAGGCTTTATTGTAGACAATAAAGCAGATGTAGACATTCTTCTAGAACTCCTTTCCTTTCTCCATTATCCAGCGAATATTGGCAATTTGATCCATAGTTCCTCTGCCTCTTCGAAATCCAGCTTGTACTTGTGGTAGCTGTCGTTCACATGCTGCTGAAGCCAAGCTTGTAGAATTTTCAGCATAACCTTGCTAGCATGTGAGATGAGTGTGATCGTACAGTAGTTTAAACATTCTTTGGTGCTGTCCTTCTTTGGTATCAGAATGTAAACCGACCTCTTCTAGTCCTGTGGCCATTGTTGAATTATCAAAATTTGTTGGCATATTGAGTGCAGCACTTTAACAGCATTATCTTTTAGGATTTTAATAACTTATCTGGGTTACCATCACTTCCACTAGCTTTGTTATTAGCAATGCATTCTAAGGCCCACTTGACTTCACTCTCCAGGATATCCAGTTTAAGGTCAGTGACAACATCATCGTTGGTATATGAGACATTCAGATCTTTCTTGTTCAGCTCTTCTGTGTATTCTTGCCATCTCTTCTTTATCTCTTCTGCTTCTGTCAGGTCCTTGCCATTTTTGTTTATTATTGTGCCCATCTTTGCACAAAACTTTCCCTTGATAACTCCAATTTTCTTGAAAAGCTTTCTAGTCTTTCAGATTCTGTTGTTTTCCTCTAATTCTTTGCATTGATTGTTTAGGGAGGTATTTTTGTCTCTTCTTGCTATCCTCTGGAGGTCTACATTCAGTTGGGTATATTTTCCCCTTTCTCCATTGCCTTTTGCCTTCCTTCTTTGTTCAGCTATTTGTATGGCCTCATCAGATAGCCACTTTGCTTTCTTGCATTTCTTCTTCTTTGGGATGGTTTTCATTGCTGTGTCTTGTACAATTTTACACACTTCCTTCCATAGTTCCTCAGACACTCTGTCTACCAGATCTAATCCCTTAAATCTGTTCATCGCCTCCACTGAGTATTCACAAGGGATCCAATTTAGATCATGTCTGAAACGCCTAGTGGCGTTTCCCACTTTCTTCGATTTAAGCCTGACATTAGCCATAAGAAGCTCATGGTCTGAGCCAAAGTCCTCTCCAGGTCTTGTTTTGACTGACTGTATAGAGCTTCCCCATCTGTGGCTGCAGAGAATATAATCAATCTAATTTCTGAATTAATAATAAAAAAAATATTCAGCGCTGAACCTAAAGAATAGTGTAATATAAGACTGGCAGCTGAACAGTCAAGGGCAATCTAAAAAACCTCCTGTAAACTTATAATAACATAATAGTGCAGCGCAATCTCAAAAGTCATTATAAATAACCACCCACTCCACATAAATGAATAGTGACCTGCGGCCATTTTTGAGAAACCAGGAAGCAATACAGCACGCTGCACGCTCTGCAATGTTTGGCTGTTTTAATACGAAATTTATGTGAGTGCAACTTCTATTTTATTTAATAATAAAGAGGGCATTAAACAGAGAGCATTAGATCTTTTGTCACTTGTTTTTCAAACCGCGGAGGGAACCTGGAACCGCTGCCCCGGTCAGTAGAGGTGTCACCCCGCAGGAAATGTCTCTGGAGTTGTGTCCTTAGTTTTTTGATAATAAAGCTGTTTGACCCCGTAGGGTCTGTGATATAAGGTGAGAGGCAGAGTGCTTGGTGGTGGGGATCACTCTGACACCAAGGGAAGCATATTGGAACATATTCACTGAGTTTATTCCAGGTTTCTATTTCCATCACCTGCAAGAGTTTGGACTCTCTCCTTCACCTCATGCACTTTGGACACTTTATTACTATTTTTAGATGTGAACTATTCATTTATGTGGAGTGGATGGTTATTTATAATTACTTTTGAGATTGCGCTGCACTATTATGTTACTAATTTCTGAATTGACTATCCAGTAATGTTGATGTCTATAGTCGCCTCTTTGATTGTTGGAAAAGAGTGTTTCTTATTACCAGTGAGTTTTCTTGACGAAACTCAATTAGCCTTTAGGGATGAGCTTCGAGTTTGATTCAAACGTAAGTTTGACTCGAACATTGGCTGTTCGCTCGTTCATTGAATGAGGAACAAATGTGCTTCTTAGCGGGAAATTTGGCCAATCAAATCATCTCTGCCATGATTGGACAAAGGCAGGCTGCCTTTAGCCAAGCATGGCTCCGGGGACAAGGAGAGGCGGATGCTCACAGGCCACGAAAAGAGGGAAAGCAGCCTCTGTATCCGCAGTGAAAAGTGGTGGTCACAGACATGGTGCATCCTCTGCAGGCGGGGCACGCCTGTTCTTTTTTCCCATGCTGGCCGTGTTATTCAGTCACAACATGTAGAAGAGTTGGTGGAGTGGATAAATAAGCCGTCCTCATCCTCCTCATCCTCTGACACCCACGCTCATACTAGTTTGGCTTCCACCGCAGCTGCCAAAGTGGCCCGTTCCACAGGCTCCTTCTCCACAGTTACTCCTTCCCACCATCATGCACGGAGGAGTCACATGAACTATTCAATCATAGTGTCAGTGACATGCTGCTGGAAGATGCGCAGCAATTTGAATGCTGTGATGTTGGTTCCCAGGTTGATGAAGGGAATAAAGTGAGCGTCATGTTACGACGGCTGCAGCATACTGCCAAGTTGTCTGCAGTGACGAGGAGGGAGGGGATGATGAGGTCACTGACTGTACTTGGCTGCCTGACAGGATAGAGGAGGAAAGTGAGGGGGAGGAGGAGCCACAACTCCAACGAGGCAGGATGTGCTCCAGGGGCTGCCATAGGAGTAGCCAACCTAATGCATCACAGCACAGAGCTCCACAAGTGCAGGGTGCTGCAAACTCCCCATGTACTTCCAAAAGTTCATTAGTGTGGGCTTTTTTTCAGAACATGTTCAGTAGACCGCAGCGTTGCTGTTTGCAACATCTGTCTGAAGCGGATCAAGCATGGCCAGAACACCAGCCGCTTGGACACCACATGCTTGACAAGACATATGATGACCTGCCATGCAGTCCGGAGGCAACAGCACCTAAAAGAGCCACAAGATAAAAACAAGCATACTTCACCTTGGTCCTCATCTGGGATCTCTAATCCTACTATACCTCATGTCCTGCATTGAGAGGGATGATGGTATAGCAATGAGTGCCACAGAGACTTGCACCCAATCTGCTAGCAGTACACCACCGCTTGATTTGAGCAGCAGGCAAATTTCACTACCCCATATGCTGAACCGTAGAAAGAATCACTGTCCCAGCCATCCACATTCTCAGTGTCTTAATGCTAGCTTGGCCGAATTGCTAGCACTACAATTGCTACCTTTTCATCTGGTAGACTCTGCTCCCTTTCACGAATTTGTGGAATGTGCTGTACCACAGTTGCAAGTACCAAAAAGACATTTCTTTTCGCATAAGGCCATTCCGGCTCTCTACCATCATGTGGAAGGTAGTGTTTTGGCCTCGTTGGACAGAGCAGTCAGCAGGAAGGTTCACATTACTGCTGACTCTTGGTCCAGCAGGAATGGACAGGGACGTTATATTTCCTTCACAACGCACTGGGTAACTCTGCTGGCACCTGGGAAGAATTCAGAACAGGGTTCAGTGTTGCAGCTTGTTTTGCCACCACGCCTCCAAAAACCTGGTGCTGGTTCTGCCACATCTGGCTACTCCACTACCTCCTCCTCCATGTCCTCTTCTGCTCAATTGTCCTCTGAAGCAGCAGTGCTCCCTATGCGTTCAAGGGGCTACGCAAGCAGTCAGGCTAGAAGATGCCATGCCGTGCCTTCAGTTGGTCAGTCTAGGGGATAGGAGTCACACCGGGGCAGAGATTCTGTCAGCTCTGCAAGGGCAGGTTTAAAGATGGTTGACTCTACAACAGCTTGAGCCAGGAATGGTTGTATGCGACAATGGCACCAACCTTCTCTCTGCCCTCCGACAGGGACACTTGACACATATTCCATACTTGGCATGGAACATGTCCTGAATCTGGTGTTGCAGCTTTTCTTGACCAGATACCGAGGCTTCCAAGATCTCCTGAGGCAGGCCAGAAAAGTCTGTGCCCACCAACTGCCTCATTTGTCCACTAGGTGGAACTCAACATTGGCAATGCTGCAGTGGCTGCACACGCAGAGGGCCATCAATGAGTACCTGTGTGAGTATGGCACAAGGACAGGCTTAGGGGAGCCTGGCTTTTTTTCGCCACGCCAGTGGCTTTTAAGGATGCATGCATCGTCCTGTCACCATTTGAGGAGGCCACAAGGATGGTGAGCCTGGACGATACATGCATCAGTGACACTATCCCGCTAGTCTACCTGCTGGAGCACACGCTTTGTGGAATCATGAACAGGGCACTTGAGGCAGAACAGCGGGAAGAAGAGAGGACTTCCTTTCCTCGCAAGGCCCCCTTTATGCAGATATCAGGCCTGCAGGGACACAAAACACACATGAGGAAGAGGAAGAGGAGGATTGTGGCAGCATGGATGTAGAGGATAGCATACAGCAGTCTTCAAGGGATGGTTTTCATTTCCCAGAATCCCAAGAAGTTGTACGTGGTTGGGAAGAGGTCGCTCCCAAAAATGTCATCCTTAGTGACCCAGAGGGCTCAGAAGCTCATGCCTCCTCAAACTTACGTTGCATGGGCTCCCTGGTTCTGCAAAGCCTGCGAAAGGACTCGAAGATTCGTGCTATCAAGGAGAGGGATAATTACTGGTTGGCAACCCTTCTTGATCCATGTTACAAGGGTAAAGTTGCAGAACTCATCCTGCCTTCGCAGAGGGAGCAGAGGATGAAACATCTTGAGGAGGCCTTGAAAAAAAATTAGTGTAACACCTTTCCAGACACCGGGAGGATAACATTCTCTGGACGTGTTTCTGAGGCATCAAAGGAGGAGTGGTGGAGAAGGCGGCCAGCTGACCGATGCTTTTAACCACTTCAATACAAGACACTTTCACCCCCTTCCTGCCCAGGCCAATTTTCAGCTTTTAGTGCTGTTGCATTTTGAATGACAATTGCGCGGTCATGCAACACTGTACCTAAACAAAATTGATGTTATTTTTTCCCACAAATAGAGCTTTCTTTTGGTGGTATTTAGGGTTGAGCGGACACCTAGATGTCCGTGTTCGACGGGTTCGGCCGAACTTTAAAAAAAAGTCCGGGTCCGTGTCCCGGACTTTTACCGAACTTTTCCCGGACACCGAACCCCATTGAAGTCAATGGGGACCCGAACTTTAAGGCACTAAAATGGCTCTAAAACACCAAAGGAAAGGGCTAGAGTGCTGCAAATGGCAGCAAAACGTAATTAAGAGCATGGCAAGTGCTCTGCAAACAAATGTGGATAGGGAAATAACTTAAAACAACAAAAAAAAACAGAAAAATAAAACAATGTTCTTCTTCATCTCTGAAGGACGAGGCCCATATGGAGTAGGAGGGAGGTTGAGGTGGTTGTGGATGTGGCGGTGACATAGGCGTGCGCACAGGGTGTGCTGGGTGTGCCTGGGCACACCCTAATCACCTAGGGCACATAGCATTGCCAGTGAGGAGATGGGAAAGATCTCCCTGGGACCTGCTCTGCTCTATTTCTCCTTGCCTACAGGTACATGGCCCCGATACATTACTCTCCCTGCTGGCAAACACATGCATGTGTATTTCAACTTTGGGGTGCACACCTTAATGCAATAGGCTGCGCACACCTATGGGCGGTGTAGGTGGAAGCGGCGGTGGAGGAGGACCAGGGCCGGATTAACAGCATCATGGGCTTGGTGCTGAGGATTTTGAAGGGCCTTAGGGCCGTGCCTTGCCATGCACCCAGAGGAGGAAGGGTGCAGCCATGCATGCCTAATTCAACATGGGATGCTGTCTCTGAAGCCCATAAACACATCCATGCATCGCCAACTGTCCCTCCTTGTCCGGCCTTCACGCTGTGTGGGGAGGTTCTGAGGGTGCTGCCTGGGGAAGCGAGCATAGAAGCCAGACTTCTGTGTTTACAAGTGACAGAAGAGCGGTAACAGTGAATATGGCCAACCCGGGGCCTATATAAAAGGTAGGGGCCTGGAGCTGCAGCTCCAATAGCCCCTACATTAATCTGGCCCTGAGGAGGAGGACGAGGTAGCCAACACTGCTTCTTTTCACAAATTTTAAATGAGGGTACACCCCAAAAGAGTGAGAAAGAGCAAAAATGGAACAATGGGTGGGTAAGGTCGGTATCCATTGCTATTCTGCATAAGGTACGGAAAAGTCCCGTGGGATCCATGCCTGGTTCATTTTAATGAACGTGAGCTTGTCCACATTGTCTCTGGACAGGCGGCTGCGCTTGTCTGTTATAACGCCCCCAGCCGTGCTAAATACCCGTTCAGATAATACACTGGCTGCAGGGCACGCCAGCACCTCCAAGGCGTAAAGGGCAAGCTCAGGCCATGTGCCCAATTTGGAGACCCAGAAGTTGAAGGGGGCAGACCCGTCATTCACTACATGTAGGCGTGTGCACACATACTGCTCCACCATGTTGGTAAAATGCTGCCTCCTGCTAAGACGTTCCATCTGAGCTGCTGGTGCTGCTGTTTGTTGTGGCGTGCTGACAAAGCTTTTCCACATTTCGGCCATGCTAACCCTGCCTTCTGAGGTGCTGGCGGTGCCCTGGTTGCGTTGGCGACCTCCTCCTCCTCCTCCTCTGCCTTGTGCTTCCACTGTGGCCCCGCTGTCAGATGGGAATGCCAGCAGCATGGCGTCTACCAGCGTGCGCTTGTACTCGCGCATCTTGCGATCGCGCTCCAGTGAGTGAATTAAGGACGGTACGTTGTCCTTGTAACGGGGATCCAGCAGCGTGGCCACCCAGTAATCAGCACAAGTTAGAATGTGGGCAACTCGGCGGTCGTTGTGGAGACACTGCAGCATGTAATCGCTCATGTGTGCCAGGCTGCCCAGAGGCAACGAAAGGCTGTCCTCTGTGGGAGGTGTATGGTCCGTGTCCTCTGTATCCCCCCAGCCACGCACCAGTGATGGCCATGAGCTGGCCTGGGTGCCACCCTGCTGTGAACATGGTTCCATCTCCTCCTCCAGCTCCTCCTCCTCCTCATCCTCCTCATCCTCCAGAACTGTGCCCCTGCTGGACAATTGCGTCCCTGGCGTTTGCGTGTGCAGGAACCCACCCTCGGAGCCCCTTGCGAATGACTGCCCTGAAAGCCTTGGAAATGTTACCTCTTCATCCTCCTCCTCCTCCTCATCCTGTGCCACATCCTCTTCCATCATCGCCCGAATTGTTTTTTCAAGGAGGCATAGAAGTGGGATAGTTAAGCTGAGAACGGCGTCATTGCCACTGGCCATGTTGGTGGAGTACTCAAAACAGCGCAACAAGGCACACAGGTCTCGCATGGAGGCCCAGTTATTGGTGGTGAAGTGGTGCTGTTCCGCAGAGCGACTCACGCGTGCGTGCTGCAGCTGAAACTCCACTATGGCCTGCTGCTGCTCGCACAGTCTTTCCAGCATGTGCAAGGTGGAGTTCCACCTTGTGGGCACGTCACATATGAGGCGGTGAGCGGGAAGGCCGAAGTTACGCTGCAGCGCTGCCAGGCGAGCAGCAGCAGGGTGAGAACGCTGAAAGTGCGCACAAACGGCCCGCACTTTCTGCAGCAGCTCTGACATATCGGGGTAGTTTTTAAGGAACCTCTGCACCACCAAATTCAGCACATGCGCCAGGCAAGGGATGTGCGTCAAACCGGCTAGGCCCAGAGCTGCTATGAGATTTCGCCCGTTATCGCACACCACCAGGCCGGGCTTGAGGCTCGCTGGCAGCAACCACTCATTTGTCTGCTGTTCCATGCTCCTCCACAACTCCTGCGCGGTGTGTGGTTTGTCCCCCAAACAGGCAAGTTGTAAAACTGCCTGCTGTCGTTTACCCCTGGCCGTGCTGAAGTTGGTGGTGAAGGTGTTACGCTGTCCGGATGAGGAGGCGGTAGAGGATGAGGAAGCGGAGTAGGAGGAGTTAGGAACAGGAGGCAAACTGAAGCGCCCTGCAATCCTCGGTGGTGGAAGGACATGCGCCAAATTGCTATCCGCCTCAGGCCCATCCGCCACTGCATTTACCCAGTGTGCCGTTAGGGAGATATAACGCCCCTGACCGTGCTTACTGGTCCACGTATCCGTAGTTAGGTGGACCTTGGCACAGATGGCGTTGCGCAGTGCACACCTGATTTTTTCCCCCACTTGGTTGTGCAGGGAAGGGATGGCTTGCCTGGAAAAGTAGTGGCGGCTGGGCACGACGTACTGTGGGACAGCCACCGACATAAGGTTTTTAAAACTGTGCGTCTCCACCAGACGGAATGACAGCATTTCAAAGGCCAATAATTTTGAAATGCTGGCATTCAGGGCCAGGGATCGCGGGTGGGTAGGGGGGTACTTCCTCTTCCTCTCAAGTGTTTGGGAGATGGAAAGCTGAACGCTTCCACGGGACATTGTGGAGATGGTTGTTGGTGACCCAGGTGGTGGTGTTGCTGACAGATCGTCTGTTTGCGGGGTGGCAGGTGCCGGTATCACTACAGATGTGGCTGGAGCGGCCGAGACTGCAGCAGAAGAGGAAGCAGGATGAGCCAGAGACGTTTCTTGGTTTTGAAGGTGTGTACTCCACTGCAGCTCGTGCTTTGCACTTAGATGCCTGATCATGCAGGTTGTGCTCAGGTTGAGAAGGTTCATGCCTCGCTTCAAGCTCTGATTGCACAGGGTGCAAACCACTCGTGTCCTGTCATCAGCACATTTTCTAAAGAACTTCCACGCTAGAGAACTCCTTTGAGCTGACTTTGGTGCGCTCGTTCCCTTGCTGCGTTGGGCAGTAGCGGGCGTAGTGTCTAGGGCACGGCCGCTCCGCTTCTGCACCCTGCTCCCTCTTCTGCTGTGCTGGTGGCTCTGTGCGACCACCGCCTCTTCCTCCAAACTACTCAGTTCACCTGCATGACGTTCATTCCATGTGGGGTCGAGGACCTCATCGTCCTCCACATCATCTTCCACCCAGTCTTCACCCCTGCCCTCCTTGTCGGTCTCCACAATGCTGAACGCCGCAGCAGTTGGCACCTGCGTTTCGTCATCATCGGAGACGTGCTGCGATGATCCTTGCATGTACTCATCTTGAGAAATAAGTGGTTGGGCATCGCTGCACTCAATCTCTTCCACTTCTGGGGCAGGGCTAGGTGGATGGCCCTGGGAAACCCTGCTGACAGAGTCCTCAAAAAGAATAAGAGACTGCTGTATGGCTTGGGGCTCAGACTGCTGGCCTGATTTGCAAGGGGGTGAGGTGAAAGACGGTTGGACATTGGCTGCAGGTGCCAACTCTGACCTTTCTGCAGTAGACTGGGTGGGAGACAATGTGAAGGAACTGGAGGCACTGTCAGCAGCAAACCAATCTACTATCGCCTCAACTTGTTCTGGCCTCATCACTTCTAGGGGCGTTTGATGCCCTACCAAATACTGATGCAGGTTCTGTCGCCTACTCACACTTGAGGAAGGTGTTTCACTTGTGCGTGTAGCTGGCACAGATCGACCATGTCCTCTCCTTGCAACAGGAGCTCTACCAGCAGCACCACGACCCAGGCCACGGCCCTTATTTGACGGTCTCCTCATATTTCTGTAATTTAAGATCTTGCCCTAGAAAGGTTTTTATTGAATAGCGGAATAGAAAATATGATCCAAAAAAAGTGTATGTATATCACACGTACACAACCACACTAGGCCCCAATTACTATTGTTTGTACCCCTAAAAGGCTAGATGAGGAGTAGGGGGAGTATGGAACAGGCAGCACCCTCAAACCTTCAGAAGTATGAGATGAACCCCAACAACTTGGAAAGGTGGATCTCTCTCACACGTACCGACACAGACTATCCCGCAATTCAATTGATCCTCAAAGGTTTTTATTGAATAGCGGAATAGGAAATATGATCAAAAAAAGTGTATGTATCTCGCACGTACACAACCACACTAGGCCCCAATTACTATTGTTTGTACCCCTAAAAGGCTAGATGAGGAGTAGGGGGGGTATGGAACAGGCAGCACCCTCAAACCTTCAGAAGTATGAGATGAACCCCAACAACTTGGAAAGGTGGATCTCTCTCACACGTACCGACACAGACTATCCCGCAATTCAATTGATCCTCAAAGGTTTTTATTGAATAGCGGAATAGGAAATATGATCAAAAAAAGTGTATGTATCTCGCACGTACACAACCACACTAGGCCCCAATTACTATTGTTTGTACCCCTAAAAGGCTAGATGAGGAGTAGGGGGGGTATGGAACAGGCAGCACCCTCAAACCTTCAGAAGTATGAGATGAACCCCAACAACTTGGAAAGGTGGATCTCTCTCACACGTACCGACACAGACTATCCCGCAATTCAATTGATCCTCAAAGGTTTTTATTGAATAGCGGAATAGGAAATATGATCAAAAAAAGTGTATGTATCTCGCACGTACACAACCACTAGGCCCCAATTACTATTGTTTGTACCCCTAAAAGGCTAGATGAGGAGTAGGGGGGGTATGGAACAGGCAGCACCCTCAAACCTTCAGAAGTATGAGATGAACCCCAACAACTTGGAAAGGTGGATCTCTCTCACACGTACCGACACAGACTATCCCGCAATTCAATTGATCCTCAAAGGTTTTTATTGAATAGCGGAATAGGAAATATGATCAAAAAAAGTGTATGTATCTCGCACGTACACAACCACACTAGGCCCCAATTACTATTGTTTGTACCCCTAAAAGGCTAGATGAGGAGTAGGGGGGGTATGGAACAGGCAGCACCCTCAAACCTTCAGAAGTATGAGATGAACCCCAACAACTTGGAAAGGTGGATCTCTCTCACACGTACCGACACAGACTATCCCGCAATTCAATTGATCCTCAAAGGTTTTTATTGAATAGCGGAATAGGAAATATGATCAAAAAAAGTGTATGTATCTCGCACGTACACAACCACACTAGGCCCCAATTACTATTGTTTGTACCCCTAAAAGGCTAGATGAGGAGTAGGGGGGGTATGGAACAGGCAGCACCCTCAAACCTTCAGAAGTATGAGATGAACCTCAACAACTTGGAAAGGTGGATCTCTCTCACACGTACCAACACAGACTATCCCCCAATTTAACTGATCCCCAAAGGTTTTTGATTAAATAGCGGAATAGAAAATATGATCCCAAAAAAGTGTATGTATATCACACGTACACAACCACACTAGGCCCCAATTACTATTGTTTGTACCCCTAAAAGGCTAGGAGTAGGGGGAGTATGGAACAGGCAGCACCCTCAAACCTTCAGAAGTATGAGATGAACCCCAACAACTTGGAAAGGTGGATCTCTCTCACACGTACCAACACAGACTATCCCCCAATTTAACTGATCCCCAAAGGTTTTTGATTAAATAGCGGAATAGAAAATATGATCCCAAAAAAGTGTATGTATATCACACGTACACAACCACACTAGGCCCCAATTACTATTGTTTGTACCCCTAAAAGGCTAGGAGTAGGGGGAGTATGGAACAGGCAGCACCCTCAAACCTTCAGAAGTATGAGATGAACCCCAACAACTTGGAAAGGTGGATCTCTCTCACACGTACCAACACAGACTATCCCCCAATTTAACTGATCCCCAAAGGTTTTTGATTAAATAGCGGAATAGAAAATATGATCCCAAAAAAGTGTATGTATATCACACGTACACAACCACACTAGGCCCCAATTACTATTGTTTGTACCCCTAAAAGGCTAGGAGTAGGGGGAGTATGGAACAGGCAGCACCCTCAAACCTTCAGAAGTATGAGATGAACCCCAACAACTTGGAAAGGTGGATCTCTCTCACACGTACCAACACAGACTATCCCCCAATTTAACTGATCCCCAAAGGTTTTTGATTAAATAGCGGAATAGAAAATATGATCCCAAAAAAGTGTATGTATATCACACGTACACAACCACACTAGGCCCCAATTACTATTGTTTGTACCCCTAAAAGGCTAGGAGTAGGGGGAGTATGGAACAGGCAGCACCCTCAAACCTTCAGAAGTATGAGATGAACCCCAACAACTTGGAAAGGTGGATCTCTCTCACACGTACCAACACAGACTATCCCCCAATTTAACTGATCCCCAAAGGTTTTTGATTAAATAGCGGAATAGAAAATATGATCCCAAAAAAGTGTATGTATATCACACGTACACAACCACACTAGGCCCCAATTACTATTGTTTGTACCCCTAAAAGGCTAGGAGTAGGGGGAGTATGGAACAGGCAGCACCCTCAAACCTTCAGAAGTATGAGATGAACCCCAACAACTTGGAAAGGTGGATCTCTCTCACACGTACCAACACAGACTATCCCCCAATTTAACTGATCCCCAAAGGTTTTTGATTAAATAGCGGAATAGAAAATATGATCCCAAAAAAGTGTATGTATATCACACGTACACAACCACACTAGGCCCCAATTACTATTGTTTGTACCCCTAAAAGGCTAGGAGTAGGGGGAGTATGGAACAGGCAGCACCCTCAAACCTTCAGAAGTATGAGATGAACCCCAACAACTTGGAAAGGTGGATCTCTCTCACACGTACCAACACAGACTATCCCCCAATTTAACTGATCCCCAAAGGTTTTTGATTAAATAGCGGAATAGAAAATATGATCCCAAAAAAGTGTATGTATATCACACGTACACAACCACACTAGGCCCCAATTACTATTGTTTGTACCCCTAAAAGGCTAGGAGTAGGGGGAGTATGGAACAGGCAGCACCCTCAAACCTTCAGAAGTATGAGATGAACCCCAACAACTTGGAAAGGTGGATCTCTCTCACACGTACCAACACAGACTATCCCCCAATTTAACTGATCCCCAAAGGTTTTTGATTAAATAGCGGAATAGAAAATATGATCCCAAAAAAGTGTATGTATATCACACGTACACAACCACACTAGGCCCCAATTACTATTGTTTGTACCCCTAAAAGGCTAGGAGTAGGGGGAGTATGGAACAGGCAGCACCCTCAAACCTTCAGAAGTATGAGATGAACCCCAACAACTTGGAAAGGTGGATCTCTCTCACACGTACCAACACAGACTATCCCCCAATTTAACTGATCCCCAAAGGTTTTTGATTAAATAGCGGAATAGAAAATATGATCCCAAAAAAGTGTATGTATATCACACGTACACAACCACACTAGGCCCCAATTACTATTGTTTGTACCCCTAAAAGGCTAGGAGTAGGGGGAGTATGGAACAGGCAGCACCCTCAAACCTTCAGAAGTATGAGATGAACCTCAACAACTTGGAAAGGTGGATCTCTCTCACACGTACCGACACAGACTATCCCCCAATTTAACTGATCCCCAAAGGTTTTTGATTAAATAGCGGAATAGAAAATATGATCCCAAAAAAGTGTATGTATATCACACGTACACAACCACACTAGGCCCCAATTACTATTGTTTGTACCCCTAAAAGGCTAGGAGTAGGGGGAGTATGGAACAGGCAGCACCCTCAAACCTTCAGAAGTATGAGATGAACCCCAACAACTTGGAAAGGTGGATCTCTCTCACACGTACCAACACAGACTATCCCCCAATTTAACTGATCCCCAAAGGTTTTTAATTAAATAGCGGAATAGAAAATATGATCCCAAAAAAGTGTATGTATATCACACGTACACAACCACACTAGGCCCCAATTACTATTGTTTGTACCCCTAAAAGGCTAGGAGTAGGGGGAGTATGGAACAGGCAGCACCCTCAAACCTTCAGAAGTATGAGATGAACCCCAACAACTTGGAAAGGTGGATCTCTCTCACACGTACCAACACAGACTATCCCCCAATGTAACTGATCCCCAAAGGTTTTTGATTAAATAGCGGAATAGAAAATATGATCCCAAAAAAGTGTATGTATATCACACGTACACAACCACACTAGGCCCCAATTACTATTGTTTGTACCCCTAAAAGGCTAGGAGTAGGGGGAGTATGGAACAGGAAGCACCCTCAAACCTTCAGAAGTATGAGATGAACCTCAACAACTTGGAAAGGTGGATCTCTCTCACACGTACCAACACAGACTATCCCCCAATTTAACTGATCCCCAAAGGTTTTTGATTAAATAGCGGAATAGAAAATATGATCCCAAAAAAGTGTATGTATATCACACGTACACAACCACACTAGGCCCCAATTACTATTGTTTGTACCCCTAAAAGGCTAGGAGTAGGGGGAGTATGGAACAGGCAGCACCCTCAAACCTTCAGAAGTATGAGATGAACCCCAACAACTTGGAAAGGTGGATCTCTCTCACACGTACCAACACAGACTATCCCCCAATTTAACTGATCCCCAAAGGTTTTTGATTAAATAGCGGAATAGAAAATATGATCCCAAAAAAGTGTATGTATATCACACGTACACAACCACACTAGGCCCCAATTACTATTGTTTGTACCCCTAAAAGGCTAGGAGTAGGGGGAGTATGGAACAGGCAGCACCCTCAAACCTTCAGAAGTATGAGATGAACCCCAACAACTTGGAAAGGTGGATCTCTCTCACACGTACCAACACAGACTATCCCCCAATTTAACTGATCCCCAAAGGTTTTTGATTAAATAGCGGAATAGAAAATATGATCCCAAAAAAGTGTATGTATATCACACGTACACAACCACACTAGGCCCCAATTACTATTGTTTGTACCCCTAAAAGGCTAGGAGTAGGGGGAGTATGGAACAGGCAGCACCCTCAAACCTTCAGAAGTATGAGATGAACCCCAACAACTTGGAAAGGTGGATCTCTCTCACACGTACCAACACAGACTATCCCCCAATTTAACTGATCCCCAAAGGTTTTTGATTAAATAGCGGAATAGAAAATATGATCCCAAAAAAGTGTATGTATATCACACGTACACAACCACACTAGGCCCCAATTACTATTGTTTGTACCCCTAAAAGGCTAGGAGTAGGGGGAGTATGGAACAGGCAGCACCCTCAAACCTTCAGAAGTATGAGATGAACCCCAACAACTTGGAAAGGTGGATCTCTCTCACACGTACCAACACAGACTATCCCCCAATTTAACTGATCCCCAAAGGTTTTTGATTAAATAGCGGAATAGAAAATATGATCCCAAAAAAGTGTATGTATATCACACGTACACAACCACACTAGGCCCCAATTACTATTGTTTGTACCCCTAAAAGGCTAGGAGTAGGGGGAGTATGGAACAGGCAGCACCCTCAAACCTTCAGAAGTATGAGATGAACCCCAACAACTTGGAAAGGTGGATCTCTCTCACACGTACCAACACAGACTATCCCCCAATTTAACTGATCCCCAAAGGTTTTTGATTAAATAGCGGAATAGAAAATATGATCCCAAAAAAGTGTATGTATATCACACGTACACAACCACACTAGGCCCCAATTACTATTGTTTGTACCCCTAAAAGGCTAGATGAGGAGTAGGGGGAGTATGGAACAGGCAGCACCCTCAAACCTTCAGTATGAGATTGTGTTCACTGTACCCCACAAAGATTGAGTTCACTGCACCCCACAATGATTGTGTTCACTGCACCCCACAAAGATTGTGTTCACTGCACCTCACAAAGATTGTGTTCACTGTACCCCCCAAAGATTGTGTTCACTGCACCCCACAAAGATTCTGTTCACTGTACCCCACAAAGATTGTGTTCACTGCACCCCAAAAAGATTGTGTTCACTGCACCCCAAAAAGGATGTTGTTCACTGCACCCCAAAAAGGATGTTGTTCACTCCACCCCAAAAAGATTGTGTTCACTGCACCCCACAAAGATTGTGTTCACTGCACCCCAAAAAGATTGTGTTCACTGCACCCCAAAAATGATTTTGTTCACTGCACCCCAAAAAGGATTTTGTTCACTGCACCCCAAAAAGGATGTTGTTCACTCCACCCCAAAAAGATTGTGTTCACTGCACCCCAAAAAGATTGTGTTCACTGCACCCCACAAAGGATTTTGTTCACTGCACCCCAAAAAGATTGTGTTCACTGCACCCCAAAAAGGATGTTGTTCACTGCACCCCAAAAAGGATTTTGTTCACTGCACCCCAAAAAGATTGTGTTCACTGCACCCCACAAAGGATTTTGTTCACTGCACCCCACAAAGATTGTGTTCACTGCACACCAAAAAGGATTGTGTTCACTGCACCCCAAAAAGATTTTGTTCACTGCACCCCAAAAAGATTGTGTTCACTGCAGCCCAAAAAGATTGTGTTCACTGCAGCCCAAAAAGATTGTGTTCACTGCAGCCCAAAAAGATTGTGTTCACTGCAGCCCAAAAAGATTGTGTTCACTGCAGCCCAAAAAGATTGTGTTCACTGCAGCTCACACACAGAAAAATGGATGTGGATCACTGACACCTGCCTATCTCCAATCCCACACCACACAGCAATATCGATTGTAGTTTGTAGAACACAGTTTCCCTAAAATTCAGCAGACTCTGTCCCTAACAGGATTGAGAAGAGATCGTAGATCAGGATTGAGTGCAGACCCCACCCCCCACACAGCAATATCGATTGTAGTTTGTAGAAGACACTGACCCTATATAATTCAGCAGACTCTATCCCTAAAATGCCTACAACTCGCCCTGCCTAAACACTCCGACCTGTCCCTCAATTCTATCCGGACACAAATGGTTTTTTCCTGCCTATCTTTCCCTAATCAGCAGCCAGCACGTTGATGTGTGCTCTGTCCCTGAATCTAAGCAGCATAATGACGCCGCTGCGGCTGCCTCGAACTTATAAAGACTTGGTCACATGCTTCAGACGGCCAATCACAGCTACTGAGACATTTGCAGGCATGGCTGGGATGGCTTAAGGCACACCAGTTAAACGATTGTTGATTGGCTGTTGAAAGCCCGCCATGAAAAGAGCGCCAAAGCATGCAAAACCCGGAAATAAAACGACCGAACACGGATTTTTACCCGAACATACAGTAAAGTGTCCGTGTCCGTGTTCGGGTACAAAAAATCCAATTATTCGGTACGAACACGAATAATACAGTCCGTGTTCGCTCAACACTAGTGGTATTTGATCACCGCAAGGTTTTTCCTTTTTTGCTAAACAAATAAAAAGAGACCGAAAAGTTTGAAAAAAAAAAGTTTTTTTGTTATACAATTTAGTAAATAGATACGTTTTTTACTGCACTGATGAGCACTGATGAGCACTGATGAGGCACACTGACAGGCACTGATGAGGAGGCACTGATGGGGTGGCACTGATGGGGTGGCATGAATATGCGGCACTGATAGGCAGCACTGATGGGCACTGATATGTGGCACTGATAGGTAGCACTGATATGCAGCATTGGTGGGCACTGATAGGTGGCACTGCTGGGCACTGATAGGTGGCATTGATGGGCACTGATAGGTGGCATTGATGGGAACTGATAGGCGGCATTGATGGGAACTGATAGGCGGCACTGATGGGCACTGATGGGCACTGACAGGTGGCACTGGTGGGCACTGATAGGCGGCACTGATTGGCATGGATGGGTGGCACTAATGGCCACTAATGGGCACTGATAGGTGGCACTGGTGGGCAATGAAGGGCACTGGTGGGCGGCACTGATAGATGACAATGATGGTCACTGGTGGGCAGCACTGATGGGGAGGGCACTGGCGGGCTCCCTGAGCCCTGATTGCCATCCTTGGTGGCCATGGTGGGCATCCCTGGGGTCATTGGTGGACTTCCCTGGGGTCATGGGTGGGCATTCCTGGTGGTTCTAGTGGCACCCCCCCCACAAGGGTCTGCACTGGTAATCAATGCTCTGATTACCAGTACAGACCCCCCCTGTCAGGAGAGCCGCAGATCGGCTCTCCTCTACTCGTGCCTGTCCAGCACGAACTAAGGAAAGTCGATCAACGGCTCTTCCTGTGTACTATGTGACAAGCTGTGATTGGACACAGCTGGTAACATGGTAAAGAGCCGATCGCCGCTCTGCCGAGCGCATTATCCTACCGCCGTCGTATGACGTCCGGTCAGGATAATGTAACCACCTTCCCATCGTCAATTGCCTATAGGGCGGGCGGGAAGTGGTTAAACAGTTCTTGTCAGGATCAGTGTCATTACGTGGGTCACCTGCTGTTGGCACTGCTGTTCCTGGAACTGAAGGGCACAGTTCCAGGGCCCACCAATGGGTGTCTCTCAGCAGCTGGACTGTACTTTTAATTAGGCTGCACCTGAGGAGGACTGCTGAGGGAATATAAGCCTGCCCTTCACTGAGGTTCAGTGCTTCAGTATTTTCTCTGCTAGCTGTGCCCTGTCTGAGCCTGATCCTGAAACCTGCATCCTGAAACCTGTATTCTGATCTGTACCTGGCTTCCTGCTTTCCTTGTCTCCTGTCCCTGTCCTGTCCTGCTATTGTTTGCTGCATCCTTTTGTATATAGTTTGTTAGGTTCTATTGGGGTTTTGTACTGTTATCATTTATATTTTGTTTACTTGTTTATGGTGTACTGGTGTTGGTATTGGAGTGTGTCATTTTGCTTAATAAACTTATTTACACCTTTATTCATCTGGGTCCTGATTCCTTGGTGCAGCCAACTCATCTGATCAGCCTTGCTGGATGCCTGCATGTGGTATCCCTGACAGGATACTGAAGCCACAAATGATCAGATCGGTTGCACCTGGGAATTAGGAATTTTCTGGTTGCTACAAGATGCAGTTAGAGAAGATCTTTTATTTTTCTCTGATTGTAACAGAAGACAGGGAATATTGCCGCCAAATTTTGGGAGCGTGCACTAGCGAGCAATTGTTGGAATGCATCCGTCTAGCTCACTTGCTTGTTGACCAAGGCAGAGTTTTGTTCAGAGAGATTCACCCACTCATTCAACTCTGTGCAGAGTTGACTTTGTCTAGTATCCCTGAGGGTGGTGATTAGGGTTGAGCGAACACGGACTGTATTGTTCGGGATCGTACCGGACTTTTTGGTGTTCGGTACTCGGACACGGACCCGAACATTTTACTGTATGTTCGGGATACAGTCCGTTGTTCGGTAATTTATTTCATGTTTTGACACGGTTTTAAAGGCACGGTTTCAACAGCTGCAGGGCAGCCAATCAACAAGCGTTTAACTAGTGTGCCCTTAGAAGCCATCACAGCCATGCCTACTAATGGCATGGCTATGATTGGCCAGTGCAGCATGTGACCCAGCCTCTATATAAGCTGGAGTCACATAGCGCCGCATGTCACTCTGCTCTAACTACTGTAGGGAGAGGTTCCTAATGCTGCTGAGGGAGAGATAGGAGATTATTGTAGGGGCAGGCTGGAGATTGCTTTCAGGGAAGAAATAGGAAGAATCTTCTTTAATCAGACAGCGATCTACATCGATTTTACTGTGTGGGGGTGCAGTGCATGATCTTTTTGCCCTGACCTGAGCCCAGTGAGGAGAAGGGAGAAAAAATAAAACTTTTATTAGTCTGTTAGGTGTGCGGCGTGTAGCGGCCATGTAATGCAAGCTCAGTGCATATTAGTCTGCTTAATCTGGTTTTTAAAAAAAAAAAAATTTTTTTCTTCATATTTTACTGTGACATACAGCGTTTAGACACTGCTGTTCTAATCTGCTATTCAAAAAGCACCAATTTAAGGGGACAATTATTTTTCAGTTTTCATTCATACTTTACTGTGACACTGACATACAGCGTTTAGACACTGCTGTTCTAATCTGCTATTCAAAAAGCACCAATTTAAGGGGAAAATTATTTTTCAGTTTTCATTCATACTTATCATGACACTGACATACAGCGTTTAGACACTTGCTGTTCTAATCTGCTATTCAAAAAGCACCAATTTAAGGGGAAAATAATTTTTCAGTTTTTCATTCATACATTACTGTGACACTGACATACAGCATTTAGACACTGCTGTTCTAATCTACTATTCAAAAAGCACAAATTTAAGGGGACAATTATTTTTCAGTTTTTCATTCATACTTTACTGTGACACTGACATACAGCGTTTATACACTGCTGTTCTAATCTGCTCTTCAAAAATCACCAATTAAAGGGAAAAATAAATTTTTTTCACTCATACGTTACTGTGAGATACACCCGTTGGATACTGTTGTTCTATTCCGCTTTTCAATAAAAACCCATTTAGGGAAGAAAAATAAAATTGCGGCCTAGTCTGCATATGTTACTTTGAGATACACCAGTTGGATACTGTTGTTCTATTCTGCTTTTCAATAAAAACCCATTTAGGGGATAAAAATTAAATTGTGGCCTAGTCTGCATATGTTACTGTAAGATACACCCATTGGATACTGTTGTTCTATTCCGCTATTCAATAAAAACCCATTTAGGGGAAAAAAATTAAATTGTGGCCTAGTCTGCATATGTTACTGTAAGATACACCCGTTGGATACTGTTGTTCTATTCCGCTATTCAATAAAAACCCATTTAGGGGAAAAAAATTAAATTGCGGCCTAGTCTGCATATGTTACTGTGAGATACACCCGTTGGATACTGTTGTTCTATTCCGCAATTCAATAAACACCCATTTAGGGGAGGATCCTATATTAGAGAAATATGAGGTCAAATAAGGGACGTGGCCTGGGTCATGGTGCTGCTGGTGGAGCTCCTGTTGCAAGGAGAGGACGTGGTCGATCTGTGCCAGCTACACACACAAGTGAAACACCTTCCTCAGGTGTGAGTAGGCGACAGAACCTGCAGCAGTATTTGGCAGGGTCTAATGTGCCTCTACAAATGTTGAGGCCAGAAAAAGTACAGGCGATAGTAGATTGGGTTGCTGACAGTGCCTCCAGTTCACATTGTCTCTCACCCAGTCTACTGCTGAAAGGTCAGAGTTGGCACCTGCAGCCGATGTCCATCAATCTTTTACCTCACCCCCTTGCAAATCAGCCAAGCAGTCTGAGCCCCAAGTCATGCAGCAGTCTCTTCTTCTTTTTGATGACTCTGTTAGCATGGTTTCCAAGGGCCATCCACCTAGCCCTGCCTAAGAAGTGGAAGAGATTGAGTGCACCGATGCCTAACCACTTATGTCTCCAGATGAGTACATGGGAGGACCATTGCAGCACGTCTCGGATGATGACGAAACACAGGTGCCAACTGCTGCGGAATTCCGAATTGTGGAGACCGACAAGAAGGACAGGGGTGAAGACTGGGTGGAAGATGATGTGGAGAACTATGAGGACCTCAACCCCACATGGAATGAACGTTATGCAGGTGACCTGAGTGGTTTGGAGGAAGAGGCGGTGGTTGCACAGAGCCACCAGCACAGCAGACGAGGGAGCAGGGTGCGAAAGCGGAGCGGCTGTGCCCTAGACACTACGCCTGCTACTGCCCAACGCAGCAAGGGACCGAACACACCAAAGCCAGCTCAAAGGAGTTCCCTAGCGTGGCAGTTCTTCAGACAATGTGCTGATGACAGGACACGAGTTGTTTGCACGCTGTGCAATCAGAGCCTGAAGCGAGGCATAAACCTTCTCAACCTGAGAACAACCTGCATGACCAGGCATCTAAGTGCAAAGCACGAGCTGCAGTGGAGTAGACACCTCAAAAACCAAGAAAGGTCTCTGGCTCCTCCTGCTTCCTCTTCTGCTGCTGCAGTTTCGGCCTCTTCATCCACCTCTGTAGTGAGACCGGCACCTGCCACCCCGCAAACAGAGGACCTGCCAGCAACACCACCACCTGGGTCACCAACAACCATCTCCACAATGTCCCGTGGAAGCGTTGAGCTTTCTATCTCCCAAACACTGGAGTGGAAGAGGAAGTACCCCCCTACCCACCCGCGATCCCTGGCCCTGAATGCCATTATTTCCAAATTCCTGGCCTTTGAAATACTGTCATTCTGTCTGGTGAGACGCAGAGTTTTAAAAGCCTTATGGTGGTGGCTGTCCCACAGTATAAACAAGCAAAAAATTGGGGGAGCAAACCCTGAACATGTATATCTAAAGCCGGTGCAGCTATGAACCAAGCGACATCTATATTAAAAAAGAATAGCGCACACATGCAAAAGAAATGACTATGGAGACAAAATCCCCATTTTTATTTATGGATTGTCTCCATATTTGATAGTCATTTCTTTTGCATGTGTGCGCTATTTTTGAAATTTAAAATGAAAAATGAAAACCAGTGTTGGCTACCTCGTCCTCCTCCCCCGCCGCTTCCACCTACACCGCCACATCCACCGCCACCTCAACCTCCTACTCCATATGGGCCTCGTCCTCCTAGAGAAAGATGATTATTTTTTATTTTTATGTTTTTTATGTTATTTTAAGTTATTTCCCTATCCACATTTGTTTGCAGAGCACTTGCCATGCTCTTAAGAAGATTTTGCTACCATTTGCAGCCCTCTAGCCTTTTCCATGTTTTTTCTAGAGCCATTTTAGTGCTCCAAAGTTCGGGTTACCATTGATTTCAATGAGGTTTGGGATCAGGGTAAAGTTCGGGCTAAGTTCGGGTCACGAACCCGCCAAATCCGGACATCCAGGTGTTCGCTCAACTCTAGTGGTGATGATTACTCTCCTCCTTTTAGTGTCTCTCAGGTGGTATCTCTTGTGTGACTTTTGGAAGATGATAAATCCTATTTCATTGAATATTATTCAGTATATTCTCCTGAGGCTCTGCTGGATTGTATGAATGCTGTATACTCTCTAATCAGACAAGGGGGTTGTAAATTGAGTTTTGTTCAGCTCTTACTCCAAACCTGATCAGATCTTTCTGATTCTGCATCAGCTTACTCGCACCAATCCACTTCTGCCTCTAGACACCAGTTTTCTCAAAGTTTCCCCTTCACAGCAACCACAGCTGCAGTTCAGTATAGTTTGCTTCCAACTGCATGTCCATATCCTGGCTCCACTAGCTGCACTTTTCCTGCAATCAATTCAGTAAAAACTTCCTCTACTACTCCGTTGCCCCTAGCAACCTCTCAGAATTTCTTCTCTGTAACTATAACTCCCGTTCCACTGTCTCCCAATACTGCCTTCTCGCTTCCATCTACTTCACAATCTATTCATAGTCCTGCAATCTCTTGCAGGGTTTCTGTACCTAAACCTATAAAGAAAAGGAGATTCTTCCCTACACATACAATTATACCTATTATCCAGCCTGCTGACCCAGTGTCTGCTTGTCAGGACTCTGGAGGTGAGCCTGACGTGCAGAGGGTAGCCTGTAGTTCACTGAGGGATGGAGCACAGACGAGTCACCTAGGCAGTAGATGCAGGCTAACCCGATGTGCGGAATCTAAGTGCCAACTGTTCTTCACTAGAGCTTCTGATGGTGAGGATGGATTTTGCTACGTGTATAGCACCAGGTCGCGGTCCTCAGGGTTGCCCTGCCAGGAGGTGAACAGGTCCAGATCCGGTGGCAGATAAACAGACAAGGATAAGACAAAAGAGTGGTCACAAACAAGCCGAGGTCAGGGCGGGCAGCAGACAAGCGAGGTGAGGGACAAGCCAGGAGGTCAAACAGGAATTAAACTGGATACAACAGGTTTCAGGTTCAGGAACACAGGAGAAGCTGCAGATCAGACAGCAAAGACACTGTGCTGCTGAGGTGCTTAAATAAGGCAGCCTGTTGCCAATTAATGAAATTAGTCTGAGCTAGGTTAACCCTTAGGTTGTAGATTCATGACAGTACTTCAGTGTGCACAGGGAGCATTCCTGACATTGCCCCCTCCTTAAGGGCAACCTCCGGGTGCCCAATAGGTTTCTTTTTTGTGGGTGACTGCGAAAGAAAGCCTGGATAAGTTCCATAGCGTGGACATTTTGTTCAGGCTCCCAAGAGTTTTCTTCTGGACCATAACCCTTCCATTTGACAAGGTACTGTAACAGGTTTCCTCTCTTCCGGCAGTCCACAATAGCTTCTACTTCATATTCCACATCTCCATCAACGATTACAGGTTCGGGTGGCTCTGAACTCCTACCAGGGAAGGTATTGGGAACTGCAGACTTTAACAAGGAGACGTGAAATACTGGGTGAATGCGGAATGAATTGGGTAAAGATAATTCATAGGAAACTTCATTAAGTTTCCTCTTGACCGGAAAGGGTCCAATAAACCTGGGAGCCAATTTCTTAGATGGACAGGCTAAATGGAGGTTAGTTGTAGACAACCAAACCTTGTCACCTGGTTGAAGAATCAATTCTCCCCTTCTTCTTCTATCAAAGATCTTCTTAGATGCCGTTTGTGCCTTAAAGCGGAGTTCCGGGCACAAAAACAATATTTTTTTTGTGCCCCTCCGCTAGTTCGAGATCACCTGAAAAGGAATTGGATAGTTATTTATTTTTTTTTTTTTTGTTTACTCACCTTTTAATTGAAGATCGTAAATACTCACCTCAGAGTACTTCCTCCCTCGGAGCCGCGGCTCACCCCGTCACTTCCTGTCTCGCTATGATTCCTGGGAGCTGAACGTCATTGCTCCCAGGAATCAATGCAACGGCGCCGGCCCCGCTCGTCACTTCCGGGGGACGCCGCATTCCCCTGCTAAACAGCTTCTGGGCATGCCCAGAAGCTGTTTAGGAATGCGGCGCCGCACCGGAAGTGACGAGAGGGGCCGGTGCAGGCGCATTCTGGGACAAGAAGACGCGGAAGAAGACACAGAAGAGGACCGCGCCAGCTTCAGCTGCCCACAAGAGAGATAGAAAAGCTGTGGAAGAAATTTTATAAGTAAGTATTTCTTCTAAAAGGTAAGTGCGAACCGGGATTGATCAGAGGCTAGCCGTTGTGGAATGTGCTAGCCCTGACTGTCCCGGGGGTATGTTTATTAAAAAATGACATCTGTGCCCGGAACTCCGCTTTAAGTATGGCTTCTTGCAGTAATTTGCTGTTGCGAGCAAAGAAATCAATAGTGTCCTGTACTGTGGGGACTCCAGAGTCAGAGGGGATATCGGGCAAGAAGGATGGATGGAAGTCGTAGTTTGAGAAGAATGGAGATTGTCCAGTAATGGAATGTTTAGCATTATTATAGGCAAACTCGGCAAATGGCAGCAAGGCCACCCAATCGTCTTAAACAAAGGTGGTAAAACACCGAATGTACTGTTCCAAGGTCTGGTTGGTCCTCTCGGTCTGCCCATTAGTCTGTGGGTGGTAAGCAGAAGACAAGGATAATTCAATCTTCAACAGACTGCATAATGCTTTCCAGAATCGGGAGGTGAACTGCACCCATCTGTCAAAGACAATATTTGCAGGTACCCCGTGAAGCCTAACAATCTCTTTTATGAAGACTTCTGCAGTTTCCTTGGTGGAGGGAGTACCCCTGAGGGGCAAAAATGGGCCATTTTAGACAATCGGTCCACAACAACAAAAATGGCAGAGCATCCCTTAGAAGGAGGAAGTTCCACAATAAAATCCATGGCAATCATCCTCCACGGTCTGTCAGGAACTAGAAGTGGTCTAAGGAGGCCCCATGACTTACTTCTCACGGGCATGCTTCGGGAACACACAGCACAGGAAGACACGTAGTCCCTACAACTTTTTTCCAGGTCGGGCCACCAGAATGTACGCTGCAGCAAGTCAAGGGTCTTACGGACTCCAAAGTGACCTGCCAAGGGATGGTCATGACAAGAACCCAGGACCGACATTCGGACATCTTCTGAAGATCTTGTCCCCAAACCATAGCAAACCTTAGGTACCAGAGAAATTTCAGGAAGACAGGGAATACTCACAGAAGCCTGTTTAATAAGAGCCATCAGATTAGTTAATGGAAGAAGAAAATTACCTTGAGACAGGATAGTGTCAGGTACAGGAATTTCCTTAGGGTCATCGAACATGCGGGAGAGTGCGTCCGGTTTGACGTTCTTGGAACCAGGTCGGTAAGTAATATGAAAGGCGAACCTCGAAAAGAACAGAGCCCACTGTGCCTGGCGTGGTCTCAGCCGTTTGGCATATCTCAAGTATTCGAGGTTCTTGTGGTCGGTGAAGATAAGGATGGGATGTGCTGCCCCTTCGAGTAAATATCGCCACTCCTCGAGTGCCACCTTGATGGCCAAAAGTTCACGATTGCCCACATCATAGATTCTCTCCGCTGGCGAGAGTTTGCAGGAAAAGAAGGCTACAGGGTGTACCAAGTCTTTAACTCCCTGTCTTTGGGAGATAACAGCCCCTACAGCCACTTCTGAGGCATCCACCTCAAGGAGGTAAGGTAAGGTGGGATCAGGGTGTCTCAGGATAGAAGCAGGACTGAGAAGGTGGTCTGGGCTTCAGGGGACCAATGGAAGCGAATGTTCTGCTTGGTAAGCTGTGTGATAGGGGAGATGATGGTAGAGAACCCCTTAATGAATCTCCTGTAGAAATTTGCAAATCCCACAAAGCGCTGCACCCTTTTTTTGTCAGATGGAGCCGGCCAATCCAGGATAGCTGAAACATTTTGAGGATCCATCCTAACTCCTTCGGTGGATATGATCAGGCCTAAGAACTGGATGCTTTTCTGTTCAAATTCACATTTCTCGGCCTTAGCATAGAGTCCATGTTGGCGGAGGCGGCCGAGAACGTTCCTGACGTGCTCCCGATGCTGGTCCAGAGATGCAGAAAAGATTAAAATATCGTCAAAATAGACAATTACGAAGGTGACAAGCCAGTCTCTGAAGATGTCGTTTACAAAATGCTGGAATGTAGCCGGGCATTGCAGAGGCCGAAGGGCATCACCAGGTACTCGAAATGCCCAAACCTTGTACGGAACGCCGTTTTCCACTCGTCCCCTTCGCGGATACGAACCAAATTGTACGCCCCACATAAGTCTAATTTGGTAAACAAAACAGCAGACCTTAATCTCTGAGAGAGTTCTGGAACCAAGGGGAGAGGATAGCGGTTTTTAAATGTGACTTTATTCAACTCTCGGTAATCCACACAAGGACAGAGAGAGTGATCCTTTTTTTCTACAAAAAAGATTCCTGCTCCTGCTGGTGAAGTAGATGGGCGGATGAAACCCTTCTTTAAGCTCTCGTTCACGTATTCCTTAAGAACCTCCAACTCCCGTTCTGATAATGGGTAGATACGACCAAACAAAATCTCGGCCCCTGGAAGCAGCTCTATAGGGCAATCATAAGGACGATGAGGGGGAAGGGTCTCAGCCCCGCGTTTGCTGAAAACGTCCAGAAAATTATGATAAGCCTCAGGCACAACAGAGCATAAATCTGGATCAGATTCTAGGCACAGCAAGGCTATGGAGGAGCTGAGAGAGTCAGGCAGGCAGGAATTCAAGCAGTAGGTAGACGGGAACTTGATGACTCCAGAGGTCCAGTCGATTTGGGGGTTGTGTGCCTTCAACCAAGGTAACCCCAAGATGACTGGAAACAAGGGGAACGCAATAGCGTCTAAGCTTATTAGTTCCTTATGGTCACAAGAGGAGATCATGAGGAGAGGAGGAGTCTCCTGGGTCACAGGTCCGGAACTGATGTGGGAACCATCAGCCAGAAGATGGTAAGTCTTTGGGTCTTGGGTTTAAGTGGAATACCCCATTGAACAGCGAATGACAGGTCGATAAAGCAACTACATGCTCCGGAGTCAATAATCGTGGTTACTGGTATGGTACCTCCTGGAAGCTGAAACGAGACAGGGATGGCTAGGTGAGAAGCACTGGAAGCAGATGCTGGACCACTGGATGGGGAGATGGAAAGGCACTTACGTAGCTTCACAGGGCAGGAGCGCATGTAGTGACCGGCTTCTCCACAGTACAGGCAAAGATTGTTCTGTCGCCGGCGGTGCCTTTCTTCAGTAGACAGGGCAGGTCTCCTAACGCCAAGCTGCATGGGTTCTGGGACATCCGTAGCGAGGTTAGCAGGAGCAGAGCTGGTAGGAAACGGATTAAAGGACGGGACGTGTACCGGGGCCGCGAACCGCGGCATCATCCAGGCCGGACGAGGCTGCTGGGTGGAACGTTCTGCACGGCATTCCCGGAGCCGGCGGTCTATCTGGATAGCCAAATTTATTAGAGTCTCTAGGGTGTCAGGAACCCCAACCCGGGCTAGCTCGTCCTTCAGCCCTTCAGACAGACCTAAACGGAACTGATGCCGTAATGCAGCGTCATTCCACTGGGTGTCGGAACTCCAACGCCTAAAGTCTGTTATGTAGTCTTCCACAGCTCTTTGACCCTGCTGAAGCGCGTACAGAGCAGCCTCAGCGGTGGAGGTTCGCTGAGGGTCGTCATACAGCTGGGCCATGGCACTGAAGAAAGACAATAAGGACTCCAGATGAGGACTGCGCTCTTCAATAAGCCGATGAGCCCAAGACTGTGGTTCATCCAGGAGCAGGGAGATGACACTTTGGTAGCCTCCAAGGAAAAAGTCTGAAGTTGCAGAGAGAAATATAATTCACATGCGTTGCAAAACGCCCTGAACTTGCCTCGGTCCCCTGAGAACTTTTTCGGGTGTAGGGACCCTGGGGTCGGATGGCAACATCACTACCGTGGGACCTGGAGTAGGTTCTGCTGGTACTGAGGAAGAAGAAGCTGTTGTCACAGGGGGGTTCCCAGGTGCAGAACGCATCCATTTCTCCAGATGCATGTAGCCCTCCTGAATGGTCTTCACGGCTTGAGATAAAGTTGCGAGATGCTGGCAGATCTCATCCAATGGTGTGGCCCCTCTTGCAGGCCGCGACATGGCTGTCTGATACTGACAGGACTCTGGAGGTGAGCCTGATGTGCAGATGGTGGCCTCTAGCTCATTGAGGGATGGAGCACAGACAAGTCACCTAGGCAGTAGATGCAGGCTAACCCGATGTGCGGAATCTAAGTGCCAACCGGTCTTCGCCAGAGCCTCTGATGTTGAGGATGGATTTTGCTGCGTGTATAGCACCAGGTTGCGGTCCTCGGGGTTGCCCTGCCAGGAGGTGAACAGGTCCGGATCCAGTGGCAGATAAACAGACAAGGATAAGACAAAAGAGTGGTCACAAACAAGCCGAGGTCAGGGCGGGCAGCAGACAAGCGAGGTGAGGGACAAGCCAGGAGGTCAAACAGGAATCAAACTGGATACAACAGGTTTCAGGTTCAGGAACACAGGAGAAGCTGCAGATCAGACAGAAAAGACACTGTGCTGCTGAGGTGCTTAAATAAGGCAGCCTGTTGCCAATTATTGAAATTAGTCTGAGCTAGGTTAACCCTTAGGTTGCAGATTCATGACAGTACTTCAGTATGCACAGGGAGCGCGTTCCTGACACTGCTGCTCCGATGCCTGCTACTTGCCTTTGGTCCCAGTGTTGGGACATGTGCTGGAATGAGGGCATGTATATGTAGGAAGACCTTTCGGGACTTTCAGGGTAGAAGCACAATGGAGCGTCCAGAGGCCGCTCCTCAAGGGGGAGAACTGTCAGTGGGCATCCCTGGGGTCATTGGTGGGCTTCCCTGGGATCATGGGTGGGCATTCCTGGTGATTCTAGTGGCACCCCCCACAAGGGTCTGCACTGGTAATCAATGCTCTGATTACCAGTACAGACCCCCCCTGTCAGGAGAGCCGCAGATCGTCTCTTCTCTACTTGTGCCTGTCAGGCACGAACAAAGGAAAGTCGATCAACGGCTCTTCCTGTGTACTATGTGACAAGCTGTGCTTGGACACAGCTGGTAACATGGTAAAGAGCCTACGTCAGTAGGCTCTTTACTGAGATTAGAGATGCGGTGTGTCAGAGTGATCGGCCGATCTGCCGAGCGCATTATCCTACCGCCGTCATATGACGTCCGGTCAGGATAATGTAACCACCTTCCCGTCGTCAATTGCCTATAGGGCGGGCGGGAAGTGGTTAAACAGTTCTTGTCAGGATCAGTGTCATTACGTGGGTCACCTCCTGGTGGCACTGCTGTTCCTGGAACTGAAGGGCGCAGTTTCAGGGCCCACCAACGGGTATCTCTCAGCAGCTGTACTGTACTTTTAATTAGGCTGCACCTGAGGAGGACTGCTGAGGGAATATAAGCCCGCTCTTCACTGAGGTTCAGTGCTTCAGTATTTTATCTGCTAGCCATGTCCCTGTCTGAACCTGATCGTGAAACCTGCATCCTGAAACCTGTATTCTGATCCTGAGTCCTGTTCCCTGTACCCTGCTTCTTGTACCTGGCTTCCTGCTTTCCTTGTCTCCTGTCCCTGTCCTGTCCTCCTATTGTTTGCTCCATTCTTTTGTATATAGTTTGTTAGGTTCTATTGGGGTTTTGTACTGTTATCATTCATATTTTGTTTATTTGTTTATGGTCTACTGGTGTTGGTATTGGAGTGTGTCATTTTGCTTAATAGACTTATTTACACCTTAATCCATCTGGGTCCTGATTCCTTGGTGCAGCCACCTGATCTGATCACCCTTGCTGGATGCCTGCATGTGGTATCACTAACAGTTCTTTAGTCCTCAGCAGCACCTAGGGCTGTTAAGTTTAAGCAACCATCTACAGCGTCTCCATCATATGGTGCATGATTATCTAGGGGCAAGAGCAGACTTGGAGACCTTTCTATGTGAGCATCCACTGGGTTACTGGGTCTTGGACCACTGGCCAGAACTTGCTAAATATGCAATGGAGCTACTGGCCTGTCCTGCTTCCAGCATGCTTTCCGAACTGACGTTCAGTGCTGCTGGAGGTTTTGTGACGGACAAAAGAGTGCATCTGTCCACAGACTCTGTTGACCAGCTGACTTTTATCAAAATTAATCAGTCCTGGATTAACAGCAATTATCAAGCCCCTGATGCTGATGTAACTGATTGAATTTGCAAGGGGTCTGCCATAAAACTTGATTCTGCAAGCTTCCAACAATGTTTTTGGTTTAGGTCACCACCAACCCCCAAGGCCTAATTTTTCTGCACTTGTATGACAGGTGCATATAATTTACATTTTTTTGTAATTTTTAACAGCAGGCCTTGTCCTTGTGCCCCCTGCGCCCAGCAAGAGTAACTGTGAGGGGTTCAGGCATCACCAACACCAAAGGCCCAATTTTTGCGCCTGTATGACAAGTACATTTCAAATTTGTATGGAATTCTTACCAGCATGTCCCAAGAGTAACTGTGAGGGGTTACGGTGTTCAGGCACCACCAACACCAAAAGCCCAATTTCAGTTTAATTTCCTGCCGATACTAACCTTCCAGGTCCCCATCACTCCAGCAGGTTTGCATAACCGACACCAAATCTTGGCCAGGTCAGATAACAGCACAGCGCCCCCACTAGATTACTGATAAGAACACATACAACACTTGATCTTTGCCAATTTCAAATTGGTATGGAATTTTTACCAGCAGGGCCCGTTCCTGCGCCAAGCAAGAGTAACTGCGAGGGGTTGCGGTGTTCAGGCACCACCAACAACCAAGGCCCAATTTTTCTGCACCTGTTTGACAAGTACATGCGATTTCAAATTTGTATGGAATGTTTAGCAGCAGGGCCCATTCCTGCGCCCAGCAAGAGTAACTGCGAGGGGTTACGGTGTTCAGGCACCACCAACAACCAAGGCCCAATTTTTCTGCACCTGTATGACAAGTACATGCGATTTGAAATTTGTATGTATATTTGTATATGAAATTTTTTCCTTTATAAATGTCAGTATGGCTGCAGCAGGCTACATACATCATACAGATGTGCTACTTTACAGGTACATTAAGGGGACCCCCCCAGGCACGATATTTGAAAGAATTTTCATTTTTATATTTTCACTTTAAGCCTCATTAAAATCAGTAAATCACTGCTCCTTTAAAAACGAATGTCTTTAAAAAAATGTTTTGCATTGCTACATGTACCCGGACCCTATACACTTTTTTAGGCAATAACTTGCATTTAAGACTTCAAAATGAGGATGTTTAATCTCTGACATTCGATAGACTTCGATAGTTCGATAGACTTTCCCCTGTTCGTGGTATTCTGGTGCGAACCGAACAGGGGGGGGGGGGGGGGTGTTTTTCCAAGTATGGACTTGTAGCTGCAAATCATGGACTTCCTGTCTTTGTGGTTTACTGCCAATTATGGACTTTAAGGATTATTTGCTTCCTCTGTGATTTGTTGGCAAATATTGACTCTGTCTCTTTGGACTCTCTGAGGTTATTCAGGTATGATTACCTTAAAGGCACTAGAACACCTCTTTGCAGGAATGTGTATGAGAGGCTGCTTTACAAGAAATGTTTCTGTATGTTTGCCTTTTTCAGTAATTACTGTTAACTGTTAATTGTCTGAAGTCCCTCAAAGGGGTGCATGCTAAAGAAAAGGGTTTACAACACAACAAGGGGACTGAGCTAGGGGAAGATACAATACAGTTGTCTAATGCACAGAGTACTGTCCAGTGGAAGTTAATTTTCAGTGGAAGTTAATAAGAACTAGGAAACCAATCAGCAAGGAGACAGGTTACTGGCAGGGGTGGCAGTTCCTCTGGTAGTGGAGGAGGTTAAGTGCTTGGCACCTCCACTGGCAGCTGTCCCCCCACTCATTAGGAATGGACCTGAAGCACAGAGTGCCTAGAGTTCCAGTCTGGACTTATGGAAGAGAGTGTGTAGATGGGTCACCTGAGAAGAGAGCAAGTACAGAGACAGAAAGAGAGAAAGAGCCAATTTCCTGTATCCTATAGCAACAATGGGATGTGTCACATGAATGACTGCATTGGTAGAGCCAGGTACAGGCTCAGCAGTACCAGCCTCAAAATTCTGTACACCTGGGAGTGGTGTCATCTAAGCATGAGAGTCTCTAAAGTGTACAAGTGTCATCAGAGTCAGCACATAGAGCAAAGGCTTCACAGTGTACAAGACGCCATGATGAGTAAAAACACTGATAGGTGAAATTGTACATGCATATACCTGTTAAGCAGGATGCAGTGGCTAGACTCTCATGGAGCCAATTTATCTTTTTTAAAACTAGGCAATTTTAAGTGGAGATGTCAGCAGCTGAACAGGGCAAATAGCAAGGCTGAAGTAGGATCCCTACAGTGCCTGTTGCAAACCCTGCTTCTTAGATAATAGGCTTGTATAGGAAAACGTTGATTGGATTATTGTGCACTGTGTTTTAACTCTGCAGTTAGGCTGGCCATACATTAAACAATTTTCTTGTACATTTTCCTTTAGATTTTGATTTACCAAAACCATATAATATGAGTTCAAACATAAACATTTGCAATCAGGCAGGCCTTTGCACTACACTGAAGGTAAATTAAAAGGACATTAAATAAGTAAATTGTATAATGCATAGCCAGCTTTAGAGTGAATTTGTGATGGAAATAAATAAAAACTACTACAAGTAGGAAGTAAATATATCTGCAACAGCTTTTAAAAGCCTGAAGTTATGTTGAAACACTTCTAAGTAGTTTGGGAGCTTGCAGCTACCTGCTGTTCCCACACATGCCTCTTGGCCCATTACTGTGATGCACTACCTCAGTCGCTGGCCAATAGGAACTGGCAGGTGGCAACTAAAAAACTTTAGCACTATGCAGGAGCTTAACTTGTCAGAACATTGCCATAAACAATTGGCCAAGAGTGCTGGGTTTTTGAACTTATTTTGTGTTTTACTTGACAGAATCTTTAATTAAATGTCATACAGGACCATTCACAGCATGATTGGTTTATAAAAACATCACCAAAAAAAAAAGGATTTTGCATACAGCAACCTGTTTCCAGTTCTCATTTTGCTAGAATACCTTAGCATCTGGCCAGCTGCTCTGGACCTTTTTTCTTTCTATCCGTTTCTATACATTCGCAAGTTAATCTTTTGCCAAAGCATACATAGAAAAGTATTGATATTCTGAATACTGAGTATGTGTTACCTTTAGCATTCGGTTCATTCTCAGCACTGGTTTGAATCCAAACACGACGTACAGAAGATCAAATGGCACCACAGATGCTGCGTCAAGCTGTGGAACAACACCATGCTGTTTAGTGTTCCAATTAAAAGAAACAGATGACATTATGTTTATGTACGTCTGATGTTCACACCAGGAGTCAGAGCAGTTTAACCTAAGTCAGTCTACATTAGGTTCAAATGCTTGGCTGAATGGCCCTAGAAGCTCTTTACCAATTAAAATACTTCCATTCATAAATTGTCATATTAGTCCATACTGAGATTTATGCCTCAGAACAAAAAAGTCAATTTTATTCTAAAAATAGAGAAGTTTTTTGTTGAAGGTGTGTTACACATAAACCTGATTAATAGGACAGTGCAGAATAGTTAGGGCATGGGCAGAAACCCATAACATTAACATCAGACATATTTAGCCTTTATTAAGTTTATAGCAGTTAGAAATATGGAATGATTGCTGATTGTTTCTTCACTTTTTCCTTGCTCTCGTAAACACATGTGACTTGTTCTAGGGTTACTAGACCATTATTCTGTGTTCTACTCTACTGTAATAACTGTACCTAAATCACATAGGTAATATAAAACAACACCAGCTTCATCAGGTAAAGCTCCAGATGAATATTTGCTTCCCCTCCATATTAGAACTTTACTCCTCTACAATAAACCTCTGTTTCCCCACAAAGCCTCTCTAGCCTGCATTGTACTCCTTTTTAAATGCCCTTGCTGACACTGCTCACCTTGCCTATGTCCACCCAACCCTACATACTGAAACATGCAATGGTTTTAGGTTTTGCATTTCCATCTTCAGCCAATAGTTTTGGTTCTCAACAGGTATCTTCAATCAATGACACCTTTGTCTCTCAATATGATAGTGAACTTTTGGTGGTGGACTTCAGTGGAAAGTTTCTGCTGAAAGGCTGCCATAATTTGCATAAAGTATTCATAAAACCAATGCATACTATTCTGTACTCCTACTTCTGGACCTTTCTGCTGCCTTTGATACGGTTGACCATCCCCTCCTCCTCAAAAAACTCCATGCCTTTGGTCTCCGTGACTGTACTCTTCACTGGTTATCTTCCTACTTATCCAACTGCACCTTTAGCGTTATGTACAATTCTACTTCGTCCTCTCCTCTTCCCTTCTCTGTTGGGGTCCCCCAAGGCTCTGTTCTTGGACCCCTCCTATTTTCAATCTACACCTCCTCTCTGGGTCATTTGATAGCCTCCCATGGCTTCCAATACCATCTCTACGCTGACGATACCCAAATCTATCTATCTATCCACCCCTCAGCTCTCTCCCTCAGTCTGCTCACATATCACTAATTTACTATCAGATATATCGGTCTGGATGTCTCACCACTTCCTCAAACTCAATCCATCCAAAACCAAGCTTATAATTTTTCCTCCACCACGCGTCCCTGATTTCTCTGTCAATATCGATGGCATTACTATCAGCCCATCCCCGCATGCCAAGGTCTTAGGTGTTGTCCTGGACTCTGAACTCTCCTTCAAACCCCACATTCTATCGCTGTCCAAATCTTGCCGCCTCAGTCTTTGCAACATCTCCAAAATACGCCCCTTTCTAACCAAAGACACAATAAAACTCCTAGTTCACTCCCTGGTCATCTCGCGCCTCGACTACTGCAATTCCCTTCTCGTTGGCATACCTCTAAACAGGCTATCCCCCCTTCAATCCATCATGAATGCTGCCGCCAGACTCATCCACCTTACCAATCGCTAAGTGTTCGCTGCTCCTCTCTGTCAAGCCCTCCATTGGCTTCCGCTCACCCAACAAATGAAATTCCAAATACTTACAACATCTTACAAAGCAATCCACAGCTTAGCCCCTAGCTACATCACCAGCCTCGTCTCAAAATACCAACCTAATCGCTCTCTTCGTTCCTCTCAAATCCTCCTGCTCTCTAGCCCCCTCGTCACCTCCTCCCATGCTCGCCTCCAGGACTTTTCCAGAGCCTCTCCAATCCTATGGAACTCCTTACCCTTATCTGTGTGATTATCTCCCACTCTATTAGCTTTTAGGTGATCTCTGAAAACCCTCCTTTTCAAAGAAGCCTATCCTACCAACCGCTAACATATGTACCTCCATTTTCTCCATCAACCCATCCCCCACGGTATTGCCTTTTGTTTCACTTGACCCTCCCTTCTAGATTGTAAGCTCTAATGAGCAGGGCCCTCTAGTTCCTCCTGTTTTGAACTGTATTGTAACTGTATCGTCTTCCCTCAAATTGTAAAGCGCTGCGCAAACTGTTGGCGCTATATAAATCCTGTACAATAATAATAATAATAAATTTACATGGCGATATTACAGCTGGGGATACTTGCAATGGTATAACTGAATGGCACACGACCTTGCAAATTTAACTGTGCCATTGACTGTAACCAGTGGATATATTAGGAGCTTAAGGGATTACATTGTAAGTGGGTGATGCCGTACTTTGAGCTGAAGGCAGTTAAGCACTAAAAGGGGGCAGAATATCAGCATAAACTTTGCCTAACAGAACCCTGTGCTTCCACTTTGCAGCACTTTGCAGTAATTGTTGCCAACTTCCCAAGTCTTTTTTCTATAGACTTTTCCTTTTTTTACTTCCCAAGTCTTATCCTATAGACAAAAATTACAATATCATGAATCCATTCTTACCTCCACTAGTAACTACATTTTTCCTTACAATTCTTTAGAATTATGTTAGACAGATTATTTAGGGGTTAGAGAATCTGGCATTTTTAATGAACTACTTTGCCAAGTAGGTTGGGAATGAACATACCTGATTTCTACCACCCTAGGCCTTCCTAAATGCAACCACAGTGGTCCTGGGCTCACAGATGAGCAAGGCCCAGAGACCGGTAGTGGGGATGTTTGCACAGCCAAGGTAGAAGTGATTACATGGCTGTATAGCAATTCCATGTACAGTACAAGATTAAACTAAACAAACCAAAGGTTGTAATAGCTATGTCTATGGCAGTGCAAAGGTTACTCAAGTCCATGATTCGATCGGTGACCACACACACTGGTTACCAATCAAATCATCCATGCCCTCCACAACAGTCCAGTGTACCCCATGGATCAGGGCCATCTCTAAGGGTTGCTGCAGCTGCAAACAAAAAAAAATTAGCAAATGTTCTCCCTGCACTGGGCACTTGCCAGGGGAATGTTTTTTTTTTTTTTTTTTATAGATGGTGGGTGAGAAGAGGTTAAGCAATATCATACATTTGATTTTTATGTATTTACAAAATTACAGATCTGGTCTAAGGAGTATTTTTATTATAAGTAAAACAGTGGAAAAAAAACTGCTTCATCCACCTTTTAACATGGTATACAACAAAGCTAAGTACATGTCAGTCTGGGTACCTGTGGTTGGTCTTTTAGGACCCTAGTAATGCCCCTAAGTACATGCTTTCAATAATAACTTCTTGTATCAGCTTCTTTCATATTAAAATACTGTCATATTTTAACACCATTTTGACATGAGAATTACCTTGAACTTTGTGGATTCATAATAATGTTTACTTGTTTGTTTTTTCTCGGCCTAGAAAAAAAAAGTAAGTTGTTATCAGGCCACTGCACTTTACATATATAAGTAGATTGACATTTTCACAGTCAATAAAGTCAGTCTGTAAAATAATGAAGCCTAGTGCAATTACTTGGAGACAGAAAATGTAGAATGACACATCCGCTCTCATGATATCAGCCTTTATTACTGATTGCTTTTGACATTCGTTTAAGCTCACCCACACATCCAGCCTTATTCATTAAGGTGCTGCAATGCATTAAGGTGGTTTTCACAGAATAATGTCTCTTCATGGTTTGGCACCATCTGTTTACAACTTTTAAACTTACTAAATTTCAGTGTGCTATAGTGATACCTACCTAGCCATACTGCCACAGCTATAGACACTTGCTTGCACAAGTTAACACTTGGAATATAGTATAAAGTAGTATAGAAGTATTAACCAAGTCAATTTTGTAAGATTACATTCACACAGCCTTACAGGGAGAATCTGTCAATTGTCGTTGGTGGTTCTAAATTCTGCTTGCCCTTTCTATTTACTATGCACTTTTTTGTCAAAGATTTATTGAACAAGCCGAAGTTGGAAGCTGATTGGCTGCCATGAATAGCTGCACTAGATCTTGCACTCTGAAGTTTGAGTAAATTAACCCCTGTGTGTCCAGGGTTGCCATTTCTGTGGAGTCCAAGCCACACACAACTGCAGTAATTATGCCTATGATCACTTTAAACACATCCTAGTGATTCAAAACAGAGCATTACTTGATTGATAATTTGGCAAGAACAGAAAATGCAAACAATGCCCTATTTAAAAACACGCAGGTAAAGTAGTATATCTATGGGGCATGGCCGTACAGGGCATGTGAGCGGATCGGTCTCATGGAGCTCCTGCACTGCATCCTGTATTTGGTCATTTCCCTGGCCTCGTACGGATCTGACAACACCATCAACTGCTGCAGCGGGCTCCCCTGATTACACCGATACCTCGGGTGTTCAGATCACACACCGCCATGACCAGAAGGGGGAAGAGCAAAGAGGATACATCGGCATAAGACAACCAACATGGTGCCAGAACGGCCACTCCACAGAGAAGCATGAGGGGCACAGAGAAACCTAAGGAACCAGGAACTTAAGAGTAAGCTCATCCTTCCCTCAGGTAAGGAGAATGATGGAGACATTCTTCTCTATGCCAAAAAGCTGCCTCAGTTACAAGAGATGGAAGAGGTGGAAGGAGACGATCCTTACACTGTGAATATACAGTACTTGCTAGCCTTGATCCTATACAGGGAGCTGGGGCAGAAGCCATGTCACTGCTAAATCCTGGTCAGCTTGCAACTCCAGAGGAGTTACATGAGGGAGAAGACCAACACACATTAAGCCAGATTCTGCAGACCTTATAAACATGTACAGCATCAGTTAACACTGTTAAAGACCGTTTGGGAGGCCTGACTGAAGAGGAAGCTCTTATTTGCCAAGATTTGCAAAAGAGTCTAACCTTTTGGTTGAAATTTCTTCCTATAGATAACAACATTCAAGCTCAAATTGAACACTTTTTAGTGACCTTGCACGATGATGGAATGCCTTCAAGTGCTTTTTCAGGAGCGTTTTTATTTCTACTATAAAGAGTATCAAATCCAAAACAAAAGCCCTTGAAGAACAGCTGACCCAGCATGTTCGTAGGTTAGATATAGCTGACCCTACAGAACATTCGAAGGCCGCTTGGTTAGCTGCCCAGGACTCCTTGACCAAAGAAATGACCTTGAAAGCAAAGAGGAAACGTTTTTTCTCTAGGGTGATTTTTTTATGAGGAAGGGGAACAGATCGGTCGTCTCCTAGCCAAAAATGTCAATATATGTCCTTCAGTCCCCACTATTGGGGCTCTGAAATTACCAAATGGCCGTATGGTCAATACACAGGAAGGGGTTATGACTGAACTAATCAGATTCTATACTAATTTATATGCCTCCAAGGTGTCTTATACAATGCAGGACTTACATTGCTATTTACAAAGGATATCTCTACCCCAGAATCACAGGCTTAGTTTGTAACCCCCCCCCCCCCCACTTTATAAGAATTACGAGAGGCGGTTGGTCTGTTTCCTAACTCCAAGGCCCCTGGGGATGATGGGCTACCAATGGAAGTATACCAGACCTACTCTGCCACACTATTGCCCAGGCTGCTAGAGGTCTTTAATGAGGCCAGACGTAGACAACAACTGCCTATCTCCATGATGAGAGCTAGTATTGTACTGCACCTCAATCCAGACAAGCCGGCTAAGAAGCCCAATTCTTATAGGCCCATCTCACTTCTTCAGGCAGATGTGAAGATACTGGCAAAGTAAATTGCTAGGAGAGTGAACACTGTCATAAATAGTATTATCCATGAGGATCAGGTAGGTTGTATACCAAATAAGTCAACTGCTGTTAACCTAAAGAGACTGTACATTAATATACAAACCCCAGCAGACAATAAGGGCCATAGGGCACTGCCGTCTCTAGATACCAATAAGGCATTCAACAGTGTAGAATGGGAATACCTATGGGCCATATTGCAGAAGTTTGAATTTGGTCCAAAACTTATATCCTGGGTTCGCCTGCTATATTGCGAGCCGCAAACATCTATCAAGGAGGGAGGAAAACATCTGATAGCTTCCATTGGAAAAGGGGTACCAGGCAGGGATGCCCCCTCTCCCTGCTCCTGTTTTCTATGGCGATTGAGCCACTGGCCGCATGCATTAGGGATAATGACCAAAGAGTGGGGTTCAGATATAGCAATTTACAGGAGAAGATCCTACTCAATGCGGATGACATGCTTCTGCTGTTAGGGGACACTATCTCCCTAAAAAATGTAATGTCCACTATTACATAATTCGGGTGACTCTCTGGGCTTACAATTAACTGGTCCAAATCTGCCCTCCTACCAAGGTGTAGATCCGCAAGTTGGAACCTTCTGTCTAAGTACCTGTAGTAACTTCCTTCAAATATCTAGGCGTAGTAATATCACCAATACCGCTAGAATGTTGTCATTTGAACATTCTCCCATTACTGGTGAGATTCAGAGATAAGGTCAAGATATGAAAAAAATGTGGCTCTCGGTTGCCGGAAGAGCAAATTGGATCAAAATTATTTTAATGCCACAGCTATTATACCACCTGCACAACATTCCGTAGTGATTCCACTGAAAATATTTTGAGCTGTTAACTCTATTTTTAGGACCCTAATATGGAAGGGAGGCGCAGCCAGGATCAAACTGGAGCAGCTTCAGAAGCCCAAGGATAGTATCTCTAACCCGTGGATATATTATATAGCGTCTCAACTCCAACATATGGCAGAAGGATTAGCTGGGACACCTTACAATTCCATGTTAACTATAATGCTTCAAATTTTGTGGAACACTCACACTAGCGAAAGGAACGGGAAGCACAAATATTTTCTAAACTCAATAAACAATACCCAACATATAGACTCCTTCAAAAGGTATGGGATAAAGCTAAACAATTGCAAAAAAGTACTTGGATATGCTAGTTACAGTCCAATTTGGGATAATCATACCTATCCTGAAATCATTAAATTACTGTGTGCAGCCAGGTGGCGTGCCTTGGGAGTGACACATCTCCAACATATCTTTGACAATGGTGTATTATTATCATTTACACAATTACAGAATCAATTTGGTATTCTCCCAATATGCTATTGTAATATATGCAATTGAAACCCGCTATATCGGCCCAAAAGTCATTGGAGAAAATAGAGCTCTCGCCTACCTCAGTCTTTTCTCTTATGCAACAAACAAGCTCAACCAAAGGCTTTATATCAAGCTGTTATGCCACTCTCTTGGGAGTATACCTAGAGAAATTCCCTAGTTTGGTATGCTATAAATAGGAGAAAGATGTAGGTGAAATACCAGGGGAGCAATGGGAAGAAGCCCTACCTAGAGTCTATTCGGTTATGCTCACTAAATGTGTCACAACGCATATCTCAGATATATATATACTTCTTAAGGTTCACTGTACCCTGCTTAAGCTCCACTCTCTGGGTTTACGCCCAAACGAGATGTGCCACAGGTGTGAAAGAGATGTAGGAGATCTGATCCATCTGCTGTGGAGATGTCCGAAACTCCACCGCTATTAGAGAACAGTAGTAGCCACAATAAATACAGCATTACAGATATCCATTTTAATGAAACCTAAACAGTGTGTGTTAGGTATACTCGACACTGTTACTCAGGATACGTTTTTGAGAGAAGCAGTAGCAAGGGCCGTTTTCCAGGCCCGTAGACTTACTGTATGCTTATACATTGGATCTCACCTGACCCTCCTTAATCAAAAATGTGGCTTAACCAGATGGGCAATATATTGCACCTCAAAAAACGTATATACCAACATAGGGGCACCCTATTTAAATTTAAAAAGGTGTGGGGTAACTGGCTAGCTACTCCGGGTCTGGCACCAGCAGACTTAGTCATGGAGAGAGTAATTCTCTGAACTTCATATTTTTTGGGGACATTCAGAATTTATTAGAACGGTTGGCATTGTCCATTAACTCTCATATCTCCGTTGCCTCTATGTTCATGCATTGGGATATGGGTGGCTCTGGAAAGGAAATTTTATTGGGGGAGAGGTAAAAAATTGCATATTTTATGATATTATAATATTACTCGTTATCTTTTACCGGACATGTATTGAATGCTGATCTTTGTATTATTTTGATTGCACTAACTACTTGTGAACTTGTAAATGAAAGTGACATCGCAATAAAAATTGTTGCTTGATTTAAAAAAAAGTAGTACAGCAACGTACAACGGAAATCCACATGAAAAAATGTAGTATTTTGCAGCCTACCACTCCTTGGGTGTGGTGACTGCAGTAGATTTTGTTTTTTCAAATTATGTACATTTTCTGCAAGTACAAAAAATAAATGTTGATCTTGCAAGAATTGTAGTATCCTTGTAACTTCCCCTGCACTGATCTGAATAAGTGTTGTCACCCTAGCACAGGAAGTTGGCCATATACCAGTAGAATTTTAGTTTCATTCTGTAATGGTTAGTGGGGTCATGTTGATGATTGTTTTTCAACTGCAGTGACAAGAAAATTTGATGGTGCAAAATCCACAAAGCTGGTGGATGTTAGAGACCTTGAGCTCCTCCACCTTCCGTTTCAGGAAGCCCCTGTAATGTTCTGGTACCTCTGGTACCCTTATTCCACTTTCCCATTCAGTGTATGCGTCCCACCATTCTCTTCTGGTAGGTGCGCATACACCTTTAAGACCGATGCTGTCATCACTGAGCCCCGCAGAGCGGCTATTTCAACCGCCGGCGTTCTCACTCACATGTTCGTTCAACCTGCCTTGAAGCTCATATGCTTACAAGCGTACCTCGCTGTCGGAACCTTGCTGCTGATCCCTGTATCCCGCTACCGGATCACTCGCTCATACCGAACCTCTCTACTACTGCTTGCTATTAGTGATAAGTACCCCGCAGGGGAATCCTCCATAACCTTCCTACTAAGCTTACACTATCTAGCTCTGCATATTAAGGACTGTAACTATCATCTGCACTGTTGTTTTAGATTGCTAGCTCTTGAGCCTACTAACATCTATCCTTGCACTGGGTTAGTCTCTCCTGTATGTCATCTGCTGTCCTACCACCTACTACCATACATGATTGCTAACCTATCTGCATCCTACCTGTTACCATCTATACTCTCATGAACATTTCTCTCAAGTGCTGTTCACCTATTTGTCACTGTTCATACCTGTCTCTTCAACTCATCACCACTATACTGCTATATACATCTATCACTCCAGGAACATCTTATTGAGTGTGTATATTTGTATGCTGAATCAGACAGACCACAGTGATGAGTCTTGGGAGTTGGAATTGGTATTTCAACGTATCTCTACATGACTACTGAGTGGAGTTTTTCTGCAGCTGCAAATCCATCTTGTTTCAGAAAACGCAGGAGCGTTACAGATTGAACGAACCTAAAATGGATTCAGCAGATTTACCCACTCAAGTGACACAATTAAAACAACAAGTGACTGCGTTAATACACGCTCTTACTGAATTAAAAGAAGACAATCAGGCTCTGAAGCAGCAGGTAACCCGTCTATCACAACTTGCCGCTGCTCAACCCACTGAACCCAAAATAAATCCTCCTCTAGTGTTTACAGGTGATCGCAAAAAATTTTGTGAATTCAAAAACGCCTGTCAGTTACTTTTCTTGCTAAGACCTCGTACCTACCTTACTGATCATATCAAAGTCTGTACTATTATTTCATACCTAACGGGTGATCCACGGGCCTGGGCAGACTCTCTTTTTGAGAAAAATGATCAGCTTCTCAACTCCTATGCTTTATTCCTAGCGGAACTCGCTAGTCTATATGATGACCCCAATAGGCAGAGTACTGCTGATATTCAATTGAGGTCCTTGAAACAAGGTAGGAGACCTGTAGAAGACTTTGTAGCAGAGTTCAAAAGATGGACCCTTGATTCAGTGTGAAATGATACATCTCTGAGAACTCAATTTAGACTCGGCCTATCAGAAGCCGTTAAAGACGAGCTCGCCCGAGCGGATTTTCCGGGCACCCTGGATGCCTTGATACAACTCAGTATCAACATAGACAGGAGGCTGCGAGAAAGAAAGGCTGAAAAAATGGGAATGCCATTGTCCAGTCCTTCTCGGATTTCGGCCATTGACCCTACTCCTATGGAGGTAGGAACCATACGCCCACCTTTATCAACTGCTGAAAGAGCCAGGAGACGATCCAGTAATCTTTGCTTGTACTGCGCATCCCCGGATCACATGATAAGCGTCTGTCCCCTTGTCCGCAAAAAAGAGGGTGAGTGTTCACATGTCCTCCTAGGGGGATTGACAACTTCATTTACTAACCCTTATCTTTTTGTTCGTTTGACATTGCAGTGGGACCAGACTAGGATTACCACTAAGGCCATGATCGACACAGGATCTTGCGGAAATTATATCGATATACGTTTTGCTACTTTAAATAAAGTACCTATTATTTCAAAACCTAAGCCTGTCTCTGTGAGTCTTATTAACGGTATTCCGTTATCTTCTGGCCCAATCACTAATCAGACACAAGCACTCCTAGTCACCACTAACGAGTCTCATACGGAGACCACTACCTTCGACCTATTGTCTTCGCCCCACTTTCCCATTGTTTTGGGACTTCCCTGGTTACACACACATCAACCAACCATAGATTGGAAGAAACGGACCCTAACCTTCCTCTCTTAATATTGCGAGAGTACGTGTAACCTCCCGTCTTATGGAAAGATCCTGTCTGTGGTGTCAGATGAGATTGCACCACTATGCTTTCAGGATCTGTTCGAAGTTTTTCTTAAGAAAAATGCTCAAATACTGCCTCCCCATAGGGATTATGATTGCACTATTGATCTACTCCCTAATTCTAAATTGCCTTTTGGTCATGTTTATCCTCTTTCGCAGGATGAACTTTCCCATCTCAAGGAATACTTGGATGAGAATTTGACAAAAGGTTTTATTAGACCTTCCACTTCTTCCACAGCTGCAGGACTTTTTTTTGTCCGCAATAAAGACTCAAGCCTCAGGCCTATTATCGACTATAGGCAATTGAACGCCATTACAGTAAAAGATCGTTATCCTTTGCTGCTTATCCCTGAACTCATTGAACAAGTGCGTGGAGCTACCTACTTTTCAAAATTGGACCTGAAAGGGGCATACAATCTAATCCGAATCCGTGATGGAGATGAGTGGAAGACAGCATTCAGAACCAGATACGGATTGTTTGAATATCTTGTAATGCCATTTGGGCTATGTAACGCTCCCGCAGCCTTCCAAAGATTCATAAACGATATCCTTAGAGACTTACTTGATGTCTGTGTTGTGGTATATCTGGACGATATACTTATTTATTCACGATCCTTGTCTGAACATATAAAACATGTAAGACTTGTGTTATCCAGATTACTCACACACAATCTATACGTGAAACTAAAAAAATGCTTATTTCATAAAGAAGAAGTATTATTCCTAGGATACATCATATCCAAAACAGGAATCAAGATGGATATGAGTAAGATATCCTGTATTCAGGATTGGCCTATACCAACCACCCGCAAAGCACTACAGCGATTCCTTGGATTTTCAAACTTCTATAGGAAGTTCATCAAGAACTTCTCTGCCATTGTGAGACCTCTCACACAACTCACAAGTATTAAGAAACCATTTAAATGGTCAGATGAAGCAAATGAAGCTTTTCGCTTGTTAAAAACAAGCTTTACCTCTGCTCCCATACTACGCCATCCAGACCCATCCCTCCAATACATTCTGGAAGTAGATGCGTCAAATATGGCAGTAGGAGCAGTACTCTCCCAACGACCAACGAATACTTCACCACTCCATCCAGTCGCCTTCTTCTCTAAATCTCTAAGCAGCCCAGAGGTGAATTACCCAGTGGGTGAAAAGGAACTGCTTGCTATAAAACTGGCTCTGGAGAATTGACGACATCTACTTGAAGGCACCCGATTACCAATACTCATATATACAGATCATAAAAATCTTCAATATCTTCAGACTAACAAAACCCTCTCCCACCGGCAGGTACGATGGTCACTATTCTTCCTAAGATTTAACTTCCTAGTGACCTACACACCTGCAGACAAGAATAAAAAAGCGGATGCGCTATCACGATTAACTGAAGATAATTGCTCCGAAATCCCTTCCGTTCCTATAATACCCTACAAGCGTATTATTGGGGTTGTCCGTTCCTTGAAGGAAGAGATTCTGCACAGTATAGGTTTGGATTCACCTCCACCACAACTAACTGCTGATGCAGAAGGCTTCCTCTACTACAACGACAAACTCTACATACCCCCTACTATGCGCACCAAGATCTTGGAATTGTCACATGATGTGCCTATGGCAGGACATATGGGTATGACAAAGACCCTTAATTTGCTTACCAGGCAGTTTTGGTGGCCTGATATGAAGACATCTATACAAAAATTTGTCTCTTCATGCAACGTCTGTGCCAGGTCCAAAATTGACACTACAAAACCATCCGGTCTACTATGCAGTCTACCAATACCCCAGACTCCATGGGAAGTTGTGTCCTTGGACTTTATAGCGGAAGTACCACCTTCCAAAGGATTTAATACCATTTTAGTGTCAGTGGACCATCTGACAAAGATGGCACATTTCGTTGCTATTCGCAGACTACCTTCGTCCAAACAAACAGCGGAACTACTGATGAAACATGTCTTTAAGTTACATGGTATTCCAAAAACTCTTTTGTCTGACCGTGGATCACCATTCATCTCCAAGTTTTGGCAAGAACTATGCCACATACTACGAATTGAGCGAAAGCTCACTTCTCCCTACCATCCTCAGACCAACGGACAGACTGAAAGAGTCAACCAGTGCATCGAGCAATATTTACGTTGCTATACATCATACTGATTGGGTGGATCTCCTCCCTCTGGCAGAATTTGCCTACAACAACGCAACCCACAGTACGACCAAACAGAGTCCGTTCTACTTGAACTATGGGTTTCATCCCACTATTCTTCCACCACGCATCCTTCCATCAAGTAACCCAGTAGCCTCAGACTATCTTACCCAAATAAAAGACTCTCTGGGTTTACTTAATACTACCATCTCACATGCTCATATTCAACAAAAAAAGTACTATGACCTTCGTAGAAGACCTTCTCCTCAGTATGCTATTGGGGACCTCGTTTGGCTATCAACAAAAAACTTAAGTTTAAAGATCCCTAGCAAAAAGCTTGGGCCTCTATTCTTGGGACCCTTCCCAATCAGGAAACTTATTGGAAAAGCTGCAGTACAGCTCACATTACCAACAGACCTCAAGATACATCCCATCTTCCATATGTCGCTACTGAAGCCCCATGTTCCTGACCAAGGAATAAGGTCTACCATCCCACCTCCACCTCCTGTACAAATTGAAGGCGGAGAAGAATATGAGATAAAGGAGATTCTGGATTCTCGTATCCACAGAAGAAGACTCCAATATCTAGTACGATGGAAGAACTATGGGCCCCAAGACGACACCTGGCTGGATACCTCTGATATACATGCCCCTAGGCTGATTCACAATTTTCACGCGAAATACCCGGAAAAAACAGTTCTAGAGGCCTTCCAGAGCCGGCCTTAAGGGGGGGGTACTGTAATGTTCTGGTACCTCTGGTACCCTTATTCCACTTTCCCATTCAGTGTATGCGTCCCACCATTCTCTTCTGGTAGGTGCGCATACACCTTTAAGACCGATGCTTTAATCACTGAGCGCCGCAGAGCGGCTATTTCAACCGCCGGCGTTCTCACTCACATGTTCGTTCAACCTGCCTTGAAGCTCATATGCTTACAAGCGTACCTCGCTGTCGGAACCTCGCTGCTGATCCCTGTATCCCGCTACCGGATCACTCGCTCATACCGAACCTCTCTACTACTGCTTGCTATTAGTGATAAGTACCCCGCAGGGGAATCCTCCATAACCTTCCTACTAAGCTTACACTATCTAGCTCTGCATATTAAGGACTGTAACTATCATCTGCACTGTTGTTTTAGATTGCTAGCTCTTGAGCCTACTAACATCTATCCTTGCACTGGGTTAGTCTCTCCTGTATGTCATCTGCTGTCCTACCACCTACTACCATACATGATTGCTAACCTATCTGCATCCTACCTGTTACCATCTATACTCTCATGAACATTTCTCTCAAGTGCTGTTCACCTATTTGTCACTGTTCATACCTGTCTCTTCAACTCATCACCACTATACTGCTATATACATCTATCACTCCAGGAACATCTTATTGAGTGTGTATATTTGTATGCTGAATCAGACAGACCACAGTGATGAGTCTTGGGAGTTGGAATTGGTATTTCAACGTATTTCTACATGACTACTGAGTGGAGTTTTTCTGCAGCTGCAAATCCATTTTGTTTCAGAAAACGCAGGAGCGTTACAGCCCCACAGATGCTCAATAGGGTTTAGGTCTGGAGATATGCTTGGCCAGTCCATCACCATTACTCTCAACTACTTTAGCAAGGCAGTGGTCGACTTGGAGGTGTGTTTGGGGTTGTTATGTTGGAATACTGCCCTGCGGCCCAGTCTCCGAAGGGAAGGGATCATGCTCTGCTTCAGTATGTCACAGTACACATTGGCTTTCATGGTTCCCTCAATGAACTGTAGCTCCCCAGTGCCGATAGCACTCCTGTGTAATGTTCTGGTACCTCTGGTACCCTTGTCTCCATATTTATCCTTTCCTAATTGCGTCCCATCTTGTGTAACAAGGGACGCATATACCTTTAAGACCGGATGACATCATTGCCGAGCGCCGCTATGAGCGGCTATTTCAATCGCCGGTTTGCTCTCACTCATCGCTCGTTCAAACCGCATGTTCACCGCACCTACTCCTGTGAAGTCGGAGCTGCTGACATTTTCCCTTGCTGAACTGAAGCCGGAAACCTCGCTGGTGATCCGTATATCGCTACGGGATCACCCCTCTCCAATGGACACTGTTACTCCTAAATCTATCTAAGTGATAAGTACCCCGCAGGGGATTCTTACTAACCAATCTCCTACTGTCATCTACTGCAATTACCAAGACTATCTGTATCTATCTATTCACTATCATCTGCATAGACTGTTAGCTCTTGGGACTACCTTCAACTATCCTTGCACTAGGTTACTCTGTCTAAGTATACTCCATCTGTGTCCTCTTACCATCTGCACTATACTTGACATCAGAACCTATCTGCTTTACCATCACCTGCAACTCTCCTAATACTACTTCTAGTGCTCACCATACAATAGCCTGTCTCTCATCTATATATCCTCATATATTCTATCCCTCCATTAACATCTATTAATATATATATGGTATATAACAGGCTGTACACGGTGATGAAGTCCTGAGAGTTGGATATGTTTGTTCAACAGATTCTCTACAAGGCTACTGAGTGTAATAATTCTGCAGCTGTAAATCCATCCACTAACAAAAACGCATGAACGTTACATCCTGCAGCCCCAGACCATGACACTCCTACCACCATGCTTGACTGTAGGCAAGACACACTTGTCTTTGTACTCCTCACCTGGTTTCCGACACACACGCTTGACACCATCTGAACCAAATACGTTTAGCTTGGTCTCATCAGACCATAGGACATGGTTCAAGTAATCCATATCCTTAGTCTGCTTTTCTTCAGCAAACTGTTTGCTGAACTGTCAGACAATGGAGACATGCCTCATGCTCAACCCTGCAGAACATGACTGACAGTGGCTCTTGGTAGGGATCCCAGGTTATTGTCAGTAGGTAACTATGCCCCACCCCTCAGAGCTCTGGAAAGGATATAGAGGTTTACGTAACTAAATAAAACCAAGGAAAAAGGTAATTCAAATGCATTTATGAAAAAAAAAGTATATGGCATGTTTAAAAATGTTCCACTAAGTATAAATAAAGTTGAGTACATGTGGATCGAAATTTGTCTGGTTCAGCAGGAATTGACCAAATTGTGTTCTGTGTGTAGCCCCCTCTGTTTGACAGAAACTGATTGTTTGATCAGCTCCATTCGAACAGAGCCACTGAAAAAGTTTGCTCAATCGGCGGCTTGCAGCTAGCCAGCCAATCAGCTGCAGCGCTGATCAGTGTTTTCTGACAGCGGGGAGTACCCTTGTCAAAATAGCACAGGAGGGAGGATTCCTGCATCCACCTCGCTTGTGTAGATGCAGAAATCTGCAAGTCTTTATTTATTCAGCATGCTGGCTGAACGAAATTAACTGACAGTGTGTACCTATCTTAAGGATTCATATACTGAAATGTTTACATACACTTAAGGGCCAATAGTACTATGAAATTATAATTACCAGATGCTAAAAATGCCTGGAGAAATCATCAGGCAGTCAGACAATACTGGCCTAGATACATTTGTGGACACCACAGGTCAGCAGAGACTGATGTTATCCTTTGTTGTAGATCCCATAGGTTCTTTGACATTTACAGGCTTGTTCAAGAAACAGTGGAAGACGAAAACCCTAAGTTAAAAGTCTTTAATAATTTAAACTAACCAATCTGAATTTACTTTTTGAAGTACAGTACAAGATGAATTCTGACTAGTTGCTATAGGTACAGTTCTTAACTGAGTAAGAAAAAGTGTCTAAAAAAGTACATACTGTATAGCAACAGTCAGGTGAAAGTGGTGACTCTTTAGTGCAGGTGAAAAGCAACTTTTGGAATCATAATAAACTCTGTTGAGTAAATCTTGAATAGCCACTATGAATTAGTAAACCACACATTTATCACTTTATGTTGTGTCCCTCTTATTCTTACTCATTAAAAGACTGTAAAAACAGCCTCTGTGCCACATTTATCTAAGTAATATTGAGTTGGATTCAACGTCTATGTCATAATAAAGAGTTAAATTGCCTATTGATGGTGCCAAGTTAGCAAGTGGCCATGCTGCCTGCAAATACGTGGTCTAAGGAGATATGTCATTGCAAATATCAGCTTTCAGAACAGAGCACTTTATTGATACTTACCACTATGTCACCTCCTTTTATATATTGTAGACGTGGCTGAAATACAAATATATCCAGAAGGTAACACACATCACATGTGTAATCAATAAGCATCCAGTAAAAGAGATTGTCAGACTTTTGAAGAGGAAATACAATTCGCAGTGGAATGAACCAGGAGTTCCAGTTGAAGGAAATAGAAACAATGAACAGCCAAAAGAGATAGAAGGGATCTAAAAGAAAGAAGATATTTAAAGGTAGTACACAATTTACTATTAAAGTATAATGTCACCCACAAAAGCTTTCACACCCGCATCTAAGGATTAAAATGATTATCTTCCAGCAAAAGTCAGTTATAGAGACATTTTTAATATTTTGTATGTTATATTATAGAAAGCATTTTCAAAACATATACATTCCTTAAAGCGATTGTAAAGTCTCGTTTTTTTTTTAAAAATAACAAACATGTTATATTTATCTCCTCTGTGCAGTTGGTTTTGCACAGGGCAGTCTGTATCCTCCTCTCCTCAGGTCCCTGGCTGGAGCTCCTAGCTCCTCCCTCCTATTGAGTGCCCCCACAACAAGCAGCTTGCTATTCCATTCAGACACAGAGCTGCCATTCGGCCCCAGCCCCCTCTCTCTCTCGTGATTGGCTACCTGACTCTGACAGCTGTGGGAGCCAATGGCGCTGTGGCTGTGTCCCAGCCAATCAGGAGGGAGAGTTCTGGACAACCAAGGGGCTGGTAGATATCGCTGGAGAGAGATGGGGCTCAGGTAAGTATTAGGTGGATTTTGGAAATGGAGAGTGGAGCCGAAGACAGAGCATTTGTCTGAAAGGAGAACAAGGCTTGGCTTCTGGAACTAATGCACACATGCAGGATTATGGCCACAGAGAAAGAGTGAGGGCGGAAATAAAATTCTATTGAGACACGGAAGAGAGGAGTTATAATGTTGGTAGCTTACAAGCAGAGGCATTCAGAAAAAGTTTATTCTATCAACTAAGATCTCTAGAGTGTTGGGTTGTGGGTATGGTTCATCCAGCCCCCGTGGTCAAACATTTTGATTGGTTGATTGCCTGATCTATAGGGACACTTTGTCTGCTGGAACGAGTGACATCCTATGAGCTTTTGCTATGAATTATTTCTCAAGGCCTTGAGACAGTGCGTCTCTGGTAAGCAGCCACCTTTTTTTGTTTGAGCATATTGGGGTTGCATGCAGCACTTGGAAGAGTTATCTCTGGCATATTTTATCAGCTTTCATTCATCCAAGAGACTGTTTCATTGAACATCACCATTTAACATTTATGTTTATGGGACTTTTTATGTGAAAGCTTTTTTGCTTATTTTTATCACTATTGTAATTATCACATCTGTGCATGTTGTTGTCACTTCACAACATTGTTTTATGAAGTATATTTGTGCACACGTTTAGGTTGTTCACATTTTCATCGTAATTGTTTTCACATCGTGTAGTCATTTTTGTTACAATTTTTATTGTGTTACTGATTTGGTCCAGATAGCGCATTCGTTTTTTTTTTTATTTACATTCACTTATCTCCCAGGTCTCAGAGAGTCCTAGGTGCTGCCATCTACCAGATAGGCTAGCGCATCCTTTACACATAAAGTATTAGGGGGTGCTGGGGAGGCTGCTACACCCAGAATTTTTTTTTATCTTAATGTAAAGAATGCATTAAGATAAAAAAAACCTTCTGACTTTACAACTCCTTTAACCACTTGCCGAGCTCCCACCACAGATTTACTATGGCAGGCTGGCTTGGCTGCGTGAAGCAACGTAGGGATACATCGGTTGTGCGAGTTGAGCTAGGGGGCGATCGCTCCCCGCTGAGAGAAAAGGACGGTCAGCTGATGTAAACAGACCATTCTGCTTTCTGAAATGATCACAGAGCGCCTTTGATCCTTTTATTTAGGATCACAGGTCTCTGTGATCATTTCACAAGCCCATCCCCCATACAGTTAGAAAACACTCCCCTAGGCTCACACTTAAACCTCTGATCACCCCTAGGTTAACCCCTTCCCTGCCAGTGTCATTATTACAGTAATAGTGCATATTTTTAGCACTGATTACTGTAGTAATGTCACTGGTCCCCCCCAAAAGTGTAAAAAATGTCAGTTAGGGGTCTCATCTGTCTACTGCAACGTCACAGTCCCGCTAAAAATTGCAGATCGCGGCCATTACTAGTAAAAAAAATAAATAAATAAAAATAATTTCCCCTAGTTTGTAGACATGATAACTTTTGCGCAAACCAATCAAAATACACTTATTGCAATTTTTTTTTTACCAAAAATATGTAGCAGAATACAAATTGGCCTAAGAGGATGAAAAAACTTGAATTCTTTTTTTGGGGGGGGGGGGAATGGTATATAGCAGAATGTGAAAAAATATTGTTTGTTTTTTTGTTTTTTCAGAATTGTCACTCTTTTTTTGTTTTCAGAAAAAAAATCGCACAGGTGATGAAATACCACCAAAGAAAGCTCTATTTGTAGGGAAAAAGGACATTAATTTTATTTAGATACAGTGTCGCATGACCACACAATTTTCCTTTAAATTAATGCAGTGCCAAATCGCAAAAAATAGCCTGGTCATTAAGGGGGCAAATCCTTCCGGTCCAGAACTGGTTAAAGTGTTACTAAACCCACATCATAAAAAAAAACTATCAATAAATGCTGTACTATATTACATGCTGTTTATACTCACGCACTATGGGATTTTCTCTCTGTATTCTGCAAAAATACAGGTTGATCCTGCTGTTCTCTATCTCCACCTTCTGTACAAGTCCCCAATTAAGCTAGGGATTTTGCAGCTGTGGTGAAAACTCTGCACACACTCAGTTTTCAGTGAGTTTCTATGCTGAGCATTTCCTCCCTATCACACCTGAGCAGCCCATGTGACACACTTGTGGGTGTATACACAATGGTAAATGACAGCCCATTCCCTCACTCCTCCTTCATGCCCACTAACCAGCTAAACACAATGAGGGCAGGATATGTAGATTAATGTAGGCTTCACCTCTCTCTTATTCTAAGACACAGGCTAGAGGGGCGTGACATAGCCTGGGACTGGCAGAAATCTGCCCACATCATGTTAGTGCCAAAAAATAATAACGATTTGATTTCAAATATATATTTGTATGACAATTTAAACAGTTTATTGATATAATTTTTTTAACTCTGTATTCCAAAAGCTTTTTTTTTTTTTATTTTGAACATGTGACCAGCAGCAGAGGACTAGAAGCTCCTCCTGCTTATGTTTCCCTGCAGACAGGCTGGGAAAGATCCGAGTCATGTGACAGCTGTATATCAATTAGGGAAAAGGGTTCAGGGTTTGCTCCCCCTTTTTTAACCACTTAAGCCCCGGAGGATTTGGCTGCTAAAGGACCAGGGTTTTTTTTGCGATTTTTTACTGCGTGACTTTAACAGACAATTGCGCGGTCGTGCGACGCTGTACCTAAACGAATTTGACGTCCTTTTTTTCCCACAAACAGAGCTTTCTTTTGGTGGTATTTGATCACCTGTGCGATTTTTTGATCACGCGCTATAAACAAAAAAAGAGCGTAAATTTTGCAAAAATAACAATATTTTTCACATTTTTTTATATGAAATTCCCCAAAAAAAAATGTAAAAATCAAAATTTTTTAACATTTTTCGGCCAATTTGTTTTATGCTACCTATGTTTGGTAAAAAAAAATCGCAAAAAGCGTATTTTGATTGGTTTGCGCAAAAGTTATCGCGTTTACTAACAAAGGGAAAGATTTTTGTCATTTTTGGTGTTTTTTTTTAACGCGTAATGGCGGCGATCTGCGATTTTTTTTTCGGTACTGCGACATTGCGGCGGACAGATCGGACCCTTGACTGACATTTTTGACACTTTTGGGGGTACCAGTGACATTACTGCAGTAATCAGTGCTATACATATGCACTGTTACTGCAAAAATGACACTGGCAGGGAAGGGGTTAACTTTATTGGACAGGGAGGGGTTAAGTGTGTCCTAGGGGCGTGATTCTAACTGTGCAGGGACATTCCTATTGGTGTAAAAGCAAAGATCAACCGTTCTACATAGTAGAACGGACAGATCTTCACTTTTACACAGGGAGAACTGACAGGCAGCTTGTTTACACAAGCCGCTCTGTCTTTCTCCCTTCACAGGAGCGATCGTAGTGTGACTGGCGGACATCGAGTCCGCCGGTCACACGCACTGACTTGTCTGTGAACGAGCCACGGCGGGCGCGCGCCTCGGCGGGCGCGCGCCCGCCCGCAATAGGCTCGCAAGTCAGTGACAGGCGAGTGACGTACCGATACGTCACTCTGCCTGGCCGGGGCTGACCGCCGCAGTATATAGTCGTGCGGCGGTCGGCAACCGGTTAATATACTGTACATGTCGCTTGGTTCATAGCTGCACCGGCTTTACATATACATGTTCAGGGTTTGCTCCCCCAATTTTTTGCTTGTTTATTATGTATTCGGTCTGACCAGACTTCTGAGGTTGAGCACCCTACCCCCCACACACACCTGTACTCTATCAGTGTCCACTATCAAGTAGATATAGGAGGAGTCCCTTGTAGTGCATTAGCACATCTCTCCCAGCAAGGAGTGTTGTCTCCAAGGGTTAGAGAGGCTGGATTCACCCCTTTTTTATGGATAGTGTAGGACCCACTGATAATGGGGTACTTTGACGTAGTGGTGGGCTTGAGCACGATATGGCCATATGGTGGGACCAAATCCCCATTTTTATTTATGGATTGTCTCCATATTTGATAGTCATTTCTTTTGCATGTGTGCGCTATTCTTTTTTAATATACAGAGGACTAGAAGCTCCTCCTGCTTATGTTTCCCTGCAGACAGGCTGGGAAAGATCTGAGTCATGTGACAGCTGTATATCAATTAGGGAAAAGGGTACCTAAATGTTTTTTTTTTATTAAAATATTTACAGTTTTTGTCATCCACATACAGAAATCGAAGGGACAATGTAAGTTGAAGCGATTGTAACACTAAAAAAAAAAAAGTAGTTGTAAATAAGAAGTTTTTTTTATCTTAATGCATTCTATGCATTAAGATAAAAAAAAAAACCTTCTGTGTAAAGCAGCCCCCCCCCCAGACTCTCTAATACTTACCTGAGCCTATCTTGATCCAGCGATGTTGCAGGAGTGTCTAAGCTGCCTGGGACTCTCCCTCTCTATTGGCTAAGATGGCAGTGCAGCGCCATTGGCTCCCGCTGCTGTCAAACAAAGTCTGTGAGCCAATGAGGAGAGAAAGGAGTTTCTCCGTATCTGAATGGACACAGGGAGCTGTGGCTTGGCTCGGGTGTCCCCATAGCAAGCTGCTTGCTGTGGGGGCACTCAACAGGAGGGAGGGGCCAGGAGAGCCAAAGAGGGACTCGAGAAGAGGAGGATCTGGGCTGCTCTGCGAAAAACCACTACACAGAGCAGGTAAGTATGACATGTTTCTTATTTTTTACAAAATAAAATGAGACTTTAGTATCACTCTACAGTGCTTGTACTGAGTAATTTGGCCCCTTCTATCATCTAAAATACCTGGCTGATCCTGCCTGGTGCTGCCCTCCCCTTGTAAACCGACCACGTTTATCATGGCTTCTAAACCATGATATCGTGGTCAGTTTATTTGCCTCTGTTATCTCACTGTCTCTCCTTGCTCCCTCTCTCCTCCTCCATCCCAGCTGTGTCAATGCGGATCTGCTCTCTGCCCTTTCCCTCCTCCTGCAAAAATAACTGTGCTTTGTTACTATAATCCCCTGTGTTAGATTGCATTATGTGCCCCAATAGATGTTCTTTATAAAAAATATGCTGCTTCCTACCTTATCTCAGAGCGCGATCACCCGCCGCTTTCCTCCTCTCCTCCCCTCTTCCCCACCTCCCAGGTGACATCAATGGGGGATTCTCATGCCGTCAATGCAGTCGTATCAGCAGGGAGCATTGATAGTTTCAAAAAACTATTAGATGGGCACCTTAAGGACCACAACATACAGGGGTATACAATGTACGGTTAACAGCAAACACACACACACATCATAGGTTGAACTGGATGGACTGATGTCTTTTTTCAGCCTCATGTAACTATGTAACTATGAGGGATTCCCCTCGCGCTGTAGCTGTCAGATCAGGGAAGGCAGTGGCAGGTGGTCATGTGAGGGCTGAGCGGCGCTCTGAAATAAAGTATGAAGTGGTGTATTTTTATAAATACCATACAATGGGGCACATTATGTAATCTAACACAGGGGATTATAGTAAGAGCAAAAAGTGGCTTTACAACCACTTTAAACAATGTGTGTTTAGTATCACTTTAGGTCAAACCTGTGTTTTGTCCATGCAGGGCAAATAAACAGATTTGCCTTCATGACTCAGTTTCCAGCACCTACTCACTTTTCCTTTATTCCCCTGCTGATCTGATTAACTGATAGCAGTGAGGAAAAGTAGGCCTGAATTAAACTAGTAGGAACTTTCACAGCCTTGGGCATTGTACAGTACCAGTGCTATCACCACCACTCTCCAACTCCTTTTTAAGACCCACAAAGAAAATGACTATTATTGCCTTGATCTGGGCTTCTCAATTTCTATTTAATTTAGCACACGTGAAAATAATATTTATAATATTCCTTTTAAGTAAAAGGTCAATTTTGTTGTCTGTGCATTTAAGTGTACCTGTATAGCCATCGATGGACTCCGGTATCTTGAACTTGTTAAGGATTTTTTTCAATGGTCTCTTCTTAAACTTGCAACAGAGCATGTCACAATAATGTTCCTCTTCTGTTTCTGGTTTAGGTTCTTTCTCAACATCTTTTTCTTTTTCTCCTTTTTTTTCTTCCTTAGTTTGGGGTGGCGGTGGAGGTGGAGGGGGTTTCTTCTTCTCTGGAGCTATACATGTAAAATAAACGTCATTACTGTATGCAGCAACAATGTTATAGCTAGACATAATTTAAATAAGACAACCAGATAGGTATGTTTCTATGTTCAATACTGCTTGTACCTTCAAACTTTCCTTTCTTTTTTAATCAGATGTTTTTTTACCATATTTATAACAATTTTTTTTTTTAGGTTTCATTGTAGTCTGAAATTAAGATCAACGTTTGTGGTATTTCTGGCATTGGTACTGTCAGGCTTTGGCCTTTGGAAATATTGGAGTGGTTGTCTTATAAACATACAGATTATGATCTGATAGGATGCAGTCACTCTTTGGCTAATAATTTTCTACCCAGCTCAGTTAATTTTTAAATTGACTTTTGTCAAGTTGAGTGGTGTTTACAGGGAATTGGCCAAAATTCAAGCTGTGTGTTGCTAGTTTCAGATTATTAAATATCAAAGGTAACCTTGGATTTAAAATGCTTAACAAAAGGCATAAAATTAAAAAATATACTGTATTAAAAGAAAAAATGCTTCTCTTACACCCAGGTTTTCAATGGACATGCTTAAGCAAGGATGACATCACTGTGCATTTTTGTGGCATCATGGAAAAACGGAGGATCCAAAATGCCAAAAGAATGTGCTCCCTTACAGTTCTAGAGTACCTTCTTGAGAGGCTTGGGACCCCAAGCTTTCACAGACTCGGGAACATTTCTGATACCTACAGGAATCTGGTGTGTAAGGTAAATATTTATTACTTTTTTAATTGTCTTTTTTATGCCTTCCACTAAGCATTTTTATTCAGCTGATATGGCCTTCCAGATAAAGGGACAGTTGCTAATAAATGGAACAAATGGCCCCCTATAGGGTAAGTTACAAAAGCAGCATGCCTTGGTGAATAAAAAAAAAACAAATGTGGTCTATTACTCTGTATTACAGGCTACTAGTATATTTATTGTGTGTACCCAGCGCTTTCTTACCATAAAGTGCTTAATATGTATCTCTATTTATTATTTATGCAGAACCATAGTATTTAAATCACAATGCATAATGCTTATAAAAAATATAACCACTTCCCGCCCGCCCTATTACAAAATGACGGCGGGAATGTGGTTGTGTTATCCTGACCGGACGTCATATGACGGCGGCAGGATAACACAGCTCTGGGCGCCCCCCGGGGGCGCGCAGAGCGGCGATCGGTGATGCGAGGTGTCAGTCTGACACCCTGCATCTCCGATCTCGGTAAAGAGCCTCTGACGGAGGCTCTTTACCATGTGATCAGCCGTGTCCAATCACGGCTGGTCACAAAGTAAATAGGAACAGCCGTTGATCGGCTTTCCTTAGTTCGTGCCTGACAGTAACGAGCAAAGGAGCGCCGATCGGCGGCTCCCCTGACAGGGGGGGGGGTCGGCACTGGTAATCAGATCATTGATTACCAGTGCAGACCCTCGGGGGGGGGGATGCCACTAGATCCACCAGGGATGCCCACTATGACCCCAGGGATGCCCACTATGACCCCAGGGATGCCCACTATGACCCCAGGGATGCCCACTATGGCCACCAGGGATGGCAATCAGGGCTCAGGGAGCCCCCCATTGCCCTCCCCATCAGTGATGCCCACCAGTGTCCTCCCTATCAGTGCTGCCCACAAGTGCCCATCATTGCCATCCTTTAGTGTCGCCCACCAGTGCCCATTATTGCCCACCAGTGCCGCCTATCAGTGCCCATTAGTGCCCGTCAGTGCCACCTATCAGTGCCCATCAGTGCCACCTATCAGTGCCCATCAATGCCGCCTATCAGTGCCCAGCAGTGCCACCTATCAGTGCCCACCAATGCTGCATATCTGTGCTACCTATCAGTGCCACATATCAGTGCCTATCAGTGCCGCATATCAGTGCCGCCTATCAGTGCCGCCTATCAGTGCCAACCCATCAGTGCCACCCCATCAGTGCCACCCCATCAGTGCCTCCTCACCAGTGCCTGTCAGTGCAGTCTCATCAGTGCTCATCAGTGCAGGAAAAAACTTATTTATTTACAAAATTGTATAACATAAACAAAAAAACGTTTTTTTTTTCAAACTTTTCGGTCTTTTTTTATTTGTTTAGCAAAAAGTAAAAATCGCACAGGTGATCAAATACCACCAAAAGAAAGCTCTATTTGTGGGGGGAAAATGACATAAATTTGGTGTAGGTACAGTGTTGCATGACCGCGCAATTTTCATTCAAATTGCAACAGCGCTAAAAGGGGAAAATTGGCCTGGGCAGGAAGGGAGGGAAGTGCCCTGTATTAAAGTGGATAAAGTATAAAGTGCAATCAGTGAAAAAATGTGAATGAACAATAAGTCCTTTAAAGTGCTGGTTATCTTATTCTTCCAGTGCCAGTATGTTCCATCAAGAGCCGTTGTGCTTTGAGAACAGATGGTAAATAAAATTTTTCACTGATGCCCTTTACTGTTTTCAATATCAACAAATCAAATGCATTTTGTTTAAATTATTAACACAATTAGACTAAAACCTTTCTAAGGTAACTTTTGTTTTAGCTTTGTAAAGAGTAGGGAGTTAGGAGGGAACCCTTAGACAATTGTCTGAACAAAATTCTCAATTTGAAGATTCCCCCCTTATTATTATTATGTTCCAATGACATCTTCAAATTTTCCCTCACAAGGACAAGAGATAATATCCAGTGGGTGTATTATTAATGTGCAGATAGTTTGCAAAATGAAGTAACTCATAGCAACCAATCATTTCTTTAGTAAACTGAAATCTAATAGGATGTTATGAGTTGTTGCTTTTTGTACTGGTCTATTATCATAAACTCATGCCTGTATTTTTAGACAGTCTAGATCTAAGATCTCTAGACTTGTAAAATTACTTGTGGTGGGGCTTCCTTCAGCTGAAGAGAGGTCTCCATCGGCCAGCTTCTCCTTGTAATGACTGGTCCTCTCCCGCATGCGTTTAATGAGCTCATGAATCTGGACTTCAGCTTTTTCACTGTTTATGATGGACTCCTCTTGTCTCAGACCTCTGTTGAATTAAAATTATAGTTACAATGCTGAACAAAATATTTTATAATTATGCATAGAGGTTCAGGAATTAGAATAGATGTTATAATTACATATACAGTATGGGCTTTTATTTAATTAGGAAAAAGACAACAGTCTGACAATGGTCTACCAGAGGGAAGCTTGGACCAATGTAAGTATGAATGTGCCATACCTGTGGGATATCCCTGCAATCTGGAAATCACTGTAGTAGGCACTGCTACCACAGTGACCTCCAGAAGGTTCTGGGTCCCGTACCACCATTCAGGGAACACTTTACACTTTCCCAATTAATGCAAACTGTTATCTGAATGAAAGAGGGGGAGAGGCAAGGTGATGGCATTATGATCTCCACCTCATCCAATCAGAGAACACTTTGCATTCATTGAAAAAATTCAGTGTTCCCTGAATGGTGCCTACAACTTCCTGTGTTCACTAAGCAGTGGTGCAGGCATTTGGTTTCACGACTCAAAAGGTAGTGGAGATCACTATAGTAGCAGTGCCTACTACTATGATTTCCAGCTTCTAGGGGGATATAGCACATATACTTACACTGGTCCAATGTAGAGCAATGTAACCATATAAAAATGACCATCTCTGGTATTCAGATTTAAGGAAGAAAATATATTTTTTAGCAAGCTACGAACTCTTGAAAAAAAAAAAAAGATAATGTATATTGTGAAGGTTTGTCAAATCTACATAAATTACTTACTATGTATAATTTATATAGAGCATTTGTAATGTATAACAATATTTTAAAGTAATTGCACAAAGAGATAAAATAGACCCATTCAATCCACTTATCCTAAAAGCCGAACTCAACAAATACAATACATAAATGGGAGATTTTTGGGAAATGCACTAGGGTAATGAGGTTTGGCAATTTATGGTAGTGTTTGCTAGTTTTTCAGGTGACAATGGACATTATATGGCTTCTGAGGGTTATCAAACCTCCTTTCAACTGTCATCTAGATCTACTCCTGGGAGAGACAAGGAACATCATGCAACACAAGTTGTAAAACTATCAGTGCCTGTTGGGGCTTGTTTTGCAGAGTCCACAAACACTGCTCCAGAGAGAGAGATAGGGAGAGTAGGGAAAGTGTGCACAGTAAACACAGATTGAGCCAGTAGAGAAAGAGCTAGGTGGGACCTCAGAAACTGTGGCCAGTGAAGAAGCGCTACATCATGGGAAATGTGTGCTTTGGAAAGTGACAGGACAAGGTCATCTAGAGCCCTGGGAAACATGCCAGACTGTGCCCCCCAGGATGTTTGAGCATTATGTGTCAGTGAAAATCACCCCCCCAACAAAAATTGAGCACTAATCTGCATGCTTACTCCTAAGCATAAATTCCCCTCCCAGTGCAAATCCACCTCCTGCTGAAATCCCCCCAGCACAAATCTTTCCCCCATCCCCCAAATCCCCCCAAACACAACTGACCCCCCCCCCCCCAAAAAATCACCCCTCCTAGCACAAATCCTCTATCCTTCAAATTTCCCCTCACAGTACACCCCCGTCCAAACCCCTAATCCCAGGACAAATCGCCCCATCCCTCCTCCTAGCACAAATACCCCCCAAAAATGTTTTCCCTCCGAGCACAATTCCCCTACCCCTTCTACTATATCACCTCTTTCAGCACAAACTCCCTAAATCACTCCTTTTAGCACAAATCTCTTCCTTCATCCCCCCTCCTAACACAAATCCCCCTAAATCACCACTCCTGGCGCCCCCCACCTCACATGATACCACAGTGCCCAGGGTAGCCACTCCTCCTGCCCTCCCCTTCTCCCAGCCCTAGCTTTGGATAGGCTTAGCTATTGGTTACTATGCACCCTGAATATTAACAGTAGTATTCAGAGAATATAATACATGGGCTGACAGGTAGAAAACAAACACATCTTTCTTGAATAAAATCTATTTAGAAAGTTGACAGCTCATGAATTTAAACTAGTATGACATTTGCCATGCAAAATTGAACATGTCCTTTAAATTAATTTATAAATAAATGTGCTGTGTTTTGTACCAGAAACTTATTTCATGATATATATATATATATCTAACAATCAATTTATGTAATGATAAATTGGACACATACAAAAAGAATTAGCACTTCATGTTTATTGTAACATCTGTTGTTTTAAAATGATCACTTGAGAAAAAAGAAATATAAGGTTACAATTTCTATATTTACTCATTTTTGGCCTTTAATTATATATGGAGAAAAAAAATTGCTCTTGGAAGACAAGACCACCAAAAGAGAGTCCTGCTTTAACAAAGATGCAGTGGAGAACACTCAGTTTACCAGTTTACGTGGTGAAGGTGTATGTAAGGAGTGCTAACAGATTGTTAGCCCTTTTCCTCCAACCATAGTGCATAACTGAGGTCATGATTTGGGAGATTCTTATTAATGGAAGACTAAGACTGTAGTAAACTGGGGTGCCTTAAAGTGGCTACTTCAGCTTACACATATGTTTGTAAAAATCATATGAGCGAAAATCATACTCCAAGCAGGAGAAATGGTATAAGTTACTGGATGGAATTGGAAGAGGAGTTCTGCGGAGGCTGTGAAGGAGAGACTTTCTGAAAAAGGCCGCCATGTGAGGCCAAGCTAGGGCCCTTTCTTACTGAAGGTGTCATGGTATAACACTTTCTAGAGAAAAAATCTATTAAAGACTTTGTTTAAAATCAATGTAATGACAATTCAAGATTGGGGTAATCCAGGCATCATGTCCCTTTCTCTACATTAAGATGTCATTAGTAAAGTTCTACAGAAAGAGAAATGTCCTTGTGTCACTTCAGCCAAAGTACATGTGCATATGGGAGGTAACGTGAAAGTGATTGGAGGAATAGAAGGGAATCAGATGACTATGTCATATTACCACCATAAAACGGTAAATTGGCTACACTGAGAAAAGGGGATGATGTTCCTTTCACCTTAGGTGTTGGAAAAGAGAATGTTACTGCTGAGAACTCAGAAAAAAAGAATGAGGTATGGCTGAGAAATCCAAGAAAGAGATAAAGTATGGCTGAGATCTCCAAGAAGATAAGATAGAAGATCTCTGGAGTTACGCAGAGACCAAAAAGTAATGCCACTGATGTCTGCAGAAATTGGGGTCTAGTCTTTGACACGCCCACTCAAAGAATACAATGAGCAACTATGAAGTAAGGGGGGTGGCACGTTAGTCCAAGTTGTGAATATTAATACAGATGTGTTTTATGGTTCTCTTACATATCACCCAAGTGGGCCTTCAGGCCTGATCTTTAAGGTTTCCCATTGTTAACCAGGTACTTACATGCATACACATAGAATTTTGCTTCTATAAAACCACACCAAAGATACCAAACCACGCTATTATCAATGAACAAAATGTGAATACTAGAATAGATAAAACTGATTTTTCAAAGACCTGCTAAAGTACAGTGGTTGGAAATATTGTTTATTTTTTTTATATAGGAGTGACTTCAGTAACAATATACTCTTATAAGAAGTAAAGTGTGAATAATAGTCATTGCAAATGTCAGCATAGGATACAACATAAAATAATGTAATAATAACCATTTGTACAGATGCACAGATGTTACCACACCATTTTCAATAAGTGATGCATTTCTTCCACCAGCTTGTCATTTTACCAGTTACAAATCATAGTGAACGACAATTGTTCCCTTTGTGAACATCTGACGAATTGGCTGTGACTAGATGTCTGTCATTAATATAGCTTTACAATGAGAGTGGGACACACACTGTACAGGAGCTGAAAAGGAATACCGCCACTGTAAAGGACTATATACATGTTGAAAAATAAAAGCATTCTAAATGCTCCAAATGAATGATTTTTGTTCAAGTTGATAGAAATCAAAGTTATTATTGTATATACCATGAAAAAGTTTGATTATCGTGAGGTCACAAGCCTATCCTCCTCATAGACCAAATTACCAGATTGTTCAAAGGCTTAAAAGACCACTATGCCAAAAACTATGCAAATAATATAAGTCACAAATGTTTGTTTGAGAAAACTCACACCTGCCAAAAAAATGAACTGTTTAACATCTTATACAGAAGTTTAAAGTATATCTCAACTTTTTATAAACTCCCCCATGCACCGTGGTAATACAACTATATCGTTTTTTAAATTAAATTCTACTTATACATATCTTGAATCCAGCAGTCTCCAGGCTGGTTCTGTGCTATTTCAAGGTCTTTCCTATCCTGGAACAGGTGGTCTACAAGATTGCAGAGAGCAACACTGAAGTTATGATGGCAGTGCTGCTTTCTGCATGGTGATAGCTTCCATTCTTTTTATATCTTGAGTAAGGGGAAGGGGATGTTTCCCCAGGTACAAAGACTAAAATTCAAAACATTTTATTCCTTCTCAACTCTAAGTCCAAAATAAAAAAAAATGGTTTTGGCAGGAGCTGGACTTTAAAGCAGAACTCTAAAGGGTCTATTCAGAAAACAGTGACATTTACCAAACATTCACTGCAGGTAAATCTTCCTAGAGCATGTTTTTAAAATGACAGTGATTGATTCCCTACCAATGAAAGTCTGATGAAAGTAAAACTGTTTTATGAATATGCCCCTAAAATAATTTCCAAAAAACATTTTTAACAAATTGTAAATTAAAAATGCAGCCTTTATAGGTTGGGGTGGTTGCCATTTTTTTGCACAGGTTGTGAATTGGTGCGGGGTACCTTCAGCTGCCATTGTGCCCTTGCTGGGTGTCTCATTCATCCATATACCTTTAAGGAAGCGTGGGCTTGCTCCAAGCAAACATGCCCTTAATCTATCCAACTGCTATATATGTGTGCTGATTTGGGAGACTCTCAAAATTATAGAGTTAGGACCATAATAAAATGGGGTGTCTTGACGTGGCCACTCCGGCTTACACATATGTTTACAAATGTGTGTGACTAAATCCCTTGTTTTTAACGTGAACTGTTAGACAGGGTCAATTTGGTTTTGTTGCAGGCTAGCCGGTAGTTGAGCTGGGAATTTTGGTTTGTTTTTTATGTGCTTTGCCTTTCCATGTGCACCTTGCTGCAAAGGCTAGTTATAGGTTGGGGTGGTTGCCATTTGTTTGCACAGGTTCTGAGAGAAGCCACCTAATTCCTCAATGCAAGGCACTTCTCTGGAGGAAGAAATACCTTTGCTTGCACAGCGTGCATACGCAGGACCAGATATTTCTGTTACTGAACCGTCACCAATACCAATTTCTGGAGATTGAAATCTAGCCAACTTCTCTAAAGTGCATCCTATGAGAGCTACGCTGTGCTCCCTGAGAAGCATATCATCCAGGTGCGTCTGAATATGCACCCCCTGGGTCCCCAAAAGGTCTAGAATTGGCCCAAGACCCTTGTGGTTTCTCAGGCTGTGGACAGGCCATATGGCAAGGCCCTGCACTTGAAACATCAGTCCTCCACTGCAAATCGAAAAAACATTTGGTGAGGAAAAATAGGGACATTTAGGCAGTATCCTTTATGTCCACTGATGCCAGGAAAACCGAAGCACTTGTATCACAAAAATGGCTGGCACAAATGTTAAATATAATTGGACTAGGTATTTTCACCTTCTTCTGTGTAGCTTGGTTTGTGCATGTGTGGGTGGAGTAAGGACTGCCTTTAAAATGGCATAATACAGTACATGAAAAATTGACATAAAACAACAATACAGTGAGCAAAGAAGAAAGAGAGAGTAAAAAAAAAGCCGACAGATTTATAGTGAAGTTAAAAAAATGAAACTACGCAATCCATAAAGCAAACTAACCAAATATGAAACTTCAATTTGCTAAATATAAAAGAGAGCTAAGACAAAACTGTATACTGAAAGAATGCACTTTATTTCACATGCTCACTATGATATAATATTTTTAATAAAACATGAATATTTTTTTTGAAACCTATATCTACTTCTTACAATGACTGGAAGTCATTGGTATTTTCTGCCAATCTGTTAATAAATAGCAGCTAATACTGCTGACTGTAGTGGTGGCAGATTAATTTATCATGCACTTAAGTTTACGCCAGGGTGAAGGAACAACATTAAATGCAGTTGTAAGTGCCCTAACGTGATCTGAAGAGCTGGTATAAAAATGAATGAAAACACCATATGCCTTGTAAAGGAGATTAAATGCAAAATTGTTCTCCATCTAGAACAAGATCTTCCTTTAGGAAAATGTTTGGAGTACATGATAGCATGGGAATAATTTTCTAATAAAACTCGTAGGCACTTGTATGATCAGAAAAGACACTTGTTATAATCTCATACATAATTCAGCGATCAGTAGAAAATAGAACAATACTCCAAGGTGCACCGTTACATTTTCATAGCTAACCACTTGCTCAGTTTTCTACTCCAAAACAAACAGCACAAGAACAGGAAATCTCTGGTGTGAATAACTTTTTTTTCCTACCGTAACTTGTAAATGGGTTTAGCACATCCATCAGATGAGAACTATTTTTATTCTTATTAGGGAAGAGAAAGTGAGTGAACTAAATGAATAAAACAAAAGATAAACAAAATATAGAAAAGTGTAGGTAGCACTCCTCTAAGCCAGTGGTTCTCAACTCCGGTCCTCATGGCACACTAACAGGCCAGATTTTAAGTATTACCTTGGGGAGATGCAGACTAGAATACTGCAATCACTGAGCAGCAAATTATATCACCTGTGATGTATTTCAGTTTTCTTGAAACCCTGGCCTGTTAGTGTGCCCTGAGGACCGGAGTTGAGAAACACTGCTCTAAGCTATATTTTGCAATTTGGCATCATAACATCTGTGCAAGGTAAATGCAGCATATAGAAAAACAACATTAATGAAGGAGAACTGTCTAAGGCAGACAAGCCATATCTAAAGTAAAACTATAGGCAAAACTTTTTTTTTTTCCGTTTTGGATGGGTTATAACTCCTGTCAGGTTCTTTTTGCCATCTGCCTCCCATTGGAGAGATTTTCCTTAACTTCCTGTCTCATGGCCAAAATAGGAAGTGGGAAGAAATCCCGAAAAATTAAGGGAATCTCTTGGGGCCCCCCCAGGTCACCAGAACTGGGGTCCCCATTGGAATATTCCCCCTATTACTTTTCTGGGGACAATCCAAAATGTGGGATTTTCTTTCACTTTCAATGACATTGGTAAACATGATAAACATGATAAATGATATGGGGGATTTGGCCTAATGTGGACAAAAAACAACCCTAAAAACCTAATATGTGTTCCAACCCCTCCTTACTCTGCCCCCCCCAAAAAAAAAAAAAAAAAACAAATTGTCTTTAGTTATACTTTAAATTAAACAGAACTAAAATCTTCAGGAGACTATCTTCCTTCTCTAAAAAGTTCAAAGAAAATTAGAAGACTCTGATGAAATTTCAGCATTTTAGCAAAATGCAACTAATAGTGTTGAGCGAACACGGACTGTATTATTCGTGTTCGTACCGAATAATTGGATTTTTTTTACCCGAACACGGACACGGACACTTTACTGTATGTTCGGGTAAAAATCCGTGTTCGGTCGTTTTATTTCCGGGTTTTGCATGCTTTGGCGCACTTTTCATGGCGGGCTTTCAACAGCCAATCAACAATCGTTTAACTGGTGTGCCTTAAGCCATCCCAGCCATGCCTGCAAATGTCTTAGTAGCTGTGATTGGCCGTCTGAAGCATGTGACCAAGTCTTTATAAGTTCGAGGCAGCCGCCGCAGCAGCGTCATTCTGCTGCTTAGCTAAGGGACAGAGCACACATCAATGTGCTGGCTGCTGATTAGGGAAAGATAGGCAGGAAAAAACCATTTGTGTCCGGATAGAATTGAGGGACAGGTCGGAGTGTTTAGGCAGGGCGAGTTGTAGGCATTTTAGGGATAGAGTCTGCTGAATTATAGGGTCAGTGTCTTCTACAAACTACAATCGATATTGCTGTGTGGGGGGTGGGGTGAATCTGCACTCAATCCTGATCTACGATCTCTTCTCAATCCTGTTAGGGACAGAGTCTGCTGAATTTTAGGGAAACTGTGTTCTACAAACTACAATCGATATTGCTGTGTGGTGTGGGATTGGAGATAGGCAGGTGTCAGTGATCCACATCCATTTTTCTGTGTGTGAGCTGCAGTGAACACAATCTTTTTGGGCTGCAGTGAACACAATCTTTTTGGGCTGCAGTGAACACAATCTTTTTGGGCTGCAGTGAACACAATCTTTTTGGGCTGCAGTGAACACAATCTTTTTGGGGTGCAGTGAACAAAATCTTTTTGGGGTGCAGTGAACACAATCCTTTTTGGTGTGCAGTGAACACAATCTTTGTGGGGTGCAGTGAACAAAATCCTTTGTGGGGTGCAGTGAACACAATCCTTTTTGGGGTGCAGTGAACAACATCCTTTTTGGGGTGCAGTGAACACAATCTTTTTGGGGTGCAGTGAACAAAATCCTTTGTGGGGTGCAGTGAACACAATCTTTTTGGGGTGCAGTGAACACAATCTTTTTGGGGTGGAGTGAACAACATCCTTTTTGGGGTGCAGTGAACAAAATCCTTTTTGGGGTGCAGTGAACAAAATCATTTTTGGGGTGCAGTGAACACAATCTTTGTGGGGTGCAGTGAACACAATCTTTTTGGGGTGGAGTGAACAACATCCTTTTTGGGGTGCAGTGAACAACATCCTTTTTGGGGTGCAGTGAACACAATCTTTTTGGGGTGCAGTGAACACAATCTTTGTGGGGTACAGTGAACAGAATCTTTGTGGGGTGCAGTGAACACAATCTTTGGGGGGTACAGTGAACACAATCTTTTTGGGGTGCAGTGAACACAATCTTTGTGGGGTGCAGTGAACACAATCTTTTTGGGGTGGAGTGAACAAAATCATTTTTGGGGTGCAGTGAACAACATCCTTTTTGGGATGCAGTGATCAAAATCCTTTTTGGGGTGCAGTGAACACAATCTTTTTGGGGTGCAGTGAACAAAATCCTTTGTGGGGTGCAGTGAACAGAATCTTTGTGGGGTGCAGTGAACACAATCTTTGGGGGGGTACAGTGAACACAATCTTTTTGGGGTGCAGTGAACACAATCTTTGTGGGGTACAGTGAACAGAATCTTTGTGGGGTGCAGTGAACACAATCTTTGGGGGGTACAGTGAACACAATCTTTTTGGGGTGCAGTGAACACAATCTTTGGGGGGTACAGTGAACACAATCTTTTTGGGGTGCAGTGAACACAATCTTTGTGGGGTGCAGTGAACACAATCTTTGGGGGGGTACAGTGAACACAATCTTTTTGGGGTGCAGTGAACAACATCCTTTTAGGGTGCAGTGAACACAATCTTTGTGGGGTGCAGTGAACAACATCCTTTTAGGGTGCAGTGAACACAATCTTTGTGGGGTACAGTGAACAGAATCTTTGTGGGGTGCAGTGAACACAATCTTTGGGGGGTACAGTGAACACAATCTTTGTGAGGTGCAGTGAACACAATCTTTGTGGGGTGCAGTGAACACAATCTTTGTGGGGTGCAGTGAACACAATCATTGTGGGGTGCAGTGAACTCAATCTTTGTGGGGTACAGTGAACACAATCTCATACTTCTGAAGATTTGAGGGTGCTGCCTGTTCCATACTCCCCCTACTCCTCATCTAGCCTTTTAGGGGTACAAACAATAGTAATTGGGGCCTAGTGTGGTTGTGTACGTGTGATATACATACACTTTTTTTGGATCATATTTTCTATTCCGCTATTTAATCAAAAACCTTTGGGGATCAGTTAAATTGGGGGATAGTCTGTGTTGGTACGTGTGAGAGAGATCCACCTTTCCAAGTTGTTGGGGTTCATCTCATACTTCTGAAGGTTTGAGGGTGCTGCCTGTTCCATACCCCCCCTACTCCTCATCTAGCCTTTTAGGGGTACAAACAATAGTAATTGGGGCCTAGTGTGGTTGTGTACGTGTGATATACATACACTTTTTTTGGATCATATTTTCTATTCCGCTATTTAATCAAAAACCTTTGGGGATCAGTTAAATTGGGGGATAGTCTGTGTTGGTACGTGTGAGAGAGATCCACCTTTCCAAGTTGTTGGGGTTCATCTCATACTTCTGAAGGTTTGAGGGTGCTGCCTGTTCCATACCCCCCCTACTCCTCATCTAGCCTTTTAGGGGTACAAACAATAGTAATTGGGGCCTAGTGTGGTTGTGTACGTGTGATATACATACACTTTTTTTGGATCATATTTTCTATTCCGCTATTTAATCAAAAACCTTTGGGGATCAGTTAAATTGGGGGATAGTCTGTGTTGGTACGTGTGAGAGAGATCCACCTTTCCAAGTTGTTGGGGTTCATCTCATACTTCTGAAGGTTTGAGGGTGCTGCCTGTTCCATACTCCCCCTACTCCTCATCTAGCCTTTTAGGGGTACAAACAATAGTAATTGGGGCCCAGTGTGGTTGTGTACGTGTGATATACATACACTTTTTTTGGATCATATTTTCTATTCCGCTATTTAATCAAAAACCTTTGGGGATCAGTTAAATTGGGGGATAGTCTGTGTTGGTACGTGTGAGAGAGATCCACCTTTCCAAGTTGTTGGGGTTCATCTCATACTTCTGAAGGTTTGAGGGTGCTGCCTGTTCCATACTCCCCCTACTCCTAGCCTTTTAGGGGTACAAACAATAGTAATTGGGGCCTAGTGTGGTTGTGTACGTGTGATATACATACACTTTTTTTGGATCATATTTTCTATTCCGCTATTTAATCAAAAACCTTTGGGGATCAGTTAAATTGGGGGATAGTCTGTGTTGGTACGTGTGAGAGAGATCCACCTTTCCAAGTTGTTGGGGTTCATCTCATACTTCTGAAGGTTTGAGGGTGCTGCCTGTTCCATACCCCCCCTACTCCTCATCTAGCCTTTTAGGGGTACAAACAATAGTAATTGGGGCCTAGTGTGGTTGTGTACGTGTGATATACATACACTTTTTTTGGATCATATTTTCTATTCCGCTATTTAATCAAAAACCTTTGGGGATCAGTTAAATTGGGGGATAGTCTGTGTTGGTACGTGTGAGAGAGATCCACCTTTCCAAGTTGTTGGGGTTCATCTCATACTTCTGAAGGTTTGAGGGTGCTGCCTGTTCCATACTCCCCCTACTCCTCATCTAGCCTTTTAGGGGTACAAACAATAGTAATTGGGGCCCAGTGTGGTTGTGTACGTGTGATATACATACACTTTTTTTGGATCATATTTTCTATTCCGCTATTTAATCAAAAACCTTTGGGGATCAGTTAAATTGGGGGATAGTCTGTGTTGGTACGTGTGAGAGAGATCCACCTTTCCAAGTTGTTGGGGTTCATCTCATACTTCTGAAGGTTTGAGGGTGCTGCCTGTTCCATACCCCCCCTACTCCTCATCTAGCCTTTTAGGGGTACAAACAATAGTAATTGGGGCCTAGTGTGGTTGTGTACGTGTGATATACATACACTTTTTTTGGATCATATTTTCTATTCCGCTATTTAATCAAAAACCTTTGGGGATCAGTTAAATTGGGGGATAGTCTGTGTTGGTACGTGTGAGAGAGATCCACCTTTCCAAGTTGTTGGGGTTCATCTCATACTTCTGAAGGTTTGAGGGTGCTGCCTGTTCCATACTCCCCCTACTCCTCATCTAGCCTTTTAGGGGTACAAACAATAGTAATTGGGGCCCAGTGTGGTTGTGTACGTGTGATATACATACACTTTTTTTGGATCATATTTTCTATTCCGCTATTTAATCAAAAACCTTTGGGGATCAGTTAAATTGGGGGATAGTCTGTGTTGGTACGTGTGAGAGAGATCCACCTTTCCAAGTTGTTGGGGTTCATCTCATACTTCTGAAGGTTTGAGGGTGCTGCCTGTTCCATACCCCCCCTACTCCTCATCTAGCCTTTTAGGGGTACAAACAATAGTAATTGGGGCCTAGTGTGGTTGTGTACGTGTGATATACATACACTTTTTTTGGATCATATTTTCTATTCCGCTATTTAATCAAAAACCTTTGGGGATCAGTTAAATTGGGGGATAGTCTGTGTTGGTACGTGTGAGAGAGATCCACCTTTCCAAGTTGTTGGGGTTCATCTCATACTTCTGAAGGTTTGAGGGTGCTGCCTGTTCCATACCCCCCTACTCCTCATCTAGCCTTTTAGGGGTACAAACAATAGTAATTGGGGCCTAGTGTGGTTGTGTACGTGTGATATACATACACTTTTTTTGGATCATATTTTCTATTCCGCTATTTAATCAAAAACCTTTGGGGATCAGTTAAATTGGGGGATAGTCTGTGTTGGTACGTGTGAGAGAGATCCACCTTTCCAAGTTGTTGGGGTTCATCTCATACTTCTGAAGGTTTGAGGGTGCTGCCTGTTCCATACCCCCCCTACTCCTCATCTAGCCTTTTAGGGGTACAAACAATAGTAATTGGGGCCTAGTGTGGTTGTGTACGTGTGATATACATACACTTTTTTTGGATCATATTTTCTATTGCGCTATTTAATCAAAAACCTTTGGGGATCAGTTAAATTGGGGGATAGTCTGTGTTGGTACGTGTGAGAGAGATCCACCTTTCCAAGTTGTTGGGGTTCATCTCATACTTCTGAAGGTTTGAGGGTGCTGCCTGTTCCATACTCCCCCTACTCCTCATCTAGCCTTTTAGGGGTACAAACAATAGTAATTGGGGCCCAGTGTGGTTGTGTACGTGTGATATACATACACTTTTTTTGGATCATATTTTCTATTCCGCTATTTAATTTAACTGGGCCTCCATGCGAGACCTGTGTGCCTTGTTGCGCTGTTTTGAGTACTCCACCAACATGGCCAGTGGCAATGACGCCGTTCTCAGCTTAACTATCCCACTTCTATGCCTCCTTGAAAAAACAATTCGGGCGATGATGGAAGAGGATGTGGCACAGGATGAGGAGGAGGAGGAGGATGAAGAGGTAACATTTCCAAGGCTTTCAGGGCAGTCATTCGCAAGGGGCTCCGAGGGTGGGTTCCTGCACACGCAAACGCCAGGGACGCAATTGTCCAGCAGGGGCACAGTTCTGGAGGATGAGGAGGATGAGGAGGAGGAGGAGCTGGAGGAGGAGATGGAACCATGTTCACAGCAGGGTGGCACCCAGGCCAGCTCATGGCCATCACTGGTGCGTGGCTGGGGGGATACAGAGGACACGGACGATACACCTCCCACAGAGGACAGCCTTTCGTTGCCTCTGGGCAGCCTGGCACACATGAGCGATTACATGCTGCAGTGTCTCCACAACGACCGCCGAGTTGCCCACATTCTAACTTGTGCTGATTACTGGGTGGCCACGCTGCTGGATCCCCGTTACAAGGACAACGTACCGTCCTTAATTCACTCACTGGAGCGCGATCGCAAGATGCGCGAGTACAAGCGCACGCTGGTAGACGCCATGCTGCTGGCATTCCCATCTGACAGCGGGGCCACAGTGGAAGCACAAGGCAGAGGAGGAGGAGGAGGAGGTCGCCAACGCAACCAGGGCACCGCCAGCACCTCAGAAGGCAGGGTTAGCATGGCCGAAATGTGGAAAAGCTTTGTCAGCACGCCACAACAAACAGCAGCACCAGCAGCTCAGATGGAACGTCTTAGCAGGAGGCAGCATTTTACCAACATGGTGGAGCAGTATGTGTGCACACGCCTACATGTAGTGAATGACGGGTCTGCCCCCTTCAACTTCTGGGTCTCCAAATTGGGCACATGGCCTGAGCTTGCCCTTTACGCCTTGGAGGTGCTGGCGTGCCCTGCAGCCAGTGTATTATCTGAACGGGTATTTAGCACGGCTGGGGGCGTTATAACAGACAAGCGCAGCCGCCTGTCCAGAGACAATGTGGACAAGCTCACGTTCATTAAAATGAACCAGGCATGGATCCCACGGGACTTTTCCGTACCTTATGCAGAATAGCAATGGATACCGACCTTACCCACCCATTGTTCCATTTTTGCTCTTTCTCACTCTTTTGGGGTGTACCCTCATTTAAAATTTTTGAAAAGAAGCAGTGTTGGCTACCTCGTCCTCCTCCTCAGGGCCAGATTAATGTAGGGGCTATTGGAGCTGCAGCTCCAGGCCCCTACCTTTTATATAGGCCCCGGGTTGGCCATATTCACTGTTACCGCTCTTCTGTCACTTGTAAACACAGAAGTCTGGCTTCTATGCTCGCTTCCCCAGGCAGCACCCTCAGAACCTCCCCACACAGCGTGAAGGCCGGACAAGGAGGGACAGTTGGCGATGCATGGATGTGTTTATGGGCTTCAGAGACAGCATCCCATGTTGAATTAGGCATGCATGGCTGCACCCTTCCTCCTCTGGGTGCATGGCAAGGCACGGCCCTTAAGGCCCTTCAAAATCCTCAGCACCAAGCCCATGATGCTGTTAATCCGGCCCTGGTCCTCCTCCACCGCCGCTTCCACCTACACCGCCCATAGGTGTGCGCAGCCTATTGCATTAAGGTGTGCACCCCAAAGTTGAAATACACATGCATGTGTTTGCCAGCAGGGAGAGTAATGTATCGGGGCCATGTACCTGTAGGCAAGGAGAAATAGAGCAGAGCAGGTCCCAGGGAGATCTTTCCCATCTCCTCACTGGCAATGCTATGTGCCCTAGGTGATTAGGGTGTGCCCAGGCACACCCAGCACACCCTGTGCGCACGCCTATGTCACCGCCACATCCACCACCACCTCAACCTCCCTCCTACTCCATATGGGCCTCGTCCTTCAGAGATGAAGAAGAACATTGTTTTATTTTTCTGTTTTTTTTTGTTGTTTTAAGTTATTTCCCTATCCACATTTGTTTGCAGAGCACTTGCCATGCTCTTAATTACGTTTTGCTGCCATTTGCAGCACTCTAGCCCTTTCCTTTGGTGTTTTAGAGCCATTTTAGTGCCTTAAAGTTCGGGTCCCCATTGACTTCAATGGGGTTCGGTGTCCGGGAAAAGTTCGGTAAAAGTCCGGGACACGGACCCGGACTTTTTTTTAAAGTTCGGCCGAACCCGTCGAACACGGACATCTAGGTGTCCGCTCAACCCTAGCAACTAAGTCAACAGAAAAGGCAAAATTAAGGTGTTTTTTATGGGTGCAATTGGATATAAATGGCTCCTAAAGGTTACAAAAGTTAATTTTAGCTATTTAGGCCGTTTTATGTCTTTTTTTCCCCCAAAAATATCTCTTACTATTTTATATTTTTTTTTCCACAGAAAGCAAAAAAAGCAAAAAAAGTAAAACAAACATAGCAATAGTACACTGAATTAATTAATCTTTGAGCAGAACTATGGGCACATATAGCAAAATGAATAATACACAGGCAATTGAAAGATAAAATTAAAAGAACAGCTTGAACTGCAATTTTTACATTAAATGCAGAGATTTCCTTGGTGTACTTTTTCCTGCCACTAGATGTTTTCTGTTTAAATAGCCAGCGTCATTTTACCCACATTTTTTAGGCCCAGGTCATCCTTGATTCCACCCCCAACCTGTGGCTGAACAATTCAAGGAGAAACAGCATAGCAATTAGCAAGATTTGCTTAGTATGATTCTTGTCAGTACATAAACTTATGGGCTTCTTGTACTTTTTCTAACACTCCAAACCAAGCTGTACAGGGACTGCAAGAGGCTGATACCAGGTCTAATTCAGGTACCTACACCGCTTGCATATAAGAAATACATTGGCTTACAGTATGTATTAATGATTATAGAGCTACAATAATATGTATAGTTTATATTTCCTAAAGTTCAGCTTTTATTACTGTAAATACACCAAACGACAAAATACAAAAAACAACTTCTCCAAATAAAGAAAACGAGAAGATTTGTTTTCTATTTAAGTATTTTTTTCTATGCAAATTAAGTAATTTTGTGGCAAAATCAATTTTGGGAAAGCATTTTTTTTTACAATTATTATCACTACGTAATGAATTCCAGAAAAATATTATAAAACCTTGGTAATTTATATTATAGTAATAATGGAAACTTACAACATTGTATTACTGTGGAAGGGATAAAATCCCTAAAGTATCCAGCTGCAAAACTGTGAAAGAAAATGTAGCATCCATCAACTTGAGAACAGCTAGGGTCATATTTGATATGAATTCTTAAACCATTGAAGGCCACAATGAAGGAGTAAGTGGGCTGCTTTCCAGCATCCAATGCAGTAATATTTAGGCCGTGGATAAACCACTTTACTTCATCAGTAAAGTAATAGAAAATAATAGGCAGACTTGGGCTGAATGCTACTCACAGCAATTGGACTGCCAAGACTGCTGATGTGTGAACTGAGCTGTTTAGTTTGGTGCTCTTGTTTCAATACAATATTTGGAAGAAGGCTGACAAGGGTCAGAACTGTATTCAAAGCATTCCAGTACAGTGCCACTGTGAACATGTCCTAAAATACTAGTAAAGTGAAAATCTCTTTTACTTTGTTCACTCCTTTTTTTTTAACTTGTCTGGAATTTTAGAGACAGTTTACATTTTTAGCTCTTAGCTAGAAGTAAAACCTGTGTCGTGCTACTCCCGCAGGAGCCGCAGTAATTTTGCCCAGGTCTTCCCAAAACTTCAGCCCCTCACCCAGGCACACAGTAGGTTAAGTCACTCTTCTCCAATGAAACCAGTCTAGGGGATGTTGTTTTTATTTTTGGAGAACTTGGATAGGGATGGGGGTAATTGTGGGATACTCCAAAATGGGAACTATATATACACTGAGCACTGAATCTGCCTTCCTGCTTTAGGCAGTAGTAGAACAAGCAGACCAACTTCCCTTTTTTTAGTGGATAGTATCTGAACAGAGTTCCTCAGGACCACCAGCTGGTGTCCCCTTTAACAGCTTTACCACTAGCCACTGTGCTGCTACTGCGGCACAGTGGCTCGTTATCGTCTATAGACGTAGACCTACGTTGCACAGTGGCTCGTTATCGTCTATAGACGTAGACCTACGTTGCTAGACTGTTTTCATTCACAGCGGGAGTCGGGCCAGGGGAGGAGCGGCGGTGATCGCCCCTGCTCTGCCCCGATCGTCGGGGGAATCCAGTTTGGAGATCTGCCCGCCTGTGTAAACAGAGCGGGCGGATCTCCTAAGTGACAGGGAGTGACAGATCGGAGTGTTCAGCATAGCTGAACATCCGATCTGTCCCTGGCTCACTCAGTCACCTCCCCCCCACACGTTAGTAAGCACCAGGCATACATTAACCCCTCCCTCTCCAATAAAATTAACCCCTTCCCTGCCAGTGTCATTTTTACAGTAACAGTGCATATATATAGCACTGATTACTGCAGTAATGTCACTGGTACCCCCAAAAGTGTCAAAAATGTCAGTCAAGGGTCCGATCTGTCCGCCGCAATGTCGCAGTCCCGCAAAAAAGATCGCAGATCGCTGCCATTTTTAAAAAAATTGGCTTTTACATCTTTTTTGTGGGGAATTTCATATAAAAAATTTTTAAAAATATTGTTATTTTTTCAAAATAAACGCTCTTTTTTTGTTTATAGCTCAAAAAGTAAAAATCGCACAGGTAATCAAATACCACCAAAAGAAAGCTCTGTTTGTGGGAAAAAAAGGACGTAACTTTCGTTTGGGTACGGCGTCGCACGACCGCGCAATTGTCAGTTAAAGTCGCACAGCGCCGAATCGCAAAAACGTAAGACGTAAGACAGCAAAATGCTCTAGTGGTAAAGTGGTTAAACAGACCTACAGCTGACTATACTAAGCACCAGAGGAGTAGCTAGAGCACAAGATCCTCAAGATCCAGCAGTTTCTTTACATACAATGCCCTAGAACAGATGGATGCTGCCTCCAACCTTCCAAGCAATGCCCTCCAGTAATACCAGTGATGCTCACCTGAGGCCTCCTTCAACAGCTTGTGCCTGGGAGGCAGCTTGCCCTCCCCAGGCTGGACTTCTCCATTTTGGGACAAGACCCAGAGCTCAGTGTGCTCACTGAACAAATACAGTCTCCCAACCCCCCTTCAGAGCCTGCCTCTCTGGGATAGGCCAGGGCTGTATAAATAATCATGCTGCCATGTGCATAGCTTCGCACCTACTATCTAGAAACTTCTCCAGTCTCCTGGATACAGATGGAGCTATAAACCAGACTGGCAGCAGCTAAACAAACTGAGTAGACTTAACTAGCAGATTGCAACTCCCCTGATTACAGTTAGCAGAATATGCTTTTGCCTAACACACAACTACAGCCACACTACCTACTGTGTATCAAAACACAACTTAACAGCTATCTAACTGTCCTAGCGCCTACCTTGGAGGGTGCTACACCTGTCTCAGACAACATTCTGCTTCTATGTGTCCTGCACATGCTATCTATTAATCACAATGCATCTTGATTTGTCAACCCATGCACTTGATTTGATTGTAGGAAGCTGATGTGATTGGATTTGCATTATTATTTGCAGAAGTTGTTCTTAATTTTAAAAAGAAATATCATGTAAACATAATCACATTCTATGTAACTTTTCTAAGTCTTGCAAATGTGGTTTTAGCCTGACTTGGTTTTTCTGGGGGTTCCTTATCAAAATGTATCAGTAAAGAATTCTAACAATGTAAACTGGATGCTAGTTATTAGTTAGGAGCCATGAAGCATAGCCCTCTGTACCCTAACATTAAAACTTACTTAGTCTTAACCCTTGATCTAAACACCAAGCTAACACCTAATGGTATCCTTAACATTCAAAATTATTACCTTATCTTGTGGCTAAAGCAGTGGCATCAAAAGATTATCAGTCTGGTACCAAAATAACATAGCCAAAAGTTGCTGATTGTGTTTTAGAGGGATCATAATTAAATTGTTTTTACCTTTGCCAATATTACCTGCCTAGTCTCATCCCATGAGCAAATTTGTATATGTAAGAACAATGCCTGGTTGCTTTATGTTCCATAAACCCACTGCTATGTTGATACCCACAAAATCTATTTTATATGAAGCTGTGTACCTCTACTACCTACCCAAATTTCTACACTTCATTGTACTCATCGCTAAAATTATTCTTCACAAAAGAGTTGGCAAACTGACCATGCTCTAGAACACATTGATAATTTATGCTATGTAGATTATCAGTTTCTTTTCTTCTTCTTTTTTTATCTATGTAAAGACCTTTATTATATTAAATTGTGAAGTATTTAGGATAATGTTAATTATAAGCAATACACACTAGAAATCACTTTAATTTTCAAGCAGTTAATCATGTTTTACATTTGAAAAATAAGAAAATTGCAACAGAAAGAACCGTAGCAATGATTCCTCTGAAGTGCTGAAAGTCAATTCCGCTTATTGAGATGGTCACATTACAAAGGAATCTTTTTCTTTGTATTAAATTCTTTGTGAGGAGTGAAATGGCTGCTTAGTGCAGAGGATCCGTCACTACAGGATGAAGCCTCTAATCTCTTTTCCTTAACTCTCTTAGGGAAAATATAGCTCTATTTTCTGCACATTAAATGCAATCCCAGGTACCAGAATAAATGAGAAAATGATTGAAAAGTTAATTACAAATTTTACACCAGACACATTGAAAGAGAAAAGGGAGCACAACGAAAGTACCAATTAATTTTTCATTTCAAACACTCTTTCTTCTAATGTCCGATGGACAGTAAATGTATTTCACTGCATCAAGCTTCTGCTTTTTTGATACCCATTGGCTTTTTGCTTCTTTAACAATGGCTAAAATAATTTATCTAACTCATTTTAATATTTATTGGTAAGTGATGCAAGCAAGTGACTGTAACTTGGGTAATTTTGCTGATACTTTTTTCATCACTGTGACTGATTAGAACATATAGGGCAAGAATATCTAAAAGAGGGTCTTGTTCATTTACCATTCTCTCAGAGACAGATAAGCTAGGAGAAGTCTGCCCACAAAAATGTAAATTTTTCGATCTTGAATTATGTAAAAAGATAAAATGTGAAAAAACAGACATCTAATAAATTGATTACATTTCTTTAGTGCATATTGATGTGCATGAATACAATATTACCATTTTTCACTGGATGCTACTAAGAGCTACAATTTGTAGAAGAAAGGGTTGATTGTTGGAACTCTAAATGGGTTAAATTTAGTGGAGACAAGCAGAGTAAACTTATCAAAAGTAACTACGCCGTTTTACACAGTGAGTTGCTTAGATGAGATTTTCTTGAAAAATATTGGTCCAATATTTTTTTCTTAATAGTTTTGTGTATTAGGGTCAGTTTAATTTATTTAATTTATTTTTCTTTGTGTTATGTTTTTTTCCTATTATGTGTATATAAAGAATAACATAATGAAAAAAACATAAAATAATGAGACTAGTGAGGGGCTGTTTTTGGCTCAATAACAGATCCATGATATTTGAAAAGGGGCTTTCCCAACCCTAAGTCCATTAATGCAAAATAAACACAAAAAAACACATAGTCTTGCTTTCTACCATGACTACAATGCATTTGGACAAAATGGTGAAATTTGGCTGAAATTTCCCAATTTTTCAGAGAAGTTGCAACTCTCAATTTTGCTAATCCTTAATAGAGTTAGGTGCCTAAGGGCTGTTGAATTTTAGTAGTTGGTGAGACCTCCTGCTGACTGCTAATTGTCAATTTTTCCCATTTTAATAAAGCAACAGTCAATAGTAGTGGCGTTTCATGAACATTTTGTTGTGCTTGTCGACATGTTTGGGAATGGGTTTACTATGCAAAGGCTGTTTCATACTAATTATATGGCTCTAGAAGAAGCTTGCTAAAAGCCAATGTGGTTTATCCACAAATATGGCCATAGTTGGGTAAAGAATAAATGCACTCTGGGTGCGCTCTGTGTGGGTTAAAAGGCCGATTTCAACCATTTGTTTTACTTTTTTGTTTTGAAAAGAATTGGAAACTATTAAAATATCTCTCAGATTGTTATATTTTAGCACCTATGACTCCTTTGGGGAGATTTTGTTCACTTCTTTCCCCTATGACAGCAAGGGACAAGAAGGCACAGACAGCAATAAAAACTTTGGTAGGGGTTCGGACCCTTCCCCTCTGTACTAAAAATGTTTTTTGTGTTTGCCTCCTTCCTACCATAAAGTAATGGCAAATCACCCCAACAGAGACACAATAACAGTAATATGAGATTCTAACCCTTTCATACTCTACAACTGAGTCAAAATAAAGTTTTAAGTGGAGTTGGGCTTTAAATATGCGCCAATCGTTGATTTTATGATGTTTGGAGGCATGTGCAGGAAGTCATGGAGCTCTGCCAGTACACTATATAGCTTGAGGATATAATGATGGGCAGGTGCTAAAATGTGAGTTCTGCTACCTGTCAAGCTTTCCACTTTAGTACATAAATTAAAATGCTTCCTGTTGGATTTTAGCCTATGCCAGTCAAACTTTTGGTGTAAGTCATACCATGACATTAGTTTTGGGTGTCATTAACCACTTCTGGATCGGAAGGTTTTTGCCCCCTTTATGACCAGGCCATTTTTTGCGATACGGCACTGCGTTACTTTAACTGACAATTGCGCAGTCGTGTGATGCTGTACCCAAATAAAATTGATGTCTTTTTTTTCCCACAAATAAAACTTTCTTTTGGTGGATCACCTGTGCAATTTTTATTTTTTGCACTATAAACAAAAAAGGGCGCCAATTCTGAAAAACAAAAAAAAAACAATATTTTTTACTTTCTGCTATAAAACACCCAATATTTGTTTTTTTAATCTAATTTTTCACATCATTTTTATGCCAATATGTATTCTGTTACATATTTTTGGTAAAAAAAAAAAAAATCCAAATAAGTGTATAGTGATTGGTTTGCGCTAAAGTTATGGCTTCTACAAACTAGGGGAAAGATTTATGAAATTTTTATTTATTTTTTTTTTTACTAGTAATTGCGGCGATCAGCGATTTTTAGCAGGACTGCGACATTGAGGCGGACAGATCGGACACCTAACTGACATTTTGAAAGCTTTTGGGGAGAACAGTGATATTACTACAGTAATCAGTGCTAAAAATATGCACTGCTACTGTATTATTGACACAAAAGGAAGGAGTTAACACCAGGGGAGCGATCATAGGGTTAAATGTGTCCCTAGTGGGTGCTTTTTAACTGTGTGGGGGATGGACTTTGCTGGATGAACACAGAGACCTGTGTTCCTAAATAGGAGGAACACAGGATCCCTGTGTTCATTACTGAGAGAACAACGGTCTGCCGTGTCTACACCGGCAGACTGCCATTCTTACTCCACAGGGAGCGATCGCGGGTGCCCAGTGGACATCGCAATTGACTCCCCCAGTGGCCAATTGGCACGGGCACGTGCCTCCAGTGGTGCATGCATGCCCCACTAGCTGTCTTACGAATCGATGTACAGGTACGTTTTTACGCGGAACAGAGCCGATCTGCCGCAGTATGGCGGCTGGTCGGCAAGTGGTTAAATGCTGCAGTTCAAGTATACTGTATAGAATCTTCTGTTCAGAAGCAAGCATATAAAAAAAATGTCAGTTAGGTTAGAGAATAATGAAATGATACTTTCCATAATGAGGTCACTTTTTATCCTGAACTGACATTGAGGTACATGCAAAGACTAAGGAAATCAGTTCTTATTTTCAAAAAGTAGTCAGTCTCACAATAAAAAACAAATTTATAAAAATGTAGATATACCTTTTTTTATGGGTGCCACCTAATTTGAGTTTCTTCTGGGCATGTAGAATCCCCTTCATACAGTTTATAACCAGTGGAACCCTGAAGAGAACTCCAAGGTTGGCCCTGGGTGCCACCACAGCCCTTAGAATAGAATAGAAATAAAAAGAATATGTAAGATAATCGTCAAAAGAGTCTGTATTTCTCTCATTGGTGCTTAATTGTAAACCCTTTGTAGACTTGTAGCCCCTGTCAGAAACCTGGTAATACTTTTACAAAAAATACATTACTGCCTATTGATCCTGTCACGATGAATGTAAATGTCCAATGCATGCTGGAAAAAAAGACTGCTTGGCCTGTACTATCACTTGGCACATGTTCTTAACATGTATGCCTATATGCTAATTGAATAAATACCTTATTCAGCTCTGTGTATAAAAAAAAAAAGAAAAGGAGGAGGCTCAAGTCCTTAATGGAGATAGTATTTACATAGCCCCAAATGATCCACAATGGCTCGAAATTGACATGGTCCAGAAACATTTGGACAAAATAAAGTGGAATAAAGCACAGGGACCATATGGCTCACACTCAAGGGTCCTCAAAGAGCTGAGCTCTGCTTTATCTAAGCCATTGTTTACAATTTTTAGAGACTCTTTAATGATTGTCATGGTACCACTTGATTGGTGTAAGGTCAATGGGGGGGCCTATATTTAAAAGGGATCTAAGTCTTTACCAAGTAACTAAAGTTATCTTCTCTAGTGGGGAACATGTTTGAAAGTATGAAAAGATCATACAGAAGCAGGGCCGGACTGGGAATAAAAACCAGCCCTGGAAATAATTTCATACCAGCCCCATAGCATTATTATACCAGCCCAACAGCATAATGTCATTATTTTCTTGTTCATAAAAGGGAAAACCATGCATTTTAAAGCACATTTGAAGAGTGTATTATATATAGATAAGATAGATATGAAAGCATATAGGGCTTTATAAGTGCAAATGCTGGTTAAAAGTGGTAAAAGTGCAGACATGGTAAAGGAGGTGGTCAGAGGCTGTGCAGACATGGTACAGGAGGACGTGTCAGAGGCTGCGGACAGGGTACAGGAGTACATGTCAGAGGCAGCGGACATGGTACAGGAGAACATGTAAGAGACTGTGCAGACATGATACAGGAGGACGTGTCAGAGGCTGCGGACATGGTACAGAAGGACATGTCAGAGGCTGCATGGACATGGTAAAGGAGGATGTGTCAGAAGCTGTGGACATGGTACAGGAGGACATGTCAGAGGCAGCAGACATGGTACAGGAGGACGTGTCAGAGGCTGCGGACATGGTACAGAAGGACATGTCAGAGACTGCAGACACAGTACAGGAGGAGATGATCACAGGCTGTGGACACGGTACAGGAGAAGATGGTCAGAGGCTGCAGACATGGTACAGGAGGAGATGGTCAGAGGCTGCAGACATGGTACATGAGACATCAGAAGCAGCAGACATGGTACAAGAGGACATGTCAGAGGCTGCGGGCATGGTACAGGAGGAGATGTCAGATGCTGCAGACATGGTAAAGGAGATGCAGAGGCTACGGAGATGATACAAGAGATGCAGGGGCTGCAGACTTGGTAAAGGAGATGCAGGGGCTGCAGACTTGGTAAAGGAGATGCAGGGGCTGTGGGCTTGGTACAGGAGTAGATGTCAGAGGCTGTGGGCATGGTACAGGAGATGCAGAGGCTGCGGGCATGGTACAGGAGGTGCAGAGGCTGCGGACATGGTACAGGAGAGGCAGAGACTGCATACATGGTACAGGAGGAGATGGTCAGAGGCTGTGGACATGGTACAGGAGATGTCAGAGGCTGTGGACATGGTACAGTTGGACATATCAGAGGCTGCAGACATGGTACAGGAGGACATGTCAGAGGCTGCGGACATAGTACAAGGAGGATATGTCAGATGCTGCGGACATAGTACAGGAGATGCAGAGGCTGTGGACATGGTACAGAAGGATCCAGGGGGCTGTGGACATGGTACAGGAGATGCAGGGGCTGCGTATTTGGTACAGGAGATGCAGGGGCTGCGGACAGGGTACAGGAGGAGATTTCAAAGGCTGCGGACATGGTACAGGAGATAAAGAGGCTACGGACATGGTACAGGAGATGCAGAGGCTGTGGGCATGGTACAGGAGATGCAGAGACTGAGGTCTTGGTACAGGAGATGCAGGGGCTGCGGGCATTGTACAGGAGATGCAGGGGCTGCAGGCATGGTACAGGAGATGCAGGGGCTGCAGATATGGTACAGGAGATACAGGGGCTCCGGGCAATGTACAGGAGATGCAGAGGCTGTGGTCATGGTACAAGAGATGCAGGGGCTGTGGGCATGGTACAGGAGATGCAGAGGCTGCCGAGGGGTCTTACCGGCTGTGATGAGGCACAGACAGAAAACCACTGCTGCCTTGCATTTAAAAATGGCGCCACCCTAAACTTAGATCAGCAGCAAAATATCTTTAACATCTTCCCTATCACACATGCACATGCACAAGATGCACCAACTGGAGCAGACTTGAAACCTCCTGGAATATGGGACATCATCCCAGGCGTGCATGGGGGGGTGGGGGGGGGTGGGCGTTGGACATGATGTAACATCATCCTTGTCTAGACAATGAATGTGGAATTGGAAGCAAGTAATTACTGATAAAGGCACTTGCTACCCTCTTCCCCCCAAAACTTCCAAATGTGTAAAAGGGACGGAGGAGGGCTAGAATAATTACATCAATAAAAAAGTCAAAGTGGATAAACGATCCACTTTAAATTGATATTTCAGCTATATAGATGCACTACTCCAGGTTTGGCTGTATATCGATGCTCTGGACTTGCTTCCTGATTGTGGACCATGCTTTAGCAATGGGTGCATTGCTTAAAAATCCACTAGCAGGAAGCATTATCAGGAGCTCATGCGATGAGGTGATAATGCAAGAGCACAATTGAAACACAATTATCACCTAATAACAGGAAGTGCCTGAACATAGATCTTAATGACAGTATGCACACTGGCCTAAAAACGCTGCTTCTACAGGAGTTTTGTGTTTTGCCTGTAGAAATCTCTCAATGTCATCCCATGTGTCCACACACATTGAGACGATTAGGGGCATATTTTAAGCTAAGCATTTAGAGGAAGGAAAATATCCTTTCTTGTTTACATTTTTAAATGGAGCTTTTTGGCAGAAAAAACACTAAACACTCCTAAAGACGCCTATGTGACATGTATATGGGCTGTTTTTTTTTTATCTGCCAAGGGAACTGGCGTTTTTCTAAGGCCAGTGTGCATGCAGCCTAATGCCATGCTTTTATTTTAATAAAAGCTGCAGTTTCCAAAACACTGAAAACAACTTTTAAATCTACAATTTACAGCTTATATAAAATTTAAGTGGTTGGGTTTCCCTGTATCTTATTGGGATTGTTTTTTGGAAGTCACTTGACTTGGCACCCTGCTTGAGTGTACATGTGCACAGACACACGTATGCAGCTAAATTTTGATGAGATCTACTAGTGCTCACCACTGTAATAAAATTATAGCAATAATATTGGGTGAGATATTACAACTAGATAAGAAGGATACAATAATGTGATATTTAGTAAGGGGAAAGTATTAAAATCAGTTATTACACTGCAATAACCAGATCTGAGGAGCTTGCATATTTTTACATTTCATACTTATACAATTCAGCATTTGTTAAATTACCATTGGAGTAATATGTGCTGTGTAATTTCTTCTGCATGGCTTATAACTTGCCAAAGTAGGAAATAAATACCCGATTGTGTGGAGGAAATGGAAGTGGGAAGCCTTACGTTCAGCTCTGCATTCCAGCTAATGTTGCTTAATCAAACTGCAATCAAGAACAGTGTCAGGTACAGTAAAGAAAATCACTGGTGCACTGGCCATTAATATGGAAATGTGCTTACTGGGGAAAGTGAGAGGCTATGAAAGAAACAATAATAATCAATGTTAGCTGCAAATAGAACAAGAAGATGCCAATTCCCTTTCTTTCTTTTTTTTTTCTAACATTACTGAATTTGTATTATGATGATCAGTTGTGTTGCTAGAAATATTTATATAGTCAAAGCCAAGCTACAAAATATTACAAGAAATTTTCGTACACTGTGTACAGGTCTTCTAATATGTATCAGGCTTGTAGATATTTGACGATATTTAAATATATGACTCGCCCCAGCTGAATTTTCTCATCGGTTGATCATTGTACTCTGTTCTCAGTTAATTCTTTTTTTTAGAACATTGTGTAACCTAAGGATAGCTATTTATCTCTACTCTCCTGCCTCTTTACTTATTCAAAATCCGACTCCAGCTTTGGATTTCCCCAAACAAGGTCTTAGACTGGCCATATAGATGGGCAGACACCGCCAATATAAGACATCCACATATTCAGTTAGGACTCAATCCTGCCAGGATCCAAGCAATCCTCATTCCAAATTGTCTGGCAGATGGTTGCAGCTTTTATGTTGTAAGACCTTTTTTTCCTTTTCTCCACGGAAGAAGGAAATACTGGCCATTAATTTCAAACAGATTTTACATGTTGGAAAATGTCTTTGCAGAAATATGATACTACTTTACAGTCCAACTTTTGTAAGCCATGCTCCAATTGGTCATATTCCTTGCTTTTGTAAAGTTTTTATCTGGTGAGGCCTTGCTAGTTAGGTTTCTAAATAAATTATCCCCAGCTTTTTGATAGGGACATTGCATATTTCATATTCCTTATTATAGTTGCCCTCACAAATATTTAATGAAGCTCTGATATCTTGGTTACTCTGGTATCTTTTAGCTGATTCATGTGTTTGGAAAGTGTTTGTAAGCTGACTGTATGGACAAGTCAGCCCCCTCTCCTTTAGAAATGTTCTTCCTTAGAAGGTCATATTGTTGCTTACAAGGGGAGTTGGCTGGGAGTGGTATTTTCCCAACATTCAAGGTATATATTACCACAGTCAAATCATATAAGACTTTAGTGTCATCCAAAGCTTGCAACCATGCAAGCGTCTTATCTGATTACCTGGCCATGCTGTATTAAAAGCAGGGGGACTCCATGGCGAAACAGTATCTTTAGTTAAGTATTCTTGTAAAATTTTCTAATATTATCTGTATCTGTCATTACTTTTAATAAATGTTATATTTTTAAGTATTTTTGCAATCTCTCTTTGCACATATCGAACACAAACTCAAAACGTGACAAAACATTTGGTACCAGAAAAGTGGGGTGTTTGATTTGTGTAAATAAGAGATACAAATAATGATGCAGAATTGTGCTAGACTGTTTGTACTGGGTTTAATGTTGTGTTATTGTATTGTAAGCCATGGAACATTCAGAAAGCGTAGAAAATGTATCAGATACTTAGCTAGTTTACTTGAGATGCCTTTAGGTGATCAGATGCAACCCCATTTTTGTTTTGGTGCCCACGACTAAACATCGGCTTGCAATTTTGTTTTTAGTTTGAAAAATTGGGTATGAGACTAATATAGTACAATTGGTAGGTTGCATCTTCAGGAAGCTTCAATTTGTAATAGTAAAAAGCATTGGTCTCTGGACTGTAAAAGTTTAAGAGCATTCAGACTTTTTGAATTTTGAAAATGATAAGCGTGACACTTAGATTGTTACTGCAGTAAGGTGAGATATGAGTGTATGTCCGAATTGTTCGTAGCTAACTAATGTTGGGGACATGTTACTTGTATGTTATGTTGAATGCATGTTGTGTTGTCTGTGGTAAATGTGACAATCTTACCTGAATTAAGACAGAATGGTAATGCTAAGTATGGGTGATTTGTAAAAAAAAGTTTTGCTACTGATGTATGAGGGTCATCCTGTGTGAAAAAGCATTTGGGAGATGAGCAGCCATGTTCTGTGTTTTTGTATAATAAGAGATAGAAAGCCTGCAGCTCAGACTGCCTTTGCGTAACTTTGTGTGTCCACCTTTTGAGTTGGAAGATCACCCTGCCCCCCAGACGTGACGTTCGGCAGGCCCGGAATGCAGGAAGAATGGCGTGCTTTCCAGGTCCCAGAAGAAGAGCCGACACAGTGAGAGACAGCGAATGTGGGGGCCTTTGGGGTGACCGGAGGAACATCTGGGAGGTAAAAAGACTGATCAAGAAAGGAAAGGCATAGTGTGGAGATGAATATAAATAGTAGACTCCGCGCTTGTGGAATATACGGACGTGAATGAGTAAGTGCTAGACTGCAGCCTCCCTAAATTATAGCCACAAGGACTATAAGAGGTATGAAAAAGGGTAAGGGGAATGGCGAGGTCTAATGATAAAACAGGTGTAAGATGACAATAAATAGATAATATAATGTCAGGATAAAAGAGAGAGGTAAAAATCTGCAATAGTAAACTGTATAGATCGTAAATGGAATCAAAGTGCTATGTGCATATATTTGCTTAATAAATATCAACATGAATAAATCTTAAAATCTAGAATGAAATAATCCCAGTATATAAGTGACCATAAAAGGTGATTGTAAATAGAGGTGTACCGAACTGTTCGCCGGCGGACAGTTCCCAGCGAACTTAGCATGTTCGCGTTCGCCGCTGCGGGCGAACATATGCGATGTTCGGTCCGCCCCCTATAATACATCATTGAGGCAAACTTTGACCCTGAACTTCACAGTCAGCAGGCACATTTCCAGCCAATCAGCATACCTCCCTCCCACACCCTCCCACCTCCTATAAATAAGCAAGGGCAGCATCCATCTTAGATCATTCTGAAGCAGTGTGTGTTAGTGAGAGCAGGGAGAGCTGCTGCTGCTGTTAAGCTAGGGACAGTTGTTAGTCAGTGTTCCTGGTCTTGCAGTGTTCTTGGTCCACTACTGCTGTAAGGACAGCATCCTGACAGCACCCCAAAAAGCCCTTCTAAGGGCTGGTATTTGTGTAATTTTATATATATATATATATATATATATATATATATATATATGTGTCCCCAAAAGCCCTTTTAAGGGCTGGCTGGTAATTGAGGATTTTTTTTATTTATATATATATATATATATATATATATATATATATATATCTAGTGTCCCCAAAAGCCCTTTTAAGGGCTGGTAATTGAGGATTTATATATATATATATATATATATATATATATATATATATATATATATATATATATATCTAGTGTCCCCAAAAGCCCTTTTAAGGGCTGGTAATTGAGTTTTTTCTTTTTATATATATATATATATATATATATCTATTGTACACTGCAGTTGCCTGCCCGCTGTGTGTGAGAGGCCACAGACCCACCACAGACTGTACTGTGTGCACACCACACTCATTTCGGGTGGCACAGGCACAGTACCTTGCATTTTAAAAAATATTTTTTTTTTCCTCTGTCATAATTGCAGTGAGTGCTGTGTCAGGTCCACACAGTGCACTGTACCCACTGCAGTGCACTGCCCACCACTGATATATATACGGTGGCACAGCATCTTGTTGCAAATTGAAAAAAAAAATATTTTTTATTATTGCAGTTGCCTGGGCTGCCAGTGACTGTCAGGTCCACAGAGTGTACTGTGCCCACTGTAGTGCCACTGCGTGCCCACCCATCACTGATATATATACGGTGGCACAGCAGCTTGCAAAGTAAAAATATATATATTTTTTTATAATTGCAGTTGCCTGGGTGCCAGTGACTGTCAGGTCCACAGAGTGTACTGTGCCCACTGCAGTGCCACTGCCCACCCACCACTGATATATACGGTGGCAGGCATGACTTTTTTTGGATTAGTGTCTGGGGGGGTCTAAAAAGCGTACCTGTGAAGTTTCAGCTCTGTAGCATGTCCAGAAAAAAAAGATCATATAGGTGTAAAAGGGGTTCCCATCATCCCTGCTCTACTGAAAAATTATCTTTTTTTTCTGGTTCTGGACATGCTACAGAGCTGAAAATTCACAGGTACACTTTTTAGACCCCCTAGACACTAAATCACACAAGAAAGTTCTTAAAAAATGTCATTTTTGATAGAGAGCCAATTATTGGAAAAATTAAAAAAAAAAAACCTTAAAAAAAAAATATATATTTTTATTTATTGTCTGGGGGGTCTAAAAAGCGTACCTGTGAAGTTTCAGCTCTGTAGCATGTCCAGAACCAGAAAAAAAGATCATATAGGTGTAAAAGGGGTTCCCACCATCCCTGCTCTACTGAAAAATGATCTTTTTTTCTGGTTCTGGACATGCTACAGAGCTGAAACTTCACAGGTACACTTTTTAGACCCCCTAGACACTAAATCACACAAAAAAATTCTTAAAAATTGTCATTTTTGATAGAGCATGTCCAGAACCAGAAAAAAAATAGAATTAGGGCTAGGGTTAGGGCTAGGGTTAGGGTCAGGGCTAAGGTTAGGGTTATTTTTAGTGCTTAGGGTTAGAGGGTTAGAGTTAGAGGGGTAGGGGTAGGGCTACTAACTCTAACCCTAAGTATCTCACCGTAACCCTAACCCTAGCCCCTAACACTGAACCTAACCCTAACCCTCTAACCATAACCCTAACCCTCTAACCTTAACCCTAACCCTCTAAGCCTAGCCATAAAAATAACCCTAACCCTAACCCTAGCCCTAACCCTAACCCTAGCCCTAACCCTAACCCTAGCCCTAGCCCTAAGCCTAACCCTAATTTGTAATTTTTTCTGGTTCCGGACATGCTTTATGAGCTGAAACTTCACAGGTACACTTTTTAGACCCCCCAGATGCTAAATCCAAAGAAATTTATTTTTTTTTTTTTTTTTAATTTTTCCAATAATTGGCTCTCTATCAAAAAATTACAATTTTTAAGAACTTTTTTTTGTGTGATTCAGTGTCTGGGGGTCTAAAAAGTGTACCTGTGAAGTTTCAGCTCTGTAGCATGTCCAGAACCAGAAAAAAAATTAGGGTTAGGGCTAGGGTTAGGGTTAGGGTTAGGGCTAGGGTTAGGGTTATTTTTAGTGCTTAGGGTTAGACGGTTAGGGTTAGAGGCGTAGGGGTAGGGTTACTAACTCTAACCCTAAGTATCTCACCGTAACCCTAACCCTAGCCCCTAACACTAAACCTAACCCTAACCCTTAAAGCCCAGTTCCTGTCCCATTTTGGTCGGTTCTGGTCTGTTTGCGGTTGTTTGCGGTGCGTTAAACGGGGAGTTTGGTCTGTCACTGTGAATCGGGCATAACCCTTACACTACCTGATCGATACAACATCATACCTGATCGTATACACACACTGGATGTTTTAAAGCACGTTATTCCAAACAATTTAGGAATGTTAGGTGATTTATGCCCTTTATGGAATAAAACCCGACTCTGCGTCAACTACGTAATTTTCCATGGGAGTTTTGCCATGGATCCCCCTCCGGCATGCCACAGTCCAGGTGTTTGTCCCCTTGAAACAACTTTTCCATTACTATTGTGGCCAGAAAGAGTCCCTGTGGGTTTTAAAATTCGCCTGCCTATTAAAGTCTATGGCGGTTCGCAATGTTCGACATCACTAATTGTAAATGAATATAAATAATACAAAGTGTCAAGTGCATAGACATGGATAATAATACAGGGTGTCATATACTCAAAGTGGCAAGTGCATATAAAGCAGTGAACATAATATCATGGACTCGAGGTGACAAGAGGATAAATGTCCAAAATAAGTGTGAAAGTGCACCAATGTAATTAGGTGACGTAACTAAATAAATAAATGGTGGTGGTGTATACAACAAAAAAAGAGAGAGTCCAGTGCTATGGAAAAAAATGCTGAACTAGTGATGAAGTAACTGGGAATATCCGAAATGATGGTATAGATTAATGCATAAGCAGGTGACAGTCTTTGTATGAATAAAACACAATAGGTGACCCCGTGGTGGGTGGTAAGGTGCTCTGTGTCCCCTCTGGTAAGTAGCACACTTACCAGAAATACCCACCCTACACAGGGGTATAGAGCGGGTATAAGTAGTGCTCCAGCAGATGGATCCTATCCTCCTCCTTACTGTATGTGTAAGAGATATTCTGTGTATGTGGGTCACCAGCAACATGGTCACTATCATATGTGTTGTATATATTGTATACATAAGAAATATGCTGTGGAATCTATGGAATCTATGCGCTGGACGGACCAGGATGATTGTATACAGCTTTTGTTTTTACCACTCACTTGTTATTTTCCCTCTTTCCCTCCTTCTTTTCTTTTTGGAGGTGTCATTAGGAGGTTGCTTTCTTTGCTCGAACTTTGTTGTTTTTTGGATTGTCGCCCCTACCTTCGGGTTTGCCAGCGATACTAGTAGTAACAATGGTTATCTGAAATGTCGCATTCACCATTGTATTCTAATTAAGTGCAACCCTATCTCAGCCGATACCAGTGTTTCTCTGCATGTATGTGTGTGTATATAGATATATATATATATATATATATATATATATATATATATATATATACATATATATATGTGCGTATGTATATACATATAATCATTTTATACACATAGGTGTTAACTATTTGTGTACTACAACAGGTCTATATAAGCCAAACCACTCAGCTCCTACCAGAGTTTTATTTATTTATTTATTTATGACTGTGCCCCCCCTAGTCTCTGGGGGTATGACTCTATCCTTGATAGACGGTAGTTTGTGGGTGGGTACCTCATGCACACGCCCTGGATTGGGAGGGACTAAACCTAATTGTACTGAATCCACTGAGTCTTTGTTAATTGTTCATATATAAAGCATGTGTTTAGACATGCTCTTCAGGCTCTGAATAAGAGGCGCTGCCTCGAAACGCGTAAGCCTGCACAGCATCAGGGGACGATCCAATCCCGATCTTGTTGCTGAGGATTTTATATCTATTTGATGTGCTTTTTATCAAGAAACTCATTTGTGAGTATTTTTACTCTATTATTTTAATAAACCTGTCTAAGAGATAATGCATTAGGCTGGTGCGCCCTTGTGTTTGTTGTCATTCATAGTGTTTCCGGACCACCCTGGTCCAGCGAGGGGCTGCAAGGCTGAAGTATTATCAAGTTGCCGTGTCATCTGTTCTCATCTACAAGCCTACAGTCAGGTTGGATAGAAGATTGCACCACTCAGAGCGCAGGGAATAGGTGCTGCACCGACAGTAACTTTGCTTGTTTGTTTTTAAACATATCCAGGTGTTAGAATGGCCAAGTCAAAGTCAAGAACTGAATCCAATCAAGAATCTGTGGAAAGAACTGAAAACTGCTGTTCACAAACGCTCTCCATCCAACCTCACTGAGCTTGAGCTGTTTTGCAAGGAGGAATGGGCAAAAATTTCAGTCTCTCGATGTGCAAAACTGATAGAGACATACCCCAAGCGACTTACAGCTGTAATCGCAGCAAAAGGTGGCGCTACAAAGTATTAACTTAAGGGGGCTGAATAATTTTGCACGCCCAATTTTTCAGTTTTTTATTTGTTAAAAAAGTTTGAAATATCCAATAAATTTAGTTCCACTTCATGATTGTGTCCCACTTGTTGTTGATTCTTCACAAAAAATTACAGTTTTATATCTTTATGTTTGAAGCCTGAAATGTGGCAAAAGGTCGCAAAGTTCAAGGGGGCCGAATACTTTCGCAAGGCACTGTAGTTGAAGCCTAAAGGAGTAACCCACTCATTCAGTTCTCCCATCCCCTTTTATCTATAATAAAACAAGAAAACAAAGATGCGGAGTGGTTCATGTCTAAGTCTTCACACCCAGGGCCACAGCTCACATGGGCTGGAAAGGTAACTGGTAACAATGGCAGAACCACATCTTGCCACAGGCCTGGAAAACCCACTACAACTGGAAATAAATATGTACAGTAAATCTACTTTGTATTGTCCTTATTGGTGTTTGTATTAATGTGTGATGCTGTAGAAGACAACACTAATGATTGTTTTTTTAAGTTGTTTTCGTTAATACAGAAGGAACTGCGAAGAACTCTTGGAGGATTAGCAGAGATGTTTTAAATATCGTATCACATGATGTATACCATGAGAGCATTTTTTCCTGTTTTTATGTATTTTTTTAAAGATTTTGTAATAAACATTTATGTTTTATACTAATGACATATGGGCATTGCTTTTCTGCTACCAGTAAAGTCCTAAAATTACATTTTCCTTTTTGTACAGAAGGAACCAAATCTGTTCCTAGAATTTTCCAAGATCTGTATGGGATTAAACAAGAGGTTGAAATAGAAAATCAATATGGATTTGGTGATGTATAATCTTTGTGCACAATGTGATGAACAGACTATAAATGTTATTGTGAATGTAATTTAAACCATGGTAAATTTTTGACAACTTTTGATGGGCGTTCTTTAATGAAAACCCATGTTTTGATAATTTTTTATTTAATTAATTAACCACTTCTGGACCGGAAGGTTTTCCCCCTTAATGACTAGGCCCTTTTTTGCGATTCGGAGCTGCGTTACTTTAACTGACAATTGCACGGTCATGCGACGCTTTACAAAAATAAAATTGATGTCCTTTTTTCCCACAAACAGAGCTTTCTTTTGGTGGTATTTGATCACCTCTGTGATTTTTTTTTTTTTTTTTTTGCGCTATAAACCAAAAAAAAGAGCGACAATTCTGAAAAAAAAAAAAACCCAATATTTTTTACTTTCTGCTATATAACATTCTTAATAAAAAAATTTAAAAATCAAATTTTTTAATCATTTTAGGCCAATATGTATTCTGCTACATATTTTTGGTAAAAAAAATTCCAATAAGAGTATATTGATTGGTTTGCGCAAAAATTTTCACGTCTACAAACTAGGGGAAAGATTTATGTATTTTTTTTTTTTTACTAGTAATGGCAGTGATCGGCGATTTTTAGCAGGACTGCGACATAGCGGTGGACAGATCGGACACCTAACTGACACTTTTGGGGGACCAGTGACATTACTACAGTAATCAGTGCTAAAAATATGCACTGTTACTGTACTAAGGACACTGGCAGGGAAGGGGTTAACACCAGGGGTGATCAAAGGGTTAAATGTGTCCCTAGGGGTGCTTTCTAACTGTGTTGGGGATGTACTTATGGAATGAACACAGGGACCTGTGTTCCTGATTAGGAGGAACACAGGAACCCTGTGTTTATTGCTGACAGAACAGCGGTCTGCCATGTTTAAAACGGCAGGCCGCCGTTCTGTCTCCACAGGGAGCGATCGTGGGTGCCTGGTGGCAATTGCGGCTGCCAGACCCACAGATCAGCTTCCCCTGTGTCGAATGGGTGGGCGCTTCCGGTACGGTCCCACGAGGCGACGTACAGTTAAGTAGTTTTGTGGGACAGAGCCGACCTGCCACAGTATATGTACTGCTGGTGGTCAGCAAGTGGTTAATATGAGCTCATTTAATATGGGTAGAAAAGAGTGCACTCATTAAACAACATAGCCATATGTTTTGCATTTTATGGTGTGTATTATATGTGTGTTTGTTGCTAACCATTAGTATATTTCTAGGAGGGAAAAGTAATGATAACCCACTAGGACCTTTCATTTTATTTCGTTTCTAGATAGTACTAAAGAGCAATAATCCACCTGTCTAATATGGTTTGATGTCCAAGAACTAAAGACGAAGATTACAGCATCCATTGACAACTTGTGTAGTCTTATTGTTATTGATATTTTGTTTTTTTATACTTGTGTAATGACAGTTTTTGCTAGAACCAATTGTAAACAGAGCAGCTAATAATTTTGATGCTGCTTGATTGGTTTTTAGTTTTTTTCCTCTGATTAGGTTGAATCCAAAACAATAGAGAAAAAAAAAAAAAAAACTAGTGCTGGATCAACAGCAAAATTGTATTACATTTGGGATAGTTTATAGATTTTTCATGTTTTGGAGGGTGTAAGAATACCCAAAAATTTACACAAAAAATATGGTTGTATATTTTCTTCTGCTGTTCCAACTTTCTGTGTGTATTTAGATTTGTTTATAGTAGCATGCACTTTGGTATATTCTGACATAATCATTATAGTGGAACTGTAGGGCAGGATCACTGTTGGAGTGTGAATATGTTTTGAAAAATAGAATCCACAGGATGTGCACAATAAAGGAAAAGGAAGGGTGATACTGCAGTAAAGGTTTAAACTTGGGGTTTTACACATGAATGGTGTTTGATTTGAAGTGTATTTTACTACATGAATGAGGGTTTGAATTCAAGCTAATCATATCATTCATTATGGAAAAGGTAGTTTTTTTTTATCAATAATTTTTATTAAAGGTTTTCATGAGAAATTGACAAACAGAAATTTCAAAGGTACAGAAAAGAGTACCGTCAACATAAGCATAACAGCTTCAAGTATCCTACTACAATTACAATGCATAAATGTTGAAGAAGAAAGTTCTGGTAGTATAGGCAGTATTTGCATAACATATGCCATACATCGTGAAAAATTGACATATGGATATGTAGTGTAACCGGGTACCTGACAATACCCAAGCAGGACCGGCATCGGGATCACAAACCTCCCAATGCAGCGGATAGAAAAAAAAAAAAAACACAAAAAACAATACAGGTCATTCCGCCCACTGCCACAATCTGACCCCAGTGCTGCCCATATAACTGCCCATAGGGTATAAACATTGGAAGGTGTAACTGAGATAACGGTACATGCCCGTAAGGCTAAAGAGATAGGAATAAGAAGGAAGGAATAGCAAGAGAGAAGAAAGAAAGAAGGTAATAGGAAGAAAATTTAGCGGAAAAGGTAGTTTTATGTCCACCTATAATTGTTTGTTTCAATCAAAGATAATCATGATTACTACAATGGTTGCAAATTTTAAAGCAAGTCCTTCAAAATTGAGTGTTGTAAATATTGATATATACATTGTTATATCTGGCACTAAGCGATCCTTTGGCCACCACATTTGATTCCCTTCATTGAGTCTTTCTTAACCTCCCTGGCGGTATCCCTGAGCGTGACTAGGGGTGGATTTTTTAGGTTAGGATCGGTATCCCTGAGTCACGCTCGGGGTAGATGTGCAGAGCGCGCAGCGCTGTCTCTTACCTTCTCCTGGCGATCCAGCGATGATCTCTCATTGCTGTGACCGCCAGCCGAGATCCCCGCCGCTCGTCCGTCGGTGTGATGACTTCCTAGTTCCGTTCCCTGCAGCAGCAATGCTGCATGGGAGTGGAACTGGGAGGGAAATTCAAACGTTGCACAAAACACAAACACATAACACATTTATATTATATTATATATATATATATGTGTATATGCACACACACACATATATATATATATATATATATATATATATATATATATATATATATATATATATATATATATATATATACATATATATATATATATATATATATATATATATATATATATATACACACATATATATATATATATATATATAACGCATTAATTATGATCTAATCAATAATATAATTTTATTATATATATTATATAATAAAATTATATTATTGATTAGATTATAATTCATGCGTTTGTGTTTCAAATTTATCACATCTGGGATGTCTACTAGAGTCTTGTTTTGGTCAGGTTTAAGTCAGTAATTACTAAGAATTGTAGGTCTATAATACATAACGCCAAATTTCCATGAAAAAAATTGTACCGCTTTTGGTATATAATTCCTGACATAATCATACCGCCAGGGAGGTTAAAATTGTATTGGTAAATGATTATGAATTAAGATAGGTTCCCATGTTTGGTTTTCCTCAATCCTTCCCGATTGCTTGGGTTTGGGACTGGCATGTAGAGTATGGTAACATGTATGGGCAATATGTACACATATATGGGGGTCAGAGTAGACAAAAGCCAGTTAGTCTACCAGAATATCCTTAGCGTGTGGGAGGAGACCAGAATACAGAGAGTAAATACACACATTAAGTACTAGTTTGAAGGTGGGCATATGGTTGGACATAGTTTAGTTTAGATACAGAAGTGGGTGGTATTGTACCAATATTTTACCCTGAACGGAAAAGTAGAGTTTTTCCTTTTAGTGTTATTCCAGGTCACTAGAGATTGTGGATTTAACTGTTCAGAAATCTATGATAGGCTATATGGGAATTGTTGTTAGTTATAGAACGTTGGACTGACAGTCTTGGTAACACATCTGCCTTGACATCAGCCACAAGCATATTGGAGAAAGGAGATAAAGGATTTTGACAGCAGCAACCATCTAAAAAGACTTTGCCACTGATCAGGAGCTGAACTGTTGGTGCAAGTCCCACCTCCTGCTCTGGTGGTTAATTACCTGACTGTTCCATCCGCTATCATGGACAAGTACCTAAATTGTTCTGATGATTGAGTACCTGAACTGTTTTATCTGCTCTGATGGTCAAGTGCCTAAACTGTCTGTTAAGTTCCCTCTACCATGGTGGTTATGTGCCTGCATGTCTATGACTTGTGAGCTGCAAAAGACCAGTGGATGACCTGAACTTTGTATTCTACAGTTCTTTCAGTTCTACAGTGTTGCATTTTCTGTGCTGCAGCTGCGATCTGGTCATCAGATGTCTAAGACTCTGCTGTCCATCACCAGATATGGAGGACTTTGACAAGTTTATATGCTTTTAAACTCTTGGAAAGGAAAGTTTGATGTTCATACCCGCTTCTGCGCTTTTAATCATATCGTATTATTTTATATTTTTATATTTTTCAGGCCTAACATAGCCAAAATACATTTTCTGTGCAGGTAAATTAGACAGGAAAATTAGGTATCTACACTTTAGATAGATACACTTTGAGGGGGTGGGAGAATACATTATTATTCTTTTTGTTTACAATTATCAGGTGCTTTCCTTCCAATGCAGACACATAGCCTTTATGTACAGTTGGAGGTATTACTGTATGATATTTGTGCGCCAAGAGAGGTGGAGTGATAGGGAATTTGCATATTTCATATTCCTTATTAAGGTTGGTCTCACAAATATCTAATAACGCTTTTAATATATTGGTTATTCTGGTAAATGTTAGCTGATTCATGCGAACGGAAAGTGATTGTAAGCTGACTCTATGGACAAGTCAGCCCCCTCTCCTTCAGGAATGTGCTTCCTTAGAAGGTCATATTGTTGCTTACAAAAGGAGTTGGCTGAGGGTGGTCTTTTCCTTACATTCAGGTTCTATACTACAACAGTCAAATCTTATAAGACTTTAGTTTTATCCAAAGCTTGCAACCATGCAAGCGTCTGATATGATTACCTGGCCATGTTGTATTAAAAGCAGGGGGACTCCATGGCAAAACAGCATCTTTAGTTAGGTATTCTTGTCATATTTTCTGTATCTGTCATTACTTTCAATAAATGTTATACTTTTAAGTATTTGTGTGATTGTGTGATCTCTCTTTGCACATTTGGAACACAACCCCAAAATGTGACAAAACATGTTTGTACTTATACTATTTGAAAATGATATAGTCATTAAAGGGTAACTTCACTTTTGTGGGGGAGAAAATAAATAGCAAATAAAGAAAAAAAATAATATAGCGTATACAACTGCGACACAAGTCATATTGTAATTGAATGTTATTAAAAATTACCTTTCCTTTTCAATCTGCAGCTGCTGTAATTTGCTTAAAATGCAATACAATATGGCTACCTGGAGTTGTTCTGTGCACAGAATGTGTACTGAACACACCCCATAAACATCATTTCCTGCTTGTGTGACTGGCTTGCCAATTTTACCAGAAGTCTGTCTCAGATACAAGTCCGATTTCAGGCATCCCCTGCAACAAAAATTTGATTTTTGGTTACGATACTCCCAATAGTAACACGTTCAAAGGGATGCAGGCCCAGCAGATTTCCTCATTAGTGCTCTGCAGCTGCACAGCTGACTGATAATTATGAAACTACTCCCATTAGACTCACTCAGCACACTCAGCACAGAGGCACAGAGGAACCAACAGGGATTTATTCAGAATAACAAAAGGTAGGAATCTGCAACAAAGGTTGTTATAATCCTTGTAATGTACAGAGATCACCCAGAAGGGAATGTTTTTTTTCTCAACAAAAGTGGATTTACACTTTAAACTGTACTTTCATAGGGTATATATTAGCTTTGCCACCTTTTTTCTAAGCACCCCCGTATGGCAAAAAAGATGGGACAATTCCAAGCAAAATTGATCTGATTGACTCCTTTAAGCAGTTACTTCCAATTGAGATTATGAAGTGGCACTATTTGATTTACCTAATACACAGAGCTAATTTAATTTCCAGCATGAGGCCATATCTAAAAGCTGGGAAATATGATTATGCGGTTAAGTGACTGAGCACATAGCTAAACTCTTTGTGACAAACATATTAATGCACAGCATCAATTACCTTCCTGTGTCTACTTGTACATTACTATGCGGAAAATGAGATACTTAACTTAATTTTCAGTATGTTATATTAGGGGTCATTTTACATGTTTCAATCTACTTCATTTTCACACTGCCACTGTACCTGCTTTTTGATCTGCCCATTACCCTGCTCAATCACCCTTGGATTGTTTTAAAAGTGCAGTGACAAAAAGATCAACCAAACTAGCAGATGATGGGAACATGGTACAACCATGATAAAGGTAAATTATTTAAAAGATAACTACAATCTACTTTTAGTGAATACGCACTTTGAAAATGTAGGTTCTAAGAGTAGTGTGGGATTTCAAAATAACAAACATGCATACTTTTCTAGGTGGATGCAGCATCGGTCTGAGTGATCAAGGACAGCTGATCGCTCAGTTCTCGCTCTTCACTGAGCAGAGTTCATGTGGCTGTCAGTCACTGGCTCTCTGCTCTGCAGCTCCAGTGGCTTGCTGAGAGCCTGAGCCAGCTGCCGATCAGACTTTAGCCCACTGTCAGCTACATCTGGGTCACAGGAGTGCAGAACTAAGTGCACTCCTGTGACCCACAGAAGAAGTAAAGCAAAAAGAGCTTTGCTTCTACTTCTCCATTCAGTAAAATAATTACTTACGTTTTAGTTTACTGCCAAATTTTGCTTTTTTTTCCTATAAGCAAAGAAAAAAATGAATGCAACTTTGTAATAATGAATACATTGCTGAATGTATTTTTCAAATACAAGCAGTGTATGTACCTGCATTTGACATAGTATCAGCCTATTGCAGTCCCTGTACAGCAGAGCTGGAGTGTGAGAGGAGGAAGTAGACAGTTTAAATGCAGCATGTTTTGTGCACACCGAAACAACACATTGGTGTGAACTGGGCCAATTTGAAAACATGTATTTCAGCTCGGTATTGCGTTGGGCCAGCACTGCAGGTGGTATGAATGGGCCCTTAAAGGCACGTAATATGCCTTTAAAGCAGAGTTCCAGCCTCAAATACCTTTTTTAACTAAAAATACCCCTATAATACTAATCCATCGCCCTTCTCATACTTACAAGGTGTACAGTATTGGATTTTAGTCAAAATCTTACTTTTAAAAACGCTGTCTGGGCGTGGCCATCTTGGATGTGGGCATCTGAAGCCACAGTGTAATCTGCTGTGTCCCTTCTTCCTGATTCCAGGGAGTGTTCTGGGAGTTCTTATTCCAGCCTCCTGGGAGTGATGACAAACAGCTCCCAGGATGCAATGCAAAGGCGGAAGTGATGTCGGTGGCCGTGGCCACAGAGGGGGGAGAAGGAGGAAGTACAATCAAAAATGCCCTGAAAATAAGGTAAGGGACCCCCGAAAAGATTTTAAAATGCCCAATTGTTGATCAGCATAGCGAGCACTTCAGGAATCACTAAAGTTGCAAAATAGGCTGGAACTCCGCTTTAAGGGGAGATATGATTACCATTTATAAATACATAAGTAGTCCATATAGTGAACTTGGTGTTGAGTTATTCACTTTTAAGTCATTACAAGGGACAAGGGGGCACTCTTTATGTCTGGAGGAAAAGAGATTTAACCTTCACATGTGGAAAGGCTTCTTCTCAGCAAGGGTTTTGAAAATGTAGACTAGACTCCCTCAACAATTAGTCCTGGCCAGCGCAGTAGATTATTTTAAAAACCTGGATGCATCATGAATGTATTTATAGGTAATAACACTGGGGTAGTTGATCCAGAAAATATCTGATTGCCTCCTGTGGAATCAGGAAGCTATTTTTTTCCACCACTTTAGCAAATTGGATCATGCTTTAGTGGCATTTTTGCCTTCCTGTGGATCAACTGTGGGGAATAGGGTTGTCTATATGGATGCTTTCTGTTTGTTTTTTTTATTTTTTTCTAGTGGTTGAACTAGTTGGTCTTTTTCCAACTTAGCTGTAACTATGTCATTTAAAAAATATATTACAGTCAAAAATATTATTTAACAGTGAAAGGTGTACATTTTTTTTTCTGCTGGGTAACGATGAATTTTTCAGAAAATAATTTAACAAAAGAAAAAAAAATCACTTTAGCTCTCTAATTGGCCACAAAATGCATTGCTCAGTGTGACAGGAGCCAGGCTATTTCTGGTTCATTTGAGAGTTCAGAAATATGATTATGATTACTATAGTTAAGCTACATGCTATCATTTTATAAGACCAGGATGATTTATTGAGAGGAAATCCTATATTTTGCACAGGCATAAGCTAATTATCCTCCCTCTAGCATTTTTTCTGAATATATTTGGTGGCATAATGGCCTCATACAAATCTTTAAATGAAGTTTCATTTTAAGTTCTTGGTTGCAATTATTACCTACTGCCAGTAGGTAACCCCCAAATGTGTCAATTAGCAATTATTAGTCATTTCCATAATTTCATGCTTTTTTTGTCCTAATTCTACCTTGCTTTTGTGTAACTGCTTTATATTTGACTGAGAACATTATTATATATGCTGCACCTACATTTTCTCTGTGCTTCTTTTATATGACTTTTTAAATAGAGAAAAAAGGTTTGTGAACCTTTAAGAATTGTCTGGGCTTCTGCATTGAAGGGCTGCTAAAAGTAATCTGAAAGTCATAATAATAATTAGATATGATTGTGTTTGAGGTCCGGTTCACAGTTATGCGATGCGGGAAGGCTGCGAATCCACAGCACAGCACGGACTGTGTACAGCAAAGTGGGGATGTCACTGCTTTACAAGGTAATATCTGGTTTACAAAGAGATTTGTTGCACGCAGTGTGGATTTCTATCATTTGAGGCTATTGAGGGATATATTTAAATTCATTTTTTGTGCCTTAACCACTTAAGCCCCGGAGGATTTGGCTGCTAAACGACCAGAGGGTATTTTGCGATTCGGCACTGCGTGACTTTAACGGACAATTGCGCGGTCGTGCGACGCTGTACCTAAACGAATTTGGCGTCCTTTTTTTCCCACAAACAGAGCTTTCTTTTGGCGGTATTTGATCACCTGTGCGATTTTTTGATCACGCGCTATAAACAAAAAAAAGCGTCAATTTTGCAAAAATAGCAATATTTTTCCCTTTTTTTTATATGAAATTCCCCCCAAAAAAAATGTAAAAATCAAAATTTTTTAATATTTTCGGCCAATTTGTTTTATGCTACCTATGTTTGGTAAAAAAAATCGCAAAAAGCGTATTTTGATTGGTTTGCGCAAAAGTTATTGCGTTTACTAACAAAGGGAAAGTTTTTTGTCATTTTTGTTGTTTTTTTTTTAACGCATAATGGCGGCGATCTGCGATTTTTTTTGCGGTACTGCGACATTGCGGCGGACAGATCGGACCCTTGACTGACATTTTTGACACTTTTGGGGTTACCAGTGACATTTCTACAGTAATCAGTGCTATATATATGCACTGTTACTGTAAAAATACACTGGTAGTGAAGGGGTTAACTTTATTTGAGAGGGAGGGGCTGTGTGTGTCCCTAGGGGCGTGATTCTAACTGTGATTGGCTGTGGCTTCAACTGTATGCAGAGTGATCAATGGATCTACATAGTAGATCCATGTGATCATCTCTCATACAGAGAGGAGAATGACAGGCAGCTTGTTTACACAAGCTGCCTGACTTTCTCCCTCTCCCCCGCCGATCGCAGAGTGGCCGGCGGCGATCGGGTCCGCCGGTCACACGCGCGGGGGGGTCCGTGACCACGCGGGAGCAGGAGCGCGCCTCCGGCGGCGCGCGCTCGCTCCCTAAACCCTCACAGGCGAGCGACGTAGACCTACGTCACTTTGCCTGTGAGGGGCTGACCGCCGCCGTAGATAGTCGTGCGGCGGTCGGCAAGTGGTTAAAGGGATTGTAAAGTCTTGTTTTTTTATTATAAAAAAAAAAGCAAATATGTTATACTTACCTGTTCTGTGTAATGGTTTTGTACAAAGCAGCCCTAATCCTCCTTTTCTTTGGTCTCCTACGGGCACTCGTCCCCCCCCCCCCCTACCAAGTGCCCCATAGCAAGCCGATTGTTATGGAGGCATTAATGCATGCTCAGTAATGAACCCCATTCTGTGTGTTTAATGAGCCCCATTCTGTGGCCCATCCCCCGCTCCCTGGTCAATGGCTGTGAGTGGCAGCAGGAGGGGGCAATGCAGTGTCGCTGGATCGAGATTGGGCTCAGATATGTACTTAAGGGAGGGAGCTGCATGCAGAAGGTTTCTTACCTTACTGCAAAGAATGCAGTAAGGTAAAAAAAACATTTGCATTTACAACCACTTTAAGTTCAGCTTTAAAGAGGAATTATGAGGATTTAAAAAAAGAAAGCTGTCATTGTTCACTTGTTTGAAAGGTGCATTTTTTTGCCCTGATCAAAGCCATTGTAAGTAATAAAACTGGTGGAAGCCTGATGAGCGAGGCTTTAACCACTTGCCAACTGCCGCATGACTTTTTACTTCGGCAGTCAGCCTCTCCTGGGCAAAGTGATGTAGTACTACATCGCTCGCCCACAAGCCTGTAGGGGCAAATGCGCGCCGCCGGTGGCGCGCTCCCACCCCCACTCGTTCCCTGCCTACCCAGCGCGTGTGACTGGCAGCTACGATGTCTGCCGGCCACTCGTGATCTTCCACAGGAGAGGGAGAAAGACAGATGGCTGATGTAAACACAGCCGTCTGTCATTCTCCCTGAAGTAATGACAGAGGCTATGCGATCCTGCTATGTAGGATCATATGTCTCTGTGATTACTTCACTAGCCACGCCCCCTAACAGTTATAATTACGCCCCTAGGGACACACTTAACCCCTTGATCACTAATAAAGTTAACCCCTTCCCTGCCAAGTCATTTTTACAGGACCAGTGCATATTTATAGCACTGATTACTGTAGTAATTTCACTGGTACCCCCAAAAGTGTCAAAAATGTCAGTTAGGGGTCCGATCTGTCCGTCACAATGTCGCAGTCCCGCAAAAAAAAACGCAGATCGCCGCCATTACTAGTTAAAAAATAAAACAATTACATAAATCTTTCCCGTAGTTAGTAAACGCAATAACTTTTGCACAAACCAATCAAAATACGCTTATTGCGATTTTTTTTACCAAAAATATGTAGCAGAAAACAAATTGGCCTAAAATGTTAAAAAATTTAGATTTTTACACTTTATTTTTTTTGAAAGCTCTGTTTGTGGGAAAAAAAGGACGTCAATTGCACGACCTCGCAATTGTCCATTAAAGTCACGCAGTGCCGAATCGCAAAATAGGGCCTGGTATTTGAGCTGCCAAATTCTCCGGGGTAAAGTGGTTAAAGCCTATCTCTGGGATAAAGGTGTCATACACATAAAGTGGTATTAAACCCAAAAGCAAACATTTATTATATTGCAGCTTACCATGGCTTAATTATGATGGCTGCATTCATTTCTTTTTTTAGGCTTTCTTTCTTCTATTTCCATCTGGTGATTCACTCTGTTGTTTTTCAAAAGAACAAACAGAATGTATCATATGCTGAAATGAGATAAACCATTCAATAATGGCAGGGATGTTTACAATGATCAGCTTTTAAAACCTTTATCCCAAAAGGAAAAAAAACTGTTGCTGTAACTGCTTTTAGGTAATAGCTGAAATGTGGTTTCAATTTGTTAGTTTTTTAAATCTACTAGTACATCTCACATTTCCCTCCCCCCAGACTGACAATGCTGCTGTCCAAAGGTACTCATTCATCCAGAGTGGCGGCACTGTAATATAGGAAGTATTTTAGTGACCAGATCACCAGGGAAAAACAGCAAAAAAAGCCTAAGAAAGGAAAACAAATCCAGCCACCACATCTAAGAACTGATAAGCTGCAATATAGAACATATTTGGTTTTGGGTTTAAAACCACTTTCAAATATATGTGCATGCAGTTGTCAGTTTCGTCAGTTGAACGGGTTCCCAGATTCATATCAAGCCATGTCAAAGTGTAATAGTGATAGGCATAGATTCCCAGTCTGCATTTTAAAGAATGGACACAAAAAATATATATATATATGTGGAAGCCCCATTGCCTCATCAAGGCCCCTCTGTAAAATGTGGTCCCTGACATTAATTTAGGAGAGCTCCCATCTTGGGACAAACATAGCGATGAATTTGAAAGGAATCAGTCCAGGGGAAAGGGGGTTATTATTATTTGAAAAAAGGACCTCAGGGGGAGTGGGAGCATCATCGGTCTCTAGGAGGGGAGAGACGTTACTTTGGAAAAAAATAAATGGGGAAAGGTTTCCGCTCTGATGGAGGAATTTGAGAAAATGACTGCAGCCTACCTCAAAAATATAGCAAGCTATATTTTAGTAAATGTGGGAAAATTGGAGACAAATGGCGCTGTCAAACATATAAATTAGGGAATATAAATATGGGTACACTGATGACGTGAAATAAATAAGTAAAAGTGTCAAATCATAAATTAGAACGTGATATAATGGATCATTATACAGTGTAAAATGTATATGTAAAACTAAATTATTATATGTTTAAAAAGTTGATAAAGGTCTATCGTGAATAAATAATAAATATTAGTGCAAATATAAGTGATAAAAATGGATTCGGTATGTGACAATAAAAAATATAAATCTGATCCAATTCTAAAACACATTAATAAAATCAATACATAAAGTGGTATATTGCATAAATTCAGTAGCTAAAATAAATTAAAATAAATAAATAAATATTAAACAATTAAGGTGCTAATAATCAAGTGCATCAGTGTGCTGGTAAGCCAAAAAGTATAAGCAATAAGTGAAACGATCAAATCATAAACAGTGTCCCAGCAAATTGTATAAAGTGTCCACAGAAATAACCATAAAAGTAACCATAAAGATTCTGAGGCCACAAATAATCAAATATAAATAAGTCCCAAGATGTAGAGGGAGAAGAAATGATCAGGAGAAGGTGGATTCCAGAGGTTCCAAAAATGGTGGGGGTGCTCAGTAAAGGTGTGACGGAACAGGACACCCCGACTGGGTATCTCCGCCAAGAAGACTGCTTCCTTAGAAATCTGGAACACGGGATCCGTGAATCTGGCTATAGTTACCCCAAGAACTAGACAGTACAAGTTTTGGGGTCAAACCAGAAAGAACTGTTTTATTAAAACCAACTCACAGACTTTTATACATTGGAGAAGTATGTCATTGGCCAGTCAAATATTTACACAAAATATCACACAATAGCTACGATAACGAGGTAGGGCTGACCATGATATCATTAACATACCAATTAACTGAGCACTTAAATCAGCCTAGGCAGAATGCACAGAATGCTAGCAGGCAAACAATAGATGACACAAACACCTGAACATTCAGGAATCTCATTCAAGGCCAGACACACCGGCATCGAGATCCCAAAGAACAATAGACAGCATTAAAGTGTAACACACCCCCCCCCCAGCAAGAGTCTGATTAGTGCAGAGCTGGCCTGATTAGGGTTTTTGATCACCCTGTGCCCCTTATAGACACAGGGTGATTTACACATAAGAGGGACTGGGGATGCTGGACAAGGGGTCTCCCAACCTCCCTAAAGCAATTGGGGTTCCACAAGCCCCCCAACCAAAGTGTCTCACGTCACATATCTCCCCTTTCAGCAGGAGACTAACACAGAAGGAGACCCCAAACGGGTTGACTTTGAAGTTAGTCCGTAGTTCCAGTCCCCCAATGTCTGCACCCACACAGTACCCCAAACAAATTGTCCGGAACAGATCGTTACTCACCCAGCCAACCTCTGCCTCTCTTGTAGAACAAAACCCCTGCTGGGGAGAAGTGTGGACTGGTCCTTCTCCCTGGAGTCCATTTAGCCGCTGGAGAGAAGACAGGGTGACTGGGATCACTCCATCATGCTGTTGGGGATCTGGGCCGACTGCCCAGTATCCCTGGGGTATGCAGGTGGAGACTGTAGTCTCATATACTTTTTCTGTATGAAAATCCACCAGTGATTGCACAACAAGGCTGACATCCTCCTGTCCCAATGCCAGACCTTTTTCTGGGGTTGTGTAAGTGGGAACCAAAGTCTCATCCACTACCACAGGGAATCCATCTTCTATTAGTTGGGGGCAGAGGCCAGCAGCGCTTTGCTCTGTTGCCAGCCCTTCTGCTGGGTTGGGGTTGGCGAATACTACCCCCAGAACCTGGTTGGGGGTCTGCTGTAGAGAGGAGGGATCACTTACCTCCTCCTCCTTGTATTCCTGCGGGGTAGGTGGGGGATCTGGACCGGCCGTCCACCATCCCTGTAGGTCTGGTGCAGAGACCGCGGTCCCATCTCCACCAGCCATCGGTGGGTCTTCACAGTACCCCCAGTCTGTACTGTCTCTCCAACCAAGGAGAGACTGTTGTGGGCAGTGGCCAGTAGCGTTCTGCCCAGCTTCCAGCTTTTCCACTGTGAAGTAAATTGAAACATCGGTGACCTTGCACACATCCTTCAGGGCCACCGATTGTTGTATGCAGGGGTCCACAGCGCCATGCTCTGAAGTGAGCTGTTCTGCAGGAGTCTCACCGGGTTGTTCCTCCTCAATAGAAAAGTCTATTAAATCCCCAGTCTCTGGTGGTGTCTGGGGATCGAGGTTCACCATCTCCTTTCTGTGGAATCCAGAAGATGTTACTGGTGCTGGGCAGAGGCTAGCAGAGCTCTGCCCTGTTGTCAGCACTTTAGCTTTGGGAACAGCAATCTCCGGAGTTTCCACTGCCGACTCATAGGCATGCTGCTGAACGTGTCCTAGCAGTTTCCTGTATGCCCTTTCCAGATGCTGTTCTTTCCTTACCAAGTGTTCTAGATCAGGTTCAAGCTCTGAGACCCCTGTGAGACGGAGCATAGCCTCTCTGTATTCTCGCAGGTTCTCAAGGGTAGGTTCCCCTTCATCCCCAAACACAAAGACATCTGTAAGGCTCTCCCACAGCAATCCAGGGCCACCAAAGTCATATCCCTCCGGAGAGCATTCTGATGTCTCTCCTAAATATTTCTGCTCTGCGTGCCATTGCAGAGCCCGATACTGATTGTCCAGCTCTATCTCCTGCTGGACCAGCCTGTCCAACTCGGATACCCATTGCTCCTGGGGCCGCTCTCCCAGGAATGCCATCCGCAACTTCCGTTGATCACTGGCCTGTTCCCCTGGGGTTGGAAAGCACTTTCCCTGGTATATACCAGCAAGCTGGAGGGCTCCAAGCCAGAGCCCCACCCGAATCTGCTGCCTGAGCTCCAGGTATTGATCCGCAGAGACCGTCCTGGGGTATACTGAAAGGGCGATCCGCAGCACCCCCTCAAACTCTGATGCCAGGTCCATATCTCCGTTGTAGCCACCAAAGTCTGCTATCCCGATCTTGGATCCCGGTGGAGGTTTGGATGTCCCAGACTGCAGGAAGCGTCCCACCGCTTGCCACCAATGTGACGGAATCCGGACACCAACGACTGGGTATCTCCGCCAGTAACCTGCTTCCTAAGCTCTGGAACACGGGATCCGTGATTCTGGCTATAGTTACCCCAAGAACTAGACAGTACAAGTTTTGGGGTCAAACCAGAATGAACTGTTTTATTAAAACCAACTCACAGACTTTTATACATTGGAGAAGTATGTCATTGGCCAGTCAAATATTTACACAAAATATCACACAATAGCTACGATAACGAGGTAGGGCTGACCATGATATCATTAACATACCAATTAACTGAGCACTTAAATCAGCCTAGGCAGAATGCACAGAATGCTAGCAGGCAAACAATAGATGACACAAACACCTGAACATTCAGGAATCTCATTCAAGGCCAGACACACCGGCATCGAGATCCCAAAGAACAATAGACAGCATTAAAGTGTAACACACCCCCCCCAGCAAGAGTCTGATTAGTGCAGAGCTGGCCTGATTAGGGTTTTGATCACCCTGTGCCCCTTATAGACACAGGGTGATTTACACATAAGAGGGACTGGGGATGCTGGACAAGGGGTCTCCCAACCTCCCTAAAGCAATTGGGGTTCCACAAGCCCCCCAACCAAAGTGTCTCACGTCACAAAAGGAATAAGTGCTCCCCTCCTATTGCTCCCGCACTCACCAGATGATGGTACCCCCACAGGGGTAAACAGCGTTTGGGGTGACTCTCAAGGGTCCCTCCGAAGGCTGGTTAATAATCCACTTAATCCCGACCTCTTATAGTGTATTCTTCTCCAGGGAAAATTGGTAGGTAATGACTCCTCATAAGTAATTCAATATAGAAGAAAAAGTGCATGTATGTCCTAGGGACCGCAACACCCTCGTGTAGCGGTTGTTCCGGGACGCGGTGCGTTCCACCGGCCGGATGTGCGTCTCAGTCAACAGGAAGCGGAACTGACGTGACCACGCTCTACGCTCTGATGATGTCATTGATGATGAAACGCGTAGAGCGTGGTCACGTCAGTTCCGCTTCCTGTTGACTGAGACGCACATCCGGCCGGTGGAACGCACCGCGTCCCGGAACAACCGCTACACCCGGCGGACATGCGGGCTGGTCGCTCGGGTCTCCTGGTAGGATGGGAGAGCTGGGATGAGCAGTGGAAGGTGGCCGGAAGGGGAGAAACCCCCTCCCACTGCTTGTAATAACAGCCCAGGGGTTGATTTGCCACATCGGTTGTTATTACAAGAGAGCCGACCGTCGGCTCTAGAAAACAGTACCGAGGTGTTGCCTGTAGCTGCAGGCATCACTCTGGTACAACCATTTGTATTCAAATTACGTACAGGTATGTGATTTGGCAGCAAGTACACAGTACAGTAAAATGTAGCCTCTGCCCTGCTCTTTTCTCTCCCTTTTCGATCTACCCCCTTCTCTACTCTTTCTTTAAAGATTTTTCTCTCTGATCCCTCTTCTGGGTCTTCATTTCTTACATCCCCACATCCCTACTGCTTACAACATCATAAACATAACTCCAATTACCATCTTAGTCACTTCCATACCTAGATATAGATGAGCAGTGACAATGATACGCATAGTAGATCATTCTATTACATGATCTATAATGTTGCTATGTACTTTGACCATCGATAGGCCTATTTATTGTATGTGATAGACCATTCTCTCTCTCTAATATGGTTTGTCGCATCTCTGAGACGGTATGTTATCATGCTCTTTCTTCTTTGCTAACCTTGTTATATTTGTTACCACGACCCTTTTTACATACTCTGTATGTAACTATTTCTTTTGTTCTTTTTTACCAAACAATGCCAAATTTTGCATGGTCGTTCTGTGAATTGCTTAAAATGCCAAAAAAATAACTAAAATAAAAGGATGCACTAAAATGATTGTTAGACTTAACAAAGTAATATAATATAAAGATACTAATGTGCTGCTATGTCAAATGTCAATGTGAAAAACAATCTGTGCAGAAATAGTTAAAAAAACAAAGGAACTGCTGCAACCACTATGGTATACTTTCACCACTAGGACAATATATAATATATAGCAAATGGTGCGCTCTTCCAAAAAGAAAACACAGGCCCTTGCCCGTCACATAAGCTTTATGGACCTACGAGGAAGAAAAATATACTGTATATAAATTCACCATATATTGTCATACATAAACTTATCAGTGAAATAACATTTGGTGCTTAATATAGCAAATGACAATCCTAATAAATCTCCAAAAACAAGCTCATTGGTTGAAAATAAAATAAATAAATAAAATGGTGCATGTATGTACAGTATATAAGTCCAATGCACAGGTTCACATCAAACAATACAATATAGAAACAAATGTGTGATTCTTCTGTCAGAGAACCATCACCAAACACCTCTGTTTGGTATGGGTACATACCTTTCAACTTGCACTATAGAAGTTTTTTTCTTTTTTTTCTTTTCAACCAAAGAGCTTATTTTTGGATATTTATTAAGGTTGTCATTTTCTATGTTAAGCACCAAATGTTATTTCACAGATATGTTTATGTATGGCACTATATGGTGAATTTATATATTATTACATACTGTATATATTCTTCCTCATAGGCCCATAAAACCTATATGACGGGTTCTTTCATTTTGGAACAACGCACCATTTTTTATATATTATATATCGTCCCAGTGGTGAAAGTACAGTATACCTTAATGGTTGCGACAATTCCTTTGTTTTCTACTTTTGCAGCGTCCGTACTTCCCCCATTCTCTGGTCAACCCGGAATTCAGGTGTGAATAGCCGATTTTACTCCCCTTGGTTTTTATGAGCTGTTTTTCACAGAAGATCTGTACAGATCTATTGTGGACCAAAGCAATTCATATGCTTATGAATTTATCGCCTCAAACCCAAACTAGACCCTTGCCAGAGAATTTTCATGAAAACGTATCACTGTTTCTGAATTGAAAACCTTTCTGGGCCTATTCCTCATCATAAACATTACTAAAAAGAGTGAGTTGTGGTCATATTGGTCCACTGACCCAATTCATCATATGCCTGTGTTCTCTGCTGCCATGGCCAGGATTAGATATGAGCATATCTTGCGGTTCATGCACTTCAGTGACATTGAACTCTGTCATCCTCTGGGTGACCCTGGATATGACCGGCTCCATAAAATTTGGCCCCTCATAAATCACTTCAACCAATAATTTGCATGCTTGTATATGCCCCAACAAGCTGTCTGCATTGATGAGTCCATGATTAAATTTTCTGGCTGCCTTGTTTTCAGACAGTTTCACCACAGCAAGTGTGCCAAGTATGGGGTCAAGATGTATAAGCTCTGTGACAGGGCAACAGGCTATACATGTAGTTTCTGGATTTACGAGGGAAAAGAAAGCAATTTGGAGCCCCCCAACTGCCCAGACTACATAGGTAGTCACTGTATTCGTCTATTTTCTCCAGTTTCGTTGAGAATTGCTGTGATCTATCGGCCTCCTGGACCGGTATCAGGCTTCCTTGATGACTTCTCTGCCTGGCTACCCTACTTTCTCTCTTCTGAAATTCCCACAATCATTCTTGGAGACTTCAACATCCCTGTTAATCTTAACACTCCTGCTACTTCTAAACTATTGAGCTTAACCTCCTCTTTTGACCTAAAACAATGGACACATGCTTCTACTCACTCTAATGGCAACAGCCTTGACCTCATGTTCTCCTACCTATGCACCCCTCACAACTAGTGTTGAGCGAACACGGACTGTATTATTCGTGTTCGTACCGAATAATTGGATTTTTTTTACCCGAACACGGACACGGACACTTTACTGTATGTTCGGGTAAAAATCCGTGTTCGGTCGTTTTATTTCCGGGTTTTGCATGCTTTGGCGCTCTTTTCATGGCGGGCTTTCAACAGCCAATCAACAATCGTTTAACTGGTGTGCCTTAAGCCATCCCAGCCATGCCTGCAAATGTCTTAGTAGCTGTGATTGGCCGTCTGAAGCATGTGACCAAGTCTTTATAAGTTCGAGGCAGCCGCCGCAGCAGCGTCATTCTGCTGCTTAGCTAAGGGACAGAGCACACATCAATGTGCTGGCTGCTGATTAGGGAAAGATAGGCAGGAAAAAACCATTTGTGTCCGGATAGAATTGAGGGACAGGTCGGAGTGTTTAGGCAGGGCGAGTTGTAGGCATTTTAGGGATAGAGTCTGCTGAATTATAGGGTCAGTGTCTTCTACAAACTACAATCGATATTGCTGTGTGGGGGGTGGGGTGAATCTGCACTCAATCCTGATCTACGATCTCTTCTCAATCCTGTTAGGGACAGAGTCTGCTGAATTTTAGGGAAACTGTGTTCTACAAACTACAATCGATATTGCTGTGTGGTGTGGGATTGGAGATAGGCAGGTGTCAGTGATCCACATCCATTTTTCTGTGTGTGAGCTGCAGTGAACACAATCTTTTTGGGCTGCAGTGAACACAATCTTTTTGGGCTGCAGTGAACGCAATCTTTTTGGGCTGCAGTGAACACAATCTTTTTGGGGTGCAGTGAACAAAATCTTTTTGGGGTGCAGTGAACACAATCCTTTTTGGTGTGCAGTGAACACAATCTTTGTGGGGTGCAGTGAACACAATCTTTGTGGGGTGCAGTGAACACAATCTTTTTGGGGTGGAGTGAACAAAATCATTTTTGGGGTGCAGTGAACAACATCCTTTTTGGGGTGCAGTGATCAAAATCCTTTTTGGGGTGCAGTGAACACAATCTTTTTGGAGTGCAGTGAACAAAATCCTTTGTGGGGTGCAGTGAACAGAATCTTTGTGGGGTGCAGTGAACACAATCTTTGGGGGGGTACAGTGAACACAATCTTTTTGGGGTGCAGTGAACACAATCTTTGTGGGGTACAGTGAACAGAATCTTTGTGGGGTGCAGTGAACACAATCTTTGGGGGGTACAGTGAACACAATCTTTTTGGGGTGCAGTGAACACAATCTTTGGGGGGTACAGTGAACACAATCTTTTTGGGGTGCAGTGAACACAATCTTTGTGGGGTGCAGTGAACACAATCTTTGGGGGGGTACAGTGAACACAATCTTTTTGGGGTGCAGTGAACAACATCCTTTTAGGGTGCAGTGAACACAATCTTTGTGGGGTGCAGTGAACAACATCCTTTTAGGGTGCAGTGAACACAATCTTTGTGGGGTACAGTGAACAGAATCTTTGTGGGGTGCAGTGAACACAATCTTTGGGGGGTACAGTGAACACAATCTTTGTGAGGTGCAGTGAACACAATCTTTGTGGGGTGCAGTGAACACAATCATTGTGGGGTGCAGTGAACTCAATCTTTGTGGGGTACAGTGAACACAATCTCATACTTCTGAAGATTTGAGGGTGCTGCCTGTTCCATACTCCCCCTACTCCTCATCTAGCCTTTTAGGGGTACAAACAATAGTAATTGGGGCCTAGTGTGGTTGTGTACGTGTGATATACATACACTTTTTTTGGATCATATTTTCTATTCCGCTATTTAATCAAAAACCTTTGGGGATCAGTTAAATTGGGGGATAGTCTGTGTTGGTACGTGTGAGAGAGATCCACCTTTCCAAGTTGTTGGGGTTCATCTCATACTTCTGAAGGTTTGAGGGTGCTGCCTGTTCCATACTCCCCCTACTCCTAGCCTTTTAGGGGTACAAACAATAGTAATTGGGGCCTAGTGTGGTTGTGTACGTGTGATATACATACACTTTTTTTGGATCATATTTTCTATTCCGCTATTTAATCAAAAACCTTTGGGGATCAGTTAAATTGGGGGATAGTCTGTGTTGGTACGTGTGAGAGAGATCCACCTTTCCAAGTTGTTGGGGTTCATCTCATACTTCTGAAGGTTTGAGGGTGCTGCCTGTTCCATACTCCCCCTACTCCTAGCCTTTTAGGGGTACAAACAATAGTAATTGGGGCCTAGTGTGGTTGTGTACGTGTGATATACATACACTTTTTTTGGATCATATTTTCTATTCCGCTATTTAATCAAAAACCTTTGGGGATCAGTTAAATTGGGGGATAGTCTGTGTTGGTACGTGTGAGAGAGATCCACCTTTCCAAGTTGTTGGGGTTCATCTCATACTTCTGAAGGTTTGAGGGTGCTGCCTGTTCCATACCCCCCCTACTCCTCATCTAGCCTTTTAGGGGTACAAACAATAGTAATTGGGGCCTAGTGTGGTTGTGTACGTGTGATATACATACACTTTTTTTGGATCATATTTTCTATTCCGCTATTTAATCAAAAACCTTTGGGGATCAGTTAAATTGGGGGATAGTCTGTGTTGGTACGTGTGAGAGAGATCCACCTTTCCAAGTTGTTGGGGTTCATCTCATACTTCTGAAGGTTTGAGGGTGCTGCCTGTTCCATACTCCCCCTACTCCTCATCTAGCCTTTTAGGGGTACAAACAATAGTAATTGGGGCCCAGTGTGGTTGTGTACGTGTGATATACATACACTTTTTTTGGATCATATTTTCTATTCCGCTATTTAATCAAAAACCTTTGGGGATCAGTTAAATTGGGGGATAGTCTGTGTTGGTACGTGTGAGAGAGATCCACCTTTCCAAGTTGTTGGGGTTCATCTCATACTTCTGAAGGTTTGAGGGTGCTGCCTGTTCCATACTCCCCCTACTCCTCATCTAGCCTTTTAGGGGTACAAACAATAGTAATTGGGGCCCAGTGTGGTTGTGTACGTGTGATATACATACACTTTTTTTGGATCATATTTTCTATTCCGCTATTTAATCAAAAACCTTTGGGGATCAGTTAAATTGGGGGATAGTCTGTGTTGGTACGTGTGAGAGAGATCCACCTTTCCAAGTTGTTGGGGTTCATCTCATACTTCTGAAGGTTTGAGGGTGCTGCCTGTTCCATACTCCCCCTACTCCTCATCTAGCCTTTTAGGGGTACAAACAATAGTAATTGGGGCCTAGTGTGGTTGTGTACGTGTGATATACATACACTTTTTTTGGATCATATTTTCTATTGCGCTATTTAATCAAAAACCTTTGGGGATCAGTTAAATTGGGGGATAGTCTGTGTTGGTACGTGTGAGAGAGATCCACCTTTCCAAGTTGTTGGGGTTCATCTCATACTTCTGAAGGTTTGAGGGTGCTGCCTGTTCCATACTCCCCCTACTCCTCATCTAGCCTTTTAGGGGTACAAACAATAGTAATTGGGGCCCAGTGTGGTTGTGTACGTGTGATATACATACACTTTTTTTGGATCATATTTTCTATTCCGCTATTTAATTTAACTGGGCCTCCATGCGAGACCTGTGTGCCTTGTTGCGCTGTTTTGAGTACTCCACCAACATGGCCAGTGGCAATGACGCCGTTCTCAGCTTAACTATCCCACTTCTATGCCTCCTTGAAAAAACAATTCGGGCGATGATGGAAGAGGATGTGGCACAGGATGAGGAGGAGGAGGAGGATGAAGAGGTAACATTTCCAAGGCTTTCAGGGCAGTCATTCGCAAGGGGCTCCGAGGGTGGGTTCCTGCACACGCAAACGCCAGGGACGCAATTGTCCAGCAGGGGCACAGTTCTGGAGGATGAGGAGGATGAGGAGGAGGAGGAGCTGGAGGAGGAGATGGAACCATGTTCACAGCAGGGTGGCACCCAGGCCAGCTCATGGCCATCACTGGTGCGTGGCTGGGGGGATACAGAGGACACGGACGATACACCTCCCACAGAGGACAGCCTTTCGTTGCCTCTGGGCAGCCTGGCACACATGAGCGATTACATGCTGCAGTGTCTCCACAACGACCGCCGAGTTGCCCACATTCTAACTTGTGCTGATTACTGGGTGGCCACGCTGCTGGATCCCCGTTACAAGGACAACGTACCGTCCTTAATTCACTCACTGGAGCGCGATCGCAAGATGCGCGAGTACAAGCGCACGCTGGTAGACGCCATGCTGCTGGCATTCCCATCTGACAGCGGGGCCACAGTGGAAGCACAAGGCAGAGGAGGAGGAGGAGGAGGTCGCCAACGCAACCAGGGCACCGCCAGCACCTCAGAAGGCAGGGTTAGCATGGCCGAAATGTGGAAAAGCTTTGTCAGCACGCCACAACAAACAGCAGCACCAGCAGCTCAGATGGAACGTCTTAGCAGGAGGCAGCATTTTACCAACATGGTGGAGCAGTATGTGTGCACACGCCTACATGTAGTGAATGACGGGTCTGCCCCCTTCAACTTCTGGGTCTCCAAATTGGGCACATGGCCTGAGCTTGCCCTTTACGCCTTGGAGGTGCTGGCGTGCCCTGCAGCCAGTGTATTATCTGAACGGGTATTTAGCACGGCTGGGGGCGTTATAACAGACAAGCGCAGCCGCCTGTCCAGAGACAATGTGGACAAGCTCACGTTCATTAAAATGAACCAGGCATGGATCCCACGGGACTTTTCCGTACCTTATGCAGAATAGCAATGGATACCGACCTTACCCACCCATTGTTCCATTTTTGCTCTTTCTCACTCTTTTGGGGTGTACCCTCATTTAAAATTTTTGAAAAGAAGCAGTGTTGGCTACCTCGTCCTCCTCCTCAGGGCCAGATTAATGTAGGGGCTATTGGAGCTGCAGCTCCAGGCCCCTACCTTTTATATAGGCCCCGGGTTGGCCATATTCACTGTTACCGCTCTTCTGTCACTTGTAAACACAGAAGTCTGGCTTCTATGCTCGCTTCCCCAGGCAGCACCCTTAGAACCTCCCCACACAGCGTGAAGGCCGGACAAGGAGGGACAGTTGGCGATGCATGGATGTGTTTATGGGCTTCAGAGACAGCATCCCATGTTGAATTAGGCATGCATGGCTGCACCCTTCCTCCTCTGGGTGCATGGCAAGGCACGGCCCTTAAGGCCCTTCAAAATCCTCAGCACCAAGCCCATGATGCTGTTAATCCGGCCCTGGTCCTCCTCCACCGCCGCTTCCACCTACACCGCCCATAGGTGTGCGCAGCCTATTGCATTAAGGTGTGCACCCCAAAGTTGAAATACACATGCATGTGTTTGCCAGCAGGGAGAGTAATGTATCGGGGCCATGTACCTGTAGGCAAGGAGAAATAGAGCAGAGCAGGTCCCAGGGAGATCTTTCCCATCTCCTCACTGGCAATGCTATGTGCCCTAGGTGATTAGGGTGTGCCCAGGCACACCCAGCACACCCTGTGCGCACGCCTATGTCACCGCCACATCCACCACCACCTCAACCTCCCTCCTACTCCATATGGGCCTCGTCCTTCAGAGATGAAGAAGAACATTGTTTTATTTTTCTGTTTTTTTTTGTTGTTTTAAGTTATTTCCCTATCCACATTTGTTTGCAGAGCACTTGCCATGCTCTTAATTACGTTTTGCTGCCATTTGCAGCACTCTAGCCCTTTCCTTTGGTGTTTTAGAGCCATTTTAGTGCCTTAAAGTTCGGGTCCCCATTGACTTCAATGGGGTTCGGTGTCCGGGAAAAGTTCGGTAAAAGTCCGGGACACGGACCCGGACTTTTTTTTAAAGTTCGGCCGAACCCGTCGAACACGGACATCTAGGTGTCCGCTCAACCCTACTCACATCCTCTCCAACATTCCATTCCCTCTCTCTGATCACCACCTCATTAGTTTCAGTCTCTCCTTGTCCTCCTCCTTACCTTCCAACTACCGAACAATTACCCGTAGAAACCTTCGCCATCTGAACCCTTCACTTCTTTTTTCTGCTACAGATGGTCTCTTCAACACAATCTCATCCCTCTCCTGCCCCAACATGGCCACTTCTGTCTACAACAGTTCACTGTCATCTACCCTGGATGCTTTGGCCCCCCTCACTACACACAGAATCAGGCCCCGACCGCTTCAACCCTGGCAGACAGACAATACCAGAAGCCTCAAAAAACGTAGTCGTGCTCTTGAGCGTCTGTGGCGTAAGACTAAGTCACAGCAAGATTTCAGTCAATATAAATCTGCCCTCCAAAAATACAGTTCCTGCCTCCACACTGCCAAACAGACCTACTTTATCACTCTCATTAACACCCTCTCACACAGTCCCCGTCAACTCTTTTCTACCTTCAACGCTCTACTTCGTCCTCCATTGCCTCCACCCACTAACTTACTCACTGCCCAAGAGATTGCCAATCACTTCAAAAATAAGATCGATACAATTCGTGAAGAGATTTTTACACTAAAGATATCTCCCTCACCTTACACACCTTGTCCTCCTGCACAATCAATACTTCCCTTGTTTAACCCAACTACTGTAGAGGAAGTTACTAAAATTTTTTCTAATGCCAACCTAACTTCCTGCCCCCTGGACCCTGTTCCTTCTCAAATACTACGGTCACCCTCTGACTCTATCCTACACTCTTTAACTCATATCTTCAACCTCTCCCTCTCCACTGGGATCTTCCCCAGCTCTCTAAAACATGCGCTAGTAACTCCCATACCAAAGAAAGCCTCGCTAGACCCCTCCAATCTTAATAACTTAAGACCCATCTCCTTACTCCCTTTTGCTTCCAAGCTCCTTGAACGTTTAGTCTACAACCGCCTGAGCAAGCACCTCATTGAGAATAACCTCCTTGATCCCCTTCAGTCTGGATTTCGCCGGCAACACTCCACAGAAACTTCTCTCCTAAAACTTACAAATGACTTACTAACAGCAAAAACCAATGGTCACTACTCGATACTCTTACTCTTGGACCTCTCGGCTGCCTTTGATACTGTTGACCACCCCCTCCTTCTCAAAAAACTCAGTTTGCTCGGTCTCCGTGACTGTGCTCTCCACTGGTTCGAATCTTACCTATCTCACCGCACCTTCAGTGTCACTTACAATTCCACTTACTCCTCTGCAACTCCTCTTACTGTTGGGGTCCCCCAAGGTTCTGTCCTTGGACCACTACTATTCTCAATCTATACCTCCTCCCTGGGTCAGCTAATAGCCTCCCATGGCTTCCACTACCATTTCTATGCTGATGACACCCAAATCTACCTCTCTACCCCTCAGCTCACCCCATCAGTCTCCTCCCGCATCACTGATCTACTAACAGACATATCAGCCTGGATGTCTCACCACTTCCTCAAACTGAATCTATCTAAAACCGAGCTCATAATATTTCCTCCTCTACGTGCCCCTTCCCCAGAATTCTCTGTCAAGATCAATGGAATAACTATTAGTCCTTCCACACATGCCAGGGTGCTAGGGGTAACCCTGGACTCTGCACTGTCCTTTCAGGCTCACATCCAATCCCTGTCCAAATCATGCCGCCTTAACCTCCGCAACATCGCTAGAATACGGCCCTTTTTAACCAATGACACCACCAAGCTCTTAATTCACGCCCTGGTTATCTCTCGCCTCGACTATTGCAACTCCCTCCTCATTGGATTACCCTTACATAGATTATCCCCCCTTCAATCCATAATGAATGCAGCTGCAAGACTTATCCACCTTACCAACCGCTCAGTGTCCTCCAACCCTCTCTGCCAATCCCTTCATTGGCTTCCACTCACCCAACGAATAAAATTCAAAGTGCTAACAACAGTTTACAAAGCCATCCACAACTCTGCCCCCAGCTACATCACTAACCTGATCTCAAAATATCAACCTAGCCGCTCTCTTCGGTCCTCCCAAGACCTCCTGCTCTCTAGCTCCCTTGTCACCTCTTCCCATGCTCGCCTCCAGGATTTCTCCAGAGCTTCTCCCATTCTTTGGAACTCTCTACCCCAATCTGTCCGACTGTCCCCTAATCTATCCATCTTTAGACGATCCCTGAAAACCCTTCTCTTTAAAGAAGCCTACCCGGCTACTAACTAATAACGCTGTTTCTCTTGCTCCATCAGCGCATCCCCCACAGCTATTGCCTTTTGTATCAATTGACCCTCCCTTTTAGATTGTAAGCTCTAACGAGCAGGGCCCTCTGATTCCTTTTATTCCAAATTGTAGTGTAACTGTAATGTCTGCCCTCATTTTGTTAAGCGCTGCGCAAACTGTTGGCGCTATATAAATCCTGTATAATAATAATAATAATAATAATAGGCAGAAGCGGCAAGATTGCTTGAGACTTGGTGTCACCCTTCAGGAAGGGGTACCACTTATACGTGGACAAATATTACACAAGCGTGCCACTTTTTAGTCACCATTTTGATTCTGGAATTGGCCTATGTGGCACTGTGCGACCTAATAGCCAGGGCTTTTCCAAAGACTTGTAGATTCCCGACTTAGAAGGGGATGGGGAGAGCCAGCTTGAAGTGTAATAAACAGCTTGCAGTGAAGTGGAAGGACACACGGAATGTTTTCATTCTGTCTTCTATTTATGCAGATACAACAGTCGAAATTACAACTGCTACTGGTGTTGTTGAGAAGCCCCTATGTGTCCATGACTACAACCTTAACATAGAAGGGGTGGACTTCAACGACCAAGATGATGGAGCCATGCTTAATTGCCCATAAGGCCAGACGCTGGTGAAAAAAAGTGTCTGTATACCTATTCCAATTGACTCTGCTGAATGCTTATTTGCTATACAAAGCATCGGGAAGAAGTGGATCTTTCCTAAAATTCCAGGAACAGATAATCACAGCCCTTCTGTATCCAGAAGGTGCTGTGGCCCAAATTCACAATCCAGATGCAATGAGCAAGCTGCATGAGAGGCATTTTCTGGCATGTCCTCCCTGGTACCTCAACCCAAATAGCATCCCAAAGAAGATGTTGTGTCTGTAGTAAACGCGGGTATAGGCATGACACACATTTTTTTGTCCGTCTTGTCCTGGTCAACCTGGTCTCTGCATCGGGGACTGTTTCCATCGCTTCCACACACTAGTGGAGTATTAGTATAAGGAACAGCATGGCACAGTCTAGGGCACACTTTCACATAGGGCCTCGAAAGATGTTAGATGGCTATTGCATTTTGAGAGACCCTTGTCTGGGACATTTGAAGTTTTTGTACAGTTACAAAAAATGTGTAAAAAAAACCATAAAAATTTAAAAACTAAACTGAAAGAAAAAAAAAGAACATTGCATGTATGCCCATCACTAGAAGTGGGTGGATGCTGGGAGTTCTAATGGTGGGCATACCACACACTTTCTGGCAGAGATTTCTTCATCCACATTGATTGATGTGAATGGAGGAATCCATTCACAGGCTGCATGAAAAAAAAAATAACCTTACAATATATGCCCAAAAAGGACCAGCGACAGAGTGGTACGTCACTGGACTTTGAGTGGTCATACTGGGATGATGCCTGCAGGTTTAGGCATCATCTTGGTATAATTTTTTACAGCTGACACTCGGATTTTATGTAAAAGCAATCTTAGTGGCTAATTAGCTGCAAGAATGCTTTTACAAGCAGTGGGAGGAGACCCCCCCTCCCTCCTGCTGCATTCCACGTTTTTCTCGGGCTCACCTGTCCCACCAGGTAACCCATGAATGCAGCCGGTGGTTCTGTTAGCTGACCATAGAGCTGATCAGAGACCAGAATGGCTCCAATAATTTCTATGGCCTAAGATACCGGAAGCTACAAGCATTTTATCACTTCAGTTTAGCCGGATATAAACAGCGCCATTTTTTTATTGGGAAAGCATCTTATCACATCGATTTTGGTGTGGTCAGATGTTTTAAGGCAGAGGAGGGATCTAGAGTCTAAAAGGCTTTTTTTTTTTTTTTTTTCAAAAAAAGTACCGTACCTGTCACTACTTATTGCTATTATAGGGGATATTTACATTCCCCATGACAACAAAAAAATGATAAAAAAAAATAAAGAAATGAAAGGGAAGGTGTAAAAATAAAATAAAAAAGCAAAATAATTAAAAATTAAGAAAAAGTAATTTTCTAGTAAAAATAAATATTATTTTCATGTAAACAAAAAGTGTCAGAAAAGGCTTGGTCTTCAAGTGGGTAGAAGAGTGGGTGATGTGTGACATATGCTTCTAATATTGGGCATAAAACGCTAGGACAGTTAAAAAAAAACCCCAAATGACTCCTTTTTGGAAAGTAGATACCCCAAGCTATTTGCTGAGAGGCATGTTGAGTCTATTGAATATTTTGCCACAAGTTTTGGGACAATGACAATTGTTTTTTTGTTTTTTTTTTTTTACACAAAGTTGTCACTTAATGATATATTGCTCACACATGCCATGGGTGGAATTACATGTGGAATTACACCACAAAATACATTCTGCTGCTTCTTTGGAATACAGGGATACCACATGTGTGAGACTTTTTGGCAGTCTAGCAGTCGTGTACAGGACCCCGAAATCCAATCACCACCTTCAGGCTTTCTAAGGCATAAACTGTTCATTTTACTTCCTCACTGCCCTATATTCTATGATCTCAGCATGCCTCTCAGCAATTCTTTGGAGTGTCCACTCTATAAAAAAACGGTAATGGGGGGGGGGGGGGGTATTGTACTGCCCTGCTATTTTCGCACTTCAAGAAAAATGTGAAAGAAAGTGTCAGAAAGTAAAAGCTGCGTAAATTCCAGTATAGACTCCATAGTTTGTACACGCTATAACTTTTGCGCAAAACAATAAATATACCCTTATTGAGATTTTTTTTATCAAAGACATGTAGCTAAATACTAGATACTAAATGTCAAAAATTGGATATTTTGTATAAGAAAAAGTAGAAAATGTAATTTTTTCTCTAAATTTTCGGTCTTTTTTCATTTAGATCGCAAAAAATAAAAATCCCAGTGGTGATCAAATACCACCAAAAGAAAGCTCTATTTGTGGGAAAAAAGGACATACATTTTATTTGGATACAGCATTGCATGACTGTGCAATTACCAGTTTGTTATTTTTAAACGAAAAAAAAACAAGATTTTAGTATTACTTTAAGTGATTTCCAACTTCCAGTGGGATCTCACAGGTATGGTATATACACAGGTACATTTGTTCAAACTGGACCAATGTAAGTATATAAACTTATCCATACCTGGAATCATTTTAATTCTCTTGGTGTGGCAGGAGTTGTTTCCTATGCCTACATGGTTTTTGCTAATAGGTGTACCTTTTTCCCATCTTAGAAAGTTGGGAGGTATACATCAGCGATATGTACTATGTAGAAATGACATTACCTGGAATACCTTCTTAATGCCCAAAAATGATTGGTTAAACTCAAAAGTGCTGTTTTTTTTTTTTACCACTACTAGTCTCAAACACTGGTTTTTGAAAATTGCAAATCCAGCAATTTAGAAATTGGATGAAAGGTTTAGCACTGTACAACCAATTTTGATAAATAGTGAGTTTTTTTCATACGGACATATACATCAGACAAAAATGAGGGGTAAATGAGTAGGAAAGAGGGACAGAGGAACTTTCCAAATCCAAATCCGGGACAGTTGGGGACGATACTGATTAGTAAACAGCCAGTTTCTTTCATCAAAGAAGCAAACCGGAAGCCTATAAAAAAGATCCTAAAGCAAAATATAAACATACCTAATTTAATAATCACCTCATTCTTTGTTTTATTTCTTAACCTTGATGATGACAAATAAAAAGAAGTTATGTATAAAACATTTGAACATTCTCTTTAGGTGGTTAGGCCCCTTGCTTTGTCAAGAGCACAGACAGCCAGATCAGCCTAACAGTCATGAAATGGAACATTTATAAAACAGCCACATGACCATTACACTTTTAGAGTTGAATACTTTTATTAAAAAATAAACAATGACTACATTATCCACATTTACTTACTTATTTGAACTCTTTTCGTCAGAAATAGGATTTTCAGTTCTTATCGAGCCATTCTTGTTTTTACTTGAGGCACTGGTAACTTGATTATTTGTTCCAGTTTTGCTCTGCATTGTTGATGAGGGAGCTCCTGTGTCATCTAAAAACACAGTAAAATATTTAAAGACCACGTGTTATAATGTTTGGGGAAGCAAATGTTCTCTAAAATGCAAGTACTGTGTATGTATAGGACTGGTGCCTTTAGGCACATAGCCTTTGAAAGCCCTAATATCACATCATTACACTGTGCAGTATGTTACACATTCTGGCCTAGTGAACTCTGGACAATGTGCTACAGAATATTTTACATTTGCCAGACCACTTATTCTGTAGGATGCACTGTATGTTTCGTTCTGTGGACTGCTGTGCTTAGTATATTGTGCTGTAAATTACATACTCTGAGTAGTAGAGTACTCTGAACCTTCCTTCACCACTCATAGCCTTCTCATATAGTCACCACCAGTGACCTAATATATTTTTATATCCCCCACCAGCCCCTAATATATTTATAACCCTGACCAGAGTACCAAAACAAAATTTGCAGAAACCACTACCCTGGAGCTTCCCTTAATGCGGCTAAACTAACCTTTTTAATATAGGCACTGTTGCCATATTAACCATATTAATGCCCAAAAGTTTTCAGTTGCCTTTGTGGTATTGGCAGCAATAGGATTTTAATTGCATGGGCACTGCAGCGTGAATGCATAAACTAAGAATGCCTTCTAATATATCTAATATATCTAGGCTATAATATAATAAACCGTTAATTCAGAAAGTTATCTGATTGCCCTTGTTTGGGGAAGAATTTTTATTTTCCTATTGAAGCAAATTGAATCATGCTTTCCAAAGGTTTTATTTTTGCCTTCCTTTGTATTGACTGCAGGTTTAGAGCTCTGAGGATGCTGAGGTTTTTTTGTTTTGTTTGTTTTATTATTATTATTATTTTTTTTTTTTTTTGCTCAGCCAACCATCTAACTGAAGTGAAATAGCCCAAAGCAGCCAATTAAATTATATTTTCTTTTGTCAGACAATGAAAACTTAATAACAATGTGTTGCATAATATTGCACATTGCTCTTTTTGTGCACTATGTAAGCCTTTTGAAGAGGACCTTATGTCATCGTTCTGACATTATGCTTTGTGCCATCACACAGGCATCACTTGTATTATTTGACAGTTTGACTCTGTTATGTTTAATAATATTGCCCAAACATTGGAAGATTATTAAAGAAACTTTGTTTCAGCCCTGCCAATTGACTATCGTATGCCCCTTCTTATTTGTGAGGCCAACTGATAAATACTAAGATACTGAATAGCCAGGACTAAAGATTTGGTCTCTCAAGGGTGGCAGTAGTAAAAATATAAACAGTATCTTCTGTGCTACAATTTTTGTGATGCTCACACAATATAGACCCCATACCAATTGCAATTTCTGAGAGATGTAGCCATCACAAGGGATGGTCATATATGGGCCAACCACAGACAAAAAGGGAAAATATTTGGTTTCCTTATGGATGGGCAGCAAACATGCACCCAGAGAAAATATATTGGTTTGCATGCATAGGTGTGTGCAGCCTATTGCATAAGGGTGTGCACCTCAAAGCTCAAATATATATATATATATATATATATATATATATATATATATATATATATATATATATATATACGTATATACACTGCTCAACAAAATTAAAGTAAACATTTTTTAATGAAAGTATAGCATCAAGTCAAATAAACTCATGGGATATTGATCTGGTCAGTTAAGTAGCAGAGGGGGTTGTTAATCAGTTTCAGCTACTTTGGTGTTAATGAAAATAAAAATAGGTGCACTAGACGGGCAGCAATGAGACAACCTCCAAAACAGAAATGGTTTTACAGGTGGAAGCAAATTCAATTTTTTTCCCTACTCATCTTTTCTGACTGTTTTTCACCAGTTTTGCAATTGGCTAGGGTCAGTATCACTATTTGAAGCATGAGGTGATACCTGGACCCTATAGAGGTTGCACAGGCAGTCTAACTCCTCTAGGATGTCACATCAATACGTGCCATTGCCAGAAGGTTTGCAGTTTTTCCCACCACAGTCTCATAAGCATGGAGGAGGTTCAAGGAGACAAGCAGTTGCTTCAGGAGAGCTGGACAGGGCTGTAGAAGGTCCTTAACCCATCAGCAGGACCTGTATCTGTGTCTTTGTGCAACGAGGAACAGGATGAGCACTGCCAGAGCCTGACAAAATGACCTCCAGCAGGCCACTGGTGTGAAAGTCTCTGACCAAACAATCAGAAACAGACTTCATGAGGTTGACCTGAGGGCCTGACGTCCTCTAGTGGGCCCTGTGCTCACTTTCCAGCACCATGGAGCTCGATTGGCATTTGCCATTGAACACAAGAATTGGCAGGTCCGCCACTGGTGCCCTGTGCTTTTCACCGATAAGAGCAGGTTCACCCTGAGCACATGTGACAGACGTGAAAGGGTCTGGAGAAGCCGTGGAGAATGTTATGCTGCCTGTAACAACGTTAAGCATTACAGGTTTGGTGGTTGGTCAGGGATGGTCTGGGGAGGGAAGGACCAAGACCTCTACATGCTAGACAATGGCACCCTGGGTGACATTTGATATCAGGATGTAGTCTTTGGACCCATTGTCAGATCTTACACTGGTGCAGTGGGTCCTGAGGTTCCTCCTGGTGCATGACAATTACCAGTCTCATGTGGCAAGAGTTTGCAGCCAATTCCTGGAGGATGAAGGAATTGATACCATTGAATGGCCCCCATGCTCGTCTGACCTAAATCCAATAGATCATCTCTGGGACATTATGTTTCGGTCCAACCGACAATGCCAGGTTGCACCTCAGTCTGTTCAGGAGCTCAGTGATGTCCTGGTCCAGATCTTGGTGGAAATATCCCAGGACACCATCCGTCAACTCATTGGGAGCATACCCTGATGTTGTCAGGCATGCATACAAGGACGTGGGGGCCATACAAACTACTGAGTACCATTTTGAGTTGCTGCAATGAAATTTCAGCAAAATGGACTAGCCTGCTGCATAATTTTTTCAGTTTGATTTTTGGGTTGTCTTTGCTTTCTGCCCTCTGTAGGTTGATAATTTTCATTTCCTTCAAATGACGTGGCATCCTTTCATTCCTAACACATTACCCAGTCCATATCAGTATAGATATCCAGCATCATATTTTCCCCAGGGAGATCTGATGTGTTTTCAAAGTGTTCCTTTAATATGAGCAGTATATATATATATATATATATATATATATATATATATATATATATTTATTACAGACACACAAACTTTTATAAATAAATGTAAACAAACATTTTAAAATGTATTAAAATATGGACAGTGTCAGTAGGGTTTTGGACGGTGTCAGTAGATCAATAGATGGTGTAAGTAGAGCAGTGGACGTGTCAGTATTTTCTTAGTTATTTTATTTTACATTTTTTTAGGAGCCCGTTGGGGGGCTTTAGTGAAATATCAAAGGTTTAAACAGACCCCTGATGTCTCACTTTTAAAACAGACTAAGCACAGAGATTCCCCAGTCCCTTTCAGAGAATGAATATGAAGTGCTCTATTCACAAACTGAGGCATAGTAAACACAGTGGGGGTCCAGGCAGGAGGGGGAGTCTGCACCATATGGGGTGATTAGGATGTGCCTAATGCCAGGCAAGGCACACCCGGCACCCCTATGCTTGCATGCTTTCTTTGTTGTACTGTAGTACTGGTTTCATTTGCCATCAAGCACACTATTTGCACTGAGTGTGTGTGTTCTTCATGTGCTTCCCACAACCCCAAAATCAGGTTCCACCGGTGACGTGCAGTACATGAACATAAATTAAAAAAAAAGATCGAGCTTCGAGGGTCATAGCTTGGCGACCTAGGGTCACAGAGCTAAAGTCATACCCCACCACTGGTCAAAATTTGAGGCTCCTTGCCAGAAGCTACATACAGCGTGGCCAGTTTAAATATAAGCTGGCACATGCTGTTTGCAGCAGACTAAGAGGATGAGCTCACAGTATCTCTGACTTCTTAAGCACAATTGGTCCAAGCTGTCCAATAAAAATGCTGCAGTGGAGGCTCTCCATTCACTGTAGTGTTATAGAAGAGGGCATGTGTCTAAAGGACAAATACTCCCTTCCAGCCAAGCCCTTCTAACTACAAGGAAAAAACATGGGTTTATGGGTGTAAGGTTTACCCATAATCCCATGTTTTTCTCACACATTTAAGAGGGAGAATCTGCTGCTGCTGAAAGGGTACTTTTTATTCAAGCAAAATAATATATTATTATACGATATGTTGTAACATAATTTATTATTTATCTATTTACTGTAAAATTACAGGTTTGAAATGATAACTTCAAACTTCAGTAATTTGTATGTTAGGCCTCCTGCTTGAGTACAGTTTTTGAAAATATAATAAATTACCTTAACAATATATAATAATTATTTGTATATTACTTACTTATGGTAATTAACCTCTTGCCACCCAGGCAAATGCTGACAGTTCTCTCTTACATGTAACAATCATCATTTTTTATGAGCAAAATATTCAGAACCCCCAAACATTATATATATTTTTTTAGTTGGACTGTTTTACTCTTTGTTTTAAATTCTCCTGCATTTCCCCTTTTAGTAAATAATTCTGATTCCTGAACCCTTTATTGTTTACTTGTTTATTACTGAAAATGACTGTTATATTTCTGGCTTCAGAAAATAAAGAGCCATGTTTAATTTTTTCTACAATCTTTATTGTCATCTTTGCTAGTAATATTGTTTCCAGCATCAACAAAAAGGGTGACTGAAAAACATCTTAAAGGGACAGCGTTAGTAAATATTTTTATGAAATAAGTAGAACTAGTAGAACTGCAATCGTCTACATGAGAATCAAAAACGTAACTTGTGAAAATGTAACCTGTGTGTATCTGGCTCTAAGCCCCCGTTCACACTGGGGCGACCTGGGCAGCTCCGTTCACACTGGGGCGACCTGGGGCGATCCGAGCAGCGCGGTGCGACCTATGAGGTCGCCCCGGCAAATCGGATCCCCCCAGTGTGAACGGGGCCTTATACTAGCCAGTGCCTCACCTGCCACTGACCTCACCGCACATGCCTGGGTCCCAACCGAAGTCTAGTTTTATTGTATGAGCACAGCACACATGCATGACATAATTGTGTTAGAGGCACTAGACTGTAAGCTCCTTTTGGGCACAGACTGATTTGAATGGTTCAATATACAATGCAAAGCTCAGTAGAAAATGTGTAGTTATATACGCATAAATAAGATAGCAAAAATAAATAAATAATTACAATAAAATAAATATTTCTGGTAGGTTTTCAAAGACTATATTTTCTATTTTTTCCCCAGGACAGGAAAAGCTAATAAAACTTGACTGATGTATGGGTAACAGACCTATTGATCCCCTGACCCAAATTTATAAGTCATCCCTATAGAAGTTTTGCAGGAGATCATGCGTAACCATAGTATGGATAAGCTAGGCTACATTCATGCACACATATTATTCTAACAGAACAATTTGACATTATATGTTTGTTATTGTAGCTACACAATGGCAATTTTTATACTTTGATTTCCATTTTGCAGTTCATGGTAAAATCTGCATCATTGTAAACTCTTTTCCAGTCTTAACAACACTTTTGAAATTGTTGTCATGTTTTATCCCCGGCAGCCTGCTTTTTCATTCAAAAATGCATTTGTAACTCAGTAAGTAATCATAATGACACTATGATCTTTACAATTCAAAAAAGCAAGCCATTAAATATTTTATAAAATGCCTTTAATATTTTATGATGTCCCATATTGTCATGGGAACCAATTAAAAAGTGTTTATCATTTTCTGTCTATGCGTTATTGCTTTTTGAACTTTCAATAATGACAAGAAAGAATAAAAAACAAGCTGTGAGAAATATGAAGACAGAAAGATGAAAAGAACAGCAGGAAGCGCAGGAAAGTAATGTTGTGCTAAAAACAATGAGGAAGGGACCCCCACCATGGTTACAGTCAAGTGTTAGGAGAGTTAAACAAATGTTTCTTAAATCGATAAAGACTTAATTAGCTATGCATTGCTCTATTGAAGCAAATTAAATAAAATTGACCTGATATACTGTATAACCTAGACATAATATATAACCATTTTGCTGTAAAAGAATTATAACGCCTGACATTTAATGAGAAATCTTTTTACTTCAATTTGCCATCCCTTAAAATCTCAGGCAATGCCGGAGCCTGCAGAGAGCTCCATTTTTTTTGTATACTGGTAAGTAGAGTTGGGTGAACGGTTTGGCCCGAGAATGAGTTCGGGCAGAACATTGCCCTCCCTGAGGTCATCCCAACCACGATAAATTGTAGAAAATACTCCCCTTAAAAAATTATTTTTCCAAACGATATGCTGAAGTGTATGTCCCAGACCAAAATATTTGTGTGGAAGAATCCCTTATCCACTTTACTGGCCAGCATTTGCCATTTTAAACCACGTTTCTGACTTCGACGTACACCAACCTCAGCCTGTTTACTGACGATGCCTTTACCTGCAGTTTTTAACCAAGTTTCTGACTTCCACGTGCACTGACCCCGGTGTGTTAATCGACCATGCTTTTTGCCTGCCACTTGGACTGATCTTTTTCCCTTCTACTTTAGTACACAAACGGTGTCATATGTGAGGGGCTTCAGAATAGTGTTCTGACTAGAGAAAAACAGTTTTTGTTTTTCTGTGTTCCCAGAACAGGGTCTGGAGTTCGGAGGCTTTAAAGAGATTTGGGTGGGAGAAGCCTCTACCCCTGTCCCCATTCTTTCCTAACAGAGGCCCTAAACTTGATGGTTCTTCCTGCTGCCTGGACCAATACTTTGGCTGTTCTGACCATATCGCTGCCTGTAATGACCCAGGACTTTATGGACCACATCTCTGCCTGCTACCTGGACCAATGCTTTGGCTGTGCTAACAGTATTTCTGCCTGCTGCCTGGATGATTGCTTTTGCTGTCACTGACCATATCCCTGCCTGCTACCTGAATGCTCTCCTCTGTGGACAACTGCACTACTAAAACCACAGGTAATCTTTTGTTTGTCCTTTGCTCAGCAGAATGTATTGTGGGGTGTAAATGGTATGTACATGCTATGTGTTAGAAATATGAAGGGCCTTCAAAAATGCTATAGGTTGCCAGGAAATTAGATGTGTCATTTATGCTCCTAGAATGCCTGAAGGTGCTACTTGGATGTTGGGCCTCTGTACGTGGCCAGGCTGTGTAAAAGTCTCACACATGTGGTATTGCCATACACAGGAGAAGTAGCAGAATGTATTTTGGGATGTCATTTTTGGTATGTACATACTGTGTAATATCTTATAAATGAACAACTTTGTGGAAAAAAAATATGTTTTCATTTTCTTTCTACATTTTCTGAAAACGTGTGGAAACAAATGACATGTTCAAAAGACTCATAATGCCTTATAGAATATACATTGGGGTGTTTGCTTTCCAAAATGGAGTCATTTTGTGGATGTTTCCATTGTCATGGTGCTCCAGGGCCTTCAAAAGTGTGATAGGTCGTCATGAAATTAGATGTGTAATTTATGCTCCTAGAATGCCTAGAGGTGCTACTTGGATGTTGGGCCTCTGCATGTGGCCAGGCTGTGTAAAAGTCTCACACATGTGGTGTCGGCATACTCAAGAGGAGCAGAAGAATGTATTTTGGGGTGTAATTTGTGGTATGTACATGCTGTACGTTAGAAATATCTTATAAACTTTGTGTAAAAAAAATATGTTTTAATTTTTGTCCCACGTTTTCCAAAAATTTTTGGAAAAAAATGACATGTTCAAAAGACTCATAATGCCTTATGGAATATATGTTGGTGTGTTTGCTTTCCAACATTGGGTAATTTTATGGGCGTTTCCATTTTCCTGGTGCTCCAGGGCCTTCAAAAGTGATATAGGTAGGAATTAAATGAGATGTGTATTATACTGTATGCTCCTAGAATGCCCAGTGGTGCTACTTGGATGTAGGGCCTCTATATGTGGCCAGGCTGTGTAAATGTCTCACACATACGGTATCGCTATACTCAGCAGGAGTTGCAGAATGTATTTTGGGGTGTAATTGCAAGTATGCATATGCTGTTTGTGAGAAATAACTTGTTAATATGACAATTTTGTGTAAAAAAAAAAAATATTTCTTCATTAGCCCAAGAATTGTGGGAAAAAAAACTTAAAAAAAATCACCATGCCTCCTGCTAAATACTTTGAATTGTCTAATTTCTAAAAAGAGGTAATTTAGGAGGTATTTGTACTGTCCTGACATTTCAGGGCCTCAAGAAATGAGATTGGCGTCAGTACATCAGGTGTGATCAATTTTCAATAATTGGCACCATAGCATGTAGACTCTATAACTTTAACACAGTCTAAATAATATACAATAATTTGGCCTATTTTTACCAAAGATATGTAGCAGTATAAATTTTGGCCCAAATTTATGAAGAAAAATGACTTATTTGAAACATTTTATAATAGAAACTAAAAAAGGTGTTTTTTTTTTTCAAAATGTTCGCTCTTTTTTAAAATTATATCGCAAAAAATAAAAAACCCAGCAGTGATAAAATACCACCAAAAGAAAGCTCTGTTTGTGTGTGTAGCGCTATCCCTGCAGGAGCCACTTAAGTATAAAAGGCAGAGTCCCGCACTCTGCCTTTTAACCCCAAGAACAAGTTCCGCCCCCACTGGCACACCTGGTAACTTGACCATGTATACACCTTTAAGGAACACACTGACACAATATAAATGAGTTTTGGCCTTTTACTTAGTGAATAGACAGATATAATTATGTCAGTCAGCTGAATCCCACCTTAACCAGCAGGATTCAGCAGGACTGATGCAAAACAACAAGAACAATGAGTTGCAATATCAAAGAACAATGTTAGAACAACACTCTATAATTTAGAATGGTAACTGATGATCTCTATGATAATGATGCAATACTCAGATTAAAGAAGAACTCTGGACTATTTTTGTACTATCAATGTCCTAAATAGCAATACCGCAACAAAATAGAGCGTGTCCACTTTAAGAAGTAGTACACATCAATACCCCTCCCTTAGCAAGGCCTTGCTATATCTTCACCAGCATTTGGAGCTCTTAAAGACTTTCCAGCGTGATTATAAGATAGCAGGATGACCAGTTGTTAATTTGCAATCCCAAAGGAAGTGATGTATATTGCTGTGTCTGCAGTCAGTGTGTAGATGAAAAGGTTATACTTGCGGTCAGAACCTGACACAGGCACCCTCTCCCTTGGATGTCTGTCCGTGAAGGCCTTGTAAGATAGGCCATGCGATCTCTCACGCTCTGGAAACAGGCCGCGCTCTGCCTTCTCAGGATGTCCGGCTGACCCCACTGTGATAGTGTCCACAGTATAGCTATCAGCATCTGCTCCATTGAGGCTGGGTTCCGCGGGCAGGTCAGGCCTCGTGCACTAGGCCGCAGCTACAGCCGGTCCCTCACACACAGCAGGCTGATGTGATGTGCATTCGCTGAGTCCCGGAAGAAAGAGGGCTTTCAAGCTGTGAAGCAGACAGATTTATATCCTCTCCCATGGTCCTCTGCTTCCCCATTGCTTTTGGGAAGATAGTCTCCCCAGCAATCCAGATAATGATCTGCTATCTGTCCAGAACTATATCTCCCACAATCCTGTTCTTCCACTTCATGCCGGTTCACACTGATGCGATCACAGAGATTGCATGTAATTCGGAGCTCACTGCTCCTAAAATTACATGCGATGTCTGTGCGGTGCAAATTCAGCCATACAGTTTGTATGGCTGAATTCGCACCGCAATCGCAGTGAACATGCACAGAACTCTTTTTTTGGTCCGCAGCAGAATCAGATCGCATGGTGGTTCACACCAGTGCAATACGATTCCGTGCGAACTGTCAGATCGCACTGCAATACGCGATCTGAGATGGGGGTGTCGTTAACTTCGAATTGACACCCCCAGCGTATCGCATATGGCAGTGTGAACTGCCTGTGCTGCGGATGCGGTGTAGGAACACGCAGATATATAGGCCAGTGTTCCCACATCGCATCAGTGTGAACCGGCACCGAGTGACACAAATCGCTCGGTAATAGGTCCACAAAAGTCCTTTAAAGGACTGGTATAGGTGTACTATTGTTTGGTTTGCAGTATATAGGGGTAAAGTGCAAGATCAGGTGCGCTAAACAAATACACAAAAGTTCTACTAAAATAGAACAAATAATAAATGGTAAACCAAAACCAATAGATGTGTGTTGTACTGCATACAGGGTATATCTCCTCAATAGGATGCTATAACCACAGTGCAGAAACACACACAAAGTGAGTCACAAAATCTAATAAAGGTAGCTAATATCCTGGATGCATGTAATCCAAAAACATGTCAAACTATAAATAAGTCCAACTGTGCAAAAGGTTCAAAGTCCAAATAACTGGATGTGCAGTTGTCTTGGGACTATCACTTGGAACATCGCTCATTCTGTTTGTTTTTGATCATGGGCACTTTATTTGGACTTTGCACCTTTTGCACAGTTTGACTTATTTATAGTTTGACATGTTTTTGGTTTACATGCATCCAGGATGTTAGCTACCTTTATTAGATTTTGTCACTCACTTTGCTGTGTTTCTGCACTGTGGTTATAGCATCCTATTGAGGAGATATACCCTGTATGCAGTACAACACACATCTATTGGTTTTGGTTTACCATTTATTATTTGTTCTATTTTAGTAGAACTTTTGTATATTTGTTTAGCGCACCTGCTTTTTCACTTTATTTCATTATTCCTTATTTTGGATCTAAGGTTGCAGCTTTACATATCACCCATTTTTATCAGCGCACTTTTCACATTTGACACATACACAGTATATAGGGGTGTAATACACTTATAATATACTTTCTACTATAGAAAGCATATTATAGTGTATTTGGGTACTGTAGAAATGTTGCTTCTTTCGCTGCGTTAACTCTGCTACACACAGAGACAAAAGTTATTAGAAAATATTTTTCATAACTGGTGTGATAAACCAGTGGCCCCCAAAACGACAGATTGAAGCGGGGTGTTATATAACAATATACTTTCATAATAGTGTATTTGGGTACTGCAGAAATTTTGCCTTTATCTCTGCGTTAACTCTGCTACACACAGTGACAAAAGTTACTGGGAATTTTTTCTTATAACTGGTGTGACAGTGGTGGAACTACCAGAGTCGCAGCAGTCGTACTTTCGACTGGGCCCTGGCGTTCCGCCACTGTGTGGGGGGCCCGCCACCCCACCCGTTCGTCTCTCGATCTGCTGTGAAGGGCCCGCTCGTTATGCTCTTCAGCTGTGAGCTGCTCATTCCTCTCCTGGCTCTGTCAGTGTGAGTGGCGCGGCCCCTCCCTCCCTCCCTCCCTCGTTTGTTCCACCAATGGAGGCTGAGCAGGGACTGTCATTGTAGGGAGGTGGACAGTGACAGGCTGAAAGGGAGGTGTCAGCTGAGCAGCTGACGACCAATAGATTTAAGGGGGAGGAGCTCTGTCTTCTGAGAGGCGATCCCAGGCATACAGAGGCATCCCTGACTTGCGACTGACTTAGTAAGTGAATATTTGCAAGATGTCAGTGCAACTGATCCCATCCTCCACCACTGCTGCCTCTTACCGATCCCCCCCCCTTCACCACCACCACAGATCTCATCCCTATTGCTCCCATCACCTCTGTCGCAGAGGTGATGGGGTGGGGAAAGGGATGAGATCTGTGGTGGTGGTGGTGGGGGGGGGTGTTATCGGAAAGAGGCAGAAGTGGCGGGGGGTTGGCACCCCCACCACCATCACTGATCCTCACCACCACCGCCTCCCCAGATTGCACCCCCCTCACCACCGCTGCCACTTATCCCACCCCCTCACCACCACCACTGATCCCCACCCCCCCTCACCACTACCGCTGCCACAGATCCCATCCCCTCACCACCACCACTGATCCCACCCCCTTACCACCACCACCGCTGCCACTGATCCCACCCCCCTCACCACCACCACTGCTGGCGCTGATCCCACCCCCCCTCACCACCACCACTGCTACCACTGATCCCACCCCCCTCACCACCACCACTGCTGACACAGATCCCACCCCCCTCACTACCACCGCTGCCACAGATCCCACCCCCCTCACCACCACCGCTGCCACAGATCCCACCCCCCTCACCACCACCACTGCCACTGCTCCCATCCCCCTTACCCCCATTACCACTGATCCACCCTCCTCACCACCACCACTGCTGCCACTGATCCAAGTTCCCTCACCACCAGAGCTGCCACAGATCCCACCCCCCCTCACTACCACCACTGCCACAGATACCACCCCCTCACCACCACCACTGCCACTATTCCCACCCCCCTCACCACCACCGCTGCCACTGATCCCACCCCCATACCCCCACCACCACTGCCACTGATCCACCCCCTTCACCACCACCACTGCTGCTACTCATCCCACCCCCCTCACCACTACTGCTGCCACTGATCCCACCCCCTCACCACCACCACCACCGCCATGGATCCCACCACCTTCACCACCACTACCACGGATTCCACCCCCTCCAACCACCAGCACCAATACTGCCACTGATCCCAAGGGGGCACTCAGATGGATATAAGGGGGCACTCTGAAGATACGGTTTTAGTACCTCCAGAGTTCCCCCTTATATCTTCCAGAATGCTCCCTTACATTCTCCAAAATGCCTCCTAGTAATAGTAAGGTCAGTGGCAGAAAGGTCGCACTTGTGTCTGGGCCCTGGTGTTCCACCACCATGTGGGGGCATCAAGACGGAAGGAGGTGGCCCGCTGCAGAACATGGGAAAGGCGGCCTGGGATGGGGTCAGGGGGGGCCCTTCATGGTTTCTTGCACCCGGGCCCTGAAGGTTGTAGTTACGCCTCTGTGGTGTGATATACCAGTGGCCCCCCAAAACGACGAATTGAAGCGGGGTGTTATATACCTTCTTCCACATATACTGCGCTTCTCTAAAGACTTTTGTCATAGGATCATTTAAAAAATGACAGGCAGAGGAAGAGGCAGGCCCTTCCACAGGGGTTGTAGGGGTAGGGCAAGAGCACCAGGCCAGAGCCAAAGTGGGAAGTTGCAGAAGGTGCGTTCGATTATGTCAAAGGAGTCACCAGACTTGGTTGAGTGGCTCACTCAGCCTTCCTCTTCTGCACCCTACTCAACCTCTCTATCTGCACCCTCTTCACTCTCTGCTGTGTGCATTACCAAAGACACCACCACCACCATATACCCTCCGCTTGAGTCACAGGAATTATTTTCCGATCCAACACAAGACATTTACGATGTACAGCCATTCTTGGCATCGGAACAGGAAGAGGAGGTAGCAACAGCCGCCACTCAGCACTCTGACGACAGTACACAGATCAGCCGAAGGAGGTTGGTCCCTGCTGTTGCTGCCTACTCCGAAATGTCTAATGTTATTAGTGGGGAAGGTGACGTCGATGATGCAGAGGCAAAATTTCTGCAGTACCCAAATACACTATTATGAAAGTATATTGTTATATAACACCCCCACTTCAATCTGTCGTTTTGGGGGGGGGGGACACTGGTCTATTACACCAGTTATAATACTTTTTTCTAATTGCGTTTGTCACTCTTTGTGGTTGAGAGGATAAGAAACATTGGGGTTGATTTACTAATACCTGAGAGTGCAAAATCTGGTGCAGTTGTGCATGGTAGCCAATCAGCTTCTAACTTCAGCCTTGACAAAGTAAAAACCTGAAAGCTGATTGGTTTCTATGCACAGCTGCACCAGATTTTGCACTCTGCGGTTTTAGTAAATCAACCCTATTATATCTTACCTTCACTGTACGAAGCTTATTAGTTCTTTTTCTCTTTGGATCTGCCTTTATATATTTTCCTCACTTGATGCCAAATAAAAAATAATATGTACGCAGGCACAAATATTCTTAAATAGCAATTGGAATCAGTTTGACTAAAATGCAGACAGACGTACCTTTCCAGGTGTTATGCTAGATCCTCTTTATTTTATTTTTTTCCTCATTTTAGATAAAAGGCTTTCTGTATGAGCACTTGAAGGATAAAAGTAATTCCCATTTCCCTGGCCAGTATATTATGACAAACATCATCATGGCATTTCTTATCTAGGGTGTTCCCTTGGGCAATCCATTACATTTTACTTAGAACATATTCTTTTTTCTGCAATGCTGAAAATTCTTTCTTATTTTGAAGTATAACTCCACCTTTCAGCCAAGAAAACATCTGCTCACAACAGGAGGATGAGTAAGTCTAAGACTGTAAGTGAGGTCTCATAAAGTTCAGGTTTGGGAATATTATTTTATACCCATCGATATCTTATATGTCTTCATTGCTATCCAGGAAAAGAGATTTTCAATCATTTACTGTCATGTAGACAACAGGAAGACAGCAAGTTCAAGTGACACTAAACTCTGGTTATAAGAAAATCTACTCAAGTACTGTATTTTCTGGCGTATAAGACTACTTTTGAACCTCAAAAAAATCCCCCAAAAACGGGGGGTCGTCTTATATGCCGAGTATAATATCTCCAAGGTAACCTAAGTATAAGTATTACCGGTAGATGAAAATTAGGGGGGTCGTCTTATATGCCCAGTCGTCTTATACGCCGGAAAATACGGTATGTATTCTCAACTTAAAGAATCACCTTCTATTGCTCTTGGTCTTTCTTTCCTGCTGTGATTAGACTTCCTGTTTGAGGGAGGCTACATTCCTTCTCTATGGTCACACTGTATGTAGAATGTAGACCCCCCTCTCTTGCTCTTCCCTGAGATGGGCTATGGGATTTGTAATGTGCATAGAGCAGTACACATAATCGCAACTAGCATGCACTTCTCATTCCAAACTAACAAAAGTGAGGGAGGAAAAAAGGAGAGGTTCAGGCTCTCAAGAGGGATGTTACAAGGAGGCAAAAAAACACAGTAAGATATTTTTTCATGAAAAAATAGAATACAGGGCCATTAGGTAGTGGATGTACATGGATTTTTTTTTAAAAAAATAAGGATACAGTTTAGTGTCATTTTAAGGACAATCTCTAACAGCTACTCAGATAGCATTAAAAGCTCAAAGAGGTCGAAGCTTTCCCATAATTTAATAATAAAGCATTTTTTTGTTGCTTCTGGAGATTTTTCCTCACCTCCTAGCTGATGAAACCATTGTCACTGTGACAATATGTGAGGGGAGAACTCTATATTAAAATAATCGGTCCCTACGCTATAAAAAAAAGTTTGGATCTACATACTTTAGGGCTCTTTCACACGGGCGATCAGTTTTCTGGCTCCGCTCCGGTCCTTTTTTTTTTTTTCACGGAGCGGATGACACTTGTGTCATCCGCTCCGTATGTCTACATATCATCCCATCCGTTTGCGGATGATATACGGACATAATGTAAGTCTATGGGCATTGCGTATGTCAGCGGATGACTTCCTTTCCGTTTTTTTAACGGAGGAAAAATAGGGTTATGTTCTGTTCCAAAAAACGGAACAGAACTGTAAGGAAGAAAATTGGATGTCAGCGAATGGTCATCCGCTGACATCCGCAATGGCATTGACATACATTATGTCCGTAAATCATCCGCAAAAAAATAGGATGATTTGTGGACATACGGCGTGCCCGTGTGAAAGGGCCCTTAACATTTTTTGAGGATTGGTTCCTTCAGCAGCTCTTTATGATGAAATCCCTCACTAATGCCTCCTTTAACACTCCACCTACATTCAAGGCAGCGTCAAAGACTTTTCCCTTTTCATAATCCAAACTTTAAAGTTCTGCAAACATGCTCTTGTGTCTTGCGCATTCTCAAAAATCTTTTACTTACGTACTGGGCAGACCCTTTGGACCAATTACAAGGAGAGCCTAATCCTTCCAAGTATGCCATCCCTTGAATAGATGTGATAGATCATTTATTGACTATGCCCAGCAATCAATGGGCCTCTACAAATGGACCAACATTTTCCCAATTTTGTTTATTATCAGTGGATGTTCCTAACTCTTTCAATAGTGCTTGGAGCACAAAAACTGCCTCAGTCTACCAGGAAATGATGCTATCAGTTTATCTTATGTGAGCATGCTTTCCAGCATAGATCCTTTCATATGGGACTCAGTCTATCTTCCTCCTCTGGAATGGTTCTCTATTTGTTTATTTATTTTTTTTCCTCCATAGAAATGGTTAGTCAGTGCTGAGAGTTTTTAAAGAGCAGTGCTTATAAATGTAATGTTATACAATTGGGGGCTAAAACATGGGTGTATCAAAAATTTGAGATTGAGTTAAACTGAATAAATCAATGATTGAGAAGGATCTGGGTATCCTGGTAGATAACTGATTTAACAACAACACACATTACTGATCTTCAGCTTATAGGGTTAGCAAGCTATTTCTTGTATTAAAAGAAAGCCAGATGACAGAGAGTGAGAGAGAAAATAATATTGCCTTTTTACAAAGCATTAGTATATCTTTGTCCTGCACCATGTACTATGTGCTACCTGTGCCCTGCTCACCACTAGAGCACAGTGCTACCATTCTGTGAGTGAGTTTTTAATTGCTTTTTAATAAAGTTAGGGTAACATGATGATGTTAGCGTGTCCCCACCCACTCAATGTGTTTCATCATGTGATTTCCTTAGGCGTCATAATTGCTTTTTTTTTTTTTTTTTAATCATTTATATGACTACTATTGATTTTTACACATATTTAATATTTGATACTTTAGGCTATGTGCACACTAAGTAATTCAATGTGAATCTATTACTGTTTATGGAACTGTTACTACAATTTTAATGGACATTTTTCATCTATTATTTTATTTATTCATTAATTTGTTTATATGTGTATTTAGTTACAGTAGATTTTTAGGTGCAGTGCACTTTATGACATAACATTTGGTGGGTGGAATTGATCTCACTGAGTACATCTGCACTAAGTAGGGTAGAAGATAGGAGAGTGGATTACTTTGTTTGAATAAATATGAAAAACTACATAGAAATATTTCATAAGTACATTTCTAGCATTTTTATGCATATGTTTGTACATTTTAAGCTGTTTTTGTACCATGTTTACCAGGCCGACCTTAGCTGTTTTGCCGAAACAAATTTCTTACAGAGCTCAGGTTCTCATGCTAAAATGTACACAAAAAAATTAAATACGCCAGAGAACTTTAAACTTCAATAAGGTAATGCACTGTATAATAATATATATCACTGAGCTTACGGCATTATTAAAAAATGATCCAGTAACCTACCTTTCTTTTTAGTGTTCTGTTTTTGAGATTTGTCTTTTCCAGGCTCCATACTGTTATCTTCTGTACTGGTCTTGTTTTTCTGTTTACAGTAAATTGTAAAAAGGTTAAGTCAGACTAGGAAATTGATTTATGCATACTTTGACATTCTGCAGTTACAATTAGTTGGCATTTGTGCCAAGTGAATTAAATAGAACTAAAAATCATTTGCCCATTTTTTTTTGTACTTCACCATTTAATAAGACTTAAAGTGGTTGTAAAGACACAAGGTTTTTTACCTTTATGCATTCTGTACATAAGGGGAAAAAACTTTCTGTGTGCATCAACCCCCTTAATACTTACCTGATCCCCCTCTTGATCCAGTGATGTCCACGAGACCCTTGCCTCTCTGTGAACTCACACTCCTGATTGGCTTTTGGCAGCAGCAGGAGCCATTGGCTCCCGCTGCTGTCAATAACAGCCAGTGAGCCAATCAGGAGACGGAGGGGGCATGGCTGAGCCACAGCCCTGTGTGTGAATGGACATACAGAGCCATGGGTCAGAAGAGCACCTGCCTTGGTGCCCCCAGAGCAATCTGCATGCTGTGTGGGAACCCGGCAGGCAGGAGGAGCCAGAAGCCCTGGTGTGGGACCTGAGAAGAGGAGGATTCAGGCTGCTCTGTGCAAAATCACAGCACAGAGCAGGTAAGTATAACATTATTGTTATTTTTAATATCACTTTTAAATGTAATCAAGGTAAAAAAGCAAATTTACATTTATTTTTTAACTTCTAATTCTGAATTGTTTCATCCTATTTCTTTAAAATTTTGTGTGCATTTAGTCTGAACAAATAACAGAATTGTTCCACAGATTCATAGATTTCCTTTATGCATGTGTCTATGATTCAGTCTCTCTCTCTCTCTCTCAATATTTTCCTTTGTAGTCACTGATTCAGATGCACTGATAGCAGAGACACAAGTGTAAATATTAATGAGTCTGAGTGAAAGAACACATCCTTGACATTCCTTTAGATATCTGTGTTCCTCCCTATTGAAGACTGGATGGGAGAGACTTTAGCTGTGCTGGGCTGATCAGTTGTTTGGTTATTGTTCTGGAACCAGGTGTAAAATAATGTAAGAAAGAAATTGATGAGCGGACTACATAACAAAAGTCTACACCATTCAGTGGTTTGCACCCTCCATGAAACATCTACATCTAAGGGGTATTTAGAGTTGTGTTATTTCAGTCTTGCTCAGAAGGAACAGCACTGCATTTACTGGGGCACTGCACGGATCTACTGGGGATGTAGTTTTGCAATCAGCAGGAAGCTATCATATCACTTTCCCCTGCCGGCTGTTACAAAGATTCTGCCCCGATCTGATACGCCAGTATTTGAACGGAGCCTTAAGGGTCTAGAAACCTGATTGGACAATCATGGGAAAAATAAATACTCCTCCTACAAACTATCAGCACTCACTTATACAGGTCACAGGATTGCTCTAATTGCTATATACAGCTAATGAGAAAAGGTCTTTATCAGTTTATATTTACTAAAACAATTATATTTCCATGTTGTAACGGATCCACTGGCACCCGTACCGGGTACCTCCGTTTACGGATGCTCCTAGTGCTTCCTGAGGGTTCCAAGCACTTCACCAGACACCGTAACCACCTCAGACCCCACAAACCACCGCAGCTTTGTTGGGGTCTCGTCGTCCCCTACCCACCCTGGACCTACGACAAGGCTCCAGGCTCCAGTGGGTGAACCTCTCTTTCCCCAGAGCGTGCAGCAGGGACAGGAACAGGCTCTTACATAAGCTCTTACAAAAGCTTAGTGATTATCCAAGGGAGTATGGAGGATATAACAATTCCTTGTAGCATATTCCCCTAATGAGAGACATGACTCTAGATTGATGGTGAAGTATAACTAAAACTTTAATGAACAAGAAACAGACTTTTATACAGTTTTCCCCCACAAGGTTACCACCCAGGTGGACCTTGTTGGGGACAGGACATGACATTCACAATCCAATAGAAACAGGGTTTTACACTCAGTCATTCCCATACAGTGTACACAATCCCTCCCCTCTGGCTGATTACAGTATCATATGCAGATGAGCGTGTATACAGGAAGTAATTATCTATCCATCTGGACAGAACAATGTGAGGTCATTAACATTTAACAATGGGGCAGACACAATCAACATTCCCTCCCAATACACAAACAATAGGGAAGTCTGTCAATGACAGTCTGTGTGTCTCTTTCACAGACAAGCACACATAATACACATTATCTAGAAGTCAGACTTCATGGCAATGGTCTATAACAGTCTAAGTCTCCCAATGTAAAGTGGGAATAAATCTTCATATTTCTATATGAAGATATTGCTGACAAATATTAATGTCTCATCTGAAGCAATTCAAACCATTAATTATCTGCTCCTCACCTCCAGTGACGGTGAATATCATCACACATGTTGTGTGTGCTGTTGGAGACCAGATATATTGAATGCAGGATCTGGGTTTAGTACCACTTTAATAATTTATGAGTAAAACAGGACATTTTCTTTTTTTTACAAACCCAATAGAACTAAACTCTCAGAAAAGAATACATCGTTTTGAAGGGAACTGTAAGCTAAATAGTATTGCATTATTTTTTTGTTACAAAAATACAGTTTTCTCCTTACTTTGTACATTTTTTTCCTCCCTGCACTGTGCACATCCTTTGGACTCCTGAACTCTTTGAAGATGTGAGCAGGCAGTAACTGAACATGACAGATTTACTGTGGTGACTCATACACACTGTGCATTGTAATAACAGCTTGTCGTCCAACTTAGGAGTGCACAGGAAAAGGTGACAACGCTAAAGGTAAACCCAGTAAGTTGGGCACCCTAGGAAAGGGAGTGTCTGTTGATACACTGCCTGCTGGTATATCCTAGTGGAGAACAATATAAAGAAAGAAAGGATTACACTTTATGACATTATGGAACTGTGTACAACATACGTATCCCCATTATGTACATCTTATGAACAGCATTGCTTTCCCCAGATGTACTATCCTTGGCAACAGAAGTTTTGATTTTTGCTGAGATACTTTGTAAGGCTATAAAATGTAAAGCCAAAACTGTTTTTTTCAGTCTTGGATTAAGTATGGAATGGTTAGGACCCCTGTGTGCCCAGTTGGGGAAATTTCCCCTCACTTTCAGTCCCATACATACAGCAGGGAGTAAGAAGTCATCAGAACAGGTGTATCCACTGGAAGATTTTTCCTTACCTCCTGTTTTGTGGAAATGTTTTGGGGTTTCCTCATAGTTTTCTGTACCAGAGACAATGGTCACCAAATGCAATAGTGAGGATGAACCTCCACAGCTGGAACACAGCCAGCAACAAAAACAGACAGAGGTTGTAACCCTTTCCTTCTCTATCAAAGGCTAAAAAAAGTGTGAATCTCCAGCATGGTTTGCTAAAATAACTTTGTAATGTATATAGTTTACCTGAAGGGGATCATTTTTTTCCTGAGTAAAATAAAAATGTAACTATAAATATCCAGTATGTAATTTAAAAGTAAAAAAAAAATATTTAAAAGGGGCACCTAAAAAAAAAAAACAGGTTGTAACTGTTTGCTGAAAAATACCAATCAGATAAGAGCCTGTGTCATCAACAGCGACCAATCATATTCCAGCTGTCATTTTATAGTAATCAAGTGTGAAAATCAAAACTAACATGTAACTAATTGCAATGAAAAAATATGTTCCTTTTCTTTTTGTCTGGATAGCTTGTCCTATAATTTAGTAGATGGGTGGTTATTTGAAGAAAATAAAAACCCTTTTACATGTATTATGTTATTTTTCATCAACTAAATCGAAATTTCCTATTTTAAAAGAAAATGAAATGCAGCTACACATGTCAGGTATAAATATATAGTAAGAACAGATGTGCCAGAATTTTGTATTGTGGATTTATTAATAGAAGATGGTAAACTGAAGGCTTGGTTTCTACACCAGCAGACTCGCCAGCAGTGGCGGCTGGAGGTGCTCAGAATATTTTTTTTTGGGGGGGGGGGGGGGGGTGCAAACAGAAAAATGTAATAGGCATTGCTTTGCGACAAAAAATGCTGTAAAAAATTGCGTGACTTTGAGGTCACAAAAGTGTGAAAGGGGCCTTCAGTAATTAAGGTATAGCGTGCCCCCTTAAAATGCACAGAGACCAGCGTGCCCCCTTTCAATGCACAGAGACCAGCGTGCCCCCTTTCAATGCACAGAGACCAGCGTGCCCCCTTTTAATGCACAGAGACCAGCGTGCCCCCTTTCAATGCACAGAGACCAGCGTGCCCCCTTTCAATGCACAGAGATCAGCGTGCTCCCTTTCAATGCACAGAGATCAGCATGCCCCCTTTCAATGCAGTGACCAGCGTGCCCCCTTTCAATGCAGAGAGACCAGCGTGCCCCTTCAATGCAGAGATCAGCATGCCCCCTTTCAAAGCAGAGATACCAGCGTGCCCCATTCAATGCAGAGATCAGCGTGCCCTCTTTCAATGCAGAGATACCAGCGTGCCCCCTTCAAAGCAGAGATCATCGTGCCCCCTTGCAATGCAGAGATGCCAGCGTGCCCCCTTTCAATGCAGAGATACCAGTGTTCCCCCTTCAATGCAGAGATCATCATGCCCTCTTTCGATGCAGAGATGCCAGCGTGCCCCCTTTCAATGCAGAGACCAGCGTGCCCCCCTTCAATGCAGAGATCATCATGCCCCCTCGAGTCCTCAGTCCTACCGCCTCCTCCTCGGCCAATGGCATGGGTTTTGCCTTTTGGCCAATCAGGAAGCTGGAGGACCCGCTTCCTGATTGTCCGGGAGGAGGATCCATGTGAATTTTAATTCGCTATTGTCACACAATAGGTGGGCTCAGGGCACACTGCTCTGCGCCCCGGGTCCACCCTTTGCTGAAGCCTATTAGAGCCTCTGGCTCTAATCAGGTGATTAAAAAAAAAAGCCCCATTGAACTCGATGCGTCCGGCGCCCCACATGTAGATAAGGGGGCCGGACGCATGGATGGGGGGGTGGTGCCCCTGCGCCCCCAACGCACCGGACACCATTGCTCGCCAGCATGACCAATTCCATAAGGCAGTGGGGTTGATTTACTAAAGGCAAATAGACTGTGCAGTTTGCAAAGTGCAGTTGCCCTCAGCAAGCTTAGCAAATAAGGTAAAGTGTCAATTTGCAAAGAATACCCAATCACATGCAAGGAAATAAAAAAAAACTGAATTTTTGCTTGCACATGATTGGATGATGGAAGTCAGCCGGGCTTCTGCTCATTTACTAAGCTCTGGAGAAACTGCACTTTGGAAATTGCACAGCTTATTTGCCTTTAGTAAATCAACCCCTATGTTCTTAGAAAAAACTAAGAGCACCTGTGTTGTTTTGACCAGAGTTTGAATAACTTTTATATCCTCACTTTCCTAAAGGAAAGGGTGATGTCAAGCTTGCAGCATTTAGAATGACATAGTGTGATGCATTAACCTATAATAACAGAAATGCATAATAAGTTGCTCACCCTGTACACCCTACCAGTCCTATCCAGTGTCTGGGGGGCTGACACTTGGCAGATAGCCTTTTAGCAGTCATGTAAACATACGTTTGTTGTAAACATTACAATTAGTGAACTCTTGCAAAGAGTTAGTTTCAATGGCAGGTATTAAAAATTAAAAGGTAAAGGTTCAATGAACAAAGTATTTTTTGTTTAGGCTGTGGGTAATGGTAGAGGACTCTAGTCATTACAGATCTGCATGACCTAAGCAAAAAAGTAAACTCATGCAAATTTTACAAAGGAGTTTTGGAGATTTCAGGCACTTCTGGGCACCCCTGGGTTAACAATTAAAATTGTATTAAACCCAATGTCCCAAACCGCAGGTGAAAACAGAGGGCAAAAATCCTAAAAAAAGGAAAACGAATGCAGCCACCAAATCTAAGGATTGGTAAGCTGCAATCTATTACATTTTTGGTTTTGGGTTTAATACTGCTTTAAGCAAAATAAGCATGTGCTTAGGGCACCAATGGAAAGGTACCAGCACAAAGTTTTTTTGCCTAGTGTTTTGCCTGCCATTAACCCTTTTGCTGCTAAGCCCAGCTGCTCATGTCACACCTCAGATGGCCAAATCACGTTTGCTATTTTTCACCTTTTTACTATTTTACATTGTTTCCCTAGCAGTTTTCATAGTTAATAAAAGAGCCCCCTAACCCCAAAACACATATTTTCTGAAAGCAAAGGGCTTTTAGAATTAAAAGATGGTGCCACTGATTGTGTACAATTCATGATAGATGAGCAATTATTTTTCAAACCTTCATTTTTAATAAAAACCCTAAAATAATTTTAGTGCACAGAACCACAACATAACATTCAAGAAACTTACAAATCTAAGAGAAAAAAAACTGTATTAATGTTAATAAATAAAAAAATATCTATAAGCTTTAAAAAGAAGAAATTGATGGAATGCAAACTGTAAATAGGTGAATTAAAGCTAAACTGAATTTTGTTAACTTCACTTTTCCATATCCTTCACCCACCCAATAAACTGCTCACAAATTTACAAAATTATTGGCTTACTTTTTTTGTAAATGAAGATTTAAAGCCCTTATGATGTCACCATTTTCCTAAGAAAAATGTGTTGTTTTCTGGCTTTGGTAGAAGAACATTCAATGTTTCCACACATCACATCCATTTGATTTACAATCCCAGGCATGGGTGAGTGTAACAGACCAGGAGTTTCCTGGCTTGTCAGCTACAATGTGAACTCATGGTTGGTGGGGCAGACCAGAAACCTCCACACCTGTCACCTAAATGATGCAAGATGAGTGAACAGGTCAGGTCAAGAGTCTGAGATACTATTACATAACTGTTCAGTCAAAAAAACTACAGAGGGGAAGTTAGGCTGTGGGGAAAAGCAGGTATAGCAAAAACTGGTTTTGTAAACAGAGCTTATCTTAATAATGACTCCAGCTTAGCAGGGCCGATCCTGGGTGGCTGCATAGGGTGCACCGCACACAGGCGCTGTGAGGTGAGGCAAAGGGGGGGTGCCAAGGCTCAAGTGGCACTCACTTATTTAGCGGCGGGCCGCTCTGTCACCTGCAGTACCCGTACTGGTTGTGCTCACAGCCTCACACTAATCCACTGACAGGCTCTGAGTGAGAGCAAGCCTGTCAGCTCCTCTCTCCCCCTTTCCTCTTCACACTGCAGTATGTGCGAGCGGTGCTTGCAGAACCCAGCCGGCCGCTCTGTTTCCTCTCCTGCTTCCTCATTGGGAGGGGGAGGGAGACCATCCCCAGTCAGGACTCCAGCAGCTGCAAAGCATCATGGGACATGTAGTCCCTATCGCCAGCAGCCCCATATCAATCCCTAGGGGCAGAGACTACACTCCCCAGCCTGCCCACAGACGGATGAGAGGCTGCGGGGGAGTGGAGAGTCACTCCACGAGGTGAGAGGACAGAAATAATGAAAGTGTTTGCTCTATAAGTGTACCCAAATCATGTAATAACATTGGTAAATAGCAGCGCTGAAAAGATAATATAAAATGCAAAAAAAAATTTTGTTTTTTTTTCAATGGTGTCAAACAATGTTCCAATAGTATCCACTGATCCAGTACATAATATAGATGGAAGATGTGAGTAACAGTAAAACTTGGAACACCACATGTGCAAAAGTGGAAAGACAGTTCAATCTATTAGAGAGTTCATGTGCTTGAAATCTCACAACACATCTTCCGTTGTAGTGGAAAAACTGTATCCAAATTCACACTGGTCATGCAATCTTCATAACATACCAAGTGAGGTACATGTGTCACTGCTTCGCCATCAAATATACACTCACCACATGAGTTTTCCTCACACTCTCATGCTCGGCAAATGCACATAAATAGACTATGCACCAGATAATTAATCCATCCACGGTGGCCTTTAAAGCAAATATTCACTCCCAAATGGTAGAACATATATGGGGGGGAAACATAGGAGAGCTCCGATAGTGCAAATAGGTTTGAATACGATGCATCACGTTCATTCCGTCTCTAAAGAGCGGTCGGTGAGATACACTGTACAGTGGCGGTTAGATTATCAGGACTCGTGGTTGGAAACAGTGTTTTATTGAAAAGCGATTTTATATTGAACTAAATGTGAGTGAAATGCGATGTATGTTCGGATTGTAATAAAGTGTATTCAAACTTATTTGCACTATCGGAGCTCTCCTTTGTTTCCCCATATAGGTTATACCATTTAGGAGTGAATATTTGCTTTGGAGGCAGCCGTGGATGGATTAATTATCTGGTGCACAGTCTATTTATGTAACACAGTTGGTGAGGTTTTAAAAAAAAAATATATATAATAGTCCATCCAGTTCAACCTATGATGTGTGTGTGAGTTAATGTCAATAGTAGATCGTATACCCCTGTATAATGTGGCCGTTAAGGTGCCCATCTAATAGTTTTTTTAAACTAATGTGCATTTGCTGAGCATGAGAGTGTGAGGAAAACTCATGTGGTGAGTGTATATTTGATGGGGAAGCAGTGACACATGTACCTCACTTGGCGTGTTATAAAGATTGCAAGACCAGTGTGAATTTGGATAGAGTTTTTCCCCTACAACAGAAGATGGAATGAGAGATTTTAAGCACATGAACTCTCTAATGGGCTGAACTGTCATTCCACTTGTGCACATGTGGTGTTCTAAGTGTTACTGTTACTCACATCTTCCATCTATATTATGCACTGGATCAGTGGATAGTATTAGAGCATTGTTTGACACCATTGAAAAAAAAAAATAAAACATTTTTTTTTTTTTGCTTTTTATATTAGCTTTTTAGCGCTGCTATTTACCAATGTTATTACATGATTTGGGTAAATGTATAGAGTTGATATTAATCATTTAATGTGGTAGCTGTCCCATATAGACTTTAGACCCGCATAGGGCCAAGATATTGTGAATCATTTTTAGTGTATTCTAACTGTTTGTGTAATACTGGCGCAGAGGTAGGATTAGTGGTTTATTATTCATAGACCATTTTGTCCTGTTAATTTTGGTTTATAATTTAAGTGTTTAGTGAATGTTTCTTTTTAATAAGAAAAAAAAAAGGTTTTACAGACTTCTCTCTTCCTTCTCATTGTTTCATACTGGGAGCTGATTGTTATTATTAACCACTTGCCGACCGCCGCAAGTACATATACTGCGGCGGTCAGCCCCTCACAGGCAAAGTGACGTAGGGGTACGTCACTAGCCTGTGAGGCTCTGGGGAGCAAGCAGGAGTCGCCGGATGCACGCTCCCGCTCCCGCTCGGTCACGGACCCCCCCGCACGTGTGCCCGGCGGACCCGATGTCCGCCGGGCACTCGCGATTGTCTGTTAGAGCGGGAGAAAGGCAGGCGGCTAATGTAAACAAGCCGCCTGTCATTCTCCCCTGTGTAAGAGTAGTGATCATACGGTTCTACTATGTAGGACCATTGATCACTGTTCCTACACCTCAAGCCACAGCCAATCACAGTTAGAAGCACACCCCTAGGGACACACTTAACCCCTCCCTCTCAAAAAAAACCCCTTCACTGCCAGTGTCATTTTACAGTAACAGTGCATATGTATAGCACTGATTACTGTAGTAATGTCACTGGTAACCCCAAAAGTGTCAAAAATGTCAGTCAAGTGTCCGATCTGTCCGCCGCAATGTCGCAGTCCCGCAACAAAAATCGCAGATCGCCGCCATTACGCGTTAAAAAAAACAACAAAAATGACAAAAATCTTTCCCTTAGTTAGTAAACGCAATAACTTTTGCGCAAACCAATCAAAATACCCTTTTTGCAATTTTTTTTACCAAAAATATATAGCATAAAACAAATTGGCCTAAAATGTTAAAAAATTTAGATTTTTACATTTTTTTTTGGGGAATTTTATATAATAAAATGTGAAAAATATTGTTATTTTTGCAAAATTTACGCTCTTCTTTTGTTTATAGCGCATGATCAAAAAATCGCAAAGGTGATCAAATACCACCAAAAGAAAGCTGTGTTTGTGGGAAAAAAAGGATGTCAAATTCGTTTAGGTACAGCGTCGCACGACCGTTAAAGTCACGCAATGCCGAATCGCAAAGTAGGCCCTGGTCAGGAAGGGGGTAAAATATTCCGGGGCTTAAGTGGTTAATGAGCCAAGTGATGCTGCTGTTTGTTGCCAAAAAAGGGAACCCATGGAATGTCCTTCGCCTCCCAGCCATATATAAATATAAAACAGCTTTAAAGGATAACTCCACTTTCGTGGTGAAAAAAAATAGCAAATAAAGAAAAAACAATATAGCTTATACAATTGCAACACAAATCATATTGTAGTTGAATGTTATAAAAATTACCTGCTGATGATAAGACCAGCAAGAACAGAGAGAGACAGTCTCATCACTGGGATGTAAACAAAGCTACAAAGGCTGATTAGTTGCAACAAGCCTGCACTCCATGTTCTGGGACACAGGGATATGGTTTCACCCTTTGAGTGACAATCAAATAGGTCAGAAAGACAATTAAATAGGTTGGGTGGGCATGTCCTGCTAGCGGCAGATGTATTTTTCTTTATTTGCAAGAACAATAAATGGGCAAATGTGCATGAATTGTAGAGATGTAGAGTTTTTTTTTAAATACATTTTAGAACAATAAATGGGCAAATGTGCATGAATTGTAGAGATGTAGAGTTTTTTTTTTTTTTAATTAATATTCTTTTGCCCTGAACATTCTAACTGTCTCACGCAAATTTAGTAAATTTGTTTTATCATAGTCATTATCTGCCATGTTTGACTTTGATGTTTTTCAAAAGAGTTTTCTTTGATATTATTAGTGACTAAAGTTTAAAAGTTTGGTTTAATTGCCTCACAATTTTTGGAAAGGTGTTTAAAATATATATTTTTTATAACTTTTTAGCATTTTATCCTTTCCCTTATAACAATTGTATTAAAAAATGCATAATATGTGTTACAAAGTAAATTTTTTCAGTTGCCATAGTTGTTAGCAAATACATTACATATACTGCTCATTGCTATTTTGTGTTAAATAAATAGAATTAAAAATAAGTTTCAATTTTATTAAGCTCTATGGTCTGGCTTTGGGGTGACCTGGATGTACTTATTGTTTGAATATCTTTTCAGTTAAGCTAAACAATAGAAGGACTGAGGGGAACCATTATTGGGCCATAATAATGGCATAAACTGGCCTTAATCCAGTTCTGCCTTTGAAGATCACAATTAAAAGTAACAGATATTCCGTGAACATAAACAGATAGTATATAAATGTGTGACTTCCTTCACAGCTGAAGTTTTGCCTTAACTTCCCCAAAAGCAACTTTAAACCATTAATTTATAATATCCTGCATATGTAATAATATAATTTAAATATCATGTTCCCAATGGGTTTTTAGTCCTAGCATATTCTTTTACAAGTTAAGATAGGAAGAATAAAGAGATTATCTCTCCTGAGATATTATTGATTGCAGTTTATGTTCTCAACAGGGAACATAATTCAAAACAATTTCCTTATATCAACAACAGTTCAATCAGAAGTAATGAAAAATTCAAACACAGAAGCCATCCCATGTGACCTTGCTCAATTGATTGTGATCACATACTATAATAGAGAACACAAATACAATCCTATCCCTTGACTCTAAAGCTTGATAAACTAAAGTTAAAACATTAACAGGATTAACCAATAAGCCAGAAAAAGAAGCAGTGATAAAGTGAAAAATGTGTAAGCCAATGGAAACCATTCAGAATATATCCTCTAATTGATCTAGCTTATAGAAACTTGGTTGGTTGCTATGTGTACTTTGTGCATCCAGTGTACATGAATATCATTTATCAGCCTTGATCTCCATTACATGGTGCCATTTTTATGTTGTTTATGTTGTTTGGGTAACTGAAAACCTGTTCCATAGAGAGCCACTGGGTTTTTATGGTTGTACCATGAAACCTGTTTAAAAATAGGTAGCTCCAGTTAGCTTTCAAAGAATTCAAGACTGCAGCCCAGACCCTCCAAAACCTACTCCACAAGGTACGCAATATTCTGCTCCTAATTTTCTGTCAATGAACTATGGCAAATAATCTGTTTGACTGTCAGAAATGTAAAATCTCTCAGTGAATGCTTGCAAAGTGCCACTGTTGGATGATTTAAATCAAAGAGGAAGACAGAAGCCTAGAAATTAAGTATTTTGTGCCTGTTCAGAGCGAACTGTTAGGAGCTATTTTTAAGCTCCTGCACCATTGGTTTCTACCTCCCTATGTCTCACTCTGGGCAACAGACCCTACTTTAGCCGCAATGCCTCGTCTGTTCCGATTAGCCCTTGCATTACTCTCCACTCTGTTGCCTGCCTTGAGCTCAGACTGTCTCTGGATTATTCTCTCTGCTGCCTGTCCTGACCTTAGCCTTTCCCTGAATTACGTTTACTGTCTGTGGCCTGCACTGACCTCTGCCTGTCCCTGGATTATACTTACTGGCTTCCACTTCCCTGACTTATGTGTGTTCCCAGTGAACGCTTATTTTCTGCCGCCTGCCCACACCTTTGCTTGTCCCTGGGTTATACAGGAACACGTGAGCCACACACCAGGGTTGTCAATTGTCAGTAAATTTATCAACAGTTTGCAACATGCTTAATTTTTGTGTCTGTCCATGAATGTCTGTAACTGACATCTACAAACAGATGCAAAAATAACGGATTTTACAAACTGTTCGTAAATTTACTGACAGTCAGCAACCCTGCCACACACTGATGATGTTGCAGTTCTTTAAAGCAATGTACAACAATAACACAAATCCACAGCATTACAAGCCACTTGTCATCCACACGCTCCAATGTGTCTGTCTCTGAATTATTATGTTGTCTGCTGTCTGCACTGACCTCAACCTGTCTCTGGATTAGGCTTACTGTGTGCCGTCAGCTTTGACTTCTGCCTGCCACTGGATTTTGCCACATACTACTCACCTGCTGAACAACAGTCAATGCTTGACTCTTTAAAGGACCACAAATATTCCTTTACATATCTTTACTCTGCCTCTTTTACCACTTGACCTGCAACTATAGCATTGTGTATTAATCCCTTGGGGAAAGTACCCGTAGGCTTGCTTGCCTTAAGGGAACAGGGGCTGCTATTGGGGCAGCTACATTAGCCAGCTAGAGCCTTTGACTACTGGTATTGAAGCAAGCATTATAGTCACATTGGAGGTCCTGGTAGTTTAGTGCTTTGCAGGAGATAAGGGTCTAAAAACGTAGCCTCTTTTTGATCTGCAGATGCCACGGTTCTGCACATGTGATCAGTTATTACACCAGCCATTTGATAGTTTGACAGGTCAGTTGAGAGCACAAGCAAATCTGACAGTTGTCATTCATAGCATGCATTGAATGTAACTGTTTTTGGAAACAGTTAAACCAATGGATTTAGTTCCGCTTTAGAGGAGAACTAAACCCTTGTATACACCAAGGACAGAGCCATCTTAGCTTCAATTTAGATCTACAGTTACCATGGTGCTCCACCTGGGACCAGCTTTGACAAAAGCCATTTGAGGGCTTGCAAATTTGGTTAAGAACTGACAGCAGCACACTGGCAACTGTGACAGTTATCACCGGAGGCATGCATTGAATGTAACATACTGTACAATGCACATGTGCAATTTGGCAAAATGTAAATGAAAACCCACAGAATGGGATATTTTCTGCATGATGGTATATACTGTATATGTTAGAAAATTCTTACAAAATGATGACAACATTGATGTGCCTATTATATCTTCTGCCAAATGTAAGTGCATTGGTTGAAGTTTTAAATTCATTTTTTTAAAGAACGTTGTTCTACACTAGGGTAGATGTGTGCTCTCTCTTTTTATGTTTTGTTCAGATGTGTTCCTGCCACCCAGTGGAATCTATAGAGAGCTGCAGCAGCCTGTCAGCTGATGAACTATTATATTGAGTGAACTACATGTACCAGCCAGTCATGGGTGGTCTTAATCAGCGCACCTACTAGTTTCTACTTATGTGAATTTTGATAAAAAAATATAAAAATCTGTCCTAGGATTTCACCAAAATTCCAGCTTCATGTGGATTCACAATAGCCAAAATGCTTATTGTAGAACACGCACCATATTTCTGCACATATTGCGGGGGGGGGGGGGGGGGGGCAGGCGTTATCTTCTTTTCTTTATAGTATGGGCATAGTTCTGGCAGCAATGTCATTGCAAAGGCAATGATGAGGCAGATGTACGTCCTTAGGTCTCTCATTTGTGAAATTAGTAATTAAAAGTTAAGGAGTATTTAATGAGTATAAGGATTGTGGTGTGTGGAGACTTAGACTCTATTAAACCACACCCAATATTTAGTGTAATTTAATTGCATCCACTTTTTGCCACTGTGCACATCACAGGCCCTCATCTCCCTAACGCATCCCTCTTTCCCAAATTCTAAAGTTGGGAGGCATACAAGGTTAGCTGATGGGAGGATTGGGTAGAGTTGGAACCATACTACGGTATCATGAAATGTTAAAGACAAATTACAGTTAAAAAATATATATTAATCTGTCAATGCCCCCACATACATGGAAAACTGTGTAACCACAAGTAATGCACATAGTAAAGGCTGTGTAATTAAAATTATCTTTGCGCCAAACAACTGTATCTGCACCACCAAACAATTCTACAAATCTTAGGCTTGCACTGAAGGTGGACTAATGTAATTATTTGAAAAAAGAACTTATTAATATTTTTAACTCTAGTGGACATGTGCACCAAACAAAATTCATCAGGTTTTCATGTTTCCAACTGTGAGGCTATTTGGGTTTATGCACCCTTTCAACCCAGGCACCAAGGAATAATAAACAGGTGCTGGGAACATGCTGCACATGGACATGCACAGGGCACCTAAACACCTAAGGCCGGCCCTGGATGGGGATATATTGTATAGAGGAGGGGTGGATGATTCTGGTTGGGGATGGGGATGATGGAGTTGCATTGTGAAAATGGATGAGGATAATTCTGGGTGGGGATGAGAGTTACCCAGTGAAGAGCCTCACTACAGTGTAACTTTCATCCCCACCCAGAATCATCCTCATCCATTTTCACAATGCAACTCCATCAAGCCAGCTTGTCAGGTGTTCCATCTGAGGAGAATAAAGAAAGTGATTCCACAAAGTGAATCTACAGCACAAAAGCACGCCATTGCACACACACAGTGACTTACCCTCCATGCTGCTCTCTCACATCTGCATGCACCAGAGGGCTGGGTCCACTCCCACCACTGACAAGCTGACCACACCCCTTCCCCAAGTCCTGCCCAATCAGATAACTAACCAGTAACCTAGCAGCAGCAGGCTTCGCCTTAGCAGGGAAGGAATCGAAGTAAGGGTTGGATCACCTGGGGACGGGGGGACGGGGGGGGGAACGGACGGGGAGGAGGAATGAGCGACTTTGGCAGCAGCTTGTGTGTGATTCTCTATTGTGGTCGCCCCATAGAGCAGCGGCTGCCTGCAGTGCTAAGTGGCAAGTGCTAACAGTTTACTTTCATGTGCTGCTGTAGGGGCTGCAAGCCAGCCCTGGGCCCCTTGAGACTTTCGGGCCCCTTACAAGTGTATTGCCTGTACCCCCCTGCATACAAAAGGGTATAATAAAAGACAATCATGTCTGATGACATAGCCTATTGCTATCATGCATATTAAACAGCAAAAAAGTATTGTGTACTTTATCTACTTAAGGAAAACAGAAAGCCTAAAAACTTTACTGAATGTGTTGCTTGGAGCAAAAACTTTTTAATTTCATTTTACAGTCTTTGAATCTCATCTTGAAGTTCAAGTAGCATCATGAAAAGCATTCCTAAAATCTGTAATGCAAACCATGAATTACAATATATAAATAAAAATATTTGCAAAGGATTAATGTGGCTGTCAACAGCTACTCATTCTTTGAAAATGTCCGTAACTGGGATTAGCAGATTTTACAATGAACTATCACAATTCACTAAACTTTGGCAACCGACCAACCCGTCTGAGCTTGTGTTGAACAAACGCAGGAGTTTATACCCTGTGTTTGTTGTATTCAGTTATAAATTATTGTTGATTTTTCCTTTTTCAGTAAATAGTGAATTGTGGCTAAGCTTAATATTTTATTGAATTTCAATGAAAACACTATAGACATTACAATTAAATTTTCACAATCATTGCTTATTGGTCATTAATATGTACTAATATTATTACTATACAAAGTTTAGTAAAGTTATGTATTAAATATTTCATTTCAGCTGTTAAAAAAATTCTACTGATCTTTAAATAAAATGTAGTATTAACATTATATAAGCGTCTAGGGCTGTCACTAAGAGTTGGCTGTTGGCCATAGTTTGATGCTCACTAATCCATGTTAATCCAGGTCTGCCAGGAGTCAAAGGACTGAGAAAATTGCATTCCAAGTAGCTCGCTCCCAGTAGAACAAGCAACATATGGATGTCTTAATAATAGAGTGATAGCAGATTTACCTTTACATATTAATGAATATGTAAATGCAGTTTGAACTTGACAAAATAAAGGTCCAGAGTTCCTCTTACTGTGCATTGATTTAACACATCTGTAGTCAGGGTATAAACTCCAACATTCAGAGTTAATATTCACAAAGAGGTACCAGTTCATATTTTCATTGTTCTGCTAACAGTTCTCAGCAGCCCACCCGAGCCCTATGCCAAATTCTTTGTTTGCAGCACTGTCCAAAACCGTCCCCCCCCCACACCCAACCACCCACCCAGTGAGGTGTCCTGTGCTTGGATGACCTTCTTCCAGGCCAAAGCCATGCCACATAGGGAGTAGGAGGCTATCTACATCCATGCAAATATTGGCAATGCTTCTTATCTCTAGACCAATGAGTGTAAACAGTTTTTCTTTATATCTTTATTTATTTACTTGTTTTTTGTAATTATTGCAGACTGCAACTTCTTTTTTTATTTAATATGAACTAAAATGCACTCACAATTAATAAAGAGTAAAATCGCATATACAAACACCATGTGTGGAAGTACTCGACAACATGGCCATGTATTCACGAGAGGCTAATGACCATGCATTAAGGAGGGTCCAGATATAAGTTCTCTGATTTTAACTAAAGCTCATTTGACCTCCATTTTTGCAGTCGGGTCTATCAAAAAAGGTGAGAAGATATCAATAAGGTGTGGTGATGGGCACATTGGTGAGTTTTTTATGGTAGAAAATATGAACTTTTTGCTTCTGGATCATGGAAAGTTACAATACTATCAAGAATCTCACAGGAAGCTTGGGTGGTGTATGGGATTGAACATGAACATCGTTTTAGGAACTATTTATCACTTTATTGTTTTCACATATAGTTATAAATGCTTATGTATTTGTTTATGATATTTTGTGTGTTTTATTTTGATATGGTAAAATTGGGTGTAAGCAGCTATTAATTGTGATTTAATTATATATTTTTTTTTGCAGTACATTTATTTTGTTTTTGTTATAATAGTGTGGGGTTCTTCTATATATATCACTTCTCCCACCTAAAAAGTGTAGGATAACCCAAAAGATGGCGAGGTAGCTAACATTTAGCATAGGTGGGTCCTTGGCTTATTGTTGAGTAAAACAAACAGTTGGGTGCCAGTCACAGAGAGAGTGCTAGGGGCACATAATACCCCTGCCCCCCTAAAAAAAATTAAAAATATCCCAGGCCTTCTAATAGCCTTATGGGCTTTTTATAAGAAGCCTTCTAATAGCAATTGACCCACTAACCCTATTTACGAAGCCACAGGTACCATAAAGTATAGATTAAAACATTGAGCATCAAGGTTCATATGTAATGTCCTCCAGTAGCAGGTTTTCCCAAGTTCCAGGCCACTCTTAAGCATAGCAAATATTTCTGAAGATGCTCAATACAGGTAGCCAACTTCCTGGTTCATCTCAGAGGCTCTATACAAGTAGTCATCTGCCTGATTTCTCCAGAGATGCTCCATACAAGTGGCCATCTCTATGTGTAGCTTTTTTCTGGATGTACCATCCAGCAAAGAAGCTAATGTTTTTTTAGGCCTTAGCACAAGGTCAAAGAAGAGAAGACCTCTTTCCTGTATTATTCTCATCAAGCAAATGTCCAAGAGGGAAGGCCCCGTTTAGAATGTTGCTCCAAATATGTATCCTCTCCACTCAGCTCATATAGCCGGACTAAAACTTTCACAGATTGTCAAAGGCAGATAAATATTTATAAATCATACATCGGTACTTTTCACATTAACTACTGGAGACAATTCTACAGCAGCAGGAAGAAATAATTACTGTCCAGATCTTGGTGGGAACCTATTGAGCAAAGAAAATCCTGTATAAACAAAGCTCAAGCTGGATATACCCTTATGTTTGTGCTGTCAAGGATAATATGCTATCACTCACCAATGATCTGCTGAACACAAATTGAAGTGAGGACCTATTCCAAACACCTTCACAACCCAATTTGGGTCATCCATAGTTTAGCAAACACTGCTATATTGGTATGATTTGAAACTTTACGCTTCTTTCTGTATTGGCAGTATTAATTCACTAACCACGGATTATTTATTATACATAGAGGGTTATTCTGATTTGTGAAGATTTGCCTTTCATGAGCAGGTAAAACATGATAATGAGCAAGCAATAAACTATTACATTTAAGATAAAACTCCAAGAGAAACAAGATCTCCAGTTAGGATACAAAAAGCAAATAAACCTGACTGGGGCCCTAAGGTCTCTCTAACATACTAAAAACAGTGGTTTTACTACTCTCTATGTCCCCCTTAGAGACTTCCCTAACTTCTTGTCATAGTGACACGCTGATGCAGCCCTTTGTCTTTATCTTGCTCTTGGGGCATCTATATCTTACGCATGGCAATATTACTCTCAATAATGATACCAGCACCTCCCACTGACACCAAAAGTGTGGCACTGTTCCTCCCACTGACACCAACAATGGGGAACTATTTCTCCCAATGACACCAATGATAGGCATTAATTCTCTGACTGACACCAACAATGAGGCACTCTTCCTCAATAAGGCACTATTTTTCCCATTGACACAAATGATAAGCCATTATTCCCCCTACCAGTACCGGGACAAGGTCATCTAGAGCCCAGGGTGAACATGCCAACCTGCGTCACCCTCCCCCCTAAGATGTATGAGCATTATATGTCAGAAAAATTCCTCCCACAAAAACACTGAGCACTATTCTGCAGGCTTACCCTCTAAGCATAAATTCCCCCTCCTCCAAGTACAAATTTACCCCCCCCCATGAAATACCCCCCTCTCTGTACAAATCTTGCCCCCCCATCCCCAAAGTCCCCCCTACTCAAATGCCCCCCCCCCCCAAAAAAAAGAAAAATCACCCCTCCTAGTACAAATACACATCTTGTCCTCCCACCCCCACTTCAAATCTCTCCTCCCGACACAATTTCCCCCTCCTAGCACAACCCCCCCCCCCAAATTTGCCTTCCTATAACAATACTTACCCCTGCTGAACCCCATATTCCCCCTTCCAACACAAATCCTCTCTGCTCCAATCTCTTTATGGTGCCCCCCCACTCGTGAGCAGGAGACTAGGGGGCAGCGCGCCCCCGCTCATCAGCGGGGAAGCCGATGCAGTGGGCATGCGGCTCCGATTGCCGCCTGACACCCGCGATTGTTCCCCGCTGAAAGAGAAGAACGGTCAGCTGTTGTAAACACAGCTGACCGTTCTTCTCCCTTGAATGATCATAGAGCCCCTGCAATCTTTCTATATAGGATCACAGGTCTCTATGGTCATTTCACAAGCCATGCCCCCCACAGTTATAATCACTCCCCTAGGCTCACATTTGACCCCTTGATCACCCACAATGTTAACCCCTTCCCTGCCAGTGTCATTATTACAGTAACAGTGCATATTTTTAGCACTGATTACTGTAGTAATGTCACTGGTCCCCCAAAAAGTGTCAAAAATGTCAGTTAGGGGTCCGATGTGTCCGCTGCAATGTCGCAGTCCCGCACAAAAAAAACAATAAAAATGACATAAATCTTTCCCGTAGTTAGTAGACGCAATAACTTTTGCGCAAACCAATCAAAATATGCTTATTGCAATTTTTTTACCAAAAATATGTAGCAGAAAAAAATTGGCCTAAAATGGTAAAAAATTTAGATTTTTACTTTTTTTCTTTTTTGGGAATGTTATATAGCAGAATGTGAAAAATATAGATTTTTTTCAGAATTGTCGCTCTTTTTTTGTGTATAGCGCAAAAAATAAAAATTGCACAGGTGATCAAATACCACCAAAAGAAAGCTCTACTTGTGGGAAAAAAAAGGACATAAATTAGTTTTGGTACAGCATCGCACAACCACGCAATTGTCAGTTAAAGTCACGCAGTGCCAAGTTGAAAAAAGTGGCCTGGTCATTAAGGGGGCAAATCCTTCCGGTCTTAAAGTGGTTAAAAACCACCAAGCCTGCACCTTATTTACTCCCACTGATGCCAGGACATTTTCTACTCCCACTGACTACAGTCCAACAACCCTGAAGTCTGAAGGACAGTAAATTGGTCTTTGTTTAGAAAGTTTGAAGACCCCTTAAAGTAAAGTTTTCTTTAGAAAAGTTTGTAACTGTCATTTCTTTAATTTTGCAAACTATTGGAAGAAATATAAAAGTCAGGGAACATAGCCTGATGTCAGAGCTCTAGATGCATACTTGACTCAAAGGAATGAAAACAGAGACTTAACATGACAGCCAGGCAACTAGCACTATTAGAATGGGAAGTCAGCAGTGGCAGGCTGGCAGCCTCCATATCTCTCTCTCTCTGTCCAGCATCGACTCACATGTATACAGACTGATATACACTGACAGACAAGCTGAGACAGTACCGACAAAGACTAAGCTTCCAAGGGTTCTAAGCTTTAGTAGTTATTAAAACTTCATGCTTTATAAAATGTGTGTGTCTACAGGCCCCAGTAATAAAACTGCAGCTCTGCTGATAATAATATAGTTTACATATTCTGAAAAAACAACCAATCCATATCTCAACTGGAGTGCTCCTTATGCAGTAAGCAACATATGCAAATTGAATGTTATGGCTATAAATGAATCCATACATTACCGTTTTTGCAGGCTTATCTCTGGAAAGAAGCTCCTGGCTTACAGACTTGTCCCTGAGATGTGCTTCTAAGTGACAGCCCACATCAGCTACTTATGTCGACTGCTTGACTTCATTCTTATCTCTGACCTGGCAAGCTAATCAGCCATTTAAGTACTGCTCTTAAGATTTAGCCTAATTTAATTCCATAATGCAACTCTGACTAGATAAAAGAATCCTGTTTATATTTTGTACAGAAGGCTTGGCTATTGGAATATTAAGACAATGTCATTAAAATTGCCTATCTTAATAAAGTCATATTATAAAGCTTATCTAAAGACATAAAAAGTCTATATGCAATAACATAAGCCATGCAAATAGTTGCTTGTATGTGCACTTTTTGGCAAGTTGACTGTTTTGAATGTGGTGTAGAATTATTTTTTTATTTTAAGGTGTGTTCATGGATTAAAGGCTGAAACACCTTGCTTGCACAAGTGTGAATGGGGCCTCAAGGTTGTGTTCCACTTTGGTTTATAGCCTGATTACTGTTTGTTTGGCTCCAGTCCTCAACTTCTAGCTGTATGGAGACTGTTGGGTTGATTTACTAAAGGAGTAAATGGTGTCTACCTAGCAAAGTAAATGTTCACTTTTGAAAGTGTATGTTTACATTGCAAAGTGAATTTTAGGGAATAGGGTGAAGTTGGGGTACACACTATAAGAAAAATCAGGTGAACAATCGTCCCCCTTTTTCCTTGTTGTTTCACAGAAAATTGAAACAGATGAATGAAAATGCGTAACGAAATTCTCGTATGACTAAGGCTTTTTTTTTTTGTTTCTGATAATGCGCAGTCTTTCTTTTCTGATTTTCTTGTACGAAAATCATACGGAAATGGTACACCAAAAAATTAATTTGTTCTGTTCGAGTACAAAAAAAATTCCAGCGTTTTTCCCTTCGGGAATTTTGATACGAAAAGTTGGAATCGGCTGTCGAATGTTGTGTACACACTATACAAAAATCGTATGAAAGTTTTTTGGATGAAAATTCGTGCTTGATTTTCTAATAGTGTGTACGAGCCTTTGCTCTCAGCATTACAAGGCTTATCTACTGAAGTACAAAGCAGGTAAGCCGCTCAGGTGAAGGTACTTATCGTGTGCGTGACAATTTGGTTTTAACATGCCAGTGGATTTTTACTGCGGTCGGGAGACATGACGGCAATGGACACTGATTTTTGTAATTGCACTAATGATTTTCAGCTGTCGTGCCTCTTTATCAGCAGTTTCTCCACTGAGCATTTTGTGTGGTTATGAGTAAGCAAATGTAATTTCGTGAAACGCGTCAACCTTTGGTTCCTGTCTGTGATGTTTCAAGTTATGTATGGATCTACAAGTGGTGAATAAATTCAATGCTTTTTCCTACATCGGAGTGCGGTCACTGCTTTTGTGTGTATAAGGCTTATCTACCACCTGCCCTCATTATGTTTTGCCTATAAACTAAACATTTAGCAATTTGGTTCATTTTTCCGTGTTGTTGTGCACTTGGAAGCTGTCACTGCTAAGAGGTAAGGTAGGTTTACAAGCAACATAGAGCACAGCTTATATCACTGCAAGGGGGTCTCTACTGATAAGCAGTCAATCCTTAAACACTATGCCTTAAAATCTCTCCCTACTATTGGTGACATGGAGGATCCGCATGCATCCACAAGACTAACAATGTCAAGAACAATGGAGAACTCTGAAATCTATAATCACCCATAACAGCAAACACCTATATGTATATTCCAGATCTACCAGAGAAAAATCCTACTTTCAATTGTAAAAATAAAGTGGGTAACAATTTTGCCAGACTGTCACCCATTTTGTTTTAGACAAGAATGTAACATCTTTATTTAACAGAGAGGTTTGATTATATAAGCTGAGTTGGTGGTTGTCTTTTCTAGGTTTGGGTAGTAACCATATGTCGGTCGTGTTGCTAGTAGGCGATGGATGCTTACATGATGGCATTGACATGTATATTGACCTTAAAGGACCATAAATTCCTAGGACAATTATTTTAAAATGTTCTGTTGTCAGACCAACAGGGCCCTTTGTCTTGGCTTTAGGAAATAGTTTAGTGACTTGCAGAACCTCATCAGGAGTTATCGTGAAATTGAAACTATTGATATCTGTGGCTGTCCATTTTGGGAGGTAGAGCTTGTCCAAAAAATCAACCATCAGAGTGGGTTAGTTCAGATTGGCTCTATATAATTTATGGCTATAGTATATATGTTTTTGAGATAAGGGCTATTGAATCGGGATCCAAATGCTAGGGCATCTTACTATCTTCCAGCTGTGTAATATGGGTCTGACTCTGTGGTTTCCTGCCTTTATTATGATTGATGAGAAGTCTGTCAGCCTTGTTACTCATCCTAAAGAGTTGAACATCTTGCACTGTTTTTGTGTTCAGATCTCTGTGATAACTAATCATCACAGAGATGTTTACCACTCTAACACCCTATGAGTAGCAAACATTTGGGATTTATATGTACTGTAACATATGCCTGGCCAACCTTATGACATGCATCTTTGTAGTTTTTCAAAATGTTTCTCCCTACATTTTTCCATGCTACCTTAGCAGCCTCCCAGTAGAGAATATGATCTTCACAAATTAAATTGGGACAAATTAAATTTAGGATATTCTTGCCACCAGCTTTGCAAATGAACTTTAAACATATTATCATCAGCCACATGCCAGATTCCTCTGGACAAGTGGTAGACCAATGACTTCCAGGCCCAGGACTTGCTCCACTAGCGCAACATAGTCAGATATTACCATTTCTTCAATTTTTACAATAAAATGTTGCCTCATTGGTTAAAAAAAACTGTCAATTCTTAATAAAGATGTACAGTATGTACATGAAAACAATGAGTGTAATCTCGGCCTAGGGAGTGTTGGTGCCTCCAGAGGTCTATGATGCTTCTCAACACCATCAGCATCTGTGAATTTAAATCTTGCAATTAAATCTTGCAATTTCAAAAAATGATGGCTCTTTGAATTCTATGGATCTATCTTTCTGTGAGTTATGAGGAACTGAAGTCTCCACCTGTAGGAAAAGGAATGTGGGCATTATTTTTTAACACCATTTGCAGAAAGGAGCCACACGGTGGGCCATTGGTAAAATTTGGCACATTATTATCACAAAGTCTTTTCCATTAAAGCAATATTAAACCAAAAGCAAACATTTATTATATTGAGGCTTACCAAGTATTGGATGTGATGGCAGCATTTTGTTTTCTTTTTTAGGCTTTCTTTCCTTTATTTCCTTCATTTTCACATAGTAATCTGGCCTTTACCAGATTACCACTGACATACAATGGTCAATCTTTTATTTATTCGTGTAAAACCTTTATCCCAAAAGAAAGAAACTGTTTCTGTGACTTGTTCCCACGTACTCTCTTTAGTTTTTATTGTTTTAGTTAAAGTTGTGATGATGTTGGATCTCGCCTAGTTTTCCATATATGCTTAAAGGCGTGCCTGCTGCTGTAATGGCAATCATTCGCTCTGGTGAGTTTTGATTTCGATCGATGGTGGCGGCTGGTCATTTGAACACAGTTTGAGAAATATCTTTACAATCACTGGAGTTGCTGCAATAAATCCATCTCTATCACTTTAACCACTTTACCACCGGAGAATTTTGCTGTCTTACGTCCAGGACACTTTTTGCGATTCGGCACTGTGCGAATTTAACTGACAATTGTGCGGTCATGCAACGCCATACCCAAACAAAATTTATGTCCTTTTTTTCCCACAAACAGAGCTTTCTTTTGGTGGTATTTGATCACCTGTGCAATATTCATTTTTTTGCGAGATTAATTTAAAAAAGCGACAATTTTGAAAAAATAACAATATTTTTCTACTTTTACAGTTATAAAATATCCAATATATTAAATTTTTGTCATATATATTAAGCCAAAATGTATTTAGCTACATGTCTTTGACAAAAAAATTCTCAATGAGCGTATTTTTAACCGCTTTATGACCGGAAGGTTTTACCCCATTCCTGACCAGGCCATATTTTGCGATTCGGCACTGCGTTATTTTAACGGACAATTGCGCGGTCATGCAATGCTGTCCTTTTTTTCCCCACAAATAGAGCTTTCTTTTGGTGGTATTTGATCACCTGTGCGATTTTTACTTTTTGCGCTATAAACAAAAAATAGCGACAATTTTGAAAAAAGTAACAATATTTTTAACATTTTTTTATATGAAATTCCCCCCCCAAAAAATGTAAAAATCTAAATTTTTTATCTTTTTAGGCCAATTTGTTTTCTGCTACATATTTTTGGTAAAAAAAAATCGCAATAAGCGTATTTTGATTGGTTTGCACAAAAGTTATTGCCTTTACTAACTAAGGGAAAGATTTCTGTCATTTTTTTAACGAGTAATGGCGGCGATCTGCGATTTTTTTTGCGGGACTGCGACATTGCGGCGGACAGATCGGACCATTGACTGACATTTTTGACACTTTTGGGGGTACCAGTGACATTACTACAGTAATCAGTGCTATACATATGCACTGTTACTGTAAAAATGACACTGGCAGGGAAGGGGTTAATTTTTATTAGAGAGGGAGGGGTTAATGTATGCCTGGTGCTTACTAACGTGTGTGTGGGGGGAGATGACTGAGTGACACAGGGACAGATCGCAGGTTCAGCTAAGCTGAACCCTGCAATCTGACCCTGCCTGTCACTTAGGAGATCCGCCCGCTTTGTTTACACAAGCGGGCGGATTTCCACACTAGATCCCCGACGATCGGGGAAGAGCAGCGGTAATCACCGCCGCTCCTCCCCTGGCCCGACTGCCGCTGTAACTGAATACAGTGGGAGCAAGCCTCCGGCGGTGCGCGCACACCGCCGAGAGAGGGGAATGTCTGGTGACGTAGGTCTACGTCGCCAGACGATAACGAGCCACTTTGCCGCAGTACAGTCAACGTGACTGGTCGGCAAGTGGTTAATATACACTATATTGCCAAAAGTATTGAGACACTGCCTTTACACACACATGAATTTTTAATGGCATCCCAGTCCTTGACCATAGGATTTAATATTGAGTTGGCCCACCCTTTGCAGCTATAACAGCTTTAAGTCTTCAGGGAAGGCTGTCCACAAGGTTTATTTAGGTGTATGTCTATGGGAACGTTTGACTATTCTTCCAGAAATATATATCAAAATATGAGGTTAGGCACTTATGTGAATGAGAAGACCTGGATCGCAGCCTTCGCTCTAATTCATCCCAAAGGTGTTCTATCAGGTTGAGGTCAGGACTCTGTGCAGGCCAGTCAAGTTCCTCCACCCCAAACTTGGAAATGCATGTCTTTATGGACCTTGCTTTGTGCACTGGTCCAAATCATTTGGTGGAGGGGGGATTATGATATGGGATCATTCTTCAGGGGATGACTTAGCCCCTTAGTTCCAGTAAAGGAATCTCTTAAGGCGTCAGCATACCAAACATTTTGGACAGTTTCATGCTCCCAATTTAGTGTGAACAGTTTGGGGATGGCCCCTTCCTGTTCTAACATGACTGCACACCGGTGCACAAAGCAAGGCCCATAATGACATGAATGAGCAAGTTTGGGTTGAGTCCTGACCTCAACCCGATAGAACACCTTTGGGATGAATTCCAGCAGAGACTGCGAGCCAGACTTTCTTGTCCACATCAGTGCCTGACCTCACAAATGTGGACTAAGACTGTGATGTCGTTAAAGTTCATGTGCGTGTAAAGGCAGGCATCCCAATACTTTCGGTAATATAGTGTCATTAGACTATTTAATTGCATTGACATTATTGGACTTTTATATGTATTTTGTATGTTTCAGTCTGTACTGACATCTTTTTGAGTTTTTAATACACATTTATTTGTTTCACAGCAATACGTTTATCATTCAGGATTTGTCACATTTATTTATTCTGTCCGCCGCAATGTCGCTGTCCCGCTAAAAATCGCAGATCACTGCCATTACTAGTAAAAAAATAGAAATTCATAAAAATGACATAAATCTTTTCCCTAGTTTGTAGACAGCATAACTTTTGCGCAAACCAATCAAAATACGCTTATTGGGATTTTTTTTTACCAAAAATATATAGCAGAATACAAATTAGCTTAAAAGGATGAAAATTTTTGATTTTTACATTTTTTTTGGGAATGTTATATAGCAGAATGTGAAAAATATTGTTTTTTCTTAAGAATTGTCGTGTTTTTTGTTTATAGCACAAAAAATAAAGATCGCACAGGTGATCAAATACCACCAAAAGAAAGCGGAAAAAACAGAACATCAATTTTATTTCGGTACAGTGTGGCATGACCATGCAATTGTCCATTAAAATAATGCAGTGCCGAATCTCAAAAAATGACCTGGTCATTAAGGGGGAAAACCTTCCGGTCCAGAACTGATTAATCAACATGATCACTCTGGCTTTAAACCCACTGTCAGAGCCCCAACCACTAAGCCCACCAATAACTTATTCAGAAAACAACAATCCAGGTTAGAAAGATAGTACTCTTGGAGAAGTGGTTCATCAGCTCAAAGTTTCTTTTAAAAGTTGTAGTACTTGTATGTGGGTATGTGGGTAACATAGGCCATGCACATTCAACTACTTTCATGTTATATATAGGTTGAAGATGGCATTAAGAGGAGGAGAAGGATGTCCCAGTGTAAGTCCCTTCTCCAGTGTGCTGCTGTTGGTTCTAACTTGGATGGAAGGATAGCAATGTCCATTGGCCCAAGAGCTGACATAGGGGGCAACCCACACCTTCCCCCTTATAGAGCAGATTTCCTGTCATAGGAAAGCCTGAGAGAAGAAAAATAAAAATAATTAACCAAATAAAAACAGAAAAACAATTGGAAGTGTCTATGACATCATAAGCAAGTGATTTCCTTTGTTCCTTTGTTCCTGACGATCACCCACAAAAATGAAGGAGGGTGACCTAAATGTTGGATTTTAGTCTGTTAATAACTCATTAGCAGAATTATCCTTTATCAGCCCTGGTCTCTACTTTTATAGTTATGTCCTGTCACAGAAGATTGCTTATACTGCTTGAGCAATATAAATCTATCTTTCATAAAAAATATTTTAACCGTAAAAACTGCTGCTAAAGTACAAGTATAAAATATAAAGTAGCCATAACCCCTAGGAATGTCATTCATAACAAAACCTATTCAGCACTTTTCCCGCATACCCACTTCCTCTCTCACACCTGATCACTCCTTATGGATCAGAGCAATTTTCACATTTCTGCTATGGGCTTGTTCATTTGGTGACAACTTTGTCATTACTTAAGCTAACAACATCATACATATACCGTTTTTTAAGGACAAACATGGCTTTCTCCAGAGCTCTCTACAGCTTGGCGTGCCCGAGGGTGATCAATTATGCCTTCATGTCTGCCAGACCAGCATGGCCAGCTAATACCCCAAAAATATCAATTTCATTCAACCCAGCAGAAACAACATGACAGACATTGTCATCTATGGGCACCCCTAGTTAACAGACTATCATGTAATCTCCTTTTTGGTCAGCAAACAGCGCAAGCAAGTCAACATATTCCAGTTTCTTTATTAACTTACTTTATTGTATTTGAACTTTGTATTTTTTCACAATCCTTAGACAATTAAACATTAAAACTAAACAAAATTCAACGTGTTAGTTTTAAAAAAAATAGTGTTACTGCACATAAAAAGTTTATTCTGTAATTTGTCATGTTTAACATAACAATAAAATTATCATTCTGGTACAAAGCATTGCAAAGTTATTTACAAATTAGGTGAAGTGGGTTTTTTCACTTTTGCGCTTTTTTCAATGTGATACATGTAAATACATGTAAAAGGTGTAAACATATTCATGAGCAAAGCAAAGAAAAAAAAGTTTAAATATTATTAGTTAATAAAATAGAAAAAAAACAAACAAATCAGCAGGAAAATTATAATTGAATGGAGAAGGAGAATAATGAGTTAATTAGCGCTGATTAGAGTAAACTATGGAGTTTATAAGGGGTTAAACAGAGGAACATTTAATTTGTCAGGTTGCTTTAACTGACTTCACCTGCAGATTGAAGTTCATCCTTTTGATTTGTAGATGAATAAGCAAAGATATAGAATAAAACAATGTTTCTTTGTATCTTTCTGTATTTGTGGCTAAGCAATGTGACATTTTGGGCGTAGCACGCCCAGAGTCTATAACTGAATACTGTCAGAATTCACTAAAAGTATCAATGTTCAAGAAGCATCCTGTGTTACATCCATAGATCCATCCATAGATAGTTAGATTGAGGATGGATCCACTCATTATTTCTGAGGATTATTACCATTGTGATGCGGGTGTGCAAAGATGTGCACTATCCGGCATTTAAAAAACATACGTTTTGCTATCCACTGTGGATATTTTAAGTGTCACAGACTAGACTGGGGCAAAACTTACCCTCTTATGTACAGAGGTTTGGCACATCTGACTGAATATCTTGTGGTGTTTAGTGACTCTTACAGAGTAGTCTGTAAACAGCAGCAGTTTATGTCTCTCCACCAAAAGAGTTTTCTTTGTTCTAAAAGGTATATAGACATATTCATATAATATTTATTTGTGTGGCATTGTGTTATTTATCAGAGGCAGCTGGTGCTCCATGGGCCGGGGGGGGGCTCAGACAAACAGCACCATACCAACCCCCCCCACACCGGACCACACCAGGCCGCACACCATACCCACCCACTGTGCCCCGAGCCCACCCTTTTTTTTTTTAGCCTATTAGAGCCTCTGGCTCTAATTACATGCTAAAAAAAAAAAGAAAAAGCCCCATTAAACTCCATGCGTCTGGCGCCCTGCATGTAGATTAGGGGGCCGGACGCATGGATAGGGGGGGTCGGAGCCCCTGCACCCCCAATGCACCAGCTGCCATTGTTTATTTGTGTGTAAAGTTCAGACAATGCGCAATCATAGGACGAGGTGATCTGTTGTCAGGATTTACAGTTTCCAGCTTGTACATCCTTTTGAATTTACATGAGGTTTTGAGGCCTAGTGCTTGTGTGAGAGTGATTACACAGACTTTACAGAATATATAAAGGCCAGCTATACAAAACAGACTGATTTTACTGTTGTGGGTTAATAACACTTTAAGGTGGATATGTCCCACAACATAATGGAGGCAGTACAGCAAAATATACTGTAACCCCGTTAAAAAATGCATTAAAGGAACGAAAGACTCAAAATATGTCCTTGGAACATGGTGTTAGTAATATAGGAGACCTTTAAGGGAAGTCTAGCTTTTTAAGTAATTTGCATAGTTCGTTTGGGCCAAGGTGGCCCAAACACACTATGTCTCTCCCTAAGCTGTCAGCCTGCTGACAGTGCAGTAAAACTGTATGTAGCTGCGGCTGTATTCTGGGTACGAGCTCAGACTTCTCAGGACACCGACTAGTCTAGAGACTAGTCTACAGCAGCAGCGCCCAGCCAACCACAGTATTGAATTAATGAATGCAAAGCCTCCTCTGATTGGCTGGGTCAGAGGTTGTGACATCATCAGCCCCCCTCACTGACTTAGCCAATCAGAGGAGGCTTTGTATTTATAAATAGAATACATCACTCGCTGTGTTTTGCTGAGTGCCGCTGCTGTAGACTAGACTCTAGAATCGTCTGTGTTCCGTGATGTCTGAGCTCGTATCTGGAGCACAGTGCAGTATACTGCCACAGCTACATATATATATATATATATATATCATATATATATATATATATATATATATATATATATATATATATATATATATATATATATATATATATATATTCTGCTGTACTGCCACCATTATGTTGTGGGACATATCTACCTTAAAGTGTTACTAAACCTACAACACAGTAAAATCAGTCTGTATATGCACTAAAGCATGCTTGTTAAACTCACTGTAGAACCTAAGGGGTTAATCCTCTGTATTGTGTAAAAAGGCTGTTTGATCCTGTCTTCTCTGATCTTCCCCATCTTTCACTGTCCCCAATCAATCTCCTGATAGAACAGAGACTAGGGGACAAGCTGCACATGCTCAGTTCGGTGTGTATTGCTAGAGAGTTATTTATTTATTTTTTTTCTTGGGAGAGTGCATGTGCTCAGCACACGACCAATCAGCACTGTCCAGACAGAGGGTCAGGGATCCTGCAGCCTCATAGTAAAGTCAGAGCAGAATAAAAACTCCTCCTACAAACTTTAACCAGACACTTATACGGATATATACTGCAGATGAAAAAAAGGAATTTAACATAGCAGTTTATAGTTACTGTATTTACTAAAACTATTGAATCTCCATGTGCTGTGTACTGTGAGAGACCAGATATAGTAAATGCAGGATCCTGAGTTTAGTAACACTTTAAGATAAAAGGCTATTTTATTTAGAATGAATGTGTTGCCCTGGTGAGAGGCATTCACAATCTGGGCTTTGCTCCCACTGTGGTCTCTCTGGTGAATGCTGGCTCATTTTGCAGACATTGATTTTGTGACAAACCTATGTGGGTCCCAGCATTTGCAGCATTGATTCAGCTGGGGGCTGGGGGAGATATGATGCAGGGATATTAGCTTGTGGGACAGAAGCCTTTACAGCTGCCACTAGCTCATCAGGCGCCATAACCAGAAGTAGCTTCTCTCAGTTTAAAATTTTGAAGCGTTGTTCTACTGTATTTACTGTATATATTTTTATTATCCCTCTCTCTCTCTGTATATATATAATACTGAGCAAAAGTTTTGCACAGGTGTGAAAAAAAGCTGTGGATTAAGAATGCTTTCTAAAATAGAAGTGTTAGTAGTTTATTTTTTATCAATTAACAAAATGAAAAGTAAATAAACAGAAAAGAAATCCAAATCAAGTCAATATTTGGTGTTATCACCTTTTCCTTAAAAACATCATCAATTCTTCTAGGTATACTTGCACACAGTTTTAGAAGGAACTCGGCAGGTAGGTTGTTCCAAACATCTTGGAGACCTAACCACAGATCTTCTGTGGATGTAGGCTGCCTGACATCCTTCTGTCTCTGTATGTAATCCCAAACAGACTTAGTGCCGGTTCACACTACCGCGGCACGACTTCGGGGGCGACCTGTGAAGTCGCATGCACCGCGACTTCGACGCGACTTGCACGGACTTCATATAATAAATGTCAATGCAAGTCGCTCCAATGTCGCCCCGAAGTAGTACAGGAACTATTTTCCAAGTCGGAGCGACTTGAGTCGCTCCTATTAGAACGGTTCCCGTAGCACTGCATGGACTGCGACTTGCCAGGCTGACCAGTTGCCTGACCAGTGCTGTATCCTGGCCTAGGCCAACAAGGCCCAGGCCTAGGGCGGCACTTTGCAGGGGGGCAGCAAAAAAGCTGCACCATGCATGAAAAAAAAAACAGCCTTCTCCCGGCTCCTGCACGAAAAGGGTTCCCACTGGCTTGCGCTACACTTTTAGTATAGTGCCAGTCTTATGGGGCAAATTGGGTCTGAGGGCAGGGTCTAGGAGTAAAAAACAGTCTGGCAGCCCAATAAAGCAGTCACACTGCTACCTGCCGATATGATCAAATTATAGGAACTGATGAGGCAGCACTGATAGACTATGGTTGTGGTCTGTGGTTTACAGATGACAGGGCAAGTCATAAACAGAAAAGGGTGTGGCCTTTACAAGAAGGGGTGGGTCATATTTAAATTAGGGGGTGCACAAGTTTAGGCAGGACTAGGGCAGCACAAAAGCTAAATACACCACTGCGCCTGACAAGTCGTGGTAGTGTGAATGGGCACTTAATGAGGTTGAGATCATGGCTCTGTGGGGGCCAGACCATCACTTCCAAGACTTCTTGTACTTCCTTCACTGAAGATAGCTCTTAGAATAGAAGTTTATTCAAAACATAACTAACTCTAAACCCACTCTCTGCCACATTCTAAGCCTAATCTAATCTAGCACTGTAAAAAAAAAAATCGTTATATTTACCTGTTCTTCAGCCGCTCCGGTCCAGTCCCATGCTGAGCTGTCAGTGGTGGTATGTGTGTGTAGGGGTGTGCAGGAGAGGCAGCCGACAATGGAAGCCCCATAGTAACTCTATTGGTGAGGTCACTTCTCAGCCATTTTACAGCTGTTGTCGGTTCCTTCCTGCACACAGCATCTGCCGATGGGTACCGGACCAAAGCAGCTGCAGAACAGGTAAGTATAATAATCATTTTTCCATTACAGGGCTAGATCGAGTAGGCTTAGATTGTGGCTTAGTAGGTTTGTAGTTAGTTAGCTTTTAACTAAACTTCCACTTTAATGACTTTGGTGGTATGTTTTTGGATCATTGTCCTGCTGCAGAATAAATTTGTGGTCAATAATGCACCTCCCTAATGGTATCGCATGATGGATGCATTCTATTCTGAGAAAAAAAAGTTTTCTAACTGGAGAGCACCACAGGAGTTGCCTCCTTTTAGATACCCATCTCTAATTGAGACCAGAGCTCTACTGAAAGAGGGGAAGGCTGGGTTCACACTTGTGCGATGACTGACATCACGTGTGATTTACACAGCAGTGCTGTGCAGCTCACATGCGATATCTGTGCGATGCAAATTCAGCCATGCACACTGTATGGCTGAAATCGCTTTACATTCACACCAAAATGGTGCAGGAGCCTTTTTTGATCAGCACTGGTATCGGATCACATAGGTGTTCACACCCATGTGATCCAATTCCTGTACCATTTTTAGAGTTCACATTGCGATCTGCAAACCGATTTGGCGGTGTCATTGACTGTACATTACAAGACGTGGCAATGGTCTCATTACCAGTACATATTTTAAAGTTACAGACTGTAACTCATACTTACCAATGGACAGCTGTCATCATGCTCCATGGCTGAGAGGCATCCCTAAAAGCCAATTCACTCGGCTAAGGAGAAACTGTACTTTGAAAGATGACTTTTGAAACAATCTCTAGTTCTTAAAGAATGATTTGTCTCAAAGGGATATGATAGTGAGGTTCTGCGTGCCACCATTGTAGAAGTGGCCTCTAGGGATGATCGAACGGTTCGGGTCCACCATCGGTTCGGCCCGAACATTGGGTGTTCGAGGTTTGGCCGAATTTAGAACTTTTTGCCCAAAAAGTTTGGAATTCGGCAACCAGAACCGCCCAAAATGCAATGCTTCAGGAAATGGGCTTTAAAAGCCCGTGATTGGACCAGAACCATTAGCAAAAGCCAATTGAGGGGGCAGGAGAATGCTAGGAATGTGATTGGAGTGACTAGGGGGTCCCTAGACCAATCATTAGTGAATACGCCCCCCAGTATATAAGATCGCCCCCGCCATATTCCTAGCATTGTTATACTGGATATGGAAGAGAGTGGAAGCAGTTCTGTTAATTTTACTTTAAAAGTGTCATTTAGCATTTATTAGTGTGAGGGAAGGGATATCTAGTGTAGTTAGAGTGCTCCTTTTACACTTTAGTTAGCTTCAAAAATTTAGTTTCTGTAGGGAAAGTGTTAAGTGTCAGGGGACCGTAGTGTAGTGTAGGGTTAACTGGCAGTGACTGCTATGACAGGGTGACAAAACCCTTCCATAGCAGGGTGACCGCTATAGAGAAATGATCATTTCTCTGAATAGCTTCGGGACACCCATATGGCTTCTCACCAGCCAAGCATTTTTTATGCTGCAGGGGCTGCCACTGCCAGTGCTTTTTTGAGGACATGTTTGATGTCAGACATGACATCTGAACATGTGTATAGGGGGTATATATAGACATATATGTCTGTATATATACCCCTAGACATATATAGGTGTGATAGTAGCAGAAATAAATGCTTGCGCTAATGAAATCATTTACAGTAATATATTTTTGCTACTATCAAACCTATATATGTCTAGGGGTATATATTCAGACATATATGTCTATATATACCCCCTATACACATGTTCAGATGTTTTGCCTGCCTCAAAAGAACCCAAAAAAATGCCAAAAAAATGCTAGCGTCAAAAAAAAAATGCCCAGGTGTGTTTTTGCTGGCATTTTTTGGGGGGTTTTGGAGGCAGGCAAAACATCTGAACTTGTGTATAGTGGTGTATATACACACATCCATATATTTATATACACACCTAGACATATACAGGTGTGATAGTAGCAGAAATATATGCTTGCGCTAATGAAATCATTTACAGTAATATATTTCTGCTACTATCACACCTATATATGTCTAGGTGTGTATATAAATATATGTATGTGTGTATATATACCACTATACACAAGTTCAGATGTTTTGCCTGCCTCAAAAGAACCCAAAAAAATGGCCAAAAAACGCTAGCGTCAAAAAAAAAAAAAAAAACAAAAGTGCAAAGAACCCAAAAAAATGCCTGCTTTGAAACCGGCAAGGTGTTACAGCAGAGAAGCCATATTCCTGTGCTGAAAGTTTTCTAATACATACAATCCTTTTTTTTTTTCTGGTTCTGGACATGCTACAGAGCTGAAACTTCACAGGTACACATTTTAGACCCCCCCAGACACAAAATCACACAAAAAAAGTTCTTAAAAATTGTCATTTTTGATAAAAAAAAGCCAATTATTGAAAAAATTAAAAAAAAAAAAAAAAAAAAAAAGAGATTTTTTGATTTTTACTTTGGATTTCAGATCTGGGGGTCTAAAAAGTGTACATGTGAAGTTTCAGCTCTGTAGCATGTCCAGAACCAGAAAAAAAAAGATTGTTTGTATTAGAAAACTTTCTGACAGGGGGTTGGCTCCGCTTCTGTAACACCTTGCTGGTTTAATAGAAGGCATTTTTTTGGGATCTTTGCAGTCAGGAAAAACATCTGAACTTGTGTATAGTGGTACTGTGCACAAGTTCTGATGTTTTGCTGAATATATACCTATATATGTCTAGGTGTGTATATAAATATATGTATGTGTGTATATATACCACTATACACAAGTTCAGATGTTTTGCCTGCCTCAAAAGAACCCCAAAAAATGCCAAAAAAAACGCTAGCGTCAAAAAAAAAAATGCCCAGGTGTGTTTTTGCTGGCATTTTTTGGGGGGTTTTGGAGGCAGGCAAAACATCAGAACTTGTGCACAGTACCACTATACACAAGTTCAGATGTTTTTCCTGACTGCAAAGATCCCAAAAAAATGCCTTCTATTAAACCGGCAAGGTGTTACAGACACGGAGCCAACCCCCTGTCAGAAAGTTTTCTAATACAAACGATCTTTTTTTTTTCTGGTTCTGGACATGCTACAGAGCTGAAACTTCACATGTACACTTTTTAGACCCCCCAAATCAAAAAATCTCTTTTTTTAAATTTTTTTTTCAATAATTGGCTTTCTTATCAAAAATGACAATTTTTAAGAACCTTTTTTGTGTGATTTTGTGTCTGGGGGGTCTAAAAGGTGTACCTGTGAAGTTTCAGCTCTGTAGCATGTCCAGAACCAGAAAAAAAGATCATATAGATATTAAAGTTTAAGGAGGGTCCCGACCCACATCCCTGTTCTACTGAAAAATTATCTTTTTTTTTTCATGGTTCTGGACATGCTACAGAGCTGAAACTTCACATGCACACCTTTTAGACCCCCCAGATACTAAATCCAAAGTAAAAATCAAAAAATCTCTCTCTTTTTTTTTATTTTTTTCAATAATTGGCTTTTTTATCAAAAATGACAATTTTTAAGAACTTTTTTTGTGTGATTAATAGTTAATGGGGCATGACCTAGAACCCTAAGCACTTTTTAGGGGCATTTATTGGGTTTTGGGGCTTCAAAATGGTGTTTTTTGATTACCGAAGTTCGGGTCCCATTGATTTCAATGGGGTTCTGAAATCCGGGCCGAACTTTCGGGAAGTTTTTTTTCAAAAGTTCGATCATCCTTAGTGGCCTCTACAGATAGAACCCAGTTGCTAACTGGACCTTTAACTAAGGCAGCCAAGTCTTCAGATTTTGTGAAATGGTCATTTTTCACAGAGTACTCTATCCATCACAAATCCCTTAAACATATTTTTTCAAAACATTGGGATATTTTGAAAAGCGAGTCCTTGGCCCTTTAATCCCAAATAAACCATCTATTACTTTTAGAGGTGCTCCTTCAATGAGGGGTAAATTGGCCCCCAATGTATTGGACCCGCCTAAGAGACCACAGTTTTTTACTGATCTTGTGAGTTTTCACCCATGCCGTAGGTGTAGAGTCTGTTCAATTAATTGTGACCAACAAAGAAAATTTACATCTTTTCAATTGACAGTCACAAATATATCTTACGATATTAAGTTCTTTTCCACTTGTACCACAACACACGTGGTATATCTGTTAACCTGCCCATGCAGGAAACAATATGTTGGGCGCACTACCAGACAATACTACATCTGTCTCAATGAACATATCACAAACATTATTTCCAAGAAAAGTAAACATAATGTCCCCAAACATTATACCCGCTATCATAACGGAAATCCGAAAGGGTACTTCCTTCCAGGTCATTGACAAGTACGTTGCTCCATGGAGAGGGGGATCTACTAAAATAGGAGTATCACGCCAAGAAACGTACTGGATTTACACCCTCAGGTCATATGCGCCCCATGGATTAAATATTGAATGGGATATAAACTCATTCATTAATGCTGCATAATGTTCCCTTTTACAAGCCTCAGTAAAGTATTTTACATATTCTTGTTATACATTTTTATATTTTTTGTAACCTTTATCATTAAGGTAATAGTTCACTTCTCCTATCATTCCACCATTCTCTGGCAGTCTTATATTGCCGATTTTTTCAGACTTTTTTCGGTCAATATAATAACATTAACTTTAAATATATTTCTCTTATAGAGGACTATAGATTATTTAGGGAGTTATTTTTATATAATAAATTTTTTTTTAAATTTTCCCTCATTCTAGTTGGCTATATAGTTCATGCAGTTTGTCGCTTTGTGTGAATAGGAATATGTATATGCCTTCCGAATGTGCACTTTTATTTGCAAATTGTTTTTTCTAGCTTTGCACATGACCTAGAATAAAGATTGATCTGTTTTGTGTATCCGTGCTCGAGGTGAAATGAAGTGTCCCCTCTGGTTTAGATCAGTGTAAGCCATTTTCGGGATCTCCTGATGGACTTCCTGGTTTTGGAAGGAGTTATGACGCTCCCCCCCTTTGATTTGCCAAGGTTAAAGAGAGGCTAGGAGAGCTCTGAACGGAAGTAAACCTCACTTCCTGTTCAGACTGGATATGACATTGCAGCCTCAGGCCGCCCTGTATTTCAGCCTCTCATATCCACCAATCCGGTTCTTTGGCCAAAAAGAGGCTTGGAGCACACGCAGCGCCATCTTTGAGGAAGTGTAATCACATTCCATCAATTACCAGCTGAACATTGTCATTTCATCACGAGTCACGTTATAAATATAGTTATGTTCCTCCTACACAATGAGCAATATCCTCTGATGATGTCTGTGCGGACGATACGCGTCAGGAGCTCGCAGTAGAACTTCTTTCTTATACATTGCCTGTTACCATGTGATTCTTATAAGTGCGATTCCTTTTAATTCATTAAAAGTTTTTAGCAATATTACGCTATGTGCACTCCTCTTTCTGCTTTTCATGTCATCTGGTCCTGAGAGACTTCCATCCCTCTGCCTACCACCACATGAGCTGAAAACTACTTCCATGGTAATGATCGTAGGAGGAATCAGGATCATCTTGTAAAGCTTAAACAGGTCTGTTTGCTATATGGCAATTCAGACCCACTGGATCTGGTGAGAGCCCACTTTTATTGTTCACTTGGTGTTGGGATTATTTTCATCACATATGGATTTGTTTATATACTGTATAGCAACAAGATGGATCACCTATTTGGGACTTTTATTTAAGCCTTAGTTCTGGACTTTATTTTCTATATATATCATATATTTCATTTATATTTTATACGTTTATATGTACTTTTATATATAATGTACATTTATTAGCGCTGCTATTTTCCACTGATTGACTGTACATTGACCGCCCCCCCCCCCCCCCAGCGTATCGCAGATGTCAGTGTGAACCAGAGTGCGATTCAAGGATAGTCTGGAAAACATGACAAAGTGCTAATAGCTCTACTAGCTGGATGCATATAAGAATATATAATTTAAAAAAACATGCAATATGTCATATTTAGACGAATAAAACATATACATTTTATTTTAATAGACCTGACCATAATAAATAAATACAATTTGAAAAAAGCATGTTTTTTAACAAGATAATTATGGTATCTGGAAAAGTAAAAAATGGATAGAGCTAGATGGAAAAAAAGGGGAAGAAAAAAAGGGAAACTGCAAACTGAGATGTAAAAGCCAGGGCATGTGAGCCTGAGCACAGAACAAAAATTGAGGCTGATATTTGTCCTAACTGGAAGCGACTAGGATAGACGATATCTTTTAAAAGAGAATCCAAGAAACAAACAAAACAAACATTGTGAGCATAGATGAGAAGAGACAGAAAATCAAAACATCTGCTCCAATAGCCTAGAGACCCAAGAAAAGGCATAGAAAAACAATAGCCTATGGTCTAAACCAGGACAGGACCTGCCCAGATTGGTAACTGGAAGCTTTTGTCATTATGGGCAGCATTTCTTATTATTAGAAAAGAACATCATTTTTCTTTTGATAAAGCGTACAATGGAAAGGGTGCAAAATAGTGTGAAAACTGACTGATGATGAAAACCTTTAGCACAGGGCTAAATATCGAGAAGGAACATTGAGAGTGATATGAAGTTAGCCATGAATTTTGTGTGTTGGGATGATCAATTTAATAAGCATGGACCTTCCTCTAACACAAACGGATGTTTGCAAGGTGGCAGCGAGAAAATGATAAGGTAGGCAAATGTATAAAGAAAAAACAAACCTAAACCATAAAAACACTCAGGCTCTTGAGTTTCCTTGCTTTCAGTTTTCATTTTTTTTTTGCATATTGTTGTTTGACGTTAAACAATAAATAACAGGAAAAAAACAAACTAACTAAATAAGTTTCTCTTGGTCTCATCAGACCAGAACCAATGGTTCCAGTAATCCATGCCCTTAGTCTGCTTGTCTTCAGCAAACTGTTTGCGGGCTTTCTTTTGCATCATCTTTAGAAGAGGCTTCCTTCTGGGACGACAGCCATGCAGACCAATTTGATGCAGTGTGTGGCGTATGGTCTGAGCACTGACAGGCTGACTCCCCACCCCTTCAACCTCTGCAGCAAAGCTGGCAGCACTCATATGTCTATTTCCCAAAGAAAACCCCCGGCTATGTTGCTGAACACATGCACTTCTTTGGTTGACCATGGCGAGGCCTGTTCTGAGTGGAACCTGTCCTGTTAAACTGCTGTATGGTCTTGGCCACTGTGCTGCAGCTCAGTTTCAGGGTTTTGGCAATCTTCTTTCTTATAGCCTGGGCCATCTTTCAGTAGGGCAACAATTCTTTTTTTCAGATCCTCAGAGAGTTCTTTGCCATGAGGTGCCATGTTGAACTTCCAGTGACCAGCATGAGAGTAATGTGAGGACGCGCTCCTCACGCCTCGTGTGAAACTCCCTCCCTACGGCCCGGCAACTGTCCTTCACCCGAACCCGACCGACCCCACCGAGGAGTGCCTGCATCGGGGATGGAGCGTGAGTGGTGACCGGCGAAGCAACAGCTACTCACCCAGCGGGCCGACCGGCGGCGGTGACCGATCGATGCGGTGAGTCCGCTGGCCGAGAGACTCCTTCCCTCTCTCCAACCCCACGCAGCCAGACAGCGGAAGCGGCGCCGAAGAGTGGAGTCATCAGCCGGTGCACTCCGCTGGTCCAGGCTCAGCATGAGGAGAGCTAGGAGATCTGACCACACCAGACAGTAGCGGTATTCAGCGGCTCCGCTCCCCCCTGGTCGGAGGTTGTGGTGGCCAAGCACGCTGTGAACGGTGCTAGTGGCAGGGGGTTGTACCGCCTTCCCGCTGACTCATATTTCCTTCCAGCTGAGCATACACAATAAGAGTTCTGTGAGAACTGGAGACTACACCGAAAGAGAAAGAAAACTGCCCCAATATCCTGCCTTACCCAGTCTGTCCCACCTACTCCTCGGTTGATCAGCTGGAGGTTTAGAGCCGTGAAAGGAGGTGGAGGTATGCGATCCCGTGGAGAGAGTGAGTTGGAGAGGGGATGAACTACCAGAGACTGTAAGTGGAATCCCTTGTTACTAGCTAAAACTGACTGTGTTACTAGATAGCCCTATTGAGAATATTCTATTTAAAGCATATTGAGCCTCCTATGAGAGCCATATAGGCTAGAGAAGACGGAGGCACTTAGGGTTTGGGGCAACACGGCAGAAAGTGGTGAAAGATCGGTGGCCCCATAACCCCACGTGGCTGGCCAGGTCTCCCGAAAGATAAAGAGCTAGTATGACTCTCACAAAAAAACGAAAGGCTAAAAAAAATATCGCAAAAACCCAGGGAAAGCAGAAGGAGAGATAAGGAAGTTCCTTTCTACCAGTTTAAAAACGTCAACAGCAAGCAATATGGCGGAGGTGGGGAAATCACAGACAGATTGGGAATCCAGTGATATTATAGACTCTAGAGCTACATCACCCATAGAGGAAAGAGACCTTGAGCCTAATTCTAAATATCAGAAAGAGCAGATGGCAGCCTCTCCGAATGCCCAATGGGCAGTGCAAATGGCGGAATTTAGAGCCATGATTAGCTCGCTTCCAACTAAAAAGGACATGGAACAGCTAGTGAACCGGGTAGAGGAGACCCATAAAAAGGAAATTCAGCTGATTAAAAAAGAGATTCAAGTATTATCTACTAATCAAAGAAAGGAAGACGCGGAAATTGTCGCAATAAAGGAACGGTTAACAGCATTAGAGAGGAAGGCAGAATATCAGGGCGAAAACGAGGCTAGACTACAGCTCCAGATCGAAGACATGGAAAACAGTAGCCGACGTAATAATTTAAGAATCCGAGGTCTAACAGAATCACTAAAAAACACACAGCTGGATGATTCAGTAAACAACCTATGTAAAGAAATTATGGGGTCAAGCTACCCGGGTAAAATAGAGTTCGACAGAATACACAGGGCCCCCGGCCCAATGAAGAGGGATCAGGAAAGGCCAAGAGACGTAATATGCAAATTACATTACTACGCCCAAAAATAACTAATACTGAGGTTAGCCCGGAACACCAGAGAGTGGAAAATGGAAGGAATGTCCATACAGGTCTTCTCAGACATATCTAAAGGGACCCTAAAAAGAAGAGCTATATTGAAACCTATTTTGGAACTGGCTAAACGAGAGGGATGTTCCTATAGATGGGGCTTCCCTTTTTCGGTAACTTTTAACAGAGATGGCCGTTTCTTCACGTTGCGAAACTCTCAAGATAAGACGGCTCTCTTTGACTTTCTGGGGGTCCCGGCGGTAGAGATCCCAAATTGGCTGGGGAAAATTAATGGAAACCCTTTTAGAGAACCCACACAACTTTGAGAGATGGAGGGGAAGAGGGAGGGTAGAGAGTAGAATCTAAGATCTAGAATGGGGTTTAGGGCGGTTAGGCCTCGGGGGGTGGGGGGGCCCCGGGGATCAGCAAAGATGAAGAAGGACGCAACCCTGTTGGAATTGGAGAGGGAGGGGAGGTGGACGAGGGGAAATAGTCTCCATGTCTAGGCCCCTTCCTATACATTTTACGAGGAAGGTATGGGGAGTTTCTTTTTTTTTTTTTTTTTTCACTAAGAAATAATGAACCTAGGGGTATAAGCCCCCCTACTTAATTCAGTCACGGGAGTTCTCTCCCTTTTTTTGTTTCCACTAAGAAAATAATGAATCTAGGGGTATAAGCTCCCCTACTTAATTTAGTCACGGGAGTTTTCTCCCCTTTTTTTTTTTTTTTTTTTAATAGGATACTAGGAATATATTTATTTAGGGGTATATTTTTTTTCTAGGGTATTAACCTTTGATAGATGTGTTGTGAGGTTTCTCCTTTTTTTTTTTTTTTTTTTCTATTTCTATATATAGGGGTCTGCCGCTTGCTTTTTAACGCACTAATAATATATGAAAATTAGGGGTATAATTTTCATTAATGCATGGTTCTAACAGACGTTTTTGGTGTGTTGTAATTTTTTTTTTTTTTTTTTCTTTTCTTCTCTCTCACATATCTACTTTTATCAATGTTTTATGTTAGAACATAGTACAGAATTGAACATAGAATACACCAATAGGGAATGAGGGATATGACCGCCCAGACCCCCACTTCACCGAAACCCCTAAAATCTAATAGAAAATGGGGGACTGAGCGCCCCAGCAATGTAGTGAGAGATCAAGGGAGGGTTAGTAAGATAAAATGTGGGAACCGTATAGAGGATATGTTAGATCTTATATTGACCCCCTACTCCCCAGTCTCTCAATTATTTATCATCCCCTTTTTTCCCCTTCCCAGGGGAGAGAAAGAGAGGGAATGTAATTTATTTGTTTTTTTTTTTTTTTTTCTCTCCACGAGGAAACTTAAGGGTATAATACCTCATATTAAGATACACAAAGCTGGGTGTAATTTCTAGGTTCACGGTTTACTTAACGGGTCTTTTTTCCTTTTTTTTTTTTTTTTTTTTTTTTATTATCACAGGGTTAGGATGGAATATTAAAGCCTCTACTAAATAGAGATTTATGAGTAATTTTAAGGGACATGGGAGATTCTCGTATTACTGGGGTGTCTGGGAGGTGCCCCTTTCGTGTTTTTTTTTTTTTTTTTTATCTCATCTCTCTCTTTTTCGTTGTGCCGTGTTGGGGAAGATATGGTTAGACATCAAAGCTCTAAGATAAACATAGAAGCATAGATGGGGGGTAACGCAGGGTTATAAGACACTTAGGGACTGGAATGTAGAGAGGATAGAGAAGTTTGAGAAGATCGAAAGAGAGAATAGGAAGGGAGGGGTAAGGGAGATAAGGAAATAAAGCAAATAAGTATATAAACAAGTGTAGGGAGGGAGAAACGGGGATAGAGGTATTTCCCTGTAAAAAGTATAGAACACACAAGTGGCAGTAAAATGCCGTGTGTTGGAAGGATTTAAAAATCCGACCTGGGATCCGAACGGGAGGAGACATCAGCCCCACCCGGGAGGGCAAAGATCCACAGGAAAAGGCACGAGAGTGACTGAAATAGCGTGGGGTGTTTGAATAAAAGATTGAGTGAGTGTTTCTTGAAAGGACGTAGTGAGATTTGGGGTTTTTTTTTTTTTTTTTTCTTTCCTCTCGCTCTTCCTCTAGCTCCTCGCTCCCACCGATCCTTGATTCCATCTAAGCGACATACTTTGATAGGTGTAAATGGAGAATATAAAGATTGTATCAATTAATGCAAGGGGCTTGAATACTCCCGAAAAAAGGCGAATATTAATATCAGAACTCAAAAGAGTAAAAGCAAATATAGCATTTATACAAGAAACACATTTCAGATCGGAGAAATTACCATATCTAAAAAATAATGCATTCCCCTTTATATACCACTCAACCTATACACTATCAAAATCAAGGGGGGTATCAATACTAATTGATAGTAAGACACCATGGCAGCTGGAGGAGAAGCTATGCGATGACAGCGGTAGATATCTCTTCCTAAAAGGGAAAATAGGAGAAACACAAATGACATTGGCAACACTATACTCCCCAAATAAGCAACAGGATAGATTCGTTGCCAAAGCATTGAATGCTCTTAGAGAATTTACCCAAGGTCAATTGATTATGGGAGGAGATTTCAATACACCGCTGTCTCCCCTGGCGGATACCTCCAGAACTAAACCTATAGCATCAGTAGGGATGTGTCGGCGGATGAGGAAGTATATGCATAAAGAACAATTGATAGACGTTTGGCGTCTTCAACATCCAACCGAAAAGGAGTATACATGTTTTTCACATCCGCACGGGACCTATTCGAGAATAGATTTATTTTTAGTGCCACACGCGCATCTTCGGGCGGTAAAACATACCGACATTGATAACATCTCATGGTCAGACCATGCCATGGTGTCAATGATCTATAATATTTCTACAGTTAAATCATCTAAACAAAGATTCTGGAAATTAAATGAAAGTCTGTTACAGATAGAGGAAGTAAGGTCAGAGGTACAAAAAGAACTTAAGGATTACTTTGATCTTAACGACCTACCGGGCTGTACGATAGGCACGCTGTGGGAGGCACATAAATCAGTGATAAGGGGAATTTTAATTAAGCATGGGGCAAGAATAAAGAGGGAAAGGAACAAACAGCTGCTAGCGTTATTAGACAAGCTTAAAAAACTAGAAACAGACCATAAAAAAGAAAAGGAAAATACAACAATAGGGGAATTGACCCTGGTAAGAAAGCAAATACTTGATTTAATGCAATATAAAGCTAAAGCCGCACTGCAAGTATCAAAGAAAATCATGTATGAGTCAGGAAATAAATGCGGAAAAGTGCTAGCAAGATCCGTTCATAATCAAAGAGTAAGATCATATATCCCACAAATTGTCTCCCCAGAAGGAGTTAAAAAAATAGTGCCGGATCAAATAACGGAGGAATTTAGAATATTCTATTCATCACTGTATAACCTCCCGGAAATAGGAAAAACGCAAAGGGAAATGGATAATTATATGGCACAATCAGGAATACCGAAACTATCTGAGGAAGATAAAGAGGACTTAGAAAGACATATTACACAGAAAGAAATAGAACAGACCATAAAAAGTATGAAAAGTGGCAAAGCGCCAGGCCCTGACGGCCTGACATCACAGTACTTCCATGTATTGGCCCCCATTTTGGGACCATACATGGAAAGACTGTTCAATGAGAGAGGCCCGGAGGGGACGTTACCGAGGGATACCTTGACGGCATATTTAACTTTAATACTGAAAGAAGGTAAGGACCCTTCGAATTGCGGAAGTTATAGACCTATATCGCTCCTGAATGCGGATTTAAAAATTTTTACAAAAATTATAGCGGCAAGGATGGCAAAAGTACTCCCTAAAATAATACATTTGGATCAAGTCGGCTTCATGGCGGCGAGGGAAGCAAAGGACAGCACTACAAGAGTTCTTAACATAATTCATATGGTCACCAAAACAGAAACACCCTGCATCCTGCTGAGCACCGACGCAGAAAAGGCCTTTGACAGAGTCGAATGGGCCTTTATGCAGTCGGTGCTCAAGTATATAGGAGTAGGTGAAATAATGTTGGAAAGAATAACTAGGGTATACTCCAACCCGACTGCAAGGGTAAAGGCAAATGGGGTGTTGTCGGAACCGTTGAGTATAAAAACTGGCACAAGACAGGGGTGTCCATTATCCCCCCTGTTATTCGTGCTGACTTTAGAGCCTTTTTTAAACAAAGTCCGACTAAATCAGGATATAAAGGGAGTTTTTGTAGGTAAGGAACAATACAAGACTGCAGCATACGCGGACGATTTATTGTTCACATTGATAGAGCCAGAGATATCACTACCAGTACTCCTGGAGGAAATTAAACAATATGGGGAATTATCAAATTTCAAAATAAACTATAAGAAATCTGAAGCAATGGGAGTGGGATTATCAAAAGTAAATAAAGATAGAATAAAGAGCAATTTCGGATTTTCATGGGTAGAGAAAGCAGTGAAATATTTAGGGACTTATATACCTGCAAACCTAACCCAGATATATGAACTAAACTTCACCCCCCTGATTGGAGAAACAAAGAAAACTCTAGAACAATGGAGGGGTGGCCTCCAGTCATGGTTTGGAAGAGGAAATTTTATCAAAATGAACATCCTGCCTAAATATTTATATATCATGAGAGCACTGCCAGTTAAAATTCCGAATAGTTTTTTCAAAATTATACAAGGTGTGCTGGGTGGCTACATCTGGGCGGGCAAAAAACCGCATATAGCGCGTAACATCATAACACTACCTAAAAACATGGGCGGCTTGGCCATACCCGACTTGCGAAGATATTACCACGCCATTCATTTAAATAGAATATTAGACTGGTGGCACCATCGGGAAACGAAAAGATGGGTTCAAATGGAACAAGCACAAACGACGGTCTCATTAAAGAGAGCAATCTGGTGCTATGAGACACTCCCCAAACCCTTGAAGACACATCCCATACTGGGAAACACAATAAGAATAGGGTTCCAGCAGACCCTGAGACAAAATTTAACCTCAGGAGAATCCCCATTATATCCGATTTTGGGAAACCCCAAATTCACTCCAGGCCTAGAGAGACAGCACTTTAAAAAACTTTGGGAAACAGGACAAGATGGTATTAAAACATTCGTGAGCCAGCGGACGTGGCCTACAATCAGTAGACTAACAGATGAGGAGGGAACATATAGGCTACTCTTATGGGAGGCATTTCAGTTGCGACACTTTTTAGAGTCGCTGCCGGAGCCCGAAAAATTTAAGAAACCACTGACACAGTTTGAAAAACTTTGTGAAAAAATAGGAGGGATAGAGCGTCCATTATCTATTCTATATAAAATGCTTAACACTCCGTTGAACCAACCAAACTTGAAATGGCTGGAAAAATGGAAAGCGGATCTAAACATAGACATAACGGATATACAGAAACAGAGTATGTTTAGGGCAATATTTAGACCAACCAAATGCTCTAAAATCCAGGAAATAAACTATAAAATCCTGACGAGGTGGTATAATACTCCAGTTAAAATGCATAGGTGGTATACCCAAGAATCGGATAGGTGTTGGAGATGCGGAGAAGGGGAAGGTACAATATATCACATCTTCTGGGACTGCCATGAGATAAAGAAATTTTGGTTAGAGATTGGTGACATAGTCCAAAAAGTAGCAGACTTTAAAATCGAGGGAGAAGCTGCCTTTTGCCTCTTACAGATCCCAGGACAGGCAGAGAGGAAATATGTTAGATCTGTATTGCCACACATGTTGAATGCTGCAAGAGCATGCATTCCCCAACACTGGAGAAAAAGACAAGCTCCCTCCGTGTTTGAGTGGGTAAGAAAATTAGAACACATCAATAAAATGGAAGATCTTGTGCTTTCTACACAACATAGACAGGAGCAATATAAAAAGACATGGAAAACTTGGAATCTGTTTATATCCTCGGAAGCGGGTAAACAATTGTTACTACCATCATCCCAGAATGGGGAAAATACATGAGAGGGAAAGGGTCACTAACCCTGCCTGAGGGGGGCTGGAGGAGTGGGAGAGGAAGAATTGTAGGGGTTTTTTTTTTTTTTTTGTGTTTAGGTAGGTTGATGGTTGGTGTTTGGGGATGTAAGGTGTGTGATAGTGGGTATGAATGAGGGGATAAGGGGGGGGGGGGTAATACAGAAAAGAAGAGGAAGAGAGAAGGGAATGAACAGATAGAAGAAGAAAGGGAAACAAGGACAGGATCAGAAGCCAAGGGTCAATTAATTTAAATATAAAGATGGGAAGAAGACAGGCCTGAATAAGCAGGAATAGAGAAGGAGACTTGATGTCTTAATAATATCTTGTCTTAGATGAATATTCGATAAATGACTATATATTAAGGAGTTGGAAATCTCGGGAGGACTTTATTAGTCCGTGGAGATAAGTAAATGGATGTGGATAATGTCTTTGTAACCCATTGATTTAATATGTTGTTGTATGCTCTGTAAAGATTTCCCTGAAAACTCAAAATAAATACGAAAATTTGAAAAAAAAGAGAGTAAGAGCGATAACATCAAATTTAAGACAAAGTGAAGACAAATAAGTCACAGGGTCCTGATGAGATACACCCAAAATTATTAAAAGAGCTTAGTGGTGAGCTGGCAAAACCATTAACAGATTTATTTAACCAATCATTAGTAACAGGAGTCGTCCCGGAAGATTGGAAATTGGCAAATGTCGTGCCCATTCACAAGAAAGGTAGTAGGGAGGAATCGAGCAACTATAGACCAGTGAGTCTGACATCAATAGTAGGCAAATTAATGGAAACCCTATTAAAGGATAGGATTGTGGAACATCTTAAATCCCATGGATTGCAAGATGAAAAACAACATGGGTTTACTTCAGGGAGATCATGTCAAACAAATCTTATAGATTTTTTTGACTGGGTGACTAAAATAATAGACGGTGGAGGTGCAGTAGACATTGCATATCTAGATTTTAGTAAGGCTTTTGACACTGTCCCACATAGAAGACTTATCAATAAACTACAGTCATTGAGCATGGACTCCCATATTGTTGAGTGGATTAGGCAGTGGCTGAGTGACAGACAACAGAGGGTTGTAGTCAATGGAGAAATGTGTAGTCAATGGATTCAGAACAAGGTCATGTTACCAGTGGGGTACCTCAGGGATCTGTACTGGGACCAATTTTGTTTAATATCTTCATAAGTGATATTGCAAAAGGCCTCGATGGTAAGGTTTGTCTTTTTGCTGATGACACAAAGATATGTAACAGGGTTGATGTTCCTGGAGGGAAACGCCAAATGGAAAAGGATTTAGGAAAACTAGAAGAATGGTCAGAATTCTGGCAACTGAAATTTAATGTGGATAAGTGCAAGATAATGCACCTGGGGCGTAAACACCCAAGGGCAGAATATAGAATATTTGACACAGTCCTGACCTCAGTATCTGAGGAAAGGGATTTAGGAGTAATTATTTCAGAAGACTTAAAGGTGGGAAGACAATGTAATAGAGCAGCACGAAATGCCAGCAGAATGCTTGGATGTATAGGGAGAGGTATAAGCAGTAGAAAGAGAGAAGTGCTTATGCCGCTGTACAGAACACTGGTGAGATCTCACTTGGAGTATTGTGCGCAGTACTGGAGGCTATATCTCCAGAAGGATATAGATACTCTAGAGAGAGTTCAGAGAAGAGCTACTAAACTAGTACATGGATTGCAGGAAAAAACTTACCAGGAAAGGTTAAAGGACCTTAACATGTATAGCTTGGAAGAAAGAAGAGACAGAGGGGATATGATAGAAACTTTTAAATACATAAAGGGAATCAACTCGGTAAAGGAGGAGAGCATATTTAAAAGAAGAAAAACTACCACAAGAGGACACAGTTTTAAATTAGAGGGGCAAAGGTTTAAAAGTAATATGAGGAAGTATTACTTTACTGAGAGAGTAGTGGATGCATGGAATAACCTTCCTGCAGAAGTGGTAGCTGCAAATACAGTGAAGGAGTTTAAGCATGCATGGGATTGGCATAAGGCTATCCTTCATATAAGATAGGGCCAGGGACTATTCATAGGATTCAGATATATTGGGCAGACTAGATGGGCCAAATGGTTCTTATCTGCCGACACATTCTTTGTTTCTATGTTTCTATGTTTAACACACCTGCTCCCCATTCACACCTTATACCTTGTAACACTAATGAGTCACATGACACCGGGGAGGGAAAATGGCTAATTGGGCCCAATTTGGACATTTTCACTTAGGGATGTACTCACTTTTGTTGCCAGTGGTTTAGACATTAATATCTGTGTGTTGAATTATTTTGTGGGGACAGAAAATTGACACTGTTATACAAGCTGTACACTCACTACTTTACATTGTAGCAAAGTGTCATTTCTTCAGTGTTGTCAAATGAAAAGATATAATAAAATATTTACAAAAATGTGAGGGGTGTACTCACTTTTGTGAGATACTGTACATACACTCTACTAGTATTCATTTTTTAGAATAGTTTCCCCTTTCCTGCATATGTTACTAGAGGAGAATCATGAACTGGCTTTTGGTGGAGAGTCAGTGGGGGTGAGCTAGAGTTTGCTTTTTAATTTAGTGTGGACACCCTATTTCCACCAAACTGCACACTTTGATGTTCCTCTTTCAATAACATGCTTATTCACAGAGGGGGTGGAATGTAGCCCTGCAAGAAATAGAGTGGTCCTAAAGACTTTAAAAGAGCCTTCTAACTTATTTTTGTTCAGCTAAATTTTGGGGGGTCCATTACAGTACATGTTTTCTTCAGCAGTTAGAAACAAAGGTTTGTTATTTATAACCTATTCAAGAGAACAGGAACTTTGAATTCAAGAAAATGAAAAACAGTAAAGGACTAAGGGAGATGCCACAGCAACAAGTGAGTATTTTTAGGCCTCATGCACACTGGGCATTTGCTTGGCTCCTCTGAACTCCTTTTCTCCTGACAAGAGAAAATCAGCTTTAAAAAACGCGCCTAAAGCCAAATTTTGCAAGCGTATTTAGGTGCATTTAGGTTTGTTTACACACGTCAAGTGTTTGGGCATTCATTCCATCGGCCAGAATATTCATCTATTCTGCCCCAACGTATAGGCGTGTAAAGCAGTTTTCTGCTTAAAAGCTCCTTTCCTGAATGTGCAAATTATAATTTTTTCAGCCTCTAAACACTCCTCTTCTAATAGATCTGTTACTGCCTATGTGTGCATGGCCACATAAGATAACATACAGGGACATTTAGTGGCTGAAAAAAAGTGAAATGTCCATAAGACAGCGTTTTTTATGCCCAGTGTGAATGAGGCCTTAGTCTCTTTTTTTGTTCTCTCTAGCACTTTTAGAGAGAGGTCAACAATAGCAATCCATACACAGAATTTCCCTCTTGGGAATGTCCTTTGTAACATGTTTTTTTTTTGAAAAAGATTTTTATTGAAGTCCAACTTAGGCACACAGTGCAACAGAAACATTACATAACCAGCATAGCACAACAGCCTCCAAGGGGTAAACATCCAGAAACAAAAAATGTTCCATAACACATATGGTATATAGTAAAAAAAAAAAAAAAGGCAAAACCCCTCAGACAGCCGCCGATCAGCTCGCACTAACCATGCGCCCAGTAGGACCCCAAGTTTTGCATTTTTAAAGGAAAACAACATCCCGAAACCCCCCACCCCTCAGCCCAGAACCAAGAACCAGGCCTCCCCACCCACACTCCCTTAGGAGGAGCAGGCGAGGTGGCCATCTGAACAAACCCCCCACAGGTGACAACCCAGAGAAACCCCCCATACCAAACCACCAGGTCCGTGGCAGAGCACATCAATCACTCAACAGTCACACATCAGGGGAATGATCTAAGCCTCAATCCGCCCCCCATATCGCTCCAGACCCATCCTAACCCTTAACCTACGTGTCCACTAAAGTAGCCTCCGAGTCCACCCATCGGTACCACACCTTCCTAAACTTCTTAGGTGACCCCCTAGCCTCATAAGTCATCCTGTACAGTACAATGTCAGCATTCACCACCCGTATCCACATCCCAAGAGTCAGCTCCGCAGTATAGATCCAACTCCTGGCGATCAATTTCCTAACGCAGAAAAAAAGAATGCGGAGAAACAGCTTGGTGGCCATATCTAGACCCTCCACCTCCACGACCCCCAGTAAACACACCAGGGGAGAACAAATATTCGGGAGACCAAAGCTATCCGCAATAAATTTCGTAACCTGAGACCACAGTGGTCTCACCTTAGGGCAGTCCCAGACCATATGCAGAAAGGAGCCTCGATCTCCCGAACACTTGTGGCACAAATCAGTATCCCTCTTACGCATAGAGAACAGACGTACCGGAGTATAGTAGGTCTGGTGTAGATATCTCAGCTGTATCATCTTATCGGTCGAAGAAATAACCGTGCCCAAATAATTCTCCAATACCTCCTCCCACTGCTCATCGGTCAAGTCAGGAATAAAGGTCACCCACCTAGCCCTGGCCCTATCCACTGCCCCAGAACCCCCAGGACACAGCGCCCCGTAGTATCTGGAAATCCGTTTCATCGGCTCCGGATCCATTAACAGAGCTTCGAGCGAGGGGTTAGTCAAAACCACAACCCCCCCCCCAAACTGCACCCGCACCGCGTGCTGAAGTTGTAAGTACCTGAAGCGCCACGTCCCGGGGATCCCAAAGGTCTCCCTCAGCTGTGCGAAGGACACCAACCTACCCTGATAGAACAGCTGATGTAGGTACTTCAGACCATATCTAGCCCAACTACCCCCATCTTGCATACAGACAAACTCCTTCAGCGCCGGATTAAACCACAAAGGGCTATTCGGCGAAGTCACCAAAGAATCGTCCCCGATCCGCGCGGCACAAAGCCGAAAGATTTTCCCCGGCAAACGCATCACCGACCCCAGGTCCCGCCCAGGAGCCCCCCCCCCCGATATAGGACATTAATCAGCGATTCAAAGGAGGAGGCCAAGGCCGCCTCCACCTCAACCGCTGCGTTAGGCACCTGCGGAAAATATCTCCAATGCAGGAAAACCAACTGCGAAGCAAAATAATAAGAACGCAGATCCGGCACCGCCAGTCCCCCTCTCGCCACCGGGCATTTGAGCACCGACAAGGCCACTCTAGAAGGTTTATTACCCCAAAGCAGAGTAGTAAGAATAGCATCTATCCTCCGGAACACCCCTCTAGGAACATAGACCGGGGCATTAGAGAGTACATACAAAAATTTGGGCAAAAATATCATTTTAAAAATGTTAACTCTGCCCAGCAGCGAGAGGGGGAGCGACCGCCACCGCTCCACTCTATCCCTAAAAGCCTTCACTATCGGAACAAGATTATTCTCCAGAAACCTGGAGATCGGGAGCTGAAACACAATCCCCAAGTACTTAAACGAATCGGTCAAAGGGATGGGGCACCCAGCCGGAGCCACAACCCCCTCGTCCAAGGGAAACAAGGAAGATTTGGTCCAATTGATACAAAAGCCCGAGAACTCCCCGAACTCCTGAATCACTCGGATGGCATAATTCAAAGAAGGCCCCGGATCCTGCAAATACAAGAGCATGTCGTCCGCATATAGAGAAACGCGCTCTTCCATGTGACCCACCCGCAAGCCACGAAAGACCATACTCTCCCTCAACCTCATAGCCAAAGGTTCCATAGCCAGGGCGAACAGCAGGGGCGACAAAGGGCACCCCTGCCTGGTCCCCCTATGCATCCGGAAAGGTTCAGAGATCTGCCCATTCACCCTAACCCTCACCGTAGGCTCTGTGTACAGTAACCGCACCCACGACCGAAAGATAGGGCCAAAACCGTACGCCTCCAACACCCTAAAAAGATATTGCCATTCGACGGAGTCGAAGGCCTTTTGTGTATCCAGAGAAGCCACAACCCTCTCCCCAACCACGTCGTGTTTTGCCTGAAGGTTAACAAAAAGCCTCCGCACATTCATTTGTGCACACCGCCCCAGCATAAACCCCGTCTGATCCGCCTTAATCAATTTCAGGATAACCGTCTGTAACCTTAAAGCCAGGACCTTCGCCAAAATTTTGGTGTCTACATTAATCAGCGAGATCGGTCTGTACGCCCCACATTCCCGGAGATCCTTCCCGGGTTTCGGAATAAGGACCACCAGCGCTTCCCTCATAGAAGGGGGAAGAACCCCACCCTCCCTCGCAGAGTTATACAGAGACAGCAAACGGGGAGACAAGACATCCCGGAAGGTGTGATACCATTCCGACGGCAGACCGTCCAAGCCGGGGGATTTCCTGGGGGAGAAGGACGCAACTGCCTTCTCAATCTCCCCCACCGAAAACCCCCTATCCAAAAAGCCCCTGTCCTCCTCCGACAACTGCGGGAACTCAACACCCTGCAGATAATCATCCAGCTCCGACTGATCCCTAATCGAGCAGGACTTGTACAAGTCCTCATAATATTTGGCAAACTCCCGGAGGATACCAGCAGGATCCGTCACCTCCCGTCCCTTTTCCCCCAGAACACACCCCACATGCACCGGAACCCGATCCGAGCGGGCCAGGAAAGCCAACAATCGCCCATTCTTGTCCCCAAACTCAAATACCCTCCTCCTCTGGGCCAACATCGTCCTAGTCGTCTGGTCAGTCAGGAACAGTTGTAAGTCCCTAGTCGCCTGTCTCCACCTAAGCAACCCAGCTGGGTCTGGAGCATCCACATAGTGCTCTTCCGCCCCGGAAACTTCCAACTCCTTCTCCACCCTCGTAGAGGCCAGCTGACGTTTAAAACTTTTTAATTCAGTCATGTAAACCCCCCGCAAAGTAGCCTTAAACGCCTCCCATTGAAGCGGGACCTCCCCATACCCCCCATTCTCCCCCCAATAGGCAGCTATGGCTTTGGAACAGGCTATTTTTATGTATTCCTCCTGCAACCAACTGGCCTCCATCCTCCACTGACGAACCCCATCCCGAAATCCCACCCGAAGAGTGAGGGCCAGGGGGGAATGATCCGAGTGAACTCTAGGTAAATATTCCACCGAGTCCACCAGGCCCAACCCCGCCTCTTCAGCAAGTACCGTGTCCACCCGAGACAACGATTTATGCGTCTCCGAGTAGCACGAGTACTCTCTAGCCAACGGGTGCGCATATCTCCACACATCCCGAAAGCCATAAGTGGTCAACCACCCCGCAAGGGGGGCCGGAGAACCAGCCACAGCTCTCAGTCTGTCTAGTTCAGGATTCGAGACAGCATTGAAATCCCCCATAAAAAACACCAGACCCTCCGCCACCTCCATAGCTGCTCGAAATATCTCGTCAAGGAGAGCCAGGGAGAATGGAGGAGGCAGATACACATTCACAATAGTTAGCACCCTCAGGCAAACCTTAAAGACCAGAATGACATATCTCCCAAACACATCCGTTTTAACAGTGTGCACCGTTATGGGCAATGCTTTTGTAACTAAAATGGAGACCCCCCTAGCATAGGAAGAATAAGTAGAGTGATACCCCTGAGCAATATGTGCCCTTTTTAGGGAGAGGATCCTGGAGCCCTGCAAATGAGTCTCCTGCAACAGAATCAAATGAGGCTTATGCGTTTTCAGATAATCAAAAATCAACGAACGTTTGAACTTAGAGTTCAAGCCCCGGACATTCCAGGACACCAATTTCAGACGCTCAGCCATCATCTGAATGTACCGCAAGCAGAAGGCTCCCGCCCCTGACCCCATCCAGGGCCCTACCTCCAAGCAAAAGCTCCAGGAACCCCCCCCCCGAGCCCCAGAGAACCCCCCAACACAGCATCACAGTAATCATATGCCCCCCCACAAGTCCTGGCCACAGTAAAGCCTCCCCGGTCACCTGAAATGAAAAAAACAAAACAAAAACCCGTCCCAACTCCCCTCCCACCCCCCCCCCCTGCACCCAGCCCCAACCCGCCAAGTGCCTCATCCCGTAACACCCAACAGTACAAACAGGCAGAGTCCCTCTCCTAAAAGAGGACCATACACCCCAACTCCAGTCCCAAAGACCTAGTAACCCCACATAGGCAGTCTCTCAGTCTCCGAAAAAAACAAAAAACACAGCCGGTCCCCTCCCCCCCTGCAAAAAAAACTACAGGGAGACCAGGGGCGGCAAAGGGAATGGCCAGGAAAAGAGAAAAAAAAAAAATTTCCCCGACCAAAAAAAACCAACAACACAAACCCCCCCAAAAAAAGGGGAAGGGGAGCAGCAAAAATCGAACCAACCAAAAAGAGTCCGTCTGTCCGCCTGCAAAAAAAAACAGTTCCACATGTAGGTGCACAAACTCCAGTTGACAAGCTTCAGTCCCAATCAGCCTCCAGACCAAAAAAACAAAAAACTCCTTCAGGATCCCCTCGCATCCAGCCACTCAGACGCCTCCATAGGGTTGTTGAAGAAATGGGCCTTGCCCCCATCCAGCACCCGCAGCTTAGCCGGGTATAGCATGCTGTACCCCAAGTTGAGCTCCCTAAGGCGCCTCTTCACCGGCTGATAGCTAGCACGCTGCTTCTGCGTAGTCGCCGAAAAGTCAGGATAAATGGAAATGCGGTAGCCATTATACTCCAACGGAGGGCCAGTGCGTGCCACCCTCAGAATGTTCTCTCTGTCCCGGAAGTGTAGCAGCTTCGCAATCAAAGAGCGAGGGATAGCCCCCCTCGGGGGAGCCCTGGCAGGTATCCTATGGGCCCTCTCAATGGCAAACATTCTGGTAAAAGTAGCGGAATCCATGTTCGCTTTCAACCATCCCTCCAGAAAGTCCTCCGGCTTCCCAGCTTCCGCACCCTCAGGAAAACCCACAAATCTGAGATTATTGCGGCGCATGCGATCCTCCATGTCAGCCAGTTTCAATGTATGATCAGATATATTCTGTTTAGAGACCTGCACCGTTGTCTCCATAGGTCTCAGTACAGCTTCCACATCAGTAAGCCTCCTCTCTGCAGCATGAGTCCTGTCCCTCACCTTTGCCACATCTTGTTTGAGAAAGGAGAATTCAACCTTGAGGCCATCAATTTGTTCAGTAAGGGAGGACCTGCAGAACTGTATGGCCTCCATGATCTGGGACAAGGATGGTTCCCCGGGGGCCGAGGGGGGGGAACCCGGCAGCCCTGCACTCACCGACTCCACATGTCTGTCCAGCGATCGCCCCCTCTGCTTCCCTCCCTTCCTAGGAGGCATAGGAGCGGGTATAGGAGCCACCGGATCATCCCAGACATCCCTGCCAGGGTGCGCATCGTCCCGCGCCATCGGCGCCTCCCCCGCCCGATGGCCGGCGCCATCTTGAGCTCCCCATGCGAACCGAGCCAGCCTGTCCCCCGGGGTCGCTGGAGGCACCTTCCCGTACTTCACCATCATAGGAGTCACCCCGTCGATTCCAGGGAACCCTCCCGAGCAGCCAGCAGCGACTGAAGCCAAGTTTGTGCACAGGATAACAGCAGGATCACAGGCACATAGACGGAGCTCTCCCCCTGTACGTCCTCGCATGCCGGCCATTGGCTCCGCCCTTTGTAACATGTTTAAACTAAAATCAATCAACCAACCTCAAGTCCAAAGTTCATGTTGTTTGACAACTGAATAGATTTTTGGAAAACCTATTCTCTACCATCATAAAGCAGTCCTTGAACACCAGTTCAGTGACTTTGCCTAGGCTGAGCCTAGGTCATCTATCTGCTGGAAACAGGGAGAAGAATTTCCTCAGTCTCCTTTCCTCACTTGACAGACTAAAAGATTGAATCTTTGTACCAAGTCACATGGTGGGAAGCTGCAGCAAGGGCTGATTTCATGTAGCCATTTATAAACACAGCAAAGAAGTTAGCAGGCAGGGTACCTACTGTGTGTATTTCATTTGCACCGGCTACCCAGGTTGGGAGTGAAGGGATTAATGCTTGTGCAGCCTTTTCTTGTAAGTTTGCGGGTTTTCCTCTGGGGTCCAGCCTCCCTCCTTTGTGATATAAATTGAAGAGGCCCATGTCCTGGGAAGGTAAAAAAACTAGAAGAAGCGGGAAAAACCCTAGAGCCTAGAGAAGGGGCATAGAATAGCTCGGGATGCACGGAAATTCAGAGCTATGTATTAGGAAGCTTGCTGGTCAGCTTGAAATGCTGATCCATCAGAATACTCCCTGGGACATGAACTCCTTTGCTCGAGTTATCTCCAGTTTGGACTTCTCCCAAAGATGTTACACCTGTACAGATAACCTGGGGCAGCCACAGTTAGGTTTAGTTAGGAAAAGGACATTGTCGCATATTGTATATGTTCCGCCAAAAGTTCAGTAAAGTTGATTCTACCGTGTAAAGCCTGGTCTGAAGTTACTCAAGGGGTACATGTTTGGACCTGGCATCTCTCTTGGGAACCAGGGTATGAGATAGCACATTGACATCTGTGAAACATCAGTACAACAAAAGGTTAACTTGCAAGGAAGTTACTATTGGCAACCGCAAGGAGGTACAGCAACCAGTCTTCGGCATGTACCTGAATAGGTGGCAGATCCCCCCGGTAGTGAGGGGGTTCGTGTTCAGCTTCCTCCCTAGCTGTCTGTTTCTATCGGTCACCAGGAGCAAATTAGCATCATGGAGATCTAATACCTGGTCCCTTGGAAGAGAATAAAAAGGGTTAAGTGGAGCATGCCGGAGGTCCATGCTATGTGCTCGGTGGGACCCCATAATGTTACTGAGATGGAGGTAATAGAGGTGCACAGACTGGTGAGTGAGCAAAGGCTCTGCATGTCCCTTCTAATGCAGCACATACATCAGCGTGTAGGACAAAGGACAACATCTTCTGGAGGAACCCTGTATACAGCACTACACACAAGTGGATTGAAGTTGGGGGACCGGCTTAATGTTTGACTTTTCACATGACCGTGGGCCCCCCGTCTGGTCCTGGGCATTGGTGAGCATGCCTATAGGCAAGGTGTTACTCCTGTGCTAGAACAAGGAACCCGTTTATTTCCTGATCTAGCCCTAAGAACCCCCCTCGGGCTAAGCCTCTTATGTTACCCACAAGTGTCACCTGTCTGCCCTAAAGTGCACAGGCAAAAGGATTTACAGGATTGTGTTATCTCTTAGACAGCATATTAGTTTAGAAAGTAAATATTGATCCTAGGCAATGCCTGAAAAAAAGATGGAGCCATCCTTCTGGAGAGAAGGGCAAATAAAAGCATTGTCAAGGGGAGTACTAGTAAATACCTGTAAGTGTTACACTTACACATTACGTAGCTTCATGTGCTTAAAATGAAACAATATATCTGATGTTAGGTCCACTTTTAGGATAGTAGGTAAATAAATGCAATGACTAAACAACATGTGATATGACTAAGACTGCATTCATACCTCAGCATTTAAAATCGCTGGCAGATTTACAACGATTCTGCCAGCAATTTCAAAGCGCTGATGTGTGAATGGCAAATCGCAGGATGCACATTTGAAATGTCATTCGTTTGAATGACACCTAAAATCGTGGTGCAGGTCTGCCGCGATTGCTGCTCCATAGATCGAGCTGCAATCGCAGCACTCCGCATCATGTGAAGCATGTCGCCCAAAAGTAGCTCCTGAACTTTTTTTGGGCGACAAGCTTTAAGCGATGTGGGTTGCCGCGATTGTAGGATGATTTATTGCGAGACAAATGCGGTAACCCGGCACTGCGGTTTTAGGTGTCATACAAATGAATGACATCTCAAATGTGCATCCCCCAATTTGTCATTTACACATCAGAGCTTTGAAATTGTAGTCAGAATCACGGAAAATCCACAATTCAAAACCCTGAGGTATATATCAGCTGTTACATATGTCCTACATATGTGCTGTATTCCATTAGAAAATATACAGTATACGTCCATACGTTGAACTCAAAAATAACATGTTGGAAAAAGCAAGCAGGAATAAGTATTAGTGGCATTTGTAACGCTATGTAGAACTATCTCCAGGCTGTGCCAAGTCACCAGATGTCACTGGCAAGAAAGTGATTTCCACAGCTGGGCCTGCTGAGCACTTTGACATTATCCTGTAATAAAAAAGTTTTTCATTTTATTTAAAAAAAATTCTCACATATTTAACCCCACCATTGTTGATACATACCAGTACACCTTTAATACATTGTGGTGTTTCATTGAATTTGTTCAAACATTTCTGCTACATTGTCTGGACATACAGCTACAGTTGCCTCGAAAATCACATTCCCCTTTAATTAAAGAGCAAAATGTCTGTTTTTGGTGGGCATAATCAACCCCCAGCTTTCTGGGATTGGTGAGCTGATAACGTCAGCAGTGTTTCATGTTTTGGCAGACTATCTGTAATACAACAGAGAAATATAACATTACAATCCATCAGCAAGAGTCTGACATTATTGCAGTAGGTTCATTGGGGAAATTTGTCAGTTTCATTAAATTCCCAGTTTGGCAACCCTTTTTTCAGCTAGTGTTAGCTGCTTTTTTTTTTTTTTTTAATATGCCACATTTATAAAGGGTCGTAGAATGACTTTGCTTAAACAGCTTTACCGCGGGCTGTGGTTGTGGGGGTCTGCGGGGGGAGGCTTATCAAAATCTGGAAGCCCCCTTTAACAAGGGGACCCCCAGATCCCGCACCCCCCTATGTGAATGGATATCGGGTACATCGTACCCCTACCCATTCACCAAAAAACTGTACAAAAAAAAATGAAGACAAAAGCCAGTTTTAGAAAAATGTCCTTTATTAAAAAATAAAAAAAATAGTTACCCCGATGACAAGTTGCCCGCCCAAAAAATAGAAAAAAAAAGAAGGAGAAGCTCCTGCTTCGCTGGACGCTTCCCGCTCTCTGAGCTGCTTTGATTTTGACAATTCTTTTATAGGGACCTGACGTCACAATCCGCCCCACAATGCACTGCTCAGGTGCAGTGAATAAATTACTGACGTCAGCGTCCGTAGAAGCAGGAGCTTCTCTTTTTTTTTCTATTTTTACATTACATTCCCACTTTGGGATGTACTCACTTTTGTTGCCAGTGGTTTAGACATTAATGGCTGTGTGTTGAGTTATTTTGAGGGGACAGCAAATTTTCACTGTTATACAAGCTGTACACTCACTACTTTACATTGTAGCAAAGTGTCATTTCTTCAGCGTTGTCACATGAAAAGATATAATAAAATATTTACAAAAATGTGAGGGGTGTACTCACTTTTGTGAGATACTGTATAAGGAAGCAGACTGGGAGGGCCAGGAAGTGATAGAAGGGAAAGGAATTTATATTCACAGTAGAGAAGGCGACAACCATAGGTGAACACAGAAGACAGCAGCACATGTGAATAGAATCACAGATCTAGCAGGACCACTGCAGCAAGGAGGAAAGAATACACAAACAGTAAACTGCAGACAAGACTGTGCCAACAGAATAGCTTTGTTTGATGTTGCACAGCCATACGATGCAGGAGACATTGGCAGAGCATAATATATGCTTTACTTTACACATCATTTGGTTCATAAACTGATTATTATATATGTGCTCAGTTGTCTATGAAGTTACCCTCTGATGATGACAGCAGGCTTTGTCAGCACCTATAAAACGTATAAATTCACACTTACTCATTAATTCCTGCACTGAACATATCTGTGTAAAATTAACTTGAACAAGTGAAATATTGACAACAGCACATAATTAATGATGCTTATTGGACTGAAACATGCAATTGTGTTAATGTAATTTAAAATTGGCAAATACCTATTAAATCCTAATGTATGTAAAACAAAATAAAAAACAATAATAGTAAGATTGAACTGTTTTCTGTTTTATACTTTGATGTTTTTGACCCCCCTCTTGAATCTCTAAAAGGACTACTATAATGGTCTTAGTCCTGGTCCACATCTATGCATTTTTTGGCGCTTTTTCCTATGGAACATGTTCACATGCTTTTTCTTCACAACACATTTATGCTTTTTCAGCCACTGCATTTTTGGAAAGGGTCAGGGACTTTTTTTAATGCAAAACGGTGCTTTTTTGCTTTTTTGGTTCAATAGACTTTAATGGAGAAGCTGCAGAAAAGCATGTAGCGAATTTTTGCTGTGATTTGCAGCAATTTGCATTTTGAGTTAATTTATCTGTCCAGCAACAAATTGGGCAAAAAAAAAAAAAAAAGCATAAAAATGCAAATCGTGGCAAAATTGCAGTAAAATCATGTGTGCAAAACCGCGAAATGCACAGCAAAAAGCATTGCAGAAAATGATCAAAAGCAAACTTCATAGGTGTGAATTGAGACTTAGGTCATTTGTTGTGTTTGATTTCCTAATAAGAAAGCGTAGCACCACCTGTTTGCTTTCTAACTGCTAAACATACTGTGAGTGGTTGATATAGGTGCATGTCTCTTCTAGGAAAGGAGAAGACATGTTTGCTATTTAGGTCTAATTTAGTAAAAGAACTATCAAAGATTCCTCTTATTGCTCTTTCACGGCTGGTTTGCGATCTGATTAGCAGGAGATCTGCTCACAGATCCCCTTCTGATTGGAGTAGAGTGGGGTGGATGACAGGTCCGTGTCCACTCAGTTTATGCAGCGTGGACACGGGCAGAACCCACTTTGAATTATGGATAGCCGGGAGTAAACAGACTCCGATGCCGGTTTACAGCTGTCTGTCTCTGATCCGGTCTGCTCAAACGGAGAAGGATGCAGTCCTCCTCCATTTATTTAGTGCGCCTGTGATAAGGAAATTGCATATTACATATTTCCTTACTAATAATGTGGCTCACTAATGAATTTAAATCCTCCAAGTCTTGGTTAAAGAGGCCATATAAGGACATAAGCATGGCTTTACCTTATACCAAAGGAATGTTATTGTTAACTGATTACCAAGTCCTTGAGGGGCCAATATTGCAAAGGAGGTTGGCTTGGGAGTGGTCTATTGCTTATATAAAGTCTAAATACTACAGCCCAAACTGGAAAAAGTTTGTCTCATCCAGAGCTTCATCATGTAACCTGTAAGCGTCTGAACCTGGCCGGTCATGTTGTGTAACAGCAAATAGGACCCATGGTGGAAACAGCATCTTTACTTAACTATTCTTATTATAATTTCTGTATCTTTATCTGTAGCTGTCATTACTTTGAATAAATGTTACACTTTTAAGTATTTGTGTGATCTCTCTTTGCACATATCGAATAAAAACCCTAAAAGAGCTTAAATTGTCACATGACCGTAATACAACACATTGGTGTAGTCGGCAGGATTCGATTTGTGTAAACAAGAGATACAAATATGATGCAGAATTGTGCTAGACTGTTTGTGCTGGATTTATTGTTGTGTTCTTGTATTGTAAGCCATAGCACATTCAGAAAGCGTAAATGTATCAGATACTTAGCTGGCTTATTTGAGATGCCTTTAGGTAATCAGGTGCAAGCCATTTTTGTTTTGGTGCCCACGACTGGACACTTGCTAGCGATTTTGTTTTTGTTTCATAAATTGGTTGAGAGACTGATATACAAATGAAACTGTTGTATCTTAAAGAACCCTCAATTTGTAATAGTAAATAGCATTGGTCTCTGGACTGTAGAATTTTTAGAGCAATGAGAATTTTTTGAATTTTGAAAACAATGAGCTGACCACTCAGATTAATTGTTACTGCAGTAACGTAGGATTTGTGTGTATATCTGAATTGTTCATAGCTAACTAATGTTGAGGACATGGTATTTGTATGAAAAGATGTTTAATGCATGCTGTGTTGTCTGTGTTAAATGACAATGTTCATTCATTTAAGACAGAAAGGTAACGCTAAGTATGGCTGATTTGTAAAATAAGTTTTGTTACTTATGTTTGAGGGTCTATGTGAGTTTACCATTAAAGCGCTCAGGTCTCTCGGTGTGACAGGAGATCTGGGCAAGCCCTGGAAGGTGGCGGGAGGGGGAGGCCCCTCCCGCTCCTTGTAATGACAGCTGAGCGGCTGCTCAGCCGCATCGGTTGTTATTACAAGAAAGCCGACCGTTGGCTCTAAGCAACGGTACCAGCTGCAGGCATCACTCTGGTACAACCCCCTGAAGCCGAGGCCGCATATTTGCATTCCGTCGGTGTGAAGGAATTAATATGTGTTTTGTTGCTAACCATTTGTTTATTTCTAATGTGGGAAATCTAATGAGAACCCACTAAGACCTTTCATTTTGTTTAGTTTCTAGATAGTACTAAACAGCATCAATCCACCTGTCTGATATGGTTTGATGTCCAAAAAATAAGGACAAAGTTTACAGCATCCATTGACAACTTGTGCTGTCCTAATTGTTGATATTTTGTTTGTTTGTATTAATGTATTGACAGTTTTTGTTAGAACTGATTGTAAATAGAGCAGCTAAAGATTTTGATGCTACTGTACATGATGGGTATTCGTGTTTTTTTTCTCTGGTTAAGTTGAATCTGAAACAATAGAGAAAAATACTAGTGTTCGATCAATAGTAATATTGTATTACATTTTGGATGGTATATACTGTATATATATATATATATATATATTTATATATATATATATATAGATATACAGTATCTCACAAAAATGAGTACACCCCTTACATGTTTGTAAATATTTTATTCTATCTTTTCATGTGACAACACTGAAAAAATTTCACTTTGATACAATGTAAAGTAGTGATTGTACAGCTTGTATAACAGTGAAAATTTTCTGTCCCCTCAAAATAACTCAACACACAGCCATTAATGTCTAAACCACTGGCAACAAAAGTGAGTACACCCCTAAGTTAAAATGTTCAAATTGGGCCCAAAGTGTCAATAATGTATGTGGACACTATTATTTTCCAACACTGCCTTAACCCTCTTAGGCATGGAGTTCACCAAAGCTTCACAGGTTGCCACTGGAGTCCTCTTCCACTTCTCACTGATGAAATCTAGGAGCCTCAGCTTCTTTAACAAGGCAGTGGTCATCTTGGAGGTGTGTTTGGGGTCATTATCATGTTGGAATACTGCCCTACGGTCCAGTCTCCGAAGGGAGAGGATCATGCTCTACTTTAGTATGTCACAGTACGTGTTGGCATTCATGGTTTCCTCAATGAACTGTAGCTCCCCAGTGCTGGCAGCAATCATGCAGCCCCAGACCATGACACTCCCACCACCATGCTTGACTGTAGGCAAGACACACTTTTCTTTGTACTCCTCACCTGGTTGCCGCCACACATGCTTGACACCATCTGAACCAAATAAGTTTATCTTGGTCTCATCAGACCACAGGACATGGTTTCAGTAATCCATGTCCTTAGTCTGCTTGTGTTCAGCAAACTGTTTGCGGGCTTTCTTGTGCATCATCTTTAGAAGATGGCTTCTGGGATGACAGCCATGCAGACCAATTTGATGCAGTGTACTGCGTATGGTCTGAGCACTGACAGGCTGACCCCCCACCCCTTCAACCTCTGCAGCAGTGCTGGCAGCACTCATATGTCTATTTCCAAAAGACAACATCTGGATAAGATGCTGAGCACGTGCACTCAACTTGTTTGGTCGACCATGACGAGGCCTGTTCTGAGTGGAACCTGTCCTGGTAAACCGCTGTTTTGTCTTTGCCACCATTCTGCAGCTCAGTTTCAGGGTCTTGGCAATCTTCTTATAGCCTAGGCCATCTTTAAGTAGAGCAACAATTCTTATTTTCAGATTTTAAGAGAGTTCTTTGCCATGAAGTGCCATGTTGAACTTCCAGTAACCTGTATGAGAGAGTGAGAGAGATATCACCAAATTTAACACACCTGATCCCCATTCAAACCTGAAACCTTGTAAAACTAACGAGTCACATGACACCGGGGAGGGAAAATGGCTGATTGGGCCCAATTTGGACATTTTCACTTAGGGGTGTACTCACTTTTGTTGCCAGCGGTTTCGACATCCATGGCTGTGTGTTGAGTTATTTTGAGGGAACAGCTGTACACTCACTACTTTACATTGTAGCAAAGTGTAATTTCTTCAGTGTTGTCACATGAAAAGATATAATAAAATATTTACAAAAATGTAAGGGGTGTACTCACTTTTGTGAGATACTGTATATATATATATATATATATATTTTTTTTTTAATATATATTTTTATTGAGTTTCACAGAAGAAAAAAACATACAGACAAGGTGTACAAAACCGAGTACAATAAAACAGAAACACAGTAAATTCATATGTGGGTATCTGAGTTGAGATATACGGCCACAATTGCCAGCAAAAGAATGGCAGGATAAACTGTGATATCATAACAGCAACATTAATAGCTAATCCAAGTAACCCACGTTTTCCATAAGTAATCAAACTTTTTCAAACCCGATTGAAGAGAAAGTGCTTTTTCATATTCATAAGTAATTTTTATAGAGGTCACTACCTCGGAGAAGTTAGGGGCAGAGTCTTTCTTCCAATGTCTATAACTGATTTGGAGACCAAGAGTGTATGTGCAACTATCGAATGATAGTGAGGTGGAAAGTTTTCTATTCCTAGATTTAAAATAGCTATAGCTGGACAAGGTGGGGTTAAGATCCCAGTGACAGCAGAGATGAGGCAGAATACTAGGTTCCAAAAACTAGTGGGGTCTTGCAAGTTCAGAGGATGTAGTAGGGAATCCCTACTTGGTCACAGTTGCGCCAGCAAAGTGGCGATCTTGAGGAGTAATATTGAGATAATATACAGGGCATCAGGTACCAGCGGGAGATGATTTTTTGTGAAAGTTCCCAGTGATTGATACAGAGAGAAATACTATGGGTATACTTAAAGGCCTGTAACCATTGTTCTGGTGTATACGAGCTATGAAGGTCTTCCTCCCACTGCAGGCGAGGATCAGACTTGTAAAAGGTGGTCTTGTCCTGAAGGCTATTATAAAGGGCGTCCCTTTAAAGAGGGTATGTGGGAACTTTAATTCTTCCATATTTGAGGAGAAAGGTGTATGGGTTGTAGGAAGCTGGCAAGTATAAAGTTTGAGATGCGGGTATTGGTATAAGATCCTGTGGCAGTGAGGTTATATGATGTAGTTAAGGTAGAGAAAGATTTAGCTGAATTGTGTTCAAAAATGTCTTCTACCCGCATAACTCCCTGACAAGACCAATTCTTAATGGATAAGTAAGGGATGTGTACCTCTAGTGCAGTTATTAGCATGTTTACACGCTGAGCATTAGCAAGGGTATTTAGAATGGTCAAATAAATATCTCCATGCTGTGATCGAGGATTGGACTGTAGGAGGAGGAGAACTCAACTGTAGTGGTTTCCAACAATCTGCTAGAAGGAGGTTGTGAAGGAGAAGTACTTTCACCAGAGCGGATTCTATATGAGGCCAGAGTAAGTTTGGTGATGGCTGGAACCAGTGCTTAATATGGGTTCTTTGTGTCACCAGATAGTAATCCTTTAAATGGATCATTCCAAAACCACCTACTTTCTTATGTTTGATCATGTGGGTTAGAGAATAGTGAGGGCGTTTGTTTTGCCAGACATACCTTTTGAGAAGTCGCGCCAGAGAGGTAAGATACTGGGAGGGAAATGGGATGGACAGTGTACAAAACTTATATAGGATTTGAGGAAGCATCATCATTTTATAGGATGCTAGCCTACCTGCCCAGGAAAGTTCTTTTAAGAAATAATGAGACAGTTCTCGTTGTATTTTAGTTATCAAGGGTTTATAATTTGCTGCAGCCAGGGAGGAAACATTTGGGGTAACGATTATCCCGAGTTATTGAATGCCATCAGATATCCACGGGTATGGTTGGTGTTGGGTTAATTGCCTTTTTATGTGTTGTTGTACTCCCAGGTCTAGATTTGGCAAAAATGACTTTATTATAGGACAATGAGCTGAATGTGGTTAATAGCTGATGGACGAAGGGAAGTGATATCAGTGGGTTAGACACGGACAGGATGACATAATTGGCGAATAAATTTACTGTGTAGGACCTGTTGCGGAATTTAAATCCTGAAATGTGAGGGTGGGACCGAATAGATTCCTTTAGTTGTTTAATCATTAAGTTGAATATGGAAGGGGAGAGGGTGCAACCTTGGCGGTTCCATTGGTTAAGGGAAAGGCTTTGCAAATAAGGCCGGAGGTGAAAACCTGGACTGTTGGAGTAGAGTATAGTGCTAGAATTGCTGATAAAATGGGTCCTTGGAAGCCAAAGGTCTTAAGCAAAGGGGACATATATGACCAATGTACTCTGTCAAACGCTTTCTCTGTGTCTATAGAGAGAAACAGTGAAGGAGTTTTGGTTCACTCAGCGTAATGAATGATATTTAGAATGCGTTTGGTGGCATCATATGCCTGTCTGCCTTTAAAAAAAAACCCATCTGGTCCGTTTTTTTTAATGCTAGAAGAATATCCAATAGGCGCCTAGCCAGCACCTTGGCATAGATTTTAATGTCAGAGTTAAGCAGGGAAATAGGCTGAAAATTGGTGTCTGGTTCTTTTCCAGGTTTGGGAAGTGTTACTATATGGGCACGTAGCATTTCGGTTGGGAGAGATGCAGATGTTGTTGCCTCTTGAAACAGTCTCAGGAGATATGGGGATAGGTTAGCTTTAAAACTTTTAAAGTATTTGTTGGTAAAGCCATCTGGGCCTGGCCATTTACCAGTAGGAAGAGTATCTATTGTGGATTATATCTCTGCTAGTGTAAATGGGGAGTTTAGATATTCTAAGTGGGAATCAGAGAGGGATGGAAGGTGAAGTTTAGATAGAAAAGAATGAATTTCTGTCTCTGAAGGTTGCAGGGATGAAGGGTCTTCCTTCAAGTTGTATAGAGCGCTATAATAGTCTGCAAAGTAGTTTCAATTTAGTAAAAGGATGGAAAAGAAAGGGAATTCTGGATTTAGCTTGATGGGTTTTGAGTTTAGCAGCTAAAAATGTTCCTGCCTTGTTATGTTGTGTATAAAATTTCATTTTAAGGGAACTTATATATTTGTTGTCATCCTGCCCCAGTAAATCTGTGCGTAATTTAGACAAAGAGGCCGAGATCTTGGGATCTGGGCAATTTTTATTTTGGATTTCCAACTGGTCAATGTCCTGCAGAATTTTAGTAAGAGACAATTGGTACTGTTTTTTAGGTTTGGCACCAAGTTGTATGAGGATGCCTCATATAAAGGCTTTATGAGAATTCCATAGCATGGAGATCGAAAATTTAGGGGTTATCGTTACAGGAGAAAAAGGTGCGCAGATGTTGTGTCAGGATATTGGAGGTGGTTGGATTTTGTACAAGTGAGTTGTTACAACGCCTGTCGCCTGGCCCCTGGAGGCCAGCCACTGTTAAAGTTATAGTGATTGCTGCATGATCAGACCAGGTTATATCATGTATTTTAGAGGTACATTGTAACAACCACTTGTCCATGATAAAGAGGTCAATCCGCGAGTATGAATTGTGTCTGTATGAAAAGAAAGTATAATCTTTTTCGTTGGCATGCTGACAGCGCCAGACATCAAATAGTTCCTCTTTGTGAAGCAGGGCACCCAAAGGCAATGAGCGACCCTTTCCCAGGGAGGAAGGATCTAATAGGAGATTGGGTATTACATTGAAATCACCACATAACAGTACATTTCCCTTTCGCACCTTAGATAATTGATTAAGGAGATTTCGGAAGAATCGCAACTGGTGAGAGTTAGGGGCATACACAGATACTAGCGTAAACAGTTTAGCGTTAAATGTACCAAGTTGTATGAGGATGCCTCATATAAAGGCTTTATGAGAATTCCATAGCATGGAGATCGAAAATTTAGGGGTTATCGTTACAGGAGAAAAAGGTGCGCAGATGTTGTGTCAGGATATTGGAGGTGGTTGGATTTTGTACAAGTGAGTTGTTACAACGCCTGTCGCCTGGCCCCTGGAGGCCAGCCACTGTTAAAGTTATAGTGATTGCTGCATGATCAGACCAGGTTATATCATGTATTTTAGAGGTACATTGTAACAACCACTTGTCCATGATAAAGAGGTCAATCCGCGAGTATGAATTGTGTCTGTATGAAAAGAAAGTATAATCTTTTTCGTTGGCATGCTGACAGCGCCAGACATCAAATAGTTCCTCTTTGTGAAGCAGGGCACCCAAAGGCAATGAGCGACCCTTTCCCAGGGAGGAAGGATCTAATAGGAGATTGGGTATTACATTGAAATCACCACATAACAGTACATTTCCCTTTCGCACCTTAGATAATTGATTAAGGAGATTTCGGAAGAATCGCAACTGGTGAGAGTTAGGGGCATACACAGATACTAGCGTAAACAGTTTAGCGTTAAACGTACATAAATAAAATTATGAATCTACCCTCTGGATCAAGCAGGGAATCATGAAGAGTAAAGGATACCAAGTCTCTGATTACCAGAAGGATGCCTCTTTTTTTTGACTGGTGCTGTAGCAAGAAACATATGTGGAAAGTTCTTGTGTTTGCAGTACGGAACTGCGTCAGACTGGAAGTGCATTTCTTGAATTGCTATGCTGTCAGCTTTGTGCTTTTTGGCCTCCTTTCTCGTGGACATGCGTTTAGCTGGATGGTTAAGACCATTCACGTTCAAAGACATAATTTTAAGTCCCATAGTAATAGTCAGGGAGAGTGGTCCACGTAGAAGATATGTTGAGAGCATCTGGGGTCTTGGGCAAAGAGGAGATACTTATAGCAGGTTGACCATGCAGATAGAACACATCTCAATTTCTGGGTAAACGAAGGTACTATGATGAGAGTTCTGCAAAACTAAAAAATGATGAGGGAACATATGCTGAAAAAACCAACAGGGAACTAATTAAATGTAACGGCCCCTCTAGGGGTATCATGTAAAAAGGAGAAGGAGAAGGTCCTTATAAAAGGAACTTCAAGCAGACGTACTGCAAAATAGAGTGAGGGAAAAAAATTACAATGGCAGGTACTCATCTGGAGGACCAGGGACTTTCTGAAGGAGATATGAAAGTTGAGTAGATCAGGAGACTCCTGGGCTAGAAGAATTCTTCTTGTGGAAGACTTTCCACCATGCTTGGGGGAAGATAGGTCTGGGAAGGATTGGGCGAGGTTGCAGGAAGGATGTCCCAGCTGAGGAGTAGTTGGAGACCCTCTTCAGAGTATGGGCAATCTTTGATGCCTCGTGGTGTGTGATCACTAACTTGGCGGGGTACTTATATCTATAGACAATGTTATGGTTGCGCAGGGCTTTAGTTAATGTGAGCAGGTTGTTGCGCCTTTGCATAGTAAATTGTGAGAGATCTGGGAACACCTGGATTTTAGAAATCTTTTCTGGGAGTTGATCCACATGTTTAAAAGCATCAAGTAGTTTCTCCTTAACCTGATAAAAATGCATTCCAAGGAGAACATCACGAGGTACTTTAGGCGGAAGGGGAGGAGGTTTCGGAATGCGGTGGACTCGATCTATAGTGCTATCCGCTGAGGGGAGGTTGGGGATTGCAGTTAGAAAGCCATCCCTAAGGAAATGAGGCAACTGGCCTTAAATAACAGATTCTGGGATCCCCCTCAGCTTAAGATTATTGCATCGGGATCTGTCCTCTAAATCCACAAGTTTTGTGCGCATCCACCATGGTGTTAAAGGATGTGGTGTATTTGGACATCTGATCTTCCATCTGACTCACTCTATCACCCAGAGCATGCACTTCAGCCCTACACTGGCGTAAACCTGAAAGTAAATTAGAATGTAAGGACACTCTCAATGACAGCAGCATTTCCTTAAGGGTAGTGTCAGAGATAGGTTGGTAGGAAATGAAGCTATAGGATCAGTGGTTATAGTGTCCCTAGACTGAGAAATATGTGGCTCATGTACCCCAATAACTCCTCATCACCACTATTGGCAGGGGAGTCACGTTGTGGTCTTGATTTAGCTAGGCTTTTCTGTGGATGGGGTGGAATCCCTAGATAAAGGGAGCAGCAGATCCTGGGAAACAGAGTATGTAGTGTTTTGCATTGCAAATCCAGCCACTAGAGCTTTGCTGGCAGACTGATTAGGATGGATGTGACCGTTTTGGCGTAGCCCTTTCTGCAGGGTCGGGAAGAAACCCAATGATGTCCGCGGTTGTGGCTGCTCCCCGCGTCTCTGTGACATACCGCTCTGTAGACCAGGGGTTGAGAAATGGCAGCGAGTCTCCTATGGATGCTGAATCCCTGGTCCTGCACAGAAGCTCTCAGCTCATGTGGTAATTCACACTTGCATTCAGCACGCCCCCCAACCCCCCCCCCCCCCTCCGGTTTTTATATTTTTTATGATTTGAAGCGTATAAAAATACCCAAATAATTGTACATAAAATACATAAAAATGTGGTTGTATATCTTGCTGTGCTGTTCCTGTTTCCTGTGTGTGTGTGTGTGTGTGCTCAAGCTGGGTTATGGTAGCATGTATTTTGGTATATTCTATCATTGTAGTGGCCTGTAAGGCAGAACAACTTTTGGAGTGTGCATGCGTTTTGAAAACCAAAATCCATAGGATGTGCACAGTACAGGAAGAGAAAGGGTGATACTAAAACGTTAAAGGCTATAACTTGGGTTGTACATACAACTAGTATCTGCGTTGAAGTGCATTTTTCTACATGATTGACCATTTGAATTCAAGCTAATCATATCATTCATTATGAAAAAGGTAATTTTATGTCTACTCACAATTGTTAGTTTCAATCAAAGATAATCATGTATACTACAATGGTTGCACATTTTACAGCAAGTCCTTCAAAATAAGGTGCTATAAATATTGCTATATACATTGTTATATCTGACACTCAGTGATCGTTTGGCTATAACATTTATTACACTTGATTGAATTTTCTTGATAAATGATTATTAAATGAGATTCCCAGGTTTGGTTTTCTTCAATCCTCCCCGATTGCTTGGGTGTGGGCCTGGCATGTAGAGTATGGTGACACATATATGTATGAGTAATATGTATACACATACTGGGGTCAGTGTAGACAAGAGCCAGTTAGCCTGCCAGAATGTCTTTAGAGTATGGGAGGAGACCACTGAGGAAATGCACACATTAAGTAGCTTGAAGTTGGGCCTATGTTTGGACATAGTTTTGTTTAGATACAAAGTAAGGTAGAGTTGGGTGGGAGATGGGTGGTGGTGTACCATTTTTTTACCCTGAATGAAAAAGCTGAGTTTTTCCTTTTAGTGTTAGGTCAGGTCACTAGGGATCGTGGATTTAACTATTTAGAAATCTATGATGGGCTATATGGGCATTATTGTAGTTATGGAATGTTGAACTGACAGTTTTGGTAACATACCTGCCTTGATGTCAACCTCAAGCATATTGGAGACAGGAGAAAAACGCTTTTGACAGCAGCAACTGTCTATAAAGACTTTGCCACTTAGCCGCAGAGGAACTGTTAGTGCAAGTTCCACCTGCACTGATGGCTGTGTTCCATTCACTAACATGGTCAAGTACCTGAATTGTTCTATCTGTTCTCATTGTGAAGTACCAGAACTGTTTTATTTGCTCTGATGGTCAAGTGCCTGAACTGTCTGTAAAGTTCCAGCTACCATGTGGTTAAGTGCCTGCATGTCTATGAGTTGTGAGCTGCAATAGTCTGGAGGATATGGACTTTGTATTCTACAGTTCTTTCAGTTCTATAGCTTTGTAGTTGTGCTGCAGCTTGATCTGATCCCTGGTTGTCTAAGACTTTGCTGTCCTTCACCAGATATGGAGGAAAGTTTGATGTTTATACCTGCTTCTGTGCTTTTTGAAAGGAAAAGTTTGGTGTTCTTCTGTTAGTCAACATATAGTTTTTTTTTATATTTTTTGAACTTTGGACATTTTTATATTTTTGAGCCCTAACTAAGCCAAATGAGATTTTCTGTGTGGGTAAATCAGACAGGGAAAAGAAAGTAGGTATCTACACTTTATATTAGATACACTTTAGATCCCCCATTATTCATTTAAGGTAAACCGGGGGTGGGAAAATATTCTCTTTGTTTAAAAGAGAAACAAAACCCCCACTAGGCAGCGGGGATGCTGATACACTGGAGCCATGGCCCCGATTGCCGCCGGGCACCCGCGATCGCTCCTCACTGAGAGAGAAGGACGGTCAGCTGTTGTAAACACAGCTGACCATTCTTCTCTCTGAAATGATCACGGAGCGCCTGTGATCCTTCTATATAGGATTACAGGTCTCTATGGTCATTTCACAAGCCCCTCCCCCCACAGTTAGTAAACACTCCCCTATGCTCACATTTAACCCTTTGATCACCCACTGGGTTAACCCCTTCCCTGCCAATGTCAATATTACAGTAACAGTGCATATTTTTAGCACTGATTACTGTAGTAATGTCACTGTTCAAAGCCCCCCCCCCCCCCCAAAAGTGTCAAAAATTTAAAAAATGTCAGTTAGGGGTCTGATCTGTCCGCCGCAATGTCGCAGATAAAAAAAATAAATAAATAAAAATGACATAAATCTTTCCCCTAGTTTGTAGACGCGATAACTTTTGTGCAAGCCAATCAAAATATGCTTATTGCTATTTTTCTTTTTTACCAAATATATGTATCAGAATACAAATTGGCCTAAAAGGATGAAAATGTTTGATTTTAATTTTTTTTTTTTTGGGGGGAATGTTATTTGAATGTGAAAATATGAAAAAATATTTTTTTTTTTTTTTAGAATTGTTGCTCTTTTTTTGTTTATAGCACAAAAAATAAAATTTGCACGCCTGATAAAATACCACCAAAAGTAAGCTCTATTTGTGGGTAGAAAAAGGACATCAATTTTATTTCAGTACAGTGTTACACAACCGCTCAATTTTCCATTAAAGTAATGCAATGCCGAATCTCAAAAAATGGCCTGGTCATTAAGGAGGCAAATCCTTCTGGTCCAGAAGTCGTTATAATAGTCAGGTGCTTTCTCAATTGTTGACAGTATATGTACTTTATGTACAGTTGGCGGCACTATATGATCTGTGAGGCAGGGGTGGAGTGATGGGGAAATTGCATGTTACATGTTTCCTTATTAACCACTTTACCACCGGAGTATTTTGCTGTCTTACATCTGGGCCACTTTTTGCGATTCGGCACTGTGCGACTTTAACTGACAATTGCGCGGTCATGCAACGCCGTACCCAAACGTCCTTTTTTCCCACAAACAGAGCTTTCTTTTGGTGGTATTTGATCACCTGTGCAATTTTTACTTTTTGCGCTATACACAAAAAAAGAGCGACAATTTTGAAAAAATAACAATATTTTTCAAATTTTTTTATATGAAATTCATCCCCCAAAAAATGTAAAAATCAAAATTTTTTATTACTTTAGGCCAATTTGTTTTCTGCTACATATTTTTGGTAAAAAAAAAATCGCAATAAGCATATTTTGATTGGTTTGCGCAAAAGTTATTGCGTTTACTAACTAAGGGAAAGATTTCTGTCGTTTTTTGGTGTTTTTTTTTTTAACGAGTAATGGCGGCGATCTGTGATTTTTTTTTTGCGGGACTGCAACAATGCGGCGGACAGATCGGACCCTTGACTGACATTTTTGACACTTTTGGGGGTACCAGTGACATTACTACAGTAATCAGTGCTATACATATGCACCTTTTACTGTAAAAATGACACTGGCAGGGAAGGGGTTTATTTTTATTGGTGATGAAGGGGTTAATGCATGCCTGGTGCTTACTAACGTGTGTGGGGGGAGGGGACTGAGTGACACAGGGACAGATCGCAGGTTCAGCGATGCTGAACCCTGCAATCTGACCCTGCCTGTCACTTAGGAGATCCGCCCGCTTTGTTTACACAAGTGGGCGGATCTCCACACTCGATTCCACGATGATCGGGGTAGAGCGGCGGTGATCACCTCCGACTCCCACTGTGACTGAAAACAGCGGGAGCGAGCCTCCGGCGGTGCACGCGCGCCGCCGAGAGAGGGGAATGTCTATGCGACGTAGGTCTACGTCGCCAGACGTTATCAAGCCACTTTGCCGCAGTAGAGCTCTAGTGAGCAGCGGTAAAGTGGTTAATAATGTGCTTCATTAATGCATTTAAACCCTCCAAATATTGGTTAAGGAGGCCATAGGAGGACATAAGCATGGCTTTGCCTTATACCAAAGGAATCATATTGTTAACTGATAACCAAGTCTTTGAGGGGTCATATTGCAAAGGGAGTTGGCTTTGGCGTGGTCTATTCCTTATACAAAGTCTAAATATCACAGCCCAAACTTGAATAAGTTTGTATCATCCAGAGCTTCATCATGTAACATGTAAGAGTCTGAACCTGGTCGGCCAGGTTGTTTAACAGCAAACGGGACTCATGGAAGAAACAGCATCTTTAGTTAAGTGTTCTTGTTAAACAAGCAAAAAATTGGGGGAGCAAACCCTGAACATGTATATCTAAAGCTTTAGCTAAAGTTTATTATGTATTCGGTCTGACCAGATTTATGAGGTTGAGCATCCCATCCCCCACACACACCTGTACTCTATTGGTGTCCTCTATCAAGTAGATATAGGAGGAGTCCCCTGCAGTGCATTAGCACACCTTCCCAGCAAGGAGTGTTGTCTCCAAGGGTAAGAGAGGCTGGATTCACCCCTTTTTTATGGATAGTGTAGGACCCACCGATAATGGGGTACTTTGACGCAGTGGTGGGCTTGAGCACGATATGGCCATATGGTGGAACTAAATCCCCATTTTTATTTATGGATGGTCTCCATATTTGATAGTCATTTCTTTTGCATGGTTGCGCTATTCTTTTTTAATATAAGTGTTCTTGTTATATTTTCTTTATTTTTATCTGTTTCTGTTATTACTTTTAATAAATGTTATACTTTCAAGTATTTTTGTGTTCTCACTTTGCACATGTAGAATAAAAAACCCTAAAAGAACCTAGATTATCACATGACCATGATACAACAGCCTAATCAGACACACGTGTAGGGGGGTGAAAACGGACACAAGTCCAAGGAATACATGGACCATCCGATCAGGTCCATCTGAAAAACTGACAGGCAGACCTGATCTGATCTACCCTGTGAAAGGACCCTTAGAGCTCCTGCAGGCTTCTAGAGTGCTAACTCTTACCTACAAATGGGAAATAGTTAAATGCAATATCCTTTATATTCTCTTTAAAAGTTAAAGCTGAACTGTAGGCAACACAAATGAATGCAGTTCTGTATTTAATAATATCTCCCTATTTTTTTTTTAACACAAGCAGTGTAAGTACCTGAATCTGACTCTGTGTCAACCTCTTGCATTCCCTGCACAGCAGAGATCAGACTGGGGAAAAGAGAAGGAACATAATCAGCTAACCAGTTGTATTTAGTGCAAGGAGCATGCTGATAGAAGGAGAGAGAAGAGTGACAGAGAGATGAGTTCCTCAGTGTGCCACTTCGTCTTTCACTGTCCAATCAAAGGGTCAGGGTGGGAAGGATACCTGTAAATGATACTGAACAACAAAAGATAAAAATCAGATCTCTTGCCAGACGGAGTTATGTGGTGTAGCAGAGCTGAGTAAATATCAAAAATGGATGGACAGAAATACAAATTCTTTGGCAAGTAAAACATCTCTCTTATATGTATTTCATCTGTTTATTCAGCCTTTGCCTGTAGCTCAATTTCACAAATAAGAAAGACTTATTTCTGCAGAATACCAGTGATTCAGTTGTCTACTGTTTTCCTGCCTAATGGTAGGCAGGCAGCCTGAGCCCAATGAGATATGCAGTGGATTAGGCCATTTCTTTAATATTTCTGTTGAACTGTTGAGCTGTGGTCGCTGCAAAACCTGTATTAAGTAAATGACCAAACTCTTTTATGGCTTTAAAAATGATGTGCTGTAAGAGAGAAGGCTAGATGGGATAATGCCATTTCAGTAAAGAGCTACATGTAGGCAGGTCAAGTCTGTATTCTCCACTTCGGGTGGAACTTTACCGCAGCAGCAATGCAGTTGAGGGAGGAAGTCAGGGAAACTTGGTTCCTCTATAATATTCTCAGTCACTAGGCACTATCTGATTGGATGAGGGTGTACCAGGTAACTATGGTTGCCATCTTGTATCAGACAGAATCTATTTAAGACTCCAGCTCCCAGGCTTGGCATGCTTTATGTGAGCGGCTAGTGAAGGGAAAGGTTCTCCATCTGGCAGGAACAGTGAAAGGTTCCTGAGGAGTAGAAACAGTGCAGGGATTACTCTACTTCTTCTAGGAAGCCTTCCTTTTTGGGAGTGGACTGGCCTGGCTGCATTTCCACTCCTTGTGGCAGACATTGTCGGCATCTTCCAATCTTCATACTGCTGTTCTACTGCTGTCACTGTCTAATCGACCATTTTGGGTGTGCTTCCCCCGTCAAGCCTGGTGTCTTGCTGAACTTTTCTACAATAGATTGCTATTGTTCAATTTAGACTCTGTGTGTTCTTTGCCTACCTCACAACGCTGCACCTAGCCAGAAATACCGATAACAGTAACAAATCACATTATATTTAGGTAAGGGTTAAGGTTAAAACCTCTGCTCAATGGTGAGATCTTCCCTGGCTTCCTGTTCCTGTGACAACTATCTCAAGAACAGGAAGTGAGTTGAGCCTGTCCATTGAGGACACAGAGACCTCTAAAACCTGACAAAGGTTCTAAGCTTTCTTCATTTTTATCCAAACAAAAAAAAGAAAGTAAGTCTTTGGCTGGAATTTTTACATTATAAAATAATATAAACCCACGCTCCCTAAAAGATATATAAAAAGGAAAAAGGTATGTGATGCAGCTGCTGTTACACTAAGTAAAACTTAGACAATATGTATGAACCCAATTTTAAAACAGCGCTAGCATGCAAACAGATATTAAATAAAGCGTCTTAAATACTAAAATGGGAAGCGTGCACAATGTGAAAACATCATTAAACCACATAAATAATTAAAAAATATTATGTGATAAAAGTCCAATATATGAAATTGATCAATAAAGTGCAAGGTGCTCCAGTGCAGATAAAATATTATAGGTGCTCCAGGTGACTGTGACCCCTCAAGGTACCCCACTCACCGGACCAAAGGGTCAAAAAAGCCTGTAACCACTGGTATATAACACTGCACCAGGACTTCTTCCTTATAATGCCAAGTTGTTTTCAGGATGATTCTTTGTCAGAGGTGGTCCAAGATTCCTCCATAGACCCAGTGCCAAAGACAAGAGACCATAGACAGTGAAGTACGTTTTAAGTGAATTTATTGATAAAATCAAAAAAACATACTCACAAGCATGTAGCAAAAACTGGCAGTGAAATCTCAACAGTAGCCGCGAATGCCGCTGCTGGCGTGCATTCCACGGCCAATCCAGGAAGTTTAACCGGAAGCGATGTTCCGCTATTGCCGTACCGGAAGTGCGTCAACGCGTTTCGCCCACTGGGTGTGCTTCCCCGTCAAGCCTGGTGTCTTGCTGAACTTTTCTACAATATATTGCTATTGTTCAATTTAGACTCTGTGTGTTCTCTGCCTACCTCACAACGCTGCACCTAGCCCGAAATACCGATAACAGTAACAAATCACATTATATTTAGGTAAGGGTTAAGGTTAAAACCTCTGCTCAATGGTGAGATCTTCCCTGACTTTCTGTTCCAGTGATAACTATCTCAAGAACATGAAGTGAGTTGAGCCTGTCCATTGAGGACACAGACACCTCTAAAACCTGACAAAGGTTCTAAGCTTTCTTCATTTTTATCCAAACAAAAAAAAGAAAGTAAGTCTTTGGCTGGAATTTTTACATTATAAAATAATATAAACCCACGCTCCCTAAAAGATATATAAAAAGGAAAAAGGTATGTGATGCAGCTGCTGTTACACTAAGTAAAACTTAGACAATATGTATGAACCCAATTTTAAAACAGCGCTAGCATGCAAACAGATATTAAATAAAGCGTCTTAAATACTAAAATGGGAAGCGTGCACAATGTGAAAACATCATTAAACCACATAAATAATTAAAAAATATTATGTAATAAAAGTCCAATATATGAAATTGATCAATAAAGTGCAAGGTGCTCCAGTGCAGATAAAATATTAAAGGTGCTCCAGGTGACTGTGACCCCTCAAGGTACCCCACTCACCGGACCAAAGGGTCAAAAAAGCCTGTAACCACTGGTATATAACACTGCACCAGGACTTCTTCCTTATAATGCCAAGTTGTTTTCAGGATGATTCTTTGTCAGAGGTGGTCCAAGATTCCTCCATAGACCCAGTGCCAAAGACAAGAGACCATAGACAGTGAAGTACGTTTTAAGTGAATTTATTGATAAAATCAAAAAAACATACTCACAAGCATGTAGCAAAAACTGGCAGTGAAATCTCAACAGTAGCCGCGAATGCCGCTGCTGGCGTGCGTTCCACGGCCAATCCAGGAAGTTTAACCGGAAGTGATGTTCCGCTATTGCCGTACCGGAAGTGCGTCAACGCGTTTCGCCCACTGGGTGTGCTTCCCCGTCAAGCCTGGTGTCTTGCTGAACTTTTCTACAATATATTGCTATTGTTCAATTTAGACTCTGTGTGTTCTCTGCCTACCTCACAACACTGCACCTAGCCCGAAATACCGATAACAGTAACAAATCAAATTATATTTAGGTAAGGGTTAAGGTTAAAACCTCTGCTCAATGGTGAGATCTTCCCTGACTTCCTGTTCCTGTGACAACTATCTCAAGAACAGGAAGTGAGTTGAGCCTGTCCATTGAGGACACAGACACCTCTAAAACCTGACAAAGGTTCTAAGCTTTCTTCATTTTTATCCAAACAAAAAAAAGAAAGTAAGTCTTTAGCTGGAATTTTACATTACCAACGTATAATACAAAGCAATGGATTTAAGAGTTTTATATTGATTGAAAACAGCACGCCAAAGCTGGAATTCACCTTTAAAAACTTAGTGGAAGGTCAGATAGAGGATTTTAGTGCTGTGACTAACAATTTAGCAACATGCTATTTAAAGCTTTCACTTGTTTTTAACAGGCCTCTCTCCTGGTTTGTGACAATATGTCTTTCTTGTCTTTCTTGACAAGGTCAGGGCGATTTGTATTTAGATAAATTGTACAGTGGCTGACAAGCATGAGAAATGCTGTATTAAGACATTTTCTACTAAGTCTCGTGAACTAGCCACTGATGGACTTGTATGACTGCATCCTAGTGGATATGATGCGTTAGTATGTAACACATACTGTGTATAGTAAAATAAAATATATGCCCAAGTTTGCCAACCATTCCATCCTGTGAATCAGAGGTGGATTAATGTGTATTTCCTCTTTTGCAGCCCATTTGGGATAATACCTACTTTATATTTGTTACATGCCCCATTCACTTAGAATAACTTAGAAATGAGAAATTGCAGCCTCTCTTTTTAGATGATCTATTCTGGACCCTCTTGCGAGGAAAAATGCTACATAGCTCTCTTTGTTTGAGAGGGGGGGGGGGGGGTGGGCAGCTGTTTTTGCCATTATTATTCCCTGTCTGCATTGTGCAGGCACATCTTTTTTATTATTTGTACCTAGAAGTGAACAATGTCTATCCTATCAATGTTTTTTTTATAGTTCTCGAAATGGACCTATGGCCACTATTGAAACTGGTTATAAACCCAACACTGTTCTTAGAGGAGGCTCGATGTTTACAAGAAGAGATCGGCGCATCTTGGAAACTTTCAAATGCCTCCTGAACTAAAGTACTAGGGTACCCTTTTTGATGGAACTTCTTCATCAGTTCCAAACCCTGCTGGTATGGAGGGGCTTCATACTGCATTATACCATCATACCATGGAGATTCAGCTGATTGCATTGGGGAGAAAGGTCAGTTTCCACCCGGGCAGATCACTCTCTGTCCTCTGTCCAGCATTCAGTTCCTGGTATGTGCAGCCTCTTATGCAGTGTTTTTGTTGGTATGATGTTGGTATGGTATGATTGTTGGTATGATGGATCATCATCTACACCAATTCTTTGTACATTGCCAACAGCCGTTTTCATTTTAGGACTACTCAATACATTTTGCATTATTATTATTATCTATTGTGATTTAATTATCATGTGGGACTACAAGTAACAGGCAAATTTATGGATTATCATTGGGCTGTATAGACTCACATCCCCCAGCGCTACACATACAGTATCTCAAAAAGTGAGTACACCCCTCACCTTTTTGTAATTATTTTATTATATCTTTTCATGTGACAACACTGAAGAGATTACACTTTGCTACAATGTAAAGTAGTGAGTGTACAGTTTGTATAACAGTGTAAATTAGTTGTTCCCTCAAAATAACTCAACACACAGCCATTAATGTCTAAACCGCTGGCAACAAAAGTGAGTACACCCCTAAGTTAAAATGTCCAAATTGGGCCCAAAGTGTCAATATTTTGTGTGGCCACCATCAGAGGCATAACTAGAACCTTCAGGGCCCCTGTGCAAGAAACCATGAAGGGCCCCACCAGACCCCTGGCCAGGGCCCTTCCCTTCATGCCTGGGGCTCTTTACTCTCATTGTGGGGCCCTTTATTATGATCCTGTAGCGGGACCCTTTCACAAGTTTTGCAGTAGGCCCCCTTCCTGCCATCTTGGGGTCTCTCCACAGTGGTGGAATGCCAGGGCCTGGTAGCAAGTGTGACCTTTGCGATCCTGGAAGTTCACCCACTGGTGTCAGTCGTTTTTATTTTTTGGTATTTTAATTGTATTATTTTTATCATGTTATCTTATTTTTTTACAATGTCACTAACTATGACTGTGTCAAAGAAAAAAATGTTTTTGGGCGTATATTGGGACTTTTGTATATAGGGGTGCCCCCATATACAAAAGTCCCAATATACGCCCAAAAACATTTTTTTCTTTGACATTCAGATGGGGACGTGGTGCTTCCATATTTATTTATAATTGGTATGAGCTTGTCTACCCCTCATGAACTATGACTCTGTCCGTTCAGAAAAGGAATTAACTGGTAAATTACATATTTACTGACCCCTTCCTGGTTCTCTATTGTGACACATCCCCTGCAGCAGCCGGAAGGAGAGGGAAGGGAGCACAGTGGGGGGGGGGGGGACCAGGGGAGCACACAGGGGCCCAGAGACAGCAGAACACAAGTGAACTGGATAGAAGGAGTGACAGGGGCAGCATACAGAGGAACCAATCTCCTCCATTTTCCTCCTGCAGCTACAGGAGGAAAAAGGAGGACAGTGATTTCTCCACATGCTGCCCCCACCGCCCCTCCTATCCAGGTGTACAGGGGAGCCACACAGGCCCCTGGAGCATAGGGCCCAGTTGCAATTGCAACCCCTGCAACCCCTGTAGTTATGCCCCTGGCCACCATTATTTTCCAGCACTGTCCTAACCCTTTTGGGCAGAGCTTCACAGGTTGCCACTGGGGTCCTCTTCCACTCCTCCATGACAACATTATGGAGCTGGTGGATGTTAGAGACTTTGTGCTCCTCCATCTTCCATTTGTGGATGCCCCACAGATGCTCAAAAGGGTTTAGGTCTGGAGACATGCTTGGCCGGACCATCACCTTTAACCTCAGCTTCTTTAGCAAGGCAGTGGTCGTCTTGGAGGAGTGTTTGGGGTCGTTATCATGTTGGAATACTGCCCTGCGGCCCAATCTCTGAAGGGAGGGGATCATGCTCTGCTTCAGTATGTCACAGTACATGTTGGCATTCATGGTTCCTTCAATGAACTGCAGCTTCCAAGTGCCGGTGTTCCGTGAGAATTACCTACCCGTGAGAAAAACCTACCCTCGTCACTTCCGGTTGCACGGCAGTGTGTGTAACGCGGTGGTTACTTTAAAACAGCTGTGCTGCAATATGAGTCATCTCCGCTCCTGTCACTGTCACTTCCCTGATCTCGGATAGTAAATATAAAAGCGGCGGCGGCTGTATGAAAAGATAAATCACGGAGCAGAGAGCCGCTTTTATATTTACTAGCCCAGATCAGGGAAGTGACAGGGACAGGAGCGGAGATGACTGATATTGCAGCACACCCGCCGCGTGGGTAGGTTTTTTTCACGGACACCGTGATCATTTCATCCTAGTGCGCATGCGCACTAGTCTGATCCTCAGCTGTTCCATTAGGTATCCGGGGCTGTGGGCATGCGCACTGCTGCGCTGCTCAACTGTTCCTGGCCGGAAGTGACGAGGGTAGGTTTTTCTCACGGGGTAGGTAATTCTCACGTTAAACCGGCAACACTCATGCAGCCCCAGACCATAACACTACCAATACCATGTTTGCCTGTAGGCAAGACAAACTTGTCCTTGTACTCCTCACCTGGTTGCCGTCACATACGCTTGACACCATCTGAACCAAATAGGTTTATCTTGATCTCATCAGACCACAGGACATGGTTCCAGTAATTCATGTACTTAGTCTGCTCGTTTTCAGCAAACTGTTTGCGGGCTTTCTTGTGCATCATCTTTAGGAGAGGCTTCCTTCTGGAACGACAGCCATGCAGACCAATTTGATGCAGTGTGCAGCGTATGGTATGAGCACTGACAGGCTGACCCCCCACTACTTCAACCTCTGCAGCAATGCTGGCAGCACTCATACGTCTATTTCCCAAAGACAACCTCTGGATATGACGCTGAGCATGTGCATTTAGCTTCTTTGGCCGACCATAGCGAGGCCTGTTCTGAGTGGAACCTGTCCTGTTAAACTGCTGTATGGTCTTGGCCACCGTGCTGCAGCTCAGTTTTAGGGTCTTAGCAATCTCCTTATAGCCTAGGCCATCTTTATGTAGAGCAAAAATACTTTTTTTCAGATCCTTAGAGAGTTCCTCGCCATGAGGTGCCACGTTGAACTTCCAGTGACGAGTATGAGAGAGTGAGAGCGATAACACCAAATTTAACACACCTGCTCCGCATTCACACCTGAGACCTTGTAACACTAATGAGTCACATGACAACGGGGAGAGAAAATGGCTAATTGGGCCCAATATGGAAATTTTCACTTAGGGGTGTACTCACTTTTGTTGCCAGCGCTTTAGACAAAAATGGCTGTGTGTTGAGTTGTTTTGAGGTGACAGCAAATTTACACTGTTATACAAGCTGTACACTCACTACTTTACATTGTAGCAAAGTGTCATTTCTTCAGTGTTGTCACATGAAAAGGTATAATAAAATATTTACAAAAATGTGAGGGGTGTACTCACTTTTGTGAGATAGTGTAGAGGTTCTTCTGTTGTATTTTCCTGTGTTTTGGCACCAAGTTTTGGTACCTTGTATATTCTTCACAGATTTGGGTGGTTAATTATGGTCCACCACAGAGCGTCTGAATATTTGTTTGTTACAAAACCATATAATATATGGTCAAACCTAAACACTTAAAGTGTATGCAAGTTGTATGCAGATCCTTGCCAGGGCCGGCCCTACCATGGGTCCGGCTGGGTCCATTGGTCCCAGGCAACAGTTCGAGGGGGGTGGCAAATTGACGCCCACATTTTTTCTAGCAGCTTTGTGTGCAGGGCTGACGCTATTATTACACATCAGTCAGGGGCGCCGTAGGTGCCCACCTACTCATTGTTCCGGCTGTGCGGGATGGGGACACCAGAAGGAAAGAGGGCTTCTGGACGTGAGAAGCCCCATGTCTCCCCCCATCCAGGTGGGCATATGGTGCATCCCAGTTACCTGGGGCACAAAGCAGCTTCAGCAGCTGGGTTGTCTCTGGAGTCTGCGGGTGTCCATTCAGTTCATGGAATGGCCAGGTGGCGGAGACTAAATGGTTAGCTGACTTGTCAGAACTGAAGTGGGAGGGGCTAGAGCTGGAGCTGGAGCTAGGGCTGAGGCTGATCTAGGCAGAGGTGTCACTGCTGCTAGTGCCAGATACCGCAGAGCCGAAGTGAGTACAACTCATAGTCGTGCACACCTTAATCATCGAATGCACATACATATACATACTTGCCCACAGCAGTGACTGTCCTACTACAGCTCCCAAACTCTTTTTTCAATCTCCCCCAGAAATCTCCTGTACATTCCATCTGTGCCCTCATTCTCTTAGATTCCCCCCCATCTCCAGTGCCATCTGCTCAGACAACCCAGGGGCGGGGTCTGCTGACACTGTGCAAGGAGGGGGTGGGCTGGTGTTTTAAGAAAAGTCCATTTGGAGTGGTAATCTGGCAGTTTTACATCAGCACTAATCAGGAAGATTTGATTGCAGGAAGATGAGAATGATTAAGCTAATACTGAGCATCAGAAGAGAAGGGGAATGTGTGTGTGTGTGGGGGCGGGGGGGGGGGGAGTCGGCCGAGTCTGCAGCCTAATGGGCCATACACACTATAAGATTTTCTGAAGACTTTTTCCTTTAGATTTATCAAAATCATATAATATGTGGTCAAACCTAAACACTTTCAATTTGGCAGGTCCTTGCACTACATAGAAAAGGTAAATCTGAAGGAAAAAGTCTTCAGAAAATCTTATAGTGTGTATGGCCCTTAACTCGCAGCTAAAGGCTCGTACACACTTGACGAACATCGGACGAAATATCCTCAGATTTTTCTCTCTCATGCTCAGCAGTCATAACCGTTTTTAGTTGACAGTGCATAATGTTCATGAAATTTCTCATCTGTTTTTTTTTTTTTTTTGGGACGTTTGTTCCTAGACTTCCGGGTCGTCAGCAACTTCAGATCATGCGCGGTCTTTCGTATCCGATTTTTCGCAGACGTACTGCATGCACATTCAACGAAAATTGGTCGTGCTGGGGACGGACAATAAAATTTTGGTGTTTTGTCCCTCCTTTTTTTTTTTTTATCGTTGAAAATGTCGGCATCGGTTGCTGAAAGTTGTGTACACACTAGCCGAAAACCGTAAGATTTTACCTCGGACTGGAATTTTCGGCAGATTTTCTACTAGTGTGTACCCCACCTAACAGGCATCTCCTGAGCTGGCACATATCACTACATAAACATCTCCCACACTCAGTGCATGTCCAGATAATGTGAAGAAACTTTATGACCATTCCGTTTAACCCTCTGTTATCTAAACTCTGTGTTATCAAAGTCTAAATTCCCCACATTAACTGACCACTCAATACAAGTTAACCGTCCTCAATAAACAGAGTAGAGCACCGTGTTCACTTGTCATTTACATGGTAGTGCAATTGTATGAACACTGAATATTTATAGAAAATCTGTTTTTTTTTTTTTGCATTTACACAGTTTCGCTTTTTTCACACACAAGCTCAGACATGGTTTTTATGCATCACATGTAGGGCCGCCCATTCATTTCAATGGGTTGCCCTACTCCTGAGCAACATGGAAAAGAAGTCCCTTCCCCATTCCCCTCCAGCACTGCCACTGATCCCACTGTCATATACAGTGCCTTGCGAAAGTATTCGGCCCCCTTGAACTTTTCGACCGTTTGCCACATATCAGGCTTCAAACATAAAGATATAAAACTGTAATTTTTTGTGAAGAATCAACAACAAGTGGGACACAATCATGAAGTGGAAAGAAATGTATTGGATATTTCAAACTTTTTTACGAAATAAAAAACTGAAAAATTGGGCGTGCAAAATGATTCAGCCCCCTTAAGTAGCACCACATTTTGCTGCGATTACAGCTGTAAGTCGCTTGGGGTATGTCTCTATCAGTTTTGCACATCGAGAGACCGAAATTTTTGCCCATTCCTCCTTGCAAAACAGCTCGAGTTTAGTGAGGTTGGATGGAGAGCGTTTGTGAACAGCAGTCTGGACTTTGACTTGGCCATTCTAACACCTGGATATGTTTATTAGTGAACCATTCCATTGTAGATTTTGCTTTATGTTTTGGATCATTGTCTTGTTGGAAGACAAATATCCGTCCCAGTCTCGGGTCTTTTGCAGATTCCATCAGGTTTTCTTGCAGAATGGTCCTGTATTTGGCTCCATCCATCTTCCCATCAATTTTAACCATATTCCCTGTCTCTTCTGAAGAAAAGCAGGCCAAAACCATGATGCTGCCACCACCATGTTTGACAGTGGGGATGGTGTGTTCAGGGTGATGAGCTGTGTTGCTTTTACGCCAAACATAAAGTTTTGCATTGTTGCCAAAAAGTTCGATTTTGGTTTCATCTGACCAGAGCACCTTCTTCCACATGTTTGGTGTGTCTCCCAGGTGGCTTGTGGCAAACTTTAAACAACACTTTTTATGGAAATCTTTAAGAAATGGCTTTCTTCTTGCCACTCTTCCATAAAGGCCAGATTTGTGCAGTATACGACTGATTGTTGTCCTATGGACAGAGTCTCCCACCTCAGCTGTAGATCTCTGCAGTTCATCCAGAGTGATTATGGGCCTCTTGGCTGCATCTCTGATCAGTCTTCTCCTTGTATGAGCTGAAAGTTTAGAGGGACGGCCAGGTCTTCGTAGATTTGCAGTGGTCTGATACTCCTTCCATTTCAATATTATCGCTTGCACAGTGCTCCTTGGGATGTTTAAGGCTTGGGAAATCTTTTTCTATCCAAATCCTGCTTTAAACTTCTCCACAACAGTATCTCGGACCTGCCTGGTGTGTTCCTTGTTCTTCATGATGCTCTCTGTGCTTTAAACGGACCTCTGAGACTATCACAGTGTAGGTGCATTTATACGGAGACTTGATTACACACAGGTGGATTCTATTTATCATCATTAGTCATTTAGGTAAACATTGGATCATTCAGAGATCCTCACTGAACTTCTGGAGAGAGTTTGCTGCACTAAAAGTAAAGGGGCTGAATAATTTTGCACGCCCAATTTTTCAGTTTTTTATTTGTTAACAAAGTTTGAAAATATCCAATAAATTTCGTTCCACTTCATGATTGTGTCCCACTTATTGTTGATTCTTCACAAAAAATTACAGTTTTATATCTTTATGTTTGAAGCCTGAAATGTGGCAAAAGGTCGCAAAGTTCAAGGGGGGCGAATACTTTCGCAAGGCACTGTACTACCCTACAGAGGAGCCGTGATTGGACGGCGAAACGCGTCCAGCGATTGGCTGAGCGGACCTGACGTCACTTCCCGCCGGTGAAGCGCACGCTGCGAGAGCAGCAAACCACCGAGCCGTGTTCACATATCGCCCATATCTTACATATGTTTGTGAGTAAATTTCCTTGATCTTAATAAACTTTGTGTGGAATGTACTTCACCATGGATGGCCTTTTTTCTTTTATCTGAGGAAATGCGGAGCAGGTATTAAGGACCACAAAAGGATCTATTTGGACAAGATCACTGTGTCCAGGCTGGCGGGGCAGGTTGCAATTATTAACTGCTGTTGACCGAGCGTCTTGTGGTAAGTAGATTGCCACAAGGGGGGGGGGGGGGGGGGGAAGAGCACCTTGATTGATGCACACAGTGGAGTTCAACAATTTATATGCACTTTGATGGACATTTCTGAGGGACTTTACTTATACCATTATGAATTTTATGCGTTTATGCATTTGATCATTTATTGAGTGTTTTGATGAGACTTGCAAATTTTGTATTTGCACATGTTTGCACATTTGCACGAATTCATATATTTTGCACATTTTAAGGATTTTATTTGTATTAATGAGCAGCGCTGCAACACTGGTTTCACATTAATTTAAAGGCACATGCACTTTAATTTGCAGCTAGCAGCTAACAATTGCACAGACACTTTATATTTATTTACTATGTATTGCTTTTTTACACCATAAGCGCGAGGTTTTTTACTGTTACATACTGTACTACCCTAACCTATCCGTATACTACCCTTGCCTGTCTATATACTACCCAAGCCTGTTTCATGTAAATCTGAATTCCTGTTACATTTTTTAATTTTAATTATTGTGATATAAGATACTGCATGTGGGGCCTTTTCATGGGTGTTTTTTTTTTTGGGGAGGGGGGGGGGGGTGGCAGTATTTCATTCTTGGACCAAGGCAGCACAATGTTTTGGGTCAGCCCTGGCCCTTGCACTACATAGTTGAAGGTAAATCTAAAGGAAATCGAACAACAAAAGTTGTATAGTATGTATCCAGCTTAAGCAGGCACAAGACAGAAGTTGGTGCAGTTTGTCAAGCCATGACATGAGATTGGCATGAGCTGACCAACTAAACTTTCTGTTGTGGAAAAATGATTATAGTGTTATGTGCTACATATTGTAGACCTAAAATCAGATATACGGTATTTTTTTTTAATGTTTGGTAAATGTGTGCTACATAATGTGTAACTGCAACATTTACAGGTTTTAAATTCTTCTCAAAGAGATTACAGCACTTTTGGCAATGCTTCCATTAGCCTTTCTCTCCAGAAGCCCACCAACATCTCTGTTTAGGCATCACCCAGGGTCCAGACCGCATTCATTTCCTAACTAAATACCTGTGTCTGCGTAGTAGCCTAAAAGTGGAACTGCAATGTACCTGAGCACCACAAACCAAAAACGCTATTTAATTAATCTTTAATATTTAAAGCAAACTACCCCATCCATCCATGTCTTCATACTTTATTTTGCTGGGAAATCGCTTTGAAAACCTGCCCTCTAGCATTTCTGTCCATGGCCATATTGAGTAAGGGCAGGTGATTCATGTAGCATTTACTACCTGGAAAGCCAATGGCGAGACTCTTTACCCATGTGATCAGCTATGTCCAATTACAGCTGATCACATGTAAACAAGGAAAAGACGGTTATTGGCTCTCCTCCCCTCACACTGACAGTGTATAAGGAGAGGCGAGCCAATCAGCGGTATTTCCTCATAGGGGAGACCTGTACAGATAATCAGATCACTGATCATCAGTGCCCTGATTATTAATGCAGCCCCAACAGTGCCCTGCAGTGATTCCAGTCAGTGTCCATCAGTGATACCAGTCAGTGTCTTTCAGTGATGCCAATCTGTGCCCATCAGTAATGCCAATTTGTGCCCATAAGAAATGCCTATTAGTGCCTCCTCATCAGTGCCTTTCAGTGTCATCTCATTAGTGCCGCCTCATCAGTGCCCATCAGTGCAGTCTCATCAGTGAACATCAGTGAAGGAGAAAAATTACTTATCTACAAAACTTTCTGACAGAAACTAAGAAAAACTTTAACTGATTAAATACCACCAAAACAAGGCTCTATTTGTGTGAAAAAATAATAAAAATTTAATTTGGGTACAATGTTGCATGACTGTTCAGATGTCATTCAAGGTGCAACAGTGCTGAAAGCTCAAAATTGGCCTGTGCAGGAAGGGTGTGAAAGTACACAGTATTGAAGCAGTTAATATTGATTGAACCATGGAATTTCCCTCTCGCATTACACAGGGCCCTCTCGCCCGTACTACCCCCATCATTACACAAGACCCCTCCCTCAAACTACCCCATCATTACACAAGACCCCTCCCTCAAACTACCCCATCATTACACAAGACCCCTCCCTCAAACTACCCCATCACTACACAAGACCCCTCCCTCAAACTACCCCGATCATTACACAGGCCCCTCCTCTTTCATCATTACATAGAACCTTACCTTACTGAGCTGGCCAAATACCGCACAGGCTGCAGACATAACACCCAACCAATCACCAGAGCCCCAAACATTCAATTTCACCCTCATCACCTGAATTATAGCCAAATCCACTTATCAATTGTTTGCAGGGCAGTGGCTCAAGGGGTGGCTTAGCTGCTTTGGGCCCCTCAACAATGACTGGGCCCGGGATAGCTGGCCCTTTTGCCCCACATTAAAGACTGTTTCCCATCCTTTTCCTTCTACTGAGTGCTAGAGTCAGACTTAATACTCGGGTATAAACTCCCTGTCCCAGCACTGTCTCACTATTCGCAAGCTCCCTAATACCTGTAAGAAGGGGGGTTTTCCTTTGGGGGGGGGGGGGTCTATTTATAACAAAAATAAAATGCTGTTTAATGCCACACAGCCATTGCAAATAATCCATGTAGTGTATTCAGTATGTTTATTTCCTATAATCATCAGTTCCATCTAGTGGCCATCATGCAGTATTTTACTGATTTTTCAGAAAAATACTGCATAATGGCCTCTAGATAGAGCTAAGATTTGAAATACACATATTGCACACATTGCAGGGATTATTCCCAATTGCTGCACACATGCAGAGGCATTTGCAGAGGCATAGCAATTTTTTTGATAAATAACTCCTTTGAGTTATGTTGATGAAGACTGATGCCATTATCATCCCAAACCGCACTCTCAAGCCTGGGCATAGTCACTGGACTGGAATTGAAGAATTGCTTTTAAATGTTAAAAGGTTCTTTTTTTCAAATGTACTATATTTGTAAAAGTAAAGCTAGTGATATGTCTGCTTTAAACTGCATCTAAAACCCAAACTGTTTTTGGTGGTATCCCCATCGGGGGATATTCACTTTTCTTTCTTTGTTGTACACACAAAAGAAAGTGAGTGGAAAAATCCTCTCTTTGACATTTGTCACTGAAACAAATGTCTCCATTGGAAGACCTCACCTCTATTTCTAATGACAAGATAAGATCTGGAACCTTTGCTCACTTTTATTTCTGGTAAAATGGTTTACCACTTGCCGACCAGCCGTCGTCGATATACGGCGGCAGGTTCCCGCAAATTGCCGTACCTGATCGCCAGCGGGGATGCTGATTCATGGGGCCGGCGCCCGCGATTGCCACTGGGCACCCGCAGTCACTCCCCGTGGAGAGAGAACGGCGGTCTGCTGTTGTAAACACCTCCTATTTAGAATCACAGGTATTTGTGTTGATTCCACAAGCCTATCCCCCTCAAAGTTAGAAAACACCCCCTAGGCATACATTCAACCTTTTGATCGCCCCTGGGTTAACTCCTTCCCTGCCAGTGTCATTTTTACAGTAACAGTGCATATGTTTAGCACTGATTACTGTAGTAATGTCACTGGTCCCCCCAAAAATGTCAGTTAGGGGTTCCATCTGTCCACCACATTGTTGCAGTCCCTCTAAAAATCGCTGATCACCCATTACAAGTAAAAAATAAATAAACAAATAAAAATGACATAAATCTTTCCCCTAGTTTGTAGACACGATAACTTTTGCGCACACCGATCAAAATACGATTATTGGGATTTTTTTTTACCAAAAATATGTGGCAGAATACAAATTGCCCTAAAATGCTGAACAAATTTTGATTTTTACATTTTTTATTGGGAATGTTATATAGCAGAAAGTGAAATATATATATACATATATATATATATATATATATATATATATATATATATATATATATTTTTTTTTTTTTTTTTTTCAGAATTGTCGCTCTTTTTTTGTTTATAGTGCAAAAAAAAAAAAATCGCACAGGTGATCAAATCCCACCAAAAGAAAGCTCTATTTGTGGGAAAAACAAGAAATCTATTTTATTTGGGTACAGCGTAACGTGACCACTCAATTGTCCATTAAAGTAATGCAGTGCCGAATCACAAAAAATGGCCTGGTCATTAAGTGGGGAAACCTTCCGGTCCAGAAGTGGTTAATTAGAATAAGAGATGAAGTGAGATAGTCGTATATGGACACATCTCTAGATACTGTGTCTTTGTGGAAGCAGATTAGATAAGGATGGGTAAGGCCCCTTTCACACAGGCGATCCGATTTGATCCGATCCAATCCGCTTGTCAGTTTTTCAGGTGGACCTGATCGGATGCTCCATGCATCCCTGTGGGGCAGCCCATGTCAGCGGTGACATGTCCGCTAACACCCGCTTCTATCCAATCCGATCCTGTCCGTGAAACATGGACGGATGTAAACCCTATTTTCCATCTGTCTGGAGGATCGGATCAGATGGGATCGGATGACAACAGACAGGCGGTTTGTTCTCATCCGATCTCCCCATAGAGGACAGCAGGGATCTGACAGCTCCGTCTCCTCACACAAAGAGGAGACGGAGCTGTCACCCGCCTGCTCAGCGGGTATTGGCAGATCGATCCCCCCGCTGAGTAGAACGGACTCTGTGGGGCGGTGCGCCCGTGTGAAAGAGGCCTTATTCAGGTATTCACAGAAATAGTAGTGAGGGGATACACCTGTGTTTATGCCTACACTAGTTGTGAGATAGAAGATAAAAGGCAACCTAAAACATTAGTGCTATACATGCAGCTTGATGAAGGACATATGCATGTCCAAAACTGTGCGGTCGCTTGTTTGTAAATGCATACCTGCCTGTAAAGGAAAAAGGAAACTTACAATTATTGATATTGCATCTCAAATTTTTTGATGATACATATATATATATATATATTTTAAAATGTATTAAAACATGGGTGGCACCAGTAGAGCAGTGGATGGTGTCAGTAAAGCATTGAACGTGTCAGTAGGGCAGAGATTGGTGTGTGTAAGACAGTAGATGGTGTCAGTAGGGCAGAGATTGGTGTAAGTAGGACAGTAGATGGTGTCAGTAGGGCAGAGATTGGTTTAAGTAGGACAGTAGATGGTGTCAGTAGGGCAGAGATTGGTGTGTGTAGGACAGTAGATGGTGTCAGTAGGCCAGAGATTGGTGTAAGTAGGACAGTAGATGGTGTCAGTAGGGCAGAGATTGGTGTAAGTAGGACAGTAGATGATGTCAGTAGGGCAGAGATTGGTGTGTGTAAGACAGTAGATGGTGTCAGTAGGGCAGAGATTGGTGTAAGTAGGACAGTAGATGGTGTCATTAGGGCAGAGATTGGTGTCCGTAGAGCAGTGGACGGTGTCAGCAGTTTTTATTTTATTTTTTTATAATTTTTTTCTATTTTTTTAATATTATTTTTGATTTGATTTTACATATTTTTAGGAATCCTGTTGGGGGGCTTTGGTGAAATATCAGGGGTCTAAACAGACCCCTGATGTCTCACTTATGAGACAGAGGAAGGGACAGAGATTCCCCAATCTCTTTCTCTGCAGTCTCAGCTTCACGGTGCAGGGAATGAATGGAAAGTGCTCTGTGCTGAGCGCTTCCAGTTCATTCACAAATTGAAGCATAATAAACACAGTTTACTAAGGGGAAGCTGAACTGCACACAGTGATTAGGGTGTGCCCAGGCACACCTAGCACACCCTGTGTGCATGCCTATGGTGTTTGAACTTTGGAGTGCACACCCTAATGCTAAAGGCTGTGCACACCTACGCTCAAAATTAGAAAATAACGATAATAGATAGGGTTTGTGGGGCAGAATAGACTCTAATGGTCTCGTCTGTCATAAATGCTTCCTCCTGCCTGTCAACGGGGATGTTCATTGAGCCGTGCATTCGCAGCTCAGAGTACATTTACGACACCCACTCTGACTATACCATGATGAAGTGACTCCAGTGTGCTTGCATGGGAGTGACATCATTGCAGCCCAGACATTTAAGAGGTCAAATGGAGCCAATCCGAAAAGGAGAAGATGGAAGAGCTTGATCACTGACAGTGCAGCGCTGGAGGGCACCCTTTGACAAGTAAGCCTGTTATAGTATGCTAGTATGCAGTGCATAGTACCGCATTATGGTATAAACCTGCAGGGGGACTTTTTAAAAATAATTTATGCAGAGTTTAGTAACGCTTTAAGATACATTTTGAGCAAAAGCTTCACTAAACATTGATAATGTTGTAAAAGATGATTGGGGTTCAAATTCCCCTTTAACAATAACAAGCCCAAACACAGACCTTGGTTTTGGACAGATCCCCAGCAAAACAAATTAACTGGAGCGGGGCTTTCTAAAAGCACTTTAGATGATCCGCTAGGATCCTTCCTGTGCGTTCCCTTGCAATCCAATTTGGCAGCTCATTCATTTGAATGGGCTGCAAATAACACCAGAACACACAAAAAGTTGTTATCGCGTACCTGGTGGAGATCGAACTGTAGAGGGGGCTTTTCCTGCATCTCCTGTCCAACACCCCTGGTAGAGATGACAGATGTTGTGGGGCATAGAGTGGTACGAGGGGCTGTATAGCAGGTGGCACCAGCTGAGGCTTGATGGATCACTGGATGGGCACCTGGAACTGGAACTCTGTGATGGTTGATGAGAAGGCAGGAACATAGCCGGAACACAAGCCAAGGGTTCGTCAACAGCCGAGCAGGGGCGGGTACAGGAACGTGAGACAAGAGAGGTGTCAGGTTACAGGCCAGAGTAGGTACACAGTCGGGCAGTGAGGTACAAGGGCATGAGACAGAAGCAGAGTCAAAACAGAGACTGAGGTCACAGGTAGGCAGGCAGGAATCCAGAGGAGGTTCAAGGTCAAGCTGAGTCAAACACAGGTAAACAGGAAGCAGATCAGGGCACAGGTGAAAGGAACAAGTTGAATGTGCTCTGTCATCGCTCAGCTTAAATAGATTGTTTGGCACTAGTGCATGCACGCGCACGCGTGCATACACATATGTACCTTTCTTCTTGTGCACATGCTAATGTGCCCGCGCATGTGCAACGCCAATGCCTGTTTGGGTCCAGCTGAACTTATCTTACAGTAGTGCATGCACTACTTTTGAAAAACCCCACCGCACCAAATTCAGTGATACTACAGTACCGTGCGATCTGGTGCCCGCAAACGCTCTGTGTTTGCTATCTGCATTAGGATGCCATTAATAATGTATTGGCACTTGCAGCAGAACGTGGGTGTGAGTTTCGAACAAGGTGTTTGAAATGTTTACAGAGAGCACCTTTCCTGTACTGCGTTTTGGTGTGAACCGGCCCTAACTGATATTATAGAGCAATGCTATCTTTTTTCTGCTTTATTGGAACACAGATGTGCTCCACACCACCAGCATACAGGGTTAGGTTGGCTCATCAGAGGAATCAGACTTCAGAATCCACTGAGGCCGGCAAGTGCGTAAGCGCCCTGGTGCCTCCTTCAAATCACTAACTGAACTGCCAAAACTCTTCTGTGTGCTTGCTTTTCACCTGCAGAGTTTAAGAACTGCCTAATGTTATTAAAACTTGTTCTACGCCCCTGGCATTGTCTGTACATATGAGAGTGAGTGTATATTCTGCTGTGAAGACTCATCCCAGTATTGAAAAAAAAAAAAAAAAAAAGGGGGACTTATATCAGCATGGCTGATATTAGAAATGGCTGAGTATTTGAAAAGGAGACTAGAGCACCACCTGCTGGTTGGATATAAAGCTGCATCATTTTATTACGCAATATTCCATAGAAAAAGAGGGGGTGCTGCCTCATGCTAGAGCTGACCTGATAACTGGGATGATGACTGGTGGGGTATCGATTAAGAAGCAGCACGTTGTATGGAGAATGCACAAATCCACAGGAGTCATACAACAGAAGAGCGGAAATGCAGATACTGGAGTTGCCAAATTATAATGATACAACAGCAGCAGATAATTGATTTTTGAGAGATAAAATTACTCTTCTAGACATGTGCATGACGAAAAAATGTGTTTTGTTTTGTTTACATTTGTTAATCTAGTTATTTCGTTTAGTTAAATTTGGTTGACTCGTTCAATTCGCATTCAGAATTCGTATTAAATCATTTTCAAATTTTCTTTGAATTTACCGATTTTTTTCAATTCAGAATGTTCAAATCGATAAATTTTGATTTGGTCAAGTCGAAAACGTTTTATTTTTTATTGATTCGAATGTGGCAAAGTGAACAAACAAAATAAAAATCTTCATCAAATTATTACAATGACTTTTTAAATCATCTTTGGCTTAACAAAAACAGCATTATTTCAAAATGTTACTCTAGTAACACACAGTCTTTGATTTCAGAAATATGTTTACAGTTCGACTTCCACTGGATTTTGATTTCAAATTTTATTTGATTTTCTGAAATTCAGACAAAGTTCATTTCATTATTCAGAGCATTGGGTAAACTTTGTTTTTACTGCAATTTGGATATATCCGAATCTCCAAATAACAAAAAATTTGTCTAAATATTTATTCGTAACTAAACGAACCGCACATGTCTAGACTCTTTTTGGTGGTGCCGAAACGTGCTTGCTCCCTACTGTTCCTACACAATCCTATTGACCCATTACTGGGATGGGCTGTCTCAATGACCAATAGGAATGTGGAAGAAAGGAGAAAGTAGGTAAGCCTCCAGGATGTGCTAAAGTTTGTTTTTTTTTTTTTTGCTCAGACCAGCCCAAAATAAAGGTAGAGTAGGGGGAACTAAAATCAACTGAAAGTAGCTTTAGTGTTCTTTTTTTTTTTTTTTTTTAAAGTGACAAAGTCACTTTAAACTTCCAACTGTTACAATACACTGATTGTGAAAATAACCTGCTTTATGGCAATTCATGAGAACTGTAGGTGTTCAACCTTACTATATTGCTGTTAGATCCTGCAAGTACAAACACATTATTGTGGGGAATACAGTTTTCTCCTAGCTTTTCTAGGCTAAAAATCTCTCTGCATTTGTTTATATCATCCAGCAGGGGGAGCACGTTATCCTCACATGGGTTTGCAAGGGCACAAGACCCAGACTGTGATCCAAACTGTTACTGTGAACCCAAAAAGAGTAATTAGTTCATATTTAATCACTGCTTTAATAAAACTTTCTTTAACCAATTCTGGACCGAAAGGATTTGCCCCCTTAATGACCAGGCCATTTTTTGTGAGTCGGCACTGTGGTACTTTAACAGACAATTGCGCGGTCGTGCGATGCTGTACCTAAATAAAGTTGATTTGTCCTTTTTTTCCCCACAAATAGAGCTTCCTTTTGGTGGTATTTTTTTTTTTTTGTGAAAATAGATTTTTATTCAAAATTTTTCCAACATACAGAGTATAAATTGCTGTCGTCATAGGTAGAGTCAAATACAACAAATGAAGAAAGCAATTTCCAATACAAATGCAACCATATAATGGAATTCAAATTAGACAGAGTTATGTAACCAAATAGTAGGTTAACCGGTAGGGGAGCTGACTCAGCCCCAGCCTTGGACCCGTTACCCATCACCCCTGTTGGGATCTATCTGTGACTGGGAATGAACCATTGTAATGCAGCTTGATCTAGGTCCAGCTGGAGTCTTGCATAGATGAATCTTCCCCTACTAATTTAAAGTGGTACGGAGGGCTACCTATTACATTTAGGTTAGTAGTACAACAGAACTTTCCTATAATACAGGATATCGGAATAGTTGAACTCCTCGTATTTCCAGATAACCTGTGACAACACAGTATGGGGGGGGGGGGGGGTAAGAAAGGGAGGAAGGGGAAATTGATGGATAGGGTACTAGTATACCACTGGATGATGTTGCTAGCTTCTTATCTCATTGGGTCAATTAACAATGTATGGAGTTCATCTTAGAGTTTAGCCAGATTTGCCAGTGAAGATGGAATTTCTGAGCTTTCCCTTTCTTTGTATGCAAAAATCCTTTCCATTTCTCCCTGAGAATTAACTCTGTTGATGATTTCTGTCATTGAAGGTATAGATGTTGAGCGCCAGTATTTAGCAATGGCTATTCTGGATGCAAACATTATATGGGCAATTACTCTTCTAGAGTGCGGAGGGCAATTGTCCATATCCAAAGATAGGAGTGCTAGTGCAGGGGTTACTGTTAACGATACTTTCAGCACGGTTGATAACAATTTAGATATCTCATCCCAAAAGGGTTGGATTTTTGGGCAACCCCATATAATGTGGTAAAGATTGCCTATGCCTCTACATTCTCTCCAGCAGAGGGGGGAAAGTTGGGGATCCATTAGGGGTACTTTTGGTGGTATTTGATCACCTGTGCGATTTTTATTTTTTGTGCTATAAACAAAAAAAGAGCGACAATTCTGAAAAAAAAAACAAAAAAACCAATATTTTTTACATTCTACTATATAACAGTCCCCAAAAAATAAAATTAAAAAATCAAATTTTTTTAACATTTTAGGCCAATTTGTTTTCTGCTACATATGTTTGGTAAAAAAAATCCCAATAAGAGTATTTTGATTCGTTTGCGCAAAAGTTATCACCTCTACTAACTACGGGAAAGATTTATGTCATTTTTATTGTTTTTTGTTTTTTTTACTAGTAATAGCGGCAATCTGCGATTTTTAGCAGGACTGCGACATTGTGGCGGATAGATCGGACCCCTAACTGACATTTTTGACACTTTTGGGGGGGGGGGGGGGACCAATGACATTACTACAGTAATCAGTGCTAAAAATATGTACTGTTACTGTAATAATGACACTGGCAGGGAAGGGGTTAACACAGTGGGTGATCAAGGGGTTAAATGAAAGCCTAGGGGAGTGTTTTCTAACTGTATGGGGGTTGGGCTTTTGAAATGATCACAGAGACCTGTGATCCTTTATAGAAGGATCATAGGCGCTCTATGATCATTCCAGAGAGAAGAACGGTCAGCTGTGTTTACAACAGCTTACCGTCCTTCTCTCTCAGCGGAAGTTTAAAAAAAATCCTTCTGGTTAACTATACACATTGCAAGAATTTTAGCAAACTGTCACAGTTCCATATCAAAAGTGCCAATTATACCTGCCCTTTTTGCCCCCCCCCCCCCATCCATTCATAGAAAGCTGTACTATCGATTCCTGCAATGAAAATCGCTCTATGGGGGGGAGACGGATCTTTCATTCATCTGCCTGTCCTCCATTAAAGGAGCTTGCCATTTTAGAAGGCTTTTATGAACCGAGGAAGTGGGCAGAATAGCTGGCAGGGGACAAGGGACACATGCAGAGACTCTTATTGACCCCTGCAGCCCTGGAAGATCACAGCTGCAGGGGTATCCTGAAGCAGATGTCTGAAGCAACACAGCAGCCACCTTCACAAGGGCCACTTTTCATTCATTATTGCCCCTTGTGCTGATTTAAAAAAATAAATAAAAATCCACTAAACTTAAAGCAGAGCTTAACTCTCTCAATCAACACATTACCTATTATTAATCCTTATGCTGCTAGTATTAGTAAATATATGAAGCGCACCCCGCGTAATAGCAGCTGGTGAATTGGGACCCCTCACTCTGCACAGCCAGGCACAACTAATTTTCACAGGCACACTTAGAGTCAGTGAACAGTCCAGCACTTTGTTGTTTTTTTTTTGTTTTATTTGAGGGGATAAAACTTAGGGATTAGGGGAGATGATGGGATGTCCACTTAACTTCAGACAACTTCAGGGACAACTCTTCTTATATACAACTACAGTATAGACATTCTTCTTCTTCCAGCACTGTTGTTCGCAGAAAACACAGACTCAGCTGGGACACTTTAGTGAATCTGGAAAAAGCACTCAGCCAGATTAAGCAAAAGCCCTTTGCAGGCAGGGCCCCCAGGCCCCCTTGGCATGTAGAGAAAAGTCCAGTGTCCAGCTACATCCACGTGGCTACTGATCCCAGCACCACCTTTTCAGGCACTGTCAGCCCTCCTGGCTGCAGCTGCCTCACCAACTAGTCCTCCTAGATACTTCCCAAAGTCCTTCCAGAGTGCACACTCACTAGCCCACCCTGTCTTCCCATGGAGAACTCCTGGACCCGCTGACTCTCTCCCGCTGTCCTCACACTTACTACCGTGCATCCAGGCAAGGACTCCTGCATGTGTTTTAGAGGATCCCTCCAGCACCCGAGCCCCATACCTGAGCCCCCTTCCAGACTAGGGGGCATCCTCAAGGGCCACAGACAGCCTGCTCAGCACTTCATCTCCATCTTCCACCTGACTGTCCCTGCTGGCATGACTCATATTTAATAATTTAACAGTATTTAAGGTGACTGCCCCCTGCTAGCCCTCTTGCTGGGGATTGGCTGGGGCCCTCATTAATACTCCAATCAGCGCCTCCTATACTCCCTTCTCCACTTCTGGAATCTTCTCCAAGGTTCCAGAGAGCAGAGGTAGTTACCAGAGGTGCTTCTTGATGAGTCATCCAGCCCACCTGAGTCACTCATACCTGACCCAGATTCAGCTCAGACTTGACTGCCAGCCAAGCCTAATTTACCTACACTAACAGAAAAACTATTTTCACTAGCATCTAGCTAGAGGGTGCTACATATATAAGAAGGTGTTTTTTTTTTTTTTTTAAACAGTTTTTTTTTTACATTTGTTCAGTCATTTCCTGTTTTTTGGCTTAGGTAAATGTCATACATCCCAGGAGTCTTTAGGAGGGGAGGAGGGGAGGAGGGGCTTTCTCAGGTAAGCACACCCTCCTGCTTGCATGCCTGAGCTAAGGGCAGATGGATTCCAGTGAGTAATGCTACATGAATCATTTGCTCTTACTCAGGATGACCATGGCCAGAAATGCTGGGAGGTGTTTTGCAAAGTGGTTTCTCAGTAAAATAAAGCATGGAGACATGGATGGATGGGGCAGTTTTCTTTGAATTCTAAAAATGAATTTAATAGCGTTTTCAGTTTGTGGTGTTCAGATGCAATTTAGTTTCACTTTAAGGGATCTTTCACACAGGCGGACCGTTCAGATCCGCCTGTCCATTTTTTGGCGGATCTGAACGGTCACATATGCATCCCTATGGGGCATCGGATGTCAGCGGAGACATGTCCGCTGACATCCGATCTGATCCGATCCGTCAAATCTGGACGGATGGAAACCCTATTTTCCATCCGTCCGGCAGATCGGATAGGATAGGAGTTCCCCATACATAAAGATGTATGGGGAACTGACAGCTGTGTCTCCGCATACAGCGCGGAGAACAGCTGTCATCCTCCTGCTCAGCGGGGGATTGGCAGATCGATCCCCCGCTGAGATAAACGGAGTCCGTTTGACGGACACATAGTGTGAAAGAGCCCTAAAGCGGAACTAAACTCACCTATCCATTATAGCCAAGGAAGCTGCCATTTTAGCCTCTGTTTGATCTGCAACTACCATGGTGCTGCACATGTGATCAGCCATTGAATGGTTTGACAGTTTGGTTAAGAGCCCAACCAATGTGACAGTTACCATTCCCGGCATGACGGGAATGTTACTGTTTTCTAAACTGTTAAATCAATGGGTTTGAGTCAATTTTTAAGCCAAAAATGCTAAGTTTAACATGAGTGAAAAAATTGAGAACTTCTTCTGGTTACAAAATAGCTAATAATAATATAATATAAAAGATTAAAAATTAAATTTAAATTTCTTATAATAATATAACAAATTGTATAAAATATTATTTTACACAGTAATTTATAAAATTTTAAATATTCAATTTACAATCATAATTATCGCAGTTGTAAAATAGGTATTTTTGGTCATGAAAAGCTTTATTTCTCATTATTAAATATTCAATCAATTGACAATCTCATAAAATCTCATGATTATCTATTATTGTAACAGAAGCTAGTATTATTTTAAGGAATGACATCCTGTAAGGAAATCTTTCTGAAATTACTTTTAAATACATTTTTACAATTAAACTTATTAAAATACATACAACAGCCTTGTGAATTAACCTGAAAGCTTCCTTAAAAGTATGTTACAAGAAAAAAAGAAAATGCACTGGATGCCCTTAATTTGACTTTATGTGTATGACTCTGTGCAGTCTTCTGAGTAAAAAGCGACAAGCTGATCACACTAGGGAAAATTCAATTTTTTACTGCTGCAGTTTATAGGAAGCAATATTTGAATTTTTTGACAGCTATAGAAATTCAAACTTGGTTAGGAAATTAAATGAAAAAGTAATTTATAAAATTTTAGTGAAAGTGGAGTTTTCCGAAAAATAATAAACACTCCTAATCCCCTCTGGTTCTCCTCAACCAGAGAAGGCTAAAAAATATATATATTTAGCACTGGAAAAATTGCCCAAGTCGTTTAAATTTTGCTGAAATTCTTTTCTTGTGAAAAGTTAAGATAAGCCAAACCAGAAATGAATGTGTTTAATGTCTGAAGCTGTTCAGCTCCGTCATTTTTTTCCAATTTACTCGACTGGTTCCCTCCTTGGCTTATTTTGTGCAGATAATATACACACATTTCAGGGAAATTGCAGCAGATGACACACTGGAATGAAAATTCTAACCACTCAAAAATATATAAATGTATTGATAAGGTGTAATGAGCGCAAAATAGCTTGACTATGAATGGAGGGCAAATGTAACATTTCCTTGTGCTGCAAGTCACTAACTTTCTGCCTAATAAGATTTCTATTTTCAGAGTTCATTTAATGCTCTGAGTACATCTTGATAAGTGCCTTATACAGTTGATTTGCTTATCCCTGGCAGAGGAGGCAGCTGGCAGATTTTGGCCTGGAGAACTGTAATTAAGAGACAAGGCAGGAAGATTTGAGCACAAAATTAACACATTCGTTTTTCAGCTGTTATGGGGAATATTTAGGCAGCTTTACAGTCATATTATTGATGTGCGGCTCCAATCCAGAGATAAAGAAGGGTTAAGTTGTTTCCCTGGGAGAATGTGTGGAGGATTTCAGCATTCTGGGAATAGATCAGTGTTCATATATATTTAACCATAGGAATATTCTGCCTAGATACATAGAAGTGGTGGGGTGGGGGGCTGGAGAAGAGCAACTTTAAAGTAAACCCGTCGTGAGAAAATGAGGGAGGATGCTAATGCTGAAACGTTTCTAAAAATGCTGGTTGCCTGGCTGTTGCACTGAATCACTGGCTTTAGCCCTTTGAGAATCATTGACCGGGAACCGATATATAGATCAGGTATGCCATAACATGACAGCCAGGCAACTAGCATTCTTTAAAGGTGAGGTTAGCAGTGGCGTTCTCTATGTTTATCTTATTACAGGTTTCATTCAAAGCTGAACTGGATACAAATACAGCAGTTTAGGTGGATATGCATTCATTCAGTGGTGGCTGGTGCTCCATTGGCCGGGGGGGGGGCGACAGACAGACCGCACCATACCCCCCCCCCGACCACACCAGGCCCCACACCATCCCGGACCACAGCGAGACAGGAGAGGAGAGGACAGGCAGGACAGGCAGGACCCCCCCCCCCCCCCCCCGCTCACTCACCCTGCCTGAATGCAGCAGCAGGCAGTCTCAAAACCCGCTTCCTGATTGGCCAGGAGGAGGATCCATGTGACAATAGCGAATTTCCATTCGCTATTGTCACACAACTGGGTGGGCCCGGGACACACTGCTCTGCGCCCCGAGCCCACCCTTTTTTTTAGCCTGTGAGAGCCTTTGGCTCTAATCACATGGTTAATAAAAAAAAAGCACCATTGAACTCCATGCGTCCGACGCCCCGCATATAGATTAGGGGGCCGGATGCATAGTTGGTGGGGCGGCGCCCCTGTGCCCCATATGACCAGCCGTGACTGTATTCATTAACACGTCAGAAAATGTATATTTGCATGCAGCTAATTTAAATCTGACACAATAGTAGATGGATCGGCGCTAGTTCGTGAGCTATATCAAGTCTTTACTGAACTTACAGTGTCCTGTGGTATATGGGGCACCATAAGAGGATGAATCCACAAGTCTTCTAGGCAGCCATCAGCAGGTGGGGGGGATGACTGAAGCAATATTCCCAAATATGCAAGAAAAAAAGAAAACAAAGGCGCCCTTTTAATGCAGACTGTGGATAATTTAATATAAAAGAAACACAGGTTCTTAAAAACTCACATTTGACATGAGTACATGAAGCCTTAAATTAGGGAGTAGAGAGTCCCTCTATGAGTCCTGGATGGGGGGGCTTCGGTGCTTCCAGCAGGTTTGGTAAACTGTTTTTCCTTCTTGCTTCCTCCGTGGATGTAGATGTGTAAGCCGGCTTCTGGGGAGAGAGGATGAAAACGAGGGCTGAACCGCACCATGGACCGCAACCAGCGCCAGTGACGTCATAAAAATGCGACTCGTTTGGGAAAATCAGTGAGCCAATCACACAAGCAGGAAATTATGTTTCTGGGGTGTGGCCAGTATACATTCTGTGTACAGAACACCTCCAGGTAGCCTTATTGCATTGCATTTTCAGAAAATTACAATGGCTGCCGATTAAAAAAGAAAGGTAATTTTTAATAACATTAAATTACAATATGACTTGTGTCGCAATTGTATATGCTTTATTGTTTTTTCTTTATTTGCTATTTTTTTTTTCTCCACAAAAGTGGAGTTACCCTTTAACAATGTATTAGGCCTCATGCGGGGTGTTTTTTTCTCTCCTGGGTATCTTTGGTTCAGAGGTGGGAACCTCAGCTAAAAAATGGCCTAAAGCTATGTTTTTCATGTGCGTTTATGCACCTTTGCGTGTTTGCACATTAATGCATTCTACTGGCCAGAGTTAATATTCTGGCTGATAGAATGCATTAACACCGAATGCACACAAACACATCTAGTGTTAATGCGTGTTTATGGACATTTGGCATTTTTTTCTCCCCAAACACTCATCTTCTGTTTTTTTTTTTATTTCTGTCTGTAAACACGTCTGCCTCTAATTGCCTGCAAATGCCTGTTTATGCATGGACTAACATAGAGGGGTGTTTAGAGGCAGAAATGTAAAATGCCTGTAAAAGCAGCATTTTAGACGTTCTGTGTGCATGAGGTCCTAAAGATAAAATCTAGGCATGGTATTTTTTGACACATTTACATTGGACCAGATTGGAGCAATATTTATGTATATACAGTGCCTTTGCGAAAGTATTCTGCCCCCTTGAACTTTGCGACCTTTTGCCACATTTCAGGCTTCAAACATAAAGGTATAAAACTGTAATTTTTTGTGAAGAATCAGCAACAAGTGGGACACAATCATGAAGTGGAACGAAATTTTTTGGATATTTCAAACTTTGTTAACAAATAAAAAAATGAAAAATTGGGCGTGCAAAATTATTCAGCCCCTTTACTTTCAGTGCAGTAAACTCTCTCCAGAAGTTCAGTGAGGATCTCTGAATGATCCAATGTTGACCTAAATGACTAATGATGATAAATAGAATCAACCTGTGTGTAATCAAGTCTCCGTATAAATGCACCTGCACTGTGATAGTCTCAGAGGTCCGTTTTAAAGCGCAGAGAGCATCATGAAGAACAAGGAACACACCAGGCAGGTCCGAGATACTGTTGTGGAGAAGTTTAAAGCCGGATTTGGATACAAAAAGATTTCCCAAGCTTTAAACATCCCAAGGAACACTGTGCAAGCAATAATATTGAAATGGAAGGAGTATCAGACCACTGCAAATCTACGAAGACCTGGCCGTCCCTCTAAACTTTCAGCTCATACAAGGAGAAGACTGATCAGAGATGCAGCCAAGAGGCCCATGATCACTCTGGATGAACTGCAGAGATCTACAGCTGAGGTGGGAGACTCTGTCCATAGGACAACAATCAGTCGTATACTGCACAAATCTGGCCTTTATGGAAGAGTGGCAAGAAGAAAGCAATTTCTTAAAGATATCCATAAAAAGTGTCGTTTAAAGTTTGCCACAAGCCACCTGGGAGACACACCAAACATGTGGAAGAAGGTGCTCTGGTCAGATGAAACCAAAATCGAACTTTTTGGCAACAATGCAAAACATTATGTTTGCCGTAAAAGCAACACAGCTCATCACCCTGAACACACCATCCCAACTGTCAAATATGGTGGTGGCAGCATCATGGTTTGGGTCTGCTTTTCTTCAGCAGGGACAGGGAAGATGGTTAAAATTGATGGGAAGATGGATGGAGCCAAATACAGGACCATTCTGGAAGAAAACCTGATGGAGTCTGAAAAAGACCTGAGACTGGGACGGAGATTTGTCTTCCAACAAGACAATGATCCAAAACATAAAGCAAAATCTACAATGGAATGGTTCACAAATAAACATATCCAGGTGTTAGAATGGCCAAGTCAAAGTCCAGACCTGAATCCAATCGAGAATCTGTGGAAAGAACAGAAAACTGCTGTTCACAAACGCTCTCCATCCAACCTCACTGAGCTCGAGCTGTTTTGCAAGGAGGAATGGGCAAAAATTTCAGTCTCTCAATGTGCAAAACTGATAGAGACATACCCTAAGCGACTTACAGCTGTAATCGCAGCAAAAGGTGGTGCTACAAAGTATTAACTTAAGGGGGCTGAATAATTTTGCACGCCCAATTTTTCAGTTTTTTATTTGTTAAAAAGTTTGAAATATCCAATAAATTTCGTTCCACTTCATGATTGTGTCCCACTTGTTGATTCTTCACCAAAAAAATACAGTTTTATATCTTTATGATTGAAGCCTGAAATGTGGCAAAAGGTCGCAAAGTTCAAGGGGGCCGAATACTTTCGCAAGGCACTGTACCATACCTAACAATTGTCCCTGGAACCTAGAAATCACTGACATAGATACCGCTAGTCCAGTGATCTCCACTTGTTTTCGGGTTCCGTGCTGATTGACCGGTGTGATGTATTCTAAAGGGCACAGGCACCATTCGCGGAACACTTTGCATTTCCTGAATAAATGCAAAGCATTCTTTGATTAGACGAGGTGAAGAGTGTGTCTAAACCATATAGTCCGCGCTAGGTGAAGCTAAACCTAAAACAATATCACCATTGCTGCTATTCATAAACAATAACTAATAAATCACAAACCACAGCACAAAACAGTGCAAATAAAATAAATGACATATAAATGAAAAAACTAGTTACAAATGAAACTTCATACAAATGTAGCACTACTCCCTTCCGAGCTGTTGGTGACAGGTTCCCCTGGGTTACCCATAGCAACGGCACAATAGTTTAGGGACTTTGAAGTGCTTGGCTCAGTCATCGGGTTTTGGTTTTTTGTTGTTTTATTGAGAACTTGGATAGGAGAAGGGAATGAGTAGGATACTCCGACTTGAATAAACTATGCAAAATTCGCTGGGATGTTTAAATGTACTTGTGTGCGGCAAGGCCGCTGCTTCACCATGTCAATAGCGAGAAAGTAGTGATAAGTGAACCACTTTAGTTAAGCTGTACTGTACTGCAGAACACTCCTCAGGGCTCTTCCTGGCACCCCCTTTGGTTCATATTCTTCAGGGCTTTCTACATGGCACCCCCTTTTCTGTAATACTCTCCGTGTGAGCTAGCTCCTTGATCCCCTGACTTCACTGGAGTGGCCCCCCTTCCTGGGCCAGACCCTTTGGCAGGTCCCTCAGCACTCACGGACACTGTTTTACCCAAAAGACTCTGCCAGCAGCTCCACCGTCAGTTACACGGAATCCTCTGCAGCTCAGCTCCACACCCGGTTAACTCGGCCGACCGCCTAAGACCACCTTCCTCACACACTGCAGGAGGAAAGACAGCTGTCCACCTCCTCCTGGGACTCTGCTTACTGCCAAAAAAAACCCTGTCACATGTCCCCTCAGTATTTATGATCAATCCCAGGATGCATTGCAGGAATGCCCTCCCACTGGGACTGTCATAAAACATGATGTGTCACTGGCTAGGTTTCCTCCACTGTCCAACAAGCTCCCTCATTGGATGCAGTTGGGACACTCCCTCAGACCCAGTGAATCACACCTGCAAACATGTGACAGACAACCTAATAGATCAGGCACCCTGATGAGCAGCAGGAGCAATAAATGCTTTACCTAGCACCTACCTAACTAGGAGGGTGCTACACAGATTTCTGATAAAAGGCAAAACTCTGCGTGCGTTCCACCGCTGACCAGACGTGACGTAACTGAGGAACCGGAATCTATGTCAACGCATTTCGCCACTTTGAAGGCACCCTGTAGGAGCCGTGAAACGCGTTAACGTAGATTCCAGTTCCTCAGTTACGTCACGTCTAGTTAGCAGTGGAATGCACGCACAGTTTTGCAATCCTCACCTATCTCGCTGTAATTAATATCTGCCTAATGCGATGATTACTCTGGAACACTGTAAGTTGGATTTTAATGATTTTTTTTGAATAAACAAGCATGTACTACACTATTGGAATTCTTTCCTTTCCATTTATAAGTAATAAACCATCACAGGATATACAGGATGTGACATCTTCCCTCTTACCAGACACAGCCTGACAGACCCACATGCAATATTGGTAAGGGGTTCACATTATCTGGTAAGTCTAAGCACAAGAGGGTGAAGAGCACAGTTCACTGCATGATTATTTAGAAGTTTAGAAGTTTTGTGGCACTCCAGCACTTTCTTTGATCAATTTTGTGTTTAAGTACAGCGCCACATTAGAAACTATAGGATAAAAGAACACAGTCCATGAAGTCCGTCAAAATATAATGCTGAAGTGCAGAAATAAATGCAAATAAATTCCAACACCGTGCAGACACAATCCTGATGTTCACCACGTGCATAGAATAAGGTGATCTCCTTACCGGATTTTTAGACTCCCTGTTACGGAAGGTCCACCAAGCATGAGGTATAAACCAAGCACCAGTGAAGGGTCCACTCCAAACCAGCAAGAAATCCACGGAACATTCAAAGAGGACAGTATGTCTTTACGAACTTCATAAACCCCAAGAGATGGATACTGATGTTCCTGGTATGTTAATGTGTAGGACAATTGCTACTGTTGTGGAGCTTTCAGCACTTTTCTCTAACTGATTAGGATGGAGGTTGTGGAGACCTTTCCAGGCTTAATGCCTTGTCAGAGGTGGATGCTCAGACACATCTGTTTCCACTCCTTTTCTCTGAAGAAAGAGCTGTTTGTTTCATTTGGTCTTTGCAAGACTGATTCCTGAACAGGAGGGTCAGCACTCATCCCCACCTGGAGCATTCCCAGTGTTCTAATGAGGAAAGCTTTGATCAATACTGGAAACTTTTATGGACTTTCACTTGGCCGTTGCTTGTATCAGAAATCTGTATGAAGTTTCACTTGTCTCTTGTTTTATTCATTTATTTGTTTTTGATTTTATTTGTACTGTTTTGCGCTGTGGTTTGTGATTTATTAGAGGTGGAGAGTGTGACATCACCATCCTGCCTCTCCACCTCATCCAATCTGAAAATTCTATGCATTCATTAAAAGAAAATCAACCTGCTGTGTTCACAATGCAGAAGAACAGCCGCTCAGCACAGGACCCACCAGTAACTGGAGATCACTGAAGTAGCTGAGTTTACTTCAATGATTTCCACCTTTCAGGGGCATCTACCAGGTATGGTATGTGCCTAGTTATAAGCTGGGCCAATGTAACTATATATAAAATATCCATACCTGGAAATCTTTTTTTTTTAGCTGTTTGCCTGGAGTTCAGGTTTAAGCTAAACCATGCAGACAATTTTGAAGCTGTTGTTTAGTCATGTGACCACTAGAAGATTATTGTTGCAATTATCCATCAATGGTAGAACATAATTTAATGGCACAACTCTTGATTGCCTATAAAATGCTACTAAACAAGCCAGTAGAGTCTAGTCTGGAGTGGCTGACCACCTGAACCTTCAAATTCAGTCACTTGCTGGTCACGTGACCTGTGCTAATGTAAAACATATCTCTGCTTTAATATTTGTATGTTTTAAATGGTTAGTCAACCCAAAAGAAATGAGAGATATAGGTGGGCTTTATAGGCTGAGCAACCTGGCTCCTTATGTTATATCAGTAAAATAATATGCCCTCCATAGTTCAGTATTCTGTTCTCACCGACCCTGAAATTCTGATGTCCCCGCCCCTCTAGTTGCATATTCCATTATTAAAAATGCGTTAAAAAATTACCCTCCATTACTGTCCAGTGGTCTTATACTCCACCATCTGACAAAATGGAAAGTTTTGGGTGGACTGTCCTTTTACGTATATAAAATGTTGCACATTTACTGATAATGTGGAAATGTATGAAAATATTCACATTTTATGGTACATTTCCTTAACATGCATGCAGAATTGTCACAGCTAGCTATGTGTAATTTAGGCAATGATAATGCAAAAAACGAGGAAAGCAATCCCTTGATATATAGGACTTCAGGTTTACCTTAGATAAATGCCTGATTCAATCTGCCTCTTTTTTGGCTAAGAACCCCCAAATGACTCACCAAGTACTGAATCAGAATTAGATGGCAACCCTGGAGGGAGGATGTCAGTATAAAGCTGGATTTTCTTTGTTACACAAACATTTGTTGCTCTATATTTTCTATAAGCTAAGTGATCTTTCTCTTTGCAAAAAAAGTTATTTTCTGTTAACATATTGGATAATGGGAAGTTGTATTGACTTCAAACATCCAATCACGTGCAAGCAAAAATCAATTTTTTCAGTTTTCCTTGCACATGATTGGGTACACTGTGATAAGTGAAAAATCACTTTGAAAGTGAAGTTACTCTACTCCTTTGGTAAATCAAGATCACAGTGTCTGTTGTTGTGATATATGGGAGGCCTATTTTACCAGACTTGATTCTGTGGCATAACTCAAAGTGAAATTCGTTTTCAAAAGTTAACCTTTTAAAATTAGTACAAAATGTTCCCATTGTGTACTAATTGTGGTTTGACATGGTTTTGCCTAGATCCTCTTCTTTTTGTGTCCCCCCCCCAGTGGTCCTGGCTTCTCCCCCCTGCTGATTGGCCCCCAATAGCAAACCTTTTGCTACGGGGGCAATTGGGCAGCCTCGCTCCTGAACCACCCTCTGTGTGTCTATTCACACACAGAGCCTAGGTCAGCCCTGCCCCCGCTCTCTCCTCATTGGCTCACTGGCTGTAATGGACAGCAGCAGGAGCCAATGGCTCCTGCTGATGTGTGAGCCAGTGAGGGGAGAGAGACCTGGGAGTGCTGCTGCTTTCGTGCACATTGCTGGGTAGAGATGGGGTTCAGATCTCTCCCTGCTGACAGAGAAGGACGGTCGGCTGATGTAAACACTGCCGTCGGTCCTTCTCCCTGAAGTGATCACAGAGCCCATCACAAGTCCATCCCCCCCCACAGTTAGGATCACTCCCCTAGGCTTACATTTAACCCCTTGATCACCTATACTGTTAACCCCTTCCCTGCCAGTGTCTTTATTACAGTAACAATGCATATTTATAGCACTGATTACTGTAGTAATGTCACTGGTACCCCCAAAAGTGTCAAAAATGTTAGTTAGGGGTCTGATCTGTCTGCCGCAATGTCGCAGTCCCGCAAAAAATCGCAGATCGCCGTCATTACTAGTAAAAAAAAAACAATAAAAATTACATAAATCTTTGCCGTAGTTAATAGACGCGATAACTTTTGCCCAAAACCAATCAAAATATGCTCATTGCAATTTTTTTATTTTACCAAAAATATATAGCAGAAAACAGATGGGCCTAAAATTTTTGAAAATTTTGATTTTTACATTTTCTTTTGGTAATGCTACATAGCAGAAAGTGAAAAATATATATATATTTTTTTCATAATTGTCGCTCTTTTTTTGTTTATAACGCAAAAAATAAAAATTGCACAGGTGATCAAATACCACCAAAAGAAAGCTATATCTGTGGGGAAAAAAGGACGTAAATCTTGTTTGGGTCCAGTGTCGCACGACCACGCAATTGTCCGTTAAGATAAAGCAGTGCGGAATCGCAAACTAGGGCCTGGTCATTAAGGGGGCAAATCCTTCCGTCTCAAAGCCGTTAAAGTGATTCTAAAGAAAATAATAAAAAGAAATAAAAAATAAATTACAGACATGTTCTACTTTTCTGCTCTGTTCCCAAATCCCAAAGATGAGAAAGACATGCGGCGCATAAATAACTGAGTGTGGGTGAGGTAATCAACAGTTCAAAAAAGTCCATATAATTTAATCCAATCCGGAAAACACTTGATAAAACTGCCGTTCACCACACCGCGTGAGAAAGTGCCACCACTCCCTTAAGGTCATACACTTACCAGAACTCTGGCAATATAGCACATATCCAGAACACCAGTTCAGGGGCTGTATAACTAATTTCCCAGGGGAAGCAGCAGCTCAATATAGATCCATGGATAAAACAAAAGTGGAAAAGACCCCAGGACTAAGTCGTAATGACAAAACGTGTCGGGACGTGGCTACACAGCAATGAGATTTGTTTACACACACGCTAGACGCCTAACCAGAAGTGACGTTACGGTCCCTGGATAGACGGGCGGTGATTCGGAGACTGCTTTTGGGTGGTTCTCCGCTACCTGGATTTGTCATCAGACATTGGGGGATGATTAATCACGTTCTTTTTTATTGGAATATGTGAGTGGAATTTATCATATTTTATTTAAAAAGCTTTGTGAATACGTTATTACACTATGGCTTTTTCCACTTTTGTTCTATCCATGGATCTATATTGAGCTGCTGCCGCCCCTAGGAAATTAGTTATATAGCCCCTGAACTGGTGGATTAAATTATATGGACTTTATATGGAGGGTGCTTTGGGCACCCCAAAGCACCCTCCCCATATTGAGGGCCTGTCAAGCCAGGGTGCTTGCTCGGATAAGGGTCTTGTATTTACTGAGGGGGGGGGGGGGGACACACGCCATTTTTTTCATGTTTTTTTTATCTGTATTGCCGGGAGCTGACAATACATTACAGCCACAAGCAAATTTTAATGTCATAAGAATCAGCCCTACACTGCACTGCTTGATATATATTCGCAATAACTGATAAAAAAAAAAAAAAAAAAAAATATATATATATATATATATATATATATATATATATATATATATATATATATATATATATATATGTGTGTTTATATATATACATAGTATATATTTATGCCTGCCTGATCTATTACTAGATACAATGCACAATCCACTAACAACCAGCCTAATCTGACTCCTATCTCGCCTAACACACTATACATGGCTGGCATATAAGCAGCAGCTTTATATAGTGTGGGGTGTGGACTTAGCCCCTGAACCATGATTCGCCAAAACCACCCTGCCTTTGGCAAAAACATTGTGCTGTGATTGGCCAAAGCATACAGGTCATGTGCACACTTTGGCCAATCATCAGACAATCATTAATTTATTCACTGCACCAGCGCAGTGCATTATGGGGTGCTCATCGGCGGGAGAAATTAACGCCGAGCGGCCCATTTGTTTGTGTGTTCAGAAAACACATGAACGCCCAATGTTTGAGTCAAACTTACGTTTAAGTCTAACTCGAAGCTAATCCCTAATTACAAATACCTTCCCTTGAAGGTTGAGTGTTCTACCATAGACTTTAAGGAGCCCCTTTGCTGGTAGACTTTGTGCAAATATACCCACTGGCAAGTGGTTAGCTAAGGTTTATTTATCTGTAGTTTGACCTCAGTAATTAGGCATATTTATTCTACTCTGATTTGGACTATATTTGTTGTATCAATTGTTATTTACTGCTTTCAGTGTTATTCTCTGCTGGCCCAGTGCATTCCAGGCTAAGTCTTTCACTTGCAGTGAAGAGAACAACCACCAACACTATTCACCTAGCTATGTTGTGTTGTATCACTATTATTAACCACTGTATTTTCTATTGTCAATCCTGTTAACTGCTTCCTTTACTACATGCTGCTTTATTTTATAAATACCATTGTAGCACCCTCCTAGGTAGGTGCTAGAGAGTTAGTATAGTTTTGGCTCTGTCTATCTATCATAGGAGCAGCAGGCAAATTCTATATTGCTTTCTGCTTAACAGAGAGCAGGATCTGTGAGTTAGGTCTGCTCATGGTGCTCAGTGTGTGATTCATATGGTCTGGGGAGTGTTCCATGCTGGTCCAATGGGGAGGCATATTGGACAGTGGAGGAAACCTGACCAATGGGTATATGGGCTTTGATACAGCTTCATTGATTGGCACAGACTAGTGGTCTCAGTTCATTCTGGGGTGTGGTATAAAAGCCAGGAGCACATGTGCTGTGGGGTCTATGGCTGGTGAGCAGAGTCCCAGAGGGAGGTTGATGGCTGTCTCCTCCTCTGCATTGGTGGCACGTGGTCACAGGCAGACGGCCTGGGGACCAGTAGGCAAGAAGCTGAACCCAGAGGTCCAGAAGAGCTGACTAGAAGCGGTTGAGAAACTGGAGACCCTTGAAAAACAGTATCGTGAGTAAAGGGGATCGTGTCTAAGGGCCTGACCTGAGAGGAGGGCCACCCCGGTGTAGGATAGTCAGGGGATGGGTGTCAGTCTGTGGAGTGAAAGGGGATACTAGGTGGGTATCCCGAAGATAGTCTTCCTGAACAAGTGATCTTACAGAAACGTAATCCTGGTTCATCTTGTGGCAAGCTGGATCTGCAGCCTGGATGCTTTTTCAGACAGGAGTCCTTATCCATTGTGAACAGTTTAATTTGGAGTATCCCATTCTCCCATCCCTAAATTAAATAAAAACCACAAAAACAACTACAACCCCTAGATAATTAGTGAATTTTATATGCATCTATATAGATCAGACCAATATTAGGGACAAATGAGGAGGAAAGAGGGACAGAGGGACTTTGTTCCAAATCCGGGACAGTCCCTCAAAATCAGGGACAGTTGGGAGCTATGAGTTTACAGGCTATCACAGGATGCCTTAGACGACTGAGATATCAGTGTATAGATGGCATTGTTGGCAACCAGGAAATATGTAGGAACAGTTTCTTGCATCCACATGTGGGGGTGGGGGGAGGTTTAAAAGTAATATGAGGAAGTATTACTTTACTGAGAGAGTAGTGGATGCATGGAATAACCTTCCTGCAGAAGTGGTAGCTGCAAATACAGTGAAGGAGTTTAAGCATGCATGGGATAGGCATAAGGCTATCCTTCATATAAGATAGGGCCAGGGACTATTCATAGGATTCAGATATGTTGGGCAGACTAGATGGGCCAAATGGTTCTTATCTGCCGACACATTCTATGTTTCTATGTTTCTAGCTTCTGAGTTGGTAAGGCAGTTCCCAAACTTACAGGCAGGACCTCCCTTACATTAACAGCTTTACTAGGACAGTCTACCGAACACTCTCAAATCTCATCAGTTACCAGGACAATCTCTCATTGGATCACTTCTCAGGCCATAGGCCTAGATAGCAGAACGTCACACTTTAAGTTGAAGGCTTTATTTGCTATAGTGGTCCAGATACAATTACCATGTGGTCAGGAATACAGCTGGAGCCAATGAGACACAGGTGCCCAGGTGCTTCAGACAGTTCCCTAAGTGGTAACCTACCTGGTCATCACTTTCAATGTGCCCATGTAATATTTCACCACCACTCCTATCTGCAAACTGGCTGCTGCTGCTCACAGGGTTCCCTGGGTATAGGCCTGGATTGAGTGTCAAAAGATCAGTGTGGGGCTTTACTGCTGTACCTTTCTGCCTGCAGCACTTAGGCTATTGCACCTACTCTTTTGTAGTAAGTCACACTGTATTACGTGGAGAAAAAATGGTTTCTTTTAACTCTTTTACTTGAGCGGAACTCTTTATAACAATAAGAACAAGTTACACAAGTTCAGTAAAACACTCCTCCTAAGTTATATAGTCTTGTTTCCAACATCTTGTAGAATTGTTCCCAAACGTATGGATAGTGTCCACAGCTGCATCAACAACTCACAGTTTGCAACAGCACCTGTTCATAGGTAGTGCCAGACAGGGGGTTTACTGTGTTCCACATTGTCCCAAACTTTTGGTCTCTTTACTTTCAGGCCCTAAGCGACACCATATACACTCCTCCATAAGTCACTATCTATCTTCACTTTCCTACTTTCGACTCTCACATCCCAACTCCTCCCAATGCTTCCCAATGCCACACAGTGGGCAGAAGCGAAACAACTAGAGCAGTAACCCAGTCTTACACACAGACGTTAACAGACAGATTATACTATCCAGTTTTTTTTATTTTACAAAATGTCTGTAAAAATAAAGATGGTTGTCAGCCCTGGCTAGAGGTGACAGGATATGAGGGTCTCCCATGAGAAGAGGGCAAAAACAGGTCAGGGTCACCAACAGCCAGAGAAGACTGTACCAATAAAGCAGGGAGATAGAGGCAAGGACAGGCTGTGTACAGACAGAAAAGTACCAGAGCAGCAGACAGGAGTTACAGTCAAAGAACAAGATGGGATCAGTACAGGAGCAGACAAACAGAAGGGAACCACAGATGAGTCAGGTTGGTAACAGGAATCAGGATCAGATACAGAATTACTGGTCATAGGAGTACAACTAAAAATCTCTTAGCACTTGAGGTTTGCATGTCTCAACTTAAATAGCCTGTTTGGTAGCACAATTAGCAATGATTTTGCATTTACTCCTGTGTGCACACCACATAGATGTTAAACCATGCACAATTCTTCAAACAGCACTATGCACATGAGCAGGTGCTAATGCTGGTCTCCAGCTATGTGGGTGTGTCTGATCTTTCTGACATCATCCTTATCTTTTCTATGCCCCCAGTCCCACATCCCTTATTCTGTAAACCCAGCCCCTTATGTTTTTCCTGTCCAGTAGCCACTTATCCTTCTACTGCCTCTAAACCCCTCATTATTTTGCATCCAGCCCTTCATCTTTTTACTGTCCCTCAGCCCTTCATCCTTTTTTGTAACCCTCAGTCCCTCATCTTTCTTTGCATTTTCTACATTTTACTCTTTAGTATGGATACATTACTGTAAGTGAAGCATAAAGTGTTCACAAAGTTAAAACTTTCAGAAATCTAAAAGAACAATTATCTTCCATCTCAAGGTTTTTATCATTGCCTCAGGCCTATTTCAATCTCAAAGCAGCGATGGGCCCAACTTTGGTAGTACAGGGGTGGCCAGTCAAGCATTATCCATTAATCTTCTGCATGCTCTTGTATAATAAAAACATGTATATTAAATAGGCATTCTTGGTTTCAACGTATTGCTGGCCAACTCCTTTTCTGGTATTTGCAAGAACATCTAGTACGTTACTTAAAAAATACATATAATATTATATTTTAAATTGAAACGAGAAATAAAATAGTAACTGGCCATTCAAGCAACAAATACCCCCAATATAAGTAAACATATATCTAGTCAACAAGGCAGGTATCCTAATGCATTGCTCTATTAAGAAATGTAACATACAGAGCTATAAAAATATATATAAACTGAATCATAAAAATTTCACATACAGTTCAAAGTGTTAAAGTAATTTTAAGTAATTTTAAATATTTTTAAATCTACATACTTCTTTAAAAATATACCCAAAGGTTCTTCCTAAAACCTCCTTGTCCTCCTTGGCAATGCCTTGTCACTTCTTCAGTTGTTCATCTGTGTTGCCACCCTATCACAAACTCTCGCCATTGAAACTATAAGTGGTTGTGCCAATGCACAGAGATGATGTTCAGCAGGTGCTGGAGTGCATAAAGAGATTAGGGTTGCATATAGACTACAGAAGATCAATGGCACAAAGCATAGAAAAAAAATGAAAACAGTATTTTATTAAAGAAAATGCAATGATTTCTTATACAAATTGATTTAGCAAAGAACATTTTCAATAATTTAGGATTTACATGTACTCTATATCCTGTTATTTATATATAATTTTCTTTTATATGTATTTAATCTTTTTTGTGAGAAAATGAAAAAACATCTTTCCTGTAGATTTAAACCATTATCATATTAAAAGCAACCACAAGACTCCAGCCACAGCAGTGCTAAGAGGTTCTAACATAAAAGTGCATCTTCTCAGCAAACTGCGCCATTTAAGACATCATCGTTTTGTCAGGAAGAACAGCAGGTTCGTCTTTCCATCAGATTTGCTATTATCTTCTTGTATCCATCGAAATTTTATGACCTTTTATGTGTCTGTTTATTTTCCTACATGTAGTGCAGAAATGCTTTCCCAGCATTAAAATAATTCACCAAATGGTTCACGCAGAAGAAAATGTGTTCACTTTTTCCATGTGACAGATGTTTAAAAAGAGCAGGAGAAACGCAAGTACCATCTGGATGACTTGTCACTAACACAGATGGAAAATTGCAACCTGATATTATCTATTAGCTGAAGTGTGTAAAACTGCTATAAGCTCTAAATAACATTGTGTTAAATACCAAGTGCTCTTGGTAAAATAACTAATGTTTTGATGTTATTTTAGCACTTTCTTTGATTAATTACATCTATCTATCTATCTATCTATCTATCTATCTATCTATCTATCTATCTATCTATCTATCTATCTATCTATCTATCTATCTATCTATCTATCTATCTTCTGTTCACCAAGCATGTTTTCAGTGAGCACCCATAGTTTTGCCCTGCAGCTTATGCATACTTAACCTCTGAGAGGGTTTAGCTTTCTGCCTCCCCAGCAGCATTCTTGCCCATATCTTGTTGTTCTGTCCTTCTGTTCTTCTTGTGTTCCTGTCACCTATATACCACCTCACTAGTGTCCAATTCCGTTCTTTACTTGCTTGATAATCTGGTATTAATCCATATATAGAGGAGCCCAAACAAAGCACAACCATGCCCTTGTTAGTTTGTTGTAATCTTGGTACATAGTTAAACTGCAACTTTATTGGTTGCCTTTTCTGCTGTTGTGTCCCATCTTGTTACTTATATTCGCTACACTGTGTGATTGCATTGCCACTCTCGCAATAATTATTTTAATATGGCATTTATTCTAATGTGTCTGTTCCTCATTGCACGGTATAATTGTGACGAGAGATGGGCTGAACAACCCCTGGTTCGGTTCTTGCCAGAACTCTCGAACATCGCAAAAGTTTGGACCCGAGTGGTGAACCCCATTGAAGTCTCTGGGACCCGAATTTGAAAAATCAAATGTCCCCATTTTGAAGAATTCTATGTAAGTAATTGGCCATAAAAAAGGGTATGGGGGCCTGGCTACTTCCCTGGGGAACATGTACCAATGCAAGAAAAGCTTTTTAAAAAGATAGTTTTTAAAGGAGCAGTGATTTTAATGATGCTTAAAGTGAAAATAATGTAAAAATGAATAATTTCTTTAAATATAGTGCATGGGGGTTCCCCTTAGTCTGCCTGTAAAGTGGCACATCTGTACCATGTATTGAACCTGCTGCAGCAAAACTAACATTTTTAAAGAAAAAACATTACATTTAAAACAATTTTTTTTTAGCTAAGGTTTGGTGTCTCTTTCTGGATAGAAGTAACAGGTGCGGGAAAAATTGGGTTTTGGGTGTTGGTGGTGCCTTCACACCGTAACTTTATAGAGGTACTCTTGATAAAAGCAAGAATTGGCCTTCCTGTAAGAAAACTGAAATTTATGCATGTCACAAAGTTATGGAAAAATTGGTCTTTGGGTGTTATTGTTACCCATCCTCTAAAACCTTCTAGAGGTACTCTTGATAAAAGCAAGACTTGACCTTGCTATAAAAAAATTGAAATTTGACACCCATGTCACACAGTGGTGGAAAAATTGGTCTTTGGGTGTTAGTCATGCCTTCACCCCGTAACCTTCTAGAGGTACGCTTGATGAAAGCAAGTATTGGCCTTGCTGTAAAAAATTTAAATTGGATGCACCTGTCAAACAGGTGCAGATAAATAGGTCCTTGGATGTTAATTGTGCCCATGAAACCTATACCGAAAATTACTTTACGATAAAATCAACACCCACAAAGCTAGGCAGCCTAGACAGTCTTGCAGAGATTTGAGATCCCAATAACACTTAATCAGCGACATCGGTATCAGGGGCTTGATAGGCAAGACACTGTGTTACTCCAGGACAAAAAGCCTCCGTTCAAAGTTCAGCCTCAGAGAGGAAATTCAGGTGCATGCCCTGGTTGCAACAGAAGCATATGAAATAAATGGACTGGATGGCAGCACTCCAAAAAATTAGTCCTTTACTGAAGAAAACAAAAATACAAGAAAGTGGAAAAAAGGGGTGCATAAACTGCGCTAACCAATCAATTGTATAAGCTGCTGACACAAACAACTGACAAAAAGATTGATGCAACGGAAAAGAAAAGAAAAGTGGGTAAGGAACTGCAACAGTTCTCAATACAAACAAATAAAATGATATATGTGATCAGTAAATGTGAAAATCTGTAACTGAATACAATCAAAAAAGTCCATATTCACAGAAATCCAGACCCATGTGGAAATAAACCAATGGAAACAGACATAGTGTAAAACCCAAATAAAAAGTTTAATAAAAAAGGGAAATAACACTCACAAAATTTCCAATGGTAAAGGCAGAAACAAATGCTAGTCTGGCTAAACAGGCACGATCCTGATGCATTTCGTCCCACAGGACATTTGACATGGGTCAAATCCTTTGAGAATGTCCTGTGGGACGAAATGCATCAGGATCGTGCCTGTTTAGCCAGACTTGCATTTGTTTCTGCCTTTACCATTGGAAATTTAGTGAGTGTTATTCCCCTTTTTTAATAAACATTTTATTTGGGTTTTACACTATGTCTGTTTCCACATGGGTCTGGATTTCTGTGAGTGATCCCTTCTACCTACCCTGCTGGATATTCACCTGGGAGACATCCGCGGTTGCAGATCGTTTCAGGAATCCTATACCATCCTAACAGCCTTTTTGACCCTCATGCTATATGGTATTCAGGGTCAACAGCATCTGGTGAGCACAATTTTATTTGGTGTTGGTGATGGGATATCAGTATCAAGATTCACATCTCTGTTTCGGATTACTCCACTTGCACTTACCATTGTGAACTCTATATGGACTTTTTTGAAAAATGCAAGAAAGGATGATCATACCACAGCGGAGATGATGACACTGGCAGCTTACACGTTTCGCACCAGGCTGGTGCTTAGTCATAGCTGAAATAATGGGCAAATGTGCAGGTATATATACCGTATTTATCGGCATATAACACACACTTTTTCCTCCGAAAAATTGATGGAAAAACACCAGTGCGTGTTATACACCGATAAAGTAAAAAAAAAAAGTCCAGACAGAGCTGAGAGGCAGAGGGGGGCGGGCTGGGCTGAGCAGAAGGAAGGACGAGTGGTTGCTGTCATAGGAAGTCCCACCTCCTATGATAGGCAGCACAGTGGCCCAATGTCGGGATGCTGGACGTGTGACACCTATTATAGGCGTCAGGACTTCAGATGACAGCGGCCACTCGCCCTCGTTTTTCCTCAGTCCGGTCCGCCCCCCTCTGCCTCTCAGTGCTGCCTGGCCTTTTTTTTAAAAATATATTGCCGCTCTGTGCAATGGCACTGTCGAGGCTGCTGTTGCTGTTGCCTGTTGCTTTGCCCTGCATTGGTGGACACTGGGCTGGCGAGACTGCATTGATGGACATGACGCTGGCGAGGCTGCATTGATGGACACTGCGCTGGCGAGGCTGCATTGGTGGACACTGCACTGGTGAGACTGCATTGATTGACATGGCGCTGGTGAGGCTGCATTGATGGACAATGCGCTGGCGAGGCTGCATTAGTGGACACTGCGCTGGCGAGGCTGCATTTATGAACATTGTGCTGGTGAGGCTGCATTCATGGGCACTGGTAAGACTGCATTCGATTAAAAAAAAAAAGTTCTGAGTTCAATGCTGTTTATTTCAAATGTAAGCTTTTTTCCTAAAATTTCCCTCCTAAATTTGAGGTGCGTGTTATAAGCTGATAAATACGGTATATACATCAGTGAATACCTCTAGAGAGCATTTTAACTAGGCTCACCTGCACATGTCCAACTAGGCAAAATTTAACAGAACAAAATTGTTCTCAATTTTGCTGAATTCAACATTTAAAGAAGGTGGAAAATGGGAATATCATGGGATCCAAAGGATTTTTTATCATAGTGACCCTTACCCATGTTCCTCTTATTCTTAAATAAGTTGTCCCTTGTTGTATTATTGGCAACATGAATAGCCCGATCCAATAAATGGTCCGGGTAACTCCTAACTTTAAACTGTCTCTTCATGTTCAACACTTCTGACTGAAATACAAATCAGGGTAAATATCTGCGCTATGTGAAGTGAGCAATAATAAGAAACAAAAAAGAGTAAGCTGCATGCATAGACCTATAGAAAAAATCCAAAACATATATGGCAAAAAACACGCAGCTCTAACATAAAAAAACTGATGCAATAAAGTGACAACCTCAAATACATTCCATATGTAAAAGAAGGAAAAAAAGGGGAAATGTATAATATTAAGGACCTAAAGGCTTGACCAGTAAGTAAAAGGAACAACACCAATAAAGTCCATATACATTTCTTGAGTGAAATATCCATATCAATAGGTGCAGCACACTATGAAGGAACCACAAGTCCCAGCAGATGGATAGTGTCCAGAATTTTCACACCATGAATAGAAGGGGGTCATCCGTGAGAGAAGAGCACATGAAGTAACTGCTTACTAAATATTTATGGCCATCCAACCTAATGGAAGGGCCACACACGCTTGAACAGAGGGGATATGCAGAGTCTCCAAATGTCAGTCCTCAGGATGTATTTAGGGAAGGGCACATGTGGACCACGTATGTAAGGAAAGGATGAAGGAAATACATAGCATGATACTGCATATACTAATACCAATTTTATTTAAAAAATACACTCACATAGGCAATGATAGAGCAGACATATCTCAGATGTAAGCCGCGGCGTCCTGCGTTCTCGCATAGTAAAAGCTGGCAGAAGGGGGCATGGTGACGTCACGCCTGGCACTTCCCAACATATTTCGTCATAGGTTGACGTCATCTGGGAAATAGTGACAGACGTCGTCTGGGAAATAGTGACAGTACAGTGCATGCATCCTTTATCAACAGCCATTGGCGTGGGGAAAAAAAGCTGAGCTGCCCTGAGGCTGTCCTTGTGCCATACTCACGCAGGTACTCTGCTGCATGTGCAGCTGCTGCAGCATTGCAAAAGTCAAGTTCCAGCTTATGGGCATGTCAGAAATCAGGCGGTTTACGGGCAGGTGACATTTCAGCTGAATTTCAGCCAACTGAAAACTGGTTGTGCATGACCGCTGAAATGGCTACATATTTTAGCCTGACTCATTGAAAAGCCCCTTAAATGGTTGGGGGTACTGGTAGTTCATAGAATAATTCAGCAGAAGAGGGCATGGAGGAGGAGGTGGAGCTGACAGATCTTGCATCATCACCACTAGCTGTAGGGAGACGTATAGGGAAAACAAGCTCCAGCACTAAGCCCTGCCCTGCTTCTTTCCTAGTTGCAAGCAAAGTTACCCAGTGTGCAATGAACAAAATATTGTCCCTGACCATGCCTGCTGGACCCCGTGTCAGCAGTAATGTGGACATTGTGGTTTACTGCCTTGCCATAAGATGCCAAAACATTGCCTTCCATGAGATGGTACAGAGCTGGAATGGCCTTATGTGCAAAGAAAAAGCGACTGGGAACCTCCCATTGTGATACAGCACATTCTTCAAATTCAAAATTCATGGAAGAGGGTAAAATCCCCCAGACGGAAAGGCAGGAGTTGTAAAGCCAGCAATTTGGATGCTGGGCATGTGGGTGGCAGGGAGTGTATTTGTTTTTTGATGCAGCATCTGGGGCAGAGAAATGTGTTTGCTATACTCTACAGCTGGTGGTATGCTGCTGGCACACATGTTGCAAGGAGCTGTGACAACCTTTGCTATACTATCATCCTTGTGAGTGGAGGCTGCTGAGAGGTTATGAGATATAGCGGGGGTAGACATGAAAGGTGAGAACTGAGGAGGAGAAGAATTGTGTCCCTTGTGTGTGGCTTTCAGGTGCTCTTGCTAACGGGCTGAGTGGTGGGAGGTTAAATGCCTTGTCAAGCATGTGGTTGATGTTTTTGCCATGCTTGATCTGCTTGCAGCAGAGATTGCAAATTGCAACAGTGTAATCGGCTGCACATGTGCTAAAGAAAAAAAGGCCCACACAGCTGAGCTGTGGGAAGTGGGCTGGGAGATAATAGCTCCACAATGTGATGGAATAGAGTGGCTGCTCTCTACTCTTCCATGATGGCTGCCTCTGGAGGACATCCTGCTTCATTTGGGTTTTTTTCCCCCTCACTTTCCTCCTCTGCTCTGTCTGGCACCCAAGTCGTGTCAGCGACCTCATCATCAGTATCCCCTCCATCCTTATCAACACTGGAGCCAACTTGGCAATACGTTGTGGCTGGGGGAACAAGACAGTCAATTTGTTGGTTATCAGTGTTCTCCCCTTTCTGTAAGCTCATGTTCAACAACATCAGAATCAAGTCATGTCTGTGCATCCTCAAGAAGCAAGTGGCTGACGCTGTGTTCAAATAATTAAGCTGACTCCTTCATGCATAATGGTGGAGCTATGGAAGGAGTAGTTGTGAACAATGAGGTACAATAAGCCACTCTAGCAGCTGTGGTGGACTGTGCACTAGTGTCAGCTTGGGTCATAGAGGATGAGGATGGTTTATTAAGCCAGTCCACCACCCCCTTTGCATGCTGTGGCTGGATAGCTGTGGACAAGGAGGTAAATAAGCTTCTCTAGCAGCTGCGGGGGACTACGCACTAGTGTCATCTTGGGTCATAGAGGATGAGGAGGATGAGGATGGTTTATTAAATCAGTTCACCACCCCTTTGCATGCTGTGGCTGGATAGCATGGGCAGGATCACTAAATAGAAACAAATGTGCCCTGCCTGAGGACAGGCCATGTCCACCTTTGCCTGTGGACACAGACTCTGCTGGCCCCCTTGTAGTGGCATGAGAATGTCTTCCTCTTCTTGTTGGCCTCCCAGACATGATGAGGGGGGCTATTACCCAAATTTAATAGAAACTGGCAAATGTATGACTGGATGCACTTTATAGAATGTGAGAAAAAAAGCCAGAAAAACTGCAGCTGACAATTTAAAAAAAGGGGGTGAGCAGGGAACAAATATACCCCCTCATGATGTGCCCTGATGCCTCCCAGCGTCACACTGGCGCTCCATTCAAGAGGATGTGTCATCACCAGGGCGGTCAAAGCCGCTCAAGTACATGGAGCCAAAATCCCTCATAGTTAGAGTGCATTCCAGCAATATACTCTTTATAGATACTTTTGATTGCTCCTGCCCCTGAAGAAGTGGGTTGTGTCCCACGATACACGTTGGGCCATCTAGGATGCAACTTTATACTCATACACATTGGTCTGTACATTAATTGTTGTTTATTGTTTATTAACCATTATAGTCATCCAATCCTGCATGTAACCAGCTCTTGCTATCATGTTTGATATTCATGTGATACAATTTCACCTACATGATGTATTGTTGTTTGTTCATGAACCTGTGTGACCACAAGTTTAATTTTACCTATTGTTTGCTGTCCTGCTCATATAAAGTCCCAACTCTTTTTTCCATATAATAGGGGATGGAAGCACATGGGTTATTTATGCACTTCATTTAAAGTCCCAAAAAAACCCCTCCTTTTCTCCAAGTCAAGTATAAGTAGTTACACCTCTTGCATTAAAAAAAAAAAAAAACATTTAAAGTGGAGCTTTACACCTCTGAACATAAATATGTAAGCAGCCAGACTTTTTTAGTGCAGAAAAGACAAACCATGTCTCTTCTGCAACAAAACATTCTTACCTACCTGTTTGCAAACTACTTCTGAATGTACACTGAGCTGCAATACTGCAGAGAAGATGTCAATGCTGGAGCCTTTAGTTACACTTTAATGATTACTTAGCTGCATTAATTTGTGTCTTTTATATCTGCCTAGAATTCAACTGTAAGACTTGTGTTTGAAGCTTTTTGTGCCATTTCCAGCTAAATCAAAACAGCAGTGTTGAATAGAGTTACATTTATTCCAGTGTAATCAACCAGCATGGTATCAAGCAACGAGTGCTACAAGTTATCCAATGAAAAAGATACTACGTGCTGCTTTCATAATGGATCAGTTCCCATACCTGTGGGGAAAGCTGTGCTGTGAATTGCAGTAGCAAGTCCTTCAGTCCTGTCACATGGGCTGGAAAAGTGCCATTAATTTTATGAGTCAGAAAAAACTGTTCATTAGACAGCTCCTAGACATACACAGGTTATTTTGTATAGAAGATTGTGAAGATAATTTTCAAGGTGTAATAAACTGTAGCAACTGATAATCGGCTTTCAGATACAGACATATCAAAACAGTCAACATCATGTACATAATGTATCAAGCTGTAATGTTGAGGTTGTTCCACTAAGGTCCCTTACACATGGAGTGGGCTCCATTGGAGCCTGCCTGCTCAGCGGGCAATCTGCCCGCTTATCCTCTATGAGCAGACAGATGGTTGGTCTGTGTCCGCTCCACTTATGCAGAGCGGACACAGCCTGCTATCCTCTATGGGTGGCCAGATGCAAATGTTTGTACAGACCCGACTGCCATCCAATCTGATCCACCAGATGGATGGGGAACAGATTTCCATCCATCTCTAGTTAGCGGATAGGATCAGATTGGATGTCGGCCAATGTCCACGGACCTATTCCTGTTGACAACCTGTCCCTCAATAGAGGAGACTGTGTAAGATTCTGGTACCTCTGGTACCCTTAATAATTTATTTCCTTCCAAATATGCGTCCCACCTTTCTTACTAGGTGGTACGCATACACCTTTAAGACAGACGGATGATTGGGTGGATCTCCTCCCTCTGGTGGAATTTGCTTACAACAATGCAACCCACAGTACTACTAAGCAAAGTCCGTTCTACTTGAATTATGGGTTTCATCCCACTCTTCTTCCACCACGCATCCTGCCAGCAAGTAACCCAGTAGCCTCGGATTATCTTACCCAAATAAAAGACTCTCTGGGTTTACTCAATACCACTATATCACACGCTCATAGTCAACAAAAAAGGTACTACGACCTTCGTAGAAGACCTTCTCCTCAGTATGCTATTGGGGACCTTGTTTAGCTATCAACAAGAAACTTAAGATTAAAGATCCCTAGCAAAAAACTTGGACCTCTATTTTTGGGACCCTTCCCAATTAAGAAACTTATTGGAAAAGCTGCAGTACAGCTCACCTTACCAGCAGATCTTAAGATCCATCCCATCTTCCATGTGTCGCTACTGAAGCTCCATGTTCCTAACCAAGGAATAAGGCCTACCATCTTGCCTCCACCTCCAATACAAGTTGAAGGCGGAGAAGAATATGAGATCAAAGAGATTTTGGATTCTCGCATCCATAGAGGAAGACTCCAGTATCTCATAAGATGGAAGAACTATGGACCCCAAGACGACACCTGGTTGGATACCTCTGATGTTCATGCACCTAGGCTTATACGAAGGTTTCACTCGAAATACCCAGAGAAACCAGTGCTATAGGCCTTCCGGAGCCGGCCTTAAGGGGGGGTACTGTAAGATTCTGGTACCTCTGGTACCCTTAATAATTTATTTCCTTCCAAATATGCGTCCCACCTTTCTTACTAGGTGGTACGCATACACCTTTAAGACAGATGATGTCATCGATGAGCGCCACAGAGCGGCTATTTCAACCGCCGGCGTTCTCACTCACATCGTTCGTTCAACCTGCCTTGTGTATCCACATGCTTTCAAGCCTGTCTTGCTGTCGGAACCTAATTACTTCTACCTGGAGCAGACCGGAACCTCGCTACTGATCCCTGTATCTCGCTACCGGATCTTTCCCTCTCTACTGGACCCCTCTACTACTAACATTTACTAGTGATAAGTACCCCACAGGGGAATCCTCCATAACCTTACTTACACTATCTATCATCTGCACTGTTGCATAGATTGCTAGCTCTTGAGTCTACTACCATCTACCATCTGCACTGTTACATAGATTGCTAGCTCTTGAGTCTACTACCATCTATCATCTGCACTGCTACATAGATTGCTAGCTCTTGAGTCTACTACCATCTATCCTTGCACTGGGTTAGTCTATCCTGTAATTGTCATCTGCTGTCCTTACCACCTGTTACCATACTCGATTACTAACCTATCTGCACTCTACCTAATACCATCTAGTACTCTCCTGAACAAACCTATCAAGTGCTTACCATCTCTATCACTGTTCACACCTGTCCCTTCAGCACATCACCTTCATACTGTCATATACATTCTACCACTCCAGGAACATCTTATTGAGTGTGTATATATCTGTATGTTGAAGCTGACAGGCCCACAGTGATGAGTCTGGAGAGTTGGATCTGGTTATTCAACACATCTCTACATGACTACTGAGTGGAGATTTTGCAGCTGCATATCCAGCCTACTACAAAAACGCAGGAGCGTTACAGACTGGAGGCTCCAATCTGGTCCGCCTGAAAAACTGACAGACGGACCCAATCAGTCCGCTTATGTGAAAGGAACCAAAGAATTTTTTTTTCTTTTTTACAAACTGGTTACAAAATGACTTAAAGTGGTTATAAACCTTGGACACGAAATATGAACAAAGCATATCCTTCTACAGTGAGTACTTATCTCAATCCAGAGCACTAAGTGTAATTGTTCCTCTGATATCTACATGAGTCACTTCTGACATGTTTTCCTGACACCAAGAGAAAAAAAGTGATGGGGAGAGAGCTCCAGCACACAGCCTGTGATTAACAACCTCAGATATATTCCTATGTGCTGTGTGAAGGGGATGTGCCCCTTCCTTTCAATCAGCTTTCACTGAGCTCTGTAGAATGTAACTTCAGCTCCCCACCCCCTGCTTTGTGAAAGTTCAGACAAGCTGTTAAAAAGGGGCACTTTGAACAGCAGCAGAGAAGAGAGGTCTTCAGATAAACAAGTACAACTTATGTACGAGGATTTGCTTCATCTCTTTGAATCAGCAGAGGCTAATCACTTCACTGGGTATATATAAGGGCTTACAACAAGTTCTTAAAACGTTTTTTTTGCATAAGGCTATATAGAAAATTGGTTACAGCACAAGCACCTACGTCCATAGCAATATAGAAAGAGACAACAAAGAGTATTCTACAGGGCAACTCTGGGGAACCATCAACACGTCAAAAATGGAGAATAGCGCATAAAAACTCCATAACCGGTTAGGCTCACACAGGTGCACTGCACATGCAACAATTTCCATACATTGTATATCCATGGCATGTATACATGCACAGCATCCACCAATAACAGCTTGGATTATGTTAAATGGGCTACGGACTGGTAAGTATATTAATCAAAGAAAACTGCCCGACCAGACTCAATAGCAGCTATATGAACATATGGTCCATGCCCATCCATTCCAACTTGACATGTTTCGTGGATCTATTCCGCTTCTTCAGAAGTTAATGTTTTTAATGTACACTGTGGTGGATAAAATGTGAAATATCAGTTATCCAAACATACATTATTAACAATTCCACGCCAGTAATTACCACTGTTCCCAGCTGCTACCACCACCAGATGGAAATAAGGAGGGAGAGAATCCAGGCCACACAAAATTCCCCCCAGGCGGATGTGGTGTCGCCTAAGAAGACTACCACCCATACCACAGATAGAATAAACCAGAAAAAAAGGATTTATCTAAGACAGGGTCATAATGAGGAGACATAGATTTATATCCCAATCTGTGATATTGATGTCTGGATACAGACTCCAGATGAACTAGAGCTCTGAACCAGGTTACTCATTGTAGCCATGATATATTTTGGATATTTAAATGAGAGCAGCACATGTCTGCTTCCCAAGTTTACAAAGCTCGGCTCCTATAATCCGGGATAGAGAATTGTCATTAAGTATGTTATAACAACCATGTATCTCAATCCTAATAAGAATAAATAGTTCCTATCCTTGCAGAGTTCGTGAAAGACAAATGCAGATAGTGTTGGCGGTCAATTGTGATGAATGTCCAAACTATCCAAATCCAATTATATAAGGATGGGACAGCAAAGCAGTATGGAATTAATATGCTTTTTAATAGGGGAGCCCCCAAGATGTACAGACAATGGACAACAATCCAAAGCAGTTGTCATATTCTATAGGTTCAACATAGGAAAGATAAGGAAATACATAGTATCAATTAAAAGATAAGTAAGACCAAACCCCCAAATAGAGTATTCAGATGCCTCTTTAAGTAATTACTCACTTGCTCCTGATAAACATCGCCATAATGACCGCCAGTGACTGGGGCAATGTGGGCAGCGTCTTAAGAGGTGTCACAATCCGGACAGCAACCAATCCCGACTCGCGGAAATGGCACGGTGGCACGCGTGATACGAGCACGCGCAGTGTCAGTCATCCTGACTAAGGAGGAACAGGTCCCTCACTCCGGAACTGATAGACCAGGGGAGGCGGCAGAAAGGGAGCAGGTTACCCCACTTCAACCACCCGGCGCCACCCCTCCAGACAGCGCACATCCGCCATTGGGGACATGGCGGCCCGAGCTCCCTCTAGTGGACAGAAAAGCACCGCAATACTAGGACACCACAGCTGGGAATATACATAGCAGCAATATACCAATGTGTTACATATCAAGAAAATATGACATATATAGCCAAACAATGATACAAACAGCAAAAATAAGTTGACGTAACATACAATAATGGAGTCTAAAAAAGAAAGAAAGATTAATCAAGATACATAAATATATGTCCACATTGTCCATCCTGATTTGTCATCCCATGCCCACCGCACTGGCAGCCATGGTTTCCTGTTGCTTCCACAATGATCGAAACAGCTCAGTATATTTCCATTTAAGATTAAAAAAGAAAAGGAAAAAACACTATTTGCAATCTTATCCATAAACAAAGCCAATTGCATAAGCCCACCATATGTGCGGGGAACATATAGCTGTTTCAAACATTTCATATTTATAAAAAATGTTTATATGTGAGCATTTCATTAATGCCTGGGGGAGAAACAGCATTAAGGCGTTCGATCCAGAATACTTTTCTCTGTAAAATATGCTTATCCCAGTCGCCACCGCCTGGGTCCCGGGGAATTACCTCGAGTACAAAGAAAGAAACAACAGTGTTATCATATCTATGGTATAAACCAATATGGCTGGTTACACTAGTAAGAATCTTTCCTCCCCCCGCATAATATAAATGGTCTCCAATTCTCTGTCCGAATTGTCTAATTGTTTTGCCTATATAAAAGGCTCTGCACAGACAGGTCATTAAATAGATGACCCCCTGAGTAGCACAATTCGCAAACTGTTTCGAATCTTGTCATTCACCATTCGGTAGACGTATGCCTTTAGCCTGTTTGACCCATGGGCAACGTGCACATGCTCCACATTTATAAGTGCCCCTGTACTAGTTATTAACAGTATATTCAGAAATGTAATGACTCGCTGTTAATTGGTCACGGAGAGATGTAGCCCTCCTAAAAACACCACTTCTGGTGTTTCCCTAACATATTTCCTGAGGGTATAGTCACTTGTCAGAAGGTGCCAATGTTTATTCAAAAGGTTTCGGAGAGATCTCCTTCATTACCTGAATACTTTGTAATGACCTTAACTGTATTCATTTCTTTACGGCAAGGTTTTTTTATAGAGAAAAGATGTCCTAGGTTGAGTTATGGCCCTGTTATAGGCCTTTCTAGATGTAGAGGGTGCGTATCCTCGCTCTATTAGCCTATTTTGTAGGTTATCCGCTTGCGTCTTAAAATCAGATTCTGAAGAGCAGTTTCTATGTAGCCTAAGATATTGGGCGTACAGTATGCTTCTTACCAAGGGGGCGGGATGGGCACTCGCTGCGCACAATATAGTATTCCCTGCGCTGGGCTTCCTGTACAGATTAGTAGCTATGGTGCCATCCTCTTGTATTTGGACTTACAAATCAAGGAAGGACACAGATTGGTGATGGATAGAATAGGTAAATTTAAGATGAAAGTCATTGATATTTAAATTGGTCAAAAACTCATGTAAATCTTGTGAATTGCCTGTCCATATGATGAACAGGTCATCAATGAATCTGTACCAGCATAACGACTGAGAAAGTCACTTCTCCATTTTTTCATTCGAAAAGAGTGCCCTCTCCCAGCCGTCCTTTTAATTCTTGCCTGGGGCCATCTTCTACTATTCTGAAGTACAGTGCTGTATATACGAAGAAAATCCTTCACTATGTCCTACCCAGGGTAGCCAAATGTTTAGAAAGGATCCTTCCATGAAAAATATGATGTGCACACATGTGTTTTTTTTTATTTATTTTTTATTTTAGTTTGCGTTATAAACGTTGAAATCAGAAAAAATGGTTGTCCTCCACAGGGGCATTGCATCCATACACTGGCTTGACATTTCGATCTGACAGATAGAAATTACAACCAAACAGCAGCACATACAGCTAACCCTAAGCAATAACACTGCAATATTATGACAGCTTAAAAGTGGAGCATTTTCTACAGTGTCACTCTTTGTTGCTTCTCTTTAAAGAGGAAGTAAACCCTCCTCTGTAACTTGTACCTATAGGTAAGCCTATGATAAGGCTTACCTATAGGTACTGTAAATATCTCCTATACATGCACCGTTTAGGAGATATTTACCTTACATGCAGCCAGTGACGTCACTGGCGCATGCGCTCTGAAGGAACGGCCGCTCGTGCCGTTCCTTCAGAGCTCCATGCCGTGACCGTCGGCTTCCGCGCGCGTGCGCGGGAGTGACGTCACCGCGGCTCCGGCCAATCAGATGACCGGATGCCGCGATCCCGGAAGACGGGCGACTAGACATGTCGCCCATCATACATTTGAGTGGACAGCACGGCGGGGCTCGTTCTAAGGTAAATATTTCATAATGAGCTAGTATGCGATGCATACTAGCTCATTATGTGTTTCTCTTGCAGCTTGCAAAAGGAAAAAAAAAATTTTGGGGGGGTTTACAACCTGTTTAAGACATATTCAGGCTCATGTATAAAGGGCCAGTTCTTTCAACCCAGACTTTCACCACATGGGACTACTAGGGACACGGGCACACTGCCCCGATACTACATTTATTTAGCACCACTTTAAAGATCCATTTTAGCAGCTGTTAGTGGCCATAGTGCAGCCAGACTCTCCAGTAAAGATGAAATGTTGCATTTAATTCATGTTCCCGGGTCCAGCTAATGTAAAATCTTGCCCACCTTGTGGAATGCCTTGCCATTATTCTATTCCTGCTGTGCTGTGGCCGGGGGGAACAAAGCTGTCCCTATATGTGCACCTAGAGCCCCTACATGTTTTTTTTTTTTAACTTGGGTGTCTTACAGTGTCTGCTTAAACATAGCAAATATGTTTAGAGGCCTACTGGGGCTGCCAACGTTGCTTGGACCTTAGCCAGTCTTGGGCTTTAAGTGCATCTGCTCTTTCTGTGACTCCTTGGGGCCATCCTGTTTGCATTGCAGTGGGAATGGCTCTATAGTTAAAGATGGGTGGCAGTAAAGATGTTCTTGGCATTTTTTTTCTGCCATTGAACTATCCTGAGTATTAAAACATATGAGAATCACAAATTAAATATAACATCCATGCTTTCATGCTTGTGCTTGTTTATGAGAAGCGGATTTAAAGACAGATGGCTATATAGCAGATGGTTTCACTGAGAAGCATTCATTTTGCAAAGCACATATGGTTGCTCCATGTAAGAAAAAAATTAATTTTTTACTGTTCTTTAAAAGGGGAATTTGTGTATGTAATGCAATGGTAAATAAATAATTCTAAGTGTGCAAATTGTGACATTGTTATAATACACAGAAATATAGTGAGAAGAGCAATGATGTGCATATACCAAGTCAAATCTAAAGTTTCCTGCAGTTTTTAGTTGACACAGTAATGACAGATTTTGCCTGATTGCTTGCCAGAGTCGACTGCTATGTACACTTAAAATGAAAACCAGATCTGCTTTTAAATTAAATTGCGGAATGGGGATGATCATATGACAAATTAAACTACCCAAATTTCCCAATGGGTTCCCAATCTAAAAATAATTGTTTAGCTTGTTTGTATTGTAACCTGGAGAGCTCGGGACCATCAGCCAGCTGCTTGTATTAGTGATCATGCTTTATTGCAGTTTTAAACTCAAGAAACAAAATATATTTTCTTTGGCATAAGTAACAGAAACAGTCCACCATCCTGGTACACACAAAACAAGAGAATGGCTCACCGACAATATACCAGTCCCACACTAGGGTTTAGGGAATCCAATCTGTTTCAGAGGTACTGCAAAGGCTACAGGAGCTCAGCAAAACCATGTCTCAGACCATCAGCCAGCTGCTTGTAATAGTAATCGGGCTTTATTGCACTTTTAAACTCAAGAAACTAAACAGCTTTTCTTCAGCATAAGTAACATAAACAGTCCACTTTCCTGGTACACACAAAACAAGAGAATGGCTCACCGCTGATATACCAGTCCCACACTAGGGTTTTAGGGATCCAATCTGTTTCAGAGGTACTGCAAAGGCTACAGGAGCCCAGCAAAACCATGTCTCTGGCTCCAGAGAGTCCACATTTCTGCATGACTATGAACTGTACTGACTGTTTTCAATGATATTGTTCTCTAAGGGCTACAGAACCATGCACTTCATGTTTTTGACAATAGGAAAAGGGCAGAATTCCAAAGTCCCATTATTCCTGGTTTCCTGACACAAATGTCGTCATCCTAGAACTGTAAGAGAGCATTCACACTGATGCAGTGCAGTTTTCCCAAAGCGCAAGTGAGGTTTTTCTGTGGGTTACCTGCACTTTGCCATTGACTTCTATTAGATCAGGTGGTTTTGGTGTGTTTCCTTAAAGCGTACCAAAAGTCCTTCATGCAGGAATTTTAGGTGCGCTTTAAGAAAATACACAAAAAAACACCTGATCTATTAGAAGTTTATTGCAAAGCACAGGTAACCTGCATGAAAACCTAAGGTACACTGCGCTGCACCCATGCTGTGGGAAAACCACACTGTATCAGAGCGAGAGAGACCCTAGTGTTTTGAAGGCAAAATCCCCAGGTAAAAATAAAGTAAAAAAAAAAAATGCTTGAAAACGATTGCAGCCACCACATCTAAGAACTGGTAAGCTGGAATATATCTTATTTTTTTTTTAGGGTTTAGATGCATGTTAAAAGTAGTGATCGACCGATAACGGTTTTTTGTTACCGATATTTTGGTCAATGCATTTCGGTATCGGCGGATATTGGCTGAAATTTTTGTACATTTTTTTTTTTTTTTTTTTTACTTTACAGGTACTCTTGTGGAGGGATCTGTGGGTCTAAAAGACCCCAAACCCCTCCTCTGCACTTAAAAGCATTCAAAACGCCAACTTTGGCTGTTTTGAATGCTCTAATTTTTTTGAATCTGGGGCCAGAAAGTACCCGGAAGTGATGTCACTCATGACATCACTTCCGGGTTTTTGCATGGAGACCCAATCAGAGCTGAATGCAGCTTTAATTGGGTCTTTGGTGGCCGTGCAGGTACCGGGGTAATGCCTCTTGCTGCAGGAATCACTCTGATAGAAGCACTTTCCTAAAATATTGGCAATATCGGTCACCTTGGTGGCCGATTCCGATATATCGGGGAAAGTGCATATCGGCCCTCGATATATCGGCTTTGCCGATAATCGGTCGATTTCTAGTTAAAAGCATAGGTTTATGTATTACTTTATATTATGCCCTTTCCATATACATGTGTTCTTTTTTGCTAATTTCAAATTGATCTTCTTATTTTTTGGGATTTGGTACACATACAGTACACTGGGGTTCTACAGCTGCCGTGAGCGATCTTGGTCTTTTTTCATAAACAAAAACACATAAAAATGCAAACGCGTTCACTAAGAATACATTTTGGCATATTAGAATCATAATCCCTCAGAAGAATTTTCCGTGACTCTTTTAACTCTTCTGGTATATTAATTTTATGATTTATGTATCTGCTGGAGTGGACAGTGCTGTTTATTAAGACGTTTATTCATTACTTTGCTTATTCAGGCACCTAAGTGAAAAGCACTGGCAATTCCCACATTGATAGATTATCTGATTAGGAAAACAGAACAATAAGCTGACTTATGCATTATTCATCAAGACAATAAATAAAAAACTCTTTATGTGCCACTAAATTTGACCAAGAATCTCTCATGCATTGACTGACATAATTACACATTTCAAAGACAATCTTGGAAGCATGTTAAATGACTGATATTGTATCATCTCAGACACTACAGCCTTCTTATATTTTCAGTTGTAGAAAGAATGCAGAAAAAGGACAGTCTGTAGTGGTATTCATAGTGGTGGTTGTACCTGACTAGAATCTTTTGAAATGCAGTTCAGTTAAAATGCATCAACCTTCACACTTGGGTGACCATTGTGACTTTGGAGAAATTTCTTCTCATTTCCTGTGTTGTTAACTGGGCAGGAAGTGAAATCTCCTCAATGTACTCAGATGGACAAAAGGTAAAGGGAAATTTCCCTAAAGGGACACAGATGGCAAAAGACCTGACAAAACATTAAAGAGGTTGTAAACCCTTTCTTTGAACTTGTACCTATAGGTAAGCCTTTACTAATGAATGAGAAGAACACTTGACTCCTGACACTCAATCTAGCTCAAAAGTCACTGAACAGCTCCCTACAGCTCCCTACAGTCCTTCACTGCTCCTTGTCACGGCTTTCTTGGAACTGAACCCCTCTTCCTCCACTGGTCCTCAGTGCACCGGATCCCCTCTGCAGTTCAAATCAGCATTCTCTGGATTCCCAGGCAGCCACCCGAGACACCCGATCCTTCTGACAGGAGGAGGGACAGCCATTATCTCCCTCCAGGGACTCTGCTTTCCACCAAAGACGCTGCATCATGCGTTCCCCTCAAACTTATACCCACTCCCAGAATCCTCTGTGGCAGAATCTGCCTTCTGGGGTAGATACAGGCCTGAATGTGTCTCTGATTGGATTTCCTCCACTGCCCAATGAGAATCCTCTCATGGAGCCAGTGAGGAGACTCCCCTCTCAGCAGACACACTGGGAGACATGACAGCTCAGTTAAAATTATGGCCCTGCTGTTAGGCAGCCAAGGCCCACTATACTTTTGCCTAGCACCTACCCTGTAGGGTGATACAAGAGAGATTAGAGACAAGATGGCTTTACACAGGGTCTGTCTAGATATGTTGCATAGAACCGGGAGGAGAACGTTACACCTTTTTTTGAGAATGGAAAACCTCAGGCCTGGTGCACACCTATGCATTTTTTTTTAATGCATTTTCAGTTTTGTAGAAATACACTACAGTCCATATAACATGGTTTCCTATGGGTCACATTCACATCTGTGCATTTTATGGAAAGGGATAGGGACTTCTTTCTGATTTTTTGATTCCATAGACTTCAATGGATCAAAAATGTGTGTTGAAAAACGCAAAATGCACCTGGAATATGCAAACTGCATTCTGCATAGGTGTGAACGAGGCCTTAGTGTTCAGCCAGGAACCAGAAATCTTATTTTGTGTGGCTCTTTCATGAGAACATGTCTAAACCTAAACAAGTGTTTAATATATTGTAGCTGACAAGCCTTTAGGTATGATAGCTGCATTGGTTTCCTTTTTCCCTTTATTTTCAACTGGTGATCCTGCCAGTAGCGCACTTCCTGTGTAATTTTGATCACTTGAATAAAAATAAATCTACTATTAACAGTAATAGAATAATAATGAAGTAACCACATCTAAGGAATGGTAAGTTGCAATAAGTTAAATGTTTGTTCTTGGGTTTAGATATACAGTACTTGGTGATTGGTGGTACTTTTAGAAATATCTTTAGTGATGTTCTCCTGGGATGGAAGAAATACTTCTATTAGCCACTTTACCACTATCCACTGTGCTGCTACTGCAGGACAGTGGCTCGTTATCGTCCAGCGACGTAGACCTACGTCGCTGGACTCCTCCCCCTGTAGGCGGCGCTCGCGTGCCGCCGGAGGCGCGCTCCCGCTGTTTTCATTCACAGCGGGAGTCGGGCCAGGGGAGGAGCAATCGTTTGTGTAAACAGAGCGGGCGGATCTCCTAAGTGACAGGGAGTGACAGATCGGAGTGTTCAGCATAGCTGAACATCCGATCTGTCCCTGGCTCACTCAGTCACCTCCCCCCCACACGTTAGTAAGCACCAGGCATACATTAACCCCTCCCTCTCCAATAAAATTAACCCCTTCCCTGCCAGTGTCATTTTTACAGTAACAGTGCATATATATAGCACTGATTACTGCAGTAATGTCACTGGTACCCCCAAAATTGTCAAAAATGTCAGTCAAGGGTCCGATCTGTCCGCCGCAATGTCGCAGTCCCGCAAAAAAAATCGCAGATCGCCGCCATTACTCGTTAAAAAAAAACACCAAAAATGACAGAAATCTTTCCCTTAGTTAGTAAACGCAATAACTTTTGCGTAAACCAATCAAAATACGCTTATTGCGATTTTTTTTACCAAACATGGGTAGCAGAAAACAAATTGGCCAAAAATTTAAAAAAAAATTGGTTTTTACATATTTTTTGGGGGGAATTTCATATAAAAAATGTTAAAAATATTGTTATTTTTTCAAAATAAACGCTTTTTTTTGTTTATAACGCAAAAAGTAAAAATTGCACAGGTGATCAAATACCACCAAAAGAAAGCTCTGTTTATGGGAAAAAAAGGATGTAAATTTCGTTTGGGTACAGCGTCGCATGACCGCGCAATTGTCAGTTAAAGTCGCACAGTGCCGAATCGCAAAAAGTGGCCCAGACGTAAGACAGCAAAATGCTCTAGTAGTAAAGTGGTTAAAAATCCCCAAAGCATGCAGGACCACTCATAGAACAGTATCTCAGAGAGATACTCATGGTTAATTGAGTGGCAACGGATGCTCAGAACTGCAAAAAAAGGAGCAAGCCTTTTGGGAATAACACAAGATAAATGGCTAATAGGGAGAAGGTCCTGCTGAATCTTTACAGTGAATGTGTCAAGTCTTTTATCAAATACAGTAAAATATCTGAGACGTGCCCAAACTTATTACCATTATCTCTGAGGCCAAAGGTTTAAATCCTGGCTTTACATTTTCTTCCCTAGAGTGTTATTTCACAGAATGATATTAGCAGATTTTCAAGAATTGTCTCTAACCTTTAATGCTCTCCACTTATGCTTATTCTTGCTTGTTCCTTAAACTTAAATTCATTCTAAAGCCTTAAGGTTTCTTTTACCCTAATGCATTCTATGCATTAAGGTAAAAAAAAAAACCTCAGAATGCAGTTCCCACCCAGCCCCCTCTTATTCTTACTTGAGCCCAATCTCGAACCAGCATCCAGCAATCTCTCTCTCCTCACAGGGCAGATTGATAGCAGCGGGAGCCATTGGTTCCAGCTGCTGTCACTCAAATCCTGTGATGAGGAAGCAGGGGGCAGAGCTGAGCTGCGCTGTCTGTGTCTATAGATGCACACAGGGTGGCTTAGGAGTGAGCCAGCACAAGTGCCGCAAAAGAAAGTGGCTTTCTATGGTGGGTGCTTGCTGAACAGGAGGAGCCAGGAGTGCCAGCAGGGAACCCCAGAAGAATAGGATCTGGGCTGCTCTGTGCAGTACAGTTACACAGAGCAGGTAATTATAACATGTTTATCTGTTTAATAAAAATAATTGAAGCCTTTTTTCACTTACTGTCAAAAGGGAAGATTCCCTGTTTTATAGGTAACACCTAGAAAGGTTAATCGTGGTTAAGCAATTCCCCAATCTAGCTTGCTTTCGCATTGCTCTTGCCCTGCTCCTGAAAAATAGAAATGCACCTCCTGTCCTGTGACTGTGCCTAGACACTCCTGTCCTTGTAGCCTTTCAGTTGTAAATATGCAGTGTGGCTTCATGTTAGGCCTATTCTGGCCACTACTGCTTTTGAAAAATTGTGCATTCCTTCTTTAGCTATTCTGCTGGAGAAGAAGATGCACCTGAAAACCTGCAGTGCAAGTATCTCCCTGCTTTTGCTTTATAGATTTTGTGTTTTTTTGCCTTTTTTACCTTTACTGTTCTTTTCTCACCCTTATCTTAACAGTCATCAAATGACCAGTCATCAAGGTCCAAATGCAAACACTTCAGTCAGAGTTAATAGTGGGCAAGTGTACCGTACTTCACCTTTAGCAACTTCTCTTCTCCTAAATGATAACTAAAGTCATCACTTTCTTTTTTTAGTGTTGTGTGGAGTGGAGTGGAGAGGAATTGGGACCCCTGCTATTTTGTAATGCTGTCTGTGTTCCTGTTAGGGAGATCCACCCTCTCTATTTCCCCTGTTTACCATTATCATTGAAAGTGAAAGAAAATCCCAAATTTTGGGTTGTTCTTAGAAAAGTAATAGAGGAGTAATCTTCCAATGGGGAAACTAGTTCTGGTGACTTGGGGGTCCCCAAGGAATTCCCCTAATCTGCAGGGATTTTCTCTCACTTCCTGTTTTGGCTATGGGATAGGAAGTGAAGGGAAATCTCCTCAATGGGACACAGATGGCAAAAATAAACATTACAGAGGTTATAACCCTCCCTTCCTCTATCCAAAATGGAAAAAAAAAAAAGAGAGAAAGGAAGGAAAAAGAGGGAAAGAGAATTCCTTGTTCTGGATTTTTTTTTTTTTTGGTTCTTTTGTTTATTTGTATATGTTTGTGTAAAAGTAAAAAAAAATCAGAAATAAAATTTGATTTTAAAAATAACAACACAAAAGTTAGTAACAGGAATAAACAAGCAAAGATACCGGTGAACTTGGTCAGCAGGGAATCACTATCACTAACACAGAGGCACAGGCTTATGCACTTTAAATAAGGTGCCTCTTGTGCCAATCCCATGTGGCCTGACCCATTACCTTGCAAGTGGCAAGGATTCCAGGAGGTTACCTAACAATGAGTCTGATATAAACTAACAAAAGTCCTGTCCCTCTACCCAGATGGTCACCTAAACAAAGAGACACAATGTAGAACAAGACATAGTTTGTCATTCTTAGGGAACCGATCAGCTGCATTGAGACTATAGGTAACACTGGTGACTATACCTTTAGTATGCTTTTAGCTGCCACTTTTTGGGCATAGTTTCTACAGCATAGAGAAACTATGCTCTTTAAGATAAAATATTTAGGTTCCTTCTGAAATATAAACTACACCGCTTAACGTACACCACATGTCTCTGCAATCGTGACATGCTGACTATTAATTTAATTTGCATTCACATGGTTTAATTTTACAGCCCCTCACAGGCAGAGGGGGTCCAAAGTTGAAACAGGTTTCCTGCATTTCAAACAAACGTCACCACAATACATATTGCATCACATACTCTACAGGTCATTAAGGACTTGACTAGTTTGGTTCAACTTTTACATTACAAATCAAACTTGTACCTGTCTATCTGCAGACTTCTCTTCTCTACATCGTTCAAAGTCCAGAATTTATAAAGCTTGTCTGAGTTATCAAAAAATGGGGCAGAGACCTGAAATTACACACTGCAAAGCTCAGTGAGGAAAGCTCTGAGAGCTGATTGGAGGGAAGGGACACTTGCCCCCCCCCTTCTTAGAACACAGAGGAACAGAGCTAAAGCTGTCAATCACAGGGTGTGTGCTGGAGATTCATTCTCTGTCACTGTTTTTCTCTTGGTGTCAGGAAAACCTGTAAGAAGTGATTCATGCAGATAGTAGAGGAATGGGGCAGCAGGCAGAAATTACACTTAGTGCTCTGGATTGAGACGAGTACACACTATAGAGGGATATGCTTTATTAATATTTGATGTCTAAGGTTTACAACTACTTTATCCCACAATAATGAATTGCATTAATGCAAAGTCAATAATGCATTACAAAGTGTGAATAGTTCCTAAATGTTTCCAAAACCACACATAGAGTTGCATAGAAAAACATATATAGCAATAATATAATAAAACAAGATATATGGCCATAAAATCTTATAAATGTAAACATTAATTTGAATATTAAAAAGATCATGTGGCACAATTTATGAAAGAATATGCATACCTGGGTTCTGTATCGGGGGGGGGCGACTTAATGAAGCATTCAGGAGTCTATCAGAATATACAATGGGAAACACAAGCCAGTTTTAAGAAGTCACTGATCATTTGCTTCCACTGAAATCAATGCAACTGTAGAAGAAGGTAGAGATAATCGAGGGTCAGCTGTAATGTTTAAGCAGATCAGTAACTTGATAAAAATAAACCTGCTTTATACAATAATAAAATACTTAATGTTGTAATGTATTCTATATTTGGCTTATCTGAAGAAAAGGAGCAGTATGGATCACTTCAGGAAAGTGGTAAGTCTGTTTTGTTTGTCAAGCTATACAGTCACAAATGTAAATCTGCATGTTCGACATCACTGCCATCTGGAACTCTCTCTTCCAGCCAAAGCTATTATTGAGTAAAAATGTCATGATGCATGAAAGATGCCAGATGCTGAATCAAGCAATAATGACAGTAATAATAATCTGTGTAAGATGCAAAAATAGCAATAAATGACTTTAGTTGACAGTTTCATAAACATGGTTTTCCTATACTAGCAAAGTTAAATTGTATAAATGTGTGCCTCATTTCCCTGCATGTAAAGGGGATTTCCAGTATTTGCACTGAAATCCTTTACAAGATAACACTGCAGGGTCTACTCTTTGAAGGTACCCCTGTTATAAACAATTGATGATACCTTGTATCTTGTATTAAGGGAAGTCCTTTCTAGGTGTAGCCAGGTGCTTGGCTAAGAATGGAGAGTGAAGGAAACACTGGCTGCAGCTGCTACATGTAGCTGCTTGTCTGTGGTGCTGAACTGGTTAACAGCTGTTTCAGCAAGAAGAGGGAGTTGCTGAGCAGGAAGAGTTCAATACACTGAGTCAGGCAGTGCTGCACTGTGGGAACTGTACTCCAGAAGAGAGAGACTCTACCGTAATCAAGAGCTTTTGAACTGAATTTCCCAGAGAGAGATTGCCAGGAGAAAGGGAATCAGCTGCATTTTCTCAGACTGTACAGGAAAGCCCAAAGAGAGCACATCACTCTCCAGTGTGGATTACCACTACTGCATAATGGTGGCCTAAGCAGGATCCAGAGTGCTGAGTCCAGATGCGCTGACAGAGTTATCTGGGTGCAGAGTAGAAAGTAGACCAATCAGTGTGTAACCGGAGGGGGAGCTGCAATATTGCAGGGAATGGAATGGGGAGCTATTGCTGTGGTGATATACTATCTGCTGCTAGAGAGCCCAAGCCTTTTAGGAATTGACCATACAACCATTTAGAAGCCTTATTTCTAAATAAGAAACTCAAAGTAATCAATGATAAACCAAAAAACACAATGAGCACCCTAAGCGCTTAGGAGTAATAAATAAACAAATGATATGCAGCTACTTAAATGATGAAAAATGAAGAAAGAAATTTGATAGCAAGAGCATAATCCAATAAAAGACAAATTTCAGTAGCGCAAGCCTTATTGTTGCCTGAAAGCATGACACGGACTAGTCTTACATATACCAAAGGTACAACTGGGCCCCAATGCTAGCCGACTGAAGAGTTAGGACTAAAGATCACTCTTTACAGCTGCTACACAGAGAACTTCACCTATCTCCTAGTGAGCACCCCAGACTAGTTATAGTATTATTATTCACATTGCAGTAATGATTATGTGCACTTGTTTATTGCGGACTTTGCTGATTCATGAGTTAATTTTATTTTTAGTGGTAGAGAACACTATTCTAATTTACCTTGGCATAGTGTATATACTGTCTCCATGTGTTCATTTATGGTCAAACCACCATTTATTCTAACCTGTACCAATACATTGAGTTAATTTACCATTAATGGTTTGTGTCTATTTTCTGGTTCCTTATTTACAGCTGAGGTATCTATATTCGTGTTCTTTTAAGTGCTTGCAGTCGAGGCGCAGAACCTAAATTACAGAATGGTCCTGTGGGGGTAGTAGTACATAGGGATGAACAAGAATGAGTTTTTTAATTTCCCCCAAACGTCAGCAACTCAGCAACAATCACAAGATTTCTCTGTTAAACACAGCCTTTTTCAACCAGGGTGCCTTGGCAAAATGCCTAAAAAATTACCAAAAAGTGTACACAAGCCAGGGGGTGGATCAAACCTGACTTTTAGTTACAAAAAAACACAGGTTTTTATTGTGGACCATTACAAAATTTCTAGCCATGGGCACCCTAACAACCAATGATGTCATTAGTAAATAAGGAGGATGTTGGGCACATGCAGACCTTACAGGTGAACAACTCTGAGATTAACAGAAGGTGGTATTTGTGACCTGTGAACTTGTTTAGGCCCTGGTAATCGATACAGGAGAAAAAAAATCTCCCACAAAAAAAAAATCCAGCCCCTGCAGGCAAAGTAGACTTGCCAATGCACCTTTTCTTAAAGTTCTCCTAAATGTACTCTGACATGGCTTGAGTCGCCGGCATGGGGAGGGGTCAACTGGACCCCAGAGAAGTGTTGTGTCGGGCAGCAGCTCTATGGTGCGATCATAAGGCCAATGAGATGACAAAGGCTCAGCTGTTTACTGAATACTTCAGCAAACTCCTGATATTGTTACAGAAGTCCCACAATGGAATCTGTGGTAGTAGTGGCCCATAAAGGCCTGAGCAGGAGATCATGCAAATACACTGCCAAGAGGAGGATGCCTCCCCAGGACTTTATGTCCCCAATGGTTCAGTCAATAACTAGCAAATGGGTGCATAGCCATGGAAAACCCAATAGATTGACTGATCTGAGTAGTATGTAGAAAAAGATGTCCTACTTGCGGAGAAATGCCAAATGCATAGCGAGAGGGCATGTTAATATTATTATTATTATTATGGTTATTGTTATTATACAGGATTTATATAGTGCCAACAGTGTTCGCAGCACTTTACAACATAGGGGCAGACAGTAGTTACAATACAATTTAAAAGAGGAGGAATGAAAGGGCCCTGTTCGTTAGAGCTTACAATCATGGTAGCATGTTCAATACTGCCAGCAGAACTGCTCCAACAACTACACAAACATGGAGAGGTTTAAGTCTGAAGCACAACAGAAATTATTTCTCTACAAGAGCTTGCAGGTTACAAGGAAGCTTGAGTCCAGAAACTGTTCTCTTGAAATGAGCTGGATGGAAAAATGATTTTAGCATGAGGAAAGGAAACTGCATCGCCTAAGTTTCCTTCTTCCAAATGCCCCAGGCAATGGAGTTTGGGTGCTTCAAAGGACATTTGATTATTACTGCAACCCCCAAACCCACTCTTTGGGAAATATCTGTGTATGGTTCACCTGCATAGGCTCCTTTGTTGATAGCAGAGGGTTCTTGAATTTGGGAGCCAAACAAACAGGTTTTGAAAGGCATTGGACTTCTTGTGACCTTTTCTGGAAGCATATGTCAAACTTGATAGATAAGAGAATACCACGTCATCAAGGTTAAATAGAAGATCTCTGCTGGCCAGCTCATTTTTAAAGTAAACAGATCCTTGCCAGAAGACTACTATCAACGCTTGGCTGTACAGCATACTTTCCATCCATCTGGAATCCCTGCCATAGCAGAAGAATCTCAGAAGCCAAGGAAAAAGAACACACAGTTTAATCTAAAACAGTCTGAAAACTTTCTAGGAACAGCTGATAATCATTAAGCTGCAGCTGATCCTTGAAAAAGTGGTGAGGCCCAGGCCAATACTTTTCCTGGATAACAGAAATATTATATAGAAGACTTTGGTTCTGCCAGATAGAAAGTTTCTTGTGGGTAATTCAAACTGGATTTGGCACTGGTTCACGAAAGTTTGGCTGAGTGTAGCCAGGTGTAGACAAATGGCAGCCACCCCAACCTATAACTAGCCTTTGCAGAAAGGAGCAAAAATTCCCAGCTCACTTATTAACTAGCCTGCAGCAAAACCAAGTTGATCCTGTCTAACAGTTCAGTAAGCTGCAGTTGCCACCTCAAGGCACCCCAGTTTGCGGGCCTATCTCTATAATTTTGAGAGTCAGCCAAGTTAAGATAAAACAGCACTGAGAGGACACATGTGAATGCTTTTCCATTTGGGGTGAGCATGGAGACCTCAGACATGTAGTTGGAAAAGTGGGAAAGGAGATCCTACCTGAGGTTGCTATGCACCGGTAATGTAAGTATCCCATCACCCCTCCTGCAAAAACTACAATGGGAACAGTATTGTAAACATTTTACAAGTATGAATTTGCACTTTACTATATGCTTGGAACAGTTTCAACCATTTTCATGGACTCTCATTACCCTTGCAATTAGACTCTTTCTATCACTCTTTAAAAATGTAATCCTACCATATTTGTGAAACTAAGTTGAGCCAGGTCATTGGGACATGTGTCATGTGTTTGCAACTAATATTTATTTCCAAATTAAGCTTCCAGAAAATGAGAAAATCCTCCAAGTGTGTGCATTAAAGTTTTACCATGTAACGTGCATGCGAATGCTGCATGGCCGCAGGCAGTCAGATAATGGCAGAGTAAACTTATAATATGTTAGACTGGTAATCAATATGGAAAACTAAGAGATGGAAGTTTAATTTTTAAAGCTCAGTCAATACCAGGGGAGTCTAACCTGAAGTAATTAGTGCAAACCTGATCGGCCCAGGAACTAGTAATGGGTGAGGGAACATGCCATCCTCCTGGTGGTAGGAGAAGATCCCCTCAACTGAACATGTGCCAGGTGACCTGAGCACCTGGGCACCAGGTGTATGGTTGGACCTACTGAACCCTTATCTAAAACCAAGTGGAGACTGTAGGGCCCTGCAAGATAGTTTGCTCCATGCATGGAGAGGGGCTGTCAGGAATATGATATAGAGAATGGCATAGTGTTGTTTTAAAAAAGCCATCCGTGCATATGGCAAACATTAGGGTCTGCATTGAACACTTGGACCAGAAACTGGCTAAAAATCATGGCCCCAGGGTAACTTGTATTTTTCAGGCATCGTGTAAAAAAAAATTAGAGCAGGGTCCCACCCAAAAAATTTTACCAGACACTTCAGATCTGTCATGTCAGGTATAGATTTTAAGGGGTTCCCATAAAAAAGACCTTAGGGTCTAGTATTGATTTTCGGAAGGAACTCCATTAAAAAAATAGAAAAAAATACACACGGTCTCTCCCAAAAACACACCAGATCCTGATCCAAGCATGTAAAGAAAAGGAGAGAAAACAGAGCACCTCTAAGTGCAGCAGTTTATTAAAATGGCTTAAAACACAGGTAATACAACTCACTAGATAAAAGCGAGATGGAAGCTTGTAGTATCCGGTGACAAGTCAGACGATGGAAGATGTCCCAGGGATCCTGGAAGATGAAAAGGTCCGTGCCGGTCGGACTCAAGTGTTGAGTGGGGAAGAGTACCAAAACAAGCTCTTCCCCACTCAACACTTGAAAAAGAGCGCGCACGCCCACAGAGAGCCGTGCGCGAGCTCTGAAACGCGTCGTGTGATTCGCCCCTTCCCGAGTGACGTCACGCAGTGTGCGCTGCGTTCCAGTGTGGTTCCTGGTATCCCAGCCGCATTCGGCACCCGGAAGACAGAGGACTCCCAACACAGCGTCCACCCGTCCATCCGACCAGCACGACTTGTCACCGGATCGTCTGACTTGTCACCGGATACTACAGGATACTACTACCGGATCTTTAGATGGTACAGTTGCGCCACTTTAAGGGCAGACTAAGGGGACCCCCAGGCACTATATGTAAAGGAAATTTTAAGTTTTATTGTTTCACTTAAAGTGGGAACCCCACTTTTTTGGGGTCCGGCAGTGCAGTTGGCGTCCTGATTTACAATGGATCTACACCGGAGGACATTATTTGTTTTTTTTTTCTTTTTTCAGTAAAGGAATTGCCAAAAACCTGTGTACTCTTTTTGTATATTTTTTACACTTTTTTGTTGAATTGGTAGGGGTACCCCATACTCATTCATATGAGGGTCAAGATCTGGGGGCCCCCTTGTTAAAGGGGGATTCTAGATTCCGATAAGCCCCCTGCCCGCAAACCCCCCGTGAACATGGGGACAAGGTACTTTGGGGTTGTGGGGCAGAGCCCCCCCTGCTTAAAAGCAACTCCTATGTTGAGGGCATGTGGCCTGGTATGGTTCAGGAGGAGGGGGCTCGTCTCTCCCCTTTTGTATGGATTTGGGTTTTTGTGTTTTTTGTAAACATTTTTGTATTGCCAGCATTGTTTTGTTTCATAGGTATGCATATTGCATTAGGGTGTGCACTCCAAAGCTCAAACACACATACGTGTGTGTGTGCATGTGTATATATACTGATGGTGTCAGTAGAGCAGTGGGACAGTGTCAGTAGGGCAGTGGATGGCATTAGTAGTTTTTTTTTTTTTTTACAATTAATTAATTATTTTTAAATTATTTTTTTTCACAATTTCAGTTTTTTGATTGTTTCTTTTTAATTTTTTTTAGGGGCCTTGTTAGGGGACTTTGGTGAATGATCAGGGGTCTAAATAGGGGGAATCTGCACCACATGGGTTGATTAGGGTGTGCCCAGGCACATCCTGTGCACACACCTAAGTTTTGTTTACATTTCAGCTGTCATGGATGCTTGACCAATGGACTCTAAAGCCCTGTACACACGTACCGATCGTCGGCGAACGATCGACCGTCTTTTGTCCCCGGGCTGTCGGTGTCTGTTGAAAAGTGCAAAGACTGCACAAGAATTTTGTCCGCCGACTACAGCCGACTGCAGAAGTGATGTCATGTAATGGTTAACTTTCCGTGTGTTTTTTCTTTTCTGAGCATGCCCAGTCTTGCAAATCTGCTGTCTGTCGGCCGAATTCTGTACTGACTGGCGAACAATCGGCCGCTCTGGTGTCGGCATACAAAAATTTTAATGCTTGCAAGACAGATTCTTTTCGGCCGAATGTGCGCTGACGGCTGTCGGAGGCATCATACTAACAAGCCTACAATCGGCAGATCGGTCGTCGGCCGACGCTTTTCGGCCGACGATCGGTACCTGTGTGTACGGGCCTTAACCTTCCTAGCGGTATTCCCGAGTGTGACTCGGGGTAAGATTTTAGTGCCAAAAGCGGTAACCCCGAGTCACACCCGGGGTAGCGCTAAGAAGATCGCTGGATGCTGGAGGAGGTTTTACTTACCTTTTCTCCGGGATCCAGCGAAGACTGCGGGCAGTGTGCGGCGGCGGAGCTTCCTCCTGATCGTCTGCCAGCCCCGGCTTCCGTCTCCGGCGACGTGACGTCCGCCGGGGGGTGGAACCGGCGGCAAATTCAAATGTAAAACACACCAAACACACTGATACCATTCAAAATAAAATAAAATCACATTACATTGCCCCCCAGTACCCTTTCCTGCAGTTTTACTGTACTTTTTATGTAAATATATGTATATATATATATATATATACATATATATATATATATATATATATATATATGTATGTATTTATATATAGTATATATATATATATATATATATATATATATATATATATATACGTATATATATACATATATATATATATATATATATATATATATATATATATATATATATATATATGTATATATATACGTATATATATATATATATATATATATATATATATATATATACTATATATACACGTAATTCTTGTGAATGAGCAGCCCAAACCAACTGTATACATATAATATATATATATATATATATTATGTATACATATATTATATATATGTATACATGCTGCATATATATATTATGTATACATATATTATATATATATATATATATATATATATATATATATATATATATATATATACATAATATATGTATAAATACATATATATGTATATATATATATATATATATATATATATATATATATATATATATATATATATATATATATATAATGAATGTATACAGTTGGTTTGGACTGCTCAGCACCTAAAATCCAAAAGAATCATACCGCCAGGGAGATTAAGGAGTCTCTCACCTAGTTAAGATATGACTACATGAAGAGGCAATCGGGGCCACCAGTGGATTAACTAAAGGGCACTAAAAGATTATGTACAAAAATGTGTATTAAAGATATTTTTGTTGAGCTGTTTATTAGTTATATTTAACAAAGAAAATGTATTGCCATTTAATTTGCCTGGTCTGAAGTTACTTGAGGATAACAGTAAAGGAGCACATGCACATTTGGCACATTACAGAAACAAGCTTATTAGGGGACAAGACGAGTTAGAGAAGATGCAGTCTAACATACATGAAGCTAATTAGAGGAGGCTATATTGCTGTTGATACAGTGACTACAGTAACCCTGATAGGAAGGGGTGTGATTTGGCAAAGTTGACGGAAGGCATTGGTAGTGTAGGAGCTTGTGTGTTTAGGCTCCTTCCCTAACAATCATAACCCCATTAATGGGTCCGACATCATGGCACAGGGCATCCTAGGGACCCAGCCTGGAAGTCACGTAAGATGTAGTGAGGAGAAGAATAAGCATGGGATTTGTACAAGAGTTCAGCTTCCTAGTATTCAAGTGTAATATACAAATCAGTGTAACTGGGAGCAAGGTGATGGGTTACTCGGCTGGTGGAGTCCTGTACAGGCTTATCAGTACCAGCTCAGAAATGCTGCACAACTAAGGCGAGAGAAGAGTTTTAAAGTGTAATGAGGAACTGATGTTACAGAACCATGTAAAGAGCACCGAAGTTGGACCATGGATTACAAGAAGTTAATTGTGTTATTTTGGAGTATTAATTACATTAAATGGCAGCCTCAGCCCGCCGTAGGGGCACTAGCGAGTGCTCTCCCTGGATCCCCATATGGGTCAGAAAGCCCTGCCCACAGCCACAAGCTGGTAAAATAAAGCCCAACAGGTTTTAACCCTTTTCTACTTGATCCAAAACATAAACAAAAGGTTTTGGCTTTACAATTTAAGTCCCAGAGTGTATTGCTTCAGTAACGTAAAGTGACTTTAAATGCTGAAAGTTTTCACCTTCATGCATTCTATGCATGAAGGTAAAAAACCTTCTGTGTGCAGCTTCCCGTCCAGACACCCCTAATACTTACCTGAGCTTGATCTCGATTCTCGGCTCTCTGCCTCCTTATTGGCTCAGACACAGCAGTGGGAGTCATTGTCAATCACAGCCAGTGAGGAGGGAGGAGGGGTGTCTTATGGACGCACAGAGCAGGGCTTAGGAGCAAGCATGCATAAGTGCCCTCATGCCTTGCACACAGCATGTAAGTATAACATGTTTATTATAAAAAAATATATATATATATATATTAGGGGTCGACGGATTATTGGCAAAGCCATTTATCGGAGGGCCGATATTCACTTTTGCCGATATATCGGTATCGGCCCTGGAATGGCCAATATTACCGATATTCCAAATATTGCTCATGTAAGTGTAAAATAATGTCACATAGCATAATTCTGTTTACAAATGTTATTGAATATGCCACTCACATATGTACAAAAGATATAAGCAATTCCACATTAGCAGATCTGCATCTCTCACCCACTTGCCGTAAGTGATACCCGGGTGATACCGCTCCGTTCGGCATCCACTCAATACCGCTCCATCCCTCATATGCTGGACGGAGCGGTATCACCTGGGTGTCACTTACGGCAAGTGGGTGAGAGACGAAGTGGTATTGGGTGGGTGGGAGACGGAGTGGGTGAGAGACAGAGCGGTATTGAGTGGGTGCCGGACGGATCAGTATCACCCCGGTATCACGTACGGCAAGTGGGTGAGAGATACCGATCTGCCAGCAGATCTGCTAATGTGGAATTGCTTATATCTTTTGTACATATGTGAGTGGCATATTGAATAACACTTCTAAACGGAATAATGATATGTGACATCATTTTACCCTTACATGAGCATGACCACCTAACGATTGGAGGAGGTGAGGATTAGTCTTGGACCCTGACATAGGATGTACAAAATATCGGCCCATACCGATACATTGTGACCAATATATCGGTATCGGTATCAGCCCTGAAAAAACCATATCGGTCTATCACTAATATATATATATATATATATATATATATATATATATATATGTGTATATACGTTTATAGCTTTGATATTACTTTAAGTACCAAGAACCAAGCTTTGTCATACTAAAGTGGGTAAGGTCATATTTGGGGAATCATGATCACATAAACAGCACCCAGAAAAAAAACTTTCAACAGAAAACTTATGAGGTTTGCTTTCAGTTAACATACCTCTTCAGGTCCTCCAGCCCCTTTATCTAGCTACAGGCGTAGGTCTATCACCCCCTTCCAGACACAAAGCAGCACTTTTTCACCTTCAGGCTAAAATCAACTTTATTGTTTGAGTTACAGCATAAACACGGACATTCCAACCCACTGCTTCCTCTAAGAGAAAACTTATCAGATCTGAAAACTATGAAATGAAAATGAGATTTTTTACAGGCAAAGGTGAGGAAATGATGAAATATATGAAAAAGAAAAATGAGGAAATCAATCATCCTGGTGAAAAGTTTAATGTTTGCATACTGCATTTATCGCTGGAAACTTACCCAAAGATGATTACACTTTAAAATCCCCCCTTCCTTCCCCCAACTGGGCAAATCGATCCTTCAGCTTTAAATATACTCCAAAACCATTTGACAAGTGTAGTTAGTGGACCGGAAAATGGAAAGATTAAATGGATCCAAGCATAAAATAAATAGGCTGCGGGTTCAACTTTATATCTACAAGGGCAAACTTAGCAATAACTCTATTAAAACAAGCCTGAGTGAAAATGTTACATGTGACAAGAAAACCAGAAAATAGGAATTACATTTAATTATTGTTATTCTATTTTATTATTACACCATTACTTGCCGGTTAATTGCATTGTGATGACTATGGGAATATTCAGTTGGGTGAAGCCATGCGTGAACAGGATGCCGCAATGTACTGCTGCACTCAGCTGGTTTTACTAACAATAGAGCTACATGAGAAATAAAAACAGAAAAAAATGTAATAAAATAAACATACATAATTAATTCAAATAAAACATTGAATAGAAAATGCTTGGTCTATTTTATAAATATACTCAAAAGTACTTTTTTAAACAGAAATAAAATAGCAACTGTGCAAAAATTGATCTCTAGCAGGCAATTAAAATGTGAAAAACTTTTAATCATTAAAGGTTATTGCGATGGTGTTATAATTTACAAGGCAGATGAGGCCACATCTGTTTAGCATCTGCGTTACTGGCGGGCTGGATAGCAAGGAGTAAACCCCATTGTGAGTTGTTTTCCTGCTGTTTCGGCATTTGCCTGAAGATACAAAATAATATAAAATGTATAATTAATTATTAGAGTTTGCTGGTTCCATAGAAAATTAATTTAAAGCATTCAAATTTTTCCAACTTATGTAAGCTATGTTAAAGGATAAATGTAATGACCTATTCTAATGGCAATGGTAAGCAGAAATTCCCAGCAACTAGCTAGAAATAATCTTTCCTTAGTCTGAGCACTTTAAATAGATTAAAGCTCATTTGTAATTGGTTGCATGATTGATAAAGAAAAGAGTTAATTATGGCTTTAAGAAAAGACTCATCATTGCTGCTTTGCACCTTGCTATCAGTGAGCCAGTCTACCCTAATGCAATATGTCTGTTATATGGAGCTTCCACTAAAATAATCCACCTGCTAAAGTTTTATATATACAGTGCCCTGACAAAGTATTCATACCCCTTGAAATTTTCCACATTTTGACATGGTATAACCAAAACGTAAATGTATTTTAATGTGATTTTATGTGATAGACCAACACAAAGTGGCACATAATTGTGAAGTGGAAGGAAAATGATAAATGGTTTTCAAAGTGTTTTACAAAAAAATATCTGAAAAGTGTGGCATGCATTTGTATTCAGCCCCCTTTACTCTGATACCCCTAAAAAAATCTAGTGGAACCAATTGCCTTCAGAAGTCACCTAATTAGTAAAAAGAGTCCACCTGTATGTACTTTAACCACTTCAGCTCCGGAAGGTTTTACCCCCTTAATGACTAGGACATTTTTTGCGATTCGGCACTATGTTGCTTTAACTGACAATTGCGCAGTCGTGCGATGCTGTATCCAAATACAATTGATGTCTTTTTTAACCACAAATAGAGATTTCTTTTGGTGGTATTTGATCACCTCTGCGGTTTTTAGATTTTGCGCTATAAACAAAAAAGTGCATCAATTAAAAAAAAAAAAAAAAAAATGCAATATTACAGTATTTACTTTCTGCTATAAAACATTCCCAAAAAAAAAAAAAATTAAAATCTAATATTTTTTATCAGTTTAGGACAATTTGTATTCTGCTACACATTTTTGGTAAACAAAATCCCAAAAAGCGTATTTTACAAACTATTGTATAAACTATGGGATAGATTTTGTGACTTTTTATTTATTTGTTTATTTTATTAGTAATGGCGGCGATCAGCGATTTTTAGCAGGACTGCGACATTGAAGCTGACAGATCGGACCCCTAACTGACATTTTTGACACTCTTTGGGGACCAGTGACATTAATACAGTAATCAATGCTAAATAATATGCACTGTTACTGTATAAATGACACTGGCAGGGAAGGGGTTAACACTGGGGGTGATCAAGGGGTTAAGTGTATGCCTAATAGTGCTTACTGACTGTGTGGGGGATAGGTTGGACAGAGGCAGGGAGAGATTGGTGATTCAGCTTTGCTGAATCACACGTTCTTTCCCTGCCTCTCTGACAGAAAAGCCGCTTGCTTTGTTTATATAACAGGCGGCTCTTCTGTTATTCTAGTGGAAGATCGCGGGAGGTAGGTGGCGATGGAGCCCGCTCCTCTCTTGCGGTCTGGCTCCCACTGTGTCTAATCACAGCAAGAGCACGCCACCGAATCCACGTGCACATAATCACGTCGATCTACGTGATTATGCGCTCCGAGCCACCCTGCTGCAGTAAATCTGTGTGGGACGGTCGGCAAGTGGTTAATCTCAGTATAAATACGGCTGTTCTGTGAAGCCCTCATAGATGTGTTAGAGAACCTTAGTGAACAAAAAGCATCATGAAAGCCAAGGAACACACCAGCCTGATCAGGAATAGAGTTTTGAAGAAGTTTAAAGCAGGGTTAGGTTATAAAAAAATATCCCAAGGTTTGAACATCTCACGGAGCACTGTTCAATCCATCATTCGAAAATGGGAATAGTATGGCACAACTGCAAACCTACCAAGACATGGCCGTACACCTTAACTGATAGGCCGGGTAAGGAGAGCATTATTTAGAGAAGCGGCAAAGAGGCCCATGGTAAATCTGGGAGACATAGCAAACATGTGGAAGAAGGTGCTCTGGTCAGATGAGACCAAAATTGAACTTTTTGGCCTAAAAGCTAAACTCTATGTGTGGTGGAAAATAATACTGCAAATCATCCTGAACACACCATGTTGTGGGGATGCCTCTCTTCAGCAGGGACAGAGAAGCTGCTCAGAGTTGATGTGAAGATGGATGGAGCCAAATACAGGGCAATCTTAGAAGAAAATCTTTTAGAGTCTGCAAAAGACTTGAGACTGGGGCAGAGGTTCACCTTTCAGCCGGACAACGACCCTAAACATACAGCCGGAGCTACAATGGAATGGTTTAGATCAAAGTATATTCCTGTGTTAGAATGGCCCAGTTAAAGTCCAGACCTAAATCCAATTGAGAATCTGTGGCAAGACTTGAAAATTGCTGTTCACAGATGCTCTCTATCCAATTTTACAGTTGTTCTACAAAGTATTGACTCAGGGGGCTGAATACAAATGCACGCCACACTTTTCAGATATTTATTTGTAAAACAAATTTGAAAACAATTTATAATTTTCCTTCCAATTCACAATTAATTGCAACTTTGGGTTGGTTTATTACATAAAATCCCAAGAAAATACATCTACGTTTTGGGTTGTAACATGACAAAGTGTGGAAAGTATGAATACTTTTTCAAGGCACTGTATATTAGGGACTCAAAAGATAACCTCTCTCTCTCTACTTTAAATTATGGTTGTGAGGTTGCCACACACTTTGGTTGAAGCCTCTTTTGTTCCTCCTGCTAAAGCAGCCATAAAGGTGTTGATAGGGTGTGAAAAGGCAGCGGAAAGCATGAGTGCTAAATCAACAATGCAGAATCCGTGGGAATCCTGTTTATGTAGAGTGTCAGGACACAAATGGGAAGTCAGTAGCTGTCAGGTGGTACACCAGGGTCAGTAGCAATACTCACAATTACCAGGCAGAACAGTGTTCAAGGAACAAGCCATATACAGGTACAAACCAATAGTTAGCAGTGCTAAATTAATTATATCTAAATACAAGACCTGATCCAATATAAATCATGCATCCACACAACACATGTGAAAATCATCACAGAAACTTTAAAGTGTCACCACTAGAGTTGAGCGAACCCAAACTGTATAGTTCATGTTCGTACCAAATTTTGGGGTGTTAGGGACATGGACCCGAACCCGGACATTTTCAAAAACTTTCAGGTCCGTTATTCGGCGATTTCTTCCCGCTTTCTGAAGGACTGCACAGCAGCCAATCAGCAAGCGTTTTACTTCTTTCCCTAAGAAGCCATCACAGACATGCCTACTAATGGCATGGCTGTGATTGGCTGAGTGCAGCATGTGTCCCAGCCTCTTTATAAGCTGGAGTCACGTACTGCCGCACGTCACTCTGCTGATTTGAGCTTAGGGAAAGGATGCTGGTGCCGCGATCAGGGACAGAATAGGGCACAATTTAGAAGAGCCTGTGCTACTTTAATCCACAAGATACAGCAAATAGAGAGAGAGGGAGGGAGCTTCAGCAATCCAAAATGTCTGTATCTAGCCACTGCAAGGGAAATCGTTTTGTTGTAATCCATTCGTTACTGAGGTGGTGCTCGGCAGCCATATTAGCCCAGGCAGCCAGGGACATCAGCCTAATCGTATTTTGTAGCTCAGTGAAGGAAAAAAAACATTTTTTTCTGGCTGCTCAAGTCCCCTATATTGCCTTTTGTATGTTTAAGGGGTGACATAGTCCATTTGTCTAGACTGGCATCTGTGGTGCTACAGAGCACTTGTGTATACAATGCACTAAACCGTATATTCCATTTCAGCTATCAAATAGTGCATCAGTGTATTTAAGTGAAAAAAAAGTGGTCATCCTGATCCACCAAGCCTATTTTACAGCGCCAAAATATATATTTGACATTTCTGGGGTGAAATAGACGTGTAATTTTGGGGGGAAAAACGTATTTCTTGTCCACAAAACAGTTCTGCATACACTGTCCAAGGACATATTTTATATTTCTGCAGGGAAATAGTGCTTCTTTGTTTTTTTATAGAAAAAAAAACTTTATTCAAGGTCCACCAAACAGTCTGAAATACCCATTCCAACCACCTATTGTACATTACTGCTGTGAAATACAGCATAAGTATATGTTTTTTGACCAAAACATCTTGAAATACACCGCTTAAATATTTCACATTACAGCTGAGAAATATTGCATTATTCTTTTTTGTTGGAAAAAAGCAATATTCTTGCTTCACAAAGCAGTTTTACATGCACGGTATAAATATCTAATTTAAATTTAAAGCAGTAAAAAAATGCATTTTGGGGTGTTATTGAAAAAAGACGGGTTTTAGGCCGAAAAAACAGTTGTGCATCCGGCGTTTAAATAATTATTTACAATATATAGCAGTTCACTACTGCATTTGTGAATTATGGTGGCCAAATCTGTGCTCTTGGTCCCCAAATCTGCTATCCATACATAGTATAAATATATACTGTTAATGTAACGCAGTTAAAAGCTGCATTTTGGGGTGTTATTGAAAAAAGACGGGTTTTAGGCCAAAAAAACAGTTGTGCATCTGACGTTTTAATAATTATTTCCAATATATAGCAGTTCACTACTGCATTTGTGAATTTTGGTGACCAAATCTGTGCTCTGGGTCCCCAAATCTGGTGTCCATATATAGTATAAATATATACCGTTAATGTACAGCAGTTAAAAGCTGCATTTTGGGGTGTTATTGAAAAAAGCCATGTTTTAGGCCAAAAAAACGGTTGTGTATCCGGCGTTTAAATAATTATTTCCAATATATAGCAGTTCACTACAGCATTTGTGAATTTTGTTGACCAAATCTTTGCTCTGGGTCCCCAAATCTGGTGTCCATACATAGTATAAATATATACTGTTAATGTACAGCAGTTAAAAGCTGCATTTTAGGATGTTATTGAAAAAATACATGTTTTAGGCCGAAAATACAGTTGTGTATCCGGCGTATAAATAATTAATTTCAATTTATGGCAGTGAAATACAAATTTTCTGTATTTTATTACAAACATACTTGTTCTTGTTCCACAAACCACTTGTGCATACAGCGTACCAAAAAAATTTTTACATTTCCGCATAGAAATTGAGAAACATTGTATTTTGGGCACTAAAAATATTATTCTGGGTCCACAGAGCATTTTTATGACACGGGCACTGCCTTAGCGAACGTAATTGTCGACTGCTGCCAGGTAAATTGACACTGGAGAGGGACCAATCTTTCAGCTTGGTGGGTGAACGCAAATAATGAGGAGAACATCAAATAAGGGACGTGGGCATGGTCGTGGTGGTGTTGGTGTTGGTGGAGCTCCTGTTGCTGGTAGAGGACGTGGTCGTTCAGCGCCAACTACCGCTCCAAGTCAAACACCTTCCTCTGGTGCGAGTAGGCGACAGAATCTGCAGCGTTATTTGATGGTCCCAAATGCCGCTCTACGGATGGTGAAGCCAGAACATGTACACGCGATAGTAGATTGGGTGGCAGACAGTGCCTCCAGTTCCTTCCCAGTATCTAACACCCAGCCCTCTGCAGAAAGCTCAGAGTTGGCACCTGCAGCCCATGCCCATCAGTCTTCCACCTCACCCCCTTGCAAATCAGCCAGGCAGTCAGAGCCCCAAATCATGCAGGAAAGTCTTATGCTTTTTGATGACTCTGTTACCAGGGTTCCCCGGCCCATCCACCTAGCCCTGCCCCAGAAGAGGAAGATCTTGAATGCACTGATGCTCAACCACTTTTGTTGCAGGATGAGGACATGGGAATATTGCCACAAAAGTCTTTTGCAAAATCAAAGTATACCACATCCACAGCTATCAGCCACAGCCACAGTCTATCCAAGGTTTTACTTACCTCCTGATAAAAAGAAATCAGATTTGTCTTTCACGAACCCATGCTATCTGTCGATAAAATGTTTTTTCCCAAAAATAATGCATGTGGTCTTTTATTAAACTCTCCAGTATCTTCCCAACTACAGAAGTTAAACTAACAGGTCTATATTTACTTGGTAAAGACTTTGGTCCCTTTTGAAAAATATAGGCACTGCATTGACCCTACACAATGCAGTGGTATGCTCCCAGTCATTAAAGATTCCCTTAAGATTAGATACAATGGCTTTGAAATGACAGAGCTTAATTCTTTTAGGATCCGTGGGTGGATGCTATCTGGTCCAGGTGCTTTATTCACCTTTATTCTGTCCACATATTTCTGGATCATATCAATTTTGAGCCATTGTGAATCATTTTGGGCTGTGTCATTGCCATCCCCATTATGGACATGAGCTCCCCCATGCTCATTTTTATACACAGAGCTGAAGAAGGTATTTAATACATTTTCCCTCTTTTTGTCCCCAGTCACCCACTGTAGATTATTTTGTAATGGGCCTACATGCTTAGACCTGGCCTTTTTATTATATATAATATATTTGAAGAGTTTTTGGGGGTTTGTCCTACTATCTTTTGCAATCAGTCATTCATTTTGAATTATTGCTGCCTTGATTTCCTTTTTACATATTCTCTTATATTTTTTGTAACATTTAAACGATGATAGCATTCCTTCATTTTTTAAAAAGCTCTTTTTATGATATTTATTATGATATTTATAGCTTGCTTAACTTTGTCTGTGAGCTACATAGTTTTTATTTTTAGCCTTTTTAAAGAATTCCCAATGCTGTTCTCTATTCATCAATGCCAATATTTTCTCCCAGTCGAAGTCTTGGACAACAGCCCTCATCCTTGGAAAATTTGCTCTCTTAGAGTTAGGTGTTTTTATTTTTCCAGTATGTGCTTGTTGTTTACAGTTAACATTAAATTAAATCATGTTATGGTCACTGCTACCAGATGTTCTTTCATATGAACATTATTAATAAGCTCTGCATGGCTTGAAATTTCCAGGTCCAGCAGAGGATCATTCCTAGTCGGGCCTCTATAAACTGTACCATAAAATTGCCTTATAATAGGTTTTTACATTTTTGTACTTCAACTGTTCCTGCATTGCCATTACAGTCAATTTCCGAGTAGTTAAAATCCCCCATTATTATCACTGTCCCAGCACTTCTCTCCATCTTATCATTAACACTTGATGGCCTATAACAAACTCCAATGATTACCTTTGTAAAATGTACACCCATGTGCAGTTCCACCCATTGTGCATCAGCCTCATCACACTCCCCTTCAACTAGGTCCTCTTTCACAGTCACTTTGAGATCACTTCTCATATGGAGACAGAGACCACCACCTTTCCTTTTTACCCTGTGTCTCTGAAAGAGAACATTGCCAGGAATATGAATTGCCGAGTCAAGTGAAGAATGAAGCCAAGATTCAGCAATACCAATTAAACCATAGTTCTCTCTGTGAACCAAAGCTTCCAACTCTCCTATTTTGCATGGCAGATTCCTAGCATTGTGGAAAAAACCACTTTAATACCTTGTTACATTTTGCACAGTATTTTGCATATTTTTTATTTTAGTGCAAATAATACTACTGCTAATGGTTGTTTGCAACATAGGAACCTTCTTATCACTTGCCATAACCCTCCCCCCATCTTTCCCCCATTCCACCCACCAATAGGGACTGACCTTTGTCTGACCTGTCTGTCCTATTATAATCTATTTCACCCTGCTCCTTCAATTCTAGTTTAAATACTCCTCCAGCCTTCCTTTAAACCTCTCCCCCAGCACAGCAGACCAGGTGTGCAAACCATCTATAGAATATACAGTAAGTTGTACCCTAATGAAAAGTCAGCCCAGTGCTCTAGAAACCCAAATCCGTCCCTTTTACACCAGGTCTTTAGCCATGCATTCAGTTCTCTAATCTCCCCCTGTCTTTCCTGTGTTGCGCACGGCAGATGCAAAATTTCAGACAATATCACTTTGGAGGTACTTTACTTCAGCTTGCAGTCTAGTTCTATAAATTGATTCTCAAGGAGCTTCCACCTTCCATGTATTCTGTCATTGGTTCCAACATGGACCAAGGCAGCTGGGCCATGCCCAGCCTCTCCCAGTAATTTATCAACCTGGTCCACCACATGTCGAATCCTGGCACCAGGAAGACAATAAACAATTTGGTTGAGGCGACTCTGGCGACAAATTATTCTATCAGTTCTTCTAACTATAGAATTCCCTATTACTACCAACTGTCAAGGCCCACCTGCACTACCCTCACCACCCCTACTATTTTTGAAACCAAGGATAGAATACATGGAAGGTGGAGGCTCCTTAAGAATCAATTTATTTATTTTTAATAATAATAACTCGGATCGATGCTGGCGCTGCTCGGTAGAAGAGGGCACGTTAATCCATATTTTTTGGTCTTGCCCCAAATTGACGGACTTTTGGAAAAAGGTTAGAGTGATCATGCAAAAGTTTACAGAAGTTGAGATTCCGGAAGATCCGGCTTTTTTTCTTCTACAACTAAATAACTCATCAATGAGGAAATATAGAGAATCGGTAATATGTCATCTTGCAAATGCGGCCAGACTTTGTATACCCCTTAACTGGAAAAAACAAACATCTCCAACAATAGCAGGTTGGGTTCGTAAAATAGAGGAAATAAACAAAATGGAGGATTTAGTAATGACAGCTCAACATAAGAGGGAAAAATATATAGAGACGTGGGGAACATGGAATCTATTTATCTTATCGAGAGAAGGTATAGCACTACTAGATTGAAAAATTGAATGGAAGTATGATGGAACCGTTTAGTATTTTTCTTTGGGTAGAGGTAACATTTGCCCGCCAGGAAATGGAAGGGATCAATATCCTTCCCCCCCCTTTTTTTCTTTTTTTCCCTTTCCCCTCTTTCCTTCCCCTCTGTTTTTTTTTTTTTGGGGGGGGGGGGGGGGGTTTGAGGGTTGTTTATGTAGGTATAAAAGAAGGAAAATTGGGGTGGGAAGAGACTGTACTATGTGTAGCTTTATCATGAAGACAAGTTGGCTGTATAGGAATAGAAGTAGGGTACTGCAGATAAATTGGGATAAGAGATTGTGATTGCTATATATTTGTATTAAAAATTATGTAAGAACCCTACTTTTTCCTACATTGTTAAATTACATGATTATAATGTATACTTTTTGTTGTACAGACTTATCTCAAACCCTTAATAAAAAATGTATAAGTGAAAAAAAAAATTATTTATTTTTATTTTATTTTTTTTATTATTTTTCCATATACAAAATAGATAAAAACCAGGTGTTTCAAAATTTTTGACAACAATTTTTCCCAATATTCCCTCTCTATTCCCCCGCCTCGCTCCTATTGCCCCCCTCTCTTTTATTTTATTCCTTCTCCCTCCCTCCCCCTCTCCCTCCTCTCCACCCTTCCCCTTACTCTGCTCCTCTTCTAAACACCCCATATTTCTGTATATCACCTGGTGTTCTTTATTTCTGGCCAGCTTTTCCAGATATAAGAAAATATATCTCATCTTCTCCACTACATTGCAGGTATTCAATTTTATGTACACTGTTTAAAAAAATTAAAGGAACACTTTGAAAACACATCAAATCTCGATGGGGAAAAATATCATGCTAGATATCTATATTGATATGGACTGGGTATTGTGTTAGGAATGAAAGGATGCCATTTGGCTGAAATTTCATTGCAGCAACTCAAAATGGTACTCAGTAGTTTTTATGGCCCCCGCATGCTTGTATGCATGCCTAACAATGTCAGGGCATGCTCATTTTGAGATGACTAATGGTGTCCTGAGGTATTTCCTCCCAGATCTGGACCAGGGCATCACTGAGCTCCTGAACAGACTGAGGTGCAACCTGGCGGCATCGGATGGACCAAAACATAATGTCCCAAAGGTGTTCTATTGGATTTAGGTCAGGTGAGCGTAGGGGCTGTTCAATGGTAACAATTCCTTCTCCCTCCAGGAACTGGCTGCATACTCTTGCCACATGAGGCTGGGCATTGTCATGGACCAAGAGCAACCCAGGACCCACTGCACCAGCATAGGGTTTGACAATGGGTCCAAGGATTTCATCCCAATACCTAATGGCAGTCAGGGTGCCATTGTCTAGCCTGTAGAAGTCTGTGCGTCCCTCCATGGATTTGCCTCCCCAGACCATCACTGACCCACCGCCAAACCGGTCATCCTGAACGATGTTACAGGCAGCATAATGCTCTCCCCCGGCTTCTCCAGATCTTTCATGTCTGTCACATGTGCTCAGGGTCAACCTGCTGAAAAGCACAGGGCGCCAGTGGCAGATCTGCTAATTCTGGTGTTCAATGGCAAATGCCAATAGAGATCCACGGTGCCGGGCAGTGAGAACAGGGCCCACTAGATCACGTTTCTGATTGTTTGGTCAGAGACATTAACACCAGTGGCCTGCTGTAGGTCATTTAGTAGGGCTCTGGCAGTGCTCATCCTGTTCCTTCTTGCACAAAGAAGCAGATACCGGTCCCACTAATGGGTTAAGGACCTTCTACAGCCCTGTCAAGCTCTCCTAGAGTAGCTTCCTGTCTCCTGGAATCTTCTCCATGCTCTTGAGACTGTGTGGGAGACACAGCAAACCTTCTGGCAATGGTAGGTATTGATGTGCCATCCTGGAGGAGTTGGAATGCCTGTGCAACCTCTATAGTTTCCAGGTATGGCCTCATGCCTCATGCTACCAGTGACACTGACCCTAGCCAAATGCAAAACTAGTGGAAAACAGTCAAGCTGTTTTGGAGGTTGTCTCATTGTTGCCTATCCAGTGCCCCTGTTGTTAATTTCATTAATACCAAAGCAGCTGAAACTGATTAACAAACCCCCTCTGATACTTAACTGACCAAATAAATACCCCAGGAGTTTAATTGACTTGATCCTATACTCTGATTAAAAAGCGTTCCTTTAATTTTTTTTTAGCAGTGTATATCCAGTATCTCACAAAAGTAAGTACAGCCCTAACATTTTTGTAAATATTTTATTATATCTTTTCATGTGACAACACTGAAGAAAGGACACTTTGCTACAATGTAAAGTAATGAGTGCACAGCCTGAATAACAGTGTAAATTTGCTGTCCCCCCAAAATAACTCAATACACAGCCATTAATGTCTAAACCGCAGGCAACAAAAGTGAGTACACCCCTAAATCAAAATGTCCAAGTTGGGCCCAATTAGCTATTTTTCCTCCCGATGTCATGTGACTCGTTAGTGTTACAAGGTCTCAGGTGTGAATAGGGAGTAGGTGTGGTAAATTTGGTGGTATCACTCTCACTCTCTCATACTGGCCACTGGAAGTTCAACATGGCACCTCATGGCAAAGAGCTCTCTGAGGATCTGAAAAAAAGAATTGTTGCTCTTTATAAAGATGGCCTAGGCTATAAGAAGATTGCCAAAATCCTGAAACTGAGCTGCAGCACGATGGCCAAGACCATACAGCGATTTAACAGGACCAGTTCCACTCAGATCAGGCCTCCCCATGGTTGACCAAAGAAGTTGAATGCACGTGCTCAACATCATTGTAACGCTGAGCGCTCCGGTCCCTGCTCCTGGACCGGAGCGCTCGCGACGTTCGTCCCAGATCCACTCACCTGTGCCCGCTCCGGCTCTCTCCTCCGCTCCCCGCTCACGTGGTTCCCAGGGTGCGCGTCCCTGCACCTTAGGGCGCGCACGCGCCGGCTGTTTGAAATTTAAAGGGCCAGTGCACCAGTAATTGGTGCCTGGTCCAAACCTCCCTTCCTGTTTCCTGTTTCCTGTTTCCTGTTTCATATATAAGTGACTTGCCCCTTCCTGTCCTTGCTGGATTTTTGTTGCCTTAGTGCCCTAGTGAAAGCGTTATTTGTGTATCCCTTGCCTGTTGCCGAACCCTTTGCTAACGATTACCGCCTCTGAACCTGTGCTGCCTGCCCTGACCTTTGCTACGTCTGACTATGCCTCTGCCTGTCCCTTTTGTACTACGCCTATCTCAGCAGTCAGTGAGGTTGAGCCGCTACCGGAGGACACGACCTGGTAGTTACCGCCGCAGCAAGACCATCCCGCCTTGCGGCGGGCTCTGGTGAAAACCAGTAACTACTTAGAACCGATCCTCCGGTACGGTCCACGCCATTCCCTCACTGACACAGCGGATCCACTCCCTGCACCGCTCCTGCTACCAATCTGGAACCTGACAATCATATCCAGGGTTTGTCTTTGGGAAATAGATGTATAAGTCCTGCCAGCATTGGTGCAGAGGTTGAAGGGGTGGGGGTCAGTCTGTCAGTGCTCAGATCATACGCCGCACACTGCATCAAATTGGTGTGCATGGCTGTCGTCCCAGAAGGAAGCCTCTTCTAAAGATGATGCACAAGAAAGCCTGCAAACAGTTTGCTGAAAACATGCAGACTAAGGACATGGATTAATGGAACCATGTCGTGTGGTCTGATGAGACCAAGATAAACCTATTTGGTTCAGATGGTGTCAAGTGTATGTGGCAGCAACCAGGTGTGGAGTACAAGGACAAGTGTGTCTTGCCTACAGTCGAGCATGGTCTGAGGCTGCATGAGTGCTGCCGACACTGGGTAGCTATGGTTCATTGAGGGAACCAATAATACCAACATGTACTGTGACACACTGAAGCAGAGCATGATCCCCTCCCTTGGGAGACTGGGCCTCAGGGCAGTATTCCAACATAACGACCCCAAACACACCTCCAAGACGACCATTGCCTTGCTAAAGAACCTGAGGCTCCAAGATGTCATCAGTGAGGAGTGGAAGAGGACTCCAGTGGCAACCTGTGAAGCTCTGGTGAACTCCATGCCTAAGAGTAAGTGGCAAAATATTGACACTTTGGGCCCAATTTGGACACTTAGGGGTGTACTCACTTTTGTTGCCAGCAGTTTAGACATTAATGGCTGTGTGCGGAGTTATTATTATTATTATTATTTCAGGTACTTATATAGCGCTGTCAATTTACGCAGCGCTTTACATATACTGTACATTGCACATTCACATCAATCCCTGCCCTCAAGAAGCTTACAATCTAAGGTCCCTAACATACATACACGGTAGGGCCAATTTTTTATACAGGGTCCAATTAACCTACCAGCATGTCTTTGGAGTGTGTGGGAGGAAACCGGAGTACCCAGAGGAAACCCACGCAGGCACAGGGAGAACATGCAAACTCCAGGCAGGTAGTGTCGTGGTTGGGATTCTAACCAGCGACCCTCTTGCTGCTAGGTGAAAGTGCTAACCACTACACCACTGAGTTATTTTGAGGGGACAGCAAATTTACACTGTTATACAAGCTTCACACTCACTACTTTACATTGCAGAAAAGTGTAATTTCTTCAGTGTTGTCACATGAAAAGTTATAATAAAATATTTACAAAAATGTGGGGTATACTCACTTTTGTGAGATACTGTATATTCAATTCTTTTAAACCAATCTCTTATTGTAGGGCTTTCTGGGTCTTGACACTTTTTTTGGTATGACTCCTTTTGCTGCGTTTATCAAGTATGATATCACTGTGCTCTTATAATGTTTTATTGTACTGTTCTTACTATGGAATAAACAAAACCACTGATCATCGGGAATGTCTACCTGTGATATCCTGTGTCTGTTGCCGCACCTTCTGCCAATATTCCTGTATCTTTGGACATTACCACCATAGGTGGGCCTTCGTACCCTTCAGCTTACATCCCCTCCAAACAATTGTGATTTCTCTGGTTGATATTTTTGGGCTTTAACAGGTGTTACGTACCATCATGCCAGACATTTATAGTTCATTTCTATCGCATTTATATTTACTGCCGAGCTATGTACAGTTCTCAGTACTTTTCCTAAGTGCTGCTCATTCAAATGTTCTCTTAATTCCTTTTACCATCTTTCAATATATGGTGGTATTTTGGGTTTAGCCATCGTTGTAATTATTTTATAGATCTTGGAGATGCAATGTTTTGGGTTCGTCTGTGAATTACACAGCCGTTCGAACAGAAATAGGTTTTCCTCAGATCTAGTGTTGAGCGAACACGGACTGTATTATTCGTGTTCGTACCGAATAATTGGATTTTTTGTACCCGAACACGGACACGGACACTTTACTGTATGTTCGGGTAAAAATCCGTGTTCGGTCGTTTTATTTCCGGGTTTTGCATGCTTTGGCGCTCTTTTCATGGCGGGCTTTCAACAGCCAATCAACAATCGTTTAACTGGTGTGCCTTAAGCCATCCCAGCCATGCCTGCAAATGTCTCAGTAGCTGTGATTGGCCGTCTGAAGCATGTGACCAAGTCTTTATAAGTTCGAGGCAGCCGCAGCGGCGTCATTATGCTGCTTAGATTCAGGGACAGAGCACACATCAACGTGCTGGCTGCTGATTAGGGAAAGATAGGCAGGAAAAAACCATTTGTGTCCGGATAGAATTGAGGGACAGGTCGGAGTGTTTAGGCAGGGCGAGTTGTAGGCATTTTAGGGATAGAGTCTGCTGAATTATATAGGGTCAGTGTCTTCTACAAACTACAATCGATATTGCTGTGTGGGGGGTGGGGTCTGCACTCAATCCTGATCTACGATCTCTTCTCAATCCTGTTAGGGACAGAGTCTGCTGAATTTTAGGGAAACTGTGTTCTACAAACTACAATCGATATTGCTGTGTGGTGTGGGATTGGAGATAGGCAGGTGTCAGTGATCCACATCCATTTTTCTGTGTGTGAGCTGCAGTGAACACAATCTTTTTGGGCTGCAGTGAACACAATCTTTTTGGGCTGCAGTGAACACAATCTTTTTGGGCTGCAGTGAACACAATCTTTTTGGGCTGCAGTGAACACAATCTTTTTGGGCTGCAGTGAACACAATCTTTTTGGGGTGCAGTGAACAAAATCTTTTTGGGGTGCAGTGAACACAATCCTTTTTGGTGTGCAGTGAACACAATCTTTGTGGGGTGCAGTGAACAAAATCCTTTGTGGGGTGCAGTGAACACAATCTTTTTGGGGTGCAGTGAACAAAATCCTTTTTGGGGTGCAGTGAACAACATCCTTTTTGGGGTGCAGTGAACACAATCTTTTTGGGGTGCAGTGAACAAAATCCTTTGTGGGGTGCAGTGAACACAATCTTTTTGGGGTGCAGTGAACACAATCTTTTTGGGGTGGAGTGAACAACATCCTTTTTGGGGTGCAGTGAACAAAATCCTTTTTGGGGTGCAGTGAACAAAATCATTTTTGGGGTGCAGTGAACACAATCTTTTTGGGGTGCAGTGAACACAATCTTTGTGGGGTGCAGTGAACACAATCTTTTTGGGGTGGAGTGAACAACATCCTTTTTGGGGTGCAGTGAACAACATCCTTTTTGGGGTGCAGTGAACACAATCTTTTTGGGGTGCAGTGAACACAATCTTTGTGGGGTACAGTGAACAGAATCTTTGTGGGGTGCAGTGAACACAATCTTTGGGGGGTACAGTGAACACAATCTTTGTGAGGTGCAGTGAACACAATCTTTGTGGGGTGCAGTGAACACAATCATTGTGGGGTGCAGTGAACTCAATCTTTGTGGGGTACAGTGAACACAATCTCATACTGAAGGTTTGAGGGTGCTGCCTGTTCCATACTCCCCCTACTCCTCATCTAGCCTTTTAGGGGTACAAACAATAGTAATTGGGGCCTAGTGTGGTTGTGTACGTGTGATATACATACACTTTTTTGGGATCATATTTTCTATTCCGCTATTTAATCAAAAACCTTTGGGGATCAGTTAAATTGGGGGATAGTCTGTGTTGGTACGTGTGAGAGAGATCCACCTTTCCAAGTTGTTGGGGTTCATCTCATACTTCTGAAGGTTTGAGGGTGCTGCCTGTTCCATACTCCCCCTACTCCTAGCCTTTTAGGGGTACAAACAATAGTAATTGGGGCCTAGTGTGGTTGTGTACGTGTGATATACATACACTTTTTTGGGATCATATTTTCTATTCCGCTATTTAATCAAAAACCTTTGGGGATCAGTTAAATTGGGGGATAGTCTGTGTTGGTACGTGTGAGAGAGATCCACCTTTCCAAGTTGTTGGGGTTCATCTCATACTTCTGAAGGTTTGAGGGTGCTGCCTGTTCCATACTCCCCCTACTCCTAGCCTTTTAGGGGTACAAACAATAGTAATTGGGGCCTAGTGTGGTTGTGTACGTGTGATATACATACACTTTTTTGGGATCATATTTTCTATTCCGCTATTTAATCAAAAACCTTTGGGGATCAGTTAAATTGGGGGATAGTCTGTGTTGGTACGTGTTAGAGAGATCCACCTTTCCAAGTTGTTGGGGTTCATCTCATACTTCTGAAGGTTTGAGGGTGCTGCCTGTTCCATACTCCCCCTACTCCTAGCCTTTTAGGGGTACAAACAATAGTAATTGGGGCCTAGTGTGGTTGTGTACGTGTGATATACATACACTTTTTTGGGATCATATTTTCTATTCCGCTATTTAATCAAAAACCTTTGGGGATCAGTTAAATTGGGGGATAGTCTGTGTTGGTACGTGTGAGAGAGATCCACCTTTCCAAGTTGTTGGGGTTCATCTCATACTTCTGAAGGTTTGAGGGTGCTGCCTGCTCCATACTCCCCCTACTCCTAGCCTTTTAGGGGTACAAACAATAGTAATTGGGGCCTAGTGTGGTTGTGTACGTGTGATATACATACACTTTTTTGGGATCATATTTTCTATTCCGCTATTTAATCAAAAACCTTTGGGGATCAGTTAAATTGGGGGATAGTCTGTGTTGGTACGTGTGAGAGAGATCCACCTTTCCAAGTTGTTGAGGTTCATCTCATACTTCTGAAGGTTTGAGGGTGCTGCCTGTTCCATACTCCCCCTACTCCTAGCCTTTTAGGGGTACAAACAATAGTAATTGGGGCCTAGTGTGGTTGTGTACGTGTGATATACATACACTTTTTTGGGATCATATTTTCTATTCCGCTATTTAATCAAAAACCTTTGGGGATCAGTTAAATTGGGGGATAGTCTGTGTTGGTACGTGTGAGAGAGATCCACCTTTCCAAGTTGTTGGGGTTCATCTCATACTTCTGAAGGTTTGAGGGTGCTGCCTGTTCCATACTCCCCCTACTCCTAGCCTTTTAGGGGTACAAACAATAGTAATTGGGGCCTAGTGTGGTTGTGTACGTGTGATATACATACACTTTTTTGGGATCATATTTTCTATTCCGCTATTTAATCAAAAACCTTTGGGGATCAGTTAAATTGGGGGATAGTCTGTGTTGGTACGTGTGAGAGAGATCCACCTTTCCAAGTTGTTGGGGTTCATCTCATACTTCTGAAGGTTTGAGGGTGCTGCCTGTTCCATACTCCCCCTACTCCTAGCCTTTTAGGGGTACAAACAATAGTAATTGGGGCCTAGTGTGGTTGTGTACGTGTGATATACATACACTTTTTTGGGATCATATTTTCTATTCCGCTATTTAATCAAAAACCTTTGGGGATCAGTTAAATTGGGGGATAGTCTGTGTTGGTACGTGTGAGAGAGATCCACCTTTCCAAGTTGTTGGGGTTCATCTCATACTTCTGAAGGTTTGAGGGTGCTGCCTGTTCCATACCCCCCCTACTCCTAGCCTTTTAGGGGTACAAACAATAGTAATTGGGGCCTAGTGTGGTTGTGTACGTGTGATATACATACACTTTTTTGGGATCATATTTTCTATTCCGCTATTTAATCAAAAACCTTTGGGGATCAGTTAAATTGGGGGATAGTCTGTGTTGGTACGTGTGAGAGAGATCCACCTTTCCAAGTTGTTGGGGTTCATCTCATACTTCTGAAGGTTTGAGGGTGCTGCCTGTTCCATACCCCCCCTACTCCTAGCCTTTTAGGGGTACAAACAATAGTAATTGGGGCCTAGTGTGGTTGTGTACGTGTGATATACATACACTTTTTTGGGATCATATTTTCTATTCCGCTATTTAATCAAAAACCTTTGGGGATCAGTTAAATTGGGGGATAGTCTGTGTTGGTACGTGTGAGAGAGATCCACCTTTCCAAGTTGTTGGGGTTCATCTCATACTTCTGAAGGTTTGAGGGTGCTGCCTGTTCCATACTCCCCCTACTCCTAGCCTTTTAGGGGTACAAACAATAGTAATTGGGGCCTAGTGTGGTTGTGTACGTGTGATATACATACACTTTTTTGGGATCATATTTTCTATTCCGCTATTTAATCAAAAACCTTTGGGGATCAGTTAAATTGGGGGATAGTCTGTGTTGGTACGTGTGAGAGAGATCCACCTTTCCAAGTTGTTGAGGTTCATCTCATACTTCTGAAGGTTTGAGGGTGCTGCCTGTTCCATACTCCCCCTACTCCTAGCCTTTTAGGGGTACAAACAATAGTAATTGGGGCCTAGTGTGGTTGTGTACGTGTGATATACATACACTTTTTTGGGATCATATTTTCTATTCCGCTATTTAATCAAAAACCTTTGGGGATCAGTTAAATTGGGGGATAGTCTGTGTTGGTACGTGTTAGAGAGATCCACCTTTCCAAGTTGTTGGGGTTCATCTCATACTTCTGAAGGTTTGAGGGTGCTGCCTGTTCCATACTCCCCCTACTCCTAGCCTTTTAGGGGTACAAACAATAGTAATTGGGGCCTAGTGTGGTTGTGTACGTGTGATATACATACACTTTTTTGGGATCATATTTTCTATTCCGCTATTTAATCAAAAACCTTTGGGGATCAGTTAAATTGGGGGATAGTCTGTGTTGGTACGTGTGAGAGAGATCCACCTTTCCAAGTTGTTGAGGTTCATCTCATACTTCTGAAGGTTTGAGGGTGCTGCCTGTTCCATACTCCCCCTACTCCTAGCCTTTTAGGGGTACAAACAATAGTAATTGGGGCCTAGTGTGGTTGTGTACGTGTGATATACATACACTTTTTTGGGATCATATTTTCTATTCCGCTATTTAATCAAAAACCTTTGGGGATCAGTTAAATTGGGGGATAGTCTGTGTTGGTACGTGTGAGAGAGATCCACCTTTCCAAGTTGTTGAGGTTCATCTCATACTTCTGAAGGTTTGAGGGTGCTGCCTGTTCCATACTCCCCCTACTCCTAGCCTTTTAGGGGTACAAACAATAGTAATTGGGGCCTAGTGTGGTTGTGTACGTGTGATATACATACACTTTTTTGGGATCATATTTTCTATTCCGCTATTTAATCAAAAACCTTTGGGGATCAGTTAAATTGGGGGATAGTCTGTGTTGGTACGTGTGAGAGAGATCCACCTTTCCAAGTTGTTGGGGTTCATCTCATACTTCTGAAGGTTTGAGGGTGCTGCCTGTTCCATACTCCCCCTACTCCTAGCCTTTTAGGGGTACAAACAATAGTAATTGGGGCCTAGTGTGGTTGTGTACGTGTGATATACATACACTTTTTTGGGATCATATTTTCTATTCCGCTATTTAATCAAAAACCTTTGGGGATCAGTTAAATTGGGGGATAGTCTGTGTTGGTACGTGTGAGAGAGATCCACCTTTCCAAGTTGTTGAGGTTCATCTCATACTTCTGAAGGTTTGAGGGTGCTGCCTGTTCCATACTCCCCCTACTCCTAGCCTTTTAGGGGTACAAACAATAGTAATTGGGGCCTAGTGTGGTTGTGTACGTGTGATATACATACACTTTTTTGGGATCATATTTTCTATTCCGCTATTTAATCAAAAACCTTTGGGGATCAGTTAAATTGGGGGATAGTCTGTGTTGGTACGTGTTAGAGAGATCCACCTTTCCAAGTTGTTGGGGTTCATCTCATACTTCTGAAGGTTTGAAGGTGCTGCCTGTTCCATACTCCCCCTACTCCTAGCCTTTTAGGGGTACAAACAATAGTAATTGGGGCCTAGTGTGGTTGTGTACGTGTGATATACATACACTTTTTTGGGATCATATTTTCTATTCCGCTATTTAATCAAAAACCTTTGGGGATCAGTTAAATTGGGGGATAGTCTGTGTTGGTACGTGTGAGAGAGATCCACCTTTCCAAGTTGTTGAGGTTCATCTCATACTTCTGAAGGTTTGAGGGTGCTGCCTGTTCCATACTCCCCCTACTCCTAGCCTTTTAGGGGTACAAACAATAGTAATTGGGGCCTAGTGTGGTTGTGTACGTGTGATATACATACACTTTTTTGGGATCATATTTTCTATTCCGCTATTTAATCAAAAACCTTTGGGGATCAGTTAAATTGGGGGATAGTCTGTGTTGGTACGTGTGAGAGAGATCCACCTTTCCAAGTTGTTGGGGTTCATCTCATACTTCTGAAGGTTTGAGGGTGCTGCCTGTTCCATACTCCCCCTACTCCTAGCCTTTTAGGGGTACAAACAATAGTAATTGGGGCCTAGTGTGGTTGTGTACGTGTGATATACATACACTTTTTTGGGATCATATTTTCTATTCCGCTATTTAATCAAAAACCTTTGGGGATCAGTTAAATTGGGGGATAGTCTGTGTTGGTACGTGTGAGAGAGATCCACCTTTCCAAGTTGTTGAGGTTCATCTCATACTTCTGAAGGTTTGAGGGTGCTGCCTGTTCCATACTCCCCCTACTCCTAGCCTTTTAGGGGTACAAACAATAGTAATTGGGGCCTAGTGTGGTTGTGTACGTGTGATATACATACACTTTTTTGGGATCATATTTTCTATTCCGCTATTTAATCAAAAACCTTTGGGGATCAGTTAAATTGGGGGATAGTCTGTGTTGGTACGTGTTAGAGAGATCCACCTTTCCAAGTTGTTGGGGTTCATCTCATACTTCTGAAGGTTTGAGGGTGCTGCCTGTTCCATACTCCCCCTACTCCTAGCCTTTTAGGGGTACAAACAATAGTAATTGGGGCCTAGTGTGGTTGTGTACGTGTGATATACATACACTTTTTTGGGATCATATTTTCTATTCCGCTATTTAATCAAAAACCTTTGGGGATCAGTTAAATTGGGGGATAGTCTGTGTTGGTACGTGTGAGAGAGATCCACCTTTCCAAGTTGTTGAGGTTCATCTCATACTTCTGAAGGTTTGAGGGTGCTGCCTGTTCCATACTCCCCCTACTCCTAGCCTTTTAGGGGTACAAACAATAGTAATTGGGGCCTAGTGTGGTTGTGTACGTGTGATATACATACACTTTTTTGGGATCATATTTTCTATTCCGCTATTTAATCAAAAACCTTTGGGGATCAGTTAAATTGGGGGATAGTCTGTGTTGGTACGTGTTAGAGAGATCCACCTTTCCAAGTTGTTGGGGTTCATCTCATACTTCTGAAGGTTTGAGGGTGCTGCCTGTTCCATACTCCCCCTACTCCTAGCCTTTTAGGGGTACAAACAATAGTAATTGGGGCCTAGTGTGGTTGTGTACGTGTGATATACATACACTTTTTTGGGATCATATTTTCTATTCCGCTATTTAATCAAAAACCTTTGGGGATCAGTTAAATTGGGGGATAGTCTGTGTTGGTACGTGTGAGAGAGATCCACCTTTCCAAGTTGTTGAGGTTCATCTCATACTTCTGAAGGTTTGAGGGTGCTGCCTGTTCCATACTCCCCCTACTCCTAGCCTTTTAGGGGTACAAACAATAGTAATTGGGGCCTAGTGTGGTTGTGTACGTGTGATATACATACACTTTTTTGGGATCATATTTTCTATTCCGCTATTTAATCAAAAACCTTTGGGGATCAGTTAAATTGGGGGATAGTCTGTGTTGGTACGTGTGAGAGAGATCCACCTTTCCAAGTTGTTGGGGTTCATCTCATACTTCTGAAGGTTTGAGGGTGCTGCCTGTTCCATACTCCCCCTACTCCTAGCCTTTTAGGGGTACAAACAATAGTAATTGGGGCCTAGTGTGGTTGTGTACGTGTGATATACATACACTTTTTTGGGATCATATTTTCTATTCCGCTATTTAATCAAAAACCTTTGGGGATCAGTTAAATTGGGGGATAGTCTGTGTTGGTACGTGTGAGAGAGATCCACCTTTCCAAGTTGTTGAGGTTCATCTCATACTTCTGAAGGTTTGAGGGTGCTGCCTGTTCCATACTCCCCCTACTCCTAGCCTTTTAGGGGTACAAACAATAGTAATTGGGGCCTAGTGTGGTTGTGTACGTGTGATATACATACACTTTTTTGGGATCATATTTTCTATTCCGCTATTTAATCAAAAACCTTTGGGGATCAGTTAAATTGGGGGATAGTCTGTGTTGGTACGTGTGAGAGAGATCCACCTTTCCAAGTTGTTGAGGTTCATCTCATACTTCTGAAGGTTTGAGGGTGCTGCCTGTTCCATACTCCCCCTACTCCTAGCCTTTTAGGGGTACAAACAATAGTAATTGGGGCCTAGTGTGGTTGTGTACGTGTGATATACATACACTTTTTTGGGATCATATTTTCTATTCCGCTATTTAATCAAAAACCTTTGGGGATCAGTTAAATTGGGGGATAGTCTGTGTTGGTACGTGTGAGAGAGATCCACCTTTCCAAGTTGTTGGGGTTCATCTCATACTTCTGAAGGTTTGAGGGTGCTGCCTGTTCCATACCCCCCCTACTCCTCATCTAGCCTTTTAGGGGTACAAACAATAGTAATTGGGGCCTAGTGTGGTTGTGTACGTGCGAGATACATACACTTTTTTTGATCATATTTCCTATTCCGCTATTCAATAAAAACCTTTGAGGATCAATTGAATTGCGGGATAGTCTGTGTCGGTACGTGTGAGAGAGATCCACCTTTCCAAGTTGTTGGGGTTCATCTCATACTTCTGAAGGTTTGAGGGTGCTGCCTGTTCCATACCCCCCCTACTCCTCATCTAGCCTTTTAGGGGTACAAACAATAGTAATTGGGGCCTAGTGTGGTTGTGTACGCGCGAGATACATACACTTTTTTTGATCATATTTCCTATTCCGCTATTCAATAAAAACCTTTGAGGATCAATTGAATTGCGGGATAGTCTGTGTCGGTACGTGTGAGAGAGATCCACCTTTCCAAGTTGTTGGGGTTCATCTCATACTTCTGAAGGTTTGAGGGTGCTGCCTGTTCCATACCCCCCCTACTCCTCATCTAGCCTTTTAGGGGTACAAACAATAGTAATTGGGGCCTAGTGTGGTTGTGTACGTGCGAGATACATACACTTTTTTTGATCATATTTCCTATTCCGCTATTCAATAAAAACCTTTGAGGATCAATTGAATTGCAGGATAGTCTGTGTCGGTACGTGTGAGAGAGATCCACCTTTCCAAGTTGTTGGGGTTCATCTCATACTTCTGAAGGTTTGAGGGTGCTGCCTGTTCCATACCCCCCCTACTCCTCATCTAGCCTTTTAGGGGTACAAACAATAGTAATTGGGGCCTAGTGTGGTTGTGTACGTGCGAGATACATACACTTTTTTTGATCATATTTCCTATTCCGCTATTCAATAAAAACCTTTGAGGATCAATTGAATTGCGGGATAGTCTGTGTCGGTACGTGTGAGAGAGATCCACCTTTCCAAGTTGTTGGGGTTCATCTCATACTTCTGAAGGTTTGAGGGTGCTGCCTGTTCCATACTCCCCCTACTCCTCATCTAGCCTTTTAGGGGTACAAACAATAGTAATTGGGGCCTAGTGTGGTTGTGTACGTGTGATATACATACACTTTTTTTGGATCATATTTTCTATTCCGCTATTCAATAAAAACCTTTCTAGGGCAAGATCTTAAATTACAGAAATATGAGGAGACCGTCAAATAAGGGCCGTGGCCTGGGTCGTGGTGCTGCTGGTAGAGCTCCTGTTGCAAGGAGAGGACATGGTCGATCTGTGCCAGCTACACGCACAAGTGAAACACCTTCCTCAAGTGTGAGTAGGCGACAGAACCTGCATCAGTATTTGGTAGGGCATCAAACGCCCCTAGAAGTGATGAGGCCAGAACAAGTTGAGGCGATAGTAGATTGGTTTGCTGCTGACAGTGCCTCCAGTTCCTTCACATTGTCTCCCACCCAGTCTACTGCAGAAAGGTCAGAGTTGGCACCTGCAGCCAATGTCCAACCGTCTTTCACCTCACCCCCTTGCAAATCAGGCCAGCAGTCTGAGCCCCAAGCCATACAGCAGTCTCTTATTCTTTTTGAGGACTCTGTCAGCAGGGTTTCCCAGGGCCATCCACCTAGCCCTGCCCCAGAAGTGGAAGAGATTGAGTGCAGCGATGCCCAACCACTTATTTCTCAAGATGAGTACATGCAAGGATCATCGCAGCACGTCTCCGATGATGACGAAACGCAGGTGCCAACTGCTGCGGCGTTCAGCATTGTGGAGACCGACAAGGAGGGCAGGGGTGAAGACTGGGTGGAAGATGATGTGGAGGACGATGAGGTCCTCGACCCCACATGGAATGAACGTCATGCAGGTGAACTGAGTAGTTTGGAGGAAGAGGCGGTGGTCGCACAGAGCCACCAGCACAGCAGAAGAGGGAGCAGGGTGCAGAAGCGGAGCGGCCGTGCCCTAGACACTACGCCCGCTACTGCCCAACGCAGCAAGGGAACGAGCGCACCAAAGTCAGCTCAAAGGAGTTCTCTAGCGTGGAAGTTCTTTAGAAAATGTGCTGATGACAGGACACGAGTGGTTTGCACCCTGTGCAATCAGAGCTTGAAGCGAGGCATGAACCTTCTCAACCTGAGCACAATCTGCATGATCAGGCATCTAAGTGCAAAGCACGAGCTGCAGTGGAGTACACACCTTCAAAACCAAGAAACGTCTCTGGCTCATCCTGCTTCCTCTTCTGCTGCAGTCTCGGCCGCTCCAGCCACATCTGTAGTGATACCGGCACCTGCCACCCCGCAAACAGACGATCTGTCAGCAACACCACCACCTGGGTCACCAACAACCATCTCCACAATGTCCCGTGGAAGCGTTCAGCTTTCCATCTCCCAAACACTTGAGAGGAAGAGGAAGTACCCCCCTACCCACCCGCGATCCCTGGCCCTGAATGCCAGCATTTCAAAATTATTGGCCTTTGAAATGCTGTCATTCCGTCTGGTGGAGACGCACAGTTTTAAAAACCTTATGTCGGTGGCTGTCCCACAGTACGTCGTGCCCAGCCGCCACTACTTTTCCAGGCAAGCCATCCCTTCCCTGCACAACCAAGTGGGGGAAAAAATCAGGTGTGCACTGCGCAACGCCATCTGTGCCAAGGTCCACCTAACTACGGATACGTGGACCAGTAAGCACGGTCAGGGGCGTTATATCTCCCTAACGGCACACTGGGTAAATGCAGTGGCGGATGGGCCTGAGGCGGATAGCAATTTGGCGCATGTCCTTCCACCACCGAGGATTGCAGGGCGCTTCAGTTTGCCTCCTGTTCCTAACTCCTCCTACTCCGCTTCCTCATCCTCTACCGCCTCCTCATCCGGACAGCGTAACACCTTCACCACCAACTTCAGCACGGCCAGGGGTAAACGACAGCAGGCAGTTTTACAACTTGCCTGTTTGGGGGACAAACCACACACCGCGCAGGAGTTGTGGAGGAGCATGGAACAGCAGACAAATGAGTGGTTGCTGCCAGCGAGCCTCAAGCCCGGCCTGGTGGTGTGCGATAACGGGCGAAATCTCATAGCAGCTCTGGGCCTAGCCGGTTTGACGCACATCCCTTGCCTGGCGCATGTGCTGAATTTGGTGGTGCAGAGGTTCCTTAAAAACTACCCCGATATGTCAGAGCTGCTGCAGAAAGTGCGGGCCGTTTGTGCGCACTTTCGGCGTTCTCACCCTGCTGCTGCTCGCCTGGCAGCGCTGCAGCGTAACTTCGGCCTTCCCGCTCACCGCCTCATATGTGACGTGCCCACAAGGTGGAACTCCACCTTGCACATGCTGGAAAGACTGTGCGAGCAGCAGCAGGCCATAGTGGAGTTTCAGCTGCAGCACGCACGCGTGAGTCGCTCTGCGGAACAGCACCACTTCACCACCAATAACTGGGCCTCCATGCGAGACCTGTGTGCCTTGTTGCGCTGTTTTGAGTACTCCACCAACATGGCCAGTGGCAATGACGCCGTTCTCAGCTTAACTATCCCACTTCTATGCCTCCTTGAAAAAACAATTCGGGCGATGATGGAAGAGGATGTGGCACAGGATGAGAAGGAGGAGGAGGATGAAGAGGTAACATTTCCAAGGCTTTCAGGGCAGTCATTCGCAAGGGGCTCCGAGGGTGGGTTCCTGCACACGCAAACGCCAGGGACGCAATTGTCCAGCAGGGGCACAGTTCTGGAGGATGAGGAGGATGAGGAGGAGGAGGAGCTGGAGGAGGAGATGGAACCATGTTCACAGCAGGGTGGCACCCAGGCCAGCTCATGGCCATCACTGGTGCGTGGCTGGGGGGATACAGAGGACACGGACCATACACCTCCCACAGAGGACAGCCTTTCGTTGCCTCTGGGCAGCCTGGCACACATGAGCGATTACATGCTGCAGTGTCTCCACAACGACCGCCGAGTTGCCCACATTCTAACTTGTGCTGATTACTGGGTGGCCACGCTGCTGGATCCCCGTTACAAGGACAACGTACCGTCCTTAATTCACTCACTGGAGCGCGATCGCAAGATGCGCGAGTACAAGCGCACGCTGGTAGACGCCATGCTGCTGGCATTCCCATCTGACAGCGGGGCCACAGTGGAAGCACAAGGCAGAGGAGGAGGAGGAGGAGGTCGCCAACGCAACCAGGGCACCGCCAGCACCTCAGAAGGCAGGGTTAGCATGGCCGAAATGTGGAAAAGCTTTGTCAGCACGCCACAACAAACAGCAGCACCAGCAGCTCAGATGGAACGTCTTAGCAGGAGGCAGCATTTTACCAACATGGTGGAGCAGTATGTGTGCACACGCCTACATGTAGTGAATGACGGGTCTGCCCCCTTCAACTTCTGGGTCTCCAAATTGGGCACATGGCCTGAGCTTGCCCTTTACGCCTTGGAGGTGCTGGCGTGCCCTGCAGCCAGTGTATTATCTGAACGGGTATTTAGCACGGCTGGGGGCGTTATAACAGACAAGCGCAGCCGCCTGTCCAGAGACAATGTGGACAAGCTCACGTTCATTAAAATGAACCAGGCATGGATCCCACGGGACTTTTCCGTACCTTATGCAGAATAGCAATGGATACCGACCTTACCCACCCATTGTTCCATTTTTGCTCTTTCTCACTCTTTTGGGGTGTACCCTCATTTAAAATTTGTGAAAAGAAGCAGTGTTGGCTACCTCGTCCTCCTCCTCAGGGCCAGATTAATGTAGGGGCTATTGGAGCTGCAGCTCCAGGCCCCTACCTTTTATATAGGCCCCGGGTTGGCCATATTCACTGTTACCGCTCTTCTGTCACTTGTAAACACAGAAGTCTGGCTTCTATGCTCGCTTCCCCAGGCAGCACCCTCAGAACCTCCCCACACAGCGTGAAGGCCGGACAAGGAGGGACAGTTGGCGATGCATGGATGTGTTTATGGGCTTCAGAGACAGCATCCCATGTTGAATTAGGCATGCATGGCTGCACCCTTCCTCCTCTGGGTGCATGGCAAGGCACGGCCCTAAGGCCCTTCAAAATCCTCAGCACCAAGCCCATGATGCTGTTAATCCGGCCCTGGTCCTCCTCCACCGCCGCTTCCACCTACACCGCCCATAGGTGTGCGCAGCCTATTGCATTAAGGTGTGCACCCCAAAGTTGAAATACACATGCATGTGTTTGCCAGCAGGGAGAGTAATGTATCGGGGCCATGTACCTGTAGGCAAGGAGAAATAGAGCAGAGCAGGTCCCAGGGAGATCTTTCCCATCTCCTCACTGGCAATGCTATGTGCCCTAGGTGATTAGGGTGTGCCCAGGCACACCCAGCACACCCTGTGCGCACGCCTATGTCACCGCCACATCCACCACCACCTCAACCTCCCTCCTACTCCATATGGGCCTCGTCCTTCAGAGATGAAGAAGAACATTGTTTTATTTTTCTGTTTTTTTTTGTTGTTTTAAGTTATTTCCCTATCCACATTTGTTTGCAGAGCACTTGCCATGCTCTTAATTACGTTTTGCTGCCATTTGCAGCACTCTAGCCCTTTCCTTTGGTGTTTTAGAGCCATTTTAGTGCCTTAAAGTTCGGGTCCCCATTGACTTCAATGGGGTTCGGTGTCCGGGAAAAGTTCGGTAAAAGTCCGGGACACGGACCCGGACTTTTTTTTAAAGTTCGGCCGAACCCGTCGAACACGGACATCTAGGTGTCCGCTCAACCCTACTCAGATCTTATTCGCTGTGGTAATGTTTTCACAAAATGCTTTAACTGAAAATATTGCCATTTATTTATTACCGTTAATTCCTTCTTGTGTCTCAAATCCTGGTATGTGCGTATCTTTTCTTTTTTCATTATATCTTTTAACACATTCTTCTCTTTAATCCATTCCCCAAATAGTGGCCCGTTTCCGGGTTAAAAATTGTTTGTCTCTGTGAGTGAAATGAATGGTTAATTGTACATCAATTTTTTTGGCTATAAATTGTATCCCAAACCCCTAATACATTCTGTGTCAAAACATGTGTATTATCAACATCTAACCTTCTATTTTATTGTGGAATCCAAATATTTTAGCCCAATAGTGTTTTACTACCGTAAGTGTATTTTCAATATTTATCCATTGATCACTTGTTTGTTTTTTTTTAGTCCAATCTACTATTCATGCTAATAGTGCAGTGTTAGGGTCCTTTCACACGGTCAGAGTCTGACGAGGTCCGTTCTCTGCTCAGCGGGGGGTCGATCCGCCGATCCCCGCTGAGCAGGCGGATGACAGCTCCGTCTCCGCTCTGTGTATAGAGACAGAGCTGTCAGATCCCCGCTGTCCTCTATGGGGGAATCGGATGAGAATGGACCGCCTGTCCATTCTCATCCGATCCGATCCAATCCGCTGGACGGATGGAAAATAGGGTTTTCATCCGTCCGGATTTCATGGATAGGATCGGAAGCGGATATCAACGGGTGTCAGCAGAGATGTCTCCGCTGACATCCGCTGCCCCATAAGGATGCATGGAGCATCCAATCAGGTCTGCCTGAAAAACTGACAGACGGATCTGATCAGATCGTTCGTGTGAAAGGACCCTAATAGTACCTTTTTAAAAATCTAGTGCAGCTAAACCCCCTTGTGTTTTATCTTTACTCAGCACTGAGAACTGTTATCTTGGTTTCTTTTTCTGCCATATAAACTTTGATATTATTGCCTTTAAATTTTTAAAATATGTCTGGGGTAAAAAGAAAATAGTAACATTTGAAATTTGTACAGGAGTTTTGGTAGTATCGCCATTTTTACCATATTTATCTGTCCTACCCCAGAAAGTGGTCTTGATGTTATCTTTTTAATTTTTATTTTGATCTTGTTAAGTAATGAAATATATTTTGCTTGGTATATATTCTTTAAGGAAGCGGTTAATTTTATTCCTAAAAATTTTAGATCTGTTTTCCTCCATGTAAATGGTAATTCCCTTTGTAAGGCTTGCTCTTCTTTCTTGCCCATGTTTATATTCAAGATCTCTGACTTTAAGGGGTTATTTTTTAGATTTGAAAGCTCTCCATAATATTTAAGCACCTTCAATAAATTTGTGCAGTGTTATTTTAGGGTTGGAGATGTAGAACAGGATATCGTCGGGGTATGCCAGTACTTTGTGCTCCTCATCTCCAATCTTCACTCCTCCTATATCTATACTGTTTTGTATGGTTGCCAATAATGGTTCTAGGGACAGTACAAATAGAAGAAGTGAAAGCGTGCACCCCTGCCTTGTTCCATTTAATATTTTGAAGGGTGGAGACAGGCTCCCATTAATCTTTACTGTCACTGTGGGATGGTTATACAATGTTTTCTTCCATTGGGCCATCCTTGGACCAATTCCTTTTGCGTCTAGTCATCTTAAATCCCCAGTCTACTCTGTCAAATGCCTTTTTTGTGTCTATTGACAGGAATAGAACTGGGGACTTATCTCCCCTAAGTTAATGTAATAGGAGTAATGTTCTCACTCCATTGTCCCTACACTCCCCTACCGGGATAAACCCAGCCTGATCTGCATTGATCCATTCAGGCATCAAATATTTCAGTTTAGAGACTAGAACCTTTGTGTATAGTTTTGTATCTGCATTTAACAGTGCTTTTGGTCTGTAACTGGAACACAGGGTTGCATCTTTTTTCTCTTTAGGTATAAATGTAATATAGGCCAGCAGTGATTGCCTCTTAATCTCAATTCCATCTCCTAGCCCGTTTACATATGAACATTGCTTTGCTACTAGTTGCTCTTTAAACTTCCTATAATAACGGGTTGTAAACCCATCAGGTCCTGGGCTTTTCCCTGTTGCTAAGTCTTTTAGGGCTAGACTAATCTCTTCTTGTGTTATAGGTTCTTCCAGGGCTTGCAATCTTCCCACTGATAACTTAGGTAAGCTTGCTTCCTTTAGATACTCCTGTATTTTTTATACTATTTTTAACTTTGATTATCTGTGGTCCCCTTTACGTTACTGAGTATAATGTACTGTAGTATTTTTGAAGTACCCCAGCAATTTCTGTAGTAGAGTGTACCATCTCCCCTGTGTTATTTTTCATTTTGCCTATGAATTGTACCGATTTTTTATTTTTAAATATTCTTGCTAGGTATTTTCCTGGTTTATTTCCCCACTGATATCTGTCCTTAGCCACTCCATTGAAGACCTGTCTTGTCTCTTGCTCCATTAAAACTTTTAATTTTTCCCTTAACGCTAGGGCGTGTTGCATCTCCGGGTCTACTTTCTTTTTATGTAGTTGTTCCAGCTCGTGTATTTCCTTTATCAGCGTTCCCACTTTACATGCCCTTTCCTTCCATTTTTGGGCTCCCAAAGATATCTGGATACCCCTTATATAGGCCTTATGGCCTCCCATATCGTGGCTTCTGACACCCTTTGGGTTTCGTTAAACAGAAAGTATTTTTCTAGCTCCTTTTTTTCTTATTTTACCATCTACCTGTTTATCTTGTATTGGTTCCTAATTCAGTCTCCATGTACTTATCCTATTTTGGGTTTTCGTTATCCTCATCTTCATTATCACTGGGACATGATCCTATAAAGACAATATTTCAATGGTTGTTTTAACTGCTGATGCCAATAATCTATGCACAACCATTATATAGTCTAACCTTGAGTATTTCCCATACACAGGTGATTGGAATGTATAATCTTTTACCTTAGGATGTTGAACTCTCCATACATCCACCATTTGTCATTTGTACAATTTCTCCTTAACCATCTTGAGTGGATGATTCCAATTCCCCTGTGCATATGACGAGCTGTCCATATGTGGATCTATGCAAAAATTAAAATCTCCTACCAATATCAACCCCCCTTGTCTTAAAGTCCATTAACTTTCCCAGGACCTCCTTCAGGTAGCCTGTTGGATTCTTATTGGGACAATAGATGTTTGCTAATGTACAATCCATTTTGTGTAACCTTCCCTTCAAGAGTAAAAACCGACCCTCTGGTGGACCATCTTCTCTTTTAGAGAGAACTTTACTTCTCTCGCCAACCCTATTATTACCCCTTTTGCTTTTTTAGTTGTAGAATTCCCATAATACCATGTCGGGTAATGTTTTGAGTACAGTTTTACACTTGCAGAATATTCTTTAGTTTCCTTTAAAATCTTGTGTCTTTTTGCTAGTGTTTAGTTCATACGTTAAAGTTAAAAAATGTGATGTTATCATGTTATCCTTCTATTTCTATTCCCCCCCTCCTGCCTCGTTGTCCTCCCTCCTCTGTTCCCCCCCATCTGCTTTTGCCTATAGATCTACTTCTTTAAGCGGAGTTCCACCCAAACGTGGAACGTCCACTTTAAGGCCTCCTCCCCGGCTTCTGTTTGTGATACTGAGCTTTTGGGGAGGAGGGGAGGAGCAGGTACCCAATTTTGACAGGTACCTGCTCCCACTTCTTCTTTCTGAAGTCTTCTGGGTCACATGACAGGTCCTAGAAGACTTTGGGACCAGTCACAGAGCGCAACACCGCTCGCGCATGCGCAGTGGGCACCCAGTTCTGAGGCCGCAAGCTGTCACAGACGGGTGCCCGTAATAGAGATGTCGACGCTGCCGAGGGAGGACATGGGGAGTGCACCACTGGATTGTTGCACAGGTGGGTGGCTGTTAATTAAAAGTCAGCAGCTACACTTTTTGTAGCTGTGACTTAATTTCTAATTGCAATATTTGTTTCTATTTTTGGCTATTGTCTCTTAGATGTTGCATTCTTCTTGGGGACTAATTGCCATTGATCTTCCTCCAATTGTAGTCCTTATTTCCTTATGGCCAGCATCCACGGATATCTGGTACAGAAGTCTTGTAACTCTTCCAATAATCTTAATTTAGCTGAGCGGTCATCCTTCTATCCCATAATTTTTTTGGCTCCACTCAGTTTTCCCCATAGTTGTGCCTTTTCTTCATAGTGATGCAATCTCACTATTATGTCTCTTTAGGTTTCCATCGTTACGCTTTACGGTCTTCTGATCCTATGCACTCTTTCTAACTTTAGTGTCTCTGTTGTTGATCTGCCTAACAGTGGGTTAAATACTTTTCTCATTATATTTGTTAAATCCACTCCCTGTGTCGCTTCTGGTAGAACCGGGTTTCTCAGGTTTTTCCTTCGATTTCGTTTTTCCTGATCCTCTATTTTTATGCCATATTCCTTTGTTCAAGTTGGAAAATCGTCATTTCTTCTTTAAGCTCATTTATTACTTGAGTGTGGGTATCCAGTTTCTCTTTTGTGTTTTCTACTCTAGTTAGTATCTGATCCAAGTCACCATGCAGTGTTGCCATATCAGTTTTAAAAGAATGTTCTCATTTGTAAACATGTCCGTCATTTCTAGTTTTGTAGGCAGTTGGGCTTTTGAGCTTTTTTCCTCCATGCTTCTTGTTTCAGGATCACTTTCAGGATCACTTTCTATCTCTAGTTCAGTTTTCGATTAGTGGTGTTTGTTCCCATCAATTGCCTGTTCTGCCCAGTTTTGTTGTTTCCTGTGGCCAACTTGTCTGTATTACCTTCTTGGGACATGTACTTTTTTATTGTCCCAGGACTAGCACTTATTTTGGGGGATTTTACCACTTTCCTTCTTTTGCTAGTATGTCCTTCATTGTAGTTTTTCTTTTACTTCTGTTTATATCCTTTATGCTCTGCTATTGTACTCTATAGAGGGTCTCCTACTTAAGGATGTTGGAGGTTATTTATTTATTCTTTTTTTTTTTCAAATGGGTATTTAGCAACCAAACAGACCCTTAAAGCCTCCTATTAGTGGTGCACTTATTTTTTCGCTCTCTTCCAGCCACACACCGCCCCCATTTTACTTTTTCCTACATTTTGTCTATTAACTTCTGCGCCCACTGTTACAGTCAGTTGGCCCCTTCAGAGCTTTTGTGCATCTTTTTATACCTCTTATTTTGTTTGCCTCAGCTGGCCCTCCTGCTCTATGGGGCTCCCCTTTGTGTAGATAGACAGTACAGCTCTTCAAATATTATGTGTATATGTAGATATATATATATAGATGTGTACAGATATATATCAAAAGAAGAGAACTCACCGCTCCTGACAGGTGGGAATAGCTCTTCTGATGGGACTTTTATTTTGATGGGACCTTTATTCTTCTGACATCCAGAGGTTTCCTCCATTTGTCCTCACTATGTGGGGCAGCGGGCACTCTACACTCTATTGTGCTGTTATGAGGGTAACCACCAGTCCCTCTGTGTGTGGCAGTCTGCTCCTGTTGCGGGTCTCTGCTGGCTTCCTGACTGCTCTCCTTATGGGTTTTAGCTATTCAGGTGTGACTCTCCAGCTGGGCAATCCCTTCGCTCACAGGCAGCTCAGATCCTGCCCCCTCTCTCCTCGTGTCGACGTCCTTCGTTCCTGATTCTTAGGCGGCTAGATGGTTAGACAGATCAGTGCTCTCCTCCCCCTGAGACCAGCCTCATCCACCTTTCTCTCCCCCAGTGTGGGGCTTATTTGTGGGGCTCTTGGTGCATCGATGGCAAGGTAGGGGAACTTTCTCGGTTCTACTCCATGGGCGGGTTCCCTTGGCGCTTCTAGCACAAGCTTACTGCTGGTGCCATGCTCCAACTACTCCCCCTCCTTAAGAATCAATTTAAAGAAATAGGCTGCTCTCTTGGCTGTTAGGGAACCAGTTGTTTGGAACATTAAAAACCCTGTGGTGAGGAGAGCTGATGTTTCCTTGTTTCCAGACTGGGTTTCTGGATGTGGATTAGATTTTGGATTTGCCCAGCAATGTGGATTCTCTAAGGTACAGCATTCTTGCTTACCTAACCCCAGATTCTCCTGTGCAACAGCTAAACCACTTGCAAGCAGTGATCTTTCCTTGCTTTTGTTGCTTGTTTACATTTATCACCCTGAAAATAGCTTTGCCGGATTCAGCCTGTAAAGATTGCCTTTAAATAGTTTAACGCCGTAATCATCAGGCAAGTATTGTTCTCCTTGCTGACAAGCAGCAAAAATGAAGTCAGGTTTCTGCCATGGTTTGCTAGTGTTTATGTTGTTGCATTGTTGCATTATGTTGATGGATGGCCTCACTAACCAATAGTGAGGTACAGGAGGCAATTTTCTATTTTTGCAAAACAAGACTTTTAGGGGTCCTCGGCTTTTAGGGCATTCTAGAAAAATGTAGAACCAATGTGAAAGCTACTAGAGCTGCTTGCTTTAATATATTATAGGTGGGTTAATATATTTATTATGGTCACTGGTTAAAAAGAGGAGGGGAATGCCTTTGACCTGACTAAAGGGGCTTTGACTCTACTAATGTGATTGCATACTTGGAAAGCAGGCATTTACCAGTATATGAGTGTTCCTTAAACATGCTGCAGAACTCCACACTAGAGACGAAGTTGGGTTTAACGCAACCATGTTCTTTTTATTTGTGGTCCCGGCAACTTTACGTGCTAATTCACTTGAGTAGATTATTTTTTAGGCCATATTATACTGCATTGTCTTCAAACTATGGCCAAAGACTTAGGAGGGTCAAGAAATGGGCTTTTGGATAGATCAGCCCCTTACTATAAAAGGAGGGGGGACACAGGGCAGCCATAGTGTTGGTGTATTGGAAGCTGGTGTAGGGAAAGGGTAGAGAAAGCTGTCAATCTGCAGCACTGACATTTTCTGTAAAATGTAATGCAAGATGGCTACCTGGAGGCTTTCTGTACACAGATAGTGTAAAGAAATCCCCCAGAAATGTCATTTCCTGCTTGTGTGATTGGCTTACTGATTTTCCCACAAGTCTGCTCTAAGATACAAATCAGATTTTGAGCATCCTGCAATAGAAATTTCATTTTGGTGAGATACTCCCAAAGGGAAATCCAGTCTAAAGGGATGCAGACTCTGCCACTTTCCTCATTAGAGCCCTGCAGGTGCAGCAGCTGACTGGTAATTATAAAGCCACTCCCATACAGATTCACTCTGAATATGGACACAGGCAAACAAACCGGTATATCTTCAGAATACCAAAAGGTAGGAATCTGCAAAAAATCCTTGCAATGTACATAGATTATGCAATGGGGAATTTTTTATTCTTAACAAAAGTGGAGTTACTCTTTAAGAAATGTGTTAGCTTCTTGGGTTATCAACCACTTTGTTGCTTTATTGTCCTTAATATAATTTTATTTTAAACTGCTGTCCCTTTTAAAGCAAGACTTCTCTTAACAGCACGCCACTGCATCATTTGAAAGAAAAAAACAACAAATTGCAAGAACAGTGTGCACCTAATTACCCTCAAATTATACTACTGGCAACCACTGCACCCCCTATCCCCATAGAAAAAATATAATTTAGGCACACACCAGTAGGGCCTATTATCCCTAATTAAACTTTCCTGTGCTGGCCAATTTTACTCTGCTGTGTCATCTGTGGTCTCTTAATTCTTGTAGTAAAACACCTGCCTGTATCCTTTGTCTCTAGTACATTTTCCCCCCATTAAAAGTGTTTTGCTGCTGGATAATTTTACATGCTGTATTCTATTTCTTTAAGAAAGTTTGATAGAAATAAGCCGGTAGTAGATATTGTTGCATTAGCGAGAATAGGGACAGGTTAAGCTAACTACTGGCCAATTTCTAACTGCCAGTTAAAACAAGCTTATTACCACTTAGTAAAAAAAAAAAGCATGCATTACTGCTAAATCTACCTTTTTTCAAACTTAAATAAATCAGATTGGTGTGCTACTGCTATATTAAAGCCAAGATGATTGTAAAACAACAAAAAAACAAAGAAAACAAAATAATTTCTGTAGCAAGCAGAGCTGCCAATCTACACTGTCACTTAGACTATCCAAGAAAATGCACAGTTGCCCTCAAAGCCACATATAAATACTCTCTCTCCTTGCATTGCATTTTTTACCTTTTTTTGGCATCAGTACATCTCCCATGGCAGTGCTCAGCTTCCAGTGCCTTTTTTTTTTTTACAGTAGTTTGCCTATTAGCCCTAAAAGTTCCAGAATGCATTATAAGGATCCCTCCAAAGAATTCAAGGGGATTCACAGCTTAGTTTGGGTTTGCTGAATTAAAATATTTTTATTCAATTTGAAAAGTATAACAGCTACATTATGTAGCCTACAGGGGCAGGAATGCAACATGTACAGCAAAAACATTAAGGAACAACACTAGTGGTGGAAAATAACAGCCTTGTGCCTAGGACCAATCTGCAAAGTCACTGGTTTCCTCCCAAAGAGGATAGATTTGACATGTATTGCCAAACTGGCCTTTGGCAAGAGGGTAGAGGTAGGATGTTGGGGAAATGGAAATTAGGGAGAGGAGAGGAGGGATTCCCCCATCCCTACTTCCCAGCCCTGGAGCCTTAAAATTTAGTGTACGCTGCAAATCTCATCTTCATGTTACGTCTCGCTTTGGCCTGCCCTCACCAATGGCTTGGTTTTGGTCCATAACTACTTTAGGCAAATGTAATGACCAATAGAGAAGAGTAGGAGGGCTGCCAAGCTTGACTTCAGGAGCTGGAGTCAAAGTTTATATAATACCGCCCTGGGGCTCTCTGCGTGCTCTGTCAGGTATCTGAAAATAGGCATAAGCACTACAATTTTCAGGTCTGTTGTCACCTTACTACATTTTTTTTTTTAGGGCCATTTAAAAAGAATATTACTGGGAAAAATAGCACCCCCTAGTTAACCATATTATTTTGGAACATAAAATACAACTGTACAAACAATTCTCTTTCATATTTGACATCCCCCATCCCCTCTTCAATTAATAACCCTGGTTAGGGTTAAAGCTAGAAGGGTAAGTCTACTGATAAATTATGTAACAATGAGATACAATAGTACATGGTGGAGATCTTCTTTATCAAATTTCATTGTGTTTTGAAATCTGTCATATTTCTATTCCAGTAACAACCTGACATTCTCTTTTGTTACAGAAACGCCAGTCATTTCTCTCTTCTAGATCTTTCATCTGGTTTCTTTTCAACTAACTTGTTCTTTTTTTGTGAAATATACTTAACTGATTTCCCTTTAATCTCCCTGTCATTCGCCCTGATTTGTTCAGGTCTTTTTTCTTCCTTATCCTTTCAATGCTCTTGCTGACAAAACATCCATCATGTTTTACCTTAACTTTGAAAACTTCACAGAATAAGGCTAAAGGAACATGGAAGGTCTGTTCTTTGTCCTTCTTCCATCTGATTTTGTAAAATAAAAAATAAAAGATATGGAAGAGGACTGTACCCTATGTAAAAAAAAATTTATCAGCTGCTAACATACTCTCTGAAAAATATGTCAACAGCTGAATATGACTTTTTTTCCTGACACCTATATATTTTTGCTGGTTGTGGAGGTACCATTTATGTTTGATATTGAAAAAAATACAAGTTTGTGCTGTGTAGTTTTGCTCTCTATTTCACTGCTCCTATTCACCTTTTTTTTTACAAGAAAATGATAAAGGGGGTGGGGAGAACCAAGCCACTAGATGCATAAGGAATCTTGAGCAATTAGATTGTATGCAGCATGCAGAAAGTTATTAATCTTGATCTGGATACTTACAGAAAGGTTTTGCTAATTATAATTCTTCTATATTTAGGTAGTGAGTGTTAAAGTGTCAGAAACTGTCAACACATGCTATATTACATTGTGTTCATACTCATCCACTAGAATATTTTTATTCTGTAGACTGCAAAAATCTAGGTTGATCCTGCTGTTCACTGACCCTCCCTCCTTGTCTGTGTCCTCACTGCAGCCTGAGATTACGTAGACCAGCTGTTGACATCTACTGAGCGTGCTCCATTTTCACTTTCCTTCTAAGCTGTTCATTCACTTTATTCTTATCTGTGCAGCACATATAGAGCCACAGTAGTAGATGACACTTCCCTTCCTCAATTCCTCCCTTCCTTCTCCTTCATGTCCCCGTATTGCTAAATACTATGGAAATGGGATATAAGATGTTGATTGATGGAGGCTCCACCTCCCTTTTAGCCCTAGCACATACACACCTTAGACCCAGACATAGAGGGGCATGACACAACCTATGATTGTCAGAAACCTCCTCCAGATATCTTTTCAGTGTGAAAAAAGTGAAAGCTATTGTCAATCAACTGAAACTCCACCTACACTGTTTTATTGCAAAAAATAAACATTTGCTTTGAAATCTAGATTTGAAGCTTTTGTAGCCAGCCAGCTGATTCCCCCCCCCCCCCCCCCCACACACGCACACACACACACTGCTCATTGGTCAAAGACAATCAGGTTATATATTGTGTTTAGTGTGTTCTTGTTTTTTACATAGGTGTCCCTGAGGCTTACTAATCACCTATGGCAATAAGCAAAATGTGACAGTTTTTGGGGCTTCAGAATTCACAAAAGAAAAGAAAGGGAACGAAAGACAATTAGGACTCTAGCAACCCAAGTATACACAGATATAACCCCTCTAACTCCCATGATTCCTGAATTTTTAGAACTAAAAAAAAGCAGTATTAGGACTAGATCATAAACATAGAAAAGGATTTGATAGTGAGTATAAAATCCTGGTTTTTGGCTGTAGTTGTCTAATTGTTATTTTCTTTTGCCAAGGAGGTTTTTACCTTATCCCTTTGGCTTTTTAGGAGTTAGGAGTCCGGGATTTATGAATAAACTGGGTTTGAGCACAGATTTGGGCCTAGATTTACAGACTGATATTGGCCTCTGAGACCAAAGAAATGTTTCCAGTATGAGGCATTGGCTTCTTTTACTTTGGTAAAAGAGTACTTTTTCTGCAAATTAAATCTTATTATAAAGCATTTTTTACAATGCTGTTCTGCAGACCAGCATTTTAATCTAGGAGTTCTCTACCTATTGATAGATACAAGATACGTGAATCCTATCTTTCCACTTTTTTTTTTCTTTAACACATTTATACATATATTGTTTTGAATCAAGTCATGCTATACCTTTGATACTTGTAGTTTCCCTGGTTTTGGAACAAATCTGCTTATATATGTATAAGCATTTTCATTTACGCATACTATATATGGCATCAAAATGGACGTTTCTCTCTATGGGTGGAAACCTGTATTCGATACATATTAATTTGCAGATAGACATTTATAGATGTTTGATCTATATTGTTTTCCTATATGTGGCCTCCGTTGACTTTTGGATTTTGCCCCCCCTGTATATGTTTTTTTTTTTTCCCTGTATATGTTTTTAACTTGACCACTAGATGTCCTTGGCGTATAGGTTTCTCTGCTCCCCGGCACATGTAGGCCCCATTACGCCATTGTGATGTATGGGGCCTGTAGCAATTGGGCCGCGTTGGGCGCATCACTGACCAGGGTCATCATTTGGCGTTGGCCTGTGTTCTGGCGCGCATTCACCCCAACTTCATGCTTGGAGCATGGAACTTCACATGTGTTGGCGACTCACTGACGCCTGACGTCACCGCAAAGTGTATCCACGATGGCGCAGGACGCCGGGGGGCCGGGGGATCGTCACTGAGCTGGATGGATGTAGAGGTTTTGCTCCACGGACAGAGATTATACACTGAGAGCCGATTTCCCATGCTTTGCTCAGGGTTGGCTGGGGAGGCTACACAGGTGAGGCTCCTTCATTATTTAGGTAGTAGCTAGTGGCCTCCAGGATAGAAATAGGGATACTCCCTTTCCACACTGATGGATAGTCCTTGTTGCCTCAAGGACTATTCAGACACTATGCTATTGCTGGTTTGGTAATACATGTAAGTTTTTACCATAATTTGTTTATACTCTATATTGTTTTTTTATACATTTTTTACCATTAGCATATAAAACATATGGCCTTAGCCCCCAGGTTGTCTCTTCCTTTTTTAAGATACTTGTGAGCAGTCATCTCTGATGCCAATGTAACCATAGAAAAACATCTAAACCTTTTCGTGCCTTGCTATTCCATATATTGAGCATTTTCCAGCATACTCTAACTTTTGGGCTACTTCTACCCTCCCTGGGGGGGCTTATGCAGGAGGTCTAGGCTATCACTTTTTTAATTTCTATGTCTGTGTATTTACTCTTGCATAACACTAATATGTTACTGTTACATTTGTAGAAAATTAAATTGTGCACTGATCTTCCCCGGAAGAAGAAATTATATCAGATTTCGAAGCAAGTTGGGATGCTTCTGTGAACGATTACCTTGTTTGGCCTCTTACCGTAGGAGACCAACGTTTTGTTCCAGATCGAGAGCATTTCTTGTATAAAATGTATGGTATTGTGCCCTTAATTATACCTTTGTTTTTATATCACAGTTTGTTGATATGATTCACCATGTTATGATGTTATATTCTTGAATAAAACTATTAATTTTAAATATTTTCACATTTTCTATTATTAATACTTGGCTGGCCTATGCCTTAAGAATCCCTGAGTGACTTTCTCTCTTTTTCTATTAATAGATACAAGATCCATTCTGGGAATAATAGACAATATCCACCAGTCAACACACTTGCAATGCAGCAGGAATAAGCTCCAAGAGATGTATGGTTAGTAAGAATGGTTTTGGGTTTTTTGGACATTTTCGAAGTCCATACCCCTAAATTCTGGCAAAGTCTTGACAATGGACAAAACAGTAAAAACAAGGTAGGGCAAGGCCTGCTAAGGAGAACAACAATTTGGAAGAAGGCTTTTCAACTTGATCCTTGGGCACTAGAATGTCTCCAACAAGGATAATCAGTGTTAAAGTGGAGGTTAAGGCCAATTATAAGTATTCTTAAAAATTCTGCCTCTCCCTCTTCCTTCCAACTAACCTAAATTTCATAGCTTGTGTAACAAAGAGCAGTGTAAATGTCTTTTTTCAATCCACTCCAGTTTGATCAGGTGATGCAGCAGCTCTCATCTCCCCCCGTGTCAGAGAGTGGCTACTGCAGGGGAGAGGAGCCAACAACAAAGTGGGAATGGGAGCTAGTGGTTGATGTCGCTGCTCCAAGTACTCAGTCATTGCTGAGTGCCCCTGACACAAGGGAGCTGCAGTTACCCCTGAGGAGATTAAAAAAGGTATTTAAAAAGATCTTGTATATACAAATTATGCAGCTATGGTAGGAGGAGGGGGAGGCAGCATTTTTAAAAATACCTATTATTACCCTTTACTACCACTTTAAGCCAAGAAAAAGCTAGGTCCATAACACAAACTCCTCCTCAATGGGATATTGCTCAGCAAAGGATTTGGGAGGAGAAATCAATCACAAGTTTGTAAAGTGCTATGCAGCTAACAAACCAGTAAACCAGGTGTTCACAGAGCGTCACAAGCAGAGCCCAGTGCCTGAAGGTCAGATTGGGATAGCCCCACAATTTTCAGTCATGTGGAGTATGAGTATAGCCTCCATGGTGGAGGCCAAAGACTACCGACTATAGAAAAAAAGTCTTGATAAAAATAAAAACATCTAGTAAAAATGGTCAAACTTTTCTCCGAAGAGAAAAGTTGTCCATCCTCCCAGGACACTAGAAGAATCTGAAATATCATAGGAATAGGTTAACATTGGCTTCCCAACTTTCTTGGCCACTGTCTAATTTGTCCTAATGGCAGAAGTATAACCCAACGGTCGCAGATTCAACATCATCATCCTTTGATGAACAATTGGGGAAAAATATACAGTATTTTTTTGTTTTTAGGTAGAGAAAAACAGGTTCGAATTTCTGATGTCTGCCTTTTATTGAAGAGGTGGTCAACAAGTCAGGAAGTGAAAGTTAGGGCAAGTGTATACAGACACATAAGAGGCAATTTGAGCTCCATTTAAAGTGATGCTAAACAGAGAAGTGGTAATTGCCATAATTCATGCACATAAAATGATGTATATAACACAAATGTGTTTTGTATTTTTTTTTTTAATCTGTGGCTCACATGATCTTTCCCTGTTCTTTAGTATCTGCAGGGAAAGATATTTGGGAGGAGCTTCTATTACTCTGCTGATGTATGTTCTCTACAGTATGAGTCTGTGTCTGGTCAGCCCTGATTGGTGCTGTGCCTGTCACATGTTCCTTGTAATCCCTCCCCCATAGTGTTTAGCAGTGAGAGGACACGGAGGAGGAGGGAGGACATGGAGGAGGAGGGAGGGAGCAGAGTGTCTTTTACCACTGTGTATACTCCCACATGTGTGGCTCTATAGTCATGTGGGCTCCACAGGTAAGAAAAAGGAGCAAATGAGCTTATAAGGGAACTGAAATTGAGTTACATAGAGGACACCTGCTGGTCTACACAATCTAAACCTGCAGTGGAGACACAGAGAAGATGAGAGAAACATCTGAAGGCAGGATCAGCCAGATATATTTCACACATTTCCACAAAAAACAAATGCTTTAGTGGCTTTGTGCCACATTTGGCATGTAATTTTTTTTTTTTGGGGGGGGGGGAGCGGGTAACTCATTTTGGCAGGTACCCGCTTCTACTTAGGCGGCCTAAACCTAGGTCCCAGAAGACTGCCATTCTGGATGCGCACCAAAACTCGCGCATGCGCAGTGCACACCCGCCTGTGAAGCCGAAAGCTCTCACAGCCAGGTGCCCATGCCACCGAAAGGAGGGGGAGAGGAGAGAGGCTTCTTGCGGCCGCATTGCTGGACCGTGGGACAAGTGAATGTGTGTTTATTAAAAGTCATCAGCTATACTTTTTGTAGCTGCCGACTTTTATTAAACACAAAAACGGCTGGAACGCCGCTTTAAGTTTGCCTGCACTTGGCAGTTTTACTGAGCATATTATCTCTTATTAAGATGCTAGCAACCAAGGGATGTATTAGTTTTACACCTGGTACTTCATAGCCACAGCCACATATCCCATTGGGTGCTCCAGAGACTAGATTCATGGTGCCATCATACTGCTATAAATTATAGTTCACCAGCATACCTTTTATTTGTTCAAAGTAATGTATTAATTGAAGAAACATTGTGCTCACCGATAATAAAACAACATTGCAGAGCCACCCTTTTATTACTAAAAGGTACTAGTAAAAGGTAGAGTACAACAGCAAAAAAACCTAGCACATATGCATAGAGTGAAACTACTGCCTGTAGGTTCAGTGAACACTAATTATAAGTAACAGGCAGAGCAAGCAGATCCAGCTGTACTGTGTACAATATAAAGCAGACTGCCGCCAAAAACAAAAATGTTTGGCTGGAGTTATACTTTAAAGGCCAACTTTAGTCAGAATCTTTTTGTATGCAACACAGTGGGTATAAGTCAGAATTATCGTGAAGTTTTTATTGCTGTCTGTGTCCTCGTCTCAGAGATTTCACCACACTTTCTGTCCAAGTGACACTAGGACAAAAAACAAGAGGGTGTTAGCTTTGAAAGCCTGGAAGCCAAAGAGAGCAATAAAATCCCGACAGATTTATGAAACCTGCTCATTATATCAGTTTTGCAGTCTCTCCAGTTTGCGATTTCACCAGCACAGGACGTATGGTGAGGGTAAATCTTTACACTATAATTATACCAAAAGTATTGGGACACCTGCCGTTACACGCACATAAACATTAAGGGCATCCCAGTCTTAGGCCGTATGGTTCAATATTTAGTTGGCCCACCCTTTGCAGCTATAACACCTTCAACTCTTCTGGGAAGGCTGTCCACATGGTTTAGGAGTGTGTCTATGGGAATGTTTGACCATTCTTCCAGAAGCGCATTTGGTAGGTAAGGAACTGATGTTGGACGAGAAGGCCTGGCTCACAGTCTGTGCTCTAATTCATTCCAAATGTTCTATTGGGTTCGGGTCTCTGCAGGCCAGTAAAGTTCCTCCCCCCCAAACTCGCTCATCCATGGCTTTATGGACCTTGCTTTGTGCACTGGTCAAAATCATTTGGTGAAGGGGGGATTATGGTGTGGGGTTGCTTTTCATGGGTTTGTCTTGACCCCTTAGTTCCATTGAAGGGAATGCTTAACCACTTACCGCATTCTAACGTACCGGTATGTCGGTACACTTTGCGGGGTTATACCGGGATGATGCCTCTCTAGTTAGAGGCATCATCCCGGTACCGTGGTTTGAAGCCGACGGTCGGCTTTCCGTCGGTAATGACCGATGCGGCTCGGGAGCCACTCGATCGTTACCCGGGGTCCCACCGGGAGCCCCGAGCACCCAGCCGGCACTTCCGCCGGCTGGATGGAGTCCCGATGAATGCCGGAAACGGCATCGATCGGGGCTCCGATGACGTAACCCGGAGGCGGCGTCCATGACGTCACTTCCAGGTTGCTGTGCTGCAAAAGGCGGCAAATTTAAAAAACGGCTGTATGCAAAAATGCAGTTTTCGGTGTATTGCATACAGGGAAGTGTAGTGGAGGGGTCTAGGGTCTTTTAGACCCTCGATCCCTCCATAAAGTGTACCTGTCACTATATATTGGTGTCACAAGGGATGTTTACATTGCTTGTGACAGCAATAAAAGTGATCAGATTTTTTTTTTTTAAAAAAAACCTGTAATAAAGTTTAAAAAAAATAAAAAGGGAAAAAAAAAAAAAATTTAGCCGTCCCCGTCACCGTTAGCTCGCACACAAAAAAAAACGTATACGCAAGTCGAGCCGCGAATGAAATCGCTGTTCAAACCCCACATGTGAGGTATCGCCGCGATGGCCAGAGCGTGGACAATAATTTAAAAAAAAGAGCTACACTCTACCTCTAAACTGGTAACCGTTAAATAAATTTAAAGCGTCGCAGATTGAGATCTCTATTGACTGTAGTTTGTCGCCATCCCACGGGGGGGGGGGGGGGGGGTGCAATTTTAAACCGTAACATGTTGGGTATCTATTTACTCGGCGTGACATCATCTTTCACAATATACAAAAAAAATGGGCTAACTTTACTGTTTAGTATTTTTTAAATGCAGTGAAATGTGATTTTTCAAATTTTTTCCAAAAAAATGGCGTTTTAAAGACCGCTGCGCAAATACCGCGTGACAAAAAATTTTGCAATGACCGACATTTTATTCTCCAGAGTCTTTGCTAAAAAAATATATATGATGTTTGGGGGTTCTACGTAGTTTTCTAGGAAAAAATACTGGTTTTAACTTGTAAACAAAAAGTGTCCGAAAAAGGGCTGGGGCTTAAGTGGTTAAGGCATCAGCATAGCAAAACATTTTGGACAATTTCATGCTCCCATCTTTGTGGGAACGGTTTGCGCACCAATGCACAAAGCAAGGTCCATAAAGACATGGATGAGCGAGTTTGGGGTGGAGGAATTTGACTGGCCTGCACAGAGTCCTGACCTCAGCCTGATAGAACACCTTTGGGATAAATGAATGCGGACACTGCAAGCCAGGCCTTTTCATTCACATCAGTGCCTGATCTCACAAATGTGCTTCTGGAAGAATGGTCAAACATTCCCATAGACACACTCCTAAACCTTGTGGACAGCCTTCCCAGAAGAGCTGAAGCTGTTACAGCTGCAAAGGGTGGGCCAACTCAATATTGAACCCTAAGGATTAAGACTGAGATGCCATTAAAGTTCATGTGTTTGTAAAGGCAGGCCTTTTGGTAATATAGCGTAGGTTCTCTTTCAACACTCCTCTGCGTATCCTCTGCATATAATTAAAAAGAAAGGTTTGGCTGGAGCCAATCTTTAATAATTGATTGAGAAAAGAAAGAACACTGGAACATGGCTAATGAGACCTCTGAGTGAGACAGGAAATGACATCCTACCAATAAGGGAGAATGCATTACACTGCCACCTGGTGGAAGAACTACTAAACACAGTACACTATATGGGAATAGTTGTTGAATTAATGTCACTGTAAACAGCATGTTTCCAAGCATACATTAAAGACCTCATTACATTAATTGTGAAAAGGGGGACTTGGAGCTTAGCATTTTCACAATTTATGTCATTGAAATATAAGGTTTATAATAGCAAGGATGAGTTTAGTTCATTATAAATGGTCTTTGAAAATATTGTTGTTATTTGTGTGAGTTCATACCTTCATTTCCTTTAGTAAATCGCAGAAAGAAATCATAAACCCATAAATGAGAAAAATGACAATACAGCTGCTACTGTGTATTGGGCTGTAAAATTCATTTAATTTCACACTGTTTTCAGCACTTCCAATCCAATTAGATAGATGCAGCACAAAGCATTTCTAGGTATAATGCTCAGCCTTTTCCAGCAGTAAATTAAAAAATAAATCTGTTATGTTTCACTGACCATAACGCTTTGATAGGACCAGTTCAAAACAATGGTCAATAAAAGTTTGGCACACACCCCAAAAGACAGCACTGCTTCAAAATGCTTTTTTATTTTATGTGTTCCACTTAAGAAACATCTGGATAAAAAGCAGTACATATAATATAATGCTCATCAGTACCAACATAGACACAAATATTTAAATTTTAACAAATGGCCTTTAATATAAAAAGCATAATAGTATTCAGAGTTCCTTTGGAGACACAACATAAATGGCTATAGTGTTTAATTTTTTTTTTCTTTACGCTCATAAATAATTGGCGCTGTGTTCTGCATGTCTGTTAAAGGTTGATGGGGAGCCGATTCAGTGATTGCTTTCTAGCATATAGGAGAATAATTATCTGAAACATGAATGGTTTTATCGCAGCACACAAATATTAAGATAATATAAAAACTCCAGCTGTGTCGATATGAAATTTCAATTATGACACTCTGCAATCTGCTCTCGGTTAATAAAGTATTTTTCATGGCCAAATACCTCCACTACTCCATAATGTAGGCGTCTAAGTTGGCCAATGAATTAGTGATGAAAAGTAAATGTTTGCGGTTTATGAACTTTTAATAAAATGTCAATATGGGCTTTGCAGGAATCTAAATGTGCAGTGTATATTTATTACAGTTTCTATAAATTTACTCATAAAAGATGTATACCCCCGTTGGAATATATTGTTTATGTATTTTTGTGCAACAACTACATCAGCCAGTCGATGGCAGTGTTTATAAGTTTGTAGCTGCTCTATGGTTAAACTCTACGTCTTTTCTCTGCATAATAAAGTTGTTGTTTCCTGTTTGCAGTCAAGCAGCAGATAAACCACATGTGGATTGTGGCCTGTGCCCTCTCTGTTCTGTAGGGCCATGTACAGAATTTCTTAACTTCATCTATTTGAGCCTAAAGCTTTCAATTGGGTGAAAGCTGTAGGCCCAAATAGGTAAAGTTAAATGGCTGACCAAAAGATGATCATTGTATGCACCCCTGTAAGTATTAAAGTAGAAGTCCACCCTAACACTAAAATCTCTAAATCTACAGGCATCCACGTTCTAAGACTAACCTATCCAGCCCTGTAAAGAAGAAATCAGTATACGTACCTTTTTTTGAAGCTGCTCCAGTCTGGTTTTCAGTGGCAGAAGCTCTGCAGAAGAGACAGCCAACAACGCTGGGAAATAAATGGGATGTGACATCATTCATAGAGTTACTATGGGGCTCGCGTTGTTGGCTTCCTCTTCTGCACCCGTCTCCACAGAGGAGCCGCCTCTGACAGCTCAGCGTGGGACTGGACCGGAGTGGTATCAAAATAGGTATGTATAGCGATTTCTTCTTTGCAGGGCTAGATAGGTTAGTCTTAGGTCGAGGATACCTGTGGATTTAGAGATTTTAGTGTTAGGGTGGACTTCTACTTTAAATGGGTTGTCTCAACCCTCTAAGAGACACTTTTTAAAAAATAACAGACCTAGTATTAGAATTACAAGGGGAAAATCAAGAAAAAAAAAAGAAAAATAATGCAGCCATCACATTTAAAGTAGTGCTAAAGCTGCAGATACTCACCTCTTCTTCAATCCAATCTCTGCAAGACCCCCTGCCAGTGCTGAAATCTGTTTCCTAGCATTTCCAGGTGACAGTCTTTCTTAGTTGGCCGGTGATGGATGACATAACTCCCGGACATGCACAGAGATTAGTAATCCTTGCACGATGGCACTGTGCCAGAAATGTAAACTGAGCTGCACATACATTGTACAGAGGACTGTGAGTAGGCAGGTAAGTTTATTTTAGTGCAGAAAAAACATAGCACGTATCTTCAGTGGTAAATAGGCTGTCTGCTTGATACATTTCTTCATTTTACTTTGGTTCCGCTTTAAGGATTGGTAAACTTCAATATATTAAATGTTTGCTTTTGGGTTTAGCTATGCTCTAACTTTAGTCTGGGGAGTGATCATATCCTGGAGACCACATGAGATCAATCTTCTAAAAAGCATCTACAATCTTCTAAAGAGCAATCTACTAGGCTTTATACCAGACCCCAGAGGGCATGAGTAGGACTTCTTTATCCTTATCCATAATCCAGATAATGACAGGTTAGTTATTGTTTTTATATTTGTGATTTGTTATGGTTTACACTTCTGATACAATTTGAACATACTATGCCGGTGCACATTGTGCCATTTGTGGTCTTAAACATGGCAGAGTTGAAAAGCCTATATATTAAATTGACTAAGCCTGTAATTTCAAGCAATGATATATAAAACCTATAGCTTTCACCTTTCATCAGTTTAGGATAGAAAAAATAATAAAAGATGAATTCTGGCTGGTTGTTATAGTTTACTTTTGTTTGTATTTGCATTGTTTCCCTGAATGTGAAAATAACAATGTACGGTAATTGTCCATTTGGCATGAGAAGTGGCTTAAGGCTTAATAAAAAAGTAGTACAAAAATGTAATATATTGCAGTTTATCTGTCCTTGGATATGGTGGTGCATTCATTTTCTTTTTTAAGAACTTTTTTTCTTTATTTTCACCTGTGGAAACTGTCATTTATACTCTTCCTGTTCTACAAAGTCAATGCTCATTTACAGTACTGTATGTATGGAGGAAAAGCGATGTTACCCTAGGTTGCTTTCTCCCTCCTCCTTCTTCCTCATCTCTATAACACAGAAGGGGGAGAGTATTCTACAGTTCATAGAAGAAAACTAAAAAGACTGATAACATTATTTAACATTACAGTTCAATTCCCAAGAAGTTGTAAGCACAATGGAGAGTTCCCAGTGGGATCAAGAGGAATTTTTCTGTATTTGCAGAAAATCTTAGACTGAAAAAATATAACTAATGCAGCCACCACATCAAAGAGCTGGTAAGGGTTGATTTACTAAAGGCAAATAGACTTTGCACTTTGCAAAGTGCAGTGACACTCTGCAAGTGCAGTTGCTCCAAAGCCTAGTAAATGAGGTAAAGCTTCACTTTGCAAAGAATACCCAATCATGTGCAAGGGAAATATAAAAAAAATGCTCAAATGTCAATGTTCAAATACTGTACTGGCGACCCTAGCATAAGGAACAAACTATTCAGAGAAAGGAGATGCAATAAGACACGTGGACACTCACTAAAACTAGAGGAAAGGCGGTTTAACCTTAAAATGTGTAAGGGGTTCTTCACTGTAAGAGCAGTAAGGATGTGGAATTCTCTTCCACAAGCAGTCGTATCAGCAGGGAGCATTGATAGTTTCAAAAAAACTGTTAGATGGGCACCTTAGAGACCACAACATACAGGGGTATACAATGTACGGTTAAAAGCAAACACACACACACATTATAGGTTGAACTGGATGGACTGGTGTCTTTTTTCAACCTCACTAACTATGTAACTATGTAACTATGCATTTTTGCTTGCACATAATTGGATGATGGAAGTCAACATAGCTTCTGCTCATTTAATAAGCTTTGGAGCAACTGTATTGTAGAGTGCAGAATGCACAGTCTATTTGCCTTTAGTAAATCAACCCCATTGTTTCTTGGGTTTAGGTACACTTTGAAGCTGAACTCCAGGAATATAGCTAAATCCACAGATTAAATACATATACAGTGGAGAAAATAATTATTTGATCCCCTACAGATTTTGCAAGTTTGCCCACTTACAAAGAAATAAAGGGTCTATGATTTTTATCATAGGTGTATTTTAAAAGATAGACATAATATCAACAAAAATCCAGGAAAAACACATGATACAAATATTATAAATTGAGTTGCAGTTCAATGAGTAAAATAAGTATTTGATCCTCTACCAACCAACAATAATTCTGGCTCCCACAGACTTGCTACAGTATGTGCTCATGCGGTACACAGATTAGTCCTGTCAATTTAAGAAGGTGCTGGTTAACAACTGGTTATATAAGACACACCTGTCCATAGAATCTCTTTCTTCCAATCAAACCGACCATCATGGGCAAGCCAAAGAGTTGTCAAAGGACATCAGAGACAAGATTGTAGACCTGCACAAGGCTGGAATGGGCTACAAGACCATCAGCAAAAAATCTTGGTGAGAAGGAGACAACTGTTGGAGTGATTATTCACAAATGGAAGAAATACAAAATAACCATCAATCGCCTCAGACTGGAGCGCCATGCAAGATTTCACCTCATGGGGTAAGGATGATAACCAGAAAAGTGAGGAACCAGCCCAAGACTATACAGGAGGAGTTTGTGAATGATCTCAAGGCAGCATGGTTTGGACCACAGTCACCAAACAAATCATTGGTAACACAATACGCAGCCATGGAAATCCTGCAGCACCTGCAAGGTCCCCCTCCTCAAGAAGGCACATGTACAGGCCCAACTGAAGTTTGCCAATGAGCATCTAAATGATTCACAGAAGGATTGGGAGAAAGTACTGTGGTCAGATGAGACCAAAATTTAGCTCTTTGGCATTAACTTGACTGGGCGTGTTTGGAGGAAGAAAAATGCAATAACCCTAAGAACGCCATCCCTACAGTCAAGCAGGGAGGTGGAAACATTATGCTTTGGGGCAGTTTCTCTGCTAAAGGTACAGGCCGACTTTGCCATATTGAGGGGCCAAAGGACGGGGCTTTGTGTTGTAAAATCTTGGATAAGAACCTTCTTCCCTCAGTCAGAACACTGAAGATGAGTTGTGGATGGGTTTTCCAGCATGACAATGACCCAAAACATACTGCCAAGGCAACAAGAAGAAGCACATTAAGGTCATCGTCATGTACCTGATATGAGGCCAAGGTGCTGAGAGGGTTCCTCTTGTGGCTAAGTGCAGCACACCCCTGAAGGTGCAACAGGAGGTGTAGCGCCCAAAAAAGCACAGGTTGCCAACAGGGTTCTGTATAGCCTGGCCGGTGATCACCTGGTGGATGCTGGAGGGGCTGGGATACACAGCAAGGCAGATGTCTCTCAGGAAGCTCCAGATGCACTTGGTAAACTTGTGCACATGGGAAACAGTAGTAGTGGCCAGGAGTAGACGCCAGGCTGAGGGCCAAACACAGGTCATCTGTCCGGGGGGTACAGACAGGTAGCGGAAACAGGAACTTGGCCGAGGTCACAACAGGAAGGCAGGCAGGTAGCAATGGCAAAGTCCCTAAAACAAGTTGAGGTCATACATAGAAGGGCAGGCAGGTAATAACAGCAAAGACCGTAAAGCAAGCCGAGGTCCTACACAGGTGATCAAACAGTAGCAAGGTTGGTAGAGCAAGCCAGAGGGTCAATGCCAGGAGAAGGAGATCAGAGAGGCCAGGAACAAACCGGGTCAGAACAGGAAATCCAAGGTACGTACACAGAGGCTCAGGACACAGCAAGGCTGATGACAATCCAGGAATTTGATGGAATCAACAGTGGTCCTATATAGGCCAGCAAATGGCCTCATCTGTCACGTAAGGTGTGTGCCATTGCTCACACGCGTTCTCTGATTCGCGCCGCCGCACACCTGCGTGCGCCAATTTATCATTCTTCTGCTGATGCGCATGCCTACGGGAGTGCGCCTGATGCGCCCACCTCTCGAATTGGCAGAAATGTGTGCAAACCTGACAACCAACTACAAGAAACATCTTACCTCTGTGCTTGCCAACAAGGGTTTCTCCCACCAAGTACTGTCACATTTTGCTTGGGGATCAAAAACCTATTTTACTCACTGGACTGCAACTCAATTTATAACATTTGTATCATGTATTTTTTTTCTGGACTGGTTGATATTCTGTCTATATAATTTAAAATACACCTAAGATATAAATTATAGACCCTAAAAAATCTGCAGGGGATCAAATAATATGTTTCCCCACTGACAAAGGATTTGCATTTCTGTCCATCCAGGCCTTGCCGAGCAGTGAAAGAGACCTGATTTTTCTCTGATGAAGTTTTATGCTTTCAGGACTTCTCTCCTCACAGTACAGTGAAAGGAGAACCAGCATACCAATGAGCTCATCTCTCCATCACTTTGCTCTCTCCTTCTATCAGCATACTTGCACTGCTACACACTTGATTGGTTGTTCATGCCGCTTCTCCCTCCTATCTCTCAGTTCTGCTGTACAGAGACTGCAAGAGGCTGATATAAGTCAAATAAGGGGCACTGACAGTATACTTGTATTTAAAAAAAAATTAAGGATGTAACGATTACAAAGTTGCATTAACTTGTGTCTTTTATTTCTGCCTGGAGTTTAGCTGTAACTGCCTATTTACTGTAAAAGCATACAATTTTATAAGCAGTATATTTATGCTATACAATACTTTAATTCAGTTATTTTTACTAAAGAGTTTGTCATAACAGGAATATATCTTATCTCGGCATTGGCCTTAATATTGCATAAGTAAAATGAACTTACAGATAGACATATAATAGGTTGACATGCTCTAGGGATGAGCACTTACAGATATCAATTAATCTAAAACTGTTAGAGGTTATATATATCTTACCCAATTGCTGCTTATTATGAAGATTTGTAGCACAATGCACCATTGCTCTAACAATTAATCATTTAGGGCAACTTATCCTAATAGGGAATTTTACAAGCAGACTCTTCTAGACAAGAGCATATCAGCAAGGTAATGGTGCATTGCCTTATCCATCATCAAAGCCATGACATACAACATTATACATCATCAGAATGATTGCTCTCCGATGATATACAACTTGATGAATCTGCACTTGACGGGCTAGTTCAAAAGAGTTTTCCTTTTTTCACTGAAACTTTTAAATATTCTTCTTTTTTTTAGTGTAAAAAAAAAAAAAGAAAACATTACATCTTTATATGATGCCATAATCAAAGCAAAAAAGGACAGATGAGATAAGAAATTGGTCTATTTAATCATTTTAGGAAAATGCCACGTTTCCTACAGCCCACACAATATAAGGTCTATATATCTAAGGTCTATATATCTATATACAGTATATATAAGGTCTATAAGCCTGTACTACTGCTCTTTCCTTCTACGGTTGCAAATGTCCAAAATCTATGCTAGGCCTCCTTGGTTGGACGGTGTCTCAGCATCTGCAGCACTAAACTACCATCACTGGTTGAGAATTTCTATTCAAGTGTACCCATTTTGGCTAAAAAGAACCTCTCCAACCCTAAAAAAAAGCATGTTGGGATGATTCTCATTACAGACATAAACAGGACTAAAGCCCCGTACACATGTACCGATTGTTGGCCGTAAATATTCGGCCGCCGACCGATCGGCCGATTGTAGGCTTGTTAGTATGATGCTTCCGACAGCCGACAGCGCATTTTCGGCCGAACAGAATCTGTCGTGCAGACTTTAAAATATTTGTTGGCCGTCACCAGAACGGCCGATTGTTCGCCAGTCAGTACAGATTTCGGCCGACAGACAGCAAATTAGCAAGACTGGGCATGCTCAGAAAAGAAAAAAGACAAGGAAAGTTAACCATCACATGACATCACTTCTGCAGTCGGCTGTTGTTGGCCGACAAAATTCATGTGCAGTCTTTTGCAGTTTTCAACAGACAAGACAGCCCTGGACAAAAGACTGCCGATCGTTCGGCCGACGATCAGTACGTGTGTACGGGGCTTATCTAGCCTGTCTGCACCCCATTAGCAAAGTTTGTACCCCATAAATGACTGCATGGCTCATTTCCAGTCACTAGCATAAATGAAAATTAGTGACATGGACTCAGTTTTTAAAATCTAACTTATTCAGGAACATCACATAATTTTTTTGTTAGGTGTGAGAGTATTAACCACTTCAGCCCCAGGACGTTTTACCTCCTTAATGACCAGGTCATTTTTTGCGATTCGGCACTGCTTTATTTTAACTGAGAATTGCAACGGTCATGCGACGCTATACCCAAATAAAAATGACGTCCTTTTTTTTTTTTCTAGGAATAGAGCTTTCTTTTGGTGGTATTTGATCACGCTATAAACAAAAAATTTGCGATAATTTTGAAAAAATGAAATACAATATTTTTTACTTTCTGCTATATAACATAACAATAAAAACATTTAAAAATCAAATGTTTTCATCATTTTAGGCCAATTTGTATTCTGCCACATATTTTTGGTAAACAAAACCCCAATCAGTGTATATTGATTGGTTTTCGCAAAAGTTATCGCATCTACAAACTAGGGGAAAGATATGTCATTTTTATTAAATTTTCTATTTTTTTACTAGTAATGTCAGCAATCAGTGATTTTTAGTGTGACTGCGGCATTGCGGCAGCTAAATTGGACACCTTACTGACATTTTTGACACTTCTGGGGGGACCAGTGACATTACTACAGTAATCAGTGCTAAAAATATGCACTGTTACTGTCACTGGCAGGAAAGGGGTTAACACCAGGGGCAATCAAAGGGTTAAATGTATGCCTCGGGGGTGCTTTCTATCTGTGATGGGGATGGGCTTATGGAGTCAACACAGGGACATGTGTTCCAAAATAGGCCATTTGTATTCTGCCACATATTTTTGGTAAACAAAACCCCAATAAGTGTATATTGATTGGTTTTCGCAAAAGTTATTGCGTCTACAAACTAGGGGAAAGATATGTCATTTTTATAAAAAAATTTATTTTTTTACTAGTAATGGTGGCAATCAGCGATTTTTAGCGTGATTGCGACAGATAAATTGGACACCTTACTGACATTTATTATACTTCTGGGGGGACCAGTGACATTACTACAGTAATCAGTGCTAAAATATGTACTGTTACTGTAATATTGACACTAGCAGGAAAGGGGTTAACACCAGGGGCAATCAAAGGGTTAAATGTATGCCTAGGGGGTGTTTTCTATCTGTGAGAGGGATGGGCTTATGGAGTCAACACAGGGACCTGTGTTCCTAAATAGGAGGAACACAGGAGCCCTGTGTTGATAGCTGACAGAACAACGGTCTGCCGTGTTTATAATGGCAGACCGCCATTCTGCCCCCCACCCCCCGGGGAGTGATAGCGGGTGCCTGGTGGAAATCGTGGCGCCGGCCCCACAGATCATCTTCCCCTTGCGTGAATCCCCGCACAGAGGAGTGACATATGGGTACCGTGATTCGCGCAGCCAAGCCACCTTGACGCAGTATATCTGTGGCGCGTGATCGGCAAGAGGTTAAAAACAATATCACTGTATTTACAGATAATTTTTAAAAAATTGGTTTGTAATAAACTTTTCTTTATTTATATTCATGATTAAAAAATAAAACATGCATTATTAAACCTCACTTATATGGAACGTTTTAAAATGTATACCTTTGAAGGGCCGTGTTTGACTGCATGGGGATGCAAAGGAGTTCAATGCATCCCTGTACAAGCAGTCCCATTGATGTCAATTGGGATGCACCAGCTACATGGACACAGTTGCTGCTCCCAAATGCATTTGTGTGGGTGCATGTTCCCAAATGCACGCATCTGCACCCACACAAATATCATATTGGAAACAGCAGCTTAGTCCATGCAGCAGCTGCTTACCAATTGACATCAATGGGACTGCCTGCACAGGGATGTGCGGAAAACCAGTGCATTCCTATGCAGGCAAACACGACCCTGCACAGGCATATGCTTTAGTCTGCCCTGTGTGAATGAGGCCTTAGGCAAATATGAAATATGACTTTATAATATATTTAATATTTATGATTTTCAGACATTAGTTAGAGTTTTAGGGTTCTTTATCAAGCTAAACTTAACTGCTTTACTATAACAAAAAGCTTGTATACAGAGCTCAACAGCTCAGGGTCAATTTATACACACAGCTGAATGAGTTCCAAGAATTCTATTTTGCCACCTTTCTCCCTTTTCTGTTCAGAGTACAGATTTCCAAATAGAGAAGAGAAAGAAGAGTCTCAAACCAAATATCTACTCCTATGCTCTCTCTTTAGAAAAAAACATATTAAAACCCATATTAAAACACCAATTAAAACCACCCACTGCATTTAACTTTTACCTGTACATGAATATTTTATCTAAATGGTAAAAAAGATATAAAATGTCAGCTTAAAAATAAGGAAACTTAAAAAAAATAAAAAAATAAAATATAGACAAATATTTATAGTGTCCTTTTATGTGATTTGTGTTTTTTGTAGTAGCCTTTTCTATATTTGATGATGTTCATCTTTAGAGTTATCCGTAAATTAGTATAACTTTACTTTTAAGAATCTATCTGCTGTCTTTTTTTCACTTATAATTATATAGAGAGTGTCTTTTTTTAGCATTAAATGCAATATAATACTAAAAATACACTATATTGTCAAAAGTATTGGGACACACACATGCACTTTAATGGCATCCCAGTCTTAGTCCATAGGGTTCAATATTGAGTTGGCCCACCCTTTGCAGATATAACAGCTTCAACTCTTTTCGGAAGGCTGTTTACAAGGTTTAGGATTGTGTCTATGGGAATGTTTGACCATTCTTCCAGAAGCGCATTTGTGAGGTCAGGCACTGATATGGGCGAGAAGGCCTGGCTCGCAGTCTCTGCTCCATTTCATACCAAAGGTGTTCTATATGGTTAAAGTCAGGACTCTGTGCAGGCCAGTCAAGTTCCTCCACCCCAAACTCACTTATTCATGTCTTTATGGACCTTGTTCATGCATGGGTTCGCAGTCATGTTGGAACAGGAAGGGAGCATCCCCAAACTGTTTCCACAAAGTTGGGAGCATGAAATTGTCCAAAATGTCTTTGTATGCTGATGCCTTAAGAGTTCCCTTCACTGGAACTAAGGGGCCAAACCCAACCCCTGAAAAACAACCCCACACCATAATCCCCCCTCCACCAAATGATTTGAACCAGTGCACAAAGCAAGGTCTCAAAAAGACATAAATGAGCAAGTTTTTGGTGTGGAAGAACTTGACTGGCTTGCACTGACTGGTCCTGACCTCAACCAGATAGAACACCTTTAGGATGAATAAGAGCGTAGACCGTGAGCCAAGCCTTCTCGTCCACATCAGTGCCTGACCTCACAAATGCGCTTTTGGAAGAATGGTAAAACATTCCCATAGTATGTATGTGAGCTGCTCAGGCTGCTAGCAAATGTAGTTCTGTGCCTGCTGCTGTGAGTGCTAGCTGGGAAGGAGCCCGTCCACGCTCCAAACAATGACAGATAAGAGCAGAAGGTCCCGCGAGCTGCACATCATAACAAAACCTGCAGTGCGTCTCAGTCTGGACCCAACCAGGCCACGCCCCCAAACACATTTCACTCCGCCCACTGGAGCTTACTCATGAGTGAAACACACTGGAGGCGTGGCCTGACAGGAGTCCAGGCTAAGATGGCCACTTGTCTACACACAGCAGGTCTGGTTCTGATGTGCGGCTCCCTGGATCTTCTACTCTTATCAGACATTCCCATAGACACACTCCTAATCCTGGTGGACAGCCTGCAAAGAGTGGTCCAACTCAATATTGAACCCTACAGACCCGTGCCGGGACAAGGCCATTTAGAGCCCAGGGCAAGCATGCCAAATTGCACCCCCCCCCCAAGATGTATGAGCATTATGTGTCCAAATACCGCCCCCCCCCCCATAAAAATCGAGCACTAATCTGCATGCACACATCTTTGCCCCCCAGCTGAAATCCTCTCTCCCCATATGCACCCAGCACAAATCCCCCCCAAAAATGCCCCCCCTCCAAGCACAAATATTCTACCCCTCAAATGTCATCTCTGAGCACAATTCCTCTCCCCCCCCGACTCCAAATCCCTCCCAACATGAATTCCCCCCTCCCCCCTATCACAAATAACCCCCAATCATCCCAAATAGCATAAACCCCCCCCCCCCCAAAAAAAAAGAAAATCCTCTCCTAGCTCAAACCCCTTCCCCTCCCAAATCCCTTCTCCTAGCACAAGTCCTATTCCCCCCTCCCAACACAAATTCCCCAAATCACCCCCCCCCCAATTTCCCCTCCTGGAACCATTCTTACCATCTGCTGCCCCTAATTTCCTCCTCCCAACACAAATCCCCCCCACCAATCTCCTTGAGGTGCCCCTTAAACTCACATGACACCACAGTGTCCCAGACAGCCACCCCTCCTGCCCACCCCTTGTCCCGGCCCTGCTACGGACTAAGACTGAGATTCCATTAAGGTTCATGTGCATGTAAAGGCAGGTGTCCCAATACTTTTGACATTATAGTGTATCAACAACAACATTAGTACAACAATATTAATATTTCTGTGATTCATTTTGCTAAGTACAGAACAAAGTCCTGAGCAAACGCGAATTCCCGTTCAAGTTTGTAAGTAGTTTAGTTATAACTTTTCTCTGCTAATTGGCTACAAAATGACCTTCCGCTGCCTTGTGATTTCTTTCAACAGGTATTGACCCTTACTAAATAAATGTCTCATTGTTCTCCCCATGTGCAATTAGCTCCATTTCTCTAGGCACAGCTCTTTTGAAATTGCTTTAATCACTATTCTCCTTGTGAGAGTCAAACCTGCAGTTGCTTTGTCACAATGCAAATCTCAGCCTGTCCCAATGAATTGGAGTTTTATTGAATTCTGTGACATTGTTACAGCTAGGAGATAGTTGTTTGTTTCAGGCACTGTGCTAAATGGTATTTATCTGTACCCAGTTGAAATCAATTCCTTTTTCTCTCAAAGGTTGAGCTTTTGTGTAAAGCATTGTTCAGTATGTCAGTACAGGATGTCATTAGCCTTGTATTGCTGCACTATTGCTAAGTGGTAGTGAAGACAAATATGAAATCATAGTTCCTAATTAGCAGTTCTAAGTTTGGATTATAGTGGAACCATAGGCATTATCCATTTACACACCAAAGCTGCTTTACTATTTGAAACTGTATTGTAAACATCATAGATTTAATACCTTACTATGCTTACATATCACAGTTTCTCTTAGTGAGAACAGTTATTAAGCATGGCATTTATTTTCCGTACTACCTTTTTGTCCAAATATCTGATTAAAGAAGGGGATGTGCTAAAAGAGAACTTCTCATTTAGTAATAAATACTGTAAAAGGTATCTGCTTTCTGTTTTTGTAAGCACTGGAATAAAATATAATGTAACCTGCCATGAGAAAAAAGTTTTAAAAAAATTTTCAAAAAGTTTCTGCATTTTTTTTTTAACTCTATTAAATATAAAAAAAGTGTGGAAACTTTTTGAAGATCCCTCATATATAAAAGACATCTTAACTAAATATACATTTTTGCTGAGTCTTGACTAATGCCTAGTACACACGCATCGATTATTGGCCGGGAATTTTCGGCCAACGTCCGATCGGCCGATTTTCGGCTCGTTAGTTTGATGCTTTCGACAACCGACTCCAACTTTTCGGCCGAATAAAATCTGGTGTGCAGGCTGTAAAATTTTTGTTGGCCGTCAACACAACGGCAACGGCCGATTTTCCGTCAGTCAGTACAGATTTCGGCAGACAAAAATCTGATGAGCAAGACTGGGCATGCTCAGAGAAGAAAAAACACACGGAAAGTAAACCAGAACATGACATCACTTCTGAAGTAGATTTTTGTTGGCCGAGAAAATTCGTGTGCAGTCACATTCCAACCAACAAAACACCACTCTGGACAAAAGTGTGACGATCGGTCGGCCGATAATCGTTGCGTGTGTACGAGGCATAAGTTATGAGGCCTGAATATTAGAATGACAGTTGGACAACTAGAATTTTTATAAAGAGTTCAGCAATGAGTTTTCTTTTATTAGGTTTCTCCTAAATTCTGGTGTCTTAAATGCCAGTGGTGGGGATATGAATTTTTATTTGTGACAATAATAGTGTCTTATCAAGACTTACCAGCCATCAGATTTCCAATCCAGTTCCACTATTGTAATTCCTGAACTGATTTTAGGTTGAGGACATCAACTAACTTAAGTGAAAGCATGAGAGCAGATCTCCCGGCTTCTAAAACTAGGATAAAATTGTTCATATGTTTTATATAGAAATCAGCACATCTCTATATAGAAAAGCTTAGATTATCTTCACATTTAAATAGAACCATGGCTTGCCTTAAAGCCTGACTCCAACCAAGATGAAATAACTGCACTTTGTGATTGGCTTCTTGCACTGTTTTATTAAATAAGCCTAGAAGTCTTTACCTGGCTGTGGACTAATGGAGGATCATGTCCTCAGAAATCATTTAGTAATCCTTTAGACTTATGAGCTTTAACAGCAATTCTTCGAAGGAGCTCTAAAATCTTTTTTGATGGGAACTTCAATGGCATTTTATTGTAAAGAAGAAATAGCCAAAACTGTGATTTGTTTTATTTTTTATTTTTTACAGAAAGGGTCAAATACGCACCTAAATTAATAAAAGCACCTGAGGCATTGATTGGAATGCCTGTCTCCAATTTCTCTTTGCACAATGTCAGTTTGAATATTTAAAGTGTATGGAAAACCATTGTATGCTTATTCTTGTATCTGTTTAATAAATGCAAAAAAAAACCTATTGACCCTACCAGAAATCTAGTGAGCTTGTAACTTACTGTGCAAATCTTAAGCAATGATTCATCCCTGTCCAGTTCACCTCTACTACAGAACATCCCTCTCTCCTGTTCTGTAAAGCCTCGTACACATGCAACGATTGTTGGCCGTGAATTTTCAGCCAACGTCCGATCGGCCGATTGTCAGCTTGTTCGTATGATGCTTCCGACAACCGACTGCGACTTTTCGGCCGAACAAAATCTGGTGTGCATGCTATAAAATTTTTGTTGGCCGTCAACAGAACGGCCGATTGTTCTTCAGTCAGTACAGATTTCGGCAGACAAAAATGTGATGAGCAAGACTGGGCATGCTCAAAGAAGAAAAAACACACGAAAAGTAAACCAGAACATGACATCACTTCTGAAGTTGGTTTTTGTTGGCCGATAAAATTCGTGTGCAGTCTAGAGCACATTTCAACCAACACAACAACACTGGACAAAAGACGGCCGATCGGTCGGCCAACAATCGTTGCGTGTGTACGAGGCTTAAGTCCAAAACAGAAGCGGTAGGCTAGGAGGACAACGTTGTTCCCAATGGACACAGTACAGTAAGTGAGCAATGTCACTCTAGGATAGGAAATGTGTTACTAGCAGAATCAACAGGTGAAAAAAAAAAATGAAAACCCTGATTAGGAAATAAATGCTGCCACCTAATCTAAGAACTGGCAAATTACTGTATATTATATTTTTGGTATTGGATTTGGATACCCTTAGATATTTCTAAATGAAAGCATTTGTCCACCCAAGACTGATATTTCAGATTTTGGGAGAAGCTCAAGAATTAAAGTGGTTGTAAACAAAGCACATCCCTGTATAGGGTGTAATCTTCTCAATCCAGAGCACTATGTGTCCTTTTTTCTCTGCTGTCTCGTTCCTCTGGCATCTGTATGAGTCACTTCTGGCAAGTTTTCCTGACACCAAGAAGTAAAAAGGGTGACAGGGGAGGGAGCTCTAGCCCACAGCCTGTGATGGACAGATTCAGCTTTGCTCCTGTGAGCTGTGTGGAGGGGTGTGTGTCCCTTCCCTCCAGTCAGCTCTCAACTCTCCTCACTAAGCTCTGCAGAGTGTCATTTAAAGTGATTGTAAAGTCTCAGTTTTTTTCTAATAAAAAATAACAAACATGTTATAGTTACCTCCTCTGTTCAATTGGTTTTGCACAAAGCAGCCCAGATCCTCCTCTTCTCAGGTCCCTCTTCGGCTCTCCTGGCTCCACCCTTCTGCTAAGTGCCCCCACAGCAAGCAGCTTGCTATGGGGGAACCCGAGCCTTGACAGAGCTCCCTGTGTCCATTCAGACATGGAGCCCTGGTTCGCCCCTCCCCCTCTCTCTCCTGATTGACTATCAGGCTTTGATTGACAGCAGCGGGAGCCAATGGCACCTCTGCTGTGTCACAGTCAATCAGAAGGGAAAACCCCGGATGGCCAGGGCACTCATGGACATTGCTGGATAGAGAGGGGGCTCAGGTAAGTATTAATGGGGCTGAGGGTGGCTGCTGCACACAGAATGTTTTTTTATCTCAATGCATAGAATGCATTAAGATAAAAAAACCTTCTGCCTTTACAATCACCTTAGGCTTCCAGCCCCCTGCGTTCTGAAAGCTCAGAGAAGGTGTATAAATTCTTCATTTTGAACAGATATAGAGAAGAGAAGACTGCAGATAAACAGGTAAAACTTAGATAGGAGGATATGTTTTATCTCTGTGTAACACTTGATTCTAGTAATTTCACTGAGTATTTGTAAGGGTTTACAACCACTTAAAATCGTTGACATTTGTATGTTTCTCAGTGATTGTATTGGTGAGATCTTCAGTACCTTTTAGCTCTTGGCTCTGTAGACCTGTGTGACTTTTCTGAGGGATCCAACTTCCTGTCTGTTTCAAATCATGGAGAATAAAACAAAATAATATAAATTAAGTATTACTTTTGAGAAAAATGGTCCTCAAAATATTGCAATATAGAATTGTGTGACTTATTAGAGGCCCAAATCTCATTTCAGAAGGCATTCATTCCAAGATCCAGAAATTATATATATAGAGGAATTACTTTACCTGGGTGCTGTTTTGTAAAATGTTGAGGTTAGAAACTTAAAGAGAAACTGCAGTCGGCTCACATCATTTTTAATTAAAACGTCGTTGCCATTCTGAAGCTTCCTCCAACCACTTTTCATATTATTTTATATATATTGTGATTCTGTACTTGCCAAATTTGCTGCAGAAATCTCCCTCCACTAAATCTAGCTGCAGCCATTTTAACTGTGGGCAGCTGAAGCTGCTGACTGTTTACTTCCATTAAAATGGGTGAACACAAAACCTGGTGCAGCTGTGCATTGAAACCAATCACCTTCCAGGTTTTATTTTCAAAGCCTAATTAAACAAGCTTAAGTTAGAAGCTGATTGGTTACTATACACAGCTGCACCAGATTCTGTGTGCACCAGTTTTTGTGAATCCTCCAATATTTTTTAGTCAACCTTGTGTAAGAAGGGCAACCTTTATATTTACGAGCTATGATTAGGTCTGTATCTGGGAGAAACAAGTTAGAAGACCATTTGATGTACAGTAAGCCTTTTGCATCATATAATTATTGGGACTTACTGCTGTGTGCTGGATTTTACTGTATATACAGTATTTTGTAAAAATCGGGTTTTAATCTTGGAAATTAAGGCAGGTATACTATACTTCCTATTTTTTTTTAAGATAATGTACATTTTTTAAACCTGATGTTGTCTGTTGTCTGTTGCAAAGAAGATTACTGGGGGTGGATCTCAAGACAAAGGAAAAAAAAAAAAAACAATGCGGTATGTTACAATGCGGTATGTTACAAATGCAAATCGTCTGATTATAAACAATGCCATGTTTGCCATGTTGACCTTGGCAAGAAAAAAAAAAAGTAAGTTCTTTGGTTATATATCAAAAGCGCTAAAAAAAATTTAAGCTACATTTCAGGCAATTAAAAAATAAATAAATAAATAAATAAATAAAAAGGATAATATAAATAAAATAGCATTTTTGGGTAGTGACCCTTCACAGATACAGCATTCTCAGAACCTTGAGAGGAGCCGAGACTGGGAGAGGATATTATTTTTATCTGGAATCGTCTGTTTTAAATAGTTTTTTACATACTTCACCGTGGGCCTGAACTATATATATTTTTTTTTTAACTATATTTTTTTGACACACGTAATGCTGGCGTAATAAATCGGATGTTGGTCATGATTGAAGTCCAGTTATTCCTAGTCCAGAGGATACCCCCGAGCGTGCATGACCATATATAACATTTTGGAAGCCATAATTCCAAGATCCAGAAACCTAAAAATATAGTTAAATCTACTGGAAACTTTCCTGACTGCCTATGTGCAAAAAGTTGAATTTAGAAAGCTCACTTAAAATAATGTATTTGATGTGCATGAGTCAAAAATTTAAATAATGACACAATGTGTTTTACTCAACTTTGTCTATGAAGGACAAACGTTATTGTGTACGAACCAATCAAATGAGCTGCCTGCAGTTGTACTGACAAGAACCATGCTGACAGAAGGATAGAGCAAAGGCCTCATTAGCCTTTTGCTGCTCTTTAATTGTCCAATACCAGACTGGGGCAAGAAGGTGTTGCATTACTGCAGCAAAGAAAAGTCAGGTCACTTAGCTGGCTTTGATGTCTGTGTAAATCTCAAGACTTGCATGGCCAGAAATACAAATCCTTTGGCACGGAGAACAGCTCAATATTTGCACTGTGTGGAGTATTTATCTGTTTTTTATGGAGTTCTTTAAAGTACACGGCAGACAAAACTGCCTTTTAGTCATACATTTTATTCAGAAAAAATTTGAATAAAGATGTGGTGAAGCCAGTGGTGTTGTGAGAACTTTTTGAACGGTCTTTTTGTTTGTAGCACCCTCCTAGGTAGGTGCTAGTGAAAGAGTATAGTTTTTGGCTCTGTCTGCCTATCAGAGGAGCAGCAGCAGGCAAATCTATAATGCTTTCTGCTTACCAGAGGGCAGGATATGTGACTGAGGTCTGCTCAGTGTGTGATTCATCGAGTCTAGAGAGTGTTTTACAATGGTCCAAAAGGGAGGCATGTTGGACAGTGGAAGGAAACCTGACCAACGGATACATAGGCTGTGATACAGTTCTGGTGATTGGCAGAGATGGGCTGTCTCGGTGCATTCTGGGATACTGTATAAAAGCCAGGAGTATATGTGCTGTGGGGCCTTTGGCTAGTGAGCAGAGTCCCGGAGGGGGGGTGGCAGCTGCCTCCTTCTCTGTAGCAGTAGCATGTGGCATCAGGAGGTCGTCCTGAGGGCCAGTAGGAACAGAGCTGAACTCAGAGGTCCAGGAAAGCTGACTGAGGGGGAGACACTGGAGACCCTAGAAAAACAGTATTGTGAGTACAGGGGATCATGTCAAGGGGCCTGACCTGAGGGGGACCACCCCAGAGTAGGATAGTCAGTGGACGGGTGTCAGTGCTCAAGAAAGAGGATACTAGGATAGTGTCCTGAAGATAACTTTAGTTCATCAAGTCATCTGGAAAGAGACTTAATCCTAAATCCACCTAAGTGGCGAGGTGGATCAACAGCCTGACTGTATCAACAGATAGATGCCCTCCAAACTTTGTGCATAGTTAATCTGGAGTATCCCACTATTCCCTTCTCCCATCCCTAATTTATAATATAAAACACAAAACAACAACATACCCCTGGACTAATTATTGACTGAGCCAAGAAGTAAAGTGATAAACTGTGGATGTCAAGGTTGCTAATGGTATCCCAGGGGGACCCCGAAAGTGTAAAAATCCAGCAGTTCTTAAGGGGGCAGTGCTACATGTTTAATGAATTTTTTTTTCAAAACAACAAACATGTTATGCTTACCTGCTATGTGTAATGGTTTTGCACAAAGCAACCACAATCATTCTCCGCTTGCACTCCTAGCTCCTTGCTGAGTGCCCTTATAGTAAACCTCTTACTATGGGGGCACTTATGTAGGCTCACTCCCCAGCCATTCTCTGTGTGTCCATTAACACACATTGAGGATTGTCCCTGTTGACTTCTCACTGACTGTGATTGATAGCAGTAGGAGCCAATGGCTCCTGCTTCAGGGCCATTCAGGAGAGAGAGAGAAAGAGCAGCAATGCTGCTCTCATGCACAGCACTGGATCAACATCAGGCTCAGGTAAGTATAAGGGGGGCTGTACACAGACGTTTTGGCAATGCTGTTGGGTAATGGCCTGTTCTCTCCCCTGTGTCCAGTACCCAAGTCTCTGAAGCAATCCTTTTAACAGAATTCTTTGTTTGTAATACTTATATCCATATCTTTGGTTTGACATCAGTCCATCCTCAGAAAGTTTCACAATCTTTTTATATATACAGCTCAACAATCATTACAAAATGACTGAAGCAACAACAAACTTCTCTTCTGCTGGCTGATTCAAGAGAAATTTCATTTAAGGATGATTCACCTCACAGTTACTTTAGAAACACTTTTGGTATGCTGTAATGTATTTTGTTCATTCCCACCTGCAAAGCCAACATAGGAAATTGGTTTCCCATTCAGGCATTTGTTTGTCACACTCTCAGAAAGGAAGAGCACAGACTCTGCTGTTGAATTAAAACAGCCAGCAAAATGCTTTATTGCATTTCTAAAATACATAAAAGCCTCATTTTCACAAATGACAAAAGGATAGAAAAGTGTGATTCATGCAGAGTGCCAGAGATGCCTACTTTATAAATAATATTACCAATTATTTATTGCGACAAAGGAAATTGGTTAAAGTACTTTTCTGCAAAATAGATTCCATATAAATAAAGTTTCAAAAAACATATTGCCTCCATTCACAAATGCTGCAAATTGAAAAAATAGCTGTATTTAAAGCACACAAATAAACATTGCTCTTTTTAAAAGTTTTAGAAAAACTGAAATGTTTTCTGAAAAGGCAAAAGTTCCAGCTACAATGATGCAATAGGAAACTGATCTGTGCAAGTTAGGCAGTCAATCATCATGATGTAAAAGAAGGTCAAGGGCATGCAAAAGTACCAATCAATTAGCTTATTGATATAAATAAATGATTGCCCATTTACAACCGTTTGCCCATTGGAGTGCGTTGCTGTCCGTTTTTCATTCATCAGCGAATGGATGAAAAATTGACAGACGGAACGCCCGTGTGAAAGGACCCTAAAAGTTTACCATCTGGCTTCTGTGTGTAGTACAGAAGGGTTTTGGGCAAGTGGAAAGACATGCTGCCCCCGCCCCCCAATTCCTGATCCTGGGCCCTCTTGGCACTTACCTGAGCTAAGTATTATTGCAAGGAAATTGACATTAAAGAATAGTAGGAGAACAGTGAATTCAAGTTGACCAGTCTTCTGTGTTGACTGAACCAGAAAGTGATAGCTTTTATCATTTTTGGTTTGGAGTTCTATGGTATCAGTAGCACTGGCAGGGTGCGTTAAAGATGGGGGGATTTCTGTCCACTGCCCACTTTAGCAGAGGCTAAAGGAAGCATCAAGCGGTCTGTTTAGACCCCCACGGTCTTCTAACGAGTACCTGACATCAACTATCACTGTCACATAGGGGTAAGTCTGTCCCCTTGTGACCAATGTATAAAAAGAAAATAAATTTTGAAAAAGCATACATTTTAAAAAATAATTAAAAATTAATTTTTAAAAACCATATGTGTACAAAAGACCAACATTCATGTACATACAGTTTTGCATCCATTTGTACATAAATGCTGTGAACAGGGAAACAGGTAGCATGTACAAAGCCCCCTAGGATAAGCAGTCTCTCAGGCACAGATACCAAATCCACGGAGGTAGTGACAAAACAATGTGGTGTTTATTTGTGCTGTACAGTATCCCAAAAAATAATCAGGGAAAATAATAGCAAAACAAAAACCTATACAAAAATACAGGTTCTAACTAACCGGCTGAGCAAGCCTACAGCTTTTCAGCTTTTACAGATACAGCTTGTGAGCTTTCACCAACCTTTTTAGCTCGCACAGACAGGACTTGTCTGATTCCCAGGCTGAGAGCTCTGCCTGCCTGTCTCAGGTGAGTATAAGTTGGCCCATGGGAGAGGACTAAGACCCAAACTGGACTGTGGATTAGCGATCCCCGAATGTGTATGAGAGGAGCTGGGGAGATGTGTAAACCTCAAACAGGACTTTTCCTGGCTTTCTCTGCTATATATCCTCCCACCCTTTTTTTCAACCCCAGGGTCAGAACACCTGTGGCCCAACAAGAGTAAATACAGGAAAGGGCATCTACATTCCCCATCTTAACCTTAACCCTGTAGAGCCAAAAATCACCTGTTCACATGTCTAGTCCTTTCCTTCTTTTGGGCCATCCATTTGATGGGAGCATGGTCAGTTATTAAATCAAATTGGCGCCCTAACAAATAGTACCTTAGCGCTTCAAAGGCACACTTTATGGCTAAAGCTTCCTTTTCAATGGCTGCACATTACTTCTCATGTTCGTTAAGTTTTCTAATCCGGTGTTCTTTCCCATTGTGTACCTGTGGCAACACCACCCCAATGCCAACATCAGACGCATCCGTCTTAACCAAAAAAAAACCTTGGAGATATCAGGGGAGTACAGTACTGCCTGTGCACAAAGAGCCTTCTTCAGGACTTAGAAAGACTCCTCTGCTACTGGGGACCATTTCACCTGTACTTAGTCTTTCTCTTTTGTAAGGTTAAGGTGAGAGTTGCAAAATTAAAGATAAACCTTGTATGGTAACTAGCTATCTCAACAAATATTTGACCTGCTTCTTGTTTGCAGGACATGGCTATTGTTGAATGGCTTCTAGTTTTCTAATCCGGTGTTCTTTCCCATTGTGTACCTGTGGCAACATTACCCCAATACCAACATCAGACGCATCCGTCTGAACCAAAAAAAACCTTGGAGATATCAGGGGAGTACAGTACTGCCTGTGCACAAAGAGCCTTCTTCAGGACTTAGAAAGACTCCTCTGCTACTGGGGACCATTTCACCTGTACTTAGTCTTTCTCTTTTGTAAGGTTAAGGTGAGAGTTGCAAAATTCAAGATAAACCTTGTATGGTAACCAGCTATCTCAACAAATATTTTACTTGCTTCTTGTTTGCAGGACATGGCTATTGTTGAATGGCTTGTACTTTGTTCAACTGAGGTTTTATGACTTCACGAGTCACGACCTGTCCAGGACAGCCTGAACACGGTACAAGAGAGACTCACAGTCAATGCTATATACCATTACTGGGCTGCTGCATACTGTCAGTGAGGTCTTAGGGTCCTGTCCATGGCCCTCTGAGATATCTAAGGGGCCTTGACATTTGACATACAGGGCAGGATTGACAATAATTCTCAATGTCTTTCTGTACCCCAGGCCAGTAAAACCTGCATTACACTCTTTCAGTGGTTTTCTCAACACCCAAATGGCCTTCCAGCAAGTGTCCATGGGCAAGGTCCAGCTCCACCCTTCTGTACAGTTTAGGGGCCACCAACTGTTCAACCACTTCATCATTATTTTTATATACCCAATACAGTAAATCCTCATGGCTATTGAAATAAGGAAAACATAACCTGTCCCCTGGTTCAGCTGGTACATCATTAATCATTGCCACATTTTCCCAGGCCCTGACAAGGGTAGGGTTTTTTTCTGCTCAGTACCAAAGTTTTCCTGGTGTACATTAAGATCATCAAGTTTTATTGTAGACTCAATGTCAGTAAAATATTGTCCACTTTCACTGGCTGCGGGGAATTCCTCAGCCACCTCCAATTCTCCTGCCATAATATGGAAATGAAAACCTGGGGAACCCTGAGAGGATCCCCTGAACACACATTGTCTGTGCTGGCCAAGCATTCTTGCTCCACCTCTGATTCAGCTACTGTGACTGGATGATCCCACAGTTCCAAAAATTTGGGAAAATCGCTACTAATTATGGCTTCGTGCACTAAATGGAAGTCCACAAACGTCCATCCACAGTATAAGCAATCAAGCTAGAGAGAACAGTCCTAATCTCCTGTCCTGTAATAGCAGGACGCGGCTCCCTAAGTACTACATGTGGTCCCTGAAGAAGCAATTGAATGAGCAGAACGCTCAGCGAAACGCGTAGGACCTATCAGTACTGTATCTACACTGAATGTATCTAGGCATATGTGCCTTAATTATAGTTGCACAACTTTTTTATATAAAATGTTTTTATCTTTTTTGATAATTCGAATAAAAGATGTTTTTTTAGAAAATATTGTGCGTTTTCCCAGTTTATGACAACCTCACAGCCTTAAAAGTCCTAAATTTGAGAAGATTAATGTGGGCTAACTCCCCTATTTGGGGTTGAGTTCCCCAACATTTTAGACCCTCTGGGTTCTTCCCTTTTTTCTATGAAACAGAGACTACTATCTACCTCTGAAAGATAAGTCACACTGCACAGGTTCATCTGTCAATGGACAGTTTGCTGCAATATGTCCCAGCTCATGGCAATGAAAACATTTAACATTGGCCCATTTAGGTCTGCTGACAAGCACTGGCTTCCCTGGTTTGGGACGCCAATCTTCATACCTGGCACCAAAAGTTCTTCCCCCTGTCCCTTGCCATGCTTACTACCGACATCCCCTAAAACAGTCTTGCTGGTTGCCTGGGGAGACCATAGCTTAGGGTGGAAACTCCATGTAGTTGTAGGGGTGTTGACCAGGCTCTCTCTGCAGCAAAGTACCTCTCAACAAGCTCCACCATATTGTCTGCTGACTTGGGGTCCCCTTTGCTCACCCACTTCTGCAGGGAAATAGGCAAAGATCTCAGGAAGCGGTCCATGACTATGCGCTCCACTATTTGTGGCCCAGACAGGGACTCAGTTTGAAGCCACTTCTACACCAATTGGATCAAGTCAAACATCTGCGAATGTTGAGGCCTCTCAACTTGGAAGGACCAGCTACTGACCCGCAGTGCTCGAACTGCCAAGGTCACACCTAGTTACGCCAGAATTTCCTGCTTGACTTTTCAGTAATCTCTTCCATCTGTGGCTTCCAAATCATAGGAATATTTTTTCAATTCCCCAGTAAGTAAGGGGGTGTCCAGTCCTGCCCATTGGGTTTTGGGCCAACCTTCCCTTTCAGCGTTCCTTTCAAATGACAGCAAAAACGCCTCTTGGTCATCCTCTGCAGTCATCTTGGAGAGGAAGCGACCCACATGGATGGCTGAGGGCTTGTCTCCAACACCTTCACTTTTAGCAGGTGACCACTGTGCCAGCATCTGCATGACCTCAATCAGGGTTTTCCTATCTGCTTTTGCCGCAGTGGCTAGCTGTTCAAACAGCCTCTGCGTTTGCCCCTGTACAACACCAATCTGTTGGCACAGTGCCCTTGTATGTTCTTGAGAAATAGCGTTGGCTTGGTGTTGTGCAGCTTTTGCTTGCTGCTGTGCAGCGTTACATAACACCAACTGTGTGAGGATTTCCTCCAAGTTTAGTCACTATAGGTACTGACCATTTAAATAGCAGTTCCTTGCTGGCAAACGCCTGTATCTTTTACCATATGTAAGTGGGGAAACAGGTAGCAGGTACAAAGCTCCCTGGGATAAGCAGTCTCTCAGACACAGATACCAAATCCAAGGAGGTAGTGACAAAACAGTGCGGTGTTTATTTCTGCTATATACAAGTCTATTCACAGTGTCTCAGAAAACAAACAGGGAAAATAATAGCAAAACCAAAGCCTAGCCGTATCCCGGCACTAACTATACAAAAAATAAAGGTCCTAACTAACAGGCTGAACAAGCCTACAGCTTGTCAGCTTCCACAGATACAGCTTTTTAGCTTTTACAACCTTTTTAGCTCTCATCGACAGGACTTGTCCAATTCCCAGGCCGAAAGCACTGTCTGCTTTCTCAGGTGAGTATAAATTGGGCCATGAGAGAGGGCCAAGCCCTGAAATGGACCGTGGACTAGAGATCCCTAAAAATGTTTGTGAGGAGCCTGGGAGATGTATAAACCCCGAACAGGACTTTTTCTCGGATCTCTCTGGGATGCTACAGTGCCTATCACACTACACATTAGGTATCCCCACACATGCCAGTGAAAAACATATATTTAGAGCCATGATTTGAGTTTTATACATCATCACTGACTGTGGAAACTTCACATTGGACCTCATGCAACTTGGATTCTGTGCCTCTCCACTCTTCCTCTAGACTCTGGGACCTTGATTTCCAAATGAAATGCAAAGTTTTCCACAGTCCATGATGATTTGGGGAGCCATGTCATCTGCTGGTGTTGGTCCACTGTGTTTTAGTCCAAAATCAGTGCAGCCCTCTATCAGGAAATTCTAGAGCACTTCATGCTACCCTCTGCTGACCAGCTTTATGGAGACGCTGATTTCATTTTCCAGCAGGACTTGGCACATGCCCACACTTTTAAAAGTGTCAATACCTGGTTTAATGATCATGGTATCACTGTGCTTGATTATGCAGCAAACTCGCCTGACCTAAACCCCATAGATAATCTGTAGGGTATTGTCAAGAGGAAGACGAGAGACCCAACAATGCAGACGAGCTGAAGGCCGCTATCAAAGCAACTCAGGCTTCCATAACACCTCAGCAGTGCCACAGGCTGATCGCCTCTATGCCATGCCGCATTGATGCAATAATTCATGGAAAAGGAGCCCTGACCAAGTATTGAGTGCATACTATACTGTACATGGACATACTTTTCAGTAAGCTAACATATCTGTATTAAAAATCCTTTTATTTATTGGTCTTTTTTCTAATTTTCTGATATAATGAATCTTGGGTTTTCACTAGCTGTAAGCCATAATCATCAACATTAAAATAAATAAATGCTTGAAATGTATCACTCTGTGTGTAACGCATCTATATAAAAATATATGAGTTTCACTTTTAGAATTCAATTAATGAAATAAATTAACGTTTTGATGATTTTCTAATTTTATGAGATGCACCTGTGTGTATATATATATATATATATATATATATATATATATATATATATATATATGTGTGTGTGTGTGTAAATTGTAGCAGAGCGTCCCAGAGAGAGCTGGGAAAAGTCCTGTTCGGGGGTTTATACATCCCCCAGGCACCTCTCATACACCTTTAGGGATCTCTGATCCATGATCCAGTTTGGATCTTGGTCCTCTCCCCCAGGCCAATTTAAACTCACCTGAGACAGACAGCCAGTGCTCTCTCAGCCTGGGAAATCAGACGTTTGTCTATGAGAGCAGAAGGTTGGTTAAACTGTCAGATTATGTCTGTGGAAGCTGACAAGCGGTAGGCTTGCTCAGCCTGTTATTGAGGGCCTGCATTGTGTATAGTAAGTGCCGGGACACGGCTAGGTTTTTGATTTGTTATTATTTCTGCTGCTTGTTTTTCCTTAAAAACACTGTACAGCACTTGTATATAGACTTGTATATAGCACCAATAAACACCGCACTGTTTGTCACTACCTCACTGGATTTGGTATCTGTGCCTGAAAGACTGCTTAACCCAGGGAGCTTTGTACCTGCTACCTGTTCCCCAGCTTTCATATGGTGGAGGCCTGCGGGCAGTGGTAGTAAGTTACTACTTAAAGGGCCAGTACCTGGAGTGACTGAACATTGAGGAAATCCTCAAACAGTTGGTGTTATCCAGACACTTGCACAGGAGTCTGCTGCTAAAACTGAAGGGGTTAGAGACAGCTCCTCAGCCATCCATGTGGGTCGCTTCCTGTCCAAAATGACTGTTGACGATGACCCAGAGGCCTTCCTGGTTACGTTTGAGAGAACCACTGAGAGGGAAGGCTGGACAAAAATCCAGTGGGCAGGATTGATTGCTCCCTTACTTACTGGGGAATCGCAGAAGGCCTATTAGGATTTGGAGTCCGTGGATGCAGGAGAGTATGAAAAGGTCAAGCAGGAAATCCTGCCGCGTCTCAGTGTAACCTTGGCTGTTCAAGCCCAGCGGGTCAACAGCTGGTTCTTCCGAGATGAGAGGCCCCCAAGATCACAGATGTTTGACCTAATCCACCTGGCATGAAAATGGCTACAGCCGGAGTCCTTGTCTGGGCCACAAATAGTGGAGCGTGTAGACATGGACCAGTTCCTGAGGTCATTACCAAATCCTCTGCAGAAGTGGGTGAGTCAAGGAGACCCCAAGTCGGCGGACAACCTGGTGGAGCTTGTAGAGAGGTACTGTGCAGCAGAGAGCCTGGTCGCCCCCCCTACAGCCTCACGGACTTTGCACCCAAAGCCACGGTCTCCCCAGGCAACCAGTAAGACTGTTCCAGGGGAAGTGGGTGGTCAGCATGGCAAGGAGACAGGGGGAGGATTTTAGGTGCCAGAGCTGAAGTTTGGCTTCACAAACAAGGGAAGCCATTGTCTGTCAGCAAAACAAACTGGGGCAACATCAGGTGTTCCCGTTGCCAGGAACTGGGACATGTTGCCGCAAACTGTCCATTGACAGATGAACCCATGCAGTGTGACATGTCTCTTAGAAGGCAGTCTATGTTTGCTGCTGTTTCATGCGCTGCAGCACCAATTGTAGGAAAACACATATGCCAAATGACTGTTAACAATAAGCCTATTGCGGCCTTGCTGGACTCAGGAAGTCTAGTAACTTTGGTTAAAGCAGAAATGGTTGAAACTGTGAATTTAAATGCTAAAAAAGTTGCTGTGATCTGTGTACATGGTGATACTCGGGAATATCCTATAGCAACTGTTAGCTTTAAAACTGATTTAGGTACGGTGACCCATCCTGTCGGACTTATGCCCCACTTAGTGCACAAGGCCATCATTGGTAGAGACTTCCCTAAGTTTTGGGAACTGTGGGACCGTCCCGACTTGGTCACAGTAACTGACTCAGTGGCAGGGCCAGAACTCCTGGCTAGCACCGAGCATATGGGTTCAAGGGATTCCTCTCAAGGTTCCCCGGATTTTCCTTTCTGTTCTGGCAGGAGAACTGGAGGAGCCTGAGGAAGTCCCCCACAGTCAGTCAAGGTGGACAACCTTCTGCTGACCCTGAGGCTACATTGGAGTTTGCTGATCTTAATGTGCACAAGGAAAACTTTGGTACGAAGCAGGAAGAAGACCCTACCCTTGCCAGGGCCTGGGAGAATGTAGTAATGTTTAATGATGTGCCTGTCGAACCAGGGGACAGGCTCTGTTTTCCATTTTTCAGCAGCAATGAGGATTTATTGTATCGTCTATATAAAAAGAACACTGAAATTGTTGAACGGTTGGTGGTCCTTAAGCCTTACAGATGAGTGGTGCTGGAATTGGCTCATGGACACTTACTAGGAGGTCATTTAGGGGTTGAAAAAAACACTGAAAGGGTGTTACGCAGGTTTTACTGGCCTGGGATACAGAACGATATTGACAATTATTGTCAAGCTTGTCCTGTGTGTCATATGTCAGCCCCACTACCCCACTTCCGAAGTCCTTTAGTGCCCACACCCATCATTGAAGTGCCCTTTGAGAGGATTGCCATGGACCTGCCCGGGGTCATCAACACATTCTTGTAATCATGAATTATGCTACCCGTCACCCCTAGGCAGTTCCCTTACGCACTGCATCTGCTAAGAACATTGCTAAAGAGTTGTTCATGGTGTTCAGTCACGTTGGGATCCCTAAGGAGGTCCTTACGGACCAGGGCACCCTATTTATGCCATGAATAACTAGAGAGTTGTTTATAACAACTAAGTTATTTAAGATGACCCAGTTGCGAACCTCCGTATACCACCCACAAACTGATCGGTTGGTAGAACGCTTCAATAAAATATTAAAGAGTATGTTAAAATAGGTTGTGGACAAGGATGGAAAAAACTGGGACTTCTTGATCCCGTACTTGATGTTCGCCATCAGGGAAGTACCCCAGTTCTCTACAGGATACTCTCCGTTTGAATTGCTTTATGGGAGACACCCTCGGGGACTCTTAGACATAGCCAAGGAAACCTAGGAGGGGGAGCAGTCACCCCACAAAAGTGTCATTGAGCACATTGTTCAAATGCAGGACAGGATTGCAGCGATCATGCCTATGGTAAATGAACACTTACTGCAGGCCCAGGCAGCCCAACAGAGAATATACGACAGAGGAGCCCGACTCCATGTCTTCTCACCTGGTGACAGGGTCCTGGTGTTAGTTCCCACTGTCGAGAGCAAGTTCCTAGGTAAGTGGCAGGGTCCCTTTGAAGTATTGGAAAGAGTTGGGGAGGTCAATTATAAAGTGCATCAACCAGGAAAAAGGAAGCCAGAGCAGATTTACCATATAAATCTGTTAAAGCCCTGGAAGGATAGGCTGGCCTTGACTGCGAGGTCCATCCCTGTAACATCTAGGGGTACTGAGTCCCCTCTGGTCCCTGAGGTCACAATTCCAGACACCCTGTCTTATTCCCAAAAACAAGAAGCTAGAGAGTTCCTGATAAGGAATAGAGAGAAATTTTCAGTTACCTGGTACGACTTCAACATTTCAGCATGATATTGTTACTGAACCTGGGGTCCGTGTCAAGCTCAAACCGTACCGAATTCCCGAAGCTAGGAGAAAGTACATTAGTGATGAAGTAAAAAGGATACTGGAGCTAGATGTCATTGAGAAATCCAATAGTGACTGGTCTAGCCCCATTGTTTTATTCCACAAACCGGATGGTACTTGGAGGTTTTGTAACGACTTCAGAAAGCTTAATGCAGTGACAAAGTTTGACAGGTACCCAATGTCCAGGGTGGACAAACTTATTGACAGACTTGGTAAAGCCGCTACCTTGGACTTGACCAAAGGATATTGGCAAATACCCCTGACAGGTAGCGCCAAAGAAAAGACTGCGTTTGTGACCCCAGAGGTTTTGTTTCAGTACAAAAAAATGCCTTTTAGATTGCAAAATGCCCCTGTGACATTTCAGAGGGCCATGGACAGGACCCTAAGACCTCACCGACAATATGCAGCAGCCTATCTGGACGATATAGTGGTACATAGCACTGACTGGGAGTCTCACTTGCCCCGTGTACAGGCAGTTCTGGATTCCCTCTTTCAGGAAGGTTTTACAGCGAACCCAAAAAAATGTGCCATTGGTTTAGAGGAAGCCAGGTATTTGGGCTACACTATTGGTCGTGGAGTCATTAAACCTCAGTTAAACAAAGTAGAAGCCATCCAAGAAGAATGGCCACGTCCTGCAAACAAGAAGCAGGTCAAAGCCTTTCTTGGGATTGCAGGGTACTATAGGAGGTTTATCCTGAATTTTGCAACTCTAGCTGCCCCACTTACTGACCTTACGAAAGGGAAAGAATCAGTAATGGTGAAATGGTCCCCAATAGCAGAGGAGTCTTTCCAAGTCTTAAAGAAGGCTTTTTGTGCACAGCCAGTGTTGTACTCCCCTGATTTCTCAAAGGATTTATTGGTTCAAACAGATGTGTCTGATACTGTATTGGGGCAGTATTGTCACAGGTACACAATGGGGAAGAACACCCTGTGGTGTACCTGAGCAGAAAGCTTAATGAACACGAGAGAAAGTATGCAGTCATTGAAAAGAAATGTTTAGCCATATAGTGGGCCTTGGACGTGTTAAGGTACTATCTGTTAGGGTGCCAGTTTGATTTGATAACTGACCATGCTCCTCTGAAATGTATGGCCCAAAAGAAGGAGACTAATAGACGTGTGAACCGGTGGTTTTTGGCTCTACAAGATTACTCCTTCACTGTAAAACACAGGCTAGGTGTTGAGATGGGGAATGTAGATGTCCTGTCCCGTGTCCACTCCTGTTGGGCCACAGGTGTTCCAACCCTGGGGTTGAAAAAAGGGGGGGGATATGTAGCAGAGCGTCCCAGAGAGAGCTGGGAAAAGTCCTGTTTGGGGTTTATACATCCCCCAGGCACCTCTCACACACCTTTAGGGATCTCTGATTCATGATCCAGTTCGGATCTTGGTCCTCTCCCCCAGGCCAATTTAAACTCACCTGAGACAGACAGCCAGTGCTCTCTCAGCCTGCATTGTGTATAGTAAGTGCCGGGACATGGCTAGGTTTTTGTTTTGTTATTATTTCTCCTGCTTGTTTTTCCTTAAAAACACTGTACAGCACTTGTATATAGACTTGTATGTAGCACTGGATTTGGTATCTGTGCCTGAAAGACTGCTTATCCCAGGGAACTTTGTACCTGCTACCTGTTCCCCAGCTTACAATAAATACATATATATATATATATATATATATATATATATATATATATATATATATATATATATATATATATATCTCATTCCATTTTTACAGTCATTTAAAACTTTACTATACTAGAGAAATGTTGGAACCTAGTGTCAAAAACTACATTTATAAAACATTTTGCATTATACAGATGCCAGTGCATTATATCTTTTGTTACCAGTTTGTTAAGGAATGTGATACATTTAGTGAGGCTCTTTATAATAAAACTGCTTCCTGCATGAGCAGCTTCATCTTTGGAACTGTGTTTATAATGGTAGATAGATAGATAGATAGATAGATAGATAGATAGATAGATAGATAGATAGATAGATAGATAGATAGATAGATAGATAGATAGATAGATAGATAGATAGATAGATAGATAGATAGATAGATAGATAGATAGATAGATAGATAGATAGATAGATAGATAGATAGATAGATAGATAGATAGATAGATAGATAGATAGATAGTCTCACTTTGTAAGCTTGGATTCTTGTTATAATATAATTAACACAGCACAACAGCTTAGATGGTGTTATAAACATGTTGGTTCTAATCAATCCATACTTGTCTAATAGATTAAAAACAAATTAGCCATACTTCTCTCTCTCCTGACATGTTGCCATTGAGGTTATAGATAGATATGCCCCATTTCTAAAGGTGGCAGACGTCCATGTCCAGGGAATTAACACATATTAACTTTAAAAGACAATTACATCTGAGACACCACACAATTAGCCAGTGTTTTGCTGAACCCAGTGAGCTCATCTGAGACTCAGTACTCTACTGGCATGGACCAGCTTTTACCCTTTGGTCTCATTACTCATCAGAGGAGCCTTCTGACCTCTTTTTCTAGGAATCTTATCTCATTGGTATAGTGAAAGACCCAAGAGGTGCAGCTACTTTTTTTTCCTGCTTTGTACTGTACTTCTTTACCAACTTCTATCCCCCGACTGCCATTTACTTCTCCTTCTACAGCACAAATTTTTTTATAGCTCCGCCAGGTAAAAGGGGTACACATACACTTCCTGCTACAAACATTTACTGAAATCTTCTCAATGTTGCAAAGCATCCTACACACTTGAACAGCAATAGTGTTGCTTTGGCTTTGATTATTACATCTTGCACTATGAAGCAGTTCTCTTTACCATCCTTATGGGATAGGGGTTCTTGGGTAAAACTGTCCCTGCCTCTTGTTCACTGTAGGACAGTTGAACCCTGTGGAATGTTCACATGATAGACCTTGGTGTCTTTAGCACAAAGAGAAATATCTTACAGACTGCCTCTGAAGAATGACCTTCACCAACCATCATTGATCAGCACCCTAAGGTTAGAGTCACATTTGTGTGTGTGGTTGCAGGTGCGGGACAGTGTTTAAATTGAACCTGTTCCCGCACTCGCAACCAACCGCAGCCAAACTGCACTGCTACTTTTTGGATGCGTAGGGCTGCCATTTATTCTTAATGGCACCTCCATGCATCTAAAACCACAGCACGTTTTTGGTTGCAGGAAATTCCCTCCAGCTGCATTTTAAAAATAGTGCAGCAATATGTTTCAAATGAATGAGCTTCTGTGCCTGTGCAAAGGTGTAATGTGAACCAGACCTTACTCTTGATTAGAGGAAAATCATAAAACAGGACCTCTTTTGCTCTACTACAGTGGAAGAAAAATTGTCAAACTATGTATTAACATAACAATGTTGCAAAATTAGCAATCAATCAGTAGAGATTTTAGTCACAAGTAAAAATCATCCACCACTAGTGATCGACCGATATCAGTTTTTTGTTGCTGATACCGAAACCGATATTTTGGCCATTGCATATCAGTATCGGCCGATATTTTCGTACATTTTTTTTTTTTTTTTATCACTTGACAAGTACTCTTGTGGAGGGATCTGGGGGTCTAAAAGACCCCAAACCCCTCCTCTGCACTTAAAAGCATTCAAAACGCCAAGTTTGGCTATTTTGAATGCTCTCATTTTTTTAAATCTGGTGCCGAGTACCCGGAAGTGATGTCATGATCACTTCCAGGCTTTTACATGGAGACCTGATCAGAACCGAATGCGGGTTTTATTGGGTCTTCGGCGGCCGTGCAGGCTGGTTGCACAGGTCTCCCTGTGGGACGGGAGACCCGGGCGAGCCGCGGAAGGCAGCAGGAGGGGGGGACATCCCCTCCCACTCCTTGTAATGACAGCTGAGCGGCTTCTCAGCCGCATCGGTTGTCATTACAAGACAGCCGACTGTTGGCATTTGGACGCCAGTACCGAGATGATGCCTCTAGCTACAGGCATCACTCCGGTACAAGCACTTTCCTGAAGTATCGGCAATATCGGTCACCTTGGTGGCCGATTCCGATATATTGGGGAGAGTGCATATCGGCCCTCAATATATCGGCTTTGCCGATAATCGGTCGATCACTATCCACCACCCCCTCCCTTTTCCCCTCCCCCAACTTGCTGCTAACCCTATCCCCCTTTACTTTCCTACCCTTTTTTAATTTCTTTTTTTTTTTTTTTTATTCTTTTTTTTCTATGTTTGTCCTGGTACTTTTTCAAGCCCCTATACGTCTTTATTTTATCTCAGCCAGTCCAACAGCCAGAGAATGGGGTGTAACCCCTGTTATGGAATAATTCCTGGATGGAGATATCCTTTGATCCAGTCATGTCAAAGTGCTGTAATCCAGGGGAGGACTGGGCCAGGGGGCCGGGGGGCAATTGCCCCCTGGGCCGCTCTGATGCCCCGTAAAAAGGCTGCACCACTTCTGGTACAGACATCCCTAAAGGATTCCTGGTGAAGAGAAGTAAAAAGCCCCCACTGCTGACCTACAAGGACAGAGCGCAACCCCCCCCCCCAACATGAATGGTGTGAACTGTTTCTGAGCAGAGGTCGGTTTAATGCCCTACTGGAGACTACCCCCCCCCCCCTCCGGCCAGCCCCAACCAAGCTGTCCCAGCTCCCCCCAACTGCCCCCTGCTGACCAGGTTGGGAACCCAGATTCAGCCGATGAGTAGAGAGTACCTGGAGTGGAGTTTCAGCCTGGAATGGGGTTGGGAGGACAGGAAGAGGGAGAGTGGGAGGGGGGCCGAGTTGCTGCACCATGGGCCTCTGGTTTGTACTTGCCCCCTGGGCTGAAAGTTGCCAGTGTGCCCCTGCTGTAATCCCTTACCGGAAAATGTATATGAGCCCTGGTCAGTCCATATATGTAGTTGGGTTGGTTTTTTTATTTCTTTCATACTACTTTCATGTAAAAACTGATGAGAGTTTATATATACAGTACATGTATCTCCAATGACTGTACGTATGTCAAAAATCCAATAAAAACTTTACAGAAATGAAATAAAATCACTCATGTAGTTGATCATGTTTTGCTGCACCAATTACTTATAGTAATTAGCATATACTTAAGGCTTATTTAGATGTTAAAGTAAATATAGAAAATGGCTTTGAACAGGCCTGGACCATTCTAAATAGCATAGCAAGCCTGGATAACTACTTGTTTTCCTCCATGCCAGCGATTCTCAGTTCAATACCAGCTGCAGAGCCGCCCGTTGTCCTCCCCACTAATGTATTGTTCAGATGCTGTACATATATTCTTCTGTAAATAACTGCAATTTAGAGCTGATGTAACTTTAAAGCTGCCACAAAGCCACGTGTGTGAGAGCATAAATTCACTGAACAAAGAGGAACAAGCAGGGGCAAAATGCCCAGTCCTATTGATGTTATCATGCTGATTAGGGACCGGTTTGATTTGTTACGTTTCTTAGTAAAAAAATAAATCTGTTAATTAAAACTGTTTAGTAAGCACACCTGCAGGTGCATCTTCGGGAAGCTGAACTATACAAAGATTTCAACTTTACAGTGCACAGCATATTAATCAATGTATCATATCTTGGCAGAGGAGCCTAGCCTGTGGGTTGTTTGAGAAATGTCTGGAGACTTTTTATACAGGTTAGATTAATGAGCACTTTTGAGCTGGGAAGACCAAACTTTCCTGTGTGAGCCATGCTGATTGCACTGAACTTGCAGCAATGCTTTTATGATACATCTTAGGAGACCACTTGGGTACAAACGTCAGATCAGTGTCTAGAAATGGCAGAACTTAAGTCGAGTGGTGCTGGCTTCAACACTGATATCAATCAAATTGCAGACCCCTAAAGGGTTGCTGATATTTACATAAAGCAAAGTGATACTTATGTTAATATTCTTGGTTTACACAGTTTAAAGTTTTATGTGGTTGTGCTCTCTTTGGGAAACAAACAGAGCATAGACGTTCAACATCAACAATTTTCAACTTATGTTAAATGCAATCTATCGCAGCCCTATGGCAAATGGCCCACATTATATTTCATTGTCTTGGATGTTTGCTAACAGTTATTATTCATCATTTTTTTCTTGTTATTAAAGAAGAACTCAAGTCAGGGTAAGAGTTAAGATAAGTAATTTATTTTTAATTATTTTTTTTGAAAAGAGGTTTAGGCAAACATTGAGGACCTTTGAGGGGGGGGGGGGGGGGCTAGATGGAGACAAATGAAAAGCACAAAGTGCAATGGTCAAAATGATCTATTCACTATAGGCATAGTAATGTGAATATCAACATACATGGTAAGTCATCAGGTCAAAATGAGAATTTATAGATGAGGTTAAGAGAAAGAAAAAGATGAGATGGAATAGAAGAAAGAAGATTTACCACTGATTACTAAACTCCAGACCACCGATCCTCCCCTCCACTCCGCCCCCTATGGGGACTGGAGGTACCTAATCCAGGGGTTCTAGACCTTTTCAAAGCAGTATTGTTGGTCGCAAAGGATGCTAGCTAATTTTTCATTTATCATGATCCAGGATATTTTGTTTTTCACAAATGCTAGATTTATCCCAGGAGTTTTCCATGCTCTCACTATTGTGTAAAATTTCAAGTCATTTTCCTCTTAAAGTGTTACCCTAAAAAATGAAAAGACCTCCTCCCCCAAAAATTATATGTGTTCTATATACTGTATAGTTCCTTTTATATGCAGCTGTATGGACTTCATTGTCAATGGTATGCAATCCTGCCAGTTCCTCTTGGTTGCTGTTTCAAACTGACCACACTAGGCATGGAAGCAGATCCGTCTTAGCCTAGTTAGTTTGTTTGCATTGCTTTTCCTAACTTGGGAGCTACAGGACACAGTGCCGATGAAAGGCATGCCTGTAATCCTGTAGTTAGATTTAGCTGCCATGCCACCATTCAGCCTCCACTGTTTGATAAAAGCTGGCACAGCAGCTTAGTATTAACATATACAGCACTGTGCAAAATACTTGGTGTGAAAATGCTGTAAATTAAGAATCTGTTCAGAAATAGTAGGGCTAATAGCTTTTTTTCATCAGATAACAAAAAGGAAAGTAAATAAACAGAAGGGAAATCCAAATTGTATCAATATTTAGTGTCACAAGCCTTTCCCTTTAAAACAGCATAGACCCTTTGGTTCTTCTAGATGCACTTGTACACAGTTTTTGATGGAAATCAGCAGGTAGGTTGTTCCAAACATATTGGAGTATTGACCACAGATCTTCATGTAATCCCAGATAGACTCCATGATTTTGAGATCAGGGCTCTGTGGGGGGGGGGGGGGGGGGGGCAAACCATCACTTCCAGGACTCCTTGTTCTTCTTTACACTGAAGATAGTTCTTAACCCGTTGCCGACTGCGCACAGTATATTTACTGCGGGAGTCAGCCCCGGCCAGGCAGAGTGATGTAGATCTACGTCACTCGCCTGTCACTGCTATTAGAGCCAATAGCGTTCAGGGAGGAGTGCGGTCGGTCATCGGTACAGCGGGAGAAAGGCAGAGCGGCTTATGTAAACAAGCCGCCTGTCATTCTCCCCTGTGTAAAAATGAAGATCAGACGGTTCTACTATGTAGAACCGTTGAACTTTGTTTTTACACCAATAGTATTGTCCCACTACAGTTAGAATCACGCCCCTAGGACACACTTAACCACTCCCTGTCCAATACAGTTAACCCCTTCCCTGCCAGTGTCATTTTTGCAGTAACAGTGCATATATATAGCACTGATTACTGCAGTAATGTCACTGGTACCCCCAAAAGTGTCAAAAATGTCAGTCAAGGGTCCGATCTGTGTGCCGCAATGTCGCAGTACCGCAAAAAAATCGCAGATCGCCGCCATTACTCGTTAAAAAAAACCACCAAAAATGACAAAAATTTTTCCCTTTGTTAGTAAACGCGACAACTTTTGCGCAAACCAATCAAAATACGCTTTTTGCGGATTTTTTTACCAAACATATGTAGCATAAAACAATTTGGCCGAAAATTTTAAAAAATTTTGATTTTTACATTTTTTTGGTGGGGAATTTCATATAAAAAAAAAGTGAAAAATATTGTTATTTTTGCAAAAATTACGCTCTTTTTTTGTTTATAGCGCATGATCAAAAAATCGCACAGGTGATCAAATACCACCAAAAGAAAGCTCTGTTTGTGAGAAAAAAAGGACGTGAAATTCGTTTAGGTACAGCGTCGCACGACCGCGCAATTGTCCGTTTAAGTCACGCAGTAAAAAATCGCAAAAAACCCCCTGGTCAGGAAGGGGGTAAAATCTTCCGGGGCTTAAGTGGTTAATGACATTGGCTGCATGTTTGGGGTCATTGGCCTGCTGCAGAATAACTTTGGGGCCAATCACATGCCTCCCTGATGGTACACTATGATGGATACATATCTGCCTGTATTTCTCACTATTGAGGACACCATTAATCTTAACCAGATCTCCAACTCAATCTGCAGAAATGCAGCCCCACACTTGCAAGAAACCTCCACCATGCTTCACTGTTGTCCGCAGATACTCATTATTGTACTGCTCTCCAGGCCTTTGTGAACAAACTGCCTCCAGCTACAGAAAAACATTTCCAATCTTGATTTATCAGTCCTGAGCATCTGCTGCCATTTTTCTGCACCCCAGTTTCTATGTTTTTTGTGCATAGGACATGGAGACAAGGCTAAGCATTCTTTCTTTGAAATGATTGAACGGCTTGATGTGCCTTATGTTAACGTGCATTTAAATGCGTCGGTATGTGTTTAGGCATGTCATGCAATTTTTAGCAGGAAAGCACTCCTTTCCTGAATGCGTTGGCTCTTGGGGTTTTTTCTGCCACTGAACAACCCTGCCTCTAATTGCTTGTAAACGCCTATGTGTGCATGGACACATAGGCTAAAAAAGAGGGGCATTTAGAGGCAGAAAAAAAACCATCAAATGCCATTAAAAGTGGGGTTTTTGACACGGAGTGTGCATGAGGTCTTATAGTGCTGATATCTCAGTGCTAAAACAAAATAACTGTTTGCCAACCAAAATCACAACTTTCTTCTAGTTATAATCTGAGCTCTTTGTTTATTTTAAAACACAGACTCTATATGATATATAAAAAAAAAAACCTTTTGGCAGACATATATCTTTGACAAAATAGTGTACTTTACTGCTGGAGCTTCTGCAAGCTAATTAAAGCTATTTTTTCAATTCATGCTCATTGTTTGAGCCCAAGTTAGCTAATTCTGATAGCACACTGGGCACAGGGCCAATATCATCATTTTCCTACACTGAATGTCACTCTGATCTTACTTCAAAGGAAGATTCAAGAAGGATGTTTGTTTTCAATCACACGATTGTTGGATCCTTCTTCACATATTAGACCAAGAACCTCACTCTTGAAGTCGTTTCTTCTCTATGTCAGAAACATCTATAAATAAATGGCTGCTTAAAGTCAGATAGAAAGACGCCAAGATCCATATGGACAGAAAAGAGAGAAGCAGGATCACAGGGATGAGGAAACTCAATAAACAAACATATTTTGGGATGGAGAACCAGACCAAGAAAAAAGGTGAAGGGCTTTTTTTGCATTATTTAGTGTCATGGACCTGATATTTTTTCAGGCATTATTATTATTGATTTATGTAGTAAAGAACAGTGATAAAGCCAGTGCACCAAAAGACACAGAATGAAAGCCAGCCGCTTCCTTATAGACTTGAATGACAGATGGGAGGAACATGTCTAGAAACATTGGGATTGATTTACTAAAGGCAAATCAAACGTGCACTTTGCAAAGTTCAGAGCTTAGTAAATGAGCAGAAGCTCTTCTGATTTCCATTATCCAATTATGTGTAAGGAAAAATGCTGTTTTTTACATTTTCCATGCACATGATTGTGTATGTAGCACCCTCCTAGATAGGTGCCAGGTAAAAGCATTTGTTTGCTTCATCTGCTTATCAGGGGAGCCCGATCAGTAGTTTTGCCTGTTACATGTGTCCATGCGTGATTCACTTGGTCTGAGGGAGTGTCCCCATTGTATCCAATAGGGGAGTCTGTTGGACAGTGGAGGAAACCCAACCAGTGACACACAGGCTTTTGTGGCTGGTTCCAGTGGGAGTGCATCCTGGGATAGGTCATAAAAGCCGGGGGCACATGTGACAGGGCGTCTTTGAGTGGGAAGCCAGGTCTCAGGAGGAGGGTGACGACTGTCTCTCCTCCTGTCAGCAGGGAGGGTGGTCGTGGGCGGTCGGCCTGGTGGACCAGGTGTGTGATGCTGGGCCAGGAGGTCCAGGATAATGATGATTAAAGCTGAAGGCAGAGCAACCCAAGGAAAAACAGTGTCCGTGAGTACCGGGAAGCTTGCCAGGGGTATGCCCAGGAAGGGGACCACTTCAGTGGAGAGTCAGTGGACAAGGGCTAGCATGCACGGGAAGTGAGAAAGGGGGTGCCAGATTAGGACCCTGAAGGGGAATTCATTCAGGAACATATCTTTTACTTCACTTCGGTAGCAGGGTGAGGCAGCGGCCTTGCCGCACACACTACAGTCGGTTGTCCTCGGAAATTGTGCGTGGTTCGGGTTGGAGTGTCCCGCTCATCCCTTCTCCCGTCCAGGTTCTAAAATGAAGCGCAGGAACCAAATCCTTTGGACTATTCACTGTCTGAGCCAAGTCTTAAAGTGATAAGTTTTACAGACTGTTGCTGTGGGTAACCCAGGGGAATCCACACTCGGCGGCTCCCTAGAGGGGCAGTGCTACATGTATTTTTTGCAAAGTGAAGTTTTACCTCATTCACTAAGCTCTGGTGCAACTGCACTTGCAGAGTGCAATTTCACTTTGCAAAGTGCACAGTCTATTTGCCTTTAATAAATCAACCCCATTGCGTGCATAGCTGTGGCCCTGAGTGAGACTAGAGGAATAGAGAATAGTGGTGCATTACATCAGTTATTGAATAAAAAGATGAATACCTAGGCATGTATGTCGTCCCCCATCATTCGAGAATTCTTTTGAAAATGAAAAAAAATGCTATTTTATAGAAAAAAAAAACAAGAAATGTTAAAAGAGAATTAAACCCAAAATCAAAAATGTAATAAATTGTAGCTTACCAATCATTAGATGTGGTCATTTATAAATTATATTTTTTTTATGTTTTCACCTGGTGATCTGGCCAGTAGCACACGTCCTGTATTAGAGTGTCTTCACTCTGGATGAAGGAGCACAGGGCCACCTTTGGACAGCAGCATTGTCAGTCTGGGGGGGAGGGGAGTGTTAGATGGACTAGCAGATTTAGATACACTAACACAGTGAAGCCAAACTCCAATATGTTGCACATATCTAAAAACATGTATATACCATTTTCAGGCAAAAATCACTCCCATTCCTGCTGCGATTTTATAGGGACACAAGGAAAGTTGCAAAAAATAAGAAGCCAAACATATGTATGTATATTTGAGGTACTATGATCACTTGCTTTGTGACTCTATGCTGTATATACTACCAATAACTGATCTGTTATTGAATTACAGACTGGGTGACAAGTCTTTGAAAAAGGCTCATAGCCGAAACGCGTCAGAATCCTGGATGACCTCTGTGTTTATTCCTCAAAATCACCTGCAGGAAATACAGAGAGAAAACATCCATATCTAATGTCACCATACCCACACTTGTCACAGATTCGTACGAATCTTTTTTCTACTCTTTCCACCCTTGGGCCCTTAACCCAAGCACATATTCAGCACATGTTTACATGTCTATGTACGATAGTGAACGATGTATATATTTCATACAATAAATCCTAATAATTTTATATAAATGTTGTATATGATCACTTGCCCATAAAGTCCCAACCCCCCCCCCCCCCCCCCCCGGCTTGAGGCACCAGAAAACTCCATACTATAATTATAGGGACGGAGGCAAAACCTTTTTCCTAAAGTTCTCTTGAGATCAAAACCCAACCCCCGGTTACTATGTTTCTTGACTCTCACATCCAATCCAAGAGTGTCTCCCAGTTTACAGTTAATGTCTGGTTTACCCCCCCACTTCCCTTTCCTAATATCTTTCTTGTAGTTTATAAAATGTGTATCGTTACTGTAAACCTAACATGCAACACGTCATATTCATTGATCTTTACTGTAACCACCTGTATTGTTTGCTATGATGCACTCTGAAATTCTTTCATATGTTGGTTACTTTTGTACATTTGGATGGGTCAAGCTATGTATCCTAAAAAACACCTCAATAAAACTTATTTAAAGTGAAAAACAAAAGATCTACTGGCCAGGTCACCAGGTGAACATAAAGGAAAGAAAGCCTAAAAAGAAAAGTAATACAGCCATACCATAGGTAAGCTGCAATATAATAAATGTTTTATTTTGGCTTTAATACTGCTTATCATGAAAAGTAACCATAGGTAACTGCTTATCATGAAAAGTAACCAAAGCTTACCATAGGTAAGCTGCAATATAATAAATGTTTTACTTTGGGTTTAATACTGCATATCATGAAAAGTCTACCGTTTGCTTTGGATTCCTCCTGAGAATAGCAGTGCAGTTCCTGACCTTTGACTTTATCTAGGGACTGCTAATACTGTATATCTACCTCTCCTGCTGCTTCTTGATAATGTATCAGACCACTAGTCATCAAGGGGACATGAGAGAGCAAAGCCCTGCTCCTCTACCATAGAGATACGGTGCACAACAAGTCAGCGTAAGTCAGTATTTTGGGAGAGATCAGTGTTAGATAAGCCTACAGGCTACAATTTTGGTGACTAGTCCTTTGCCCTTTGCTTGGCTTTTTGGGCACAGCTTCCTCAGTTTAGGTCCTCTTTAATGTGTTTTTTTAAATAGTTATTTGGCGATTCCAAGGATCTGGTGTAGATTTTGATTGGCCCATGCATTCTTTTTTAAATTCTGCTTTCTGGTTCCCCCTTAAAATCCATACTAGATCCAAAGGTCTGGCTCATCAGGCATGTTCTGTGACCGCTGTGTCCTTTGGACACAGCTTACCACAGATTGCGGTAAAGGGCCAATCGCAGCAGCCGTTTACCATGTGATCAGCTATGTGCAATCACAGCTGGTCACATGTAAACAGACCTGCTAGTTATCACATGATAAAGCATTCCTTTCCTCTTTTTGAGGAAAGGAGAGCCGATAACTGGCAAGTCTGACAGGGCACGATGAGTACATTGTTTACACTGATAATCCGGGCACTGATTATCAGTGCTTGGAGTATCAGTGCAGCTTATAAGTGCCCATAAGTGAAGGTTATCAGTGCAGCCTCATTAGTGTTGCCTCATCACTGCAGCCTCATCAGTGTTGCCTCATCAGTACCATCAGTGCACATCAGTACAGCCTTACCAGTGCACATCAGTGCAGCCTCATCAGCGCACATCAGTGAAGAAGAAAAATGACTTATTTGCTAATATTGTATAACAGAAAGTAAGAAAGACATTTTTTTTTTCAAAATTCTTTCAGAAATCTTTTAATTTTACAGATTTGGTTCCATTGATTTCAATCATTTGGTATCCAAACGAATTGAATGTTCTCCGAACTCTGCTCCAACCAAACCCAGGTACATCCGGCTCATTACTGCTGTTGATTAACACACTAAAATCTTAAACTCTGATACTTTTCCAATGTCTACATTTCATCAAGAATAAAGAATGATAAGTGACTGCCAGGACCAACAGATCTTTTATTTATAAGGAAAGTTTTTTATTTGTTTGTTTGTTTTTTAAAGGGCTGCAGATACATTATAATAATTATTAGGTAGGTTTTACTTTTTTGAAACAATACTGACACTTTAAAGAGAAAAAAGGGTATTGTCATTTCCATATTGTTAAAAAATGCAATTGACTGCATGGTTGACATTATATTATATACGGTATGTATTTTCCAGGGCATTTGCTATACATGCCTATTATATTTTTTTAGCAACAAGGAATAGTAGAGTCAACTATTTTCCCCTAGCTTTATTCATTTTTGATAGTAATCAAAGAAAACTCTTAACATATCTCACCCCTGATAACACTATGTGATATTTACGTCAGTGCTATATTTAATGTATGCGTTTGAAAAGACGTAAAATGGACAGTGTACATGTCATCACAGATTCTGATCTTACTGCAAGCATGACAGCTTGTAAGGATGTTTGCGGTGCAGTAGGCCAACATACAATGCAATGATGATAATTGAGGCTGATTATAACGAGCATTGCCCCAGCTGCAGCTTGTGTGGATACTACATGAATAACATTACATTGTCATCACAGCCGGATAGCTATCGTCAGAGCCTAAAGGCACATATTATTACTTTCTCTAAAATTCTGGTCTACAACCAGCTGCTGGTGAACCACATGTAGTTATCAGCTTTTCTCTATGTTGTAGTTGCCTCTCAGCAGGTGCTAAAAATCTGCATGTTTTAACACCTGATACATTGTATGATTTCTTATAAATATAAAGACAAGTCGAGTTTTATTAATTTAGTTTATTCAAGGAACTTGTAGAAAGTTGGTATCTGATGTAGAGGATGCTGGTACATATACAGCAAATAGGGTGGCTTCTCCAATCATCAGCCTTTTCCAATCATTATCAATGTCAGCAAAAACAGAAGCAAGGTTGGGACTTTTATATGAGGTGTGACCAGTGACAAAGTAAATATAAATACATAATGAGGTGGACCCAAGGATAATGTAAAAATGTATATTTATTGACGGTCTATAGACCAGATACTGGTAAAACCAAAATGTTCAGTTAAAAACATGTAACCCATGGTAATAGGGTATACATGAGTGAAACAAAGGTAGGTATGCATGGTCTAAGACAGAAATACATGGTAATGCAGTATTGTCCTGGTACATACAAACAAGTAAGTAGGACTTAGGTAAGGTCATAAATACAGAATATGATAACAACTTGTAAAAGATGACATTGCCTGTGTTGAACTCAACGCGTTTCATGAAAATATCACTTCATCAGGAGTAGGCATGATGCAAGAGTCTAGAGAAAATATACATAAATGAATACAATAGATACAGTAAACACTTAAACCCCACAACCTATAGGAGGTATGGCTTACAATGAGGTGGCATGGCATCCGGGGAATAGGTCCCACCTGGGAACTGAGGGGACGAGGCCTGCGTGTGCCGAGCAGACACAACATTAAAGTGATGAGTAAAGTGAGGATCTCCAAAGAGGATCACATACAGCCTCCACTGATGATAAGGTATAGATCTGTAGGGGTAATGGATGTAGTATAAGTATATAAAAGTAAAATATAAAATGATGATAGTAAATATACAAGTGAGGCTGTTGATGGGATCCAGAAGAGCCAGGAAATAAAGAAAAGTGAAGCAAGTGGTGATAATAAAGTGATGCAGGAAACACACCAGGTAATGAAGAGATATATAGGTGAACCACTCAAAGTGTAGAGGTAGATGTACAGTATAGCAAGGAAGTGTAGAGGTAGATGTACAGTATACCAAGGTAGACCACTAGGTAAGTGGGAAATGTGATGAGAAAACAAAGTGTAAGGAACTAAATACCGTGGTAAAAAGATGGAGCCAGAAGGGAACAGGAGTGCCTGATTGATGGTGCCGGTAGGCGCAACCATGTATTAAATGCCACAAGAGTGTATAGTAAGGTGATAGGGAATGCAATAGGGATGGAGACTCTGTTGGTCAGGAGTCTCATATAAAGTCCCAATTTTCCTTTCCCCCATAGTTGTACATTATCAATGTCAGTCGAACAGATGGTGGGGCCAAAGCCGCTACCTTGTCTAGTGCCCAATTCTGCCTTAAAGCGTATTTCTACTTTCGCAGTCATATCTGAGAAAACCCCACTATATGTTTGTTATGTGCTCCCATTCATACAGCACACCCCGCATTGTTTTTTTTTTGCAATATTTCTTATCTCTTAGATGTTTCTTAGGAGGAGAAGTCACGGCTGACTACAAGTTTTTCTGTTAGGTTGGCCATAGATGATTGCTTTTCCATGAGCCAGAGAGCAGATCAAATAAAAAAAAAAAGGAAAGGATTCCGGAATCCACACAAGTGAGGTCGATGGAGGAATCTTCCCTGCCATGCTATTGTATAGTGACAGCAGGGACTTGTCCAATGTCAGATTACACTAATCATCGCTGCAGCAGATTGGTTTCTGCTGCTGTTAAAATGAAAGTTTTTCAACAGTCCCATTTGACAGAAGTCAATTGTTAGATCATCATCTGCAGAACGGGAATGGCCATAGATAGATTAAAATTTGGCTGATTTCTGTTGAACTAACTTCTATGGGCAGCTTTCTAGTGAGCCTGTCCCCGAGTCTGTCCTCATTATCATACAATGCAAGAAGCATTGTATGGTAATGAGGACTCAAGCTATGTCTGACCCTTCCATCTGTGCCACAGATTACTTTCAGAAGGGCAAGCATGATAAAAACATTCTCTCCTTCTCAGCACCTACTATCACACACAGAGACCTCACAGAGGGTCTTCATACTGCATTATACCATGGAGATTCAGCTGATTACATCAGGGGAACAGGTCGGTTTCTACCTAGGCATATCACTTCCTATCTTCTTTCCAGCATTTGGTTCCTGGTATGTGCAGCAACCTATGCAGTGTTTTTGTTGGCATGATGGATCATCATCTACATCAATTCTTTGTACATTGCCAACAGACATTTTAAAGTCTGCTTAAAAGTTTTCATTTTAAGACTACTCAATAAACTTTGCATTATTATTAACCATTGTGATTTTAATAATCATGTGTGACTAGTACTACAAGTAACAGCCGGCAAGTATATGGATTATCATTGGGCTGTAAAGACTCACATCCCCCAGCGCTTTACATAGGAGGTTCTTCTGTTGTTTTTTTTTTTTTCATTAAATGGTTTTGGTAAATCTAAAGGAAAAAATCTAAAGAAAATTGTATGGTGTGTATCTAGCTTTATTCAGCAGGGAATCATAATAAAGTCAACATTTTCCAACCCACCTGCTCAAGGTTCAGGCCCCTTAGATTATAGAACAATTGCTTTGTCTCCCTTCAAATTGTCATGTTAGATTGTCCGTGTGTGGACAACATTGACAGAGATGTGCTGTTTAGGTGACAATTTGTGACTTATAGAATAGTTCTCTGTATGATTAATTAAGCTTTGAGGCGATATGCTTTTGACAACAAAGCTCTGAGAGAGAAAAAAAAATCCACAGCAGTATTATAGGCTATAATTAAAGTCATCATGTTTCATTAGCATCACATTGTGAAAGTACGATAATATGGTCTAGCCATAAAGTGTATGAGAATAATGCAAGGGAAGTAACTAGAGAAGAATTTTTAAGGAAAAGGTGAAGAAGTATAGTAGCAAAATACACATGCAAAACTGTTAGTGGGTCAGGGCTAGCTGAATGGTTATTGGGGGATTCCATGACTGCTGCCATACTATAACATTATACCACAACAGCAGACTGTGTAGGGAGGTTGAATTGGGTTCCTATGTAGTGAGTCAGCGGCTGGCCCAGGCTGGGGGAAAGGGTTAAATGTTGCTAGCTCAGTTCCCAGGTATTGGTCCTAGCCAGCCCACCTGTGCTATACAAAGGGGAAGGCTAAGGTCCAGGGCTCTTCTTTGCAGGATTGGTTCTGTTCTGTTTGTGGCATCGGTACTGCTTTGCCTTCCAGTCAGCTGAGGGCACCAGGGTTTTTGGAAGACATCCAGCTATGGACAATGCCATAATGGACCTATACCTTAGAGAGGTATGCCTGGGCCACCACACTGCTATAGTTAGGGGAAAAACATTGTTCACATTGAACTGTTATGCCACATTTCTTCAGTAAAGTTACATTACCGTTCTGAGCCTTGTCAGAAGGTTTTCAAAGGGTCGCATATTGGTACTGGTGTATTAAAAGAACATGGGTCTGAAAAGCACAAAGGGCTATGAAGTAACAACACTACAAAAAACTAAGAGTAACGAAGCACAAGTTCGAGACATAAAGCAACCAGTCGTTAGGCATGGTACCTGGTAAACGTGACAGTTCCTCCAGTATCATAGAATCAATGTCTGGCTCCTTCCTCAGAGGCCGGTATCCAGTAGCAGCCAGATCCGAACCCGCATTACGGAAACCCATGGCCTGGTTACATGATACAGAAGTGAAGGAGGTATTGGGCACGTATTAGGTCCGTGCTAGGTACACGGCAGGACACCATTCTGTTACTGGGAGTGAAGACTGGTAAAGCAGGCTCAGGTTCAGCATGTCCCTCCTACAAACATGCAATTGACAGTGTGTATTGGCACAGTACAACACTTTAGGAGAAACTCTGTATGTTTTATTACAGAACACAGTGAAGGCTCATTTCTAAGTCGGGGAAATGCCTTTTTGGTAAATGTTTCACATGACTGCAGTCTCCACTTCATCCCGGGCATTGATGGGTGCGCTCCAAACAAAAGGTTCCCCCAAGTGCAGGGCAAGTAGACCCCGCCCACAACACAACATAGTTGTAAAGGGGACCCTCACTTACAGGTTTGCATAGTAGGCAGGGGAGCGCCAACAACTGTTTAGACCAGCCTCTCTTAATTAAGGTTTCTCCAGGGGTTCCTTGACCAAGGTTCTATGTCCAACAATGTAAGTGGTCCCTTGTCCCACTCACCATAAATGTAAGAGGCTCTTCTCCACTGACCATCAGTATAGGGGGCACTATTCTACAGACCACTAGTACAAACCTTTTCTTCAGGGGGCACTTTTCTACTGACCATGAATGTATGCAGCAGTTTTCCATCAACCACCAATATAAGTGTTACTGTTCTACTGATCACCAATGTAAGGGGCAGTTTTCTACTGACCACTAATGTAAGGAGCAGTTTTCTACTGACCACCAATGTAAGTGCAGTTTTATGCTGTCCACCAATGTAAGGGGCAGTATTCTACTGACCACCAATGGAAGGGGGTCTTCTCTACAGACCATATATGTAAGGAGACATTACAGATTTCACTGCTTTTCTTTCTAGGAAAGATTTCACTTTGTGAGTCAAATACACTAGGTACAGAAATTATTTTCAATGATTAATGATAATAAGTCACAAATGATTAATAAGTCACAATGTACGTATTACATTGTGGTATCATGAGCTGTAGACCTAATTATTTTAAGCAGGGGTTCACTCAGGTCTCTGTCAAAGGTTCCCTTGGGATTTAATTGCTGAGAAATGTTGTACTGCATAGTTGTTGGTAGATCTAGAGGAGATTGTACAACCAGACTGTAACATGTGTGGTGAGCTTAAATTCAGTGCAGCAGATAAGATTGGGCCTTCTGCCCTGCCAGGTAGGGATGTGTTGTGTGGCAGTGCACTAGAATTGGATTTTTAGCAGGTAAAATAGCTCCCTTATATGTATTTAATCTGTGTATTTATAGGTCTGTCTGGAGTTTAGTTTATAACCTATATTCAATCCTGTATTACAGCGTATATCCATAAATCTGATTTCCAGTTATGTTTTAAAATGTATTTATTACCTGTCAATTGCAATTGTTTGACTATAAAAACCACTTGCAGTTCCCTTTTGAACAATTTTGAGAATTTTTCATTTGAGAGCATTCGTTTCTACTGAAGTTTTCAATTTTTTAGAAGAATTTCTTTTTTTATACATTTTATTAGGCATTCAGCCTGATTATAATGGCAGATCTGCCTGTGCAGTTTATTTTGTTACATAACTTAAGCAGATCATTTTCAGTAACGGACAAGTTTCCATCTGTGCAGCGCTGTGCCGGAAATCGTTTAGCAGCAATTTTAGTTGTGAGAGGCATACATATCTGAACTCCGTAAAGGGAGAGAAGTTCTCAAAAGGCACGGCCGGCTTGTCATAAGAACCACCACCAGCATGAGACAAGGAACACAACCAACCGTATCTTGTGACATCAATGATGTGTCTGTTGAATGTGCAGCATGCATTGGAGGATGAGGAAAGACATACTGCCCTATTTCATGGACTTTGGCTTCTTTGTGAGGAAGGAGCTGAAAATATTTTAGCTGAGCAATAAATAGAGCACTTTGTTCCGTTTAGAAGAGGGCCCAACCGTCACTCTTCAGGGACTGGGATGTTTTCAATACTTCCACAAAGGAAGCTATTGATGGGCCATAACTGAGGCCGTTATGCCGTTATGAGACCAATGTAGATAAACTCACAAGTAATTAGATACAGATGCTAAAAATGTTACACGGCAGTAACTTCATTTTCTGTTTATGTGCCAATATACAACATTTTCTTTGATAAACAACCTGTTTACTTATATAATCAGTTTACTGCTTTCACTCCGATGGTGTACATAGGGAACAACCAGCACCAGAAGTTTCTCAGACTATTTTAACCAAGTTCTCAAATGAACCTAATGATACTTACAGGGGCCACCTATCTGGCTTGGAAATGGCCAGTCTGTTTTATGAGCACTCAGGTTCTGTCTTGTGTGCTTAAAGTGGAACTTAACTGTATCTGAGCACCTCAAACCGAAAATACTATTTGATCCACTTTAACCACTTCAAGTCTGGACACTTTTATCCCCTTCCAGTTCGGGCCGTCATGCAACACTACCCAAATTATATTTTTATCATTTTCTGAGACTGAAAGAGCTTCCTTTTGGTGGTATTTAATCACCGCTAGGTTTTTTTTTTTTTGCTATATTAGCGAAAAAATCCTTTTTGGAAAGAAGACAGTCCATGGTAATTAGTAAGAGGCATGGTGAGTTTTGTGAAGTCAGGGACAATATGCCTGGTGTGGTGATGATCAGGGACAGTATGACTGGTGTGTCAGTGATCAGGGACAATATGACTGGTGTGGAGATGATCAGGGACAATATGATTAGTGTGACAGTGATCATGGATATTGAGTGGTGCGGCGGTGATTTATGACACTGTGAGTGGGTGACAGTGATTAGGGACAATATGAGTAGTGTGGTGTGGATCAGGGACATTGGGACTTGTGTGGTGGTGATCACAAAAATTGTAACTTGTGTAGCGGTGATCATGGACACCATTCCCGGTGTGGCAATGATCATGGACACCATAACTGGTGTGGTGGTTATCACAGACACCGTAACTGGTGTGGCCCTGATCAGTGACACTGTAACCAGTGTGGCAGTGATTAGGAAAATTGTTGAGTGGATAGCTGTGATTAGGGACACTGACTGGTGACACAGTGGCACAGATCGTGCTGCTGTGCGCTTCCAGGGAGTGCACACAAACGGCGGATGAGTGGAGATGTAAGGCACTGCTCCCATCCAGCCATTTATGTACTATGGCCAGATGGGAAGTAGTTAATATTCAAAGCAATGTGTGTGTAAACAAGCCACCTGTCATTCTCCTCGGAGTAAAAACACTGATCACACGGTTCTACAATGTAGAATCGTTGATCAGTGTCCCTACAGCTCAAGCCACAGCCAATCACAGTAAGAATCACGCCCCTAGGGACACACACAGCCCCTCCCTCTCAAATAAAGTTAACCCCTTCACTACCAGTGTATTTTTACAGTAACAGTGCATATGTATAGCACTGATTACTGTAGAAATGTCACTGGTAACCCCAAAAGTGTCAAAAATGTCAGTCAAGGGTCCGATATGTCTGCCGCAATGTCGCAGTACTGCAAAAAAAAATCACAGATCGCCGCCATTATGCGTTAAAAAAAAAACAAAAATGACAAAAATCGTTCCCTTTGTTAGTAAACGCGATAACTTTTGCGCAAACCAATAAAAATACGCTTTTTGCGATTTTTTTTACCAAACATAGGTAGCATAAAACAAATTGGCTGAAAATGTTAAAAAATTTTGATTTTTACATTTTTTTGGGGGGGTATTTCATATAAAAAAATGTGAAAAATATTGTTATTTTTGCAAAATTGACGCTCTTTTTTTGTTTATAGCGCGTGATCAAAAAATCGCACAGGTGATCAAATACCACCAAAAGAAAGTTCTGTTTGTGGGAAAAAAAGGAAGTCAAATTCGTTTAGGTACAGCATCGCACGACCGCGCAATTGTCCGTTAAACTGGTCGTTTAGCAGCCAAATCCTCCGGGGCTTAAGTGGTTAACCAGCACCCTATTGCCACAGTGGCCCAAAAAGGACAGTACAGAACTCCCTCCCATGACACTAGGGGGCGCTGGTCCCCAAAGCTGCTCTGTCCCCACAATAAATTGGAACAGGGTAATTGCTGGCTACAGAGGATTTTAAGAAGCTTCTTTTAGATGGGGTTGCAGACTTTGCAGCCAAAACAGAAAGGCAGGCCTGGCTGGTAGGGAAGTTTAGCATTTTATCATGCTATTAGAGATGGCCTTGCGGTTTGCCCGGCGGTAAGTTCGCAGCAAATTTTGCTTGTTCGCTACACGCCAATTTTGCGAACACGTGGCGTTGTTCCCGGCGGCCATATTAGTTTACATTGGGGAGAACTTTGACCCATGACACAGCCGTCAGGTGGAATGGGACAGCCAATTGAAACATTTCAGCACATGGACATGCCCCCTACCTTATAAATAGACCAGAGCAGGCAGCCATTTCACATTCTGCTTTTTGTCAGCGTAGGGAAAGGTCTGCTGTATGCATAAGGGAGAGATTGCCAGACACAAATAGCTCTGTTAATTTCCACAAAAGTCCTTTTCAGGGCTGGTATTTCGGTATAGGTCTACTACAGTCTCTTTTCAGTTTAGGGACAGGTATCCAGTCTGTGCTTTAGGGACAGTTAGTAATCAGCAGTGACACAAATCGCTCTGTTAATGTCCACAAAAGTCATTTAAAGGGCTGCAATTTTTTTGGTATTGGTGTGCAATTTCTGTTCAGTTTAGGGACAGGTATCCAGTGTGCTCTAGGGACAGATCTGCAGTGACACAAATCACTCTGTTAATGTAAAAGCCATTTAAAGGGCTGGAATTTTTTTGTTTATAGGTGTGCAGTGCACTATATAGGGGTGTAATCCACGGTATAATATACTTTGTAATATAGAAAGAATATTATAATGGATTTGTATTTTGCACTGTGCAGCATTGTGACTGGTGTGGTGACTGAGCGTTGCTGCAGCAATACTGCAAACAGTGACCAAAGCACTTTTAATGTATTACAACTAGTGTGATAGACCAGTGGCCCCCCAATACCACATATTGAAGTGTGGTGTTATCTGAGTATACTTCTACAAGTGTATTTGTGTCCTGCAACAATATTGCCTCTTTTGCTGTGTTAACTCTGATACACACAGTGCCAAACTCACTGGTCAATTTTTTGAACAACTGGTGTAATAGACCAGTGGCCCCCCAATACCACATATTGAAGTGGGGTGTTATTTAATAGTATACTTTCTAAAAGTGTATTTTAGTCCTGCAAAAATGTGGCCTCTTCTGCTGTGTTAACTGTGCTACACACAGTGACAACAGTTACTGGCCAATTATTTGTAGAACTTGTGTAATAAACCTGTGGCCCCCCAATACCACAGATTGAAGCGGGGTGTTATCTGAGTATACTTTACAAGTGTATTTGTGTCCTGCAACAATATTGCCTCTTTTGCTGTGTTAAGTCTGATACACACAGTGCCAAACTCCCTGGCCAATTTTTTGAACAACTGGTATGATAGACCAGTGGCCCCCCAATACCACATTTGAAGTGCGGTGTTATCGGAGTATACTTTTACAAGTGTATTTGTGTCCTGCAACAATATTGCATCTTTTGCTGTGTTAAGTCTGATACACACAGTGCCAAACTCACTGGCCAATTTTTTGAACAACTGGTGTGATTGACCAGTGGCCCCCCAACCACATATTGAAGTGGGGTGTCATCTGAGTATACTTTTACAAGTGTATTTGTGACCTGCAAAAATATTTCCTCTTTTGCTGTGTTAACTCTGATACACACAGTGCCAAACTCACTGGCCAATTTTTTGAACAACTGGTGTGATAAACCAGTGGCCCCCCAATACCACATATTGAAGTGGGGTGTCATCTGAGTATACTTTTACAAGTGTATTTGTGACCTGCAACAATATTGCCTCTTTTGCTGTGTTAAGTCTGATACACACTGTCAGGATCAGTGTCATTACTGTACGTGGGTCACCTGCTGGTGGCACTGTTGTTCCTGGAACTGAGGGGTGCAGTTCCAGGGCCCACCAGCGGGTGTCTCCCAGCAGCTGGACTGTACTTTTAATTAAGCTACACCTGAGGAGGACTGCTGAGGTAATATAAGCCTGCCCTCCACTGAGGCTCAGGGCTTCAGTATTTTCTCTGCTAGCTGTGTCCCTGTCTGAGCCTGATCCTGAAACCTGCATCCTGAAACCTGTATTCTGATCCTGAGTCCTGTTCCCTGTACCCTGCTTCCTGTACCTGGCTCCCTGCTTTCCTTGTCTCCTGTCCCTGTCCTGTACTGCTATTGTTAGCTCCATTCTTTTGAATATAGTTTGTTAGGTTCTATTGGGGTTTTTTACTGTTATCATTTATATTTTGTTTACTTGTTTATGGTCTACTGGTGTTGGTATTGGAGTGTGTAATTTTGCTTAATAAACTTATTTACACCTTTATCCATCTGGGTCCTGATTCATTCGTGCAGCCAACTGGTCTGATCACCCTTGCTGGATGCCTGCATGTGGTATGCCTGACAGAATACTGAAGCCACTAACGATCAGATCGGTTGCACCTGGGAATTAGGAATTTTCTGGTTGTTGCAAGATGCAGTCAGAAGAGGTCTTTTATTTTTCCAAGCTTGTAACAGAAGATAGGGAACGTTGTCGCCAAATTTTGAGAACATACACTAGCGAGCAGTTGTTGGAATGCATCCATCTGGCCCACTTGTTTGTTGACCAAGGCAGAGTTGTATTCAGAGAGATTCAGCCACTTATTCAACTCTGTGCAGAGTTGGCTTTATCTAGTATCCCTAAGGGTTGTGATGGTTATTCTCCTCCTTTTAGTGTCTCTCAGGTGGTATCTCTTGTGCGGCTCTTGGAAGATGATAAACCCTATTTTATTGAACATTATTCAGTGTATTCTCCAGAGGCCCTGTTGGATTGTATGAATGCTGTACACTCTCTAATCAGGCGAGTGGTATATAGAGTTTTGTTCAGCCCTTACTGCAAACCTGGTCAGATCTTTCTGATTCAGCCTCAGCTAACTCGCACAAATCCACTTCTGCCTCTGAACACCAGTTTTCTCAAAGTTTCTCCTCTCTGTTACCTGTAGCAACCACAGCTACAGTTCTGTATAGTTTGCTTCCAACTGCATGTCCATATCCTGACCCAACTAGCTGCACTTTTCCTGCATTTAATCCAGTGAAAACTTCCTCTACTACTCTGTTGCCCCTAGCAACCTCTCAGAAATTCTCCTCTGTAACGGTCTCTCCTTTTCCACCATCTCCCAATACTGCCTTTTCGCTTCCATCTACTTCACAATCTATTCATAGCCCTGCAATCACTAGCAAGATTCCTGTATCTAAACCTAAAAAGAAAAGGAGATTCTTCCCAACACATACAATTATACCTGCTACCCACCCTGTGGATCCGATGCCTGCTACCCAGCCTGTTGATCCGATACCTGCTGATCTGATGCCTTCTACCCAGCCCACTGATCCAGTGCCCGCAGTTCCTGTACTTTCTGATCTGGTGTCTCCTACTCAGCTCCCTGTTCCGGTGCCGGTGATCCGGTGTCTTCTACTCAGCCTGCTAAACCTGTGCCTGCTGATCCTGTGCCTGCTGACCCAGTGCTTGCTGTTCCGGTGCCCGCTGATCCAGTGCTTGCTGTTCCAGTGCCCGCTGTTCTGGTGCCTGCTACTCAGCCTGCTGTTCCACTGCCTGCTGTTCCAGTGCTTGCTGATCCGGTATCTTCTACTCAGCCTGCTGTTCCAGTGCCCACTGATCCAGTGCCTGCTGATCCAGGCCCCGTTGTTCCTGTGACCACTATCCAGCCTGCTGATCCGGTGCCTGTTTCTCAGCCTGCTGTCCCAGTGCCCGCTGTTATGGTGCTCGCTCTTCGGATGCCTGCTGTTCAAGTGCCTGATGATCTGGTGCCTCCTATTGAGCCTGCTGATCCAGTGCCCGCTGCTCCGGTGCCCGCTGATCTGGTGCCTACTACTGAGTCTGCTGATCCAGTGCCCGCTGTTCCAGTGCCCGCAGTTCCAGTGCTTGCTGATCCGGTGTCTCCTACTCAGCCCACTGATCCGGTGCCCGCTGATCCAGTGCCCGCTGTTCCGGTAACCACTACCCAGTCTGCTTATCCGGTACCTGTTTCTCAGCCTGCTTTCCCAGTGCCCACTGTTCCGGTGCCCTCTGTTCCCGATGCCTGCTGTTCCAGTGCCCACTAATCCGGTGCCTCCTACTGAGCCTGCTGTTCCAGTGGCCGCTGTTCCAGTGCCCGCTGTTCTGATGCCGGCTGTTCCGGTGCCTCCTACTCAGCCCGCTGTTCCAGTGCCTGCTGATCTGGTGTCTCCTACTGAGCCTGCTGATCCAGTGCCAACTGTTCAGGTGCCCGCAGTTCCAGTGCTTGCTGATCCGGTGTCTCCTACTCAGCCCGCTGATTCCGGTGCCCGCTGATCCAGTGCCTGCTGATTCAGTGCCCACTGTTCCAGGTGACCACTACCCAGCCTGCTGATCCGGTGCCTGTTTCTCAGCCTGCTGTCCCAGTGCCTGCTGTTCTGGTGCCTGCTGTTCCGATGCCTGCTGTTCCAGTGCCCGCTGATCTGGTGCCTTCTACTGAGCCTGCTGATCCAGTGCCCACTGTTCTGGAGCCCGCAGTTCCTGTGCTTGCTGATCCGGTGTCTCCTACTCAGCTCGCTGTTCAATTGCCCGCTGATCTGGTGTCTTCTACTCAGCCTGCTGATCCTGTGCCCACTGACCCAGTGCTTGCTGTTCCGGTGCCCGCTGACCCAGTGCTTGCTGTTCCGGTGCCTGCTGACCCAGTGCTTGCTGATCCAGTGCCTGCTGAGCCACGGTCTCCCGCCCTGCTTCATGTGCCACGGTCTGCCGCCCTGTTTGATGTGCCACTGTCTGTTGCCCAGCCTGGTGTGCCACTGCCGGATACCCTGCATGCCGCTGGCGCTCTCCTGCTTGATGTCTAGCTTGCCTTTAGTCCCAGTGTTGGGACATGTGCTGCAATGAGGGAGGGTGTATCCCTAATGCTACGCCTCTTCCGCAACTTGACCTGTGGGGTGCCTAAATGGCCTCCAGACCCTGGTAGTGGGGCGCATGATCAATTGCTGGACTCTGGTGGCACGCCTTCCAGCAAGTTAAAGGACTTTGGCCTAGAGAGTGCTAGAAGACCCACAGACATGGAGGGGAGACCTTTCTGGACTTTTGGGGTAGAAGCACAATGGAGCGTCCGGAGGCCGCTCCTCAAAGGTAGGGAACTGTCAGGATCAGTGTCATTAGCGTGGGTCACCTGCTGGTGGCACTGTTGTTCCTGGAACTGAGGGGCGCAGTTCCAGGGCCCACCAGTGGGTTTCTTACAGCAGCTGGACTTACTTATAATTAAGCTGCACCTGAGGAGGACTGCTGAGGTGATATACTGTAAGCCTGCCCTCCACTGAGGCTCAGGGCTTCAGTATTTTCTCTGCTAGCCGTGTCCCTGTCTGAGCCTGATCCTGAAACCTGCATCCTGAAACCTGTATTCTGATCCTGAGTCCTGTTTCCTGTACCCTGCTTCCTGTACCTGGCTCCCTGCTTTCCTTGTCTCCTGTCCCTGTCCTGTCCTGCTATTGTGTGCTCCATCCTGTTGTACAGTGGGGATCGAAAGTTTGGGCACCCCAGGTAAAAATGTATATTAATGTGCATAAAGAAGCCAAGGAAAGATGGAAAAATCTCCAAAAAGGCATCAAATTACAGATTAGACATTCTTATAGTATGTCAACAAAAGTTAGATTTTATTTCCATCATTTACACTTTCAAAATAACAGAAAACAAAAAAATTGCATCTGCAAAAGTTTGGGCACCCTGCAGAGTTAATATTTTGTACTGCCCCCTTTGGCAAGTATCACAGCTTCTAAACGCTTTTTGTAGCCAGCCAAGAGTCTTTCAATTCTTGTTTGATCTCTGCCCATTCTTCCTTACAAAAGTCTTCCAGTTCTTTGAGATTTCTGGGCTGTCTGTCACGCACTGCTCTTTTAAGGTCTATCCATAGAGTATACTTTCATAAGTGTATTTGTGTCCTGCAACAATATTGCCTCTTTTGCTGTGTTAACTCTGATACACACAGTGCCAAACTCACTGGCTAATTTTTTGAACAACTGGTGTGATAAACCAGTGGCCCCCCAATACCACATATTTAAGTGGGGTGTCATCTGAGTATACTTTCATAAGTGTATTTGTGTCCTGCAACAATATTGCCTCTTTTGCTGTGTTAACTCTAATACACACAATGCCAAACTCCCTGGACATTTTTGTGAACAACTGGTGTGATAAACCAGTCCCCCCCCCCAATACCACATATTGAAGTGGGGTGCTATTTAACATTATAGTTTTCTAAGAGTGTATTTTAGACCAGCAAAAATTTGGCCTCTTTTGCTGTGTTAACTGTGCTACACACAGTGACAACAGTTACTGGGCAATTATTTGTAGAACTGGTGTGATAAAACTGTGGCCCCCCAATATCACATATTGAAGTGGGGTGTTATTTAACAGTATACTTTTCTAAGATTGTATTTTAGTCCTGCAAAAATTTGCCCAAGGAGGTTGGTCCCCGCTGTTGCTGCCTACTCCGAGATCTCAAATGTTAGTGGTGGGGAAGGGGATGTGGATGATGACGTGTCTATGGATGTCACGTGGGTGGCCACAAGAGAGGAAGAGGAGGGGAGTTCAGAGGGAGAGAGACGGACCGGCAGATAGGGAGGAGAGGCAGGCAGAACTTGCATTGCACAAGAGGTACAAAGCAGACTGCAAATGTATCAGGAGCGAGCCTTTAACCATGTACAGTCCAGGACGTCTTGCGGCAGGCCAGGAAAATCTCAGGCCATTTTAGAAGATCTTACACAGCCATGGCTCGCCTTGCTGACATTCAGCGGCGACACAACCTGCCGGTCAGGCGTCTTATTTGTGACTGCCAGACGCGATGGAACGCAATGTTGCATATGCTTGATAGGCTGCTCCAGCAGAAATGTGCAGTTAATGACTACCTGTACGAACTCTGCGGCAGGACAGGTTCTGGGAGCTTGGGTTTTTTTCACCTCGCCGGTGGCTGCTCATGCAGGACACATGAAGACTTCTGCGGCCATTTGATGAGATCACCAAACTGGTCAGTGACACACAGGGCGCCATCAGTGACATCGTACCTTACGCCTTCTTTCTGGAGCATGCATTGCGTCGTGTCATTGATCAAGCCGTCGAGGAGCAGCAAGATGAAGAAGTCGCAATGTTGGATGAATTCCCAGTGGGTGCTACTCCATCTGAGACAAGTCAACAGCAGGAGTCTGAAGAGGAGTCAGAGGAATATGGTGCTGGGGGGGGATGAGGAGGAGCAAGAAGAGGATGCTTTAAACCGTTCTGGGATCCCTGATGTTATCTGTGGATGTGGGGAGGAGAACGAGAACGACATTATCCTGGATGATGAGCTGGAAGCAGGCCACTACACCGCTTCCAGTTTAGTGCGAATGGGGGTCTTCATGCTTCAGTGTTTTAAGGGGGACCCCCGTATAAAAAGAATGAAGGCCAAGAACCAGTACTGGGTGGCAACGTACTTAGACCCCCGAAACAAACAAAAAATGGCGGAAATGATACCACAATCACAGAGGGCGGTCACAATGCAGCACTTCCAGGTCTTGCTGCGGGAAATGCTGCATTCTGCTTTTGCGTGCGCTGGCAGAGAAATTTCCAGTCACAGAGAGATAGTTGCGGGTAGCAATCCAACAGCACCTGCAAGAAGAGGGCGGTTTGAAGATGTCTTGGTCACTTCAGATATGAGATCCTTCTTTCAGCCGAACCATCGACAGCTGTACTCTGGATCCAGCATCAGGGAATGCCTAGACTGACAGGTGTCCAACTACATCGGGTTAACAGCCGATGTGGATGCTCTGAGGAGTGATGAACCCCTGGACTACTGGATGGGCAGGCTTGACCTCTGGCCAGAGCTTGCACAATTTGCAATGGAAATGTTGGCTTGCCCCCCCGTCCAGTGTCCTGTCCGAAAGGACGTTCAGCGCAGCAGGGGGGGAATCATGACCGATAAGCGCACTCATCTAGCTCATGACAGTGTAGACTACCTCACATTTATAAAAATGAATGAGGCATGGATCTCTGAGGAATTCAACACATGTGACCAGTAGACCATGTTTTTATTGAAATTCCTCATGCCAGGCCACAAATATCCGCCAAACCGCCATCCACCCACAACAATTCCTGGTCCTTGTCTTCGCTAAATACAGTGCCATAAAAGGCATTTCAAGTCCATTGAATGCCAATTTTTTGGGGCCTTTCAGGGCCGGCAATTCTTTTTTCTGTGAATGCCTAATGTACCTCCAGCCACAGAATACAACTTTCTTTGCTGTCAGGTAAACCCATGTGGGCTAATTGTTGGGGCCTATACTAGGCGACACTTACTTCTGTATCCTGTGAATGCCTAATGTACCTCCAGCCACAGAATACAACTTTCTTTGCTGTCAGGTAAACCCATGTGGGCTAATTTTTGGGGCCTATACTGGCCGACACTTACTTCTGTATCCTGTGAATGCCTAATGAACCTTCAGCCACAGAATACTACGTTCTTAGCTGTCAGGTAAACCCATGTGGGCTAATTTTTGGGGCCTATACCGGCCGACACTTACTTCTGTATCCTGTGAATGCCTAATGAACCTTCAGTCACAGAATACATCATTCTTAGCCATCAGGTAAACCCATGTGGGCTAATTTTTGGGGCCAATACTGGCCGACACTTACTTCTGTATCCTGTGAATGCCTAATGTACCTTCAGCCACAGAATACAACATTCTTAGCTGTCAGGTAAACGCTTGTGGGCTAATTTTTGGGGCCTGGAATGGCCGACACTACTTTATCCTGTGAATGCCTAATTTTTCAGACTGGAATTGAAAATCAATGGGTCTGTAAAGGTTCCGCCAAATTGTGGAATGGATGCGGACCCATTTTACAGATGTGTGAATGGACCCTATATGTATTTGACATGGATTTACCGGCTGCTGTTAGTTCTGGCTGATTTATGAAAAAAGAAAAATTTTGCTGTAAAAAAAAAAAAATTTTAGGGCACCTTTTACAATTGCAATACTTCTGTGTTGACATTGTCCATGTGCTGGGACTATTTGTGCACAGCTAGTACATCTTTTGTGACTGCAAATCTGACCTAAAAGTTTTTAAAGTTTGCCTCCCATTAAAGTCAATGGGGCCTGCCGCAAACTCGTGGTTCGCGGACTTTTGAGAAAATTCACGGCTGACGTTCGCGAACCACCCCGGCCGATGTTCATCCATCACTACCTGCTATACCGATATAGACCAGTACTGTGTGCTTTCTTGTAAATCTGAACTTAAACTTTAGGGTTTATGTATAAAAAGTTTGTTTAATGAATGTTACACACAGCCATACACATCCACACAGGTCCAATGAAACATGCCGTATTCTGCATTATATATCTTGTGTAGCAGTGTCCCCATTGGGCCTCCTCTGACTACCAGCAGACAGTCACTTAGGGACAGTTCACACATTCTTCCTAACTCCCAATGGCTCATTACTCAAAAAGAAGTCCAGGGGTTTTGGTTTTTGGTATTTTTTGTGGAAATTGGATGGGAGAAGGGAATAGTGGGAAACTCCAACTTAAACTATTTACAGCTGATAAAGACAACTCTCACTTGGCCTCACCCAGTTACTTGTGGAAGCAGTCATATGGCTTTAACCATACTGCCACGTGTATGGAAAAGGTTAAGTCTTCTTGCTCTCTCTCTGGCAACAGACTTGGTGTACTACATTATCTTCAGGGCACTCTCTAGTATCCCCTTTACTGACACCTGTCCACTGACTCTTCTAGCTGAAAGGATGACCCCCCTCAGGACAGACCCCTTGATACAGATCTGTACCCACTGTATGCAGAATCAGATCCTTCCAATGTATCCCTTCCAGTCAGCCCTGCAGGTTCAGTTCCTCTCTAACTCTCAGGCCCTCAGGTCAACCATCTGAGGCTGCATGGAAACCTCTTCAGAGGAGGAGGCAGCTGCCCCCTCCCTCCGGGACTCCGCTCTCAAGCTGAAAGACCCCGAGCACACGGGCTCTTGGCATTTATACAGTATCCCAGCATGCACTGAGGCACTTTCCTCTGCCAATCACCAGGGTTGTACTAAATGCCTGTGCACTCATTTAACAGGTTTCCTCCCACTGTCCAACATGCCTCCTTATTGGACCAGTATGAAACACTTCAGATAAACTGAGCTGCTTCTGAGAACAATGAGCAGACCTCACTAGTAGATCCTGCTCTCTGGTAGGCAGAGAACAATATAGATTTACCTGGGAATCTTTCTGGTAAGCAGAAAAGATCAAAAACAATACTCTCTCTCTAGCACCTACCTAGGAGGGTGCTACACTTGCATTATATAACTATTTTGTATGATTGTTAGCATTATGTAGTAGCCATAATGCAGTACTTGTTTTTAAAAGAAAAGTATGGCCTTTGAAAAAAGTAAAGTAAAAATTCAACATTTATACTCACCTGTCCCCCGCCGCTTCTGCATTGAGAACTGAGCAATCGAAACACCGCTGATCATTCAGTTCTCCCCTCTGCTCTGAGCAGAGAGAATCTTCTGTAAATCTTCTGTAGCCAGAGATGGCACCGTCCCACGTTATTTTAGGGACAGAGAAGCAGTCTGAACCTGCAACCCCTTTTGCCACAGCAGGCCATAAGAACAGGACTGGGGCACTGGGCTGAAGAGGGGTAGGAAAGGGCTGGTTCAAGATCTCAGTAGATCACTGAGAAGCTGAAACAGGTGACCAGGCTCCTGACCTGGATGGATTTCGATCATATGGTCAAGATCTTTTCAGAGCCTAGACTGGCTCTGTGGCGTCAGCTTTAGACCACTGCCAGCTGAAAACGGGTCATGGGAATGCAGAATGTACTGCACTTATGTGATCCACAGGAGTAGTATAGCCAAATAGCTTTAGCTATACTTCTTTTTTAAATACCTCTATCAGAAAAAAAAGAATTTTGGTCACCAGATGGCGCTTATTGTCATAATATAACACAGAACACGGCAAGTGCAGTTGTGTGTAACATTCTTTTAGCAAAAATTAGCAAAAATTTTATATTTAACACATTAGTGCTGGTTCACACCAGAATGCGGCGTGGGAATGGGAATCTCTGTGCAACATGAGATTTGGTATGGCGTGTTGCGCATGTAGTACTTGTGCATTCCAGTGCGGTTTGCAGTCCATTCAAATGAATAGGCTGCAAAACCACGCCACACGGTAACGAAAGAGAATTGCAGAGAAATACGGCACACATTCCTGTATGATTACAGCAGGTTCCCCTGCAGTTTAATTTTGCAGCCTATTAATTTGAATTGGCTGCAAATTCTACAAGAACACACAAAAAGTAGTGCATGCACTACTTTTAAAAAATCGCAGGGCAGCAAATCGCAGGGTACTGCTGTATCCTGCGAACTTGGGCCCACAAACACCTGTGTTTGTGATCTACATTTGAGGTGCAGTTAACAATGTATGGTACCCACAGCAGTTGACAAAGGCAAGGTTTTTTGAACACAGTGCTGGAAACACGCATGGAATTTGCCTTTTCAGCACTATATTCTGGTGTGAACCATCTCTTAATCTTGTTACATAGTTACATAGTTAGTCAGGTTGAAAAAAGACACAAGTCCATTGAAAACCCTACCATACAATCCCATAAACACAATCCTATACCTGCTGTTGATCCAGAGGAAGGCGAAAATAAACCCCAGCTAAGCATGATCCAATTTGCTACAGCAGGGGAAAAAAATTCCTTCCTGATCCCCCGAGAGGCAATCGGATATTCCCTGGATCAACTTTACCTAAAAAAATTTTTAGTACCCATTTATATTATGTACACCTAGAAAAGAATCCAGGCCTTTTTTTTAAAGCAATCTAGTGAGCTAGCCAGAACCACCTCTGGAGGGAGTCTATTCTACTATTGTTAGTAAAGTGATGTGGTGTTTGTTGGTTTCACAAGCTGCCTGCAACTGTTCTTGAAGTATCTTGGGTTCTGCACCCAGCACCAGTGTTTACAGCCTCCATTGCTGATAACCCTACATTTTTTAAAGTCAGCAGTCATCAGGTTAAAATATGTTTTGAAATTGAATGGTGATACAGTAAAAAGATAGAGAAAATTAAACAAAAGGAAAATCAGAAAGTAGAGCCTATCATTTCCATACAATATGAGAAACTCTGTAAAATCTAGCTGTTTTGGATTTCATTGGACTCAACTAAAGCCAGCCATAAAAAGATTGAAATTCAGCCGGTTCAGTAGGGATCGTATGATCCATGTGTGGGTATGATCCATGTGTGGGCAGCGAGGTTGTACAGAAGTTGATCTACTTATCAACTTCTGTACATCCACCCTGTTGACTTTTCCCCACTTGATCAGTGAATACAACAGCTCAGCGGGGAGGATGCACCCATTTACATCTAATGTGTGCATTGGGGAGTCAAGTTCATTTTTTTATTCAACCCGCTGGTTGAAAAAAAAAAAGAAAAAAGGATGCATCTATGAGCTACCTAAGGTACATGGGGTGTAGTTTATGACCTTAGCAGTGTTGCAGTGTTTGCTAGATAGCCTTGGCAGTTCACGGACTGGTTTCACTTGTTGTTTTGAATTGTTCTTTATAATATTTTACAGATCAGCTAACATAAAAAAAACATTTGAGATGGAGTCATTGGAGCTAAAAATGACTCACACAATTTCCCAAAAGCCTAACAACCTAACAAGAATCCTTTAACCTTTAAAAATGCTTGGTTTCCTGACTTTTCCTTTTGCTATAGTTTGTCATTGGCTTTAAGGAAAATGTTAAAGAGATTTAAATGTCCACTTCACTTTTAAAGGTCAGTTGTCCAAACTGGTATTTGATCATTTTTGTTCCCATGAAAATAGAACGTCTTACACTTTTAACCAAGCATTTGATGAACCTTTGTTTGGTTCACCGTTAAATTATATTTTAAGATTTAAGAAATGATGAAGTGATATAGATGATACATACAATGAACTCACAACTGAACATTAAAGCTGAACTCCAGGAATTATTTGTATTGCCATCTTACAGTACATTGGTCCAGCTTGATATAATGTTATGTATTTACAGTATACTTGATGGACTGCTGGGAAAGCTGGAATTCACTGTAGTAAATGGTGCTATTACAGTGAAAGTCACCATCTTCTGGATCCTTCTCAGGTTCAATGCGAGTGGCTGCCCCACTGCACACAATGGTTGCAAACTTGGCACCATTCATAGAACACCATGTATATTTTATCATAAATACAAAGAGTTCTCTAATTTGACAAGGTCAAGATTTTTAACATCATCACCCCGCCTCTCCACTTTGTCCAATCAGAGAACGCCTTGTATACAAAAATGTAATCCCTCCTGCTTTCTCTGTCCACCTAAGAGTACTGAGGAGAACTGACTGCTATATTGTAAGTGCCACTGCAAAGAAGCTTCTTGTGCTACATTTACTCAAATTTCTAGGATCACATTACTTTGCTGCCATACAGTACTGCGATATCTTTAGCTGTCTTTTCATATCATAAAGAGATAGTTGGATACCTGTAACTGAACGGTCATTCTTTGACTATGCAATACATACAGAGGATTGTTTTTCCAAATAATTGTCTACCAGATCAAGTGGACTGAGACTTTCTCAAAGTGGACCATCCCAAAGGGACCGCACACCTGTTGTATCTTTCAGTACATTGGTTACTACTTGTTGCTTTGGATAGAAATTGATTTACTGCTCATTTACTAATTGTTTTGTGGCCCCAACGCAGGCTTGTCAGCCCACCAATGGACACATTTGGGATTTAAAGTATAGTTTTGCTAGCTAGGGGAAGTGAACTGCTATATCACATTTGTTAGTGTTCTGATGCCAATACAATGATTCTGCTTTTATTTATTACATATTAGAAACCAAATGCATCTGGGAGACTTATCCAACATAAATAGTAGATAACAGGTAGAATAAATCAAATTAATATAGGCACCCACTGAAGGAAAATAACAACTTACATACTTACATATCTGTAGTGCAATACATTTACTGGTTTATAAATGCTTAAACATTCACTTCTGTGGAATAAAATGCAAATATGAAAAAAAAAAAAACAATTCTATATCCATCTTCCATATGCATATACATATGACAGAATTTGTATACTCCTTTCTCGTGCAAGTCCCCTTTACATCTTTGTGCTAAGAGGCTCTTATTGAATTTCTCCACAAATGAAGATACAAATATAAGTCCTCCTACAAACATTGCAGTGACATACACCTCCACTTGTGGTAATTGGTTCACAATATTGTTCACAGAATTGAATTCACATGAAAAAAGACTGATTTTTTTGACTGATTTTTGACAGATTTGACTTGTCTTTCATAAACCCGATTCTCTGTTCATTAATTTTTATCTGCTATATATATTTTTGTATAGAATTGCTTACCATGCCTTTAAATATTCTACACACGCATAGAATCAAATGTTTTTTGCTGTACTAAAACTTTAATTATCTACATAAAATTGAGCTTTAAGGTCAATGTCACACTAGTGAGACTGTTAATAACGAGAACTCACCAACGTCAGGAATGCAGTGCATGACATAGCAAGGAATAGAAATACCTGCTTCCATGTGTTGTTCCCTCTCCGGTAGGAGGAGCGAGGCATTGCTCTATCTCTGGCTACTTACCTTCTGCAGCACTCTCATTAGTGAGGGAGTAAGGCCTTACTCATTCAGCTGGCGAGGGGGCAACACATACATGCAGCAGAATATTTTTCCTGCATATTTTAGCAATTCTGTCCCTGTTGAATTGTCATTAATAATAGTATCGGTAATGTTACATTGGCCTAAATTCAATTCCAAACTGATCTTTTTGTTTTGCAACTTCAGACTTGTATTATTATTTTGTAAGAACCCTTGTAAGATTTTTTTTTTATGCTTTCTGTGGCCTTATCTGGGAAATTTTACCTTAATTACTGTCAAAATAGGAAGCAATAAGACATCTCCATAATGGGGCAAATAATAAAACATGTTGTAGCTGCAAATCCATGAATAAAAAAGACAAGCAAGCAACCCAAAAGCTTCTTAATTCAAAGGATCTTATGGATGCTATGAGGAAGGCTTTGGCTGAAACGCATTAGCATTTTATTGGATCCTGTTATCGCTGTTGTGAAGTCCTTTGAATTAAGAAACTATTAGGTGGCCAGCTTATCTTTTTTACTATGGATTTGCAATGAACAACATGGACAGTGCACCAACTCTGCTCATACACCTTTCAATATAGCGGTATAGCTTGGGCTGAACCTGACTTTCTCACCTGGGGATTACCACACTCTTTTTTATTGTAGTCATAGGGACAGGAAGTGATAGAAAATTCACCCACTGGGGTTGCAAACAAATAAAACCCAAAAGAGATGGTTATGCTTCGTCACCATATCCAAAAAATAAAATAAAAATCTAAAAACTGGCAAAAGTCGAGCTTTAAGTGCATTTGATAACGATAATGTGTGTGATTATATATATACAGTGCCTTGCGAAAGTATTCGGCCCCCTTGAACCTTTTGCCACATTTCAGGCTTCAAACATAAAGATATAAAACTGTAATTTTTTTGTGAAGAATCAACAACAAGTGGGACACAATCATGAAGTGGAACGAAATTTATTGGATATTTCAAACTTTGTTAACAAATAAAAACCTGAAAAATTGGGTGTGCAAAATTATTCAGCCCCTTTACTTTCAGTGCAGGAAACTCTCTCCAGAAGTTCAGTGAGGATCTCTGAATGATCCAATGTTGACCTAAATGACTAATGATGATAAATAGAATCCACCTGTGTGTAATCAAGTCTCCGTATAAATGCACCTGCACTGTGATAGTCTCAGAGGTCCGTTTTAAAGCGCAGAGAGCATCATGAAGAACAAGGAACACACCAGGCAGGTCCGAGATACTGTTGTGGAGAAGTTTAAAGCAGGATTTGGATACAAAAAGATTTCCCAAGCTTTAAACATCCCAAGGAGCACTGTGCAAGCGATAATATTGAAATGGAAGTAGTATCAGACCACTACAAATCTACGAAGACCTGGCCGTCCCTCTAAACTTTCAGCTCACACAAGGAGAAGACTGATCAGAGATGCAGCCAAGAGGCACATGATCACTCTGGATGAACTGCAGAGATCTACAGCTGAGGTGGGAGACTCTGTCCATAGGACAACAATCAGTCGTATACTGCACAAATCTGGCCTTTATGGAAGAGTGGCAAGAAGAAAGCCATTTCTTAAAGATATCCATAAAAAGTGTTGTTTAAAGTTTGCCACAAGCCACCTGGGAGACACACCAAACATGTGGAAGAAGGTGCTCTGGTCAGGTGAAACCAAAATCAAACTTTTTGGCAACAATGCAAAACGTTATGTTTGGCGTAAAAGCAACACAGCTCATCACCCTGAACACACCATCCCCACTGTCAAACATGGTGATGGCAGCATCATGGTTTGGGCCTGCTTTTCTTCAGCAGGGACAGAGAAGATGGTTAAAATTGATGGGAAGATGGATGGAGCCAAATACAGGACCATTCTGGAAGAAAACCTGATGGAGTCTGCAAAAGACCTGAGACTGGGACGGAGATTTGTCTTCCAACAAGACAATGATCCAAAACATAAAGCAAAATCTACAATGGAATGGTTCACAAATAAACATATCCAGGTGTTAGAATGGCCAAATCAAAGTCCAGACCTGAATCCAATCGAGAATCTGTGAAAAGAACTGAAAACTGCTGTTCACAAACGCTCTCCATCCAACCTCACTGAGCTCGAGCTGTTTTGCAAGGAGAAATGGGCAAAAATGTCAGTCTCTCTCGATGTGCAAAACTGATAGAGACATACCCCAAGCGACTTACAGCTGTAATCGCAGCAAAAGGTGGCGCTACAAAGTATTAACTTAAGAGGGCTGAATAATTTTGCACACCCAATTTTTCAGTTTTTTATTTGTTAAAAAAGTTTGAAATATCCAATAAATTTCGTTCCACTTCATGATTGTGTCCCACTTGTTGATTCTTCACAAAAAAATCGGATTTTTGTAAGATCTTACCGTAAAATCCTTTTCTCTTAGCTCATTGACAGACGTAGTCTTCTTGATTCACAAGAACTGGGTTATGTTGTCTCCGCAGGAGCAGGACTAGGCAGAAAGAAAAAATGTTCTGGCTCCACCTTAGGGGCAGTCCCTGAGGGTATATCCTCCCTCTCTCTGCTACAAGGCATCAGTTCTGTCACAAAGCAGCAACAGAGAATTTAACCCAACCCAACTCAATGATAGAGGGGCGGGTACTACGTCTTTCAATGAGCTAAGAGAAAAGGATTTTACGGTAAGATCTTACAAAAATCCCATTTTCTCTGTCGCTCATTGACAGACGTAGTCTTCTTGATTCACAAGAACTGGGACATCCAGAAGCAGTGCCACAAATGAGGGGTGGGATTGACCGAAATCAAAATCCAATCTAGAAGGCCCAACCGGTGCCAAACTAGAAGTTTTAAAGGCTCATTATAAACAAAGAATGAGACTCAAATGAAAATTTCCAACGAAAAAAACCCTCGAGGTAGACCACTGATCTCCTCAAATGGCGGCCTGCAAAACCTTGCGGCCAAACGAGGCATCAGACGATGCCATTACATCAACTTTATAATGTTTTGTAAAGGTATGCACCGACGACCAGGTAGCCGCCTTGCACACCTGGACCACTGACGCCTGATGGCGAAAGGCCCATGACGCACTAAGTGCCCGAGTGGAGTGCACCTTAACAGGGAACGGGGGCTCCCGACCCTTAATAGAATAAGCCTGTACCACCGTCTGTCTGATCCATTTGGAAATAGTCGCGGCAGATGCAGGCAACCCCTTTTTGGGTCCATCCGGGATCACAAAAAGTGAATCCGTCTTGCGAAACGAGTCTGTCGTTTTCAAGTATACCCTGATCGCCCGGACCACATCCAAGGAGAGTAAAGCAAACTCCCGAGGATGACTGGGCTTTGGACACAGGGAAGGTAATACAATTTCTTCATTCAGATGAAATTCTGAAACCACTTTTGGTAGGAAGGATGGATTCGGACAAAGAACCACCTTATCTCTATGAACCACCAGATATGGGGAACGACAAGATAAAGCGGCCAGTTCTGACACCCTGCGTGCAGAAGTGATAGCCACCAAGAAGGCCACCTTCTGGGACAACGTAGGTAGAGGAATCTCCCTAATATCTTCAAAGGGAGGTTTCTGAAGAACCGACAATACTAAATTAAGATCCCAGGGTGGTAACGGCGCGCGCACTGGCGGAGCCAGATGTCGCACCCCCTGGATGAAATTCCGCACCAAGGAATGAGTAGCCAAAGGCTTCTGAAAGAAGATAGCTAATGCTGTGACCTGACCCTTGATAGTGCTCAAGGCCAGTTTCTGCTCAACCCCTTGTTGCAGAAAAGCTAATATTCGACTAACCGAATAAGACCGTGGACGGAACCCCAGAGGTTCACACCATGCAATGTAGGACTTCCATGTACGATGATAAATCTTTCTGGAAGTCGCTTTCCTTGCTTTAACTAGAGTAGGAATAACTGAAGCTGACAATCCCTTGTCCTTCAGCACCTGGGTCTCAATAGCCAGGCCGTTAAAGCCAGCGATCGTAAAGCAGGATGGAAGATCGGTCCCTGAGACAGTAGGTCCTCCCTGAGAGGAAGTCTCCACGGGACGTCCGCCACCAGTCTGACCACGTCGGCGTACCAAGCTCGGCGAGGCCAGTCCGGAGCTACCAGGATTACTGGAATTCCTTCCTCCTCTATCCTGCGAAGAAGTCTTGGCAGTAACCCGAGAGGAGGGAAGGCATACATTAGCTGGTATTGCCCCCACGGGGCGATCAGTGCGTCTGCGGTCTCTGCTAGAGGATCGCGGGAGCGAGCCACGAATCTCTGTACTTTCCTGTTGAATCGTGATGCCAACAGATCCACATCCGGGGTGCCCCACCGTAGGCACAACTGGTGGAAAACTTCTGGATGGAGGGACCATTCCCCCTGATCCAGAGTCTGACGGCTGAGATAATCTGCCTGCCAATTCTCCACCCCCGGAATGAACACCGCAGAGATAGCTGGAACAAATCGTTCCGCCCAGCGAAGAATGCAAGCCACTTCTTTGGCCGCTCGGACACTCTTGGTGCCCCCCTGGTGATTGACATAAGCCACGGCCGTGGCGTTGTCCGACTGGATCTGAACCGGGCTGCCCTGGAGCTGCTCGGTCCAGTGAATCAGACAAAGTCTGATCGCTCTCAGTTCCAATACATTTATCGGCAACCTGGATTCTTCCAGGGACCAAAGTCCCTGGACAGATAACTGACCGAGAATTCCTCCCCATCCGGATAGACTGGCATCCGTGGTCACTATCGTCCAATATATTGGCAGAAATGACTTTCCCAGGCTGAGCATCGGAGACCGAAGCCACCAGACCAGAGACTCTCTGGTCTGTTTGCTCAATCGGATCCGATTGTCCAGGGATTCCGGATTCCGATTCCATCTGAGAAGAATCTCTTGCTGAAGAATTCGGGCATGGGACTGGGCAAATGGGACTGCTTCGAAGGAAGCCACCATCAACCCCAGAACCCTCATGCAAGTTCGAAGAGAAGACCAGCTGTTGGATAGTAACAACTGGACTGCTGATTGAATCTTCCGGAGTTTCCCTACCGGAAGGAAAACTCTTGACCTGACTGTGTCTAGAATTAGACCCAGATATTCGAGCCTCTGGGTGGGAACCAGAAATGACTTTTGCTGGTTCACCAGCCACCCGAATTCCTGTAAAGAAATTATAGTAATTTCTATGTTTTGTAGCAGGGTCTGAGGAGACTCTGCATGAAGCAGGAGATCGTCTAGGTAACCTAGAATCGATATGCCTCTTTGGCGCAGTAGTGCCAACATTGGGGCCAACACCTTCGCGAAGACCCGAGGAGCCGTGGCGAGACCGAAAGGTAACGCCACAAACTGATAGTGGTTCTCTTCTACGGAAAAGCATAGAAACCGCTGATGTCCTGCGAAAATGGGAATGTGAAGATAGGCGTCCTTGATGTCTATGGACGCTAGGGCATCCCCTGGATGCAGGAAGGCTGCTACTGTGCGAATGGATTCCATCTTGAATTTCCTTATGTTGAGAAAGGAATTGAGTGCCCTTAAGTCCAGAATTGGACACACTTTGCCCTCTTTCCTGGGTATTGTAAATAGGTTTAAATAAAACCCTTGAAAACGTTCTGTCCAAGGAACGTGGACTACCACTCCTTGTTGTAGTAAATCCGTGTCTGCTCTCCGCAGATCTTCTAAACGATCCGGGGATAGTCGGATATTGGAAGGGAAGAATCGCGCCGGTGGGAGAGATCGAAACTCGATCTTGTACCCTGACCTTATGACTTCGCAAACCCACTTGTCCGGGATTCTGGAAAGCCATGGATCCGGGAACCGGTGAAGACGTCCCCCCACCCCAGTTATGGGTGGGGGCGCACCTTCAGGCTTTGGACGATTTATCTTCAGGTCTGGAGGGGGCGGGCTTTTGCTTGCCCGACCAACGTCCCCTGAAGCCTCCTGAAGGAGCTTTGGAGGACTTAATTTTTTCACCCGCGGGACGAAAAAACTTTTTGTGAGCAGAGAAAGAAGGCCCTCGTCTTTGACGAGTTCCTTTACCCTTAACATTTTGCGGTAAAAAGGTGCTCTTTCCACCCGTGAGATCCTTAATGATCTCATCTAAGTTGGCTCCAAATAGACGCTCTCCTAAAAAGGGGATATTAGCCAATGCTTTTTTGGAACCTTGGTCGGCTAACCAACCTTTTAGCCACAGTGTACGCCTGAGAACCACTGCTGAAACTGATGCTCGCGCCAATAATGGAGTGGCGTCTAACGCCGCATCACACACAAACTGTAACCCCTGTATCATTTGTTCCAACAAATCTGATACCGCCTGAGGGACTTCTTCTAAGTCCCGGCGTAACCACTTGGTCCATTCAGTTACAGTCTGCGAAACCAGACCAATAGCAATTATTGGTCTGAAAGCTGATCCAATCAAGGAAAACATGGTGCGAGACATAGCTTCTATCTTGCGATCCACTGGATCTTTAAAAGACGGAGCGTCTTCTAAAGGAATAACCGTGGCTTTATTCAATCTAGCAATTGGTGAATCCACCACAGGTGGTTCTGTCCATTTCTTAATGAGGGTTTCCTCAAACGGATAACGCCTGTTAATGCGTTTAGAAATAGCAGAGGTGCGTTTTGGCAGACTCCATTCTTCTTTGATTGGATTGCCAAAACATTTGGGCAATGGAAAAACCTTCGCCACTTTGATGCGTTTTTTAGTCCCAAAAGGGATTTCAGTTTCAGCTATTTCCGACGGAATACCCTGTAATCTTAAGGTTTCTTGAACAGATACAATGAGTGCGTTTACCAACGCTTCCTCTCGGGCTATGGCTGATGCCGAAACATCCTCCTCACTGTCTGAAGAGACAGTACCCGAGACACCAATCCCAGATGAAGTACCTGCAACTGCAGAAATAGGCTCATATTCTGAATCCGAAGTTTCAGATAATAAGGGGTTAGGCGGGGGTCGCTTTCTTGCGCCCTGTCCCTGACAAGCCACTTCCACCCGGGACACAAAAGTTTCCATAATAGCTGACAATGATTCAACCGTCAGTGGGGTGCTGGAGGATCCTGCAGACACCTCGAGGGGATCCGGTGGAGATACATGAGTGGCAGGGTCCATGTTAATTCAGGACACCTCTGCCAGAAAAAACAAAAAACTTTTTTTTTTTTTTATTTTTAATAAAAAAATACCTCTTTTTTTTTTTTTTATGTGTCTCCCCCTAGCGCAATAGCGCCCCTCAGAGTACCTGCTTCTCGATCCCCACAGAGAGAGAGAGGGACCCCCAAGGCTCACCACCCGATGCAGAGAAGTTTCCAACCAACTACAGTCAGCGTCTGTCTTTTACAGACTGGAAAGAGCTGTGTTCGTTTTCCCGGGTAGAAGGACGTGGCTCCGCCCCCTGTGTACGCCTTCCGGCGTTCCCAGCTCTCCACGAGGTAGCTGGGCTCATCAAACATGGCCGCCCCCATACGGGAGACAATAGACTCCAAAAACATGGCTGCCGGCGTGACCTGAGGACATTCATGCACCCGGTCTACGGCAAAATGGCGGCGGACTGCCGAAATCGTTTTTCCCAGCACATCCACCTGCATCTCTGCTAAGTGGCGGTTTATCGATCTGCAGGAGGTACACTACAATTAAGGTAGGATTATACCTCCTATGTCTGCTGTAATACTACAGTCTGCTGGGTAGAGTGTTAGCTCTCAAACCAAGTCCACTTCCCACCAAACACATACTGTATTTACAAGGGGGACTTTTTAGTGTCAGATATATACTGACCATGTATGGAGGGGCCCATAATTCATACTGCCTCATAACGAGGAAAAAAGGGAACGTTTACTCACCATACCGAACCGACAGGCACCCTCTCTTTACAATACCCTCTCCACCAGGGTGGGGGGTTGTGGACCACTCCGGACGCCTCGACTCTCTGGTTCCTGGCGTCCAAGCGAGACTTTTAACTCGCAAAGGTCAGTCCCTCCAATGGGACTCCGTCGCGGCCGACCCAGCGCGGAGCTCTGGTCTGCACGCGCTCGTAGGCAGAAACCGGGGTGACCACTGGATCTCAACATCCAGCCCGTCGCCCGGCCCCGCATACTTACTTGAATGTGTCGCGGCCGACCAAGCGCAATGCAATGGTCTGCGCGCGCTCGTAGGCCGGCTGGGGTGACCACTAGTGTCGCCCAGTCCGGCGTATTTGCTTGAAGATCTCACAGGAAAAAAACACTGGAGAAAACTACCTAAAAAATATTTTTTTCTAAAGAAAAAATCTTGCCAGGACCAAAAAGATCCCAGCAAGGAACTTAGGTCCTTACTCCTGACTAGACAGAAAAAAAACTGATGCCTTGTAGCAGAGAGAGGGAGGATATACCCTCAGGGACTGCCCCTAAGGTGGAGCCAGAACGTTTTTTCTTTCTGCCTAGTCTTGCTCCTGCGGAGACAACATAACCCAGTTCTTGTGAATCAAGAAGACTACGTCTGTCTATGAGCGACAGAGAAATTACAGTTTTATATCTTTATGTTTGAAGCCTGAAATGTGGCAAAGGGTCGCAAAGTTCAAGGGGGGTGAGTACTTTCGCAAGGCACTGTGTATATATATATATATATATATATATATATATATATATATACACACACATATATATTTACACATAGTTTTCACCCTTAGGCTCATAGTTTGGAATCTAGATTTAGTAGGTAAAATACTGCCTTAATATTCTGTGAGAATGATATAAACTTCAATAAAAATTGTTGTAATTGTCTCCAATGTTTCTGAGTGGCAAGATGAAAATATGTCAGCATGAATCACAAATCTATCAATTAGACAGTAGGAAAGCTAATGAAGGAACCTACGCATGTCCCTTCAGGGTTCTGTTTAAAAATAGATGAAAATGTCCTAGTAAAAAGGAGAAACATAATCAATACAGTGATTAATGGGGATGATTTCACGCAAACATCTGGGCAATTAAGCGTGCTCTTTCGGATACGTCCCTCCCTACAATTTCTTTTTTAAACTTGCTTCACAGGCTGTCTAAACCAAAGTACTTAGACAAGAGCCTAAAACACTTAAAGATCTTTTTAATGAACTAAAAAGACATGCTCATAGTTTGTTAGGAAAGAAAACTTGGAGTCTCTATCCAATTATTTCACTTTGAAAAACTTCTTAGATGTAGGCAAAATGGCAATTACCTCAAATATTTCTGGTGGGCCACAGATACATTTTTCAATGTTAAGAGTTCATGTAAGTAATCCTAACCCTTGTGCCCAGGCAATAAAAAGGCATAAACAATAGTACTCTGGGGTCCCTTAGAGTAAGCCTGCCTCTACTAGATTTGCATCACATGTTTATGCACTGAGGGCTTCTTTGCGATGGCATACTGCAGTTAAAGACCTCAGTCTTTAAAAGGTAACTTTACCCTCGCCCCGTAATTTTTTTTCTCCCCTGCCTACCTGATGCTGTGTTCTGCACAGTAAAGATACTCACCCACCCAGTAGAACCAGCATTGTCCCGCTGAGATCCTGTCTCTAGATCCGGCACTCAAGTCCTGTGTCGCCATCTTCTCCTGGGATGTCATCAGGAGGCTTTTCTGGGTTCAGACACAACAATTTAATACAGTAGGAATTAGAGGGCCCTGCTCGTTAGAGCTTACAATCCAAGAAGTTGGGTCAGGAGATACAAAAGATTATAACTTTTGGGGATAAGTTGATGGAGAAAGTGAATATACAGTTTTTAAGTGGGTGTAGGGTAGGTCTCTTTGAAGAGAAGGGTTTTTAGGGATCATGTAAAAGTGGACAGAGTAGGAGATAGTTGGACATATTGGGGTAGGGAATTCCAGAGGATGGTAGCAGCTTGGCTGAAGACCTGGAGGCGAGCATGGGAGGTGGTAACAAGGGACTTAGAGAGCAGGAGGTCTTGGGAGGAATGAAGATAACAATTTGGTTGGCATTTTGAGACTAGGTTATTGATGTAGCTGGGAACAGAATTGTGGATGGCTCTGTAAGTTGTTGTTGTTATTTTGAATTTAATTTGTTGGTTGAGTGAAGCCAGTGGAGGGATTGAAAGAGAGGGGTAGCAGACACTAAGCATCTGGTAAGGTGGATGAGCCTAGCAACAGCATTCATGATAGACTGAAGGGGGGATAGCCTATGTAAAGCTAAGCCAATGAGAAGGGAGTTGCAGTAGTCAAGGCGAGAGTTGACCAGGGAGTGGACTAGGAGCTTGGTGGTGTCAATGGTTAGTAAGAAGCATATTTTATAGGATGTTGCGATGGTTAAGGAAGCAGGGATTGGACATTGAATGGACGTGGGGCCGAAAGGATAGTTCACAGTCCAGTATTACACCTAGTACCTTGGCATGCAGGGACGGGTTGATTGTTGAGCCGTTGATCTTGACAGAGAAGTCAGGGGAAGGTGTGGGGGAGGAAATATTATGAGCTCAGTTTTGGGTTGATGGAAGATCTGCTTTAGTGCCCTCAACCAGGTCATGTTTTCAGATTTCCTTCACTATGCACAAGTGCTTTAAAAAAAGTCAATGGCTTGGTATTTATGACAGCTATTTTATTTTAAGGAAACTGACCAAAACTTGGTCTGTTGGGGGTAATTGAGCAATGTGATTGGGAAACACTGACAGACTTCAATGCCAAAAGTGCCAGTTTTGGTCATAATATGGTGGTGAGACATGGGATTATGGTGACTGAGGTAAGATATATCTTTGAACTGGTGCTTTTGTAGTAAAACTGAATATTGTGGTGGTTGCAAGGATATTGTATGTGGTAAGAGTATTGGCCATCATAGTGTAAAGGAAAAGGCACGTGTGCCTGTAAGACCAAAATAAGAAACTCAGTAAAGGAGTCTGATGAGGTGGGTTTTGTCGAGTTTGGGGTCAGGAAGATCTTTTGTTTGGAGCCAGAACTACTGTAGCAACAGGTGAATTGGACACCCTGTGGGCTGGTCTTCAGGCTTGGGTGATGTGCCAGTCACCGCTGCTTAGGCATCATTGCAAGCGTGTCCAGAGAAGGGCCAAAAGTAGAACAGATTGTCAGTGCTGAGAACGAACAGGGACCTTTTCCAAATGGAGAGGGAACCTGAACAGGAACTGTTATTGGAGCTAGGAGGCTCATTGCACCAATAAATACCAATAAAAAGGCAAACACACTGGCGGGCAGAAGTGAAATCCATCATCATGTTTGGTTGCACTGATAACTTTTTTCACTGATCCAGATCCCCAAATAAAAAAGTATAAAGGTGTCAGTAAAACACTTCTATAGTATCAATTGCATTCTGACATTGACAAGATATTTGAAAGTAAAACGTATCCCTGCAGGTCTGCTTTTAAAAATGAAACCGGGGGCGTGTCCAAGATGGCGACTTGAGAGGACGCATAGTTGGAGAGCTCCGCTGCCTAGCCCGGCTTTTGTCCTGTTTTACTGACGCCCTGCCATCCGTTGTTCGTCCTTTACCAGCTGGAGAGTTCTCTTACCTGCTATGACCAGGGGTAGACCGTCATCGGTGTCCCGCAAGCCTTCCACAGAGCCTGCCACCCTGGCCGGGGCGCGAAAGCCGGGCCTCGTGTGCCTTCCAACCTGGCGACTCAGACGGAGGGGGAAGACCCGGCACTCCGGGAAAGCAGCAACTTTAATGCCCTCATGCAGGCCATTACTACCTGCCAAACTACTCTAACGGGCAAAATTGATTCTGTACAGATGGACATTGGCCTGATCCGCCGCGACATGGATATATTCTGCACCTAGCTGATAGAGGTTGAACACAGGGTAGGTGACACTGAAGACACGCTCCGGGACCATTCTGCCTTCCTCCATACCCTTCGAGTCAAGGGCCTTGCTGTATGGGACCTGTCTGTGTTGGAGTTCCCGTGCTGTTTTCTGACTGGCGGTTCCCCCTCCTTGGATGCCGTTGCCCTGGTCGTTTCTCCGGATGACTAAACTTCTCAGTTTCGGTCCTGCCCCCCCCCCCCTGGGCCCCCATGTTTTACGGGGTCCTTGGGTGGTGGGCCATGAATATAACACCCGGTCGTTAGGATTGCTTCCTCTCACCCCCACCCCCTTCACTGAATTTTTTCTCTTTCTTCTTGCTCTTTTGTGTGTGTGTGTGTGTGTGTGTGTGTGTGTGTGTGTGTGGGGGGGGGGGGTTTATATCTAGTGGGTTGCATATATCTCCCGAAGGGCTATGTAGTTTTTTGTCTTCCTGAGACATTTCTTTACTTTTGTTTTTTCCGGGCGCTGCCGTGGTTGCTCCTGAACATCTGGACTGCTCTTACAGGCACCCTCTTGGTATATGGTCCCCCTTTGACCATTGTCATGTTATGTTTGGGGTCTCATGCTCACCCGAGTTTTTGGGGTGTTGCAGGGAGGGAGTTTCTATGGGATTGTTTTGGTTATGTATTTTGTACTTGTTTCATTTTTTTGTTTGCCACCGAGGTATCATACTGACATACTGTGCACTATTTCATGGGGAGCTCTGTGTCCTTCTTTTGGGGGTGTTATGGGTGGTGTGGGGCCCATAACACCCCCAAAAGGTTCCTGGTGCCTCGGATGGTGGTCTGGCAGATGTACACTGGCATTTATTATCTGCTCTTACTCCATGGCCCCCCTGAGATTGGTAACATGGAATGTGCAGGGTTTGAACTCTAAGTTTAAATGATCCCTGGTGTTTTCATTCCTGCAGAAGCATTACCCGCACATTTGTATTTTCCAGGAGATTCATCTCATTGGGGCCAGGGTGCTCTCTTTGAAGAGGTCTTGGGTGGGGCCCTATTACCACTCAACCTTTTCGTCCTCTTCCCATGGAGTTAGTATTCTGATACACCGCTCCATGCCGTTTGTGCTGCTGGATCTCCATCTGGACCCCAAGGGCTGGTTTGTGGTCATGTGTGTTCTATGTGATAGACTTGAAGTGGTTATTGTTGGTGTGTACATCCATCGCCTGCTTCTATGACAGAGCTGTTTTGCACAAGATACAGGGTTTGGTTGCTGGATATCCTACCCCTAATGTAATTTTTGCGGGTGATTTTAATATGGCTCCTAACCCTGCTGTGTACAGAATGCGCACGGATCCTGCAGCGGACTCGGCCCTGGCTCGATGGGCGGAGGCACTGGGGCTGCAGGATGCCTGGCGTGTGAAACATCCCACCCTGCGGCAGTACACGTCACTCCACTATGCATGCCACCTTCTCGCGCATTGATGTGATTTATGTCAGCCCGTCTTTGTTGCCCCGGTGCTGGTGAGTCTAGCTACCGATACGGCCGCGGGTCAGGGTCTATGGCGGTTGTCCAGATTCTGGGTCTATGGATGAGCGGGTGGTCCCAGCGCTGTCCTCTGAACTGGGGGACTATTGGCGGCATAACGTTGACTCCTCCACCCCAGCTATGGTTTGGGACACGTTTAAGGCCTATGCCAGGGGTCGCTATCAATATACTATTTCCAAGGTTAGGGGGAATCCCGGTTTCGGTTGTCGGTGGCGGAGATGCGAGCAGCATCGTTGGAAGCCAGTTACTTGGCCACGCTGGATGGGGGCACCTATGCTGATATGCAGTCGACTTACCGTGAGTTGGCATTGATCCGTGCTGAATCCTGCCGACGTTTTTTTCTCTCTAAGTCCCAATGAGTGTTTGAACAGGGGGAGCGGTCTGGCCGATTGTTGGCGTGGCTGGCAGCGGAGCGGTTGGGTATGACCGGCATTGCCAACATACGGGCAGCTGATGGGACTTTACTTTCCGAGCCGGGACTAATCAACTCTAGGTTTGAGGAATTCTATTTGCAGCTCTATGAATCCAGGGCAGCCTACTCCCTTGCTGAGCTGTCGGCGTACCTGGATGGCATAGAGTTACCCTCCCTTCTCCCTGCCAAGGCTCAAATTTTAGACACCCCTATCTCCCTAAAAGAGGTTCGGACTGCTATTAAATCATTACAACCTGGTAAAACCCCTGGGCCTGACGGACTTCCCACAGAATTCTATAAGAGGAATCTGGAGGTTATTGACTCTCATTATCATGAAACACTTATGCCCCATACACACGTGCAGATTATCTGCAGACTTTTGTCTGCAGACTTACCTTTTTTATGTAGTGCAAGGGCCTGCCGGATTGCATACAAATTGAAAGTGTTTAGGTTTGACCTCTTATTATATGGTTTTGGTAAGTCTGCAGACAAAAGTCTGCAGATAATCTGCACGTGTGTATGGGGCATTAGTGCTGCCCTGGAGGCTGGTTCCCTTCCTCCCTCTATGTCGGAGGCTGTTGTTGTTGTCCTGCCTAAACCCGGTAAAGACCCAGAGTTGTGCTCCTCGTATCGACCCATTTCCTTGCTGAATGTGGATGCCAAAATCCTTACTAAAATCTTGGCCAATCGTCTGAATTCAGTGATTCTAGCCTTGGTGCATGGTGACCAGACAGGTTTCATGCCGGGTAAGAGCACAGACATAAACATTCACCGCCTACATACCAACCTGGCGCACAGTGTGGCTGGCGACTCCCGGGGTGCAGTGGCCTCTCTTGATGCCGAAAAGGCTTTCGATTTGGTGGAATGGGAATACCTGTGGCAGGTGCTTTCCAGTGGCGGCTGGTGCTCAAAATTTTTGGGGGGGGGCGCAAAAAGAAAAATGTAATAGGTATTGCTTCGCGGCAAAAAACGCGATAAACAATTGCGTGATTTTGAGGTCATGGTACAGGCATGGCACAGGTGATGGCATAGGCATGTCACAGGTCATGGTACAGGAGATGTTATAGGCATGGCACAGGTCATGGTAAGGGCATGGCACAGATGATGGTACAGGCATTGCACAGGTGATGGTATAGGCATGTCACAGGTCATGGTACAGGAGATGTTATAGGCATGGCACAGGTGATGGTATAGGCATGGCACAGGTCATGGTACAGGCATGGCACAGATGATGGTATAGGCATTGCAAAGGTGATGGAATAGGCATGGCACAGGTGATGGTACAGGCATGGCACAGGTGATGGTATAGGCATGGCACAGGTGATGGTACAGGCATGGCACAGGTGATGGCACAGGCATGTCACAGGTCATGGTATAGGAGATGTTATAGGCATGGCACAGGTCATAGTAAGGGCATGGCACAGGTGATGGTACAGGCATGGCACAGATGATGGTATAGGCATTGCACAGGTGATGGTATAGGCATGGCACAGGTCATGGTACAGGCATGGCACAGGTCATGGTACAGGAGATGTTATAGGCATGGCACAGGTCATGGTAAGGGCATGGCACAGGTGATGGTACAGGCATGGCACAGATGATGGTATAGGCATTGCACAGGTGATGGTACAGGCATGTCACAGGTCATGGTACAGGAGATGGTATAGGCATGGCACAGGTCATGGTATAGGCATGGCACAGGTCATGGTAAGGGCATGGCACAGGTCATGGCACAGGTGATGGTACAAGCATGTCACAGGTCATGGTACAGGAGGTGGGCAGAGGGACAGGTGGGGGGCAGCGTCACAGAAGATGGGCAGCATCACAGGAGGTGGGCTGAGAGACAGGACAGTGGAGAACCTCTCCAGCATCAGGTCATTAGGCAGTGGTGGGTAGTGGGGCTCGTGCAGTCCCAGTTAGGAAGGTGAGCAAGGGGTGGGTGAGGATAGATAGGCCAGGGGTGCAGTGGTCAGGAGGTGGAGGGTTTCAGGCAGGTGTCTGACTCTGACCGTTGCTGCGCTCCTCCTGCCTGTCTTCTCTCAGTGAGAAAGCTGACCCACATCGTACCGCTTGAAAGAATGAGCCCTGTGTCCTCTGCTCACCTCTGATCCCAGATCCCCCCTCCTCCTCCCCGCTGCCTCCAGTCCCGGCGGACTCCCATTCGGTCACTCTGTCCAGGGCTGGGCTGAGCTCCCCGCTGCTCAAACTAGGAGCTCTCCGCTCCTATTGTAGGGCCGGCCCTGAGCACACAGGAGAGAGAGGAGGCACTGAGGCTGCTTCCAATTATCACTTACCTGCTCGTCTTGGGCTGGCTCTCTCACGACCGGGACCGGGCCGACTTCACTGGCGTCTGCTGCTGCTGCAGAGGTGACGGGACTCGGGAGTCGGGAGAGACTTCTCCACCGACAACGTGCGCCGCTGCTCCTCCTCTCTGAAGGCGGGCGGGAAGGTGACGGCCGGGACGGTGAGTGATTGACGCACCGCCCCCATGCGACGTCACCCAGGATGTCCTGTATGATTGGTCCAGGCTGGAGACTGGACCAATCACAGCCAGGAATCCACGAAGTGGGGGTGTCCAAGCAATGTGCCCTGCGCCCAGGTTACGCCCCCAAAAGGCATCCAATCGGCGCCTCTTGTGGGTCGTAACCACCCCACCCCCAAACCCCCACCCCCAGCCTCCACATAGGCCGGCGGCGGCGAGGTTTGCGAACGCAATTTTTTTTTTTTTTGAAAACTTTATTGCTCATTTTGTCTTTTTTTTTCTTTTTTTAGGGGGGGGCGGTGCCCTGGCGCCCCCTATGCACGGGCCGCCACTGGTGCTTTCCCGATTCGGTTTTAGGCCCCGCTTTATTGCCTGAGTCCGTCTCCCGTATGAGGCCTCTGTAGCCTGGGTACGTAATAACGGCCTTCTGTCTCCCCCCTTTCGGTTGCATAGGGGTACTAGGCAGGGTTGCCCGCTCTCCCCTGGTCTTTTTGCCTTGGCCATTGAACTGTTGGCCATACTACTTCGGGCATCGGATGCGGTAGAGGGCTTGGCGGCTGGCCCTGTGGTGGAACGGGTCTCCCTATGCGCGGATGATACTCTGCTGTATTTGAATGACACTTCTGACTCGCTGCTGGCAGCATTGAGGTTGATTGAGGATTACGGAGGGTTCTCTGGAGTTCGGATTAACTGGACCAAGTCTAGCCTGTTTCCTCTCACCACTGCGACCCCCACCACCTGCTGTTCCCCTAGACTGGGTATCTCAATTTCGTTACTTAGGGGTGGTGGTACGGCCGGACCTCTCCCGCTACTTGGAGGATAATCTAGAGCCTGTGTTCTGGCAATTGTTGGCAAAGTGCCAAGTGTGGAAAATGCTTCCTCTGACACCGGTGGGGCGCGTTAACCTATTGAAGATGACCTTTCTCCCTAAATTCTTATATGTCTTTAGCAATACCCCTGTTCCCATACCGGTGTCCTTTTTCCGTAGACTAGATGGAGTCATTTCTTCCTTCGTGTGGGCTGGGGCTGTTCCTCGTATAGCTAGATGGAAGCTGCTGCAGCTGCTGTTGTCCTCTGGAGGACTGGCATTGCCATACTTCAATAAATATTACTTGGTGGCAGTACTAGTTACTGTTCGTTGGTGGTTTGCTCAAAATAGATCAAACCCGGCGGTCAACTTGGAAGCTGCAATCATGAGCTCTTACGCGGCTTTAATGAACCTGGTTTATAGGGGGTGGGTGCTGCCCCTCAGGCGACACCCCCTCGATGAGGACTGTGGTGCGCGTGTGGGAACAAATGTTGGGAGCCACGGGTGAAACCGGAACTGCCTCGCCTTACACCCCTTTGTGGTGAAACCCGAAACTGTCTTATCTCCGATCCATTCATGACCCTAGTGTGTGGGCATGCTTCGGGGTGATTACGTTACAACAGATTATGCCTATGGGTTCTCTACTGCCCTTTCCGGCTTTGCGCGAGAAATTCCACCTCCCATCCCGGATGCGATTTCGGTATTTGCAGCTCAAACATGCGGTGCAGGCAGTTTCCAATGCCCATTACGGTTGTTCCTCACATGGTAGAGCGATTCTTGACCACGTGTAATGCAGATAAGTTGCTATCGTCCATTTATCTCCGCCTCACATGTGGACGCCTGGAACGCGATTCCCCTCCTGCTCCGACAATGGCACCAGGATATTTCTGAGCTGTCGGAGGAGGATTGGGATCAATGTATCTATCTGCACTAAATGTCAGCAGGCGGTGGGAACCTTTTTTCACGTTATATGGGACTGCCCGTTAATTCAGGACTATTGGTGGAATGTAGCCCGCGAGCTGAGTTCTGTACTGAATTTGCCTGTGCCATTGGATCCTAGGATACTCCTTTTAGGCATGGGGGATCTGGTGACGCAGGCGAAACATCCTAAGCTCCTGTTGTTTTTTTCTTTGTTTCTATGCTAGGAAAGCCTTGCTGCAGAATTGGAGGGGGAGTGCCCCCCCCCCCCACCGTTGCGCAATGGTGTGCGCTGGTGGACTTGGCTCTTCCCCTTTACAAGCTGACATATATGGGACGACAACATCCACAAAAATTTGGGAAGGGTTGGGATGCTTGGATTGCTGCTAAGTCTTTGCAGCTTTAGTCGCCAGCGACTGGCGAACGTTCATATGGGCCCCGGTGGTGATGTCGATGCTGTATGGATGTTGGACAGGGGGCACGGGGGGGGGGGAGAGTCTCTAGTCTCCCTCGACTCTGCCTTCTGGAACACCCCCGCTGCTCCCCCTCTATGGGGACCCGCTGTCTCCAAGGGGTGATATTTGGTTAATGCCCTGCCTGCTGTTTCCATGCCTCCAGATGATGGACTGTTCTCTTGGGTTTGGCTACCCTTATGGTGATATATGGCGACATGACCTTTCCTACTGCTTTGTTCATTTTCTTTAATATACCTTGTTGGCAATGTTTGATTTTCTAACCATTACTGTAATCAATAAAATGTTTTGGTTAAAAAAAAAAAAAAATGAAACCAACATTTTGTAAGCTTCAATGAGGACTAGCATTCGGATGTTTAGCAAAATGAAGATTAGCCTAATGACCTTGACTGTTAAAGGAAATAAAATTACAAATTGTGAGCACATTCTTTGAATAACTGCATTGAATCCCAGCACTCTCCTCTAAATATAAATCCTGCGCTGGGATTTCTGTGTACATCTTTTTGTACACACTTGCATATACTTTTATGCTGATATATTTATTTAAAAAAAGGAGCAATTTCAAAATGCTGATTATTATATATACTGTATCTAGCAGAAAGAGTAATCGCCCTAGGCTACAATCAATCTCAGCATTCAATTTTGTTAGTGATGGAGTCTGATGGCTGTTGTTCTGCAAAGGCTTATCTCTGTGGTTCCTAATGATATACAGGTGCATCTCATAAAATTAGAATATCATCAAAAAGTTAAATTTATTTCAGTAATTCAATTCAAAAACATCAAACTCATATATTTTATATAGATGCGTTACACACAGAGTGATACAGTTCAAGCATTTCTTTCTTTTAGTTTGATGATTATGGCTTACAGCTAGTGAAAACCCAGAATTCAATATCTCAGATTATTATATAAGACCAATAATAATAATAAAAAAAAAACTTTAATACAGAATTGTTGGCTTACTGAAAAAAAAGTATGTCCACGTATGATAGGCACTCAATACTTGGTCCGGGCTCCTTTTACATGAATTACTGAATCAATGCGACGTGGCATGGAGGCAATCAGCCTGTGGCACTGCTGAGATGTTATGGAAGCCCAGGTTTCTTTGATAGTGGCTTCCAGCTTATCTGCATTGTTGGGTCTGGTGTCTCATCTTCCTCTTGATAATACCCCACAGATTTTCTATGAGATTTAGGTCAGGCGAGTTTGCTAGCCAATCAAGCACAGTGATACCATAATCATTAAACCAGGTATTGGTACTTTTGGCAGTGTGGGCAGGTGCCATGTCCTGCTGACAAATAAAATTCTCATCTCCATACAGCTGGTCAGCAAAGGGAAGCATGAAGTGCTCCAGAATTTCCTGGTAGAAGGCTGTGCTGACTTCAGACTTGATAAAACACAGTGGACCAACACCAGCAGATGACATGGCTCCCCTAACCATCAGAGACTGTGGGACATTTTTCCTTTTTATTTGAAAATCAAGGTCCTAAAGTCTGGAGGAAGAATGGAGAGGCAAAGAATCCAAATTGCCTGAGGTCCAGTGTGAAATTTCCAGTCAGTGATGATTTGGGGAGTCATGTCATCTGCTGGCGTTAGTCCAATGTGTTTTATCAAGTCCAAAGTCAGCGCAGCCCTCTATCAGGAAATTCTAGAACAATGCCTCCCTCTACTGACTAGCTTTACGGAGATGGTGATTTCATTTTCCAGCAGGACTTGGCATCTGCTTGCTCCCACTGTTTTCAGTCACATCGGGAGTCGGGCCAGGGGAAGAGTGGCGGTGATCACCGCCGCTCTTCCCCGATCGTCTGGGATCTTGTGTGGAAATCCGCCCGCTTGTGTAAACAAAGCGGGCGGATCTCCTAAGTGACAGGCAGGGATAGATTACAAGATTCAGCATAGCTCAACCTGCGATCTTTCCCTGTGTCACTCAGTCACCTCCCCCCACACGTCAGTAAGCACTAGGCATACATTAACCCCTTGATCACCAATCAAAATTAACCCCTTCCCTGCCAGTGTCATTTTTACAGTAACAGCGCATATTTATAGCACTGATTACTGTAGTAATGTCACTGGTACCCACAAAAGTGTCAAAAATGTCAGTCAAGGGTCCGATCTGTCCGCCGCAATGTTGCAGTCCCGCAAAAAAAAGCACAGATCGCCGCCATTACTAGTTAAAAAAAACAAAACAATAAAAATCACATAAATTTCCCGTAGTTAGTAGCTGCGATAACTTTTGCGCAAACCAATCAAAATACGCTTGTTGCAATTTTTTTTTACCAAAAATATGTAGCAGAAAACAAATTGGCCTAAAATGTTAAAACATTTTGATTTCTACATTTTTTGGGGGGAATTTCATATAAAAAAATGTGAAAAATATGGTTATTTGTTCAAAATTGTTGCTCTTTTTTTGTTTATAGCGCAAAAAGTAAAAATCGCACAGGTGATCAAATACCACCAAAAGAAAGCTCTATTTGTGGGGGAAAAATTTCATTTGGGTACAGCATCGCACAACCGCGAAATTGTCTGTTAAAGTAACACAGTGCCGAATCGCAAAATATGGCCTGGTCAGGAATGGGGTAAAATCTTCTGGTCTTAAAGCGGTTAAAAATACGCTCATTGAGAATTTTACTGTCAAAGACATGTAGATAAATACATTTTGGCCTAAATATATGACAAAAATTGAATATATTGGATATTTTTTTAACTGTCAAAGTAGAAAAATATTGTTATTTTTTCAAAATCTTCACATTTTTTTTATTAATATCGCAAAAAATAAAAAGCGCAGAGGTGATCAAATACCACCAAAAGAAAGCTCTGTTTGTGGGAAAAAAAGGACGTAAATTTCGTTTGGGTACGGCGTTGAATGACCGCGCAATTGTTAGTTAAAGTCGCACAGTGCCGAATCGCAAAAAGTGGCCTGGACGTAAGACAGCAAAATCCTCCGGTGGTAAAGTGGTTAAAAATCCTTTTTTTATTGGTCTTATGTAATATTCTAATTTTCTGAAAGAATTTTGGGTTATTACTAGCTGTAAGCCATAATCATCAAAATTGGAAGAAACAAATGCTTATAATATATGATAGTACAGGGTCGCTTTAAGGCCCAACACCCAGAAAATAACCTGTGTGTAATTTAATCTCAGTATAATTACCGCAGTTCTATGAAGCCCCCTGAGGTTTGTTAGAGAACCTTAATGAACAAACTGCATCATGAAGGCCAAGGAACACACCAGACAGGTCAAGGAAAAAGTTGTGGAGAAGCTTAAAGCAGGCTTGGGTATTAAATATATCCCAAGCTTTGAACATCTCACAAAGTACTGTTCAATCCATAATGTGAAAATGGAAAGAGTATGGCACAACTGCAAACCTACCAAGACATGGCCATGCACCTTAACTGACAGGCCAGGCAAAGAGAGCATTATTCAGAGAAGCACAGCTCAGGTGGGAGAATCTGTCCACAGGACAACTATTAGTCGTGCACTCCACAAATCTGGCCTTAATGGAACAGTGGCAATAAGAAAGCCATTGTTGAAAGAAAGCCATAAGTCGTCCCATTTGCAGTTTATGAGAAGCCTTGTGGGGGGTACAGTAAACGTGTGGAAGAAGTTGCTCTGGTCTTAGTATTTGGTGAGAAACACCAACATGAAGTGATGTCACCACTTCAGAGATCCTTCCTCCTGGAGCCCAGCGATAGAGAAGATTCTGTGTTCAGGGATGAGGTCACTGATTTTGAAAACCGTGAGTTTTGTACACAGCGTGCAATTTTGATCCAAATCACATCAGCAGTTTTGCTTAACTACAAAGGGCGAATGTGCAAATGTTAAGCTATCCTGGTGTTCTTCTTTAGGATTTGTAATTTTTGTTCTCTACTATAGGTTTCGATGAATGCCCTGCAAACTGAATGCAGGCATGTTTGCTCATCCCTAGTTCTTTTTGAAAATCATATAATTTTTAGCATTTTTTTTTTTGTCAAGACCCTGGTGCTTCTTAATTAAGGAGCAGGGACAGGGTAGATTCAATGTTGATCCCAGAGTGCAGTTCTCAAGGGGTTAACTTAGTGTTGAGTTAGGTTTTAGGGGATTACAGCAAAATTAAAGCTCACAGTATGGCAAATAGGCTTTTGCCGTAATGTGCAAAACATGCATCACTCCATCACTGCTTCTTTGTTCCAAATGACTTCAATGCTGTTATTTTCTGAGTTTTCTCTATATGCTGGAGACTTTCTTATTGGAGTGGTGAATGGTACATTGAAGTGTTGCTTTAACCTCAAACATATTTCTGAATAACCCCTTTCTATTTGCACCAATCAATGCTTTGTACTGTTTAGCACAAATGATAACGTTAGTAAATATTTTAAGCCATACTTTTTTTTTCTAATGTGTCTAGCCATTGCAATAGTAATAAACAATGAATTATTAATATGTGGTTTACTTATCAATGCACTGTACTCATTAGAGAGCAAGTACAGTAAGCAAAGTGAATGACTCAGAATGCAGAATGAAGTGCATTAAAAAGTGGGAAAGAATGTGGAGCATGTGACAATTTCCTTAATCTTTAACCCCAACGTATTTCATAAAACCAACCCCTAAAAAGAAATAGTTACTACGCAAGCCATTTTGTAACAATTTTATTCAAAATTAATTTTTATTCTCATTTGGCAACAACTATGATTCTTTCAAAAATTAGCGTAAAATAAAAATAATCGAATGCAGCATCTTGGGCCCAAAAAAAAAAAAAAAAAACACTTTTTTTGTTTAGATTATTGACTCACTGCATTTCCCAGAGATCTGCACAGAGTTGAAGGTAAAATCTGACGTACGTTCTGTAATAAGAGTTTGTTTTGGATGAGATACTTTCCTATGTGTCTTTGTTGCTAAAGTAATGCCTAGGCTTATTAAAATACTGATATTGTTTAGTTGGTAATGAATGCAGATCCTCACATTACACAGTCAGGGCAAGATAAGATTTTTGCATTAAGGTTTGTTTACTCTTTTTGGGAGGGTTGGGGGGGGGGGGGCATAAGTTGCTGGGAGGCAACAGCTTTTTTTCACAGCAAACATTGAGCCTAAAGTGGTTAAAAATGTAAAATGTTTACTTTTGCTTAACCTTATTGCATTCTTTGCATTAGGGTAAAAACCGAATATCTGTCCCCCCCCCCCCCCCACCCCTCACTTAACACCTGAGTACTCTCTTGATCCAGCGCTGTGCCCATCTGTAGTGCTGCTGCTATCCCACTGCACTGGTTATCTACTAATCCACCCTCCAATCTCAACTTTTGCTTCTCATTGCTGAAATTAGGAGGATGGAGTTCTTAACTGCTAATGTTTCCAATACTCTGCCACAATTTCAAAAATGCTGGGGTATTTGGGATCACTCCATATATGGAGATGGCCCTCTGTTTCCCTGAACTTTCAGGTTTTTCCTCCCCTTTCCCCTCTTTTAAACAAAATCTTGTGCTCGGTTTATTGCTTATGAGCATACTGGGCATCTATGTTTCAAATTATATGCAGTATATCATTTGTTAAACCTACTATACTCATTGCAATCGTATTTGTCTTATGATGCTGCCTAGTGTTATGATATACACAAATTATTTATATACCCTAATAGCTATGTTTCTTAAATGTATTTTCTTGTTTTTCCTTTTCTACCCTTTTTTACTGTGACATTTGCTACCTTATTTTGTAATATTTGAAAAACCTTTTATAAAAATACAATTATAAAAAAAAAAGCACCTTTACCGTCTTCCTTCTGGGTTTGAGGGCTCCAGCCATTTGAATGGCTGAAGCCGTAATGGCGTCACTCCCGTGGCACAGCTTTTTCAATGGAAGGCATGCCGTCCATTTAGAGCGCAGTGCGAATGAGCCAGCGACGTCGCCAGTTACTACTAAAGTAACCGTTTAGGAGATATTTACTGTATCTACAGATAAGTCTTAATATACGCTTACCTGTAGGTATAAATAAAGAAGCAAATTTTACTACTGCTTTAAAAGTATTTTCTTATTTGTTGCAATTCTAAAAATCTATAGGGAGTTATATAATGTGTTAGTTAAAATTATTGCTAGGTCCTCTGGCACTCCAGTTCAAGATAGCATGATCTCAACCTGGTATTGTAGCAACCGCAGCTGTGCCATGAGGGCTCAATCATTGGCAGTTTATATTCATTGGAAGTAATTGCCTCAGCTTCAATTCCAAGTTATGGAATTTGAAATGTAAAGCAATTTGTGACCAGATTTTTACAGATTTCTAGATGATATTAAGTATACCTAACTTTAGCCTAGGTTCATACTACTATACTTGCTGCATAATCATGCGTTTTTCCAGTACATTTTTGCACATATATTTTTGATGCGTTTTTCATACTTTATGCGTTTTATTTTCCTAGGAGGAGACTGGATTTTAAACACAAAACTCTGCCATTTTTAGCACACTAAAAATGTTTTTGCACCTTCATCAAAGTCAATAGAGACAAAAATGCACTATGCTGCACCAAAGAAGCGCCTGTACCTTTTCAAAAATCACACTGCAACATATTGCATTGATGTGAACTGGCACCATAGAGAATAGGGTAATTTCCATTGCTGTGCATGGCAGCATAAAATCGCATTAGTGTGAGTGTTCCAACCCATGCCAAAGGTGCTCTGTAGGGTTGAGGTCAAGGCCCTGTGCATGCCACTTGAGTTCCTCCACAACAAAACACCTTTATGGACCTTTTTGTGCACAGGAGTCATGCTGGAACAGAAAACAGCCATTCGCAAACTGTTACCACAAGGTAGGAAGCGCATAATTGTCTAAATATATTTTATTTGCATGCTCCCATATTAACAGTACCACTAACGGAAACCTCTAAAATCAGACATTTTGAAGGTTGTCTAAATTTCCACATTTGGCTATACAGTGTATTTAGCAGTCTGTCTGTATTTACCCATTAAGCTGAATACACACAGACCTGGTGCATCGGGTAAATATAGCAATGAAAAATGGCAAGCACGCATAGTAGGATCTCATCTGCTAATTATTTGCAGCTTTATTTGTATTTTTAATTACAACACAATAAAACAATGGTAATTACAGAAGATGCAATAATATAAAAAGCGACTGACCCCCTACCCTTAAGACACTTACAGCAGACAACAACTGCCCCACCCCAAAACAGCCCTCCTCGAGAGAAACAGTAAAATAAATAGTAATAAATAGAAATTAATCACTGCACAGCCTTTAATACTTCGACTGCGGAAATGGAAAAAAAAACGATGTTTAGCGCAGTGGATGACAAACTGTCAATCGTCTGGTCAAAACTGCAATAATCTATTATTTCACCTTTATTATAAGAATTATGCAGTCAACGTAATTAAAGTATTGTAAACAAGTTTTCATTGAAAAATACATGTAAATCATGGTCTATGGTATACAATACAATAAAACAATCATAATAATAAAATTAACAACCCCTTGACCTTTGATGGTGTAATATATGGGGGAAGAAATTAGCTTTCTGTGGTTAGTTTTATAATATCTTTTTAAATTTTAGCCTCTATTGTTCTCTGCAATGACTCTGGGTATTAAAATACAACTCCTGTTCACATACTGCATTGACAGGAAATTAATGTTTTATAGATCCATCTAAGCACTACAAACATTTCCCGGTTATATCACAGTCTTGATACAAGTTAGCACCAATTATTCAGGTCTGTGTTAGCACACAAAGAAGCTTTGTGTTTGTCAGTAGAAGCAAAATAGAATATTATATCTACCAGGACTCTAAAAGACAAAAATAAAATATATTCAATATAACATCTAATACAGGAAAGCTTCATCCAACATTTCAGCATACTATAAATAACACAGTAAGCACTTTCCAAACCATATTTCTATAATCTTTATAATGTACCTGGTCAGTCTTCATGTCCATATACACTGCCTCTGAGGAAGTTCGATTTTGATAAATACATTTTTATCATTATTATGAAAGAATAAAATACTGATTACTTTATGCTCATGAAGTTATAGGTGGGAGAATTACATTTTAAAATGTGAACTCCAGATTTGTTTTACTAAGCGGTTAGTTCTCTTAACTATTAAAATAAAATGTTATTAAATAAAAAACATAACACATTAATTGCCAGAGATGCCATTTTTTAAACCTAATGTCCTTAAAAAGGACCTTTTCATTTCAGCTAGCAACCTGCTACAATTTTCTAACAGTGCCAAATATTTAAAATGTTCCTTTATTTCCAAGGCAATAGTGCTCTGCTTGTAGATGACATTTTTGAGAATTCCTATTCCACCATTCTTTTAATTGGCTTGCTGCTTTCAGCAGAAGTCAGCATAGTACTGGAGGTCAAATTACAGGCATTCCCATCAACGTCCTTACACTTACAATAGTAAGAGTTCATCTTTGGTGCGATACTTGTTAAGCATGCTACAGATTTAAAAGAACGCTGGAGGGATGCCATGTTCTATATTAAAACACTGGCACTTACAATACGGCCATGATAGACTGACACTCCCATTTAGCACTTTCATTGTATACACAATTTTGGGCAGACTTCAAGAATACCCATTAATTCTGGTAAAAGGCAGATAAGGGAATCTACTCCTAAAACTTAAGTTTTTACCAGAATCACCTGGCTACTATTTGCATGCAAAAATAATTATGGGATTATAAAAAACAATGCAATATGGGAAATTTGATATTTTTATTATGGGGAGGGGATTTTAAATAAAAACTCTGGTTCTGTATTTATAAATTCCTAGTTATACTGCATGGAAAAAAAGTTGTCACTCATTTATTTGAGAATTTATGAATCTGTAAAGTCGACCTTGGCATTGTAAGCGGGGAAATATCTGCCCATCCCCACGTGACTCATTCAGTGTCCGGACTTGCCACGATCCTCCAGGCCACGTAACATTTCTGATCCTCACATAGAATGAAAAATTATAACAACAAAAACTGGTTAGAGACTTTTCAAGCTGTAAAATCATTTCAATTCCAGCTGCATGAAGAACTCTAGGAGAACAGCTCAGTAATTAAAAGCAATGATGGAGATCTGGATCATGGCTTGTTTTTCTTAAGTCAATTATGGACTGCTTTACAGTTATGAATTTCAGAGGACAAGAGACATCAAATGCTTTGCTAGAAAAGGTTGCACACAGGAGTATCCCACCAAGGCTTTTGCATTTTTATATATCAGAGCTGAATGTCCTTTACACATTATCACGTACTTCAAAAAAGAAATATCCAGCCAGAAGAATTCTGTAAACAAGCAGCTCTCTCTAGCAGAGAGCAAGATCTTTGCTCACTTGCAGAGCTAGGAGAACAACTGCTAATAGATACTTCCAGATGTGACAGAAGTGTGGTTCTTTCCACTGGTTGCTATATTACTACTATGTCGGGTAGGGAAGTAGCAAAATAAACCACAATGCCCAGCAGAGGAACATGCTAACCGATACACCGGGAAGATTTGAATAGCTGGGGTACTCCTAGCTCTACAACAAAGAGCTGTTGTTCATTTGTCACCTGCCAGAGCCAAGTATTCAGCTCCCTCTTTTACAGGGTGCTTATGGCTGGTTCTTTTATACCAACAAATTAGGTCACTTTAAAACTTGTCATTCATGGATCAGTCTATTATCAGTGACCAGAAACAGGATAGTACTGATCTGCACTGTACCAGCGGACATCCTTTAGTGTGCACTTTAATAACTAAAGACACTTGCAAAAAAAAAAAAAAGTTGGGTGTTAAAGAAAAAAAAAAAATTATATATATAATAAATAAAAACAAAGAAAAACTGTTCCCAAAATCACATTCTTTAACCACCGTTTCATAAAAGCTTCCTGCAAGTTTTATACAAGTTTTTTTTTTCCCACCATAACTGTTGAACTGTGTATAAGCAATGGGATGTGGACGTCCCTAAAATGGGTGTTGGTTTAAACTTTTTTCTCTAAAAAATGAACCTGTTTATTTGTATACTCCTATCACCAAGGTACAGTACATCTTTTTTTTAATTGTTTATTTGTAGTCTATTTTATAGAGTGACAACTGTTGGAAACAAACTGGACATTTTTAGCTATGAAGTTAATGCTTTTACAAAAAAAATGGAAAACAAAAATAAATAAGCACCACGAAAAGGAACCATGTCTTTTCCTTTCCATATTTTATGTAGACTTTAAAATAATATCTTATCTTTGATTGCAGTATTTTTTCCTAGCTTGCTTCTACATTTTCATAATAAGAATTACAAGTTACATCTTTATTTTAAGCTTACCTAAAACAACTGCTACCATCAGCATCAGACTACTTAAGGCCCAACTGTCTCATCTTAAGCAAATCCATCCTCTTACTACATTAGCTTGGCTACACTTGGACAAAAGCATGCCCATATTTACTATGTCCCTCCCATTTGGGGATTAGGGAAAATAAAATGCTCCCCACTAGAACAATTTTGGAGGCGTGACACTATGTATAATATAAGTCTTATGTTTAACATCTGACTTATTTCCATTGGAATTTTAAATAAAGGCTGTATTGTTCCAACAGGGAAATGTGAACATATGTATATATGCACCACTCCTATAAGCAAATATAGAAAAATAATTTAACATATAGGTTATATTATGCTTCTTAGTTGCAACCTGCATTCACCATACATCATAACTAGCATTTCATATTGTTGATTTTGCTGAAGGTCAAAAGGGCACAAACAGCAAGAACAGCACTCTCTTTAAGACAGTAAGATATTTATAAAAGGAAACAAAAACTAATGACAGCCAACAGGACACCAATGAAGTTAAAGGCATACTGTTTTAATGGAGCAGTTACTCTCCGGTGCACTGACTTTCAGCCAGCTGACCACACATAAATGGCATTCGGTGTTACCTTCATTACCTGTTTAGTTAGCATAGTGCTGGTAAAAGCATAACACTGCTATACATAAAAAAAAAAAAAGCAGCTCTTACTTTTTAATATGGAAAAAACAAAACATGAAAAACACCTGCTACTGCAGGATGAATGGTAATGACAGCACTTTCATTATGTGATATACTTGACAAGAAAATGCTTTGGTGCTTCCATTTCGTCTGGTCCTGCTCCTAATAAGATCAAGCCACTTTCACCCTTTGAGAACTAAAGTGAACATGCAGTTTGAGAACACTTTAGTATGGAACATGCAGTAATCAGATTCTTTGCTAAACAGATAGAATTTAGATGGATGTACTTATATAAGGCAATTCATATTATCGTGCAACATGGTTTGAATGTACAGTAGACCTCTGTGGATGAAAACAGTCAACATTTTCTTCTGCCTCCACTTTTTAGTTCCACTGTCTTATTTTGTTGTACCAAGCATTAGTCTTTCCTACGGAATAAAAAATGTTTTTTAAAAGCTGTTGGATACAACAATTTATCAAAACTTCAAATCTCATCAATTTCCTATCCACATCCACATTATTTTGTGGCAAGCAAGCCATGCCTAATAGAATCTGAAAACTGATAAGATAGTACTCAAAGGGTTACAAATACGTAATACGTATAGCAATTTTCTTCTCAACATGATGGCCATTTTGCCACAGCTCACTGCAATCCGTTTCAAAGACATTCTGCTTCCTGCCAGGCTTTCAAATAAGTGTTCCTGTCAGACCTGCTAAGTGCCAAAGGCAGTGGAATGTAACTTGATAAAATATAATGATGCAAAAAAAAAACAAAAAAAAAAAAACACAACAAACAAGTTAAATGGAAAAAAAAAAGTTTCACTTTGTTCAGTATATTCAGGACTATAAATGTGTTAAAACGTTTTGGACAAAGCTCAGAAAAAGTTGTATAAAACACAAAATGAATGTATCATTATTAAGGCTGTTTCTATATTGCAGATATTTTGGCCCCTTGTTAGTTGGAAAAAGTCTGTCCAAACAGTCTGAAGGTCCCATGTGACTTGTTCTCCCACAAGGTCAACCGTGGGTGTCTTCCCGTAGCAGACAGTGAATCAATCCTCTTTGGACACAAAGCTATTTTGGGTCTTCACACTCTCCCTAAGGTTCCGTATGGGCGGTGCTCATGTTCGTTTGTTGCTCACACTTAAGAATATGTGTCTGTGCAGCACATATCGTTTTCAAAGAGGATCTGGAGTTTTCAAAAACTAAAATAATGTAAAAGAATATTTTAGTAAAGTAAATTTTTGTTCACCTTTCTCTTCATTGTGGACTCCTGGAAAGGTAACACCATCTCCAGAGTTTAGAAGAAAGGCCTAAAGTTGAATGACAAAGAAATACAAAAGGACTGGAGGAACAGCAAAAACTTTTGGAAGCTTCCCAGGTGATTGAATCCCCACTCAGGTGGGGCACAAAACCTCTAGGGTTTTAAAGATCAGCCATAAGACCCTGGCTCACAGATGCCTGTGTCTAGCTAGGGAACAGCATAATAGCTCTGATGTTGATTCTCAAGTAACCTCGAAATTCTACACTAGGAATCGTTAGATCACACCCACTCTTGCATAGAGCGTTTACAGTACAGTATGTGTCGGGGTGTTCCTTTTCTCTTAAATTGAAACACGGTGTAAACCAAAACAAGGAGGCACAAGGCCAGGATACAAGGGATTACAATAGCTATGGCTTTCACAGTGCTGGCTGTGTTGTCCAGCTTCATAACAATGTCTACATCATCTTGAGAACTGGTTCGTTCTTTGTCTCGGTCCATGGAGCCATCACACCCCATGAAATCTTTAAGGATAGAACGTGGGTATCCAGGTTCTACACGCAGTCTTTGATTGTGGAATTTCCAGTATTCTTTTCCTTTATAAAAATAAGTGAATCCTGAAAAAGCAAGATTAGCGCATTAAAAAAAAAAACAAAGCAAACAAAACAAGAACAATGTAAGGAATAAATCTACCCAAAATATCACAAACATTTTCAGTAGAAGAATACAGAATATCATTTCTAATGATGCTGGGTTTCTATACATTTACTTTGGGTCCTACTTTCTGTGCCTCTCTATGGGTTACCAACCAGAATGCAAAAGCCATACAATTTTTAAAGGGGGGGGCTGCAAAATGACAACCAGGTCTAACAGGTGTCAATTCGAAGACTATATACTGTATTGCCTTTGTCCTAAAAACAGTTTTTTATTCTTATATTATGAAGTGACATACTAGAACAGTGCTAGATTATGTCTTTGCATGTTTTAGGCAAAATTCACAAATAATGGTATTTTTGCACTTACCGTAAAATCCATTTCTCTGAGTTTGACGGACACGGCGCTCCATAAATCATAACTACTGGGTTATATTGCCTCCTCCAAGAGTAGGACTAGGCAGAACAAAAAAACACCTGGCCTATGCCCATGGGCCATCCTCAGTTGGTATATAACCCTCCTTTCTGCTCTAGGTAGTCAGTTTAGTAGCAAACAGTATTAGACGTATCATCACTTCTCGATGAACTCAGAGAAATGGTTTTTACGGATACTTCCAAAAATCCCATTTTCTCTTTCGTTCATCCATGGACACAGCGCTCCATAAATCATAACTACTGGGATGTCCAAAAGGAGTGCAAAAATATGTGGGAAAAATAACCCAAGGCTAAACGTAAGAGCCCATAAGACACAGGAGCCTTAACCGGGTCAGAGGAGCACCATCGGAAAAATAAAAAAAGTAAAAACACCCCTCTAGAGGGAACAGCCCCTCTTAAACAGCAGCCTGCCAAACTTAGTGGCCAAAAGAAGCATCCGCAGATGCCAAAGTATCTACCTTATAGAATTTTGAGAAGGTTTGCACCGACGACCAAGTGGCCGCCTTGCAAACTTGCGATATTTGTGCCTGCTGACGAAAAGGCCCAAGAAGTACTCAGCGCCCGAGTAGAATGGGCCATGACAGGGAAAGGTTGAACCTGACCTTTAATAAAAAAATAGGCCTGAGTCACCATCTATCTGGTCCATCTGGAGATGGCAGCCGAAGCAGCCAGCCCTTTCCTTGGTCCGTCCATAACCACAAAAAGTGAGTCTGACCTCCGAAAGGAATCAGTAGCTGCCAGATACACCCGAATCGCACGAACCATATCCAAGGTATGCAAAGCATATTAGGTGGGATGATCCAGCTTGGGACACAAGGCAATACAATGTTCTCATTCAAATGGAAGAACAGAGACAACTTTGGGCAGGAATGATGAACAGGGACAAAGAACCACTTTATCCCTATGGACCACAAAATAGGGACTGGGACAGGATAATGCCGCCAATTCTGATACCCTGCGGGTCGAGGTAATAGCCACTAAGAACATCACCTTCTGGGATAATGTAGGCATAGGAATCTCCTGAATATTCTCAAATGGAGGTTACTGGAGAACCAAAAGCACTAAATTGAAATCCCAATGGCGGGAAGAGACCGTTTAGGTGGAGCCACATGTGGAACTCCCTTAATAAAAGTACGAACTAAAGATTGTGTGGCTAGGGGTCACTGAAAGAAGATTGCCAGGGCAGACATCTGGCCCTTGATGGTACTCAAGGCCAACTTCTGATCAATGCCCTGTCTAAGAAAGGTTAAAATCCAAGCCACAGAAAAGGATTGCGGATGAGCGCCATTCAGCTCACACAAAGAAATGTATGCTTTCCACGTACAATGGGATATCTTGCTGGAAGACTACTTCCTCACCATAGTAGGGATCACTGATCCAGACAGACCTCTATCCCTCAGTACCTGGCTTTCAATAGCTAATGAATCACGGCTTGTGGTTCCTGAAGTTTGTCCAGAAGTAGGGCTACCCTGGCCAGAATTAGAATCAGATCTAGGTAAATCAACTCCCTTGACAGGGATAGGGGGACCTTAGATAGTTTGGACATCACCTGAACATTTGCAGGAATTATAACCGCACAAGGAGACTCGGGACCTAAAAAAACCTGAAAAGGACAAGCTTTGTCTCCCTTTCTGGGTACCACCAAAATAATCATTTTGTGGATCCACTTGACACTCATGAAAGAGAGCCACGAGCCCGGGAACCAGCAAAAATGTCCCCCCACCACAATAATGGGTGAGGGCAGACCTTAATGCTAAAGGGGTCTTGTCTGCGGGTCCGGTGAAGCTAGCTCTAGGCTTTCCATACCAAGGATGCTTGGAACCTCCTGGGAAGATTTGAAAGATCTATTTCCCTTATTCTACGTCCCAGAAGCACAAAATAATTTTCTATGTGCTGAGAAGGAGGGCCCCCCATCTGCAATGAGGCTCCTTCCCTTTCCTAGACTATGTCTGGAAGGTAATACCCCCCCCGCCCCACCGTGATACCCTAATGTCATCATCCAGGGTAGCCCCAAACAGGTGATTGCCTTTAAAGAGCAGATCAATGAGAGCTTTCTTAGAGGCTTGGTCTGCAAACCAATTCTTAAGCCACAGCATGCGCCTAATCCCCACTGCAGAAACAGATAGTTTTTAATTAGGCAGGAGGGGTGGGGAACAGGAGCTGTATCCAAAGCTGCATGACAAACAAACTGCAGCCCATGGACCAACTGGTCTGCTTAATCAACATAAGCAGTGGGGACCTGCTCACCCCCCAGGGCATGGCGCAACAGCTTGGCCCTTTTAGTTAGGGACTGAGACACCAGGGCTGAGGCAAAGACTGATGGAAATGTCGAACCAGCCATAGTAAACATGCTGCGTGCCACAGTCTACGCTTTCCTGTCAGCCGGGTCCTTAAAGGATGGGGATTCCTCTACTGGGATTATGGTAGCTTTGTTCAACCTGGAAACAGGAGGGTCCACCACTAGTGGACTAGTCCACTTTTTTTAAAGTGACTCCTCAAAAGGGTAACATACAGCAAAACGTTTGGGGACCACAAAGGGTAATTTTGGTTGTTCCCATTCCTTATAGGAAAACCTATCAAAAAAGGGCACATAAGGAAACACCTTTGGAGTGTGAGGTGACTTATGTGTACCAAACGACACAGCCACGTCCGTGGGTACATCAGCCACATCCTCCTTTTTTAAAGTCTCATGCACTGCAGTGATAAGTGCGTCTACCACTTCTACCACTATTCACTGCTGTGACCATAGAGGAATCAACCTCACTATTGGATGGATCTGGGGGTGTGATATTAGAAGGGCCGCGTCCACTGCGGCATCAGGCTCAGAATCAGATTAGAGAGACTGAGCAGGGAAAGGTAGGGGACACTTCCTCCTGGGCCTTTGCCCACACGCCACTTCCACCCGGGACACTAAGGACTGCAGGACCACCGTCAGTGCAACCAAGAGAAGCTGGGGTTTCCGAGGGACCTGTCCCCTCCATAAGGAGGTCAGAGGGGGAGATGTGACCCTGAGGCTTCATAAGGAAAGGAACCTTGCAGTACAAAAACTATCTCTCTCTTACGTCCTCCGACAGTCGCCGCCCACTCATACAGTCTTCACCAATGGGGTATTGACTTCCTCTCCACAGGAGTAGCTAGGCATAGGACGTGTTAGAAACAAAGCATTTACATAAACACACCCATGGGGGCTGTCCCACTGGTCCAATACCCCCCTGCAATCAGCCATCCCAGCTCAGTTTGTCTTCTGCCTAGTTAAGGAGTAGATAGGCTTCCCTGTGCTGGGGCTACAGTCTCAGTCTTCTTCTTCTATTTTATGATTTTATTTTCTGCAAATTTCATTTTTTTTCTTTGCATTACTAGCGGTTTTATTTTGTCAGCGTTAGTTAGTCGGATCTTCGGATGAAGACGGCGTTTGCAGAGCTGGGAGTCGGACTGGTCGTCCTGGTTCTCCAGGACAGAGGGTCAGATGGAATCCCAGCCCGCCATAGAGCGTTTAGCAGGCTATGTGTTCGCCCTGGCCTCGCAAACGACCCATCCCTGTCCTCAGGGATGCAGCTTGTGAGGTGGCTACCTCACCGGACACATCCACGGTTCGTCCGTGCACTACTGGTGTCCTGCGCTTTTTGGTTGACGGCACTCCCCTGCCATCTGAGGGCGGGCGGTTTCCCGTTTGATATGAGGCACCCCACGCCATCGAGTACAGGTAAGTACACTCTGGGTGGCTAAACTCCAACATAAAAATGTATATTAGTGCTAAAGAAAAGGCCTTCAAAAAATACAAGACTGAGGGGTCATTGGCAGCATTTAAGCATTACAAAGAGTGTAATAAGAAATGTAAAGATGAAATCAGGGCGGCTAAAATAGAACACGAGAGACATATAGCGGAGGAGAGTAAAAATAACCCCAAGAAGTTCTTTAAGTATATAAACAGTAGGAAAGTGAGGCCAGAACACATTGGCCCCATAAAAGATGATAAAGGAAATATGGCCACTGAGGACAGGGAAAAGGCGGAAGTGTTAAATAATTTCTTCTCTTCAGTCTTCACAAAAGAATCGGGGGGCTACACGAACCTTGCTTGTAAGGCCGAACTAAATACACCCCAGGAAGTGCTGCCATGGCTAACAGAAGATAGACTTAGAGCTAAACTAGAGAAACTTAACATAAATAAATCCCCGGGACCGGATGGCTTGCACCCGAGGTTTCTTAATGAGCTCAGCCAGGTGATTGCCAGACCATTATTCTTGATCTTTAAGGATAGTTTACAGACAGGTATGGTGCCAGCTGATTGGAAAAAAGCCAAATTGGTACCAATATTTAAAAAGGGGCCGAGATATATCCCGGGTAACTATAGGCCGGTCAGCCTAACATCAGTAGTCTGCAAAATTTTGGAGGGGATGTTAAGGGACCACATACAAGACGTTTGTAATGAAAACGGTATTATAAGTAGAAATCAGCATGGATTCATGAAAAATCGTTTGTGCCAAACCAATCTATTAACCTTCTACGATGAAGTGAGCTGCCACCTAGATAAAGGAAAGCCTGTGGATGTGGTGTATCTGGACTTTGAAAAGGCCTTTGACACCGTTCCCCACAAACGCTTACTGTACAAACTAAGGAAGGTAGGTATGGACCATAAGGTGAGTACCTGGATAGAGAACTGGCTCCAGGGGAGAGTACAGAGGGTGGTGATTAATGGGGAGTACTCGGATTGGGCGGGTGTGGAAAGTGGGGTCCCCCAGGGTTCTGTCCTGGGACCAATCCTGTTTAATTTATTCATAAATGATCTAGAGGAGGGGATATCTAGTACAATCTCAGTATTTGCAGATGATACTAAACTGGGCTTGCCAATATCTTCTATGCAGGATGTGGAAACCTTGCAAGCGGACCTGAACAAAATAACGGGGTGGGCAACTACATGGCAGATGAGGTTTAATGTTGAAAAATGTAAAGTAATGCACTTGAGGGCCAGAAACCAGAAAGCAAGCTACTCACTAGGGGGGGAACCTCTGGGTGAGTCTAGGATGGAAAAGGACTTGGGGGTACTGGTAGACAACAAGCTTGGCAGTGGCATGCAATGCCAAGCCGCCGCAAGCAAAGCCAACAGAATACTGGGATGTATAAAAAAGGGGATTCACTCCAAAAATAAAGAGATTATTCTCCCACTCTACAAGACTCTGGTCCGGCCACATCTGGAGTATGCTGTCCAGTTCTGGGCACCGGTCCTCAGGAAGGATGTGCTGGAACTGGAGAAAGTCCAGAGAAGGGCAACAAAAATAATTAGGGGAATGGAGGACATCAGCTATGAGGAAAGACTACAAGCACTGAACCTATTCTCTCTGGAGAAGAGACGATTGAGGGGGGATATGATATCAATGTACAAATACTGTACTGGTGACCCGAGCATAAGGAACAAACTATTCAGACAAAGGAGATACAATAAGACACGTGGCCACTCACTAAAACTAGAGGAAAGGTGGTTTAACCTTAAAGTGCGTACGGGGTTCTTCACTGTAAGAGCGGTAAGGATGTGGAATTCTCTTCCACAAGCAGTCATATCAGCAGGGAGGATTGATAGTTTCAAAAAACTATTAGATGGACACCATAAAGACCACAACATACAGGGGTATACAATGTACGGTTAAAAGCGGACACACACACACATCATAGGTTGAACTGGATGGACTGATGTCTTTTTTCAACCTCACTAACTATGTAACTATGTGTGGGGCCTCTGTCTGGGGCTGGCAGTCCAGGTGTGTCTGTGGTGCGTTTTGGGCTCCCTGATCCTGGTCCCTGCGGGGGTTTTTTCTCTCACAGCCAGCGCTGTGTGGATTTTTGGGGGTCCCTCTCCTGTGTCACTTTAGGGTGCTTGGAGGTACAGACACGTGTGGCGACCGCTGCGGGGTTACAAACCGCAGGTCCGCCATTTTAGGTGTGGGCAGCATGTCTGGCTTCACTGTGGGCGCTTATACAGCATAATATGTAGTGAATTTTGGCGCCTTGCGGTGCCATCTTGTGTGTGGCAAAAGATCGTTCCGAGCACATGTCGGCGGCCATTTTACCGAAGCTTCCCATTACTTTCTATAGGCAACCATTTTTCCTTAGCCTGCAGCCTCAGTTCAATCTCTGGCGGTGACATCATTTCCTTCTTTCACTCAGGAGCGACCGACTGCGGTGGTAACACACTGTGGGGCTATGTTCTGCTGTCCTTTTGTTCTCCCTTGTACAATCTTCCTGGCTTTCAGTTTGTCCCTGCGGGGGGTCTGTGTTCCACAGTCTTTGTAGCGGTGTGCTGCGGGGGTCTGCGGCACGCTTAAAGGGCCAGTACCTTACAAAAAAAAAAAAACTTTTTTGCAATGGAATCCCAGGACAGCAAATTCCCTCCAGCCTTGGTGGGGTATTCAGGTTCCTCTGAATCCTCTGCCCTGACTAATTTGTCTGCTGTAGTGGCGACTTTTGTGTCCAAAATGGATGTGCTGACGGTGGCTGACATTCCCTATGCGGGGTATCGCCTTTTTGGAGACTCCCTGGATGAATTGGTTAAAGGAGTCACTGGGGGCAAGAGCACTCTGCTGCCCCAGAATCCTAAGGGCAAGTTTTTCCGCGGCAAGCGGGGTCCCGCCTTTAAACCAAATCCGGGTTCCTTTCGTGCCTTCAAGGCGCAGAACAAGGGAAAACCGTTCAAGGGCCAGGGTGGCCAGGGAAAGCCCTGGGCCGGCAAACCAAAGTCCGGCCATGCTGGTGCGGCGGCTCAGTCCGCCTCTGCCTGAAGGGGCGCCCTCACCCATTTCAGGGGTGGGGGGACGTTTGCGCGGTTTCCTCCAACCTTGGCTGCTCCGAATTCCGGACAGGTGGGTTCAGGAAATCATTCGATCAGGGTACAAGATCGAATTCCTTTCACGACCAGCGGATAGATTCTTTCCCTCAAATCTTCATTTGACCCCAGATCGGTTGAAAGATCTTCATCGGGCGGTGCAGGATCTACTCGCCCAGGGGGTAATCGTCCCGGTGCCTCATCGGGACAGATTTGGGGGGTTTTACTCGAATCTGTTCACTGTGCCCAGAAAGGAGGGCAAGGTGCGTCCGATTCTGGCCTTAAAAGCTCTGAACCGCTTCATGCGCGTTCGAAAGTTCCGCATGGAATTGCTCCGCTCGGTGGTGGCCTCCCTGAGTCCAGGAGAATTCCTGGCCTCTATCGATCTGAAGGATGCGTATCTACACATCCCCATTTTCGAGGGCCATCAGAGGTACCTTTCGGTCTCGCTTCGGCTCAAAGGGTCTTTACCAAAGTGTTGGCGCCTGTTCTGGGCCTGTTGCGGGCACAGGGCATTGCGGTCCTGGGATATCTGGACGATCTCCTGTTAAGTGCAGTGCAAATACAGCGCAAAGAAAAAAGAAGTGTTAAATATATGGTTAGCTAAGATGCATAATATCATTAATAAGTGAAATAAATTAAATTGAATGAAATAAATTAGAACCGAAATGTAGCTGTTCATAAAAAATGGTGATACCCAAAATTCTCAAGTGCAAAAATATAAAAACTCAGCGCAAATCAGTATTGAATGTGAACAATACACAGAAATATTATCTACAATGTAGAGCTCTTAAAAGTGCACCGTGCAATATTAAATGCAAAAATGTGCAAAAAAGGCTTAAATGTAGAAAACATAATAGTGAATAAAATCAATAAATAAGGTAAATGCCGGTTCAGATAAAATAGTTCAGTAAGATTTCCAATAAATGGATGGCTGTAAACAGTTCCAAATGGGTCCCACAAAAGTGCTGGAGTGCCAAGAAGAAAGTGCACAATCATGCAATCATATCGGTGCAGTGAAAAAAGGTGGCGGTCCTCCCCCTTTGGGTGTTCACTTACCGGACAAGAATGACCCCTACGCTATACAGCTATAAGGGTCGACAAAGCTTATGTCCTAGTAAGGAACCAGCTGCCACACTTCTCCAAGACAGATGTACCTCCAATGATTCAAATACCCCGATGCATGTAAATGGAGAGAGGATGCTCACAATAGTGTAAATCCGATTTTAAAAGCTTTATTGTGCAAAGTCTAAAATCAAAACTCACATTCCGTAGCTAGTAACAGGCGTATATTGCAAAAGGTCCCGTCCTTCCTGACTGTATGGTGCCGCTTGGACGCTCCGTAGTTACGGCGTGCGTTCCACCGCACAGGAAGTGACATATCGCTAAGGCGTAGACCGGAAATTGCGTCGACGCGTTTCGCCCTCCTCTTCCGGGCGTTTTCAAAGACGTATTTCCGGTCTGCGGCGATGGGCAGTGTTTATATACTGCTCCATCTCATTAGCAAGTATCAACTTCCTGTTCCTGTTGGGTGTATACAACTTCATCTCCACCCAACAGGAAGTGTTGAGGCCGCCATATTTCTGACTAATAGAATTCTAAATAAACATAAATGAACGATCATAACATCAATAGGGAATTGGACCGCAATTATTGTAATAGGCATCAACATGAATAAATCTGTAGGTATATGGCGAAATAAATAAATAAATAAATGATGAGGCAACTGATATTCATCTCTAAAAAGAAAAAACACATTGCACTTTTCTGCGAGCAAATCTGAAAAGAATCGTCCGCAAAAAATTCACATAGAATTCAATATAACACCAATAATTCCACAATACAAATATCAACATCAAAAAACATAAAATATGTCAATTATCAAATTTCATAACACACATTCCCATTAGATATAAAATTATAGAATATTTTAATTATATATATATATATATATATATATATATATATATATATATATATATATATATATATATATATATATATATATATATATATATATAAATAACATGGGTGTGAATGCCCTGTTAAAATATTAAATTTAAAAGGTCAAATGATAATTTAGAAGCTCATAAATTCTCATATATTTAAAATTTATATATATGAATTGTCAATGTAAAAAAACGCCGGGAACAAATGTAACCACTATACACGGAAAGTGTGTTACCAGTTTGACAAAAAACAGTTTAGATCGAATTCCACATTCAATCCCTCAGGCTGCAAAGTTTTTAATAGAAAAATAATTTTCCCTCATACTGTGAGATTCCCTGTTTCATGTTCCCTCCCCTCCAATTGGGTTTTACTCTATCAATCCCACAGAATTTTAAAACTGAGGGATCTTTGTTGTGTACCAATCTAAAGTGGTTGGACAAACTATGTTTTTTGAAACCGTTTATGTTTGTTACATGTTCCCTTAAACGTATCCTCAGCTCTCGGGTTGTGCGACCCACGTACTGGAGCTTGCATGGACACTCCAAAAGATACGTTACGTGGGTGGACATACAAGAAATAAACTTATCTATTTTGAAGTTAGTTCCTCTACTATTGGATGTGAATTGTGTAGTTTTGCGGGTTCTGTGTTTTGAAGTTTTGCATATTGCACATCGCCCACATGAGAAAAAAACGGTCTGATCAAAGAATGTTTGCATAGCTACAGGTGGATTTACTACGTTCTAGTTTATTTCTTAAAGTGGTGGGTTTGGTGTAAATAAAGTTTAAAGTTTAAAGTTTTAGTAGAACAAGAAATTGAACAGTTCAATGTTGGTAATGGGAGAAAAAAAAAGGACATAGAATCAGGGATCAAGCAATTAGAAAACAAAAAAGAAGTGGTCATCAGACCAGCAGACAAAGGGGGCGGTCTCGTTATTTTAAATAAAAAGGACTACCTAGATGAACTCAACAGGTTGGTTGGGGATCGGGAAACATATGAAAAGTTAAGAGGAAACCCCACCAACAAAAATAAAGACAAGTTGAAAAGATTGATCAAAAGAGCACGTAATGATGAGTTGATCAACAAACGAGAAGCAAGATACCTGATCCCAGATGCCCCCCGTCTACCTGTTATTTATCAAATCCCTAAAGTCCATAAAAACAAAGATAAACCCCTGGGAAGGCCCACTGTGAGTGGGATAGACTCCCTGTTTAGTCGATTAGGGGAATACCTTGATTGCTTTTTGCAACCCTTAGCAAAAAAATTCCCAGCTTACCTGCGAGATAGCAAGGAGGTAATACAGATTCTACAGGGAGTCAAGACCAACCAACAACAGATATTGGCAAGTGTGGATGTGGATTAATTGTATACGAACATTCGTCAAGAACATGCATTACAAGTCATCAGGTGGGCCCTGGAAGGCTCAGCTATGGAGAAGGAAAAAGTTGAATTTTTACTACAGGCATTGGAACTGGCCATGAGCGAAAACTTTTTTTGGCATAGTGGTGATTTTTTCAGGCAGATTAAAGGTGTGGCGATGGGGGCGAAATATGCCCCCTCGGTGGCCAACATCTTCCTCAGTAAATGGGAGGAGGAGGTAATTTTTAGCAAACCCAGACTGGAGTTACGGTTATACAAACGCTACATTGACGATATTCTGATCATTTGGGATGGGAATATGGAGTCATTCCAAGAATTTATGTCAGAGATCAGATCCAATGAGTATGACATATCCTTCTATGACCAGTGGAACAAAGAGCATATCAACTTCCTGGACCTGGTGATTTACAAAAAAGACACAAAACTGTGTACAAAAACTTACTTCAAGGAAGTGGATCGGAATGGATACATTCCGTTACACAGTTGTCACCATCCAAGATGGTTGAACACAGTTCCAAAAAGTCAGCTAATAAGAATTAGACGCAACTGCGATAATGATGAAGATTACGAGATTCAGGCTGACACGATTTTAAAGAGATTTGAAGAGAAGGGATATAAGACTAAAGCCTTGAAAAAACTAAAAGAAGAAGTCAAAAAATCTAACAGACAACAAATGTTAGAGACCCGCCCAAAAAGTTCAGATAAACATCATGGGACGGCATTTATGACCGGTTTTTCTAGGCAACACAAACAACTAGAGCATATAATTAGAAAGCATTGGTACATTTTACAGAAAGACCCCATTCTTGAAAAAGTATTACCCACAAAGCCTGTTTTTATTTACACCAAACCCACCACTTTAAGAAATAAACTAGCAAAGAACGTAGTAAATCCACCTGTAGCTATGCAAACATTCTTTGATCAGACCGTTTTTTTCTCATGTGGGCGATGTGCAATATGCAAAACTTCAAAACACAGAACCCGCAAAACTACACAATTCACATCCAATAGTAGAGGAACTAACTTCAAAATAGATAAGTTTATTTCTTGTATGTCCACCCACGTATCTTTTGGAGTGTCCATGCAAGCTCCATTACGTGGGTCGCACAACCCGAGAGCTGAGGATACGTTTAAGGGAACATGTAACAAACATAAAAAACGGTTTCAAAAAACATAGTTTGTCCAACCACTTTACATTGTACATTGTGTACATTGGTACACAAAAATCCCTCAGTTTTAAAATTCTGTGGGATTGATAGAGTAAAACCCAATTGGAGGGGAGGTAACATGAAACAGGGAATCTCACAGAATGAGGGAAAATGGATTTTTCTATTAAAAACTTTGCAGCCTGAGGGATTGAATGTGGAATTCGATCTAAACTGTTTTTTTGTCAAACTGGTAACACACTTTCCGTGTATAGTGGTTACATTTGTTCCCGGCGTTTTTTTACATTGACTAATTATTAATTACAATTCATATATATATAAATTTTAAATATATGAGAATTTATGAGCTTCTAAATTATCATTTGACCTTTTAAATTTTATATTTTAACAGTGCATTCACACCCATGTTATATATATATATATTAAAATATTCTATAATTTTATATCTAATGGGAATGTGTTATGAAATTTGATAATTGACATATTTTATGTTTTTTGATGTTGATATTTGTATTGTGGAATTATTGGAGTTATATTGAATTCTATGTGAATTTTTTGCGGACGATTCTTTTCAGATTTGCTCGCAGAAAAGTGCAATGTGTTTTTTCTTTTTAGAGATGAATATCAGTTGCCTCATCATTTATTTATTTATTTCCCCATATACCTACAGATTTATTCATGTTGATGCCTATTACAATAATTGCGGTCCAATTCCCTATTGATGTTATGATCGTTCATTTATGTTTATTTAGAATTCTATTAGTCAGAAATATGGCGGCCTCAACACTTCCTGTTGGGTGGAGATGAAGTTGTATGCACCCAACAGGAACAGGAAGTTGATACTTGCTAATGAGATGGAGCAGTATATAAACACTGCCCATCGCCGCAGACCGGAAATACGTCTTTGAAAACGCCCGGAAGAGGAGGGCGAAACGCGTCGACGCAATTTCCGGTCTACGCCTTAGCGATACGTCACTTCCGGTGCGGTGGAACGCACGCCGTAACCACGGAGCATCCAAGCGGCACCATACAGTCAGGAAGGACGGGATCTTTTGCAATATACGCCTGTTACTAGCTACGGAATGTGAGTTTTGATTTTAGACTTTGCACAATAAAGCTTTTAAAATCGGATTTACACTATTGTGAGCATCCTCTCTCCATTTACATGCATCGGGGTATTTGAATCATTGGAGGTACATCTGTCTTGGAGAAGTGTGGCAGCTGGTTCCTTACTAGGACATAAGCTTTGTCGACCCTTATAGCTGTATAGCGTAGGGGTCATTCTTGTCCGATAAGTGAACACCCAAAGGGGGAGGACCGCCACCTTTTTTCACTGCACCGATATGATTGCATGATTGTGCACTTTCTTCTTGGCACTCCAGCACTTTTGTGGGACCCATTTGGAACTGTTTACAGCCATCCATTTATTGGAAATCTTACTGAACTATTTTATCTGAAATGGCATTTACCTTATTTATTGATTTTATTCACTATTATGTTTTCTACATTTAAGCCTTTTTTGCACATTTTTGCATTTAATATTGCACGGTGCACTTTTAAGAGCTCTACATTGTAGATAATATTTCTGTGTATTGTTCACATTCAATACTGATTTGCGCTGAGTTTTTATATTTTTGCACTTGAGAATTTTGGGTATCACCATTTTTTATGAACAGCTGCATTTCGGTTCTAATTTATTTAATTCAATTTAATTTATTTCACTTATTAATGATATTATGCATCTTAGCTAACCATATATTTAACACTTCTTTTTTCTTTGCGCTGTATTTGCACTGCACCTTAGTTATTTGGTCACCACCATTTTGAACAGCTGCATTGAAGTTGTATACACCAGTCCAGTTACTTCTTCCTTAGCGCGGTATACACTATCTTTTCACATGATCTCCTGTTAAGATCGAGTGCCAGTCAGAGCCTGTTGCGCGATCTGTCCACTACGGTCCAGACGCTCCAGGAGTTCGGATGGACCATCAACATTCAGAAGTCGACCTTGTTTCCATCGGTTCGTCTCCCATATTTGGGAATGGTTCTGGACTCTGCTCAAGCAAAGGTGTTCTTACCTCAGGACAAGCTCCGGACCTTGCAGTCCGAGGTCAGGTCCCTTAGGGACAACAAATCCTCATCACTCAGGACCTGTATGCGGTCCCTGGGGTTGATGGTGTCAGCCGTCATACCATTTGCCCAGTTTCACACGCAATCTCTCCAAGCGGAGATCCTGGCCAGGTGGGACAGACTACCTCATTCCTTGGACCTGAGAGCGTCTCTGAGTCGCCAAACCAGAATTGATCTCTTGTGATGGCTTCAGTCCCCGGCTGTGTCGGAAGGAAAATCCTTCCGGCCGTTACTGTGGACAGTGATTACCACAGACGCCAGCCTGTCGGGCTGGGGTGGCGTCCTGGGTAACCTGTCTGCCCAGGGCACTTGGTAGGAGGAGGAATCCTCCCTTCCAATAAACATACTGGAATTGAGAGCGATCAGGCTGTGCCTGCTCCACTAGTCGGATCGTCTTCAGGGCCGTCCTGTACGAGTGCAGACGGACAATGCCACTGCGGTGGCATACATCAAACACCAAGGGGGCACCAGGAGTGCCCGGGCGGCCCAGGAAGTGACCAGTATTCTGACTTGGGCCGAGACTCATGTCCCGGCGATATTGGCAGTTCAAATTCCGGGTGTAGAGAATTGGCAGGCCGATTATTTGAGCCGCCAGACCCTGGACCAGGGGGAATGGTCCCTACACCACAGAGGTTTTTCAAATGCTGTGTGCGAAGTGGGGATCCCTGGATGTGGATCTGTTCGCGTCTCGGCTAAACCACAAGGTGGAAAGGTTTGTGGCAAGAACGCGCGATTCTCTGGCAGACGCCTCGGATGCGCTGGTGGTGCCTCAGTATCATCTGATATATGCCTTTCCTCCAATTCAGTTGTTGTCCAGGTTCCTTCGCAGGTTGGCCTCGGAAAAAAACCTGGCGATTCTGGAGGCGCCAGACTGGCCACGCCAGTCCTGGTACGTGGACATCGTTCACCTGGCCGTCGAGCCTCCATGGCGGCTGCCAATGCGAGAAGATCTGCTGTCTCAGGGACCAATCTTCAATCCTGCTTTACAGTCGCTGGCTTTAACGGCATGTCTGTTGAAAGCCAGGTCCTGAGAGACAGGGGTCTCTCCTCAGAGGTCATTCCTACTAATCAAGGCTAGAAAAGCCTCATCTGGTAAGATTTATTACCTTACATGGAAAGCTTATTTTGCCTGCTGTGAGTCCAGGGCCTTCTCTCCTCGTTCATACTCCGTCGCGAGAGTGTTGGCTTTCCTCCAGTCTGGTGTGGATCAGCGCCTGGCGTTGGCCACGATTAAGGGCCAGGTGTCTGCACTGGCTATTCTTTTCCAGCGCCCTGTGGCGTCTAATTCTTTGATTCGCACCTTCCTTCAAGGTGTGCGTCACTTGGCCCCTCCTAGAAGGCAGCCCTTACCTCCATGGGACTTGAACTTGGTTCTGTCCGTGTTACAACGTTCCCCGTTTAAAACGTCAGGGAAATTTCGTTACCTCTGCTGTCTAAAAAGGTTGCCTTTCTGGTGGCGATCACTTCGGCTCGCAGAGTGTCGGAGTTGGCGGCGTTGTCTTGCCGCTCCCCTTACCTGGTGGTTCATAGGGATAAGGTGGTCTTGCGACCTAACCCGTCCTTTCTTCCAAAGGTGGTTTCGGATTTTCACCTTAATGAGGACATTGTTTTACCTTTGCTTTGTGCGAATCCTAAGCATCCTAAGGAGGTTGCCTTAAATTCTTTGGATGTTGTCAGGCCGATCAGGGTTTATCTGTCATTGACTGAATCCTTTCGAAAGTCGGATTCTCTCTTTGTCCTTCCTGAGGGACCTCGGAAGGGTAAGGCTGCGTCTGCGGCGACCATTTCAAAATGGATCAGACAGACAATTGTACAGGCCGATTAGTTGAAGGAACAGGTACCGCCCTTTCCTGTCAAGGCGCGCTCTACCAGATCGGTGAGTGCGTCCTGGGCCTTCCGGCATCAGGCCTCGGTGGTCCAGGTGTGCAAGGCTGCGACTTGGTCGTCAGTGCACACCTTTTACAAATTCTACAAAACTGATGTTCTGGCATCAGCTGATGCCTCCTTTAGCCGCAAAGTTCTCTGTGCGGCAGTACCGTAGGGGACCCTGGTTTTGTTGCGGGTCCCTGACTGTTGGGGTTGTTTACCCCCTTGGTTATTTGCTTTCCTGGGTTGTTGCTCCTGTTGAGCTTTCTTGTTGCCCAGAAGGTTCCCTTGCTGTTCATGTAAGGTTCTTTCTCTGATGTGGGTACTGCGTTGCCTTTTCTGTGGTTGCGTTTCCCACCCCTCATGTCTACACTGCTTTGGGACATCCCCATTGGTGAAGACTGTGTGAGTGGGTGGCGACTGTCGGAGGACGTAAGAGAAAACTGAATTTTTGTAAAATCTTACCGTAAAATTCCTTTCTCTGAGTCCTCCGACAGTCGCCACCCCCGTCCCTCTTTTGGGGTTCTTATACACTTCACTGCTTGCTACCAAACTGAGCTGGGATGGCTGATTGCAGGGGGGTATTGAGAGGGGGGGACTGTACTTACCCTTCCAAGGTGCGGGTAGCGCTCAAGACCAAATCCTCGCCAACGAAATAGGGGAGCTGTCGGCCAAGGAACCGCTGTGATTCAGACCCATACCTGGTTGTATGCGACCCTACAAGACATTTAACTCGTGGGCCAGCCTCTGTCTGTGAGGCTATGTCGTGGCCGACCTAGCGCGTAGCTGCGTTTTGCACGCAATGGCTGGCTGGGCTGGGGGGACCACTAGATCTAGATTATCCAGCCCGTCACCCAGCCCGACAGTTGAGTATAGATCTCCCAAGACAAAAAAACAAAAATTGCTAGGACCAGAGATCCCTAAGTCCTTACTCCTGACTAGACAGAATAAAACTGATTACCTAGAGCAGATATGGGAGTTATATACCAGCTGAGGATAGCCCATGGGAATAGCCAGGTGTTTTTTGTTCTGCCTAGTCCTACTCCTGGTGGGGGCAATATAACCTAGTAGTTATGATTTATGGAGCGCTGTGTCCGTCAATGAAAGAAAGAGATATATGAATGAATAAAAACCAAAGATAAAAACATTAAAAAACGAATATATAGTATCTCATAAAAGTGAGTACACCCCTCACATTTTTGTAAATATCTTATTATATCTTTTCATGTGACAACACTGAAGAAATTACACTTTGCTACAATGTAAAGTAGTGCTTGTATAACAGCGTAGATTTGTTGTCCCCTCAAAATAACTCAACACACAGCCATTAACCACTAGCCGACCGCAAACGCTGCTGCTACTGCAGCCGAGCGGCTAGACTGGGTCCAGCGACGTACACCTACGTCACAGGATTCCTCCCTCTCTCAGCGGTGCGCGCGTGCTGCTGGAGGCTTGCTCCCGCTGTATTCAGACACAGCGGGAGTCAGGCCAGGGGATGAGAGGCGAGGGGGTGATCACCGCCGCTCTTCCACGTTCATCGGGGAAAGAGTGAGAAAATCTGCCCGCTTGTGTAAACAAAGCGGGCGGATCTCCTCTGTGACAGGCAGGGACAGATCACAGGATTCAGCATAGCTGAACCTGTGATCTGTGTCTGTGTTACACAACCCCCTCCCATCACACACGTCAGTAAGCATGAGGCACACATTTAACCCCTTTCACCAACAGTGTTAACCCTTTCCCTGCCAGTGTCATTATTACAGTAACAGTGCATATTTATAGTAGTAATGTTACCGGTCCCCCCAAAAGTGTCATAAATGTCAGTTAGGGGTCCGAACTGTCCGCGGCAATGTCGCAGTCCCGCAAAAAAAAAAAAAAAAAAAATCGCAGATCGCCACCTTTACTAGTGAAAAAAAAATAATAAAAATGACAAATCTTTCCCGTAGTTAGTAAACGTGATAACTTTTTCGCAAACCAATCAAAATATAGGTATTGTGATTTTTTTTTACCAAAAATATGTAGCAGAAAACAAATCGGCCTAAAATGCTAAAAAAAATTGTGATTTGTCAATTTTTTGGGGGGAATGTTATATATCAGAATGTGAAAAAATATTGTTTTTATTTTTTCAAAATTGTCGCTCCTTTTTCAAAAAATCGCACAGGTGATCAAATACCACCAAAAGAAAGCTCTATTTGTGGGGGAAAAAAAAGGACACAAATTAAATTTGAAAACAGCGTCGCACGACCGCGCAATTGTCCGTTAAAATAACGCAGTGCCGAATCGCAAAATATGGCCTGGTCAGGAAGGGGGTAAATTCTTCCGGTCTTAAAGTGGTTAAAAATATGCTCATTGAGAATTTTTTTGTCAAAAACATGTAGCTAAATACATTTTGGCCTAACTATATGACAAATTTAATATACTGGATATTTTTTAACTGTCCAAGTAGAAAATGTAAATTTTTTCGCAAAATTTTCGCTCTTTTTTTATTAATATCGCAAAAAATTAAAAGCGCAGAGGTGATCAAACAACACCAAAAGAAAGCTCTGTTTGTGGGGAAAAAAGGACAAATTTTGTTTGGGTACAGGGTTTCATGACTGCGCAATTGTCAGTTAAACTCACGCAGTGCCAAGTTGAAAAAAGTGGCCTGGACGTTAAAACAGGAAAATCCTCTGGGGCTAAAGTGGTTAAAGTCTAAACCATTGGCAACAAAAGTGAGTACACCCCTAAGTGAAAATTTAAAGATTGGGCCCAAAGTGTCAATATTTTTGTGGCCACCATTATTTTCCAGCACTGCCTTAACCCTCTTGGGCATGGAGTTCAACAGAGCTTCACAGGTTGCCACTGGAGTCCTCTTCCACTCCTCCATGAAGGCATCACACAGCTGGTGGATGTTAGAGACCTTGCGCTCCTCCACCTTCCATTTGACGATGCCCCACAGTTGCTCAATAGGGTTTAGGTCTGGAGAAATGCTTGGCCAGTCCATCACCTTTACCCTCAGCTTGGCAGTGGTCATCTTGGAGGTGCTTATCATGTTGGAATACTGCCCTGCAGCCCAATTTTTGAAGGGAGGGGCCATGCTCTGCTTCAGTATGTCACAGTACTTGTTGACATTCATAGTTTCCTCAATGAACTGTAGCTCCCCATTGCCCGAGCACTCATGCCGCCCCAGACCATGACACTCCCACCACCATGCTTGACTGTAGGCAAGACACGCTTGCCTTTGTAATCCTCACCTGGTTGCCGCCACACACGCTTGACACTATCTGAGTCAAATAAGTTTATCTTGGTCTCATCAGACCACAGGACATAGTTCCAGTAATCCATGTCCTTCGACTGCTTGTCTTCAGCAAACTTTGTGGGCTTTCTTGTGCATTATCTTTAGAAGAGGCTTCCTTCTGGGACAACAGCCATGCAGACCAATTTGAGGAAAATTTGCGGCTTATGGTCTGAGCACTGACAGGCTGACCCATCACCCCTTCAACCTCTGCAGCAATGCTGGCAGCACTCATATGTCTATTTCCCAAAGACAACCTCTGGATATGATGCTGAGCACATGCACTTATCTTCTTTGGTCGACCATGGCAAGGCCTGGTCTTAGTAGAACCTGTTCTGTTAAACCGCTGTATGGTTTTGGCCACCATGCGGCAGCTCAGTTTCAGGCTCTTGGCAATCTTCTTATAGCCTAGGCCATCTTTATGTAGAGCAACAATTCTTTTTTTCAGATCCTCAGAGTTCTTTGCCATGAGGTGCCATGCTGAACTTCCAGTGACCAGTAAGAGTGAGAGCAATAACACCAAATTTAACACACCTGCTCCCCATTGCCACGTGGGACTTTGTAACACTAACGAGTCACATGACACTGGGGAGGGAAAAACAGCTAATTGTGCCCAATTTGGACATTTTCACTTAGGGGTGAACACACTTTTGTTGCCAACGGTTTAGACATTAATGGCTGTGTGTTGAGTTATTTTGCGGGGACAGCAAATTTACACTGTTATACAAGCTGCATACTCACTACTTTACATTGTAGCAAAGTGTCATTTCTGCAGTGTTGTCACATGAAAAGATATAATAAAATATTTACAAAAATGTGAGGGGTGTACTCACTTTTGTGAGATACTGTAGTTATCTATTAATGTATCTAAAGTAATTGCCATTTCAGTGCTTTAAATAACTAGATGATCTGCCTCGGGTTTCAACATGCTTACAGGAGGAAAGAGTATATGCACTCAGCAGTTTGCTGCTTCTTCTTTACTGTTCAATCACAGACTGAAGTAGGGAGAGTGGGGCTACCAACCTTAGGATACTGTCTGGCTTACACGACTGGATAAACACAATTATAAATTTAGGGGGTTAAGCAATTAATGTATCATGTATTTCAGCTGCATGTTTTAGCGTTTTGCCTGTGGTTTAGGATTAATCACTTTCAAACTGGAATTTCTCTAACCATATAGGCTAAAAAATTATTTTATGAAAGAGTTAGCATAGAATATCCTATATATTCAAAAATGAAATTTCTTTATCAGCTTTCAAATACATTATATTCCTTCATGTGAAGTTTTGCTCAAGTTTCTGGTGCCAAAAAAATACTGTTGTCAAAATTTATACCATTTTCTTTGTCCACAAATGCCCCTTGAGGCGATTCAGGAATTCCTTTCCATATTGTTATTGATTTTGGGTAACCAGGATCCATAACCCTCAGCTCTTCATTGTATCTCCAGTATCTAAAATCAAGAAAAACACAAGCAGGGTTGTCATTATACATTATTCCAATAGCTTTCAAATCAATATTGCTAACTCTATGCCCTGAGAGTAGTGAAATTTGCATAATTTATGTTTTTTTAAATATAGGTAAGCATAAGACTCTTGGACCTCTAGCAGTCATTGCACATAGTTACAGTCTACATCTCCATAGTGGCTGAAAGCAAAAAGGTTCATAGACTCAATGATCCTGACTTAGTTCTTATTTTTCAGCAGGGGCTTATATGGAAGAGGGTTTGAGCCAGATTTACCAGACAGTATATCTGATCTTAATTTAGGTTTAAAAAAAAAACAAAAAAACAAAAATATTAAATATGAATATGCTCCATACCACTGCTCTAGAACATTAACTTTATTTGCCAAATCTGCAATACAGACTTCAGAACCAAATGGGTCAGATGCCTTTAAAAATCAGAAAGCCCAAAGTAAGTTTCTGCAAGGCTGTCCAGAAAATGTTTTCTAATAGCCATAGTATGAACCATTTCCCTTACAATCTCCCTTACAATGGGGGAAGAGAGGGGAATGAAAAAAGGAAATGAGAAGTGAAGGAGGAATAAAACAGGACTTTTGTCTTACCATAGAATCCTCTTTTTGGAGTTCATTAAGGGACACACAGATTCAGAGTTATTCTGAAATGCATGGGTTATACTGCTGCCTATAAGGGAATTGGACACTAGCAAACAAGAATCTGTCAGTCAGCCAGTTATAAACGCCTGTTATTTGCACTATGCTTCAGTTTAATGCAAACGCAGTGGTAGGAGTGATCATAGGAGGTGTTGAACACTTCATTAATGAATTCCAAATAATAAATTTTAAAATGCAAATGAAAATTTATGTTTTCTTTATTCACTAACGGACACAGGATCATAAGTATTCTGAGACATATGGAATGTCTAAAAGCAGTCCAACTAAGGGATGGGAAACAGCAAACAACCGCTAAACAAGTCCACACACAACTGGGTAAAACTGCTTGAAGGATCTTGTGTCCAAATTTTGCATTTAACACCTGTTAAATGTAGAGAAAGTATAAGCAGAGGACCAGGAGGTAGCTTAGAAAATATGAGAAAGAGATACCTGATGCAGGAAACCGTCATATACAGAATGGAAAAATTTGTTTTGGGTAAATTCGTTATGTTACTTCTTTCGTTTAATTATGGAATTAGTTTAGTTTTCGTTAAATTTTGTTTCGTTTTTGTTAAAATTTGTTTAATTTAATAATTTTCCAACTTTTCAAAATGATTAGCATTGGGATCAGTCGAAAAAGGGTAGACCAATCCGAATTCTGTGTGAAGAAATAGCTGGTTGTTCAGCAGCAGGCCAGGAAGCCTGCCGCCCTTGTCCTTAACAACCATGAGTCTTCCCCACTGACAGATGAATGTAGAGATAAGGAATGCTGTTAAAAAAAAATAAATAAATAAAGAATGCTGGCAATTTTCCAGCAATAGAAAAATGTTATAAAATAAAAATGTGTATTCGGACATTAACAAATTGCACACGTCTAGCAGGAAAGACCCAAAGCAACGTCTTGATCTTATGCAGTGTACCCTTATAGGAAAAGGTGGAACTTTGTCCTGAAGTCTATAGGCTTGAATGAAGATCTCTAAGTCACTTTGAAATGGTGAAAAGAAAGGCAGGCAGTCCCTTCAAATAAACCCAGGAATGACTAAATAATAGAGTCAGTCAGTTTAAAAGAAGCTATAGCCTAAAGAAACTCAAACAGCTTGCACCACATCCAAACAGAGGGCACAGAAAGACAACAAGGTGGGTCACTGCTCACAGAGGAATACCTTTTTTTTTGAGCAGCAGACTCACCCATTTTAAAGTCCCACATGGACATATGGGTGGAACTATGTGAGCAGTACCCTTTACAAAGGCTTTCAACTAGGAATGAGAGGCAAGCGGTCTTTGAAAAAAAAAAAAATATTGCTAGAGCCGAGATCTGGCCTTGAGTAGTACTATGGTCAGTATTAGTACTTCTGGTCAAAAGATGATTCATACTAGGGATGGTCAGGATGCATTCAATGGAATAATTCCTAGGATGGAATTTCCATGCCTTTCACCAAAAGAAACATGCTTATCAAGAGTGATGGTAGACCTTGCTAGAGATTGATTTCTTAGCTTACAGGAGCATAGGAAAAACAGTCCCCTAACTCCTGGGAACAGGGCTACAACAACTATGCCATTAAAGCCAGCAACTGTGAAGCAGGGAGGTAAAACTTAAGACAAAAAATGCAGGTGATCTGGAAGAGCCCACAAATTGTCTCTCAGGAGCGTAATTAGGCCCAAGTTCCACACCTACCTGGGCCAGTTTGATACAATGAGTATTCTTGGAATGCCCTCCTTCTCGACTCTGCAGAGCAAATGAGGAAAGTTTTCTAGAAAGAAAGGCGGATATCTCACAGATCATCCAACACTATGGCTACAGGATCCCTGTATCTGGGAAGAAACTTGCTCAGTCAGTTGTTAAATTCAGGAGCCAGAAGATACACCTCTGGGCAAACAGACCATTCTTATGAATCCAGATGTTATTGACGGAAAAAGTGTGTGTCAATATGCTACTCCTGGAATATGCATGGCAAGCAGGGCTGGAATGTGAAGATCTCTGCAAGCCAAAATCTGCTTGGCTTTTCTTTGAGTTGAAAAACATCTGGTTCATCCCTGGCAATTGATGAATACAAATGTTGAGGCATCCTTTACTGAATCCAAGTTAAATGACCTTGCTGTCAAATAGGTTCAGCATTGATGAGATAACTAAATCATTCAGGAGACAAGCTACCTCCAGTGACCATGGACCAAAGGTCACCAAAAGGTGTCAAGGACAACTTCCCATCTTGTCAGGCAGGCATCCATTGTAAGAATCTTCCAAATCGATGGAAGGATGGATTTCCCTCACTTCAGGGCTGGATCCATGAGTCACTAGGCTAGAGATCACCTGTTCTTTCTTATCCCACACAGCCAGAAGGTTCATTTACAATGGTTTGGAGTGGATTTGAGCCTTGAAGGAGGCTACCATCATGCCCAAAACCTTCATGCAAAATCTAAGAATTGGATGGCTCCTGACTGCAGAGTCCAAACATGGGAGTGAAAAGTCAGGAGTTTGTTAGAATAAAAACCATGGACTGAGCAGTATCTAGAAAGACAGACATTGGTTCCAGCATTGACTTCTGGAGGGTAAGGATCCAACCAAAGTCTGAACAGTATAAACTAGATCTATTTAAATGGCATAACATCAAAAGGTATAGACAGTAGCACGCCTAAATAAATGATGAAAATGATTAAGAAACGTTATAAATACACCCATGACAGTGTGTTAAAAATTTATTAAATAAAAAGTCCAAAAAACAAAAATTTCCAGAGTCTTGCTACACTTCCACCACACCAAGTGATTGATTGTGACCGCTCCCCTTCAGCTGGGAACTCACCAACTGCAGATGCCTAATAGATTCATATATAGGCAAAAAGGCAGGTAACCCAAAAATGGGTTAATTGAATGCACGCTGAGCTCCTGGAGGCAACACCGGCTCCTGGAGGCAACACGGGTCATAAGCATGTATATGCGGAAGAAAGGAGAGTATCCATAGCATAACTCAGTTTAGACAATTTATTAATAAATGAATTTACACATAATGCACTCACATTTAAAAGCATAAAGAAAAGCATGTAAGCCAGTCTGGCAAGAAGTCCGTCAGATCCTGGTCAAGGCGGACCTAATGGTAAACGTCAGTGTCTCACCCGACTCCTCTGAGCACTCCAGAGCGTCACTTCCAGTGGGCGTGTATGAAGAAAGGAAGAGTTGCACCCGACGTTTCATCTGCACGACTTAATCATGGGAATCGTGAGACACTGTCTGATCAAGTCTGTGCTGACTGTTCCCAGACACTCCCTTTTTTCTTGACAGGAACAGTCAGTGTTTTGTTAAGACAAAAAATGGCAGGTCCACAAAGGAAAGGACCAACTGCCTAATAAAGGTGTCCTCAATAAGATATTGCTCAGCAAAATGCTGAAAAAACTGAGGAGCTATATTCAAGCCTAGAAGTTATGTCAGAAAACTGAGCATCCCCAGGAACTTCTCCAAAATTACAAGATTTGGGATATAATTCAAAAGTGGTGCAGCACTGTTCCACAAAAGGTGCCTGCAACATACAAAATGTGATGCAGCACTAAATCTCCAAAGTGATGGACCGGAAGAGGATTGAGCAAATTATTAAAGTAATCATCTACCAGGTTTTAAATAAAGTCCCAGTCACTGCAGCTCAGTGAAACAGGTCACATTTAAGACCATCTTTGCCCCTTAGGTTGGGTTATTCATGAGGGAGCTTCAGAGACAGGATTACACCAGATAATGACACTGGACCTGCCATGTACTCTGCAGCTATCTAACACAGGTCACATTACAGGCAGACCCTGCATCTTCATCATGGCGGGTCAAGGTACAGTCTCCATGGCTTTTCTGGAGAACCAACCATTCTGGGAAACTGCAATAAAAGAGCCTTTGTTAAGAAAAAATCAAAGAAATTGAGAGTGAAATGGTTTTGTTTTCCTCAGAGGAGAAACCATGTCCATTCCTCTAGGACACTAGCAAGAAAAAGAAGCATGGTGGTTGGGGGGTGGTTATAACTGACTGACTTACAAATATTTATTTGCCAATGTTCGATTCTCCTATAGACAGCGGTATAATCCATATGTCTCAGAATATGCCTGCTCCTTTGTCCCTAATAAAAGAGTAAGAAAAGCTCCTTTGCAAAGATTTGAAAAGTGGCTCTTTTTCACAGCAAATTAAAACATGTTTAATCCTAAAATGTCACTCCCGAGAGCCTATAGCATGTATGCCATTTGTCATGTCTGTAGTTTTGCTACCAACATAACCAGGGAGATTCCTATGATTATAAGTACGTATAGCGTACGGCTAGCTTATACCCAGATCATTATTACGCTTAGAACCCAAGATTGCCATCTCTCTCAAGCACAATAGATAGGGCCCACTCAAGTATCTGAACAGTTAGTGGGGTCTGTGGCAAGTAAGAAATGTTGGTCTAACAGCAATGTTTGTGTCAATGCATACGGTTTGCTTTCAGTGAAGCAGAAAAGTCAGCTTTGGACACCTCTAAACATATAATGCTGTTATATGCAAAATGTTAACCTTTGATTGTCTGGAAGGCACAGAGCCCACCCCTGGTTTCAGTGAATCTACAATGCCAATCTACAATCTACAGTGCTAGAGTTCATTATTGTATAATTTAAGCTATGATGTTTGAGATAGACTAATACAATCATTGGACATCATTATGTACTGGATTTTGTTTTACAATAAACTTTACCAACACTTGGGTACACATGCCAATAGTGCCACAACTGCTAGATTTTGTTTGCATACATGGTTATTAAAGCCTACAGGGTTTGAAACATTCTAGTTAATATCACTGGTAAGAATGGTTTAAATAGCTCCAGTCTTTACAAAAGACTGCAAAAAAAATTGATAATGTTATACCCCAGGAAAGCCATTTTAAGAGCAAAGCAATGTCTAGCTGAAAATAAAATATGCACTTCCATGGACCTTACTAGCTTTTGAGATCTAATGCACATTGCCATACCCTAAGACAGCCCTGCAAATGTTTCCTGCAATCATTCCCACCCTAGCTAAAACAGTATAGAAACTAGAGAAAGTGCAAAGAGATGCAGCTTTTACAAACTTCATCTCCCTGTAGAAGGCATTACCACAGACCATTATCTAATGTTCTGCCTATATCCTATACTGCCTAAGTTCTGCTTATATCCTATACTATTAAAGAATTGCACTTTTGCTTTAAGTCCTATTTTTGCAACACATTAATGTTATTTCTGATTTTCTGTGCAATCCTCTGGAACTGTAAGCCGTCTTATGTGCAGAAACAGATCCATCACTGAAATGCTGGGACACTGATGAGTTGAAGTGTTCTGTATACCCTCCTGTGCTTCTGAATGCTCTATTTTTGGAAGGTGTGTGATTGCTGAGTATGATAATTAGAACTAAAGAATGATTATCTTCACCATAATGACTCTTCAAAATGAATCAACAACTACATAGATAGCTGCTTCATATGCCAATAAATGCTTATTACTTGAGATGGAAATTAAATCAAGGCATCTGGGTAATGCACTGAACAACCTGATTTAATGAAGAGATTTAATATTATCTTGTTCCATATGTCTGTTTTGGATTGCTATGTGAAATGCCATACCTCACACAGACTACTCAGCGTGGGGATCCTCTCTTAATGTAGAGTGGCTTCTACAAATTGAACAGATTCCAGGTAAAGTGTTTTTATGTAACTGAAGATTCAAAGGGAGTTTTCAGTTCTCTGTATTCTCTAGTTTTAGTTCTCTAGTAGCATTTATATAACCTGAACATGCTATGCAGCAATAAAATTACAAAAGGACATTGTCAGGCATTTTAATGTTTTGTAACTGTACTAAAAAATGTTTTTCCTTCTCTCTTCCTGAGACCCCCCCTCCCAAGTTAGAGAGATCACCCTTATCAATGCTTTGCTGTTTGGTAAGACACTAGAAGAAAACAAGCATTTGTGTATTATGTGTTAAGAAACTTGAAATGTGCATAATATAGGGAGAAAAGGCCAGTCTTGCCAAGTAGTAAAATCAGGACCAAGATGACAGCCATCAAGCTCACATGTCAAAATAGGCCAGCGATGGCAAAACTCTTCTTTGTATGCGGACACAATCCCTTTAAATCTTAAGAGAAACATGGGAGCTGCCATTAGGGACTTCCTTTAAGACCTCACTGACCGGGTGTACTATGCTGGACATCTGTGCAAATGCCGTGTTCACCCACACATTCTGTAGGCCTAAAAATGCTAGTTGCTTGGTTATTTTACTGGCCAACTAGCAACAGCATGTTCTCCCTGTATTTTCAGCTCCATCTTCCATGGAGACCATTATAAGAGCCCAGGTATAAGATAGGAAATTAGAAGGACTTCCATGTATGTCTACCCACAAGGTACTTAAAACCCTTTCAAACTCATTTTGTGAATTTTTGGACCTGGCAAATTCGGATCAGATTTTACATTATTCACTTCTCAACACTTCCTGCTGTATATACACAAACCTACAGGAAAATCTAAATTTGTATTCAGAAGCCAGGAAACATAAATGTTCTTTCTGCCTGGTAACTCTCTATTCACTCTTGCCAGTTTACTGAAATTCTGTTTAGCCTGTCACAATGCTTATGTAAAATTTATTTTATCGGAAGCTTAACTTTTGCATCTTCCCCTGGTAAGTGACATATTACAGAGATTTTAGCAAATCTCATTGCACAGTTCTACCTAGTAATGTGTATTAGAACTCACGCACTTATTGGTCGCTACTTGCTGCAACAATTTTCTACTTCCCAAGTGGGTGGTAATTCTGACATAGTCACCTCATCAGTCTTAATGTTGTAATAACTGAAAACTGCTGTTTACGAGGAACAAAAATGCATTTCTGGGTAACCTTTGTTCAGAACACCACCATAATACGAGGAAGTCAACTTTGAGCTTTTTTTTCCCCAGATAGAGAAAATTATCTTGCCTCTAATTTAGTTTTCTTCATTTAAATCTGTTGCTATCAGCAGATCTTTCTGCCACATAAGTACTTTGTCTCTTAAGGCACTGTTAATACTGTGAAACAGATTGAATGACAATATTGCAAATGCCAGATCTTAGCATTTCAGCCCTATAAATCAGTCACCATGCTCTAAAGTTTGTCTCTGTAGCAATCAAAATTTGAGTCTTTGGAAACAATTCAGATAATACCAGAAAAAAACATATTATAATTGGTTTTCTAATCACCTGTCGCCTTTAAAAAAATAGGTCTTTCCAACGTCTTCCCACCAAACAGCGGTGTCAATACCATGGGGTGGAATGCCATGTCCTAGCTGTATCAAGTCATGAGGATAGCCTGGTTGTAATGTTGTGTCTTTAAACACCCAATATTTATTACCTGGGGGAAAAAAATAAATAAAAACTTTATAAGGTAACGGTCCACTGAAAAGGAAAGTCACCATTCCATTAGAGGTGTAGGTGTACGACATGATGTATCACCCCCGAACTTCCTTGGGGGTTCCAGTGTTTAGATTGCCCATCACCAGTTCCCGGCATTGTTCCCCTCCACCATGTCACCATGTCTCCACACCCAGAATATGTCTGCCTTTTCTAGAATATAAAATACAATTAAACTTCCAAAGAAAAGGCAAGTTTCAAAAGAAACTTATTAGATACATCATCTCTCAACAGCATCTACCAAAAATATTATTAGCCATTTTTAAAAGATGTACCTTTCAGGAACTTATTTTATTACAGGTATTTTTATAGCACCGACAATTTACACAGCACTTTACATACTGTAAAATTACATCAGTCCCTGCCCTCAAGATGCTTACAATCTATGGTCCATATCTCACATGCATGCATACATGCACACATACTAGGGCCAATTCAGACAGGAACCAATTAACCTACCAGTATGTCTTTGGAAATTGTAAGGAAAACCACACAAGCACAGGGAGAACCAGGGACCCCAAATGCTGTAAAGCAGAGGTGCTAACCACTAAGCCTACATTTTATATAATACAGTGGAGAGAATAAGGTAACTTGAAATTTCAGCATATAACCTATTATGTACACATTATTTATAATATACAGAATACATAAATAAGCAAAATTGCATGTCAGTAAATCAAGGAAATTTCCCGGCTGTCAACCTTCAAGATTAGACCATGCAACATTTAGGGGTCGGTTTATAAAAAATGAGTTAGAGGAACATGACAAGCCTTTCGCCCAGTCATGACAAATTCTAACCATATTTAGTTTAATGCAATGATTTTCTATGATCATCAGCTCCATCTAGTGGCCATAATACAGTATATTTTCTATAAAACCACAGTCCGGAAAAATACCACAGCAAAAAATACTACATTATGCCCATTAGATGGAGCTGATAATCATAGGACATTTCTGTAGTAAGCTAAATACAGTCAATCTGTCAGGGCTGGCAAAATGCTTTTCACATCCATCCAACTGTTTTTTTTTTTTATAAATACAAGAATTAGACATTTCCTTAGGCCAATTTAAACCGTTCCGCACTTGCAGTGGTTAAAACAACTATTTTTTTCAGTTGGCAACTGATCGTCCAGTAAAAGTGATCGCTTTTACAGTGATGAGAAGGGCCTTGAAGTGTTTGATTTTGCAAGATCTTTATCTGGAAGATTCCTTTAAATACTGCAGAGATCAGCAGCCTGAGAGAGCCAACTATTCCATCTCTTCCATGCAGAATTACCTTTCTTATACAATTTTATTTCAGCGACAGAACTGCTTTTAAGACAAAATTTCCAACTTCATTTGATAAGCAAGACATTGTTTTTAAGTGTTAAGCTATTGAAATCACATATTGTAACGAATGAAGACATTTTACTACTATCTTGGCAGTTGGACTGTGGTTAATAAGCAGTCTGGGAAGGTGTGTTAGCTTTTGGTGCCAGGAGCTCCCAGTGCCCAAGTCATGCCAAAATCATGTCTAACCTATCCCACTGCTAAGCTGGCCCAAACAAATTATACTGGAGCTGAAATTCTAACTAAAACATTCTCCCATCCTTGACCCAGTAATGACAAACTGACATGAATATAGAGATGTGTCGGTTTTACATACAAATACTGTAGTTGTGTGTGAAGATCTATGGGTCACCAATGCACGTTTCTATAACACCCATAGAAAGGCCACCTTAAATGTTTCATTTATTTTATCATCAATCTCACTTATAATCAACATGAGTATTAGAGAATAGCATAGACTGCAGTGCTAATGGTACATAACAGACCACATACATATCAATAAATAATACCCCCACACACACGATCAGCCATGACCACTGACCGGTTAAATGGATAACATTATCCCATTACAATGACATCTGAAAGTTGGTGGGATATATTAGGAAGCAAGTAAACATGCTGCCCCTGAAGTTGATGTGTTGAAAGCCATTTGTTAAGTAGGGGTCTGCATAGCCGCAGACCAATCAGGGTGCCCATGTTTACCTGTGTACGCAGTCAAAAGCTACAATGGGCATGTGAACATCAGAAGTGTCATTATTCACCTTTTTTTAACATCAGAAGTGGACCAAGGAGCAATGAAAGAAGATGGCCTCGTCTGATCAATCACATTTTCTTCTACATCCCGTGGATGGCCGCAGGTTCATGTACGTTGCTTATCCAGGGAAGAGGTGGCGCCAGAATGCACTTTGTGGGAAGAAGGCATGCCCTAAGAGGCAGTATGATACTTTGGACAATATTCTGCAGGGGCACCTTGGGTCCTGCCATTCTTGTGGATGATACTTGACACGTATCAACTACCTAAATATTGTTTCTGACAAAGTACACCCCTTCATGGGATTGGTATTTTCTCATGGCAATGGCCTATCTCAGCAGGACAATGAACCCTGCCACACTGCAAAAATGGCTCAAGAATGGTTTGAGAAAACAAGTTTGAGGTGCTGACTAGACGTCCAAATTCTCCAAAGCTCAATCCAAGTGAGCATCTATGGGATGTGCTGGAAACACAAGTTTGATCCATGGAAACCCCACCCTGCAACTTACAGTGGTTGTAAACTCTCTTATATACCCAGTATATAGCAAACAGACACAGATGAAACATATCCCCCTACATAGGTTTTACTTATCTGCAGCCCTTTATTTTCTACACCCCTTCAAAAGAGCAGTTACAGTGTGTGAGAGCTGATTAAAGGAAAGGAACACCCCCCCACCCCCCTTTCACACAGCAGAAGACTTAATTTTGAATAGACAATCTGTGTGCTGCGTTATCTCCCTGACAACTTTTATCTCATATGTCAGAAAAACTTCTCAGAAGTGACTAATGCTGATAACAGAGGAAGGAAGCACCAGAGAGAAGCAACACTTAGAGCTTTGGAGACCGATATATATAAACACTAGAAAACGTACAATTTCCAGGGAAATTGTGTGCAGTGTTCTTGCCGCCACTGGTAGGCTCCAGCTGGAGTGGGCGGAGTAACTATGTGTGTGTGGGAGTGGCAGCAGTTTGTGTGATGTGTATAGTGTGGTGTGTGTGTGTGAGGGGTGTGTGTGTGTGTGGGTGGGTGTGGTGTGTGTGGGGTGTGTGTGTGTGGGAGTGGCAGCAGTAAGAAATTTTGGCAGTTGGAAACAAATGGATTTTTGTAAAATCTTACCGTAAAATCCTTTTCTCTTAGCTCATTGACAGACGTAGTCCTCGGTGATACACCACCTTCGGGTTATGTTGCCTCCACAGGAGCAGGACTAGACAGGAAATTAAAAAGCTCTGGCCACACCCCAGGGGCAGTCCCAGAGGGTATATCCTCTCTCTCTCTGCCTCAGCAAATCAGTTATGTGAAAAAGCAGTCTTTAGAGATTTTAACCCAACTCAAAAAAACAGAGGGGCGGGGACTACGTCTGTCAATGAGCTAAGAGAAAAGGATTTTATGGTAAGATTTTACAAAAATCCATTTTTCTCTAGCGCTCATTGACAGACGTAGTCCTCGGTGATACACCACCTTCGGGACGTCCCAGAGCAGTATCACAACTGAGGGGTGGGAAAATGGAAATCAAATCCCAATCTAGAAGGCCCAACCGGTGCCAACTAGAAGTTTACAATGCTCATCCTTAATGATGAGACTCAACAAAAAAAGAGAAAACAATTTTTTTTTTTTTTTTTTTCAAACAGAAAAAAACCCTCGAGGTAGACCACCGGTCTCCTCAAATTGCGGCCTGCAAAACCTTGCGGCCAAATGAGGCATCCGCCGATGCCGTCACATCAATTTTATAGAATTTTGTAAAGGTATGTACTGACGACCAGGTGGCCGCCTTACATACCTGGACCACTGACGCCTGATGGCGAAAGGCCCAGGAAGTACTGAGCGCTCGAGTGGAGTGCGCCCTAACAGGGAACGGAGGACTCTGACCCTTAATAGAATAAGCCTGTACCACCGTTTGTCTAATCCATTTGGCAATGGTCGCGGCAGATGCAGGCAAACCCTTTCTGGGGCCATCCGTGATCACAAAAAGTGAATCCGTCTTACGGAATGATTCCGTAGCTTTCAGGTATACCCTGATTGCCCGAACCACATCTAAGGAATGCAACGCATGTTCCCGATGATGCTTGGGCTGAGGACACAAGGAAGGTAGTACAATATCTTCATTCAGATGAAAATCTGAAACCACCTTGGGAAGAAAAGATGGCTTAGGATGAAGTACTACCTTATCCCTATGAATCACTAGGTATGGGGACTGGCATGATAATGCAGCCAGTTCTGACACCCTGCGAGCAGAAGTAATAGCCACCAAGAAGGCCACCTTCTGGGATAAAGTAAGCAAGGGAATCTCCCTGATGTTTTCAAAGGGAGGTTTCTGTAGAACCGACAAAACCAAATTAAGATCCCAAGGCGGTAAGGGCGCGCGGACTGGAGGAGCCAGGTGCCGCACCCCCTGGATGAAATTCCGCACCAAGGATTTGGTAGCTAAAGGCTTCTGAAAGAAGATTGCTAATGCTGAAACTTGACCCTTGATGGTGCTCAAGGCTAGCTTCTGCTCAACCCCCTGTTGCAAAAAGGCCAATATTCGAGACACCGAATAGGTACGTGGAGGTAATCCTAAAGATTCGCACCACGCAATATAAGTTTTCCATGTGTGATAATAGACTTTGCTGGAAGTCGCTTTCCTTGCTTTAATAAGGGTAGGAATGACTGAAGCTGACAAACCTCTGTCCTTCAGTACTTGGGTCTCAATGGCCAGGCCATTAAACCCAGCGACTGTAAAGCATGATGGTAAATTGGTCCTTGAGACCACAGACACTCCCTGAGACGAAGTTCCCACGGAACGTCTACGACTAACATGTCCAAGTCGGCCAGGCCGGCTTGAGGAGGCCAGCCTAGAATTTCTAGGACCACTGGCGCTGATTGGATCTGAACCAGGCGTCCCTAGAGGTATCTGGCCCCGACCATCCGAGAAAGTCTGGTCGTTTTCTGTTCCCACACATTTATCAGATACCTGATAGTTATCAGGAAAGGTGATCTTTTCTGGTTGAACCTCAGGGACCGAAGTCACCCGACTAGAGGCTACTTGGCCTATCTGGTCAACCAGATCCGATTCCTGTGAGGTATCGGGACTAATCTTAGGAAAAGGTAAAGGAAAAGATCTATTCAGGGAACGGTAATTACCGCTTCCTGTAGTACTTAAATGTTGGAAGGGAAGAATCGCACCGGTAGTAGTGGTTGATGCTCGATCTAATGTCCTGAATACCGGTGAAAACGTCCCCCCACCCTGAAACCGGGTGGGGGCGCACCTTCAGGCTGTGTACTCCTTTGCTTCGGGTTTGGCTGGGTTGGTCCTTTGCTTGTCCAACCAGCCCTTCTTGAACCCTCCTGGAGGAGTCTTGCCTTTCCCGCTAGTACCAGCCGGGCGCCCTTTATGGGCAGTAAAGAAAGGTCCTCGCTTGTTGCGAGGTCCCTTAGCTTTAGCAGCCTGTGGCAAAAAAGTGCTCTTGCCCCCAGTGGCATCCTTAATGATTTCATCTAGGTTGGCCCCAAATAGACGATTCCCCTGAAAGGGGAGATTTGTTAAGGTCTTCTTGGAACCTAGGTCAGCTGACCAGCATTTTAACCACAGCACACGTCTGAGGATCACCGCTGTCTTAGATGCATGCCCTAATAAGGGAGTAGTGTCCAAGGCTGCGTCACAAATAAACTGTAGCCCTTGTATAATCTGTTCCATCAAATCAGATGTCTCCTGGGGAATATCTTTTCCCCTAAGATCTTGGCGTACCATTTTCGCCCATTCCGTAAGTGTCTGGGAAACTAGACCAATAACAATTACTGGTCTAAAAGCTGACCCTATCAGAGAGAAGATGGTGCGGGACTCTGCTTCCATCTTTCGATCCACCGGATCCTTAAAGGACGAAGTGTCCTCCACTGGAATAACCGTGGCTTTATTCAGCCTGGAAATAGGCGGATCCACGACTGGTGGTACCGTCCATTTCTTAATGATGGATTCCTCAAACGGATAGCGTCTAGCAATACGCTTGGAAATAGTAAAGGTACGTTTAGAATGCTCCCATTCTCCTTTAATCTGATTACCGAAACATTTAGGTACAGGAAAAGCCTTCATCGTCTTGATGGGCTTATTAGTACCAAAAGGAATCTCTGTTTCAGTTGCCTCTGCCGGTAAAGCCTCAAGTTTTAAGGTTTCCTGCACTGCCACAACTAGTGCGTCCACCAATGCTTCTTCCTGAATAATAGCAGGAGAAGAAGCGTCCTCCTCACTGTCTGAGGGGGCTTTACCTGGGATAACAGCCCTTGCAGAGGAACCTGCAACTGCCGTGACCACCTCTGAATCTGAGTCAGAGGTGTCAGATGGTATAGGGGTAGGCGGGGGTCGCTTCCTTGACCCCCGTCCCTGACAGGCCGCCTCCACCCGAGCCACCATAGACTCCAAAATTGCTGTAAATGACTCTATACTCTGTGCACCGGCGGGTCCCGTGGCCCCCTCGAGGGAAACAGGTGGGGGAATATGTGTGGCAGGGTCCATGATAACTCCAGTTACTTCCTGGATAATATAATTCAAAAATAAAACTTTTCTTTTTTTTTTTTTTTTCGACCCCCAGCGCCACAAAAGCCCCTTAGTGTTACCTGCTAGGGATCCCTATCGATCGAGAGAGAGAGAGATAGACCCCCAGGCTCACCACTTGATGCTCAGAGTTTAACTGCAACATGTTACAGCGCTGTCTTAACAAACAGGAAGTCTTTTGGCTGGCTGCCCAGGAAGAAAGGAGGCGGCTCCGCCCCTCTGTACGCCTTCCGGCGCCTCCCCCAAGCTCCACGAGGTGTTTGGATCACCTCAAACATGGCCGCCCCCATGCTGGAGACACGAGGCTACGCCAAAATGGCGGCTCGTGCGATCCAGCAAAAAAAATGGCGGCGGCCCGTACTGAATAGCGGTGTGCTGCAGGGCACACAACACTCTCACTGCATGGGGATATGGCGTGGTTGGCGGTACCGGCCCTGGCGGACCGCATGGCCGTTCGGGAGGCCTGCTAATAGCTGGAGATCTGATTAGGAAGGCAGTCTACATGTCCGTTGCTTCTGACTGGTAGGTAGCTTATTCTTAACCCATAAGATTCCCAGAATGCCACAGATTACATCTTAAAAACATGTATACAATTAGATTGTTAGCTCCCAAACCAAGCCTCCTGGCTTTTTGCACACATAAAATCACACTCAAAGTAGGAGGATCTGTGTCATGTTGTAGGATAGAAAGGGACTCTATCTTACCATACAGAGAGGGGCCCGCGTTCACCACAAAACCCGTCAGGGGGAAAGGGGGAACATACTACTCACCATACCGGAACCAGGCGGGCACCAACTCCTGACAGTACCCCTCTCCACCGGGGCGGGAGGGCTGTCGACCGATACGGACGCCGTGACTCATGGTCTTTGGCGTTTCAGCGAGACGTTTAACTCGCGTGGACAGTCCTTTAATGGGACTTTGTCGCGGCCGACCCAGCGCGGAGCTATGGCCTGCACGCGCTCGTAGGCTGAACTGGGGTGACCACCGGATCTCAACATCCAGCCCGTCGCCCAGTTCAGCTTTCTTGCTTGAAGATCTCACAGGAACACTGGAGAAAAAAGCTGTCTAAAAAAATCCTTTAAGAAAAAATTCTTGCCAGGACCTAAGATCCCAGCAAGGTATCTAGGTCCTTACTCCTAACTAGACAGAAAATAACTGATTTGCTGAGGCAGAGAGAGAGAGGATATACCCTCTGGGACTGCCCCTGGGGTGTGGCCAGAGCTTTTTAATTTCCTGTCTAGTCCTGCTCCTGTGGAGGCAACATAACCCGAAGGTGGTGTATCACCGAGGACTACGTCTGTCAATGAGCGCTAGAGAAAAATGGTTTAGTTTTGAACATTCTGGAACATTCTGCAGTTCATTCTTATGGGGCAACTTGCCAAAGTTGGAGGTGGCCATCTTCATACGGCTCTAGTGTAAAAGTTCTAAATCTCACAGCTTAGAGACTTGTACCATAGGAATCAGAAGACCCCGGCCTACATTTTGTTGTATAGTAGGTCTATGAAACAAACACACTAAGGTGTGTGTATATATATATATATATATATATATATATATATTATACACACACGCCACTTTGCTAGTACTGGGTTCAGAACTGGCTTTATTTTTCCTGGCAAATATTCAACAAGGTGTTGGAAACATTCCTCAGAGATTTTGGTCCAGATTGACATGATAGCATCACACAGTTGCTGCAGATTTGTTCAGATCGCCTGACGAAGGAGCACGGATGCTCTGAACGCGTGCAACCCCTATTTTTCTCCTGCCAGGAAGTGATGTCATCAGGGATCAGAAGTCGGCAGCCGGAGCCCTGTTGTGCATGCTCCGCCGCGGCCAGTGACAACTAGCAGCCCCACAGCGGCTCGGCTATACCTCTGGAACCTCACCACCTTCTCCTATGACCACTATCCTGGAAGAGGAAGATGGATGACCCTAACAGTCTTTGTGTACCGGTCTCACCCAACCTCGGACAGTGAGTCACCAATTTTAACAGTGTTAAATAAACTTGTACTATACTAAGCTGGCGCCGCTCTCTCCTTTCTTGCTGCAGATTTGTTGGCTGCACATCCATGATGCAAATCTCCCGTTGCACCACATCCCAAAGGGGCTCTATTGGATTGAGATCTGGTGACTGTGGAGGCCATTTGAGTACAGTGAACTCATTACCATGTTCAGGAAACCAGTTTGAGATGATTTGAACTTTGTGACATGGCGCATTATCCTGCTGGAAGGAGCCATCAGAAGATAGGATTTTGCGGTCTTACGTCCAGGCCACTTTTTGCGATTTGGCACTGTGCGACTTTAACAATTGCGCGGTCGTGCAGCGCCGTACCCAAACTAAATTTACGTCCTTTTTTTCCCACAGAGATTTCTTTTGGTGGTATTTGATCACCTGTGCGATTTTTACTTTTTGCGCTATAAACAAAAAAAGCATACATTTTGAAAAAATAACAATATATTTTTCAAATTTTTTTATATTAAATTCCCCCCCAAAAAAATGTAAAAATCAATATTTTTTTTAATTTTTGGCCAATTTGTTTTCTGCTACCTATGTTTGGTAAAAAATATCACAATAAGCGTATTTTGATTGGTTTGCGCAAAAGTTATTGCGTTTACTATCTAAGGGAAAGATTTCTGTCATTTTTGGTGTTTTTTTTTAAACGTGTAATGGCGGCGATCTGCGATTTTTTTTTTGCGGGACTGCGTCATTTTGGCGGACAGATCGGACCCTTGACTGACATTTTTGAAACTTTTGGGGGTTCCAGTGACATTACTACAGTAATCAGTGCTATAAATATGCACTGTTACTGTAAAAATGACACTGGCAGGGAAGGGGTTAATTTTATTGGAGAGGGAGGGGTTAATGTATGCCTGGTGCTTACTAACGTGTGTGGGGGAAGGTGACTGAGTGACACAGGGACAGATCGCAGGTTCAGCTATGCTGAACCCTGCAATCTGTCACCGTCTGTCACTTAGGAGATCCGCCAGCTTTGTTTACACAAGCGGGCGGATCTCCAAACTCGATTCCCCGACGATCGGGGAAGAGCGGCGGTGATCACCGCCGCTCCTCCCCTGGCCCGACTCCCGCTGTGACTGAATACAGCGGGAGCGAGCCGCGTGCGCCGCCCACAAGGGGAGGAGTCCAGCGACGTAGGTCTACGTCGCTGGCCGGGAACTAACCACTTTGCCGCAGTAGAGCTCCAGTGAGCGGTCAGCAAGTGGTTAAACAATGCTCAGTTGGTACTATGGGGCCCAAAGTGTGCCAAGAAAATATCCCCCACACCATTACACCACCAGCCTGGACTATTGATACAAGGCAGGATGGATCCATGCTTTCATGTTGTTTAATTCAAATTCTGACCCTACCATCTGAATGTCGCAGCTGAAATTGACACTTCTCAGACCAGGCAACGTTTTTCCAATCTTCTATTGTCCAATTTTGGTGACCCTGTGCGAATTGTAGCCTTCGTCTCCTGTTCTGACAGGAGTGGCACCCAGTGTGGTCTTCTGCTGCTGTTGCCTTTCTATCATCTTGAACCAGTCTGCCCATTCTCCTCTTACATCAACGAAGCATTTTTGTCCACATAACTGCTGCTAGCTGGATATTTTCTCTTTTTTGGACTATTCTCTGTTAACCCCCGAGTGGTTGTGCATGAAAATCCCAGTAGATCAGCAGTTTTTTAAATTCTCAGACCAGCCCATCTGGCACCAACAACCATGACACATTTAAAGACTCCTAAAACCCTTTTCCTCCTTATTCTGATGCTAGGTTTCAACTTTCAACAAGTACTCTTTACTACGTCTAGATACCTAAATGCATTGAGATGCTGCCATGTGATTGGCTGATTAGCAATTTGTGTTGCCAAGCAAATGAACAAGTGTACCTAATAAAGTGGCCGGTGAGTGTATTATATATACATACACACATACACACACACACACACAAATTTATATATATCAGATCTTTGGCTCTTTTTAATGAGTCATTTGACCTGTTATTCACAATATAGGATATTCCCAGCAAAGCAGCAAATCACGCTTAAAAAAAAGAAACAAAATTGCAGATGTAGTCTCATGCTTGCCACCCACTGGTAGAATGTAATAAATATAAAATATTCATATGCAATACTTTATATTTACTTGACTCTAAAGAAATTAAGAATATTTGGCAAAAATATAGTTTGTAGTTGTAATCATTAAAGATTAGAAAGTAAAAGAAAACACGAAAAGAAATGTTGGTGAGTTCACTGATAGACACGTGGATGTGGCAGATCAAAATAACTAACATTTTTGCTTTGGACTGTTAGTTTTAGGGTGAAATAACAGAACTATGGGAAACATTTATTGGGATCCTCAGCAGACTAGCCACGTCTCTGTTCTTTTTTAGCAAATTCTAACCCCAGTCGGAAGTTTTGTGAGAAATTTCATTGAGGTCCCAGACTCCACTGGGGAAAACTTCCAACTTTTTAACTCAGACACTAGGCATGGCCTGAACAAGGGATGGAACAGGACAGGCAACAGCCCCGCGTGCAGTGCCCTCATATAGGGGAGGAGGAGCTGCGCAGGGAAGTGAACTAGCGGACCACAGCCTCCCTTCTAACGGGCCAGAGCTTTCTGCCTGCTCTGACAAGTACTACTATCACATCATGCTCTGAACAGGTCCACTCTCCACCCCCTCACCCCACACATCTACAGCTGAATAGAAAAGCGCACTGTGCAAACAAGTCCCCCCCTTCCCCAGATGCTAAAAAGTAAGCAAATGGCCACATATGTGCAGTGCACCCTCCACTGCCAGAGAACAGGCATGCCCAACCACATCGTACGTTGGCAGCAGTGGAGGGACATAGGTCAACATCTTCGCCCTGGGCACTGGACAACCCCAATTCTGACAGCAGGAGATGAGGGAAATGGTGGTGATCAGGACAGGAAGGCACATATATAAATGTGTGTGTTCTAAACTTAGGGGACATAAAATAAAATCATTTTGTATTCATATCAACAAAAAAGATCTGAAAATGAATTGTACATAAACATCACACAACTGTCTAAAAAGAAAACTTTTTTTTTTTCTTTTCACATCCATAAACCTTGTCCTTTACATGAAAACATGGTATATTATAATATCATCTATTTCTATTGAAGACGGCAAAAAGAAAATCTAAACTGAGATGATGCTTCAAAAACTGCAGCTTTTACAAGGCTCTCCATTTTTTAAAATTCCTATTTGCACACAGCAGCTGTGAAATTTTCCAATGTAACTCAATTCAGTTAGCCAATACAGATATCACTAGCAGTTCAATTTTCTCCTTATATTAGGGGACCATTAGGAATCGTGTGATGTTCTGTCATACACAGTTACTGTCAGGTCTGGATTAGTCAAAAGAAAGGATGGAAGCCGATGATTATGGAGGTAGGGTTGCTGTTGTAATGTCCACAGTATAAAAAAAAAAAGCAAAACAAAATATGTATACTTTCGGGTTAGGGGTTAAAATACATTGCTTTGAATTGTGAATGCATCTATTATACTGATCTAAAAGAAAAAAAAAAAGTCTACTTGGGGTTTTGTACCAATTTACAAATGAGAAAGCATCAGATCATTTTTGTATTCTACACATTGCATATGCATGAGTGCTCAATATTTGGAAGTTCTGAGAATGTGTATCGCCACAAGTAATGTGACCACCAGTCTTATGCAATGCTGACCGTGTTGGCAGTGATCACACGACAAAAACCCGATCGGTTGTACTAAAGTCAATCGATGGATCGATTTCAGTACGACCAGCCTGGCTGTAGACAGATAAAATTCGTTCCGGTTCTTGCTGAACCGGCCAAATTTAGAACAGTCTAAAACGGGGTACACATGGGCTGAAGGTCAGGAGACAACAGCTTGTTCGAAAAAAAAATAACGTGCATGCTGGAAAACCAACATCAGACCCCCCCGATCAGCGCTCTTAGCGAATGGCAGAGAGCACTGACCAGAGTGTTCTGGGGGGATTGAACAAAAAAAAAAACTAATAGTTTGTACCCGGCCTAACCCCTGCAGTGGACAGCCCCCTTTCCTGCCCTCGCAAAGCAATGGTTAAATGCTTGTTTAGTCTAAAGGAGATTAAAATGCTATAACACTTAATTTAGCCCTGCTCTGGCTAGCTACAGCACTCTCTACCTCTCCTTCATGAACAATGCAGGGTTATTAACTCTGTACTATACATAGATGAGGCAGAAATGCAACCATGACCAGGAGCACTTTAGAGAGGACGCTTTTCAGGAAAGGTCTCCCCACTGGAAGCACCCTGTTGTAATGAGGAATGGGGTAAGAAATACTCCTAAATCGGGAACTCGTAGACTTAACGTGCAGTGAACTCTTGCAGTGGGGGTGCCCACTAGGTGTGTAGATTTTGTCTAATTCTTGGAGTTGGGCTTTAAAACCTGCATTATGGGCTACTTGCCCTTAATAGCAACCCAGCCTGGCTTGACCAGGATTCCATGGCTTATTCAACCCAGCACCCATGGTTAGAGACCCCACATGCCTGAAGTGCAGAGGAAACTTCCAGAAGACGTTCCCGTTCCCATCAGAAATAATGTCCAGACTGGTGCATAACTGTTATACAAGGTTCTGTACATTCAGCTATTTCCAAAGTGGTAGCACAATAACCTGGTAATGTAACAGAGTTACAACAAATTCTTTAGAGAAGGGGTGGGTAATTAATTTTCCCCAATGAGCTACGTGAGAAACTTGACTGTTGTGGAGGGCCGAACCTAATTCTGCTCAATATTAATTTTGGACATGGGAAGGTTTGTAAATATGTTACATAGTAGTTGAGGTTGAATAAAGACAATAGTCCATCCAGTTCAACCTGTGTAGGCGCGCGTGGCCGTAATCATCTCTCATACCCCTTAATGTTCTGATCCTTGAGATGCATGTCCAAGAGTCTTTTGAAACTAACCATACTCCCCGCAGAAAGTACCTCTTTCGGTAGAGAATTCCACAATCTTGTAGCCCTAACAGTAAAGAACCCCCTGCGTTGCCTGAGGTCAAAATGCTTCTCCTCTAATCGCATTGTATGTCCTCGAGTCCTCATACAATCCTTGCGACTGAATAGCTTTTTTTCTATGCTGAGATCACCATTGAGTTATTTATAAATTGCTATCATGTCTCCTCTCAGGCGTCTCTTCTCCAGGGAGAATAAATTAAGCGATTGTAAATGCTCGTAATATTTAAGGTCCTCCAATCCCCTAATTGGTTTAGTTGCCCTTCTCTGGACTCTCTCCACCTCCAACACATCCCTCCTGAGGACTGGTGACCAGAACTGGAAAGAATACTCCAGATGTGGTCGGACCAGAGTTTTATAAAGTGGTAGGATTATAGTTTTATCTCTGGAATACATCCCTTTCTTTATGCATGCTAATATTCTGCCGGCTTTGGCAGCTGCCGCTTGACATTGCATGCTATTGCTTAGTCTATCCTCTACCAAGGGCTTTCTCCATTTTTGATTCCCCCAAAGGGAATTGGGCCCTGCCCAATTTTGTGTCATCTGCAAAAACTGATATAGAACTACTGATCCCGTCCTCAATGCTGTTTATGAATAAATTGAACAGGGTCGGTCCCAGGACTGAGCCCTGGGGCACCCCACTTACCACCCCAGACCAGTCTGAGTATGCGCTATTTATTACCACCCTTTGGACACGCCCTTTTAGCCAGTTCCATATCCAAGAGCAAACCTTGTGGTCGATGCCTGCAGACATTATTTTATAAATTAAAACAAAGAAAAACTCCCGGCGCTAGGAATAATACAGCTGCTCATGAAATAGGTCTCTTTCAGATGGGCAGCCGAAAGTTGTAAATAAAGGGTGGCTGTGCATCGGTTTTATTGTCCCCTTGAACTGCAAAATAACAACTTGACAAAGGTTCTCATTGAGGTCAATGGGGCTGCGCCGCAACTGCATGTAATGTACATGATTGTAGTGTGGTAGTGTGGCATTATAGGGTTAAATCAGGCAGTGAGGGCACGATTTAACACCTCTTCATTGCCTGCCAAATGCCCTCTGAAGCAGTGGATGGGGAGAGCCTAAGATTGGCAAAGCTGCAGGTCACTCATGCTCAAACACAGTCAAAATCCTAATATAATGGGAGAGAGGCATGCTGGGAACTTTAGCGTAGGAGAGAATTCAGGAGGTAACCCTTTATGGAAGAAATACAAATTGAAGAATTGCATTGATGAAGTACCAAATACAGAGAAACAAAGGTCACACAAGGCATTTTAATATGAACATATGTGAGAACAGAATAGTAATGGTATTTAGCGGTTTAAAGAATAATAACAAAAAAACATATGGCATGCTGCAGTTATGTTGCATTGCCCCCTCAAAAGTGTTATCTAGCTGCGTGTTTTCCAACACAAAGGTGTGAAATCATGCTTTGATGAATGCAATTCTGTACTGTACAAAGATCTCATCAGTAAAGCTAGCAGAGATTTTCATCCTATTCTGGGCCAACATATACAGGTCCCACCCAATGTCCACATCTCCACACATGTTACCTCTGGCAGTAGAATTCAGGATGCTGCCCTGATTTAATATGTGCAATATACTTGCGTAATCCTGTCTGAACTCTGTACTGTAAATGCGGTCTTCACAAGCCAAGCACATCAATATGTAGTTTGGAAAGCTGCTAGGAGGAGGAAGAGATTATTTTCATTTAATAGACCAGAGGATTTAATGATAGAACCATCTGCTTGACTAGTTCGATACTGCCTAGCTTGCTTATACTGCTAACTAGTCATAATCTCCCCACGTCTGTGGCATGATTCTGTTGTTCATGGTATTGCACTCTAATAGTACACATTTTCATTTAAATTGAGCCTGGAATCGGCATAGAATTATTAAATAGTCCACAGACTATCTATATTATCTTTTTCCTTCATGCTGTTTCAGTGTAATGGAGCTCCAAAGAACCCATACAAGCACCAAACTTTCGGAAAGTCATTTTGTGCCTGCCAGCCATGTAAAAATTACTCAGGCCTGGTGATTGGCCAATCAAGCACTGACCACAAAGTTGTGGAAGGTGGGTTTACAAAAATGTTGCACAGCATCAGAGGCAGGAGTCATGCATGGCAAAGGCAAAAGCAGGCAATATATGATGCTTGCTACAAAGTTCAATTTCTGAGAACATTTGTACCTCAAAGAACTCTTCTTCATAGGCTGTGTTCACATTTAATCTAACCACATATCATAAATCCAATGCAATGGAATGTATAGTGGTATTCTACTGTATATATTTTGAAATATTACAGAAGAATATTTACATTTCTAGCCATTAGATGGAGCTCTAGGCTCTTTTTTCACATTTTCTCCAAGCCATCCTTATCTACTTTGCTGAAAAATATTTTTGTTTACATAGCTCAATATCAAATGGACACGCACAGCTGCATGAGGGACTGCAGTGACTCCTCCTCCTCTTCCTTCCTCATACTGACTGCCTGTTTAGATGTGTCTGTGCAAAATTTAAAATAAGTTTGATCCATGCATCATTCCTACATGAATGTACTTGAAAATCTGTACAGCTATCCACCTGTCAGTGATTTGAACAGACTACCTGCTCATAGCTACACAGGAACACCTGTGCCTCCCATGGGAAAAAAATGCACCCCCTTTACGTGAGTGTACGCAACAGTATGCCCATGTGATTGAGGCCTTTCAATCTTATAAAAAATACTTTTGCTGTGCACTTTGTATTTAATACATATATTTGCAAAATAAAATTATTCTAGACGTTGCCAAAAAAATAAATAAAAATGGATTTTTGTAAAATCTTACCGTAAAATCCTTTTCTCTTAGTTCATTGACAGACGTAGTCCTCGGTGATACACCACCTTCGGGTTATGTTGCCTCCAAAGGAGCAGGACTAGACAGGAAATTAAAAAGCTCTGGCCACACCCCAGGGGCAGTCCCAGAGGGTATATCCTCTCTCTCTCTGCCTCAGCAAATCAGTTATGTGAAAAAGCAGTCTTTAGAGATTTTAACCCAACTCAAAAAACAGAGGGGCGGGGACTACGTCTGTCAATGAGCTAAGAGAAAAGGATTTTACGGTAAGATTTTACAAAAATCCATTTTTCTCTAGCGCTCATTGACAGACGTAGTCCTCGGTGATACACCACCTTCGGGACGTCCCAGAGCAGTATCACAACTGAGGGGTGGGAAAATGGAAATCAAATCCCAATCTAGAAGGCCCAACCGGTGCCAACTAGAAGTTTACAATGCTCATCCTTAATGATGAGACTCAACAAAAAAAGAGAAAAATTTTTTTTTTTTTTTTTTTTTTTCAAACAGAAAAAACCCTCGAGGTAGACCACCGGTCTCCTCAAATTGCGGCCTGCAAAACCTTGCGGCCAAATGAGGCATCCGCCGATGCCGTCACATCAATTTTATAGAACTTTGTAAAGGTATGTACCGACGACCAGGTGGCCGCCTTACATACCTGGACCACTGACGCCTGATGGCGAAAGGCCCAGGAAGTACTGAGCGCTCGAGTGGAGTGCGCCCTAACAGGGAACGGAGGACTCTGACCCTTAATAGAATAAGCCTGTACCACCGTTTGTCTAATCCATTTGGCAATGGTCGCGGCAGATGCAGGCAAACCCTTTCTGGGGCCATCCGTGATCACAAAAAGTGAATCCGTCTTACGGAATGATTCCGTAGCTTTCAGGTATACCCTGATTGCCCGAACCACATCTAAGGAATGCAACGCATGTTCCCGATGATGCTTGGGCTGAGGACACAAGGAAGGTAGTACAATATCTTCATTCAGATGAAAATCTGAAACCACCTTGGGAAGAAAAGATGGCTTAGGATGAAGTACTACCTTATCCCTATGAATCACTAGGTATGGTGACTGGCATGATAATGCAGCCAGTTCTGACACCCTGCGAGCAGAAGTAATAGCCACCAAGAAGGCCACCTTCTGGGATAAAGTAAGCAAGGGAATCTCCCTGATGTTTTCAAAGGGAGGTTTCTGTAGAACCGACAAAACCAAATTAAGATCCCAAGGCGGTAAGGGCGCGCGGACTGGAGGAGCCAGGTGCCGCACCCCCTGGATGAAATTCCGCACCAAGGATTTGGTAGCTAAAGGCTTCTGAAAGAAGATTGCTAATGCTGAAACTTGACCCTTGATGGTGCTCAAGGCTAGCTTCTGCTCAACCCCTTGTTGCAAAAAGGCCAATATTCGAGACACCGAATAGGTACGTGGAGGAAATCCTAAAGATTCGCACCACGCAATATAAGTTTTCCATGTGTGATAATAGACTTTGCTGGAAGTCGCTTTCCTTGCTTTAATAAGGGTAGGAATGACTGAAGCTGACAAACCTCTGTCCTTCAGTACTTGGGTCTCAATGGCCAGGCCATTAAACCCAGCGACTGTAAAGCATGATGGTAAATTGGTCCTTGAGACCACAGACACTCCCTGAGACGAAGTTCCCACGGAACGTGTACGACTAACATGTCCAAGTCGGCCAGGCCGGCTTGAGGAGGCCAGCCTAGAATTTCTAGGACCACTGGCGCTGATTGAATCTGAACCAGGCGTCCCTAGAGGTATCTGGCCCCGACCATCCGAGAAAGTCTGGTCGTTTTCTGTTCCCACACATTTATCAGATACCTGATAGATATCAGGAAAGGTGATCTTTTCTGGTTGAACCTCAGGGACCGAAGTCACCCGACTAGAGGCTACTTGGCCTATCTGGTCAACCAGATCCGATTCCTGTGAGGTATCGGGACTAATCTTGGGAAAAGGTAAAGGAAAAGATCTATTCAGGGAACGGTAACTACCGCTTCCTGTAGTACTTAAATGTTGGAAGGGAAGAATCGCACCGGTAGTAGTGGTTGATGCTCGATCTAATGTCCTGAATACCGGTGAAAACGTCCCCCCACCCTGAAACCGGGTGGGGGCGCACCTTCAGGCTGTGTACTCCTTTGCTTCGGGTTTGGCTGGGTTGGTCCCCTTCTTGAACCCTCCTGGAGGAGTCTTGCCTTTCCCGCTAGTACCAGCCGGGCGCCCTTTATGGGCGGTAAAGAAAGGTCCTCGCTTGTTGCGAGGTCCCTTAGCTTTAGCAGCCTGTGGCAAAAAAGTGCTCTTGCCCCCAGTGGCATCCTTAATGATTTCATCTAGGTTGGCCCCAAATAGACGATTCCCCTGAAAGGGGAGATTTGTCAAGGTCTTTTTGGAACCTAGGTCAGCTGACCAGCATTTTAACCACAGCACACGTCTGAGGATCACCGCTGTCTTAGATGCATGCCCTAATAAGGGAGTAGTGTCCAAGGCTGCGTCACAGATAAACTGTAGCCCTTGTATAATCTGTTCCATCAAATCAGATGTCTCCTGGGGAATATCTTTTCCCCTAAGATCTTGGCGTACCATTTTCGCCCATTCCGTAAGTGTCTGGGAAACTAGACCAATAACAATTACTGGTCTAAAAGCTGACCCTATCAGAGAGAAGATGGTGCGGGACTCTGCTTCCATCTTTCGATCCACCGGATCCTTAAAGGACGAAGTGTCCTCCACTGGAATAACCGTGGCTTTATTCAGCCTGGAAATAGGCGGATCCACGACTGGTGGTACCGTCCATTTCTTAATGATGGATTCCTCAAACGGATAGCGTCTAGCAATACGCTTGGAAATAGTAAAGGTACGTTTAGAATGCTCCCATTCTCCTTTAATCTGATTACCGAAACATTTAGGTACAGGAAAAGCCTTCATCGTCTTGATGGGCTTATTAGTACCAAAAGGAATCTCTGTTTCAGTTGCCTCTGCCGGTAAAGCCTCAAGTTTTAAGGTTTCCTGCACTGCCACAACTAGTGCGTCCACCAATGCTTCTTCCTGAATAATAGCAGGAGAAGAAGCGTCCTCCTCACTGTCTGAGGGGGCTTTACCTGGGATAACAGCCCTTGCAGAGGAACCTGCAATTGCCGTGACCACCTCTGAATCTGAGTCAGAGGTGTCAGATGGTATAGGGGTAGGCGGGGGTCGCTTCCTTGACCCCCGTCCCTGACAGGCCGCCTCCACCCGAGCCACCATAGACTCCAAAATTGCTGTAAATGACTCTATACTCTGTGCACCGGCGGGTCCCGTGGCCCCCTCGAGGGAAACAGGTGGGGGAATATGTGTGGCAGGGTCCATGATAATTCCAGTTACTTCCTGGATAATATAATTCAAAAATAAAACTTTTTTTTTTTTTTTTTCGACCCCCGGCGCCACAAAAGCCCCTTAGTGTTACCTGCTAGGGATCCCTATCGATCGAGAGAGAGAGAGAGATAGACCCCCAGGCTCACCACTTGATGCTCAGAGTTTAACTGCAACAGGTTACAGCGCTGTCTTGACAAACAGGAAGTCTTTTGGCTGGCTGCCCAGGAAAAAAGGAGGCGGCTCCGCCCCTCTATACGCCTTCCGGCGCCTCCCCCAAGCTCCACGAGGTGTTTGGATCACCTCAAACATGGCCGCCCCCATGCTGAAGACACGAGGCTACGCCAAAATGGCGGCTCGTGCGATCCAGCAAAAAAAATGGCGGCGGCCCGTACTGAATAGCGGTGTGCTGCAGGGCACACAACACTCTCTCTGCATGGGGATATGGCGTGGTTGGCGGTACCGGCCCTGGCGGACCGCATGGCCGTTCGGGAGGCCTGCTAATAGCTGGAGATCTGATTAGGAAGGCAGTCTACATGTCCGTGGCTTCTGACTGGTAGGTAGCTTATTCTTAACCCATAAGATTCCCAGAATGCCACAGATTACATCTTTAAAACATGTATACAATTAGATTGTTAGCTCCCAAACCAAGCCTCCTGGCTTTTTGCACACATAAAATCACACTCAAAGTAGGAGGATCTGTGTCATGTTGTAGGATAGAAAGGGACTCTATCTTACCATACAGAGAGGGGCCCGCGTTCACCACAAAACCCGTCAGGGGGAAAGGGGGAACATACTACTCACCATACCGGAACCAGGCGGGCACCAACTCCTGACAGTACCCCTCTCCACCGGGGCGGGAGGGCTGTCGACCGATACGGACGCCGTGACTCATGGTCTTTGGCGTTTCAGCGAGACGTTTAACTCGCGTGGACAGTCCTTTAATGGGACTTTGTCGCGGCCGACCCAGCGCGGAGCTATGGCCTGCACGCGCTCGTAGGCTGAACTGGGGTGACCACCGGATCTCAACATCCAGCCCGTCGCCCAGTTCAGCTTTCTTGCTTGAAGATCTCACAGGAACACTGGAGAAAAAAAGCTGTCTAAAAAATCCTTTAAGAAAAAATTCTTGCCAGGACCTAAGATCCCAGCAAGGTATCTAGGTCCTTACTCCTAACTAGACAGAAAATAACTGATTTGCTGAGGCAGAGAGAGAGAGGATATACCCTCTGGGACTGCCCCTGGGGTGTGGCCAGAGCTTTTTAATTTCCTGTCTAGTCCTGCTCCTGTGGAGGCAACATAACCCGAAGGTGGTGTATCACCGAGGACTACGTCTGGCAATGAGCGCTAGAGAAAATCCATTTAAAAGGTTTACACATTCAATAACACTGACCCCAACTTAAAGATTATCTTTCAGGGAAAAAAAAAAAAAAAATGTGTGTTTCATAACCTCCAAGATAAAAAAAAAAAAAAGGGGTACCTCATAGCACAAAGCAAAAGAATAGATAGCCCATCCATAGAGGGTCAGCTAGTATGCATTTTCTTTAAAGGAGTTGTAAAGTCTCATTCTATGCATTAAGGGGAAAAACATTTTCTTGGTTGCAGCTGCCCCCCAGACCCCCCGTTATTCTTACCTGAACGTTCCAGCAATGAGCACGAGCCCAGCAGCTCCAGCCACTGGCTCAGGTCCTCAATGGATCGATTGATAGCAGTAGGAGCCATTGGCCCCCGCTGCTGCCAATCAGGTCCAGTGACATGAGAGCGAGGGGCGGGGCTGAGTCTTGCTGTCTGTATCAATGGACGCAGAAGCGGGACTCGTGAGCGCGCCTGCACGGGTACCCCCATGGAAAGTGGCTCTCTGTGGGGACACCAGATAAAGAGGAGGAGCCAGAAGCGATGATGGAGAACCCCAGAAGAGGAGGATCTGGGCTGCTCTGTGCAAAACCCTTGCACAGTATAAGTACAGGTAAGTATAACATGTTTGTTATTTAAAAGAAAAAAAAAATTAATAAAAAACGAACCTTTACAAATCACTTTTAGGCCCCGTTCACATAGGGGCGACGCTACTTCGCACCGCGACCTCCGAGGTCGCAGTGCGAGCAGCGCGCCGCGACCTCGGAGCGGCCGCCACGGACTTCATAACATTGAAGTCTATGGCGGTCGCCTCCTGGTAGCCCCAAAGAAGCTCCGGACCCTTTTTCTAGGTCGGAGCGACTTGTGTCGCTCCTATTACAACGGGTCCGCAGCTTCCCTATGGGAGGCAACCTGCGGCGACCTGTGAGGCGACCAGGTCGCCTCACAGGTCGCCCTAGTGTGAACCGGGACTTAGACCCCGTTCACACTTGGGCGACGCTACTTGCCGGGGCGACCTCACAGGTCGCGGTGCGGCCGGCACGGACTTCATCACATTGAAGTCAATGCAGGTCGCTCCGGGTCGCCCCATAGAAGCTCCGGACCCTTTTTCTAAGTCGGAGCGACTTGTGTCGCTCCTATTAGAACGGGTCCACAGCTTCTCTATGGCAGGCGACCTACGGCGACCTGTCAGGCGACCAGGTCGCCTGACAGGTCGCCCCAGTGAGAATGAGGTCTTAGGAGTCTATTCACACTAATACGACTTGTCAGGCGACTTGTCAGCCTGACAAGTCGCGGTCCGTCGCGGTCCATTGTGTGCTACAGGAACCGTTCTAATAGGAGCGACACAAGTCGCTCCGACTTAGAAAAAGGGTCCTGTACTACTTCGGGGCGACTTGCATAGACATTCATTCTGTGAAGTCCGTGCAAGTCGCGTTGCACGCGACTTCACAGGTCGCCCCCGAGGTCGTGCCGCTTCAGTGTGAACCGGCACTTAGTCTGACGCTTGTAACAGTATTTAAAAAACATTTTGGGCAGGTGAGCCAGCCTTGCTTCACCATTCATATCAGCAGGTATCAATCACAATTAACGAAAAAAAAAAAAAAAAAACCCACTTCATATAACTGAGTTGGCTGGAGTGTATCTCTTCCTAAAATTCACATTTCTCAAAGCATACATCAGCATTTTATGGGAAACTTTTTTCTTTCTATGAATAATTAAAAATGTTCCTGAGCTCCCTGTTGATCCAAATCCTAGCCCAGTGTTTCTCAATATTTTTCCAGTCAGGGCACCCTTAAAAAGTATTTTCAGTCTTGAGGCACCCCTAACCAAGGCTTGCTTCACGTTTCTGTGTGTCTCGGAACACGCGTAAAATCACGCTTATTCCTGACACACAGACAAATGCTCTGCTCTTTAGGAGTGCGATTAATTCTTAATGGTACCCAACACATTGGTAAATGTGGGGTGCTTTTGGTGCAGTGAAATTTAAAAAAAAAGGGTCGGGGACTGCTTTCCCTGCATTTCTGTGGGCAGGGAAGCCCACTGAAAGGGCTGCCCTATACACAGCACGCATCAAGGGCTTGTTCACATGTCAGGTTGGAGGGACAGTAAAACGGTTGAGCTGTTTTTAGCATCCACAACTGCTCCCCTTTTAGCTGCGGAGGCAGCAGCTGGGGTGTACACATGCTGTGACAGCAGATGGAGGTATACCCACGGTGAATGGGGCTGCACTGCAACCACTCCGCAACTGTGTGAATTGCAAGGTTGTGGTGTGGTGATGCTGCAGTTACAGGCTTAAAATAGGTGGTGAGGAGGCAACATATTGCCTCTTACCTGCCTGCCAAATGCCTCTGAAAAGCAATCTGAGAATAGATTGCTTTTTAGAGGAATAGCAGTTCTTGCTGCTATCACACAAAGACAAATGTGTACACACACACACACACAAATGTATACACACACACACACAGACAAATGTGTACACACACACAGATATAAAGCCCTTTAAAAAGTTCTAGTACAGTACCTTTCCTCACACAGCTGGGTACTGCACTGTAGGGGGAAGCAGAGAGCACAGCACACTCCACCTCCTTTTACTTTAAAGCGGAGTTCCACCCAAAAGTGGAACTTCCGCTTTAGGGAGTCCTGACCCCCCGACATGCCACATTTGGCATGTCATTTTTGGGGGGGGGGGGCGGGTACCTAGTTTTGACAGGTACCCGCTCCCACTTCCGCTCGGAGCGCCGCGGCGCCCTGAGCGGAAGTTCTCCTCTCCCCCTCCCTCCCTGCAATCTTCTGGGACACGTCAGAGGTCCCAGAAGATTGCCGGCCAATCACGGCGCGCAGCGCGACTCGCGCATGCGCAGTGGGTACCCGGCTGTGAAGCCGCAAACTGTAACAGCCGGGTGCCCACAGCAGTGATGCCGGCGCCGAGGGAGAGGATCGAGGCTTCCGGCGGCCGCATCGCTGGACCGTTGGACAGGTGAGTAAATGGCTGGAACTCCGCTTTAACTTTGCTGAGGCTGACGGAGCTCCCTCAAAGTGCCAATATACAGTTCGGGACGGGATCGGGAGATCGGGCTCATCTCATCTACCATGTTCCCACGGCACACCTAAAGACCTTTAGCGGCACACTGGTTAAAAAAGGCTGTCCTAGCCTATGGTAAATATACTGTGACTAGTAGAAGCATTGTGAGTGTTTTACATCCTTAGAGACTGCGTAGTGTGCAATTGTTTCATACAAAAATTGTAAACTGAAAAGAAACCTGTACTGAGAGAAATATAAAGGCTGCCACTGCTGACTTCCTTCTGAAAAAAATTAACTGCCTGGTTCTGGACTCTGACATCAATCATGACCCAGCTCAGAGCTCCAAATTTGCATACTTGTTCAAAGAAATGGACTCTGAAAACACTGAAACAATGGGGGATTAGCATGGCAGACAAGGAGCCAGCAGTTTCAGAACATGGTCAGCCATATTTTCTCAGTATGCAGTTTGCAAAGAGCATACAGATAATATTGTAAGCTCCTCTGGGGTGGAGTTGAATAAATAAGTCAATAGCACAATAGCACACAAGGTCAAGTTTGGTTAAAACCATTTACCATTTGGGCTGTGAGTAGAACCCAGAGAACCCTGAAAATCATGTCCATATAGATGCTATGCAAGTGGTGCCCATGGTTTTGAATTACAAGCAGAACTCCACAACCGCAAATCAAGCTTGCCAATTACTTGGATACTGCAAAGGCAGCAAGAGTATAAGGATGATGTATTCTGGTTGAGGCTGAGATTCTCTAATAGCACATACAGTATGAGTGTGTAAGTGAGTCCAAGTTGTGACCCATCACAAACACAGACACAAATACAGACAAACAAGGTATCTCACCTTTAAAGAAGACAAAGTTACCATCCCTGTTTTCATAAACTGCATCAATGTTGGGAGGCAATCCTCTCCAAAAGTAAGTAATCTGCATAGGATTTCCATCCATGACTTTATTATTTTTAACACGCCAGAACCACTGATCCTGTTAAAAAAAAAAAAAAAAGGAGATACACAAAAAATTAGGCAAAACAAATTTTCACGCTTTGCATAACACAGTCTAAAGCTATGCCTAATAATTATTATTATAATCAGTTCCAGTTGAATGCATTCAAAAATCCTTTTTGATCATTTTTGTAAGTTATATAGTCAGTTTGAAAAAAAAAAAAAAAAGACAGAAGTCCATTTAGATCAACCCAAAAATGAGAAAAAAAAAAAAAATCATACAATCCCATATACACAATCCTATACCCAAAGTAGATACAGAGGAAAGTGAAAAACCCCAGCAAAGTATGATCCAATTTGCTCCAGAAGGGGAAAAAATTCCTTCCTGATCCTCTGAGAAGCAATCGGATCTTCCCTAGGATCAACTTTACCTATAAATGTTAGTATCCAGTTATATTATGTACATTTAGGAAAGAATCCAGGCCTTTTTTAAAGCAATCCACAGAGCTGACCAGAACCAGCTCTTGAGGGAGTCTATTCCACATTTTCACAGCTCTTACTGTGAAGAAACCTTTCCATATATTTGTAGAGAAAATATATTTTCTTCCAGATGTAAAGAGTGCCCCCTTGTCCTTTGTGGCGACCTTTAGGTGACTAACCCAACACCAAGTCCACTATATGGACCCCTTATGTATTTATACATGTTAACCATATTCCCCTTAATGTCTTCTCAAGAGAGAATAAATTCAGTTCAGCCAATCGTTCCCCATAGCGGAGCTCCTCCTTATCAGTTTGGTTGCCCTTCTCTGCACTTTCTCCAGTTCCCCAATATTCTTTTTGAGAACTGGTGCCCAAAACTGAACTGCATATTCCAGATGAGGTCTTACTAATTATTTGTACAGGAGAAAATTATATCTTTCTCATTTGCACAAAATTTGCTTATCTATTGTCCCTGTGATTATAGCCTTAAAGTAGAACTAAAGGCATTTTTTTTTTCTTTTAATTTTGGATAGAGTTTGGATAGGTGTTTATTGCTGTATGTGCCTCCATTAGGGAGATTCACCCTCTCTGTGAGTTAGTGAAAATTAAAGAAAATCCCAAATTTTGGTTTGCCACCAGAAGAGGAATAGAAGGAACAATTTACAAGGATTCTGGTCACTCTGGTGACAAAAAAGGATTCCCTCACTTTGGAGAGATTTCCTATCATTTTGTGTTTTGGTTGTGGGACAGGAAGTGAAGGGAAACCCACACAATGGGACACGGGGGCACATAGAAAAAAAAAACAAAAAAAAAACAGGGTTTATAACCACACTAAGTGTTAAAGTATAACCAAAGGTACAACTTTTGGAGGGATGGTAGGAGGAAGAACAGTAATAAAAAAAAGTTGGTCTTTAGATATACCGGTAGTTTTGATTTTATCTTGTGTTTTATGCTTGGATGGTTTCATTTTGTAGTTAAAGTTTACCGTAGAATTACTCTAAAAAATTTAAACAGCCATAAATACATGCACATTGATAAATGCATAGCATCATGTTTGAATTCTGTTCACTTTCCAGTTGTTTAGCAATCGGCATTGTAAACTGCTGGCCATTTACCATTGACACCATGCAGCTCATAGTGTTGGCTCAGCTCATGTTATCAAAGTCTTGTGATTGCAAAGCCTGAGTGAGAAACACTATTTGTGCCCATATGCTGAAAAATACGGAGATAAGATAAGTGAGTGCAAGCGACACCATCAGTTGCTCGATGTTGCTGGTAAATGGCCAGAAATTCTAGTGAGAACTGCTGGCCAACCAAAGCGCCAATAGAATTCAAACGTGGTGTTATGCATTTATCCAGGTACATATGTTATAAGGCAGCTTAATGTTCATAGAATAATTCTAGGGTTAACTTCCACTTTCATGTTGGTATAAAAAGACAGAGTACATGCAATTATACAGGAAACAGAAACCCTGCCATGCTGGGCACCAAGGACCACACTGGAACGCAGCGCACGCTGCGTGACGTCACCGGAGACTGGGAATGACACGACGCATTTCAGAGCTCGCGCACGGCTCTCAATGGACATGCGCGCTCTTCTTTCAAGTGTGAGATAGGAGAGTAATCCGGAAACAAGCCATATATATATATGAGCAAGGAGAAAACAAGGGGGAGTTGACTACAAGAATGCCTAGAAATTCCTATGGGCAGCTAAAACAACTACACTGCGCTAATCAGTGCTGGATACATTTTACAGGACTGTAAATACAGATCAATAAAAATGTCTATATATATATATGCATAAAAATAAGTTCATAAATAACAGTACATATAATGTAATGAGTAAAATGGATGTACACTAGATATAAAAACTATACAAGGTTAAAAACCAGAGATACAATCTATTTGGGTTTAAAAAATGTTTATATGACTGAACTACGTATATATATATATATATATATATATATATACACATGTATGTAGTGAAAAATGACATAGAGAATAAGTCAGAAGGGGAAGTACGTATATATGGAAAAATGTATATACATGTATAAATAGGAAGAACAAAGGCATATAGTGAGTCAGTTCTCATATATATATGTAGTTCAGTCATATATACATTTTTTAAACCCAAATAGATTGTATCTCTGGTTTTTAACCTTATATAGTTTTTATATCTAGTGTACATCCTTTTTACTCATTACATTATATGTACTGTTATTTATTAACTTATTTTTATGCATATATATAGACATTTTTATTGATCTGTATTTACAGTCCTGTAAAATGTATCCAGCACTAATTAGCGCAGTGTAGTTGTTTTAGCTGCCCATAGGAATTTCTAGGCATTCTTGTAGTCACCTCCCCCTTGTTTACTCCTTGCTCATATATATGGCTTGTTTCCGGATTACTCTCCTATCTCACACTTGAAAAAAGCGCGCGCATGCCCATTGAGAGCCGTGCGCGAGCTCTGAAACGCGTCGTGTCATTCCCAGTCTTGCGTGCGCTGCATTCCAGCGTGGTCCTTGGCGCCCAGCCGTACCTGGAACCCGGAAGACGGAATATCCTCTGCACAGCGTCCATCTGTCCACCCAATCGGCACTAGGTGTTCCATCCTCCAGGACCCCTGGTACAACATCCATCTCCTGACATACCACCGGAGCATACAAGCCTAACTTCACTTCCATCTAGTGAGTTGTTACTACATAGTGATTTTAAGCCTTAATAAATTGCTGCACTTAAGAGGCGCTCTGTCTCTTTCTTTTGCATTGGTGAGAATCCCTAAATACCGCAACTGTCTCTTGTCATCCCCCTTAAAGGGACCATAATCGAGCAACAGTGATTATCTGCCTTCCAGGACACATTCCTGGCATTCTGTAGAGTGGAGTAACTTCTACTTGTGATTAACTGCGGAAAGTATTTGTAGTGGGCTAAAGAAACTTGGCATTGGATGTCAAGGACTAGAAAAAAACTCAGATGTTCCAATGTATTTGAAACTGGCAGACAAAGGGTGTAGCATAACATATATGAGATAAACGTGGAAGTAGTATCCACAGTAGATCTCTATTAACCTAGAGCAGCTGCACAATGCACTGAAGACAGTATAGGCAACACCAGGACAGTACAAAACCTCAGTGGAGTCATTGCAATGAAATGTGGCAATTACTAAGACCACAGGGATTTAAATGCAGTACTGATTGTTTACAGATTTTGCCATAGAAAAGAATAGAAACAAACAGGGACACTTTATAGAGAAGCTTTTAAAGGAAGCGATTGATTAAACTATAAACTTCATATATCTGCCAAGGTCCACAATCAGATTGTAAAGTAATTGCGGCTGAGCACCTGAACTCAATCTAAGCATTAGAGCAATACATAAAGAGCCTTAAAAAATGTGCTCCTACTGAAAAAGTTAACCCCTGTTCACATCGATGCGATTTGACAGGTCAAATCTTATGTCATATCGCAGCCTATTGCCACCACAGTCACCATTCCATTCAGTGCGATGCCCCCTTTGCGGCACTGTACTGATTTCCTGCACTACTTTTGGCGACTTCAGGGGCGACTTCAATAGACATCTGTGCATGAACCTGCACCGATGTCTTTCAAATCCCCCCCCCCCAATTCGGACAGAAATGCGGCTTTGAAATTGTGCGAGTTCAGATGAAGTCACATGGATTCAAAGCCGCGTTCAATGCGTATGAGGGCTTAAAGCGTATCCGTAGTGAAATGATAGAAAATAGATATATAATACAGGCAGTTCTGTGAGCACACGGTATATAAAAGGACAACTAAAGGCAAAGGAAAAAACTGCGAGCAGACAGGCTCTTAAGTGCAGAAGAGACACGAGGGGTGTGGAAATTAAAAAAAAAAAAAATACTTGTCCAAGGGACTTAATCAGGTAGAAGTCCCATTCTACTTGTCCCTCATGACAATCTACTTGTTTTGATAAAAAAAATTATATTATATATATATATATATATATATTAACCAAAATCGTATTTAACCACTTTAGGACCGCGCGCGGTAATACTACTGCGGCAGTGCGGCACGATACCGCTCAGCCACGTAGTATTAACGTCATGCGCGATCGCGGCTCCAGAGCGCGCTCCCGCGCGCCGCGGGTCCCGATACCGATGGCATTCGGTAGGGAACCGATCAATCACCAGATACTGACCAATGATTTTTGGTCAGTGTCTGTAGATCGGTCCCCACCAATGGCAATCTGTCCCCTGTCTGTGTAATGTAAACACAGACAGGGGAAGTGATGTCACTGTCCCTCCTGAAGTCCTTTCGGATCCAGGAGAGAGACAGAGACACACCAAAAACGTGAGTTTCCACCAACACTACACTGACACACCTCACATAGGCACATTTAACCCCTTCATCACCTCTGATCACCCCCTGATCACCCCCAAACCCCTCACAGTGAACACTATATACAGTGGTATACAGATATTTTACTGATCACTGTATAAGTGTCACTTGTGAGCGTAGTTTGCGCCTGCGTTAGGCCCAAATAGGGTTAGGGTACCCGCCACCTATCCCCTAATAAAGTTTTTACTCCTTGATCAGCCCCAGTTAACCCCTTCACTACCTATTACTCTGTGCACTAAATACAGTATATAGGTAAATACTGATCACAGTATTTAGTGTCCCTAGTGACCCTAATTTGCGCTTGCGCTAAGCCCATATAGGGTTAGGGCACCCGCCACCTATTCCCTAATAAACTTTTAACCGCTTGATCTTCCCCAGTTAACCCCTTCACTCCATATAAAACAGTGCACTAATATATACAGTATATCAGATAACTACTGATCACTGTATTTAGTGTCATTGGTGACCCTAATTTGCGCTTGCGCTAGGCCCGAATAGGTTTAGGCCACCCGCCATCTATCCTCTATAAAGGTTTAACCCCTTGATCTCCCCCAGTTTAACCCCTTCACTTCCCTGTCACAGTGTTCACTATATACAGTGATTACCGATCACTGTATTAGCGTCACGGGTGACACAACTTAGGCTAGCTAGTTAGCGTCAGGGTCCCACTACACCACCGTTACTTAGCGTCAGTTAGAGTCAAGTACACTAACACACACACACACCACCGTTACTAGTATAGTGTTTGAACAGATCAATATCTGATCTGATCAGAACTATACTAGCGTCCTCATAATTTAGTGTTCCCCAAACGCAGTGTTTGCACAATCAGCACTGATTCCTGCTAGCACCTGCGTTTAGCCCCCCTGCCCAGCCCACCTTACCCAGGCAAGTGTAGTAATCAATAGATTACTGACACTTCCAAAAAACACATCACACAAAACCGCTGCGTTAGCAGAGTCAGGCCTGATCTCTGTTAGCACTAGCAGTTTTTCTTTGTAGCGACCAAATAGTCCTCGACAACCAGGTGCTTTTATTACCTAGTAGTCGCATCACTGTACGAGTAAATTTAGCTACCAAAATGACAAAACGTTCGTTCAGTGATGATACAGTATAATGACCATGTCAAGTGAGAGCGATGGGGAAGCCTCACCGGCAGAATCAGGGTCAATATACGAACCAGATGACGGCAGCGGCTCCCTGACAGATAGCTCCGACAGAGGGGTCCCTGCTAGGGTCAGGCGTACCCGACCCCATTCTGGAGTTGTTGACTTGCAAGAACTGGAGGTTTCTGGTATGCAGCAGAGTTCCAGTACTAGTGCCGCTCACACTTCTCGTGAACTGGCAAGCACGAGCGGCCTAGTACACCCTGGACCTTCAACCAGCACTGCAGTATCACCTGGTGACGTGGCGAGTCACCTGAGTGCAGTTGAAGCTGGTGCGGTGGCTAGCACGAGTAGTGGCCCGCAGCCACCGCGTATCCGAAGACAGGACAGTAGAGCCCATAGTGTCCTCCCTGAAGCGCTGGCATATCCTAATTGGCAGCCCACAGATTCCACAGCGCCAGTACTTCCCCCATTCACCGCCCAACCCGGAATGCAAGTGGAAACAGCTGGTTTTAATCCCATAAACTTTGAGCTGTTTTTCACTGAAGATCTTTTCAGATCTATTGTGGACCAATCAAATTTGTACGCTCAACAATTCATCGCCGCCAACCCAAATTCACCCCTTGCCAGACCATTCGCCTGGAATCCTATTACGATTCAGGAGTTTAAAACCTATCTGGGCCTTTCCTTCAACACGGGCATTACAAGAAAGAATGAATTGCGGTTATATTGGTCCACTGACCCAATTCATCAAATGTACGTGTTCTCTGCTGTTATGTCCAGGGCTCGATACCAACAAATATTTCGGTTCATGCATTTCAACGACAATGAACTCTGTCGTCCTCGGGGAGACCCTGAATATGATCGGCTCCACAAAATTCGGCCCCTCATAGACCACTTCAATCAGCGGTTCGCAGCCTTGTTTACCCCCCAACAAGATGTCTGCGTTGACGAGTCCCTGATTAAGTTTACTGGTGGCCTTGCTATCAAACAGTACCTCCCCAGCAAGCGTGCCAGATACGGGGTCAAGTTGTATAAGCTTTGTGACAGGGCCACAGGCTATACAGTTAATTTCCGTGTCTATGAGGGAAAAGATAGCACTGTGGAGCCCCCCGACTGCCCAGGCTACATAGGGAGCAGCGGCAAGATAGTTTGGGACTTGGTGTCACCCTTATTCGGAAAGGGGTACCACTTGTACGTGGACAATTTCTATTCAAGCGTGCCACTTTTTAGACACCTCTATCAATTGCAAATTGGCACTTGTGGCACCGTGCGATCTAATCGCCGGGGCTTCCCCCAACGGCTAGTGAATGCCCCACTGAGCTCGGGGGAGAGAGCCTGCTTGAGGTGCGATGAATTGCTTGCAGTGAAGTGGAGGGACAAACAAAACGTTTACGTGCTGTCCTCCATTCACCCAGACACGGCAGTCCAAATTACTACGGTCACCGGTGTTGTTGTTGAGAAACCCCTCTGTGTCCACGACTATAACCGTAAAATGGGAGGGGTGGACTTCAACGACCAGATGATGGGACCGTACTTAATTGCCCGTAAGGCCAGACGCTGGTACAAAAAAGTGTCTGTATACCTATTTCAATTGGCTGTTTACAACGCTTTTGTCTTATACAAAGCGTCTGCTGGAACATTATCCTTCTTTCAATTCCAAGAAGAGATAATCAGAGCCCTTCTGTATTCAGCTGGTGCTCCTGCCCAACTTCCCCAACCAGATGCAGTGAGCCAGCTGCATGAGAGGCATTTTCCGAAAAACCTCCCGAGTACCCCTACCAAACGATACCCCCAAAAAAGATGCCGTGTCTGCAGCAAGCGCGGATTTAGGCGTGACACCCGGAATTATTGTCCCGACTGTCCTGACCGACCTGGTCTGTGCCACGGTGACTGTTTCCGTCGCTACCACACACTAGTGGATTATTAGCATAGGGTACAGCACGGCACAGTTTAGGGCACATTTACACAGGGTCTCAAAAGAGGTTCGATGGCTATCGTCATTTTGAGAGAGACGAACCTGGAACTCGACGTTTGAAGAAAAAAAAAAAAAAATACATAAAAGCCAAAAATAGTTGTCGTCTCAGTCATTTTTTATGTTCTTCTACACTTCCTATGTACTTTTAATGTACTTTGTTTGTTTTTCATTCTTTTGTGACCTGTTTCTCTTGCAGGTACTCGTCGGCTACCACGCATTGATTTCATATATTCTGACACAAACAGTGTTTGCGCTCAGCATACATGGATACCTTTGCTGATAGCAGCTGTGGTGATTTTCTGATTTCAGCACTGCAGTTAAAATCCTATTTTGGTATACGTGGATAGTGCCGTGTATACCCATCATTAAATTCAGTGGGTGGTTGTTTGGGCGGTTAATGATGAGAATCCAAAAACTTTTGTTGTGTCAGTCATTTTATATGTCCTACTCTTCCTAATGTACTTTTTTTTAATGTACTTTGTTTGTTTTTTCATTCTTTTGTGACCTGTTTCTCTTGCAGGTACTCGTCGGCTACCATGCATTGATTTTATATATTCTGACACAAACAGCGTTTGCACTCAGCATATATGGATACCTTTGCTGATAGCAGCTGTGGTGATTTTCTGATTTCAGCACTGCAGTTAAAATCCTATTTTGGTATACGTGGATAGTGTCGTGTATACCCATCATTAAATTTAGTGGGTGGTTGTTTGGGCGGTTAATGATGAGTAATACTACGCATTATTCCTGTGCTGATTTCTGATAGGTTCTCTTTTTTTTCGTTCAGCCCACAGACTGCATGAAAAAAAAAAAACCTATATGCCAAACAAAGACCAGCAATGTACTGGTACGTTGCTGGACTTTGAGTGGTTATACCAGGATGATGCCTGCAGATTTAGGCATCATCTTGGTATCGTATTTTACAGCAAGCGGTCGGCTTACATGTAAAAGCAATCCTAGCGGATAATTGGCCGCTAGACTGCTTTTACATGCAGTGGGAGGGGACTCCCCCCCCCCCCCCTCCTGCCGCCTTCCGCTGCCTTCCACGGTTTTTCTCGGGCTCTCCTGTCCCACCGGTTAACCCGAGAGTGCAGCCGGTGGTTCAATTATCTAACCATAGAGCTGATTGGAGATGAGAATGGCTCCAATCATCTCTATGGCCTAAGATGCCGGAGGCTACGAGCATTTCATGACTTCTGTTTCGCCAGAAATAAACAGCGCCATTGGGAAATTGGGAAAGTATTTTATCACACCAATTTTGGTATGGTCAGATGCGTTAAGGTCAGAGGAAAGATCTAGAGTCTAAAAGACCCCAATTTTTTTTAAAAAGAGTACCTGTCACTACAGATTGCTATCATAGAGGAAATTTAAATTCACCGTGATAACAATAAAAATGATTAAAGGAAAAAAAAAATGAAAGAAAAGGTGTCAAAATAACATAAGAAAGCAAATTAAAAAAAAAAAAAAAATCAAGCCCCCCTGTCCCCCCGTGCTTGCGTGCAAATGCGCGCACAAGCGTTGGTCTAGTGTCATATGTAAACCGCAATTTCAGCATGCATGTGAGGTATCGCCGTGAACGCCAGGTCGAGGGCAGTAATTCTTGTGGTAGACCTCCTCTGTAAGTCCAAAGTGGTAACCTGTAAAGACTTTTAAAGGCTTTTAAAACCGTACGTAGTTTGTTGCCGCGGCACGGGCGTGCGCAATTTTTAAAGCATGTCATGTTAGGTGTCTATGAACTCGGCATAAGATCATCTTTTAAATTTTACCAAACAATTTGGAATTATATAGTGTATTTCTGCATTAAAAATAAAAAAATTGTTTTTTTTACGCAAAAATTGCGTTTGGAAAATGTGTGCGCAAATACCGTGTAACAAAAAAAATTGCAACATCCACCATTTTGTTCTGTAGGGCCTCTGCTTTAGAAAAATATATAATGTTTGGGGGTTCAAAGTAATTTTCTTGTGAAAAAAAAATATTTTTTCATGTAAACAAAAACTCACAGAAAAGGCTTGGTTTTCAAGTGGTTAGAAGAGTGGGTGATGTGTTGCTAAAATTGAGCATAAAATGCCAGGACTGTTCAAACACCCCCCAAATTACCCCTTTTTGGAAAGTAGACACCCAAAGCTATTTGCTGAGAGGCATATTGAGTCCATGGAGTATTTTATATTTTGCCCTAAGTTTCAGGAAAATGACAATTTTTTTTTTTTTTTTTTTTTACACAAAGTTGTCACTAAATAATATATTGCTCACGCATGCCATGGGTATATGTGAAATGACACCCCAAAATACATTCTGCTGCTTCTCCGGAGTACAGGGATACCCCATGTGTGAGACTTTTTGTCAGTCTAGCCGCATACAGGACCCGGAAAACCAATCCGCACCTTCTGGCTTTCTAAGGGCGTAAATTGTTGATCTCACTCCTTACTACCTATCACACTTTTGAAGGCCATGAAATGCCAAAATGGCACAAAACCCCCCCAAATGACCCCATTTTGCAAAGTAAACACTCCAAGCTATTAGATGAGAGGCATGATGAGTCCATGGAATATTTTATATTTTGCCACAAGTTTCAGGAAAATTATTATTTTTTTTTTTTTTTTTTACACAAAGTTGTCAGTAAATGATATAATGCTCACACATGCCATGGGTATATGTGAAATGACACCCCAAAATACATTCTGCTGCTTCTCCTGAGTACAAGGATACCCCATGTGTGAGACTTTTTTGCAGTCTAGCCGCGTACAGGACCCAGAAAACCACTCCCCACCTTCAGGCTTTCTAAGGGCGTAAATTGTTGATCTCACTCCTTACTACCTATCACACTTTTGAAGGCCATGAAACGCCAAGATGGCACATAACCCCCCCAAATGACCCCATTTTGCAAAGTAGACACTCCAATCTATTTGCTGAGAGGCATGGTGAGTATTTTGCATCTCTCATTTTTTTTGGAAAATGAAGAAAAAACAGGAAAATGCATTTTTTTTCCTCTTTTTTCAATTTCCAAAACTTTGTGACAAAAAGTGAGATCTGCAAAACACCCAACATGCTTCTCTGCAAATAGCTTAGGGTGTCTACTTTCCGAAAAGGGGTCATTTGGGGGGGGGGGGGGGTTGTGCTGTCTTGGCATTTCATGGCCTCCGAAACTGTGATAGGTAGTCAGGAGTGAAATCAACAATTTACGCCCTTGGAAAGCCTGAAAGTGGGGGTTGGCTTTCGAGGACCTGTACTCGGCTAGACTGCAAAAAAGTCTCACACATGTGGTATCCCTGTACTCAGGAGAAGCAGCAGAATGTATTTTGGGGTGTCATTTCACATATACCCATGGCATGTGTGAGCAATATATCATTTAGTGACAACTTTGTGTAAAAAAACAAAAAAAAAATAATAATAATATATTTCCCGGAACTTGTGGCAAAATATAAAATATTCCATGGACTCACCATGCCTCTCAGCAAATAGCTTGGGGTGTCTACTTTGCAAAATGGGGTCATTTGGGGGGGTTTTGTGCTATGTTGAAATTTCAGGGCCTCCGAAACTGTGATGGGTAGTCAGGAGAGAAATCAACAATTTACGCCATTAGAAAACCTAAAGATGGAGATTCATTTTCGGGGTCCCGTACACAGCTAGGCTCCCAAAAAGTCTCACACATGGGGTATCCCCATACTGAGGAGAAGCGGCAGAATGTATTTTGGGGTGTCATTCCACATAAACCCATGTCATGTGTGAGAAATTTATCTTTTAGTGACAACTTTGTGTTAAAAAAAAAAAAAATAAATAAATTGTAATTTTCCCAAAACTTGTGGCAAAATATAAAATATTCCATGGACTCACCATGCCTCTCAGCAAATAGCTTGGGGTGTCTACTTTGCAAAATGGGGTCATTTGGGGGGTTTTGTGCTATCTTGAAATTTCAGGGCCTCCGAAACTGTGATGGGTAGTGAGGAGTAAAATCAAAAATTTACGCCATTAGAAAACCTAAAGATGGAGATTGATTTTCGGGGTCCCGTACACAGCTAGGCTCCCAAAAAGTCTCACATATGTGGTATCCCTGTACTCAGGAGAAGCAGCAGAATATATTTTGGGGTGTAATTACACATATACCCATGGCATGTGTGAGAAATTTATCTTTTAGTGACAACTTTGTGTTAAAAAAAAAAAACATTTTTTTTTATTTATTTTTCAAACACCTGTGACAAAAAAATTAAATATTCAATGAGCTCAACATGCCTCTCAGAACATTCCTTAGGATGTCTACTTTCCAAAAAGTGGTAATTTGGGGGGGTCTTGTACTGCCCTGCCATTTTAGCACTTCATGAATTGAGATAGGCAGTCAGAAATTAAAGCTGCGTAAAATTTCAGTATTTACACCATAGTTTGTAGACGCTATAACTTTTGCGCAAACCAATAAAAATATGCTCATTGAATTTTTTTTTGTCAAAGACATGTAGCTAAATATATTTTGGCCAAAAAAAATGACATAAATTGAGTATATTGGATATTTTTTAAAAGACAAAGTTGAAAATGTCATTTTTTTGCAAAATTTTCGCTCTTTTTTTATTAATATCGCAAAAAATAAAAAGCGCAGAGGTGATCAAATACCACCAAAAGAAAGCTCTGTTTGTGGGAAAAAAAGGACGTAAATTTTGTTTGGGTACCACATTGCATGACCGCACAATTGTCAGTTAAATTCGCACAGTGCCGAAGCACAAAAAGTGGTCTGGACGGAAGACAGCAAAATCCTCCGGTGGTAAAGTGGTTAAATAAGGTTTTAACATTGTGCTGTTCATCTCCTACTCACCTGCAAGGGAGAGATCTTGCAGTGTGATGAGCAATGAAAGGCACCTGAACCTGCATTTTGCCATTGTAGTGCGTTTTGAGATCTCGGGCAGAATTGCATTTGTGTGAATGGAGCCTTAAGCTTCGTGTACACGGTACGAATTTCCGCCGACCGGTCATCTGTCTTTTGTCCAGAGTGCGTTTCTGTTGGTTGGAATGTGCCTAGACTGCACACGAATTTTCCCGTACGTCAGAATTCTACTTCAGAAGTGATGTCATGTGTTGGATTTCTTTGTATGTGTTCTTTCATCTCTGAGCATGCCTAGTCTTGCTCATAAGATTTTTCCCCATCGAAATCTGTACTAATTAGACGAAAATCGGACGTGTTTTGACGGAGGACAAAAATTTTAATGCCTGCACATCAGGAGTGGGCTGTCGAAAGCACCATACTAACAAGCCGAAAATCGGCAGATCGGTCGTCGGACGAAATTTCCCGGGCCGAATTTCTTCTCGTGTGTACGGGGCTTTAGTCCCGGTTCACACTGATGTGAATCTGATGTGGTCCGAAAGGCATAAATTCAAATGACTTCTGAAAATACATGGTCCTTAACTCAGGTCAAAAAGGGGCAGCTTCCCCGGGCCCAGTCGCTGTTGGGCCCTAAGCAGCTACCCCCTGAGCCTGCACTGCCCACAAATAGTTGGTAAGTGAATTTGGGAGGGCCCAAGAAAATGTTTGCCCAGGGTCCAATCAATATTAAAGATGGCCCTGTTCACATCCATGCAGTGCGCTCTTGATACGGTTAAAAAAAAAAAAAAAAGGGCCCTATGTGAGTTTGAAGCAATGGCTTCCAAACTTTCATGGCATAGAGTATAGCAGCATTATGAGATAACTGTTCACATAGGATTCGGTTCACAGCTGGTTTTGCATAGAAGCGGCTAGAAGACAAATTTGCATAGAAGTAGATGGAAGGTAGTTTTGAAGGAGGATTGAAAATCGCAGCAGTACTAGATTAGCTTTGAACAGAAGGGTAATTCACAATCGCATTTCTGAATCACATTTGAATCGTACCTGAACTGCTGTACACCTTTGACAATAGCAAACTGACAAGAGCTAAATGTAAAAAAAAAAAAAAACAAACAAACGCCTGCCCGGTGCCCAGAACAGCAAGCCCTGGGTATTGGGAGATACGATTTGCGCATCCCTGGACATGCAAAGCATTATCTGCAATAAATCTAACTTGCCTTCCTTTTTGCATTCTGTTAGACTCCGTTCACATACTAGTGTAGTGTATTGAATTGCGAGTAGAATCGCTGCAATTCGGAATCATTAGAAATCGCGGGACACCCATGCGAATCCTGTAACTTGCAATGGCACCCAAAATGCTGTGCGATTTTGCCGCAATTGTTGCCCAATCGCGGGAAAAATTGCACAAACAGAATCGCGAGACGCCTGTTGCCCAAAAGAAGTTCTGTTTGTGCGATTTTACCGCTATTCGTCAGGTGACAATCGCGGCAAAGTAGTGCTGCGTTTGGGGTGCCATTGCAAGTCACGAAAATCACACGAGCGTCCTGTGATTTGCAATGATTTTGCCCACAATCTGATGCCAGTATGTGAACGGAGCCTTACAATGACAGCTCCTTTTATTCTCTTGACTTGGCATATTAGTGTATAGGTATATTTTAAGCTCATATCACACAGATATTAACCATGGTTTAGGATTTTATCATGCTTTTTGTATACCTTTGTTTGCCATTTAATTTCTAATAGCAGGTCAGCTTTTCACAGCTTTACTGAAGATCTGGTTTTAATTGGGCAGCCTCCTGATATTTTTTTAGAAGGGAGGTCAAAAGCTACTGTAAACATATCAGCACAGTATACATTTCCAGATTATAATCTATAGCCTGGAGGAAGGAGCAGAAGGTCACTCTTCCTGTTTTATAAACTACCGGAATTAAAAGGTCATGGATTCAACAATAAAGGGAAATGTTCTGTGGAAGGGAGAGACAAACAAACCTAATGACATCCTCGGCTTGGAAGTAAAATATGTATGCAACAGGTTACATCCAATTGCTGCTCCCCAGCACCAGCTTTGAAAATAAAGACTACCTCCATCAAAAAAAAAAAAAAGTACAGTATTGTCTGGTTGCTAGCAAGCTAAGTTGTTTGCTGGCTTTTTAGATCTTTCAGGGATCTTCTCACCTGAAAATGCTAGTGACCTGGCTGTCATGTTGACTAAAAGGCATTCAAGACTTTTTAAGCCACTGATCTGGAACAAGTATGCAGACCAGGAGCTGTGACCTCACCTAAACTTACCTTGCTCCATGCTTGTTTTGGGTCAGTGATAAAGTGATGAAGCCAGGGACAGCTAAGATACCAGATTTCATTAAGAGGTTAGCTATGGCAGCTTTACATTTTTATGATTTTTTTCCCCCCCATTTATAATTTTTTTTATATTCACAGATACATACACTATATTGTCAAAAGGTCTATAGAGACAAAAGAAAAACAAAGTAAATGCTCCTGTGCTTGAGAGTTGCTAGCAGTTGGTTACGTGGAGGAATAGGTGTTCCCAATTCCCCTGGTCTAGCCGCTGTTTTGGCTGTGCTGACACTCCGAACAGGCCATGGAACCCAGATGAACTCTAAAAGATAATAAAAGTACAGAGGGCGCACCAGCATAGCGCATTACCTTTGCAAACAATTTTATTTAAAAGAAATCTGTGTGTATCATACTCACAAAGGGCTCTGAGGAAGAGGGGGGTCACTCTCGAAATGAGTCCGCTTTATTTGGAGAACTATATCCCACTACTGCTTCCAAAGAGTAGAACATACTGCATGGATTTTTGGTGGACTGTTTTACACACACATATATATATATATATATATATATATATATATATATATACACACACACACACACACATATATACACACATATATATATATATACACACACATACATATATATATATATATATATATATATATATATATATATATATATATACACACACACACACACACATATATATATATATATATATATATACACACATACATATATACACACACATACATATATATATATATATATATATATATATATATATACACACTCACACACACATATATATATATATATATATATATATATATATACACACACACACACACACACACACACACACACACACACACACACATACATACATATATATACACACACACACACACACACACACACATACATACATATATCACACTTGAACAAGGCCTTTGTGAGTATGATACACACAGATTTCTTTTAAATAAAAATATTTGCAAAGGTAACGCGCTAGGCTGGTGCACCCTCTATACTTTTATTATCTTTTAGAGTCCATAAAGACATGGATGAGCGAGTTTGGGGTGGAGGAACTTGACTGGCCCGCATAGAGTTCTGACCTCAACCTGATAGAACATCTTTGGGATGAATTTGAGTGCAGACTGCGAGCCAAGCATCCACATCTGTGCCTGACCTCACAAATGGGCTTCTGGAAGAATGGTCAAACATTCCCATAGACACACTCCCAAACCATGTGGACAGCCTTCCCAGAAGAGTTGAAGCTGTTATAACTGCAAAGGGTGGGCCAACTCAATATTGAACTCTACGGGCTCTAAGACTGGGATGCCATTAAAGTTCATGTGCGTGTAAAGGCAGGCGTTCCAATACTTTTAGTAATATAGTGCATGTATATGGTTCAGGGATGAAAATATTGTCCCACATATCCACAGAATAATACCTCCTAAATGACAAAGTTAAAAAAGGCGCTCTACATTGTTCTGGAGGAGATTGCAGCATTGTGTGTAAGCTGTGACAACAGTTATTTGTCAGTGTGGAAGACACATTAAAGGATGCCTGATAAAAATTAGGCTGGTTGTACTAGAAGTGAAATTTGCCTGGTTCCTAATGTACTGGCTGAAATTTGCCTTGTGGGTAGCCCTGTTGGCACCCTCCCAACTACACATCCTTTGATTTCAAAATCAAAGAACAGAGGTGGAAAATTGATGGCCGAACAGCAGCTGTATCCAATCAGATGCATTTGCTGTTTGGATAATTTTTTTTTTATCTATTTGAGTCTGCAAAGGAGGCCTTTCCTCAAAACACCACCATAAACAATTAAGCACACTTTTTATTAAAAAAAAAAAAAAAAAGTAAAAGTAAAGACAATACAGTCACCCGCCTTTTAAAGCCAATCTCTCAACTGCACTTAAGTTTATTGCAATCAAGTGGTTCTAAATGCTCATGTTTTTTTTTTTTTTCCTTAAAGTGGCTCTGAGTAATTTTTTTCATCTTTCCATCTAAATCCTCTGCTCTTGTTGTTTTAACTTTGGATAGTAAACTTTTTTTTTGTCTGCCAGTAAATACCTTCTACAGCCCACCTTTTTTGGTAAAATGCCTAGGCTACTGACATCATGCACAGCGCTCTCTCTAATGCCCCGTACACACGTGCAGATTATCTGCAGACTTTTGTCTTCAGACTTACCAAAACCATATAATATGTGGTCAAACCTAAACACTTTCAATTTGTATGCAATCCGGCAGGCCCTTGCACTACATAGAAAAGGTAAGTCTGCAGACAAAAGTCTGCAGATAATCTGCACGTGTGTACAGGGCATAACTCTCATGAGTTAGAGGAGGGATAAGTCATAGGAGAGCTGAGGAGCTGGAGGGGGCTTGGAGGAGGGCAGAGATAACAGGAGAATGCACAGATCCAGGAGTATTCATCAAGAGAGGAGAAATGTTCAAATAAGCAGTGGTGTGTGTGTGTGTATCCAGGAAGTGAACAGACAGCAGCTCAAGCTGCCCACAGTTAAAATGGCTGAAGAATATTTGGCAAGCACAGAATCACAGTATATATCAAATAATATGCAAAGCGGTTGGAGGGAAGCTTTAGAATGGCAAATATGTTTTTATTACAAATTATATGAGCAGACTGCAGTTTCTCTTTAAATTGGACCTACACTGTATCTGATGAAAAAATTACTGAGAGCCACCTTAAGGGAAAAAAATACCTTGAGCTTTTAGAACCACTTGAATGCAATAAATATAAGCACAGTGGAGAGATCGGCTTTAAAAGGCAGGTGACTGTATTGCCTTTACTTTTTTTTTAAGTAAAAACTTTGCTTCATTGTTTACGGTGGTGTTTTAAGTATTCAAAACAAACTCACCCATCCATCCATGTCTCCATGCTTTATTTTGCTGAGAAATCACACTCCCTAGCATTTCTGCTGGGGGCCATCTTGAGTAAGGGCAGATGATTCACATAGCATTTACTTTCTGGAATCCACTGCCCTTAGTTGAGAAAGCCTGCCTCCCCTCCTGAAGACTCCTGAGATGAATGACGTAATTTGCCTAGGCATAGAAACTAGGAAGTAACTGAAGAAATGGATAAAAAAGTTTAAAAAAGTAAATATAAGATACTCTATTTACTAATGCTAGCAGCATAAGGATTTAGGAAAGTCAATGTTGTATGCATTAAGGTTAAAAAAAAAAAAACCTCCTGGGTGCAGCTCCCCCCCAGCCCCCCTTATGCTTACCCAACCCCCATCTCAATCCAGCAAATTGCACAAGAGCAGTGGCTCTCCTGGTTTCTCTCATCATTGGCTCTCACAGCACTGGGAGCCATTGGCTTTGCTGCTGTCAATCACAGCCAGTGAGCCAATGAGGAGAGAGTGAGGGGCAGGGCTGAGCAAGGCTCTGTGTGTGAATGGGTCACAAGAGTGTCTCGGGAGCAAGCCTGCTTGCATGAAAGCCCTAGTAAGAGACTTGCTATGGTCGGGGGAGCCAGGAACACCAGCGGGGGACCCAAAAAGAAGAGGATTGGGGCTGCTCTGTGCAAAACCATTGCACAGAGCAGGTAAGTAAAACATGTTCGTTATGGTTTAAAAAAAAATATTTTCCTTTACAATCACTTTCAGTTGGTAATAAATCTCAATATAAACACATTAAATGAATGTTTTACTTTTTCTAAGTGATCCCACGACCACAAAGCTCCAGTATGAGTGTATTCTGGAGCAGGGCTTACAACAGAGCTGAATCCTTGGAGCGGAGATGGCATCCAACTGGCATCTATAGCTCGACAGCGTTGTCAGGCTGGAAAGAGGTCACCTACCTAAATGCATTTACATAGATATTTATTACGAACTGAATGCAGAAAGTAGCCCCTATACTATAAATGTGGAAGAATAAAAAGAAATAGGTGCTGTGGTCATTTTCCTTCTCAGAATGTCAGAGCTGTCATTGGAATGCTGGGCATAGACACAATACAAACTCTGACTCCCACACGTCACAGACAACATTGTTTTTTTACTGGTTTACAAGAGCAGCTAACCTCCAAAATAGTTGTCCTGTTTTCAGAAACCGAGACAAAACTGTTAGTAGGTTATATCTCAACTCTAATTAGCGTTGTCATTACAAAGCACAGAAGGAAAATGGATTACAGAGACCCAGCTTAAAATACAACTAAAAGCACAAGTATTTAAAATGTTTATCTGGAGTATTTTTCTTTATATATATATATATATATATATATATATATATATATATACACACATACACATATATATATTTTTTTATTAAATTACAATGTGCTTTGCAGCCTGCTGGAAATCTACCTATTCCAGGAAAGTCCATTCCCAAAGCACAGACTCCTTCCCTCTTTACACATCATAGCCCTCTTCTCTTCTGGGAGTATCTAGTTCCTGTCTGTGCTGGCCAAGCTCCCCTGCCCCTCCTTTCACCTCCCTACATAGTCTTTTAAAGCCATAGTAAACCACACTTTTTTATGCAAGACAATGGCATATTGTGCTAGTATGCATAGCATACTAGCACATTATAAATTACTTACCTTAGAATAAAGTCCTCCAGCGGCACGGTCACCGCACTCACCATTTTGGTAAGATACTCCCTAAGGGTTAATCACTTCTAACAGGATGTGGACACAGCAACGTTTCTCATTATAACACAGAACAGCAGCTGATTATAATGAACCGCAGTCTACAAATGACAAGGTCAAACAAATCACTATAGCTAGAGAACTGGCTCCAGGGGAGGTTGCAAAGGGTGGTGATTAATGGGGAGTACTCAGATTCGGTGGGTGTGGAAAGCGGGGTCCCCCAGGGTTATGTCCTGGGACCAATCCTGTTTAATTTATTCATAAATGATCTAGAGGAGGGGATATCTAGTACAATCTCAGTATTTGCAGATGATACTAAACTAAGCATGCCAATATCTTCTATGCAGGATGTGGAAACCTTACAAGCGGACCTGAACAAAATAACGGGGTGGGCAACTACATGGCAGAGGAGGTTTAATGTTGAAAAATGTAAAGTAATGCACTTGGGGGCCAGAAACCAGAAAGCAAGCTACTCACTAGGGGGGGAACCTCTGGGTGAGTCTAGGATGGAAAAAGACTTGGGGGTACTGGTAGACAACAGGCTTGGCAGTGGCATGCAATGCCAAGCCGCTCCAAGCAAGCCAACAGAATACTGGGATGTATAAAAAAGGGGATTCACTCCAGAAATAAAGAGATTATTCTCCCTCTCTACAAGACTCTGGTTCGGCCACATCTGGAGTATGCTGTCCAGTTCTGGGCACCGGTCCTCTGGAAGGATGTGCTGGAACTGGAGAGAGTCCAGAGAAGGGCAACAAAAATTATTAGAGGAATGGAGGACATCAGCTATGAGGAAAGACTACAAGCACTGAACTTATTCTCTCTAGAGAAGAGACGATTGAGGGGGGATATGATATCAATGTACAAATACTGTACTGGTGACCCGAGCATAAGGAACAAACTTTTCAGAGAAAGGGAATACAATAAGACACGTGGCCACTCACTAAAACTAGAGGAAAGGCGGTTTAACCTCAAAATACATAAGGGGTTCTTCACTGTAAGAGCAGTAAGAATGTGGAATTCTCTTCCACAGGTAGTCGTATCAGCAGGGAGCATCGATCGTTTCAAAAAACTATTAGATGGGCACCTTAAAGACCACAACATACAGGGGTATACAATGTACAGTTAACAGCAAACACACACGCACATCATAGGTTGAACTGGATGGATTGATGTCTTTTTTCAACCTCGCAAACTATGTAACTATGCAACTATTTCTTCAGAGCATAACCAGGTAGGAATCAGCAACAAAGATTGCTAAAAAAAAGTCTTGCAATGTACGCTAATCACCTAGACGGGAATTTTTTTTATCTTAACAAAAGTGGGTTTACTCTAACCACTTGCTGACCAGCTGCCTGCTATATACGGCAACAGGTCGGCAGGTTCCCACAAAATCGCCGTACCTGTATGATGGTTCGCGAGAGCAATCCTGGGGGCACGCGGCCGCTTCCATTCACCACAGGGGAAGCTAATGCATGGGCCCGGCGGCCTCCATTGCCGCCGGGCACCCGCAATCGTTCCCTGAAGAGAGAGAATGGCGGTCTGCTGATGTAAACACAGCAGACCGTTGTTCTCTCAGTAATTTACACAGGGCGTCTGTGTTTCTCCTATTTAGATTCCGTAACTCCATCCCGCTCACAGTTAGAAAACACCCCCTAGACTCATATTTAACCCTTTGATCACCCCTGGTGTTAACCCCTTCCCGGCCAGTGTCATTACTACAGCAATTAGTGCTAAAAATATCCACTGGTACTGTAGTAATGTCACTGGTCCCCCCAAAAGTGTCACAAATGTCAGTTAGGTGTCCGATCTGTCCGCCGCAATGTTGCAGTTCCACTAAAAATTGCAGATCTCCACCATTACTAGTGTAGCACTGCCCCCTTAGGAGCTGCTAAGTGTGAATTCCCTTGGGTTACCCCTAGCAACAGTCCATAAAACTTATCACTTTAAGACTAGGCTCAGGCAATGAACAGTCCAGGGGATTTTTTGTGTTTTATTTCAGAACTTGGATGGGAGAAGGGATGAGTGGGATACTCCAACTTCAATTATGCACAATTTCTGAGAACACTAACTGTAATGACTGTGGCAAGGCTGCTGCTTCACCTTCCCACTGAAATGAAGTAGAAGATAGGTTCCCGACTGAATTTCTCTTCAGGGTCCTGACCTGGCACCCCCATTATCACCTCCTGTGCATGCTAGCCCCTTGTCCACTGACTCTCCACTGGAGTGGTCCCCTTCCTGGGCAGACCCCCTGGCAAGCTTCCCGGCACTCACAGACATGGTTTTTCCCTGAGTTGCTCTGCCTTCAGCTCCACTTGTCAGTATCCTGGACCTCCTGGCTTAGCATCACACACTTGGTTCACTAGGCCGACTGCCTGAGACCACCTTCCTTGCTGACAGGAGGAGAGACAGCCGTCACCCTCCTCCTGGGACCTGGCTTCCCGCCCACAGACGCCCTGTCACATGTGCCCTTGGCCTATCCCAGGATGCACCACTCTGTGCCAACCCACTGGCACAGTTACAAAAGTCTGTGTGTCATTGGCTGGATTTCTTTCACTGTCCAACAGGCTCCCCTATTGGATACAGTGGGGACACTCCCTCAGACCTGTTGCCTTATGAGTTTATGTGTAATCTCCATTACTGTGGCCTGAGGAGGAGTTATGTATAAATCCCCATTAGAGACTGTATATAGATGGGTGTAAATATATATGTACCAGATATTGAGTTTTGATCTTACATTGAGTTGATATATGATTATCAATTATATGAAGTTGTGTGACTTCAGTCTGCAGGCAATAGTAACTTGATTAACAAGTCCATTTGAAATGCCAGTTCAATTTGCACTAGAAAACAAACTGATATGCAGAATAGTACCATACTGTACTTACGTTCCTGTTAGCCAGACATTACGGGGCCAGAAAATAATGGACAATCGTCCATGACAGGTCATTCCTTTATCTCACCCTAATTTTCAAAGACTCAGTCTTTAGATATGCAATGAAGGTGATCGTCGGTTCAGGGATGGGCAATTTGCCCAGTCCTGAATAATATATGCCCAAAGGGAGGAGAAGGGTAAGATTGCTAAACCAATCAGAATGGATCTGAGCAAGGCGATATGGGTCTATATTAATATAGGTGAGGAGAGAGATCACTCTCTTGCAAGCAGACTAGGATGAAGCTACTGGGGATGGTAAATATAGACTATACACCTCACACTTAGAATGTATACATACTTTTTCTCTTTAGTGTTTGAATACACACGGCAGGCACCATGCCTGAAGTGAAAAGGTAACTTAACTCCCTGCTCAATACGTACATGGTATTGTAAATATGGCTATTGTGGGTAATTTGTAAATATCATATACGCCAGGAGGTCTGTACTAACCATGTGTTGTAAATACTGTTTAGTGTGTAATTTGTATATATATTATGTAACCCTTTCAATAAATGTGTATTGCTGATTGAACTACCTCTTTTGTGTAAAGATCTCTCAGGATCTAGATGTGTATAGGCGTATGCTACTACAATGATTGGGGTGTATGCACAGGTACACAGAACAAAAGGAAACAGACCAGATAAATGACACATGGACATATGCAACAGGCAAAACTAAAAATCAGGCTCCCCTGATAAGCAGGCAGAGCAAACAATGATTTTACCTAGCACCTACCTAGGAGGGACACTAGTTAAAAAATAGTTTGTAGACGTGATAACTTTTACGCAAACCAATCAAAATACTCTTATTGGGATTTATTTTATTTTTTTACCAAAAATATGTAGCAGAATACAAATTGGCCTAAAATAAAGAAAAAAAATTTGATTTTGATTTTTTTTTTTTTTTTTTTAGGAATTTTATATAGCAGAAAGTGAAAAATATTGTTCTTTTTTTCACAACTGTCGCTTTTTTTGTGTGTTTATAAAAATAGAAAAATCGCACAGGTGATCAAATACCACCAAAAGTAAGCTCTATTTGTGGGGAAAAAAACCCCCAAAAATGACATCAAATTTTTTTAGGGTACAGTGCCGCTTGATCACGCAATTGTCAGTTAAAGAAACGCAGTGCTGATTTGCAAAAAATGACCTGGTCATTAAGGGGGAAAATCTTCCGGTCCAGAAGTGGTTAAGACGCATAAAGAAACTGTATGCAAAAAATGTAACAAATCCGAAGTGCACTGTTAATGCAAAAATGTGCTAAAGTGTGCATTTTCAGGAAATGTGAACAGACCCTCAGTAATAAAATTGAAAAAATAAGAAAAGCTGTCAGAATGATGGCGTTGACATTTAGATGAATTCAATGAAGAACTAGCTATTTATTACTGCCATAAACCACTATAGAACCCAAACGCAAGTAATTCCACAGTGACAGATTTTTGCTACTTTGTAATCAGACATCAATTGGATAAGAAGCAATAAGTGCAATTTCCAGTGAGCCGCACTACTGAAAGTATCAACATATTTTATGGTTACTGTCTCAATGGTCAGTGAACCAAATGGCTGGAGTGTAGCAGGCAGCTCATTAAGAAGAATGTTAATCTACAGAATAGTCACCAGAGTGTATTTGTGTAATAATAATAATAATCATAAAAGAAATAATTTTACATTTCAGTTCTCTGTGGTTATTTTTTGCATAATTATTTTTTTATTTTGCACTTTCGTCATCTCATGTCTTATTTTGCAGTTTGCATTTAAACCCCCTCTACATCTCTCAGTGCTGTGGCCTCCGAGGTGTATTATTAATGCAGATAGCAATCTTTAGCTGTTGACAAACCACAAGTCCTGTCAAGCAAGCTGGGACATGTAGTTTGTCATTTTAAAGTGGTTCTAACAGACATGTTTTTTTTTTTTGTTTTTTTTTTTTTAATAAAGGATTTAGAATCACTTAAAAGGGTCACTATTCTTCAACTCGCCTTTTATCCAAGTAAATGCATTAAAGTCTAAGTTCAGTAAAAAAAAATGAGGAGCACAAGGAACATTACTTACCGTCCATGCAGTGTGTACCTTGTTCTGTTATCTCCTGCTTCAGTTGAAATCTTCCGATGCTCCTCCTTCGCCTGTCGCTATAATCTCCCAGTGCAGAAGGGGTTAAAAGATCAGAGGGATCTGTCATTTCCATTCAACAAGAGTTCCCGCTAGGCCCACCCTTTTATCCTTCCTCCTCCATTCATAGAAACTGTAGCTATGAATGAAAAATGATCTATGAATAGACAGACCCTTTATCCACCTATCTGTCCCCCATCCATAGAGCGCTTTTCATTAATAGAAACTATAGTACAGTTTTTATGAATGGAGGAGGGGGTGGAAAAGGCGGATATAGTCGGCACTCTTGATGATTGCATGTGACAGAATCTTTTAATCTGTCATCCCCCGGTGACTGAGTCATTGGATGTGAGTGTGTGTGTTGTTTAGGGGGTGTAGTAGGACAGGTGATTTCAACCAATTGTGCAGCCATCAGCACAAGGGACACACTGCAGTGATAGTAATTTCCCTTGAGCTGATTATTTTTCCCTAAACTTAGGCTTTAAAAATGACATCTATGCCGCTTTTTGCAATAGCATTAACTAACAATGCCTAGCCTGACCATTTTAAAATCTGTGGAATATGGCAGTTTGCATTATAAAGCCAATAAATATATTAAAATAAATAAATGTAAACTTTAAAACAATTACAGTTTGCTAAAGCATCATATCATCTGTATATCATTACATTTGCCATCCTTAAAAATAAACTTTTTTTTTACCATTTTCTACATTTTAGCGCTATTTCTATATGAAGTCAGTTGATGGCTGGGTATCATTTCTCAATTTAACTTTGGGGATTGAGTTGACATATTCCTCAACTCCATCACGTTGGTTGTTCCGTTTGGGTACAGTAGAGCGTTAAGAAATAAACAGAGGTGACCAGCGCTATGGAGTTGTATAGATGGTGTATGTGGAATATAAGGTGTAAGCTGCCAACAACCAAACCCCTAGGGGTTAGAAATGAGATAGGTGCAAAGAGGTTGAAACGGCGCTACCTGTGAGTGGCTAGGTGCCAAATAGTGTACCAAAACAAATCGTGATACCCAAAATAAATAAGATAAATTCAATAAATCCAAATAAAGTGCACAAGTGACGATATGGTCTGAAAGAAGTGACCAATTCTTATCCTGAACCAAACAAGGTGCAGTGATAAAGTGCAAAGTGCTGTGCCATAAATAAAACAGAAATAATGGAGAAGTAGTGATTTTTTATTCCAAAAAATAAAAATACTGTACAGTGCAAATTACCAGTGATAAATCCTGCTTGCTGAGAATAAATACATTTATATAAGATTGTGGTGAAAATAAATTAAACCAATAAAGGAATTCCTCCTAAGAAAAAATATTTGTGCAAATAATCAAATGACGAAACGTGTAGGATCGAGTCCATTACGTCATAACGTCACTTCCGGTCCTTGGATCTCAGGCCACGGAACGCGGAATAAATTATTGGTAACAGAATACACCGCCATGGATTGAAATTCTGCAGCACCAGCAAGGTCTCCTTCCTCAAGAAGGCACAGGTACAGGCCCAGTCTGAAGTTTGCCAATGAACATCTAAATGATTTAGAGAAGGACTGGGAGAAAGCGCTGTCCTCAGGGGAGACCAAAATTGAGCTCTTTGGCAATAACTCGACTCACCGCATTTGGAGGATGACAAATGCTAACTATGACCCTAAGAACGCCATCCCTTAAAGTCAAGCATGGAGGTGGAAACATTATGCTTTGGAGACGTTTTACTGCTAAAGGTACAGGCCGACTTTGCCTCATTGAGGGGCCAATGGACAGGGCCATGTATTGTAATATTTTGTAAGAGAACCTTTTTCCCTCAGCCAGAACAATGAAGATGGGTTGTGGATGGGTCTTCTGGCATGACAAGGACCCAAAACATACTGCCAAGGCAACAAAGGAATGGCTCAAGAAGAAGCACATTAAGGTCATGGAGTGGCCTTGCCAGTCTCTGGACCTTTATCCTATACAAAATTTATGGAGGGAGCTAAATCTTCGAGATGACAAGTGACAGCCAAGAACCCTTAAGGATTTAAAGAGGATCTGTAAAGAAGAGTTGACCAAAATCCCTCCTGGGATGTGTGCAAACCTGGTCACCAGCTACAGAAACGTCTTACCTCTGTGCTTGCCAACAAGGGTTTCTCCCCCATGTACTAAGATAAGTTTTGCTTGGGGATCAAATACTTATGTTACTCACTGAACCGCAACTCAATTTATAACTTTTGTATCATGTGTATTTGTCAGGATTTTTGGTTGATATTCTGTCTATCATTTAAAAATCACCTATGATAAAAATATAGACCCTTCTTTTCTTTGTAAAGTGGGCAAACTTAGACAATCTGCATTGGGATCAAATAAATATTTTCCCCACTGTAGGCACAGAAACAAAAGAACATGCAGTGCTGTATTTTGAATAGACAAGCTGTGTTCTTATCTCCTTGCCCAAAATTTCTTTATCTCAAGTGTCGGGAAAACTTCTCAGAAGTGACTAATGCTTATAACAGAGGAAGGAAACACCAGAGAGACATGTCACTTAGAGCTTTGGAGAGAGACAAGTAAACACTACAGATATACAGTATCTCACAAAAGTGAGTACACCCCTCATAATTTCTGTAAATATTTTATTAGATCTTTTCATGTGACAACACTGAAGAAATTACACTTTGCTACAATGTAAAGTAGTGAGTGTACAGCTTGTATAACAGTGTAAATTTGCTGTCCCCTCAAAATAACTCAACACACAGCTATTCATGTCTAAACCGCTGGCAACAAAAGTGAGTACACCCCTAAGTAGAAATGTCCTAATTAAGCCCAAAGTGTGAATATTTTGTGTGGCCACCATGATTTTCCAGCACTGCCTTAACCCTCGTGGGCATGGAGTTCACCAGAGCTTCACAGGTTGCCACTGGAGTCCTCTTCCACTCCTCCATGATGACATCATGAGGCTGGTTGATGTTAAAGACCTTGCGCTCCTCCACCTTCCATTTGATGATGCCCCACAGATGCTCAATAGGGTTTAGGTTTGGAGACATTCTTGGCCAGTCCATCACCATTACCATCAGCCTCTTTAGCAAGGCAGTGGTTGTCTTGGAGGTGTGTTTGGGGTCGTTACGTTGGAATACTGCTCTGTGGCACAGTCTCTAAAGGGAGGGGATCATGCTGTTGGCATTTATGGTTCCCTCAGTGAACTGTAGCTCCCCAGTGCTGGCAGCACTCATGAAGCCCCAGACCATGACACTCCCACCACCATGCTTGACAGAATGCAAGACACACTTGTCTTTCTACTCCTCATCTGGTTGCCGCCACACACGCTTGGCACCATCTGAACCAAAAAGCTTTATCTTGGTCTCATCAGACCACAGGACATGGTTCCAGTAATCCATGTCCTTAGTCTGCTTGTCTTGAGCAAACTGTTTGCGGGCTTTCTTCACCTTTAGAAGATGCTTCCTTGGGAAGACAGCCATGCAGACCAATTTGATGCAGTGTGCGGCATATGGTTTATGCACTGACAGGCTCACCCCCCCCCCCCCAACCTCTGCAGCAATGCTGGCAGCACTCGTACGTCTTTTTCCCAAAAACAACTTCTGGATATGACGCTGAGCACGTGCACTCAACTTCTTTGGTCCACCATGGCGAGGCCTGTTCTGAGTTGAACCTGTCCTGATAAACCGCTGTATGGTCTTGGCCACTGTGCTGCAGCTCAGTTTCAGGGTCTTGGCAATCTTCTTATAGCCCAGGCCATCTTTGTGTAGAGCAACAATTCTTTTTTTCAGATCTTTAGAGTTCTTTGACATGAGGTGCCATGTTGAACTTCCAGTGGCCAGTAAGAGAGAGTGAGAGCGATAACACCAAATTTAAAACACTTACTCTCCATTCACAGCTGAGATCTTGTAACATTAACGAGTCACATGACACCGGGGAGGGAAAATGGCAAATTGGGCCCAATTTGGACATTTTCACTTATGGGTGTACTCACTTTTGTTGCCAGTGGTTTGGACGTTAATGGCTGTGTGTTGAGTTATTTTGAGAAGACAGCAAATTTACACTGTTATACAAGCTGTACACTCACTACTTTACATTGTAGCAAAGTGTAATTTCTTCAGTGTTGTCACATGAAAAGATATAATAAAATATTTACAAAAATGTGAGGGGTGTACTCACTTTTGTGAGCTACTGTACACTATGTGCTTAGTTAAGATTTTATGACCAGCGTTTACAACCACCTTAATTAATGACAAATTTCTCATAGAAAGAAACACCTACAAATATTGTTTTACTTTCTTTCGAGTAGATTTTCCATTGAAGTATATAAAAAGCTCAAAGGCCATTTTTGGCTTTGATCACAAAACCTGAAATGGCAAGGAACTCTGTGAGCAGAAAAATCACTACCAAGTCTTTGAGCAGGCTGAAATTTGAGGTGACTTGTTAGAAAATCTGACAAACGGGGTTTACCATACCAAAATAGAAGCAGAAATATCTATTTGCACATTTATTTACAGAATTTGTGTTTTCTTGCTGTTCTATCAGAAAGAGTGGCACTGTCCATGGTACTGAAGGTTCACTCAACCCAAAAGGAGTTTTTTTTTTTCTTCTATTGTCTGAGGGATGCTAAAAACTTGAACATCCTATTGCTTTCCTACGCTTCTCAGAAACACTTGGGAGGGAGGGGTTATATTTCTGTGATGAGAAGAGAGAGTCCGCGACCACTTACGCTGGGATACACACTATACAACTTTTGTTGTTAGACTTCCTTTAGATTTACCTTCAACTATGTAGTGCAAGGGACTGCCTGATTGCATTCAAATTGAAAGTGTTTAGATTTGACCTCATATTATATGGTTTTGGTAAATCTAAAGACAACTGAATAGTGTGTATAGCCCATTAAAGGTGAGCAGGTAAGATTTTTTTTTTTCTTTTAGCAGCTTAGTAGATGCCCCCTTCTTATTCTTATGTGGTAGTGCAGTGTTAATTTTATGTCAAATTTCAATTTAGTTTTAGTCATAGTCTTGACTAAAATGCGATTTTAGTTTTAGTCGTATTTAGGACATCTGAATTTTTTTGACTTTAGTCATATTTTAGTTTACTAAAATAGTGTTGATTTAGTTGAATAAAATATTTTAGTCGACTAAATTAACACTGATGGTTAAAAAATTCTGATGTGCAAGTGGGTAGTGGCGCTGCCTAGGTTAAATAAATAAGTGTGAATGGTGGTATAAGAATTATAAACATATAAAAATGACTTGGTGTGTTTACCTTGAATGCTGATCAGACCATACACATAATTAAAAATGTCAATTTTACATAGTAACATAGTTACATAGTAGTTGAGGTTGAATAAAGACAATAGTCCATCCAGTTCAACCTGGGTAGGTGTGTGTGGCCATAATCATCTCTCATACCCCTTAATGTTCTGATCCTTGAGATGTATGTCCAAGAGTCTTTTGAAAGCAACCAACCATACTTCCCGCAGAAACCACCTCTTGTGGTAGAGAATTCCACAATCTTGTAGCACAAACTGTAAAGAACCCCCTGAGTTGCCTGAGGTTAAAACGCTTCTCCTCTAATCGCATTGTATGTCCTCACGTCCTCATGCAATCCTTGCGACTGAATAGCTTTTTTTCTATGCTGAGATCACCATTGAGGTATTTGCAAATTGCTATCATGTCCCCTACAATTTGTAAAACATGTGCTTTTTTTTCTAATAAGATAACTGTGATAAGTGCAACAAATTATAACATATAATTCATACGGATATAATAAATGAAATAAATACATTCTTCATGCTTTTCACATCAAAAAGGAGTGAGTGCAAAAAAACTAAATGGATGCTAATCCATTCAAATAAGTGCAAATGCTGATTGGAGGTGAGATGTAGCAGCAAAAGAACCCCTTAATAGGGGGCAACTCTTTACATATAATTAACAGTGGTGCACTTGTGCTCAATGTCCTATTTAGAGCTCAATGTCATATATATATATATATATATATATATATATATATATATATATATATATATATATATATATATGGCAGTGGCTCCAGAACAAAAACCAATATCTTATTATATATGGCTGCGGATCCAGGAACACACCCGTTGTGTGGTAGTTCACAGTGCTCTCCCTCATGCTTTGGGGTTACACTCACCAGATGTTGGGCCCCTGATTTGGGGTAACCAGCTTTAGGTAGGTGTCTTTCCCATGAGCGGCTCCTCTCCCCACATTTTCACTCATTAATGGTTGCATTAAATACCGTACTTTGTTGAACTCCCCTGGTGGAGCATGGATAATGAATTGTGCTGCGACACTTACCTTCTCATCAGACAGCTCAGGGATTCCCTCACCTCCTGCTTTGGCTATGGAACAGAGAGTGAAGGGAAATCTCTTAAATGGGACACACATGGCAAAAATAAACCCTGCAGGGGTTATAACCCTCCCTTAGTGTATCCAAAATTAAAAAAAAATAAAAGCTTTGCCTTTAGTTCTACTTTGAATTTAGCCTTCACTAACAGATGTAAATGTTAAAAAAATGCATCTATTGCTGCAGTACTCACTGCCTCACCGGCATCGCCCCCCAGAGAAACTCTGCTGCATTGTGTCATGACTCTTCCGCTTTATCCATTCAACCCAATCCCTGTAAACCCAGGCTGTCATGGACACCCCCCCTAGAAATGCAGCATCACACAGTCTGGGCTTGTAGTTATGTGCTGCAGAGACCGGTGCTCCCACAGCTAGAAAATATTCCACATTGAGGACTGTGTACCACTGGAGAAGAGGAATAGACCCTCACATCAAATGACCTGCTGTGACTCTCCTGGAATTAGGGCCTTAGAGTAGAACATTTGGGGTAGCCGAAAACCTAATGTTGAGCTTTAAAGGAGAAGTAAAGACAAAGCTCATTTGGCTTTACTTCTCCTGTGAATTAAAGCAGTACAGTTCGATCTGCACTCCTGTGACCCGATTTCAGCAGACAGCGGGCTGAAATCCGCTGACGTCACAATCATTCCAGGCTTGGTAAAGATGCTCACATGCCTAGACCAGCACCCTGCTCAGCCTTTCAGCCGCTTGCTGGCCGCTCCGGCCCCCTCCACAGCTAAGTGATCCAGTGAGTGTGGGGGGGGGGGGGGGGCTGAGCAGAGAGCCGGTGACTGACAGTTTTGTTTTACGGGTTTAGATACACTTTATTAAAGAGACTCTAAATTATCATTATGCAAAAAAATAAAAAATTACAAAAATAGAATGACTCCTTTAATATGGCCATCTGCTTAACGAAAACAAATGACACCTACATATAAAACAGACATGGGTTTAATATATACGCTGCAGCAGCTCATTTAAAACCACAAGTGCACATTTAAATGCGCCTTTATTTTATTATTTATAAAATGGGACACATTGGTATCTAGAAGTATAAAAAGCCACTATCAAAATGAAATGGCATTCTAACGGAAGCTTTACTACGCTGCAAATTCAGTAGTGAAATTTTAATGCAGAGACCCAGAGAAAGGCATCAATATTCTTAATTAATCTAAAATATTGCAGGCATAAGTAATTGAATATTGATTTGCAAAATGCAGTGTGTTTTATCCACATAGCAGGGGAAAAAATTGCCAAGCCTGCATGCAGCAATGAATTAAGATGGTTTAAAATTCGGCCCCGTTATGAAATATTATAGGGTATATTAAAACATTGACTGCATCCTCTTGCAGGTTGATGGATGGTTTTTCATCTGTTTCAAAAGAAAAAGAAATAAAATATAACAAGACTAAACCCTTTATTGGCAACTATATTTTCTATGTTCGCAAAAAGCCTAGTAAGCCTTTAATATGGGGGTTGCTTAGTACAGTGGTAGATGCGTTTTTTCAGTGACGTATATGCTGGTCTAAATTGTGTTTTAAAGGGCATGGAACCCCAGTTTAATACATGAAATTAAAGTTCCATCCAAGGCTTCCCACACAGGGGTTTAAACTTCACAAAGCAAACAACTGGAAAAAAATGCCAAGCTACCTTGCTTCTTTTCAGCAGCTTGGACGCTGGTCGCAATGGTCTCCCTGACCACAGGTTCCTCAGCCTTTCTATCTCAGCACCTTGCTGTATGGGCCCACTCCTGATAGGGTCTTCCAGCCCCTGCAACTTGCTTCCTCTACACACTTCCAGATTCCCTCTAGCCCCCTGGATCTGGAGCCACATTGGCTTTCTCTGCCTCCCAGACACGTGTAGCTTTCCTGACTTTTCCAGTATTTGGGCAAGGAATCCCCCCTCACAAGGGATGCAGTCTCAGGAGAAACGACCCGCTCTACTGACAGGGCTCTGTCTCCAAATGGCAGCAACACCAACTGAAACTACCCTGTGCTACTCTAGGACTTTCATTATAACAACCCTGTATACCTCTGCACTCACACAGGCTGCAGGCATCCAGCAAAGTCCGGACACAGAATTTAAGGTTCCGTCTCACCCAAGACACTTCAAACTCCAGGCCCCGATCCAGGATTACAAAGTCCAGAGCAGGTTTAAAGCACAGCATTGTCCACTCATAAGAAACACCCTGGAGCTTCGCACTGAGCCAAACTTCTGCTCCTCTCCCCTAGGGAGTGGATTAGTAGAACATCCATTAAGTGAAGTTCCGCTTTAAGTACCAAATCGACATGACTGGACCAGGAGGTGGAAAGCCATGCATCACTGATTGTCTTCACTTGAGAATCCAGCCAATTACATTCCTGCACACAGGATCCCTGAGCCAGTGAATACTCCGGGCTGCATTTTACAGAGTCATTAATAATGATACATTTAAAAACTAGGAATGTAAACTATATACCTCCGTCAAGCTCAGACAATCAACAGAATCCAAAGGTGCTGAATCTGTGATTTTATCATCAGTCATTAAGAATAAAAGGATACCAGCAATCAACAAACAAACTGAGCATCCATCTGAATGGGATGAACCTCAGGATAAAAATTAGAATAAGGTGAGCTGTATTCTTAGTCGAAAATGTGAAATGTTTATGGTTGGCTTGGGTTTACCTTCATTATTATTGCTCTGTTTTCAATTCATGGTAATTTTTTTCTTTTACTAGGACTCTTGCAAGTGTAAGTTCAAGTTCCATACTGTTCTATGTAACATATTTTATGTATTTTCATTGCAGTGCTGTGAATGTTTGCTAGCTTTAATTTACATCCTTAGGGGATGTGCCTCACGAATCTGGAAACTCAGTTAGACTCTTGCAAAATATGCCAAAAGGGAAAGAGCTCATTGCTGAGAACATCAAATTTTAAAACGATTTCTCCAGAAAAATACTCACAAGACTATTTACCCTTCAAGGAAAGACATTTCATTTCTCTACAACAAGAGGGAAAAATATACTTTGTTTAATTTGCTTGATTTTCCAGCAGAAAAGCCATTCATTCTCCAAAGAACTGGTGAAATGTTCAGTCAGGACCAGTGATAGCTGGCATTTTAAAGTAGTTTAAACCGTGTTATGTAAAGGAAACTTTTATAAATTTATAGTACAATAACTGACAGTTTTTATATCAACGATCATCCATAAAAAGGAAGAAAGAGTAAAGTTATACTGTAGTTTAACATCATTCCACATATGCTAGATAGAAACAAAAATGGATGGATGGATAGATATACAGATGGCTAGAGTGTCCTAGGACAAAGACATCCAAGACCAAGGGAACATTACATGTAACTGTTGTGTTGTTTGACTGGTGGACCTCCAATAAGATAATATCCATTGGTATTGGTACTAACGTACTTGGGACATGCCACTGAATAACCAATCAACAGGATATACAGTTCAACACTTCACCAGGACCTATAGGTTTGGTATGTTATTCAGGGTGCACCCAAAGTCTCTAGCAAAAAGGTTTGTGAACATCTTGAAATCTAAAACACATCCCTGTCTTCAACAGGTGGAGAAGTCTCCCGCAGCTAAAGAAATGAGGAGTCTCTCGAGCAGAGCTGGCTTAAGACAAAACAAGGACTTATGCCTCGTACACACGCAACGATTATCGGCCGACCGATTAGCTGTCTTTTGTCCAGTGTTGTTGTGTTGGTTGAAATGTGCTCTAGACTGCACACAAATTTTTTTCGGCCAACAACAACCAACTTCAGAAGTGATGTCATGTGCTGGTTTACTTTCCGTGTGTTTTTTCTTCTATGAGCATGCCCAGTCTTGCTCATCTGATTTTTATCTGCTGAAATCTGTACTGACTGACGAACAATCGGCCGTTCTGTTGACGGCCAACAAAAAATTTATAGCATGCACACCAGATTTTGTTCGGCCGAAAAGTCGCAGTCGGTTGTCGGAAGCATCATACTAACAAGCCGACAATCGGCCGATCGGACGTTGGCCGAAAATTCACGGCCAACAATCGTTGCGTGTGTACGAGGCATTAGGAAGGTTTACAACTTTATGATTACATCTTCAAACCACCATCACTATATGCTTGCAGCAGCCTGTCCACCTATTTCAAGGATATTAAAGCAACAACACATAATTTCACCTAGAAGCTCTCCCCCTTATAACCTTATAGACTATAAATTCTGTTCTTTACTCTTCCCTTACATCCTCATAGCTTGTAAACAACATGGTGCAGTGCAATAAAAATTCCTTTGGTGTGTTTTCATATGTAAAATGTACGGCATTAATAGCACATTGCATGAATAATGCACAGATTTGAAAGAAGCCTAACAGATTGTACGTTTTCCCACTTTCTTTATCCCTCCCTTTTACTCCAATATATGGTAAGCTTGTCTACTTTCTGTATCCTCCCCTATATGCTAAATAAACTAAGAATTTCCACCATTCTGTATCCTCTCTTATAACCTAAGAGATTGAAACTGTTCTACCTTCTGTATCTGCCGAATAGATAGTAGGCTCTTCCACCGTGTGTTTCCTCTCTAATCGAAGGTTTAAGTTTTGACAGACTCTTGCTGAATCGGTCAAAGTTAGAGCTGTGGGTGGCTGGGTGAAAAACTACCAGTCAAACAGTAACTGTATCCTATCACAGAAGCAGTCACAGTTTGGCAGCGTCACTGCATTCAGGCAGCTGCAGACATCGAAAAAAATAGCAGGCAGTGGGCTAAATGAGAGAAAATCAAGCCATGCAACAGTCTTTATACACAGTATCCCACCTGCTTTACCTTTGTACCCTAACAGAACGTAAGCTTTTCCAGACTATAGCTCTTAGGAGATCTCATTATCACAATTTCTTCATTAATATAGAAACTTTTTCACAGTATAAGCAAAGCCAAAAAATAATATGCCCTGTGCTCAAAGGGTTAACTGTCTAAAGCTGGCCATAGACTGTTTGAAATTCAGCCAGCTAAGCAGGGACCGGCTGAATTTCATTCTGTGTACCACTGTCCCGTTCAAAAAAGTTAGACCAAATTCTGTCAAACACACTTACTGGAAAAGTGTTGTCAGATTACAAAATAATTGGCGATGAGGATTCCTCCATCTACCTGGTTTGTGTGGATGGAGGAATGGTTTCTATTTTTTATCATTAGCCCACTGGCTTAATTAAAAATCTATGGCCAGCTTAAAGTGATACTAAAGACTTTTTTTTTTTTTTTAAGTTAAATATCACAAACATGTTGTACGTACCTTCCCTGTGCAGCTGGTTTTGCACAGATTAGCCCAAATCCTCCTCTTCTCAGGTCCCTCCCTCCTGTTGAGTGCCCCACAGGAAGCAAATTGCTACGGGGGCACCCAAGCTTAGCTGCAGCTCCCTGTGCCCATTAAAACATGGAGCTGCAGCCCGGCCCCACTCCCTTTCTCTCCTCATTGGCTCACTGACTTTGATTGACAGCAGCGGGAGCCAATGAGGAGGGGTAGTGCCAGGCAGCTGAGTCTGTTGTGCAACATCGCTGGATAGAGGTGGGCTCAGGTAAGTATTAGGGGGGCTGCTACACACAGAAGGTTTTTTTTTATTTTAATGCATAGAATGCATTTGGATAAAAAATATTCTGCCTTTACAACCACTTTAATTCTGCAACCTCTATTCTTTTAAAGCCCAGGATCTTTATCATATTTTGGAGAGAGCAGTACTCCCCTGCTGATAAAAAGCATCCTCAGGGCTAAGGAGGATAGGAAGTCAAAGTGCCAAACTAACAATGTGTTGAGTGACATGTAACTAGTCTGCTTGTGTGTGCCAAGCCCAATCTTAAGTCGCAGATGTTTATTCTGGTCTACTATTTTTCTATAATTTGGAGGGTAGGTCTCTGCATGATCTCCACCTTAGCAATTTACTATAGATTTTTTCTATGCTGGGATACTTGGTGTGACCTTGCTCTCGGTGTTGGATTATCAATAGCTGAAGACAGACTATGGGCAGGTTTCCTGGATCTTTTATGGCTGTTAGCAATGTTCTACAATATATCCCCAATGACAAAAAAAAAAAAAAAAAGTGAGAGGTGTGCAGACAAGAGTATTTTTTAATTTTACGACTCTAAATTGCCAACAGCAGATTTCTGTTTTTAAGATTTGGGAAAGAGCAACAGATTCTGCCCTGCTCCTCCTGCTTCTCAATAGCTGGAGAATTGAGGGAGCATAACTCCCCGCTCTCTCCTCCTTAGGCTTTCACTTCTTCCCCTACTAAAAGTGACACTTGATAAGCAGTGACTGCCATGGGTGGGGCTACCGCGGTCTAGGCAAGTGCATAGGTCATCTTATCGCTTATAAGGATCATACTGTCTTTAATGGGATGGTTCCTTTGTCATGTTACGATCCTAAAGCCCAGACTGTGCAAGCAAAACCTCCTAACGCTTCAGATTGGTAAAAATGTATTCCAGTCCATGGGGTAAGGAAGGATAAGGGAAGTGAAAATGACATGAGATAAAATTGATTATTAGGAGTATAAAGCTGCTATCTAGGGACTGCTAGACAGTGAGGACATAAGGGTGTAAAAAAAAAAAAGAAAAAAAGTTTAAAACAGTCTCTATGCACAGGGATAGTAGGATGGGATAGCAAAGGGACTGGTGGAATGGCTCACTTTCGTTTTTTTTTTTTTTTTATTTACCAAAAGGAAGTCGCATGTCACAATCTTACCTTAAATACAAACATCTCCCGCCGCAAGATAGCCAGTGTATTGAAATTCCCATCGCAGATATTAGGCTTGACTCCTGGATAAGATGGCCGGTCTCCTCCAGAAGGAGGCCTGGGAGGTCTTGGTTGTCTATCATTCTTGCGTGGATCTGCTGGTGGGTTAGGCCTGTGTGGTGGCACTGTAGGAAGAGGTTTTGTTGGTGTTGGGATCTTTTCTGGTGGACCTAGGCATGGATGGATAATACAGTTTAATCAGAATTCCACACTATTGGTCTATGGTTATTGACATAAATATCTAAACAGCCAGAAAGCAGTAACAAGATTAAAAGGAAAAAAGACTGCTGCTGTCTTGAGTGTATGATTTAGGGGTTTATACAGATTGATAGTGTTGTATAAAAAGTAGTTCTACGTCTTATGTTTTTTTGTTATACATACATTTTTTACACATGAATATTTTAGCTAGAAGCACAAAACATAAGTTTTGCTGTTCTAGTCAGAACATTATTCTCTTGGTATTGATCAGCAGATTCCATTGCTTAGCCTAACAATAACAGGCAATTTGTTTCTGCAGTGTTTGTTATGTTATATCTTAGGTTATAGTAATGTTTATTGTCTCACCTTCCATACTTTATTTAATATAGGGGGTGGCAACAGCCAAAAGGGTGAATCACCTTTTATTTGCATTCAGATCTATTTTGTAATCATTCTACATTTTCCGTATATCTTTTCTGGAACTGATGCTCATACTTCTCACTTGTGAGCTCAGGGCTTTCACTTTTAGCGGTGTCCCAAATGGAAAGATTTTCTCTCCATTTGCTGTATTGGTGTCATTACTGGGACAAAAAGGAAGAGAAAATCTCCCAACTGGACACACAGTGGATGAAGCCCTCTGTCCACATCGATAAAAACAAGATTTTTGCATTTGCGTATAATCCTCTGTTTTACAACTGGAGAAATTTACCATCTTGGTAACACTTGTTCATAGCATAGGAAGTGAGTGTACCCATTACCCTATGGCAGTGATGGCAAACCTTGGCACCCCAGATGTTTTGGAACTACATTTCCCATGATGCTTCAATACACTGCAGAGTGCATGAGCATCACGGGAAATGTAGTTCCAAAACATCTGGGTTGCCAAGGTTCGCCATTACTGCCCTATGGGAAACCAGATACTTTAGGCTGCATGAGAAGACATTACAAAATCTTATGCAAATCCTTCCCAGAAGAGTGGATCCATCTAGTGTACATGTTTTTTTCTTTTATACAGAGTAATGAGGGCACATTAGTGCACTATGTTAGGCTGACAATTACCATAGGTGTATTATATTGCTTTTATACAGGATTTATATATCGCCAACAGTTTCCGTGGCACTTTACAAAATGAAGGCAGGCATTATAGTTACAATACAATTTGATACATGAGGAATCAGAGGGCCCTGCTTGTTAGAGCCTACAATCTAAGAGGGAAGTTCAAGTGATACAAAAAAGGTAGTAACTGTGGGAGATGGGCTGATGGATAAAGTAAAAACAAAGTGTATTAGTTAGAAGCAGGATAGGCTTCTTTGAAGAGAAGGGTTTTCAGGGATCGTTTAAAGATATATAGATTAGGAGATAGCTGGACAGATTGGGGTAGGGAGTTCCAAAGGATGCGATAAGCTCAGAAGAAGTCCTTGAGGCAAGAATGAGAGGAGGGGACAAGGGAGCTAGAGAGCAGCAGATATTGGTAGGACTGAAGAGAGCTGTTTGGTTGATAGTTTGAGACCAGGTTAGTGATGTAGTTGGGGGCAGAGTTGTGGATGGTTTTTGTAAGTTGTTGTTAGTAATTTGAAGAGAGGAGAGGAAGACACTGAGCGGTTGGTAAGGTGGATGAGTGTGACAGCAGCATTCATGATGGACTGAAGGGGGGATAGCCTATGTAAAGGTAAGCAAATGAGGAGGGAGTTGCAGTAGTCGAGGCGAGAGATGACCAGGGAGTGAATTAGAAGCTTTGTGATGTCATTGGTTAAAAAGGGGCATATTCTCGGGATGTTGTGAAGGGTTGAGGCGCCATGACTTGGGCAGGGATAGTGGGCCTGAAATGACAGTTCAGAGTCCAGGGTTACCACTAGCACGTGGGGACGGATTGATAGTTGTGCCATTGATCTTGACAGAGAAGTCAGGGAAAGAGGCATGTGGGGGAGGAAATATTATAAGTTTAGTTTTTGATAGACTGAGTTTGAGGAAGTGGTGCGACATCCAGTCAGATATGTTGGTTAGTAAATCAGTGGTACCTGAGGAAACTGAAGGGGTGAGCTGAGCGGTAGAGATAGATTTATCGTCAGTGTAGAAATGATATTGAAAGCCATGGGAAGCTATTCGCTGACCCAGGGAGGAGGTGTAGATCAAGAATAGGAGAGGCCAAAGGACATAACCTTGGGGAACCCCAACATTTAAGTTGATTTTGCTTATCAAGTGTGTAATGATCCTCCATTAAAAAAAAAAATAAAACAGAAAATGAAAAAAAAAAATCATCCAAAAAGGCAAATCATTTAAATATAGATGATGAAAAAAAAAAAATCCAGAACACACAACATTTGCAAAGTGTTTTATGACCTAACAGGGTGGTAAAGGGGGGAAGGTTTTTTTATCCTAATGCATTCTATGCATTAGGATAAAAAGCCTTCTTTGTGCAACAGTCCCCCCTAACACTTTCTTGAGGTCCCTCTCTGTCCAGCTATGTCAACGAGTGTCTCAGCTGTCCAAGATTCTCCCTCCTGATTGGCTGAGACACAGGAGCAGCGCCATCAGCTGCTGCTGTCAATCAAAGTCAGCTAGTCAATTGGGGAAAAGAGGGGGCAGGGTCGGTAAGGCCTCCATGTCTGAATGGACACAAGGGGCTGTGACTTGACTCAGGTGCTCCCATAACAAGCTGCTTGCTGTGGGGGCACTAAACAGGAGAAAGGGGCCAGGATCACAGAAGAGGGACCCTAGAAGAGGAGGATCCGGGCTACTCTGTGCAAAACCAACTGCACGGAGCAGGTGAGTATGACATGTTTTTAATTTTATAGAGAAAAAAAAACGAGACTTTACAAGAACTTTAATAGAGATTTTTGTGCTGCTCTGGTTTATATGGGTATTTGCTGCGAATTTATATCAAACAACCAACTATGCTGTGCTATAAAGATAAATTTGAAATCTGTAGTTAAAATCTAATATAATATTAGTAATCATCTGTATTTCAATTCCAGAAATTAGAATAATGTCAGCAAATGCCTCTTTAAACTCCTACACATGTTATAAATATATGGGTCAGCTCTATGCTTGCCAACAACCCAATCACAGATTGCAATCTTACTGCACCACTCTCAACTTGGAATCAAAAGTTTATGCAAAGTAATAAGTGACCTGTCAGCAATAAAGATGACAGCAGCCATTTTTCCAAATGTGTAGATGCCAAACATTTAAAAATGATTCTCATGCATGCGAATCCCAAGAAAATGGCTTACTCATCAAAAAAACGAACGTGAAAGAATGCTGAGTTTTATATAACTGAGAATAAAAAAGCAACCTAAGTTATGACACTTGAACAGGCTACAAAAAGTTGATGTGTTTTCAGTAAATTATAAGCATACCTTTATTAAGCAAATGCACATTTTAATCTCCCACGCGTCCACATTTTCTGCCAAATAAAACGCATATCCAGCCATTTCCCCATGGACTGTGGACCAAGTCCAAAAATCAGAGTTTCAACAGTCAACACAGCTTATCAATGGCTCTCAGTGACTTCGTTCAAGGCAGTGAAACATTGACATGTAACACTTCTCTAGCACAAAAACAGAGTCTGTCTCCTGAACATTGGCTATGCATTGCTTAGTACACTAATGCTATTTTTTAACAGTTCATATTTCACCAGCTTTTCAATGTGATAAAATAACTTTGAGACTAACAGGTCTGATGGCTTATTTATACAAAAAATATGTTTTTCAAATGTAGAATATCTCCCAGGGAATAAAGGGCTAATGGTTATTAAAATTGTGGAATTTAAACAGAAGGTCAGCAACAAGTAAGATTAGTGAGTGCTAATCCTAAGGGAATATTAAAACTGTGATGGTTTAAAAAGTTTACCATATCGTATATAAAACGCCTAAAAGCTTTTTTTTTGGTTTTAAATAGAGTAGGGTTTTTTAAACCCCTTACTTTTTTCCTATCTGTGTCCCATTTGGGGGGTCAATAAAGATGTAAGGAAATAAGTGGAAATCTCTCCAAAGTGAGAAAAATCCTCTTGGAAAGTTGATACACTAACAAGTGTCCCATTGGAAGAGCGAAGTTCCAGGACTATTTAAATCTGTCTAAGGCTTATAACATATTGCAATCCTAAATTGCCAGTGTATCATAGGTCCAGAGCATTACAATGGAAATTAAAAGGGAGGCACACAAAAATAACACACAAATAGCCAGGGCGCTAGATCAATAAAAATGTCAGTTTTAATTAAAAGAAATCTAAAAAATAAGGCCTTGATGGAAAAAAGCAGCCTGCTTTCAGGTGCAATTCAGTTTTTAAATGCTTCTTCGGGTTTCTTCACATGGGCTTTCTGCCTGGCGGACTCAGTTTTGCTCAGCGGAGATCGATCCGCTGAACCTCGCTGAGCAGGCGGTTGACAGGTCCGTCTCCACTTACTTTGCAGAGACAGACCTGTCAGATCCCTGCTCTCTTCTATGGGAGATTGAATGAAAACGGACCGCCTGTCTGTTTTCATCCTATCCGATCCTCCAGACGGATGGAAAATAGGAATTCCATCTGTCTGGATTTCATGGACAGGATGGGATTGGATAGCAGCGGGTGTCAGCAGACAGGTCACCGATGACATCCACTGCTCCATAGGGGTGCATGGAGCATCTGATCAGGTCCGCCTGAAAAACTGACAGGCGGACCTGTTTGGAAAGCCCGAAAGGCCCCTTAGATTGTTCTGAATTATTTGACAGGTGCAATTATTGACCTGCATGTGACTTATAAGCTGCTTCAAAATTATATAAACTGCTTTTGCATTCCTATTGACTTGTATAGGAAAAGCAGCATTTCTTAAAATTTAAAAAAGCCCATAGACCGCATACACGCTCATAATGCTGTTTTAAGACATAAGCAAGCAGTTCAGTACAGTGGATCCCCACTACTTTTAACTACAAGGTTTATCCCTAACCTTTCAAACAATTTCCCACTGGTGTTGGTTATTAACATTTTTTGGAAGGTACATCTCCATCAAGCTAATTTAAGATCAAGAGTAAAACTGAACAGATTACAACATTATAATGAATTTTCAACTAGGTAGATTTAGGATCCCCTGATATCATGCGATAAAACGGATTTAGAATCATAATGTATTTTTTGATTAGGGGGTTGTGCCATACCAGGTACAGATGTCAAATAATATGTGAAATAAAATGCTTCTGGGGAACTTGGAAAGGTACAAAGAGGTACAATATAAATCCGAGAAACACTAATTTGCAGCTTCACAAATTCAATCTCTATTAGTTGAAGGTCTCACCTCATCATGAAGCAAATCTTCCCTTTGACCCTTCAGTGAAAGGGATACAAACAAAATTTGGACTACATATAGGTTACATATGACATTTTCCCCATCATAAGAAATGGAACATAAGAACAAACACATATAAGCATATTTACAGTATATAGTACTATTGCTGATCCAGTCGTAGGAATCTGCATAATGCAAGTTTGTCTATTAGACTGATACATAAAAAACTGTATGCCAACAAGGTAAAATTATATATCATGGCATTTACTAGTGCTAAAGCACTAACAACGCTCTCTATTAGCGGCTGTCCAGTAAGTACATTTTAATCCTGTGGGGAAATAAAACTTTCAAGCAGTGTACACTATGTGTTGGTATTCTGTTTCCTCCTATGGGGACCCCGCAAGGACCTTATGACTGCTTGCTTTGTGGATAACTCAATGAGGAGGAGTGAAGGATCCCGGCTTTCCAAGGCTTGTGCCACTAGCGTTTTTGACCTTTGTGATAAGGGTCATTGGGATCTGGTAAGGATCAGTGTGTGCGGGTGCCTGGTGGTGGTTTCCCTTGCTGAGGATCTTCACATCTCTCCTTTTTTAAGTTCTTACTTATATCCAAGAGAAAATTATGAACTGTTGTTTTTTATCCACCACTGACAAAGACTTTTCTTTGCTAAAACAACAAGATTAGCGCCACATTTGTATATTCAGTGCTAAAGCACAGTATTAACTCGTGTCTGGCCCAGTCTAACCTTCTAACCTTCAGGAAACCACACACCACATATGTTATGCTTGGCAGTGGATGAGATGAGCACAAATCAGACAGTAATGGAAGCTAAAAGGTTCATTATGAACATACCATATATTTTCTGAATTCCCTGTAAGTCATCTGTAGGTAGCTTGAAATTGTCCGTCTCCATGTACTGATAAAACGGTGCCATGATAGCTGTTGGATCATTGGAGTGCTCCAATCCCAACGCGTGACCCAATTCATGTACAGCAACTAGAAATAGGTCATTTCCTGGGGAAAAAAATAAATGAAAACTCTTTTGTCAAAGAATGTAATCAATAATGTAATTACACACTCATGAACCATTCAAATCCTACTTAATTAGTTTAAGAGAAGGCTCAGAACAGTTGGGGGGGAAAAAACAATTTCTCTTGTAACTGCATAAAAGACTAGCAGGTGTTAAAGATCATTTCACATTATTGTCGCTAATTGTTTACATTATCAGGATAATCTAACGCAAAGCAGTCATGTCAAAGCTAACGCTCTTTAATTTATGACAGGTGCTATTTGTATTCGCTGTTGTGTGTTTTTGTATTCCATTCAATACAGTTAACTTGGCATAAATGGCTGACAATATACAATATAACCTTATAAGCACATCAATAAAACATTGAATATTACTATGCAGTTTTAGCTTGTTGCCGTGTGATTTTAAAGAATTCCAACTCAATTATATGCTAATATGTCCGCACAATCATCAAAAGCAGAACAACTTTTTTTTTTTTTTTTATATATGAAGACTTCTCTAGATTTTCCTGATCACACATTCTGACACTATCATGCTGGATTGACTCTCTCCTCTCCAACCAAAATCTCATCCTATTGAGATCAGTCTTCATTCATCCTGATAAAAGAGCACCTGATGAAAGAGCGCGCGAGGCCGTACGTGACCTTGCGCATGCTCAGAAACGTGTTGTGCATGCCGTGCATACTCTACATTCCCTGGTGACGGGGCCGCATTCCATCCTCCACCCGCACATCGTAGCTGCTGTTCTGGACGCTGATCGCTGAGTGCCGCAGGAGGTAGCCGGCTCCCTTCTTTCCTGTGATCGGCGATCAAGCCACAGACTGCTACATGCGAATGGATGGCACCCCCCAGAGGATCTTCCCACGTCTGTGATGTGATACAGCTCTATTATCTTGGCTTCTAGTGAGTTGTTACCACTTATGCCTTTGTTACTAATAAAGACTGTCTGCACTTAGAGCGCTTTTCTCTTTTTTTTTTTCATTCATCCTGTTATCCTTTCAATTCTGGACTTCTACTGCTTTTTCCCCAAGGCTGCGATCCGCAGCATACCACACCTACCTAGAATGCTATTACCACATTACTACTGAGCTTGCTGCTGTAAGACAAGTCAAGGATTCTGATGACCGTTCACCAGCAGATGAGAAAGGTTATAGATCCCCTCCCTTTTATATGTTCGTAGAATCGGTCTATAGTATCTACAGTGCCTTGAAAAAGTATTCATAACCCTGGAAATGTTCCACATTGAGTCACATTACAACCAAAAATGTAAATAGTTTTCATTGTGATTTTATGTGATAGACCAATACAAAGTGGCACATAATTGTGAAGTGGAAGGAAAAATATAAATGGTTTTCAAAATCTTTTGCAAATAAATATGTGAAAAGTGTGGTTTGCATTTGTATTCAGCCCCCCTGGGTCAATACTTTGTAGAACCACCTTTTGCTACAATTACAGCTGCAACTCCTTTTGGGTATGTCTCTACCAGATTTGGATATCTAGAGAGTAAAATTGTTACCCATTCTTCTTTGCAAAATAGCCCAAGCTCTGTCAGATTGGATGGAGAGCGTCTGAACAGCAATTTGTAAGTCTTGCCACAAATTTAATTGATTTTAGGTCTGGACTTTAACTGGGCCATTCTAACACATAAATATGCTTTGATATAAACCATTCCATTGTAGCTCTGGCTGTATGTTTAGGGTCGTTGCACTGCTGGAAAGTGAACCTCGGTCCCAGTCTCAAGTCTTTTGCAGACTCTAACAGGTTTTCTTATGGAATTGCCCTGTATTTGGCTCCATCCATCTTCCCATCAACTATGGCCAGCTTCCCTGTCCCTGCTGAAGAAAGGCATCCCCAACAACATGATGCTGCCACCACCATGTTTTAACGTGGGGATGGTGTGTTCAGGGTGATCTGCAGTGTTAGTTTTAGACCAAAAAGTTCCATTGGCCAGAGCACCTTCTTTCACGTTTGCTGTGTTTGCCACATGGCTTCTCGCAAACTGCAAACGGGACTTCCTATCGCTTTGTTTCAACAATAGATTTCTTCTTGCCATTCTTCCATAAAGACCAGATTTGTGGAGTGCATGACTAAGAGTTGTCCTGTGAAAAGATTGTTCGACCTGAGCTGTAGATCTCTGCACCTGCTTCAGAGTTACCATGGGCCTCTTGGCTGCTTCTCTGATTAACGCTCTCCTTCCCTGGCCTGTCAGTTTATGTGGATGGCCATGTCTTGGTAGGTTTGCAGTTGTGCAATACTCTCCATTGTCAGGTGATGGATTGAACAGTGCTCAATTTTCATTTACCTTCCACTTCATAATAATGTGCCAATTTGTCATATATTTGTGGTTATAACATGACAAAATATGAAACATTTAACCACTTAAGCCCCCGGAAGATTTTACCCCCTTCCTGACCAGGGCCTATTTTGCGATTCGGCACTGCGTGACTTTAACGGACAATTGCGCAGTCGTGCGACACTGTACCTAAACTAATTTGACATCCTTTTTTTCCCACAGACACAGATTTCTATTGGTGGTATTTGATCACCTGTGCGATTTTTTGATCATGCGCTATAAAACAAAAAAAGAGCGTCAATTTTGCAAAAATAACAATATTTTCACATTTTTTTATATGAAATCTCCAAAAAAATTTTTAAATCAAAATTTTTTAACATTTTAGGCCAATTAGTTTTCTGCTACATATGTTTGGTTAAAAAAAATTGCAAAAAGCATATTTTGATTGGTTTGCGCAAAAGTTATTGCGTTTACTAACCAAGGGAAAGATTTTTGTTGTTTTTTTTTTTTTTAACGAGTAATGGCGGCAATCTGCGATTTTTTTGCGGGACTGCGACATTGTGGCGGACAGATCGGACCCTTGACTGACATTTTTGAAACTTTTTGGATTACCAGTGACATTACTACAGTAATCAGTGCTATACATATGCACTGTTACTGTAAAAAATACACTGGCAGGGAAGGAGTTAACTTTATTTGAGAAGGAGGGGTTAAGTGTTTCCCTAGGGGCGTGCTTCTAACTGTGATTGGATGTGGCTTGAGGTGTAAGAACAGAGATCAACAGTCCTACATAGCAGAACCGTATGATCTCAATTCTTACACAGGGAAAAATGACAGGCGGCTGTGTTTACATTAGCCGCCTGCCTTTCTCCCGCTGTAACGGACAATCGCGAGTGCCCGACGGACATTGGGTCCGCCGCGCACACGCACGGGGGGAGGTCTGTGAGCGAGCGGGAGCGCGCCTCCGGCGGCGCACGCTCGCTCCCTAGAGCCTCACAGGCTAGCGACGTAGTCCTACGTCGCTTTGCCTGTGAGGGGCTGACTGCCGCAGTAAATATACTGACGGCAGTCGGTAAGTGGTTAAAGAGATATGAATACTTTTTCAAGGCACTGTATCTATCTATATAATCTATCCATATATACACCCATCCATCTATAGATCTATATCTTAGATGAAAAAGACTTGGGAATAACACAAGACCCAATTCAACACTCAAACACTACTTTCCAGAACCTTCCAAAACACAAACCCACATGTGCAAAACTCCATAATGAAAGGAATAGGATGTCTCACTTATAATGATAGATTGGAAAAACTGGGCTTATTTAGTTTGGAACAGTAGATGTGTTTTACTTAATATGCAGACATATATCCAAAGTGAATATAAAATAGTTGGCAACTAAACCTTTTACCCAAAGAACCGTAAAAAGAACAATTGGACATCAGTAGTGTTATGAATAGAAGATTTTACCATCAGTACAAGAAGGGGCTCTTTCAGAATGTTTAAAGCAGATCTGTTTTCATAAACCTATGTTGACAGTTTTGCTGACATACATTAGATAAACCATAATAGTAGAAGGCCTGAAAATATGTACTTTTCCTGGAGAAAATGCTGCTCCAGGCTCCCTGCAGCAGGGTTTGCTTATGTGGTATTTGCTGAATGGGGCAATTCTCATTAGCAGCAGAGACTGTGTGACAAAATAACCAATTCCTAAAGACGTGTGGCTAGTACTAAAGGGATGTGAAAAATTTTGCAATAAAGGAAAAGTAGTTACTAAAGTCACAAAGTAAATATCACAATTACCAAGGGAAGCGAGAGATAATACTACAAGAATTCTCAACCTGATACAAATAGTAAAGGAAAAAAGGATCCCCTGTGTGGTGCTGAGCACGGATGCAGAGAAGGCATTTGATCGGGTGGGATGGCCTTTTCTGTTTTCCGTGCTCAGGTACATTGGATTGGGGAAAGCGATGCTAGAAAAAATAACTAGAGTATATACAGAGCCAATAGCTAGAGTGAAGGCTAACGGTCTATTGTCAGATGCATTCCCAATAAGAAATGGCACAAGGCAGGGGTGTCCACTATCACCCCTCCTGTTTGCCTTGACATTAGAGCCGTTTCTATGTAGAATTCGATTAAATCAAGACATTGAGGGAGTAAGGCTAAAGGAGAAGCAAAATAAAATTGCTGCTTACATGGATGATTTATTATTTTCCTTTTCTAACCTAGGTATCTCACTGCCGAACCTGATACAAGAGTTTAAAATATTACCTAAAGATAGACCTAAAGAGAGCGATATGGTGCTATCAGTCACTACCTAAAGATCTGAAACACCATTTAATAATAGGAAATACATTACGCATATGCAAGCAATTAAATATATATTCTAAATTGACAACGAATGAGTCTCCTCTGTTCCCAATACTGGGGAATCCCCAGTTTACCCCGGGTTTAGATGAGAGACAGTTTATAAGACTAAGGGAGAAGAAACAGGAACAAACGTCGTCTTTTTTGATACAAAAAAAAATGGCTGTCAATTAACCAACTGATTGATAGAACTGGAAAATATAATATACCTTTTGGCAAGCAATCCAACTACATCACTATTTGGCTTCAATACCAAACCCGGAAAGCTTTGGTAGAACATTAACGAGTTTTGAACAATATTGTGTAAAGCCAGGGAATCTATTACATACTTTATCAATAGCTTACGGTCTATTGACGAATCCGGAAGAGCAACCAGAGCTACCTTGGGTGGAAAAGTGGGGAAGAGATCTGGAATGCGATTTAACAAATGAACAGATCCAGAGGATATTAAGGTTTACTTTCAAACCATCTAGCTGTACTAAAATTCAGGAGATGAATTATAATCTTATAATGAGATGGTATACTACACCCAAGAAAATACGTAGTTGGTACCCGAGGAAATCTGACCTTTGTTGGAGATGCAGAAAAGAAGTGGGTACACGGTTTCATATCCTCTGGACCTGTGTTAACATAAAACCATTCTGGGCGGGAGTGAAGACCATTATCCAGAAATTTACTGAATACAAAATAGACCAGTAGGGAGATATGAAAATTCTATTATCCCTTATTTTGGGAAATGCGGCAAAGGCATGCATCCCAGGTAACTAGAAAAAAATACAACCTCCCTCGATAGCGGAATGGATACATAGGGTAGAGGATATTAGGAGGATGGAAGAATTAATTGCCTCATCACAAAATAGACAGGAAAGGTATAAAAAAATATGGGATTTATGGAACCACTTTACTGTCTCTGATGAAGGGAAACAATTTATAATAGGATAAGCTGAAGAAAATAAGATATGGGAGGTAATTTGTCCTCTACATCACTGGTCGCAGATATAATATAATCTTTTTTTTTTTTTTTGGGGGGGGGGGGGAATTAATGGGGGGTGGAGGGAAGGGGGAAAGGATGGGTATTAAAAAGAAAAAAAAAAAGAAAATAATGAAGGAATATGAGATAAGTAAAGTGTAGAAGAGTTGTTATAATAAATGTTAAGTTGGCAATGTATTTTATATCAAAATGCTAATGTATCTGTTTTGAATTCCTGAATAAAAATTCATATTTAAAAAAAAAATATCACCATTACATTTGTAATGACTAGTTGAGGATAGGACTTCATTATATGTTTGAATACGTTTGGAGCTGCTGGCTTTCAGCTTCCCACAATGCTTTCCAAAAATTCTGGAAGCGCGTACAACAAAGATCCCCCTCCTCGGGACTACATAATTTCAATCTCCACTGCACACGTGCATTCTATCCAGTCTTAGTTGGCACAATGGCACAGATAGCATGAACTTGGCATCTCTCCTAGGAGCATGCAAGAAAGCATGACTTCACTGGACCATGAAAGGCAATGGAACCATCTGAGAAGAGGATACCTAGAGCAGGGATCTGTGAACCAGATATTTTTGAAAAATCGCTTTAAAAGCTTCTGTAATTTCTATTCTAAATTTGGTGTTTAAAAACATTTAAATACTTCAGCCCTTGCATTACTCTCATAATCAACCACAGCAAAATCATAAGCATGGTGTATTTCTTACAACAAATGGCATCCACAGCTAAAACTACTAAAGATCAAGGTTAGGTGGTCTGACTATGTTTGTGGGGTCAATAGGATCCCCCCCCCCAGTTGGGGACAGTTGACCATAGTTTCTCAGGGAGTAATACATGTGGAATTTGTAGGAGGCCAAGCCTGAGCGCTCTTTCCCCCAAATTTATTTACATTTCCAGGCATGCTAGTAAAGAGTCCCTGGACATTATAAACAACACAGCAGTAAATGGAGAAGCTAGCATTTCCTTCAGGTGGTATTGTGTGTATCCAATATAAAAGAGAATGGTGGCAAGTCTCTTCAAGGAAGGAAGTCCTTGCCCAGGCTGTTCAAACAAACACAGATCTTGGCTTTGAAAATCATAAGAGCTATTTTAAAACAGTAATTTAAAACTGGTATAGTAATCATCAGCTGCATTATAGCCTTTAGATTTAATAACAGAAGTATATCACGCTAGCTTGATTTCAGAGTGGTTATCAGAGGCTGCAGTGGATGTATTTTACCTATATTTAAAATAGCCTACAATCTCTAGAAACTGACAACAGAACCCATTGGAATTCATATATAAACTTTACTTCCAAAACACACATTACAGTTACACTGGAATTCTTGTGATCTTAAAAAAGCAGACATGCCAAATACGGACACTGAAATTGCATCTACTACAAATGGTTAAGAATAGCAACATGTACAATGTGACATTCCATGTTCTTACATGACTCCTACTGACTACCTCGATCAGGAGTGTCCAAATGTTTTTCAAAGAGGGCCAGATTTGATGAAGTGAACATGCGTGAGGGCCGACCATTTTGCCTAACATTCTTTGGACCATTAAAATTAAATGCACTATTTTATTCAAAGTTTATTGCAAACGGCATACTTTTCATTTCGTCACATGGATGACAAATCTAAACAGGTGTTAAATCACTCAGCCTTTCATATCTGAAGGCCAGATAAAAAAAATCCAGGAAGCTGAAATATATGTCAGGAACATTGTAAAAGTAAATTACATATTATTGGTAATAAAGGTTGTCTGTCAACTTTTAAGTTATATGAACAGGAACATAACACCAGGTATACATGTTGTATCCAAATATATTTATAACCGATTTAGACCAACTGACATTAACTGAGATTTTACAATGTATTTATCTCAATTCGGAGCATGCGTACTCCTTAATCAGTCACACAAGGGTTAACCACATATAAGCGCTATATGGTGGTTAATGTCAGCAATAATAGTCATGAATGATGCTAATGTATTTTTCCAAATTACCTGTGGGGCCGTATTAAAGAGGCCCGCGGGCCAGACTTTGGACATGCATGACCTAGGTTATCTGAGCTGCAAATCTAGCAGTACAGCAAAGTCATCAAAGTAGAACTCCAGTAAAAAAGGAATTAAAAATACATATATACAGAGCGGCTCAAAAAAAAGTATATACATACTTCAACAGTTATATATGCCCTTTCTTAGAACCTGAATTGAATTATGGCAGCAATGTGTACTAGGTTTCCCCTAAAGATATCAGTTATCACACCATTGTTGAGGTCCTCATGTGAACGTCAGGAGAGAGTAAAAAAAAATGGCGGAGGAACTCTTGACTTTGGAAGTGGTATTTTGTCTTCCAGGAGTTTAAAAGGACCATTCTTTTATGAAGGCACGGTCCAAGTGTACCTCAACATGCTTCACACATCCACGTTATCAGCCATTCGTGTGGTTTATGCAGATGAGCAATTTCAGCAAGATGGCGCATCACCTCAATACTACGGAGAGATGAGAGCCTATCTAAATGAGATTCTGCCAGGATGTTGGATAGGATGTAGAGGTGCTGATGAATTCCATACACGTTTCCTGGACTTAACACCCCTTGATTTCAATCTAAGGAGAACACTAAAGGATGTGGTGTTCTATAGAAAGCCACCTACACCGACTGCACTTCAAAGACATTGAAAGTCGATTTAGTTCATACAGTATTTCACAGATATCAAGACTGTCTGGATGCTAATGGTGACCACTTTGAGCACCTAATGTTATTGCATAATTCTAACATTACTTACAGCTACCATTTGAGGTTTATATAAATCTAGTAATACAACTTTTATGCATATATTTTTAATTTTGAAGTGTGTATACATTTTTGGGCCCATCTGTATATATTTCAAAATAAAAGAAAGAGCTCACCAAATATAATTGGGATATTGCTTATCTCCTAAAATACCCAGTATACCCTTGGGCACTCAGTCTAGGGTGAAGACCTGCCACAGTAAACAGTTCATATAAAATTTCTGCATTGACTCTCTCCTCTTTGTTCTCTCCCTTGTCCCACTATTTTGAGCCTTGCACAAATAGGGTCTTTGATTTAAATCCCAACCAGGACACTACATGCATGGGAGCTTGCAAGTTCCCTTTGTGCTTGCGTGGGTTTCCTTCAGGTACTTTGGTTTCCTCTCACACTTCAAAGATATGCTGCTAGATTGAAGGATAAGTTCACTTTTGTACAAAAAAAAAATATAAATATTCTATAATATAAATTATATATATACACATACATATATATACACACACACGCATACTCTTTTCTGCTCCTAGCCCCTCCCTTCAGTTGAGGGCCCCCACAGCAAGCAGCTATGGGAGCACTCGAGCTGACCTGCAGCTCCGTGTGTCCATTCAGACATAGAGCTAGCATTCGGCCTGCCCCCTCTCTCTCCTGATTGGCTGACTGACTTGGATAGACAGCCATGGGAGCCAATGGCGGTGCTGGTGTGTCTCATCCAATCAGGAGGCAGAGTCCCGGACAGCTGGGGGACTCATGGACATTTCTGGACAGTGATGGGGTTCAGGTAAGCATGAGGGGGTGCTGGGGAGGCTGCTACACCCAGAAGGCGTTTTATCTTAATGCATAGAATGCATTAAGAAAAAAAAAGTCTGCCTTTACAACTCCTTTAAGCTGTCTGCTTGTACCTTGAATTTTATAAAACAAAACCATGGCGAATGTTTATTATTCACAGTGCTTTAGGAAACTAAATGCTATCCATTAAAGGCAAGAGTCTCTAAACTTCCTAAACAAAGGCCAGTTTTATGCCTTTCAGACTGTAGGAGGGTAAGGGCCATTCTCCAGCATCGATGGGAGTCCACAATGGGAGTCCACAATGTCTTAGGCTTTGTAGACAGTGCGATTTAAAAAACAAATGTGGTCAGTAGGAGAAGGAAAAATACCACAACTTGTATTAGTGGCAGGAACAGTGCACCATCGTTGGTGTCAGTGGGAGCAATGATGTCCCATCATTGGTATCAGTGGGAGGAATAGTACCTCCCTGTTGGTGTCAGTGAAAGCAATGGTGTGTCCTCGTTGGGGTCAGTAGGAGGAATAGTGCCTCAAGGGCTGGACAAACGCAAGCAAAGGGCCACAGCTGGCCCTCGGGCCATAGTGTGGAGACCACAGATTTATGGGGTTAGGTCTACTGTAACATAACATTGCATATATTTCTTTAAATAATATAGTTATTGGGCAACAGGTAGCACAGAGACAGGGTATTGGAATCAATTTACTTATAAAAGACAAAGAAACCCCAACAGGGATGAGGGATAAGGTGTAATATTTATCCAATACCTTGCCCCAGCAGGCTCCCTCCATCAGTGCAATCGGTCTCCACGCAGCACCCTCTATAGGGCACTTCAGGGCATGGCCGCACAATGACAATAAAGTACAATGTATGGCCAGTAGACCTGCATTGTATGCGAAGACAGCGAGGGACTGCTCACAAGTCAAAGCGGAGGAAAGCAACAGGGCAAAAAAGATAATTACCCCTACTGTAGAGTTGAGCATTTAACCCTTGGAACAGCTGCTGCCTGCTAATAGTAACATTGTATGACACACTTTGCATCCTAAAACAGACCTTTATAACTTTCTCTCTAAATTGTTGCGTGTCCCCCCACTCCAGCATAATCCTATATAGACGTTTTGCTGTTTGGATTTCCTAAGCCCACTATGGTCATTTACCAGGCCACTAAAGAATATTCTTCTAAGGGCCAACATACGTTGTATGTGCAGCATGGTCCAGCACAGAATCAACCACCAAAAGGCAGTTCCATGCTGCATAAACTTGGGACTTCATGAATATATTTACAGTTCTGTGCTCAGGAGCAGTTCAGGGACAGAAACCACTTAGGAAGTATGTGGTCATTTTGTCAACATAGTTTGAGTAGTATAAACTACTTTTTGGCAAACAAGCACCGTGGCTATAGCTTGCAGGCTTAGTTCAGGCAACATTTAACTATGCTTCTCATGTTTTGACCATTCCCACCATCTGACACTGTATACCACAAAGGTTTGTAGATGTGACCTCCATGGTTTCCCCATAATCCTTCGAAATCCTCTGGTGGCTGCAAACTGGCATGCCAGCATATCCCTCATTGCAATAAAAAGTTGTATAAGTGTTAGTCAATTCTATTTTCACGATTTGGACAGTTATGATTATACTTATACAGGATTTATATAGTGCCAACAGTTTGCACAGTGCTTTACAACATGAGGGCAGACAGTACAGTTAAAATACAATTCAATACAGGAGGAATCAGAGAGCCCTGCTCGTTTGAGCTTACAATTTAGAAGGGAGGGTCAAGTGATACAAAAGGTAATAACTGTGGGTAATGAGCTGATGAAGAAAAAGTACAGTTGTTAGGTGGGGGCAGGATAGGGTTCTCTAAAGAGAAGGGTTTTCAGGTATAATCTAAAAGTGGATAGAGATAGATTTATACTCTGCGCAATGGATTTTTTTAAATTTAATGATTGCAACAAGCTGCCTGCACCTGTGAATGTCATCAGAGGGTATCCCTGATTATACTACAGTATATGCAAATAACCAGTAATATGGGTGTGGCGCTACTATACACAGATACAGTGCCTTGAAAAAGTATTTATACTCCTTGAAATTTTTCACATTTTGTCACGTTACAACCAAAAACGTAAATGTATTTTACTGGGATTTTATGTGACAGACCAACACAAAGTGGCACATCATTGTGAAGTGGAAGGAAAATTATAAATGGTTTTCCAGATTTTTTCCAAATAAATATGTGAAAAGTGTGGCGTCATTTGCATTCAGCCCCTTTACTCTGACACCCCTAACTAAAATCTAGTGGAATCAATTGCCTTCAGAAGTCACCTAATTAGTAAATAGAGTCCACCTGTCTGCAATTTAATCTCAGTATAAATACAACTGTTCTGTGAAGCCCTCAGAGGTTTGTTAGAGAACCTTAGTGAACAAACAGCATGATGAAGGCCAAGGAATACACCAGACAGGTTAGGGATAAAGTTATGGAAAAGTTTAAAGCAGGGTTAGGTTTAAAAAAAAAAATAAAAATTCCCAAGCTTTGAATATTTCACAGAGCACTGTTAAATCCATCATCCTAAAATGGAGTATGGCACAAATGCAAATCTACCAAGACATGGCCATCCATCTAAAATGACAGGCCAGGCATTAATCAGAGAAGCAGCCAAGAGGCCCATAGTAACTCTGGAGGAGCTGCAGATATCCACAGCTCAGGTGGGAGAATCGGTCAACAGGACAACTATCAGTCGCGCATTCCACAAATCTGGCCTTTATGGAAGAGTGGCAAGAAGAAAGCCATTGATGAAAAAAAGCCATAAGAAGTTCTGTTTGCGAGAAGCCATTTGGGGGACACAGCAAACATGTGGAAGAAGGTGCTGTGGTCAGAGAAGACCAAAATTGAACTTTTTGGCCTAAAAGCAAAACGCTGTGTGTGACAGAAAACACTACACATCACCCTGAACACACCAACCCCACTGTAAAACATGGTGGTGGCAGCATCATGTTGTGGGAATGTTTTCCTTCAGCAGGGACAGGGAAGCTGGTCGGAGTAGATGGGAAGATGAATGGAGCCAAAAACAGGGCAATCATAGAAGAAAAGCTTTTAGAGTCTACCAAAGACTCACCTTCGAGCAGGACAAACACCCTAAACATACAGCCAGAGTTACAATGGAATGGTTTAGATCAAAGCATATTCATGTGTTAGAAATACCCAAAGTCCAGACCTAAATCCAACTGGGAATCTGTGGCATGACTTGAAAATTGTTGACAGAGCTTAAGCTATTTTGCAAAGAAGAATGGACAAAATGTCACTCTAGAAGTGCAAAGCTGGTAGAGACATCCCCAAAAAGACTTTTACCTGTATTTGCTGCAAAGGGTGGTTCTACAAAGTATTGATTCAGGGGGGTTGAATACAAATGCATCAGTGGTGGCTGGTGCATGATAATTTGGGGGAGGGGGGCTGCAAATCCACCACCACCACCTCCCCTCTCCCCCCTCCGCGGGACAGCCAGGCAGCTGGTAGTCAAATCCACCACCCCCCCAGAATGGACGGACGGACGACTGGCCAGCCGGACAGCCAGCGTCCTTACCTCCTCCTTCCCCGAGTGGCTGTGAGTCTCCTCTGGCCATGCGTCTCCTCCCTCTTCCTGGCCAATGGCCAGTAAAATTGCTTCTCTTTTCAGCCAATCAGGAAAGGGGACTCACGACCCGCTTGGGCTGGGCTGGGCTGGGAGGAGAATCAGTGTGATAATAGCGAATGCTCATTCGCTATTGTCATACAACTGGGTGGGCTCAGGGCGCAGAGCACCCTTTCTTGAAGCCTATCAGTGCCTCTGACTCTATTCAGGCGCTTAAAAAAAACAAAAAAAACTATTGGAATTCATGCATCCGGCGCCCTGCATGTAGATTAGGAGGCCCGATGCATGTATGGGGGGAGCGGTGCCCCTGTGCCCCCAATGGAAAGGCCGCCACTGAAATGCACACCACACTTTTCACATATTTGTAAAAAAAATTGAAAACTATTAATCATTTTCCTTACGCTTCACAATTGTGTTCCCTTTTGTGTTGGTCTATCACATAAAATTCAAATAAAATACAGTTATGTTTTTGGTTGTAAGATGACAAAATGTGGAAAATTTCAAGGGGTAGGAATACTTTTTCAAGGCACTGTACACTATTAGTAGACCTATGCAAGCTAATGAAATCTGTGCAAACAATAAATCTTTGCAATGAATAAGGCATTATGGATGGCTGGTGAGTGTGGTGTGAAGAAGAGAGCCCGAAATCGTCACTTAAAGTAAAAAAAAACACACTTTACTTTGGCACTTAAGAACTTTCTTGAAATCAGCACAATGGACTCCTTATGACACCTTTTTGAGAGCACTTTATTCAGCTTTATTTTCCACATATTCTTAAGAATTTTTAATTTGATTATAGAACTTTAAAGTGGGGAAAATTATTATTTGATCCCCTGCTGATTTTATAAGTTTGCCCACTTACAAAGAAATAAAGGGTCTATAATTGTTATCATAGGTGTATTTTAAATGATAAACATAGAATATCAACCAAAAATCCAGAAAAAAAAAAACACATGATACAAATGTCATTGAGTTGCAGTTCAGTGAGTAAAATAAGTATTTGATCCTCTACCAACCAATAATAATTCTGGCCCTCGACAGACAGTTTGTGCTCTACCAATCAATAATAATTCTGGCCCCCGGCAGACAGTTTGTGCTCATGTGGTACAAAGATTAGTCCTGTCAATTTAGGAAGATGCTCCTAACGACAATTTGTTATGTGATGGGCAAGACCAAAGCTTTCAAAGCACGTCAGGGACAAGATCGTAGACCTGCACAAATCTGCATGGGATCAAAAAATTATTTTTCCCCACTGTTTACTGATTGCACAGATCATTGATTGTATTTTTATGATCTTTAATGCACATATAGCATGTTGTGTTGTATTGATTGCACAGATTTACTGATTTTTTTGGTTGCAAAGGTCTAGTAATGGTATATCCAGGTGTATAGTAGTGCTGCTCCCATATTACTGGTTATTTGCATAAACGTGAACAGAGTAGAAAGTCAGACAGTTCCAGAGGTTGGGAGAGGCTCAGGAGAAGTCCTGGAGGCAAGCATGGGAGAAGGGGACAATGGAGCTAGAGAGCAGAAGGTCTTGGAAGGATTAAAGAGAATGATTTGGTTGGTATTTTAAGACCAGGTTAGTGATGTGCCTGGGGGAAAAGTTGTGGATGGCTTTGCAAGTTTTTGTTATTATTTTGAATTTAATTTATTGAGTGACCGGAAGCCAGTGGAATAATTAGCAAAGAGGAGTAAGAGACACTAAACGGTAAGGTGGATGAGTCTGGCAGCAGCATTCATGATGGACTGAAGGTGGGATAGCCTATGTAAAAGTGAGCCAATGAGGAGGGAGTTGCAGTAGTCGAGACGAGAGATAACCAGGGAGTGAATTTGAAGCTTGGCGTTCCTCGATGTTCCTCATGCTAAAACAATTTCCTACTTTTTAATTAGACTAGAGCTCTTTATTAAGTATTATTCCATGTAAATGCCAGATGTGCTTTACAAACAGAGGTATTACTGAAGTAGTTTTTAATCTTTTTTACTGTGAAATAGGAGCCATGTGGGTTGACAGTAAACAGACTGTCCATCTAATTTGTTAAAACTGCATGGCTAACCTCTTGTCTGAACACTAAATTGGCAGATTGACAGCCAAGCCATTCAACTCCCTACAGAGAAAAAAGCCAAGAATGTTTGAGGAAGCCCTAGTTTAATTCATGTCCTCATATAGTTCATCTGAATCTGACCCAATTTTAAGAGCAGCTAGAAAAATAGATTTTCGTTCTGGAAGCAAACTGTTCAGAAGGTCCCAACAGGGATTTTATTGCTAAGAGCAAACATACCAGGCTTGATGCACTAAAGTTCACTAAGGGATATGTTATACGAGAAATAAAAACATTGGTCTTTTTTTAAGTTAACGATTCATTAAATTTGCAGTTGCTTTTTTTGTTTTGTTTTAAACTTGCACATTTGAGCAAAGACCATAAACAAATGTAGTATTTGGAATTGTAGTTTTTGCATGCAAAAAAAGTGTTAGATGGATTGCTAGGAAGTAGCATTTTATTCGCAGGAAATGAGGCGTGTTCAACATTAAGCCACTTCAAGGTCCATTAGTATCCAACTTTCTGTGCCCTCTTTCGGACCTCACGGACCACTAAACTCACAATTTTCCATCTCACGGGCCATTAACATCAATTTTCCATGTCTTATACACACAATGCTCCCGCTCTCTCCCCTCTCCCCCCAGATCACCCTGCTGCCTTATATACACGATGCTATCACTGGATCCCACCTCCTTATCCAGCCATGTTCTCCAGCTCTGTGCTTCCTTCCATTCCAATCAGTGCTGTTATTGGAAGTCCCATCTTCCACCTCCCGCTCTCTGCACTACTCCCGGTGCCTCCCCCTGAATTCACAGGAGCCAGATTTACAGAGGAGAGGCATCGCGTATCAAAGCGCGCTGACAGTCAGTGAGAACACCATTGGGCGTTATACATCCACCACAATGATGATTTATGGCAGAACCCCTTGGGGACCACCAACATTTTCTCGTAGCCCATCAGTGGTCCACAGGCCACTGGTTGGTGACCCCTACTCTAAAGCATTATCATGGACTCCACCAATCATGCTTGGGAAAGAAATCCCACGTTGCATCGCTGCCAATGTGAGTGTCCCTGGTACAAATACTGTAAGTATGAATCAAGCTCCACATTTTTGTCAGTTCCAGGTCACAGAAGGAAAATGTCATCTGGATGGAACCTTTTACAACCCATGTTAAAGTTACCTGACAAGTAGTATCTTTTTTTATTGTTCACTTTCAAGCTTTGTTATCCTTCTATATTCCATATAACACAAAAAAAATGAAGACTCATTTATTTACACTAAAATATACATATTAATTATGCAACAGAGACCCTCAAAAACGACTTCACTTTTGGAAGCTCCCAGGGGTTTGGCTTAAATGAGTGTAGCTGTGGTGAGATAAGGGCATTGCAAGGCACATTTGGGTAGACTAGGGTTGGAATGACAGTTATCATTCTATATAAAAAGATTGACCACTATATACCCCCACCGATCACTTTGCTAGGTACACCTGTTCAATTGCTTGGTAACACAAATTGCGAATCAGCCAGCCAATCACATGGCAGCAACTCAATGCATTTAGGCATATAGATGTGATGAAGATGACTTGCTGAAGTTCAAACCCAGCATCAGGATGGGGGAGAATAGGGATTTAAGTGACTTTGGTATGGTAATTCGTGCCAAAACGGGCTGGTCTGAGTATTTCAAAAACTGCTTCTGGGATTTTAATGCACAACCATCTCTAGGGTATACAGAGAATGGTTTAAAAAGAGAAAATATTCAGTGAGCGGTAGTTGTGTGGACAAAAATGCCTTGTTAATGTCACAGGAGAATGGGCAGACTAGACATGATAGAAAGGCAACAGTTAACTCAAATAACCACTCGTTACAACCAAGGTATGCAGAATACCATCTCTGAAACACACCGAACCTATAAGTAGATGGGCTACAGCACACTGGGTGCCACTCCTGTCAGCTAAGAATGGGAAAAAGAGGCTACAATTGGCACAGGCTCACCAAAATTGGACAATATAAGATTGGAAAAACGTTACCTGGTCTGATGAGTCTATTTCAGATGGGACATTCAGATGGTAGGGTCAAAATTTGGCGTAAACAACATGAAAGCATGGATCTATCCTGCCTTGTTTTAATGGTTCAGGCTGGGGTTGTAATGGTGTGGGGATATTTTCTTGGCACACTTACTACCAATTGAGCATCGTTTAAATGCCACGGCCTACATGAGTATTGTTGCTGACCATGTCCATCCCTTTATGACTACAGTGTACCCATCTTCTGATGGCTCCTTCCAGCAGGATAATGCACCATGTCACAAAGCGCAAATCATCTCACCACTGGTTTCTTGAACAATGAGTTCCCTGTACTCCAATGGTCTCCACAGTCACCAGATCCCAATCCAATAGATTACCTTCGGGATGTGGTTGAATTGGAAATTTGCATAAGGGCTCTTTAACACGGGCGGTCCGATCAGATCTGCCTGTCAGTTTTTTAGGCGGATCTGATCGGATCCTCCATGCAGCTCTATGGGGCAGCGGGTGTCAGCGGAGGTCACCTCCGCTGACACCCGCTGCCATTCGCATCCGATCCTGTGCTGAAATCTGGACGGATGGAAACCCTATTTTTCCATCCGTTCAGTAATCGGAGCGGAGTGGATCTGATGAGAGCGGACAAGCGGTCCGCTCTCCTCCGATCCCCCATAGAGGGCAGCGGGTGCTGAGACACCTCCCTCTCCGCTCTGCAAGCGGAGACGGAGCTGTCATCCGCCCGGCTCAGCGGGGATCGCGGATCGATCCCCGCTGAGCAACACGGATCCGCCTGCGGAGGCGGACCGTGTGAAAGAGCCCTAATGGATGTGCAGCCGCTGCGTGATGCTATCATCACTATGGACCAAAATTTCTAAAGGATGTTTCCAACACCTTGTTGAATCTATTTCACAATGAATTAAGGCAGTTCTGAAGGCAAAAGGGGGTCCAACCCGGTACTAGCAAGGTGTACCTCATAGTGGCAGGTGAGTGTATATGAACCCTCTTAAATTTATCAACAGGAAAAACAAAATATTGCTGCTTATAATAAACGCTGTATTATGAGCATAGCATTACTATGCATTGTTAACTTAGATACTAAGTAAATGCTTTTTATTTTTTTTGTTTGGACGTCTAAAGATATTAATAGAACACTACATACATTTAGGGAATCTTATTGTGTTTGATTTCATCATTGTTTAGTGTTATTCTGGATCCCTTTTATTTTACTGTTTTATAAACTCAATACATTTTTAGATTGACTTTTCATACATTTTCTTTATTTTTCAAGTAAACATTCAATACAGGGCGAATCCATGAAACGTTTGTCACAAAGAATTATGTGTTTTCTACAAATTACACAGCTGAGCCAGACGTCTGCCTCTTCTGACTTCCTTAAACTTGATTTCGGTTTGCACTACTGAGCTGTGTAAACAGCAGGTTTTACTCACTGAAGTAGTTAAAGCTAAACTCCGGGCAGATGTAGAAAAAAAAATACATAAATTTCAAGCAGTTATTTATTAACCCCATCACGCCAACGGAACGCAAACATGTGGCCTTGGATTTAGGGGGTTGTACAGGGGTGATGCCTGCAGCTAGGGGCAACACCCCGGTACTGTTTAGAGCAGACGGTTGGCTTTCTTGTGATGACAACTGATGTGGCTCAACAGCCACTCAGTTGTCCTTACAAGGAGCAGGAGGGGACACCCCCCCCTCCCGCCACCTTCAGCAGCTCATCCCGGTCTCCTGTCCCACCAGGAGACCCGAGCGACCAGCCAGCACGTCCACCGGCTGGCTGAAGACCCGAACAAAGCTGCATTCGGCTTTTATTGGGTCTCCGAAGTAAAAACCCAGAAGCGATGTCATGACATCACTCTCGGGTACTGGAGCCTTAACGGCACCAGATTTAAAAATGAGAGCATTCAAAACAGCCAAACTTGGCGTTTTGAATGCTTTAAAGTGCAGAGGAGTGGCTTGGGGTCTTTTAGACCCCAGGTCCCTCCTTAAAGAGTACCTGTCATTGCCTATTACTGTCACAAGGGATGTTTAAATTCCTTGTGACTGAAAAAAAGTGATCAAAATTTTTTTTTTTTTTAAATGGATAGTGTAAAAATAAAAAAAGTAATTAAGCAGAAAAAAAAAACTAGTAGAAGCGAAGCCATACGCAAGACGCGCCTGCATATGTAAACGGTGTTCAAACCACACGTGAGGTATCGTCGCGATTGGTAGAGCAAGAGAAATAATTCTAGCACAAAACCTCCTCTGTAACAATAAACAAGTAACCGTCTACATTTTTTACAATTTTTAAGTACTGTAGTTTGTCACCATTCACGAGTGTGCTTAATTTTAAAGCATGACATATTCGGTATCTATTTACTCGGCGTAACATCTTTCACATTATACAAAAATATTGGGCTTTACGGTTTTGTTTTTTTTCTTTTAGTTCATGAAAGTGTATTTCTTCCCAAAAAATTGCATTTGAAAGAACTCTGACAAATACAGTGTGAAAGTGTGACATCAACCTTTTTTTCTTAAAGAGGAGCTCCAGCCCCCCACCAAAACATACACAAATACTGTAGCTACTGACTTTTATTATTAGGACACTTACCTGTCCATCAATCCCATGATGTCAGCACCCCAGCCAATTTTTCAATCAGCTCTCGGGTGCTGCCGCCACCATCCCTACTTCTCATGTGCGAAGTGAGCTGTGCTTCCTGGATGACCCGGCGCGAAGTGAGCTGCGCTTCCTGGATGGCCCGGCAGTGGTGGAAGGAGGGGGCCGAACATCTGGGGACCTCACCGTGGCGAGGTCTCCAGGGAGCGAGTATCTGTCAAAAACAGGTACCCATTCCCCCTCGAAAGGTGTCAAATGTAGCAGCGGGGGAAAGCAAACAAGGGGAGCTCCTATTTTTGGGTGGAGCTCTGCTTTAAGCAGCAGGCTTCTCTGGAAAAATGTATGATTTACCTAAATTGCAGCACATCTGCCCCCATTGTTTGGAAGTCACAGTAGAAAAGGTTTCAGCAATGCTTGCCTGTCTTTTCCTTGTGGACGTGGAAGGCTCTACAAGAAGGGGGCTGGTTGCCCCACTTGCAGTTGGGCTTTAGTGTACAGATACCTTTTATTAAACTATCACTAACTCACACTTCCCAGCCCTCCTAAACTAAAACTACACAAACCCTATATATTAGCCACACTTAACCAGGGTTCCATGGAACAGTAGGGTTTCTCCAGATATTGTTAGGGGTTCTTTGAGTAATGAGCAATTTCTGCCTTTTAGATAAGTAATTACTGACACCAATGATCTTTTCAGCTATCTCAAAGGGGAAATTCTCCCAAATGACCTTGAATGTAAGGAGCAATCTTTCCACTGACCATCACACTAATGTGCTGTGAGTCTTGAATACAGAAATGATCAGGGGTTCCCTGAGACCAGAAAGTTATTTCAAGATTTCACCTTGTTAAAACGGTTGAGAACAGCTGCTTTGGATGTTTTTTTTACCTCAGTTCCAGAGCAGTTGCCCGCATCTTCGACAGTGAAATTTAGTTTGCTGACCACACATGCATTCTAATGAACTGAATATGACTATACTGTATCTGAGGATCTCAAGTGTTGATACATGCCTTCATACAGAATTTAGATGTAAAGAATGTAAACACCATAGTGGACTGGAGCTCTGCAACAAAGGTAGTTAACCACTTGCTGACTGCCGTCAGTAGATTTACTGTGGCAGTCAGCCCCTCACAGGCAAAGCGACGTAGGTCTACGTCGCTAGCCTGTGAGGCTCTGGGGAGCGATCGTGCGCCGCTGAATGCGCGCTCCCGCTCGGTCACGGACCCCCCCTGCGCATGTGCCTGGCGGACCCGATGTCTGCCGGGCACTCGTGATCGTCCATGACACCGGGAGAAAGGCAGGCGGCTAATGTAAACAAAGCCGCCTGTCATTCTCCCCTGTGTAAAAATGGTGATCATACGGTTCTACTATGTAGAACCGTTGATCACTGTTCTTACACAACTAGCCACAGCCAATCACAGTAAGAATCACGCCCCTAGGGACACCCTCAACCCCTCCCTCTCAAAAAAGTTAACCCCTTCACTGCCAGTGTCATTTTTACAGTAACAGTGCATATGTATAGCACTGATTACTGTAGTAATGTCACTGGTAACCCCAAAAGTGTCAAAAATATCAGTCAAGGGTCCGATCTGTCTGCCGCAATGTCGCAGTCCCGCAAAAAAAAAAAAAAAAAAAAAGATCGACGCCATTACGCGTTAAAAAAAAAACAACAAAAATTACAAAAATCTTTCCCTTAGTTAGTAAACGCAATAACTTTTGCGCAAACCAATCAAAATACGCTTTTTGCAATTTTTTTTACCAAAAATATGTAGCATAAAACAAATTGGCCGAAAATGTTAAAAAATTTTGATTTTTACATTTTTTTGGGGGGGAATTTCATATAAAAAAATGTGGAAAATATTGTTATTTTTGCAAAATTGACGCTCTTTTTTTGTTTATAGCGCATGATTAAAAAAATCGCACAGGTGATCAAATACCACCAAAAGAAAGCTCTGTTTGTGGGATAAAAAAGGACGTGAAATTCGTTTAGGTACAGCGTCACACGACCGCGCAATTGTCCGTTAAATCACGCAGTGCCAAATCGCAAAATAGGCCCTGGTCAGGAAGGGGGTAAAATCTTCCAGGGCTTAAAAAGGTGCGGTGGTGACGGGAAGGTGGAGGTAGAAGGGAGTCAGTGCAGTTTAGCCTGAGGAGGAAAGTTTAGTGAATTGTACACCTGTAATTTAAATCATCTTGCCCTAGAAACATGCTGGTAGGTACTCGTGTCACTACTAACAATTTCCTGTCCTCAACATTTTAAACACGAGGCCCACTGTGGCTCTGTTTTATCATCTTCAATGAGAAATTGCATGTGCAGTGAGAAAATAAGTTTTACGGGAAATTGGCAGCTGTAGTGCAGAGATAGGCACTTATGCCCAGGTGAATGATCCAAAGTACTTGTAATCAAAAATACTGTCCTTAAAACCTTGGGGTAATTACCAGTTTTCAGATGATTGGCAATCAAGTAATTAAACTGTACTTGCTATGTTTCATCAACATAAAATGTGTTCGTTGTTGAGGAAAAAATCGTTTTGGAGAATTCACTCTACTGGGAGCAGGAACTGTCAGCACATCATAGGATTGAAGCAATTAAAAAGCATCAGACTGTAACCAGGCATGAAACTGTGACATTAAGAATGCTTTGCATATAGGAATCTTGTAAGAAAAACACAGGCGTCCTGCGACTCTCCAGATGTTGTGGAATGCAGAACCCATGGCCATGTAGGTAACCATCTCGGAGCATCCATGCTAAATGTGAACCTGAGACCCATGACATACTCTCATTGTTACAAAAACCTTTCACACAAACATGCAATCATGAAACCCACAGTTCTTAACACAGGACTATATTGGTGCAAAGAGTAAGAAAGAGACTAGCAAAGATGATGCTTCCCCACCCGCAATTTGTAAATATTAACATCGCTTAGCATGATTCCCCTTGGTTACAAAACACCCCCACATAGATCTAGAAGCCAGTAAAATATTTACTTTCCCCCTGCTACCTCTAAAGTTATGATGCAATCAATTTTCAAGGAAACCGTCCCACAGATTCACCATTGCCCCAATTACTCCTATGGATGAGTCATACCCAAGGCGGGCTACAACCATCTAGCAGAGTACTGCTCATTTTTGTTTTTTGCCTATTAAATTAGCAAAAGCTATAGCATGGCTCCATAACAACTCCCCCCTCCATATAGACAAGGGGGGTCTGGGCAGGGTTTACTTTAGAGCAGCCTTGGTGAATCTTTTTTTGTTTTAATTTACATGGAGGAACCCTTGAACATTCATGCCTCAGGGAACCCATGCCAATATTTACTACATCTTCCGCTCATGATAAATTAGAGTGGTGGTCAGTGGGAAGAATGCACTCAGATAGTAAAAAAAATAAAAATAAATTCTGGTAGCAGTGGTTATACAGTATAATCAGACATTGATCATTGTTCAAAGAACCCCTAGCATCTATTTGGGGAAACCTAGGGTTCCACAGAATCCTGATTGAGAAATGCTGCTTCAAACGTGAGGTCATGTATTGCTCATGTATATAAAAAGCATGTACAGGAGCCATGTGCTGAATGTTTCAGTTCGAATTTGACCAAAATCAACCAGCACCTTTTGAATGTCACACCTACTCTGCCAGAAGCCCCACGTAAGCATAGGTACACCTGTGGAAATGTTGGTACCTGCTGGTAGGCTGCTGAGTAGTTGCACTGTAGAATGCTGGTAATTGGATCTCTAGGCAGAAAAGAAAGGCTTGTTCTGTCAGCGGTTTAATACATTTAGGATTACTTTAAAAATAGAGCTGCACAATTAATCATTACAGGGTTCATACACATTTTCACCAATAAAATTCCATGACTTTTCCATGACTTCACGTAAATATTCATGACCTAATGTTTCATGAAATGTCTATGTATACATGTTAAATAAGAAGAAAATCTATGTCACACCCAGCATATTTTTACTAAAATAAATGACAATCTTTGTAGTGTACAGTACCTCTGCAGTTAGGGTTTCGTTTCTGGATACAGTGTGACTCAAAATGGTCCCTTGTTTTACAGTGGATGAGATGGAAGTACCGCTGCCGCAGCTGGGAGCCGGTGTCACTTCAGGCGCATGGGTGAAAAAGCCAGCGATCGGATTGGAAGCTATCAAGCATGCAGCTGCAGACTGGTGCTTTGCACCTTTAGCGTGGCTAGACAGCGCTGCCTCTCCCATGTTCGAAATGTCAAAATGTTTTACGACACACACTGTACATTTAGCGGACATGATACAGGAGGTGGTCAGAGGCTGCGGACATGATACAGGAGGTGGTCAGAGGCTGCGGACATGATACAGGAGGTGGTCAGAGGCAGTGGACATGATACAGGAGGTGGTCAGAGGCTGCGGACATGATACAGGAGGTGGTCAGAGGCTGCGGACATGATACAGGAGGGGGTCAGAGGCTGCGGACATGATACAGGAGGTGGTCAGAGGCTGCGGACATGATACAGGAGGTGGTCAGAGGCTGCGGACATCACAGGTAGGTGTCCTTCCGGGTCCGCAGTTTGCCCTACTGTCAGTCACTGGCCAGCAGCAGCCGAGGAGATGATCGTGAACCAATCACTGGCAGCAGGGAGGGCCGGCCGCGGTTTGCCTGGAGACACTGACTGGCCAGCAGCAGCAATAACAGCCAGGAGATAAACCAATCACAGGCAGCGGAAGCGTCACTAGAGGGCAGGCCGGCCGCATGAACGTGATGACGCGGGGGTGCGGTAACCGAAACGGTTACCGCCCCCTTCCGCGTCATCATCACGTTCATGCGGCCGGCCCGCCCTCCAGTGACGCTTCCGCTGCCTGTGATTGGTTTGTTACCCCCCTGGCGGCTGTTGCTGCTGCTGGCCAGTCACATCCAGGCAAACCGCGGCCGGCCCTCCCCGCTGCCAGTGATTGGTTCACGATCATCTCCTCGGCTGCTGCTGGCCAGTGACAGCGCACGGGCATACTGCGGACCCGGAAGGCAAATAGTATGTGGCACTGGCAATAATGAATTAAACATTACGGAATAATAATTAAAACTTTTTTTTTCTTTTAACATAGATTTACAGGTTTCACATTGAATACAGGTTTCACATTGAAAAAAGCGCAAAACTAAAAAAAAAGAAAAAAATGTATTTCATTTGTACCATTACTGACAGCTGAAGTGTAAACAAAAAAGTTGTGGTAGGTTTCGGTAATTGGTATCGGCGAGTACTAAAAAAAAAAAAAAAGACCCTAATATAACGTAATGGTACTTTTTTTATTGCTCTACACATTTCATTATTTTTCATTACATTCTTTAAATTTGATTGAAGCAAAGAGTAATATGTCTTGTTTTACTGCCATCTTGTTTGATAACCCAATGTTCAGGGGTTGCAAATCTTTAAAATAAAAACGTTCATCAGAATTGTGAGAGAATCGTTATTCTCATTTTATCTAGAATCATGCAGCTCTACTTTAAAGTGCATTGGTTCCCAGACTATAGGCATTAACTATTGACATATTCTTAAAAAGGCAGTAAGGGTTCATTCACACAGGCAGCAGTCCTTGCCACCTCTCTTAAAAGCAACCTGTGGCAGAATATTTTTCAGAGGGTGGTAATTCAGGAGGCTAAACTGCCCGTCATGTGCACAATCCTGATGTACTGTATATGAAACTCCTAGGTGGGTGGTCGAGGTGGGGGGGGGGGGGGGGGTTGATGTAAAATTATAGCTCAACCCCCCCCCCCCCCAAGGCATAAGAATGTTAAAACAAGCCCTTAATCACCTCTCTAGCTGCTTGCCTATTGAAGTAATTTTTTCTCAGAGATCACAACTAAGACTTTAGAGTTTGGGTTTCACCTGCTTTAACAGCTTAGATACACCTGCTGGTTTACATGAGAGGCAGCTTGTCCAAGTCTGCTCTCAAGGAAGAAAGCAAAGATTTCTGTGCATCGGTCATAGGACTGAAGGCCAATTTCTCCACAGTGCCTAAAGCTACACAGGTGAAGTAGGATGTGTTCAACTAAGGCTGGGTTCACAAGTGTGGAAACCACAGCATTCTACCTGTGTAGTTCCTGCACCCCATCAGAATCTCAGGCAGTTCACTGTGCTCTGCGAATCGCTGCGGGTGTCAATATAAAGTTAATGACACCCCCAAAACCGTTCGCAGAATGCAGTGTGAATTGTGGAATCCAATCCGGTTCCAGAGCGGACAAAATAAAGGGTCCTGCGTGTTTTTGGTGCGGATCAGATGTGAATTTAGCCATACATAACGTATAGCTCAATTCGCACCTCACTGAATTTGCATGTCATTTGTACAGGAATTCGATGTGATTCCTGTAAAAATGACATGCAGTGCAGGTAAGACCGCGTCAGTGTGAACCCAGCCTTATTCAGAATATGTAAATGCTTTAGTGTGAGTTGTCTGGGCATAGGTTCACTTCAAAACCTAGACAGTAATAAGATTTACAGGAAAGACTTCCTTTGCCCTAGGCACAACAGTTATATGTTCAGCAATGCCAGTCCCTGACTGTTCTCATAGCCCACCGTGAAGGTCATGGGAAACCAAATCTACAAGCAGCAGCCCCATAATTCCCAACTCCCACCCTATCCAGCCTTTGGAGGTGGCTGCAAACATTAGTTTCCACAGAATCGTCTAAACTGCTTGGATATTCCAAATCCATAGCAGCTGGAAAGACATACATTTTCTGCTTGACATTAAAGCGGAGTTTCACCCAGGGGATACTTTTTTTAATAAAAATACTCCCGGGACAGTCAGGGCTAGTACATTCCACAATGGCTAGCCTCTGATCTGTCCCGGGTTGCACTTACCTTTTAGGAGAAATACTTACCTTGAAAAAGTATTCTCCAGCGCTGCCATCTCAGGTGTGGGCAGCTTTAAGCCAGCGCGATCCTCTTCTGAGTCCTCTTCCTTCTTCTTCGGTCCCACAATGCGCCTGCACCGGCCCTGCCGTCACTTCCGGTGCGCGGGCGTCATTCCTCCACAGCTTCTGGGCATGCCCAGAAGCTGTTTAGAAGGGAATGACGCACGCGCACCGGAACTGACGTCGGGGCCGGTGCAGGCGCATTGATTCCTGGGAGCGATGACGTTCAGCTCCCAGGAATCATTGCAAAAGCCAGAAGTGACGAATCGCCGTGGCCGCCGAGGGGAGGAAGAAGGAAGTAAGGTAAGTAAATTTTCTCTACAAGGTAAGTAAAAAAAAAAAATGTGATTATCCATTTGTTTTTCAGGTGACCCGGAGCGAGAAGATGGAGGTAAGTATAAATTTAGGGTGGAACTCCACTTTATATTCAAAAATTATATCCACCTAAGAGTGTGTGTTTAAGCTTTTCCTCATTCAACTCAAGGAAAGACTAAGATGTACTCTTCAAACACTTTGTAAGGTTAAAGAAATCAGTGTATCAATTAAGTGTTGAAAAACACAGTTATATCTTCAAGTCCTACACAAAAAGCTTTAGACTACCACGACCAGAAAGTCGCCCCATGAAGGAGCGACTTTTTAGCGCAACTTTAGCGCGACTTGTGCACTACTTTGAAGAGACTTAAATGATAGGCGACTTTGTCTGTGGGGAATGCCTGGCTAATCTTTTTCTTCTTCCTGGAAAGTCTGATCACAGGCGCTTGAAAATAGATAAGGATCCGACTTAGAGGCGACTCCCATTGAAATCTATGTGCACAAGTCGGATAGAGGTTGCCTTGAAGTAGTACAGGAAACTTTTCTGAAGTCGGAGCGACTTCAGTAGTGCATATTAACCACTTAAGCCCCGGAAGATTTTACCCCCTTCCTGACCAGACCCTATTTTGCGATTCGGCACTGCGTGACTTTAACGGTAAATTGCGCGGTCGTGTGACGCTGTACCCAAATTAAATTGACATCCTTTTTTTCCCACAAACAGAGCTTTCTTTTGGTGGTATTTGATCACCTCTGCGATTTTTTTATCATGCGCTATAAACAAAAAAAGAGCGACAATTTTGCAAAAATACCAATATTTTTCACATTTTTTTATATGAAATTCCCCCCAAAAAAATGTAAAAATCAAAATTTTTTAACATTTTAGGCCAATTTGTTTTCTGCAACATATGTTTGGTAAAAAAAAATTGCAATAAGCGTATTTTGATTGGTTTGCGCAAACGTTATTGCGTTTACTAACTAAGGGAAAGATTTTTGTCATTATTGTTTTTTTTTTTTTTCTTTTTTTAACGAGTAATGGTGGCGATCTGCGATTTTTTTTGCGGCAGACAAATCGGACCCCTGACTGACATTTTTGACACTTTTGGGGGTACCAGTGACATTACTACAGTAAATCAGTGCTATACATATGCACTGTTACTGTAAAAATTACACTGGCAGGGAAGGGGTTAACTTTATTGGAGAAGGAGGGGTTAAGTGTGTCCCTAGGGGCGTGCTTCTAACTGTAAAGGGATGTGGCTGTGTGTGTAACTACAGAGATATACAATCCTACATAGCAGGACCGTATGATCACTGCACTTACACAGGGGAGAATGACAGGCGGCTTTGTTTACATTAGCCCCCTGCCTTTCTCCCTCTGTACCGGACGATCGCGAGTGGCCGGCGGACATCGGGTCCGCCGGTCACACACGCGGGGATCACAGTGAACGAGCGGGGGCGGGATCCTACATAGCAGGACCGTATGATCTCTGCACTTACACAGGGGAGAATGACAGACGGCTTTGTTTACATTAGCCCCCTGCCCTTCTCCCTCTGTACCGGACGACCGCGAGTGGCGGACCCGATGTCCGCCGGTCTCACACGCAGGGATCACAGTGAACGAGCGGGGGCAGGAGCGCACCTGCGGCAGCGCGCGCTCGCCCCCTATTGGCTCGCAGGCGAGTGACGTACCCATACTTCACTTTGCTTGCACGGGGCTGAGTGGTTAAGACAGCACTCATTCATTTACATTAAATTTGAAATGACAAGCGACTTGGGGTGACTTGAAGTCACACAAGTCGCCTCCAAAGTCGGAGTAGTGTGAACCGGGTCTTAGCGGCTTGTACCTATAAAAACTAGTGTAGCCATTTTTCACAACACTTCATAAATGGCAATTAAAGGCTGTAAGTAAAATCATTGAAGTCCTAATGCTATCTACCAAACCCTGCAACTATCCTAAGGTCAAAAATTTGCTGTGAAAGTTTATGCTACCAACATTACCCATCCCATCCAAACTTCCAAACCCTGCAACAGTGCTAAAGTCAAAGATTTGCTGCACAAGTTTGTGCTACCAACATTACCAAACTTCTGAAGTAGGGTAGAAGCTGAGTGGTGGCTGTGAAAAACTAGGTAGCTCCTCAGGCTCTCTGTATATGAGAGACCGAAAGAAGGCTGAGGGAGGGGAGCGTTTAAAAATGATTTTCCTTTGTTACAGATAGGTAAGCAAAAGGATGTCACAGAGCATCAGATTATTGACAAGAGGAAGTGGGTGGATTAATGGTCTTCAACATTGCCTGGAAGAAAAACGAAGGCAATCGAGACGTAGACTATGCTTTTTCTTTTACATTTCAAAGCTTAAAGTGACTCTAAACTCTGGTTAGAAAAAAATTTGATTCAAGTATGTATTTTTAACTCCGGAAAGTACCTTCTGTTGCTCCCAGATTTCTTCAGATCTCCATATTCCTCTTTTTGGTTGCTGTGATCTGACTTTATTAGAGCAGAGGTGTCCAACCTGTGACCCAAGACCCTTACCATTGCAGCCCAACAGAGGGATTTTTTTGTAAAAAGTCACACTAGTGAACACATGCAGTCGAAGAAAAATGGGAATGTCTCTTTACAGGATTTTTAGAAGTTCTCTTTCCAAAGAAAAATATCCCACTCATGGGATACTCATGGGACTCATGCCTAAAGCCTAGTACACACGCAACGATTATCGGCCAACCGATCGTCCGTCTTTTGTCCAGAGTTGTGTTTTGTTGGTTGGAATGTGCCTAGACTGCACACGAATTTCTCGCCCGACAGAATTCTACTTCAGAAGTGATGTCACGTGTTGGTTTGCTTTCTTTGTGTTCTTTCTTCTCTGAGCATGCCCAGACTTGCTCATTAGATTTTTCCCTGTTGAAATCTGTACTGACTGCACGAAAATAGGCCGAGTTTTGCGGCGGACAAAAATTTTATAGCCTGCACACCATATTTTTTTCGGCCGAAAAGTCGGAGTCGGTTGTCGGAAGCACCATACTAACAAGCCGAAAATCGGCAGATCGGTCATCGGACGAAAATTCCCTGCCGAATTTCGACGCGTGTGTACGAGGCTTTATTTAGGTCATCCGTTTTGGGCAGCACCTAGATTTGTGAGCAACTATTTTCAAGGATGAAACACACGAAGGGCAAAATTAGAACCCTAAGATCTAATCACCACCTTGAGAATTCATTCAGAATTGCTACTCCATCCATCGAACCATATATTGATGTGTTAGTTTATCAAAAACAGTGTCAACGTTTGCACTAGTTTTAGGTTGTCCCCTTTTACTTTTAGAATACAAAAAAAAAAAAAAAAAAAGGAAGTTTTATTACACAGATAGGTACGCTGTTTTTAAAATGTATTTTATTAGGATTTTATAAGACAGACCAACACAAAGTGGCACATATTTGTGAAGTGGAAGAAAAATAAAGGTTTTTCAAAACTTTTTACAAATACATATCTGAAAAGTGTGCCGTGCATTTATATTCAGCCCCCTTTACTCTGATACCCCTAACTAAAATCAATTTCCTTCAGAAGTCAATTAGTAGAGTCAACCTGTGTGTAATTTATTCTCTAGAAATACAGCTGTTCTGTGAAGCCCTCAGAGGTTTTTTGGAGAAGCTTAGCGCACAAACAGCATCATGAAGGTCAAGGAACACACCAGACAAGTCAGGGATAAAGTTGTGGAGACGTTTAAAGCAGGGTTAGATTAAAAAAAATACCAAGCTTTGAACATCTAACGGAGCACTGTTAAATCCATCATCCATAAATGGAAAAGAGTATGGCACAACTGGAAACCTACCAAGGCATGGCTGTCCACCTAAACTGCCAGGCCAGGCAGAGAAGCAGCCAAGAGGCCCATGGAAACTCTGGAGGAGCTGCAGAGATCCACAGCTCAGGTGGGAGAATCTGTCCCCAGGACAATTATTAGTTGTGCACTCCACAAATCTGGCCTTTATGGAAGAGTGGCAAGAAGAAAGTTATTGTTGAAAGAAAGCCATTAGAAGTCCCGTTTGCAAGAAGCCATGTGGGGGACACAACAAACGTGTGGAAGAAGGTGCTCTGGTCAGATGAGATTAAAATGTAACTTTTTGGCTTAAAAGCAAAACGTGTGGTGGAAAACTAACACTGCACATCACCCTAAACACCCCATCCACCCCATGAAACATGGTGGTGGCAGCATTATGTTGTGGAGATGTTTTTCTTCAGCAGGGACAGGGAAGCTGGTCAGAGTTGATGGGAAGATGAATGGAGCCAAATACAGGGCAATCTTAGAAGAAAGCCTGTTAGAGTCTGCAACAGACTTGAGACTGGGGCAGGGGTTCACCTTCCATCCGGACAGTGACCCTAAACACACAGCCAGAGCTACAATGGAATGGTTTAGAGAAAAGCTTATTCATGTGTTAGAATGGCCCAGTCAAAGTCCAGACCTAAATCCAATTGAGAAAGAAGAATGAGCAAAAATGTCCCTCTCTAGATGTTCAAAGCTGGTAGAGGCATAACCAAAAAGACCTGCAGTTGTAATTGCAGTGAAAGGTGTTCTACAAAGTATTTACTCAGGGGGGCTGAATAAAAACTTATAATTTTCCTTCCACTTCAGAATTATGTGCCACTTTGTGTTGGTCTATTACATATATTTCAAATAAAATACATTTACATTTTTGGTTGTAACATGACAAAATGTGGAACGTTTTAAGTGGTATGAATACTTTTTCAAGGCACTGTATATTATCTACATCAGTGATTGGATGAGGAGGAATTATCTTGGGCCTATCACAAGTTATCAATGTGACCCAGGAAGGTCAAAAGGTTACACACCCCTATGTTAGAGGGTGGCTAGGTTTGCTCTCCATGGTCCTATTGTATGTAGAACATAGCCACATAGTTACATAGTTACATAGTTAGTGAGGTTGAAAAAAAGACATCAGTCCATCCAGTTCAACCTATGATGTGTGTGTGTTCTTGCTCCCAACATGGACTAGAAACTATGGACTTTGGGGATGTGTAGTGTACATAGAGCAGTGTACATGACTGCAACTAATGTGTACTACTCGATCACAAAAGGAAGAAAGAGGAAAAAGGAAAGGTGTGGGAGCTTACAAGGCGGCAGAAACAGACAGTAAGATGTAGTTTTATGAAAAATAGATTACAGGGCCATTAAATTGTTACTAAACCAGGACACTGCATTCACTATATCTGGGCTCCCACAGTACACAGAACATGGAAAAGCAATAGCTTTGTATATATAAACTGCTAAATACCTTTTCTTATCAGCAGTATATGGCAGTCTTGTGACTTCTATCAGTGTCTGGTTAAAGCTTGTAGGAGGGGTTTTCATTATTCTCTGACTGCATGACCCTCTGTCTGTACAGAGTTGATTGGCCCTGTGCTGATCACATGCACCTCCCAAGGAAAAAAAATGCTCTAGTAACACACCAAACAGCATGTGCAGCTTGCCCCCAAGTCTCTGTACTATCAGGATATGCATTGGGGACTCTGGAAGAAGGGGAGGACAAGAGAAGACAGGCTCAAAGAGAATTTTTACACAAAGCAGAGGATTTCCCTCTTAGGTTTCACAGTTATTATAACAAGTATGCTTTACCGCATACACAGACTGATTTTACTGTTGTGGTTAACACTTTAAGATGTTTACGGATCATTTTTAAAGAATAAGTGTATTGTTTAGTGTCACTTTAAAGGCCAGTTGAACATTAAGTTTAAATTAGTTTAATTTATTCCAGGAGCATCCCAAAAAAGCGTCTTTTACTCAAAAAAAAAAAAAAAATTAAGCCACAGCAAAAAAGCCTGTCCTCTGCCAGTATGCTGCAGAATAGGACTCTTGTTCTCTGAGGATAAGGGAGCCAGAGATCTCCGATCAGCAAAGAGCATGAGCATTGCTAAGTGCACAGCTATAGGCCTGACTCAGTGAGAGGAGTGTCAAACCATTCCATTGCTTCCCCAAAGGCAGCATAGGTTCTAAATGGCAGCTGCTGACAGGTGACAGACTTGTCTACACAGGCTGAGGCTGCTTTAGAAACAAAAAAAACAAAAACAAAAACGAAGACACTGATCATCTTTTGTTTTGATGCACCCGGAATGTCGGTGGAGGTTCAATTGCGCTTTCATTTTCGGTCTTGACTGGCATGTACATTTAAACCCGTGGAGCATTTTTTTTTTGTTTTTTTTGTTTGATAAAAAAGACAGTAAAAAAAAAAAAAAAAAAAAAAACTTCAATGGACTATCGTTTAAAGACGATTCTTGAACATTTGCTTCTGTCTGTCAAAGGGGACATTGAAGTAAGTATCTAACGAATGATGCCAGACATTATTGTGCCGCTTAGAATCAGACAAAGAACCACTTATCTGTGTAAGAATAGAATTTGGCTTGTCAGCCACCAAACTTTTACAGCAGGAAACTATTGAAAATAAACATTTTAGATCTTTCTGCGAATGGTATTTTAAAGAGTTTTCAAAGGATTTCATTGGTTGAAAGTCAATCTCATTAAGCCATTTTCAACTTGAGTTCACAGAAAGGTAACCACATAAAGAAGATCTAATAAACAACCCCAGAGCAGTCCTCATGAAAAGTATTTACTGCCTCTTCCCCATAGACACCATGATTGCGGCCAGCTATGCCCAAGAAGACACAAGAATGGCACGATTGACTGTGTATGTTTACTGCTGTTAGTCACTTTAATCATTTTATTTATTCATTTAAAAAAAAAAAAATTGATGTAATTTTACATACTGCTAGCAAAGGTACCCGGATCTATCTTGATATTTGCTTCCTTTAAAGCGGAGCTACAGCTGCCCCCCACCAAATACTGTAGCTGCTGACTTTTAACCACTTGCCTACTGTGCACTTAAACCCCCTTCCCATCCAGGCCAATTTTCAGCTTTCAGCGCTGTCACACTTTGAATGACAATTGCGCGGTCATGCTACACTGTACCCATATGAAATTTTTATCATTTTTTTCACACAAATAGAGCTTTCTTTTGGTGGTATGTAATCACCTCTGGGTTTTTTATTTTTTACAAAAAAAAGAATAAAGACTGATGGGCACTGACTGGCAGCACTATGGGCACTGATTGTGGGCATTGATGGGGGGCACTGATGGCGGGCACTGTGGGCACTGATGGGGGGGCAATGTGTGTATGTTTTTACCTTTAGTAATCAGGGCACTGGTGATCAGTGCACTGATTACACTGCTGTGTGTCCCCAGAGACTAACGGCTCCCCCTCCTTCCTCACACTGCAGGCTCCGTGTGAGAAAGGAGCGCCGGCGATGAGAGATGATCTCATATGTTTACATATGAGATCATCGCTCATTGGACGGCCCGATCACGTGGTGAATGGCCGCTGTGATTGGCCATTCACCACGATCTGTGATCGGCCGTGTCCAAGGGACACGGCCGACACAGATTTTCCCCGCTGCGCGCTCGCGGGAGCGCGCGGGGGGGCGTGTCACTGGGAGGCCGTATATAGACGGCCTCCCGAAAATTCAAGTCCGCGCTGCAGCCGTATATAGGCTGTAGCGCGGATGGGGGGAGGTTAATATTAGGACACTTACAGTGCGTCTGGAAAGTATTCACAGCACTTCACTTTTTCCACCAGGGGCATAACTACAGGGGTTGCAATTGCAACCGGCCCCATGCTCCGGGGGGCCTGTACGGTTCCCCCTGTACACCTGGATAGGAGGGGCGATGGAAGCAGGATGTAGAGAAATCACTTTTTTTCCTCCTGTAGCTGCAGGAGGAAAATGGAGGATATTGGTTCCTCTGTATGTTGCCCCCGCCGCTCCTCATATCCAGTTCACTTGTGTTCTGCTGTCTCTGGGCCCCTGTGTGCTCCCTTGGTCCCCCTCACCTACTGACACCAGTGGGTGAACATCCAGGATTGCAAAGGTCACACTTGTGACCGGGCCCTGGCATTCCACCACCATGGGGAGGCCCCAAGATGGCAGGAAGGGGGCCCAATGCAGAACTTGTGAAAGGGTCCCGTTGCGTGACCGTAATAAAGGGCCCCGCAATGAGAGTAAAGGGCCCCAGGATCAGTGGGTCCGGCGGGCCCTTCATGGTTTCTTGCACCGGGGCCCTGAAGGTTCCAGTTACGCCTCTGCTTTCCACATTTTATGTTACAGCCTTATTCCAAAATGGATTAAATTCATTATTTTCCTCAAAATTCTACAAGCAATACACTATAATGACAACAGGAAAGAAGTTTGTTTGAAATTTTTGCAAATTTATTAAAAATAAAAAAAGGGAAACAAATCCCATGTACATAAGTATTCACAGCCTTTGCCATGACACTCAAAATTGAGCTCAGGTACATCCTATTTCCACTGATCATCCTCGAGGTGTTTCTATAAATTGGAGTACACCTGTGGTAAATTCAGTTCATTGGGCAGGATTTGGAAAGGCACACACCTGTCTATAAGGTCCCACAGTTAACAGTGCATGTCAGAGCCCAAACCAAGCCATGAAGTCCAAGCAATTGACTGTAGGCCTCAGACAGATTTCTATCAAGGCAAAGATCTGGGGAAGGGTACAGAAATACTTCTGCAGCATTGAAGGTCCCAATGAGCATAGTGGCCTCCATCATCCAAAAAATGGAAGAAGTTTGGAACCACTAGGATTCTTCCTAGAGCTGGCCGCCTGGCCAAACTGAGCAATCGGGAGAGAAGGGCAATACATAGTCAGGGAGGTGACCAAGAACCTGACGGTCACTCTGACAAAGCTCCAGCGTTTCTCCGTGGAGAGAGAACCACCATCTCTGCAGCACTCCACAGTGGCGGGTATCAGACCCCTGGCCTTCTCATCCACCTTGTGACCAAAGACCAAGCAATCTCACACCCTGCCGTCACTTGCGTAACAATGCCACTCTCAGCTTCACCCAGCACACAGATTGTCCAGCTTGCGGGACCACAACCCAGATGCCAGCAGACTGAGAGCGATTGTCACCGGGTTAAACGATTAACCCTTTCCTGCCACCACCTCTACGTTATATAATGAGCCCAGAGGACGCTCGTGATTTTACAAATATCAATTATGACTTTAGAATAACCGTCTGTAACACACCCACTATCACCTCAACAAGGATGGTGCAGATAGGTTAGCCTAAACAATACAAATATCAATTATGACTTTAGAATAACCGTCTCTAACACACAGTAGCGCGCTTCAGGAGGCAGGTTCGTTTGGGTCAAGTTGCGTTTAAGAGCTTAGAGACAAAGTTTCACTTTTCAAAATAAGGTTTAACTATATGAAAGGTTAAAAATTGGTGCGAATAAAAATATTTACAGAAAAATGGGTTACAAAGAAATAGAGACACAATACAGCAATTTAGAAATAGGAGAATAAAAGAATGAAAATACTTGCATTAAAACAGTCCTGGTATTACCTTAGTTTCAGAAACTGAACATGCGGTCGGTCCTCTCTTAAAGCGATGTTATTGCCTCGATGGTAGAATGAGAACTGAGAACTCTCTTAGTCCCTGTCATTCTCTGACCCTCCAGGGGGTGTCACCAGAAGTACTCAGCCAATGGCTCTGATTCTATAAACTGCTAAATGACCTCCCGCTTTGACAGATTCATAAAAGCACTCATATCTGGAGATATGAAACGGTTACACGCTTGAAACCGATATTTCATGGTCCGGTTTGGAATGTCCTATCTTTAGACACTAAACCTGGGTTAGCACGGAATAACCTCTGACCTGTACGGCATTGGATCGCTAGCTTGCCTTTCCTAGGCATGACGGTGTCCGTGTTGGGACTTGATTTGATTGGTATTTTATGGGGCACCCAAATATCTACTTTTTGTTAATATGTTATGTTCGGTTAAAAAGATATGATTTGAGCACGGATTGTGAGATGTAACTTAACAATTTGGCTTTGAGAATGTACAGGACAATTTGGCTTTGAGAATGTACAAGGCAATTTCACTGGACATCTAATCCGACCCCCTGCTGTCCTCTGAGACACAACTCCTTCTTGGTCAAGCTGCTTGTGTATATTAAAGGTGTGAAGAATGTCAGCTTAGCAGGAACCTGGCATTTTGTGACACTAACGGAGGTGGGGTGGGGGTGAGTGCCTTTTGGTTCCACTGATTAGAGAAAGGTGGGGGCTACTTTCGCTCAAGGAGCCTGGGTCACTAAACAAAATGGATGTCGAGAGGACACTCGACACCATTACATCCACCAATTGGGCCTGTATGGTAGAGTGGCCAGACGGAAGCCACTCCTCAGTAAAAAGGCACAGGACAGCATGCCTGGACTGATGGACTCTCAGACTATAAGAAACATAATTCTCTGGTCTGATGAAACAGAGATTGTTCTCTTTGGCCTGATTGGCAAGCGTCATGTCTGGCAGAAACCAGGCACTGCTCATCACCTGGCCAATACCATCCCTACAGTGAAGCATGGTGGTGGTATCATCAAGCTGTGGGGATGTTTTTCAGCTGCAGGAACAGGGAGACTAGTCAGGATTGAGGGGGAGATGAATGCAGCAATGTACAGAGACATCTCTGTACTTGATGAAAACCTTCTCCAGAGCGATCTGGACCTCAGACTAATACTTATGTGCACGGGAATTTTTTTTGTTTATAATAAATCTGCAAAGATTTAAAGCAAAGTTTTTTCACGCAGACATGGGATATTGTTTGTAGAATTTTGAGGAAAATAATGAATTTAATCTATTTAGGAATAAATCTGTAACATAACAAAATGTGGAAAAAGTAAAGCACTGTGAATACTTTCCAGGATGCACTGTAACTGTGTGCCTAAAATGTATAATGTGTTCTGATTTTACTAACAAATCTGACCGTTTTTTCTCGCTGGGAGGAGAAAAGCAGCCGCATCTCTACTCCATGTAGAGAGCCCTGATTTGTTAGTAAACACAGGACTTACGGCTAACAAACTTATGCTGTAGCGAAAAACAGCACAGCCGGGGTAGTGGGCGTGCACGTGCCCCCTTCCCAGAAATGCCGGATCACGTACATGTATGTGATCTGCTGCAGCGGGGCCACCCTGACGCAGTTTAAGTGTGGTGGAAGGTCCGGAAGTGGTTAAGTCTGATGTTTGGACCTGAGTAAGGGCTCTTTCACATAGGCTTTCCAATGAGCTCCATCTGTCAGTTTTTCAGGTCTAGGTAGATCTATGGGTAGGCAGATGTAACACGGACTTGAGTCTGTTTACATCTGCCTTCCTCCGAGTCTGTCCAGGTCCAGAAAAAAAACAAAAAGCATGAGGGATTGGAGGCAGGTGGATGTAAACTGACACAAGTCTGTTTACATCCAGCAGTCTATTGATCCAACACAGGTCCACCACAGTCCACTGTCAAAATGCGGAGAAAGACTAAAAGGCACAAGATTGACATCCATCCTGTTCAGCAGGGGATCAGCTTACAGACGTGCTGCTGACCAAGTATGTAAGTAAGAAAGAATGGCCCAGTGAAAAACCCTAAGGGCCAGTTCACACCACATGGAAGTAGGTTATATGGTTTCCAATGGCATAGTTCACACCAGTGCAGTCAGTTCCAGAAAAGTAGAACATGCTGCATATTTCTTCACTGGACTGTACTGGAACTCAGTAAAACGCATGAAAAACGCACCGGGTGCACTGGAACACATCAGAAACGCAGCAGACCCCAGTATGGTGAAAAAATAAATAAATCACAGAAAAAAATAAAATAGGCATCTGAAATGCATCCAGAAATGCTTGAAAAATGCATCAAAAATGCACTGGAAAGCATCAAAAACGTGCATGCAGAAATGCATCTGGAAAGCATCAAAAACGTGCATGCAGAAATGCATCTGGAACAGATCTGGTGTGCGTATTTGTGGTGTGAACCAAGGGCCATTTCACACCACATACAGTCCAGTGTATTTTTTTTTCTGCATCAAAAAACGCATGGGTAGTGGGTTTTATGGATTCTAATGGCATAGTTCACACCAGAGCCCAGTACAAAAAAAAAAAAGGCATCTGGAATGCATCCGGAAACGTATCAACAATGCACTGGAATACATTAAAACCGTGCATGCAGAAATGCATTGGGAACGGATCTGGAGTGCGCTTTGTGGTGTGACCCAGCCCTTAATGTTTCACTTTCAAAAAATGTTTTGATTGCTCATGTTAGTCCCCACTATACACCATTGTGCTTATCTTCTTACACTTATACAAGAAAGAAAATTAGCAAAGTTCCCCACTTCAACCCCTCAAAAAGATTGGTTTTCATTTTTCAATTCACTCCAGAAACATGAAAGTGTGTGGTTAGTGCGAGTCGCATAACTATTCATGTCAGAGTGTCACTGCATAATAATGCTTTGTGGTTTTGCAGTATCTTATTTTTTTTCTTGCAGCTGCTGACTGCTGCCGATGTCTGTAAATACAAGGGGATGTGTTTTGCACATGATGGTCTATATATTTTTTTCTCTCTGAAATGACAGAAGAATTACTCGTGGATAAAACAAAGGTTCTATTAGGTCTAAACATTTTAATGCTAAACATCCTTTCTCAGCTCTAAAGCTGCCAGATATATGGTGGTAAAGAGGTAGTAGTAGCAGAACTACCGGCATAGCAGTCCATATGGACACTCTGAAGTCTGGAGTCTTGACTCAAAACTTGATTCCAGTGAGAGTCTGTCCTCCACTACATCTGAAGTCTTCCTGATTGCCCCGAACAGGGACTGTGCACTAATTATGCGACCTGTCCTTGCATACTCAGTACATTCTCTGCACCAGCCATTATTGGAGCAAAGCATACTGCATTTTCTGCTTTTTTTATTTTCTCTTAAAAAAATGGTACATTTTCTCAGATTAAACGTTTGATATGCACTACATTGTCAAAAGTATTGTGACGCCTGCCTTTAGACGCACATGAACAATAATGGCATTCCCAGTCTTAGTCTGTAGGGTTCAATATGGAGTTGGCCCACCCTTTGCAGCTATAACAGCTTCAACTCTTCTGGAAAGGCTGTGCACAAGGTTTAAGAAGTGCATGAAGTGTATCTGTGTATGCCAGTCAAGTTCCTTCACCCCAAACTACCTCATCCAGGTCTTTATGGACCTTGCTTTGTGCACTGGTGTGCAGCCATGTTAGCACAGGAAGGGGCCATCCACAAACTGTTCCCACTGAGTTGGGAGCATGAAATTGTCCAAAATGTCTTGGTATGTTGACGCCTTAAGAGTTCCCTTCACTGGAACTAAGGGGCCAAACCCAACCCCTGAAAAACAACCCCACACCATTTGGGGTGGAGTAACTTGACTTCCCTGCACAGAGTCCTGACCTCAACCTGATCGAACACCTTTGGGATGAATTAGAGAGGAGGCTGCAAGCCAGGCCTTCTCATACATCAGTGCCTGATCTCACAAAAGTTCTTCTGGAAAAATGGTCAAAGTTTCCTATAGACACACTTCTAAACTTTGTAGACAGCCTTCCCAGAGTTGAAGCGCTTATAGCTACAAAAGGTGGGCCAACTCAATATTGAACCCTATGGACTAAAACTGGGATGCCATTAAAGTTCATGCACATGTAAAAGCAGGCAACCCAATACTTTTGAGTGTCCAAACTTTTTTTTTAATTTGAATTGTCATTTTTTTAGTTTACACCAGATATAGAATATGCTATCTTTTTATGACAATTTTTATTATGCGAATAAAGGCATGCTTCTTGAATATAGTGTACACTGATATACTATAAACGGCAGCTGAAAAGTCCCAATTATCTTTTTTGTGAAATTTAGGAATGTGGTGCACATTATTTAGTTATTTTAGAACATTGTGTTCCCTGGACAGATCTTCCCGCCCCCAATTTTGACAAATTAATTACATTGTAGGAGACGAAGGGCCCCCACCCACCCCCCCCCCCCCCCCCCCTTGAACTCTTCCTACCCCCAACCCTTCTCACTTTCTTCTTTCCCCAACCCTTCTTACTTTCTACCTTCTTTATTCCTTTAAAGTGGTTGTAAATCCTCACACATATACCCAGTGAAGTGAACAGCCTCCGATAATACACAGATTAAACTAATCCACACCCAAGTCTCCATTCACCCGTGCCGAGATGACCAGAGCTGTGCAATGCAGTATGTAAGCCTGTTTCGCCTATAGTGTTGCCTAATACAGCCTATTTCCTCCTTTTTTTTTTAGTCGTGGCACCCTTTAAAACCACAATAAGGATATTTGCCAGCACACCACGGATCATCAAGTAGAGTCCAAAGGGTTTTCACTGAAGCGTGATCCCATCACAAAAAAAGGTGGTGCAAGGTTTCAGGGTTGTGCAGGACCCCTTTGTCAGGCAAGTGATGACACCATTTGCACTCTACTTGATGATCCGTGGTGTGCTGGCAAATGTCCTCATTGTGGCTTTCTGATCCAGTCTCCAGTTGGTGGTTGCTACAGCACCCATAATTCTAGAGCTTTCTCCAGGAACATGTGCAATGGGAATATGGAGAACTACCCTTTAAAACCATGCACAATCTCTAAGCACTCAGTCTAACATTTCGAAAATGTAAATATTCGGTATCAATGGTTAACCTGAACCTGGGACAGTCCATACAAGCACCTTAAATAAATTAATTTCACATCAAAAAATCTCATCACGTCAGAGGTCCCCGTGATCACATCAGATTTCTCCCTTTATATTAAAGGGCCTCATGTTAAAATTTCCCCCATTACGTCAGATTCCCCTCATCCCCCCATACAGGAAAGCCTTGCTCCCTGATCCTGGGTAAACTGGGCCTGATGATCGTGGCACCCTGCACAATCCAGACGGTAACCTGGTTCGAGAAACGCTGAGCTAATCTATTCTCGGATTCACTTCCGGCACAAAAGGGATTATAGAGCGTCGCTATGAAGACAAGTCATTATTTTGGTACATAACTACAGTGTACATCAAGTTTTTTTTTTTTTTTTTGTATTTTCCTGGTGCTATTTTGAGGTTCTCAGCAGAACAGTGCAAAATACAATCTGAGCAGCAAACAAAAAATGGGATTTTTGACTTACCGTAAAATCCATTTCTCTGATGTTCATTGACGGACACAGCTTCTGTCATTCTTGACCACTGGGTTATACTGCTCCCTACAGGAGTAGGACACTAGGCAGAAAAAAAAACTTCTGGCTACACCCATAAGCAGTCTCAGGGGGTATACTCCCTCTCCCTGCTATACTCACTCAGTTTTGTTACAAGCAGAGGGGTGGGTGCTCTGTCCGTCAATGAACATTATAGAAATGGAATTTACGGTAGGTCAAAAATTCCATTTTACCTTTCGTTCATTGACTGACACAGCTCCTGTCATTCTTGACCATTGAGATGTCCCAAAGCAGTGAGGGGTGGGAAACAGCAAAAAAATTCCCAAGACTAAACATTAGCCAACCAGGCAACAGGGGCTCCACCAAAACAACTGTAGCCCACCTGAAAAAACAATACACCCTCAAAGAGGATCAGGTCCTCTCAACAGTAGCTTGCCAAACCTTGTGGCCAAAGGAAGCTCCTGCAGATGCCAACACATCCACTTTGTAAAACTTTGTAAAAAAGTGTGCACCAACGACCAGGTGGCCGTCTTGCAAACCTGCGTCACTGACGCCTGATGACAGAAGGCCCAGGAGGCACTAAGTGCCCTAGTAGAGTGCACCTTGACAGGGAAAGGAGGAACCTCACCCCTGATGGTATAGGCCTGATCCACCATCTGTCTGATACATCTGGAAATGGTCCCAAAGGAAGCAGACAACCCTGTTTGAGGTACATCTGTGAGCACAAATAGAGAGTCTGACTTCCGGTAGCTTCCAAGTACACCCTAATTGCCCGGACCACATCCAGGGCATGCAAGGCAATTTCCTTCGGATGTTTAGGCCTGGGACACAGGGAAGGCAACACAATGTCTTCATTCAAATGAAAGTCACAGACCACCTTAGGAAGGAATGATGGACAGGGGCGAAGCACCACGTTATCCTTGTAAATCACCATATAAGGTGAACAACAGGATAACACCGGCAGTTCCGACACTCTGTGCAGAGGTGATCGCCACCAAAAAGGCCACCTTCTGGGACAGCGTAAGCGAGGATGCACCCCAAAAGACTCACATCACCCAATGTACGTCTTCCACATACGATGGTAGATCTTTCTCAAAGTAGATTTCCTAGCTTTTACCAATGTAAGAATCAGACTCAGACAAAGCGCTATCCTTTAGCTCTTGGCGTTCAACAGCCAAGCTGTCAAAACCAGCGACTAAAGCAGGATGGAAGATCGGTCCTTGGGACAGCAGATGCTCCCTGAGAGGAAGCTTCCAAGGAACATCGGCAACCAGCCGCACCTGATCACCTTACCTGGTGAGGCCAGTCTGGAGCCGCTAAGATGACTGGAATCCCTCCTGCCTCGATCCTGTGCAGGAGTCTGGGCAAAAGCCTGAGAGAAGGAAAGGCGTATATCAGACAATGCTGACCCCACGGGACCACCAGCACGTCTGTGGCACCTGCCAGTGGATCCCTTGACCGAGCCACAAATCTCTGCTCCTTTGTGTTGAGCCGAGATGCCAACAGATCCACCTCGAGAGTGCCCCACCCGAGACACATGTGATGAAACACCTCCGGATGAAGGGACCACACCCCGTGGTGCAACACCTGCTGACTGAAGTAGTCTGCTTGACAATTTTCCACCCCGGGAATGTGTACGTCAGAGGGCAGCCTTAGAATGCCGGCTACCTCCAAAGCCGCCAGGGCAATTCTTGTGCCCCCTTGGTGATTGACATAAGCCACAGCTGTAGCATTGTCCGATTGAATGTGCACTGGGCATCCCTGAAGTTGATCCGTCCAAAGGTCCAGACACAGTCTAATCACTTGTAGTTCCAGGACATTAATCGTCAGTCTGGATTCTTCCAGCGTCCAGATCCCCTGAGCTGAATGCTTGCCAAGGACGCCTCCCCAGCCAGACAGGCTGACATCCGTGGTGACCACTGTCCAATACAAGGGGAGGAAGGATTTTCCCAGCTGAAGAGCTAAGCCACCATATCAGAGACTCCTTTTTCCCCAAATCAACCGGATCCAATTGTCCAGAGACTGCGGAGTCCCACTTGGTCAGAAACACCCTTTGCACGGACCTCGTATGGAACTGTGAAAACAGAACTGCCTCGAAGGTAGATACCATCAGGCCCAGCACCCGAATGCAAGCCCAGAGGGATGACCATCTGTTGGACAGCAGGAGACGAATTGCAGCCTGCATTTTTTTTTGTCCAGAGGAAGGAGCACTCTGACTACAGCCAAGTCCAGAGTCAGGCCTAAATAGTCCAGCTTTGTGGACGGAACCAGGGCAGACTTCTGAAAATTCAGAATCCAGCCGAACTGCTGCAGAGTTCGTATTGTGATCTCCAGGTTCCCCACCAGCGCAGAAGGAGACTCTGCTCGCAGAAGATGATCATCCAAGTAGCCCAGTATTGCAATCCCCCGTTGGCGTAGCAAGGCTGCCACAGGAGCCAACACTTTTGTGAAGACCAAAAGAGCGGAGGCGAGACCAAAGGGTAACGCCACAAACTGATAATGCTCCTCTCCCAAGGTAAAGCGGAGAAAATGCTGGTGACTGGCACATATTGGAACGTGAAGACAGGTATCCTTGATATCTATAGAGGTGAGGAAATCCCCCCCCCCCCGATGCAGTGATGCCACCACCGTTCGAATGGACTCCATTCTGACCTTGAGGTCCTGGATTGGATGCACTTTGCCTTCCTTCCTGGGAACTATGAACAGGTTTAAGTAAAAACCCTGAAAACGTTCCGAAGTCGGAACTGGAACAATCACCCCTTGAAGGAACAGGTCTTGTACCACCCCAAAAAGACCCTGTAATCAGCCTGGTGACAGGCACAGGTTGGAAGGAAAAAAATTTTGCGGGGGGACAAGGGCGGAACTTAATCTTATAGCTGGACCGAATTACTTTGTGCACCCACTTGTCTTGCACCCGGGAAGTACACGGGACCGGAAACCAGCGAAGACGTCCCCCCACCCCCAGAAACGGTTGAGGGTGCACCTTCATACCGAAAGAGCTTTGTCCACGGGTCTGGAGAAGCCTGCTCTCTGCTTGCCAGGCCAGGTTCATTTGGACCTGCCAGAGGAGGTCCTGAAAGGCTTTGAGCCCTTGTCAGTCGCCCCTGTGGGACAAAAAAAAAAAAAACCTTATGAGCCAAGAAGGAAGGTCCACGTCTACAATGAGGTTTCTTGCCCACGTAGTCTGCGGAAGTACTCCTCGCCCATGAGACCTTGATGGAGGTCATCCAGGGTAGCTTCAAACCGGCGATCTCCTTGAAAGGGAAGATCAGTCAAGGCCTTTTTAGAAGTCTGATCCGAAGACCAGCATTTAAGCCTGGACCTGGAGGGCCCTGCTGCCTCAGAAAGGGGATCAGGAGGGGAAATGTGCTCCAAAGTCCCCTAGGAGTCACCAGGGGGTCTCCACAGAAAGTAACACTGCTGAGACCCAGTCGTATGTGACCTCGCAAGGCGTTTAATTCGCAGGCCAGCCCCTGTCAGGTGGGGCTATGTCGCGGCGAATCTAGCACAGATCAGAGGTCTGCGTGCGCTCGCTGGCCAGACTAGGGTGACCACTGGATCTAGATTATCCAGCCCGTCGCCCAGTTCGGCAGTTGATATTAGATCTCACAGAACAAAATCGATTAGGAAAAACTTTTGCCAGGACCAAAGATTCCAGCAAGGAATTGTCTTTACTCCTGGCTAGGCAGAAAAAAAACTGAGTGACTAAAGCAGAGAGAGGGAGTATACCCCCTGGGACTGCCCATTGGTGTAGCCAGAATTTTTTTACTGCCTAGTGTCTTATTCCTGTAGGGGGCAGTATAACCAAATGGTCAAGAATGACAGGAGCTGTGTCTGTCAATGAACGAAAGAGAAAACAGCGGAGCATAACACACTATCTAGGAATGCTTCCCATTCTTTTGTTATCTAAAATAATTCAGTAGGTGGATGATTTATTGAAAGGGAAAATTCCAATCAAACATATGTCATTCTCTTTCAGCATGCTGCATGACAGATGCTGGGGAAAAATTGAAAACAATATTATAGTGCTCTGTTTGTATTCTCTCTCAGGATGAAGAAAATGAAGTGTCAATCTTCTGTGATGTTCTTGATAAATGTTGGTAACCAGTCAGCGATGAACAATTAAATATTCACATTGTCAGTGTATATGTGTTACCCTTACAGACATCTCCATGTTCCAGCATGGACATTACAGTACTCACTTTAGTTTGACCATAAAGAAACTGAAACACAAGGAGCAACTCCAAGTTGATGCGAACACCACCCTACAGTCTAGGATTGTACTCCATACAGGAAACCTAGACAGACAAGTATATGGTTTGCCAAATTACACAAAATATAACAGAGAGCCAATAAAACTATCATTATGCTCATGTCAGCCACTGTTTCAGGCTTTTGCACAGGGATGACAAAATGCCAAAATTTTAGGCATTCAGACCTTTCTTTGTTCACTTATTTGAATGCAGCCCATTGCTTTCAATGTAAAGACGACACCAATAGTCAACCACGGCTCAGTAAAGAAAATAAAAGTACAAATGCAAACAAGTGCAAGTAGGGTACACACTAATCCTCCAAGATCTATAAGGCAAGATGTACATAAAACAAATAAATCACCATGTGTGTTGGAGCGTAAGAAAGGTAGTCCTATCTGCTAAACAAAGATACTATTACTAAATGTCAGCCAATGCAGCAGACTGGCTTTGGGCTCGCAAAGTATGCAAAAGAGAAAAGAATAGCAAAGGAAAAAATTGGATTTTTTACTTACTGTAAAATGAATTTCTCTGATGTTCATTGACAGATGACAGCTCCTGATCTTTTTAACTATTGGGTTATACTGCCCCGACAGGAGTAGGATACTAGGCAGAAAAAAAGTATGGCTACGCCTATGAGCACTCCCGGGGGGGGGGGGGGGCTGCTGGGGGCTGCAGGCAAAGGAAGCATTCGCATATGCCAACACATCCACTTTAAAGAACTATGTGAAAGTGTGCACCGACGACCAGGTGGTCGCCTTCAAAACCTGCATCACAGACGCCTGACGGAAGGCCCAGGATGCACTGAGAGCCTGAGTAGAATGCGCCTTGACAGGGAAAGGAGGAACCTGACCCTTGATGTAATAGACTTGAACCGCAGTCTGATACATCTGGAAATGGTCGCAGAGGAAGCAGACAACTCTTTCTGAGAGCACAAATAGTGAGTCTGACTTCCTAAAAGACTCCGTAGCTGCCAGGTACACCCTAATTGCCCGGAACACATCCAAGGCATGCAAAGCAATTTCCTTCAGATGTTTTGGCCTGGGACACAAGGAAGGCAACACAATGTCTTCATTCAAATTAAAATCAGACAACCTGAGGAAGGAACGACGGACAGAGGCAAAGAACCACCTTATCTCTGTGAACCACAAAGTAAGGTTAACTACAGGATAACACCGCCAATTCTGACACCCTGTGCACAGAGGTGATAGCTAGCAAAAAGGCCGACAGCACAAGCAGGGGAATCTTCTCAAAAGGAGGCTTCTGGAAGATCACCAAATTGAGGTCCCAACAACACAAGGAGGCTTCTGGAAGATCACCAAATTGAGGTCCCAACAACAGACCGCACTGGGGTCAAGTGCCTAACTCCCTGAAGAAAAGTAAGTACCAGGGAGTATGTGGCCAAGGGACGTTGAAAGAAGACTGCTAAGGCCAACACTTGACCCTTGATAGTACTCAAGGCCAGTTTCTGCTCTGCCCCCCCGTTGTAGTAAGGTAAAGATCCGAGCCACCGAAAAAGAGCGAGGATGAACCCCAAGAGACTCACACCATGCAAAGTACATCTTCCACGTACGATGGTAGATCTTCCTAGAAATAGATTTCCTAGCTTTTAACAGTGTTGTAATCACTGGCTTAGCCAAAACTTCTATTCATCAGCACCTGGCATTGACCAGCCAAGCCGTCAGCCGTCACAGCCAGCGACTGTAAAGAGGATGAAGATTGGTCCTTAGGACAGCAGATTCTCCCTGAGAGTAAGGCTTCCAAGGAACATCGGATGGATGGGACCCGGAGGGCCTTGCAGCCTCAAAAAAGGGATCAGGTGGGGAGATGTGCTCCAAAGACTCTATGAGTCACCAGGGGGACCCCACAAAAAGTGTAACACACTGCCAAGGGACAACCCCCACTGCTCTGGCAGCATCACCCAGTTGCCAGTCACAGAGCACCAATTGATCCTCAGCAGAGAGGTGGAAGACCCCACCAGACTTCCCACCCCGCAAAAACCAGGCATCACAGCCATCAGGAGAACCCGCACTGCCCAAGTGGCGATCAGGAAACAAAAGGAACCAGGAGTCAGCACCAGGGGATGAGGAGGGGATCCCACCACTGAAAATGCCATCTGGAAGGTGCCACAAACATGGCCGCTGCTGTTTTAAAGAAGATGAAGGGGGGGTGCCTGACGGGAAGGAGGGGAACCCAAGGGCCCGACCATCCCATGGAGGGGCCCACATCCACCCTAAAACCTTTCAAGGGCAGAGGGAGGACAGCTACTCACCACATATCAGGAACCAGGTGGGCACCACTCCAGACAGAACCCCTCGCACTCGAAATAGGGGGGGGGGGGGGACTGTCGGCCAGGAGGAATGCTGCGACTCGGGGCAAAGACCCAGTCGTATGCGACCTCGCGAGTTGTTTAAATCGCAGGCCAGCCTCTGTCCAGGGAGGCTATGTCGTGGCTGACCTAGCACGGAGGTCTGCGTGCTCCGGCCAGACTAGGGTGACCATTGGATCTAGATTATCCAGCCCGTTTCGCAGTCTGGCAGTTGATTGTAGATCTCACAGGAAAAAATCAGGAGAAAAAAATCTATCTAAAAAGAAAAGATTTGCCAGGACCAGAGATCCCAGCAAGGAACTAGGTCCTTACTCCTGACTAGGCAGAAGAAAAAAAAAAAAAAAACTGAGTACCTATAGCCGAGAGAGGAAGTATACCCCCTGGGACTGCCCATAGGCGTAGCCAGACTTTTTTTCTACCTAGTGTCCTACTCCTGTAGGGGCAGTATAACCTAATGGTTAAGATGATCAGGAGCTGTGTGTCAATGAACAAAAGAGAAAGAAGGTTTAGTGAAAAAGCAATAAAAAGTAATGCACTCCCAAATGTGGGAGCAATGAAAGGCAAAACTACAAGATCAAGGATGATAGGCAACATAATAGAAGCTGTAAATCCTGGTCAGGGTTAACTGCAATGCGTGCCAGGCAGCTGAGATTGGAAGGGAACTTACATCTCGCCAGAGAGAACACAGCTAACCTCCCCAAAATGCATAACTGCGTAACTCTTTGATGTCACGTTTGGGGGTGTGCTGGTGTTGGGATGGTGTTGGGAGGGTGTCACGTCAGGTCTGGATGGTGTGTTCTCCCTGACACATCAAGCTCCCTTTCCATCTGGGCTGCTTGGCGGGCATGACAGTAACCCCTGGCCATGGTTTGGAGCTCCTGCTATGTTGCCGGTCATGCTTGATGTTCTGCCTTCCATTACTCCCACATTTGTGATGCATTAATTTTGTTGCTTTTATAATAAACCTGATTTTTTATTTTCTTTTTAAACTAATACACTTTCAATCCCTTGTACTGATGTTTTTCTTTTGCATTGCTTTCAATCGACACAGGCATGTAAATATCAGTAAACGACCCCTTCATATGGATCAGTAAAAAAAAAAAAAAAAAAAAAAAAAAAAAAGAAATTGCCTTACTGGTCAGTATTTTAGGAGCATACATGTGTAAGTCACACCTTTCCCTTGAATAGTAGGTTTTATTTCAATATTTGGCATTCTAGGAGCTGGATTCAATGAAATCTTGCGCTTATATGGGTTCAGGAAGTGCTACCAGGAAAGAGCATTGGGAGGTGGACGGCCACTACTGTGGAGCAAAAAAACGGTGTTGTAGGACACCATCAAGGAGAAAGTCAAACAGCCCAGCGCCATTCCAGAGAGAGGGGCTGTGTCACAAGAGGGGCGGGAGTACCACACAGTGACCTGCCAGCTAAAGGACAGCGCTGCTGCCAGGATACAGCCCCTGCCATATCAGCAACCAGTGTCACCATGGGCAACCGAGAGTGAAGGGACACCCGCTCAGAGGAAAAGTCACTGCTCTGTCGCGGGGTCTGGTGCAAGGGCCTTGCGCTCACTACTTGCCATCACTGTTCTAGACTGAGCCATTAACAACTGCCTAACTTGCTATCCTCTAGACTGCAGGCTTTACTGATGGCCACAATGCGTGCCAATGATTAGCCGGGGAAGATCTAGGACTAAAGACTAACCCAGTGGTAACCACCCTAAAGGTCTAGCCCACTGGCCAGTTAAAGTGGTATCCCACCCCTGTCCATTAATTTCAGTGGACTCAGAACCAGTAAAGAGCTGCTATCATTTTGAACTAGTATACACTGTTCAATTTTCTACCCTGCTCAGCAGTCTGTGTCCCAATTTGCCTGCTCTATGTTTAATTCGGTTTCCATTTCCATTTATGCTAACCTGCATTAATAGATTAAGCTTGTTTATCACTAACCAGGTGTGTGTATTTATTAACTGGCAATACCTCACAGCCAGGTGAAAAGGTATTTTACACTTGTAGTGTAAAATACATCCAACCAGGTGTGCCAGAAGGGCTGAGGTTGTTCTTGGGGTCGAGGAACAGAAGAAAGAACCCAAACTTAGCAAGTGGCTTCCTCGGGAGTGGCGCTACATACTCACATATACTGCATGTGTGCACTAGAGAGGTCATACTCACTTTGTGCAGGAACTTACTGCCAGGAATACCTGGCATTCATATACCAGTACTATGTGCAAGGACACTTCTTATGTTCCTCTTTGGAGACCAAATTCCCAGAGAGAAGTATTTTCTAAATGGGTTTTCTTTTATGTAATTTGATAAACCAGTAATTGAATACATTGTTAACCAGTTATAAAGTATAATTATCTCTGGCAGGGATGTTGAACGCAGGTTGGAGCATGGAAGTTTGTATAGGTATTGAGATCCAACTGATGCTTCTTGTGACATCTGCCCCCCACCCCCCCCCAATGTCAGTATTTAGGACTCTTAGGCTTAACCTTTACTAACCATGTCCCTCTGAGAAGTCCACCATGTAGATGAATAGTGTCAGTGTGTGCATTGTTGGCATAGCTTTATCCCAATGTGGAGACCACCACTCATTTGGAGGCATTAGCTCAAGAGACTGAGGGCAACTGGTAATATATTTTACCATCCAGATAGGATTTTCCCTGAAAATAGGCATAATGGGTACAAAGACTTTCCTTGATAAACTGTTCATGTGAGACCTTGGGACCACACTAAGAAAAAAACAAAACAAAAACAAAAAAAAAGTATTTTTATTTTATATATTGTATCAGTATAATTTAAAAAGTGAAACTCCAAAGAGGGCAAGTTTGACTTTAGGGCCCTCTCCCTGCTCCTGTAATATCTGGCGTTTATTTTTTTTTTTTGTATGTGGGAGGGGAGCGGGTACCTGGTTTTGACAGGAACCCGCACCCACTTTTGCTCAAGTAGCCTAGGCGATCCAAGCGGAAGTTCTCCCCAATACCCCCCCCCCAGTCTTTTGGGACTCGTCACAGGTCAAAGGAGACTGCAGGACCATTCATAAAATGCTGTGCGGCTCGCACATGTGCAGCGGGCTGTGAAGTCGAAAGCAGCATAGTTGGCTGTCCACAGTTAGGATGCCAAGACCGGGAGCCCAAAGGCTTGTTAAAAACTAGCCCGGGGGAGAACGGCGCTGGTTCCCTGGACAGGTAATCAGCTGCAGTATTTGTGGCTGCTGACTTAATTTATGTTTTTTTCCCCCTGACTGGACAACCACTTTAACTGTATGGCATACTGGCTAAATCTGAACACAGTCAGAAAACAGTGTAGATCAAATCTGATAATCGTTCACAATACCTACTGTTGACAGCATCATAAGTGCTTGGGAACATGAGAGTCAATGTCTTGTGATTAAGCAGTATTTTTAAAGACTCATAACTGCCCTTTATTGCCTGCCATGATTATTACAATGGGCACCATACAGTGCAGTACATACACAGGAGTGGTAGCGTTGTGTTAAACATTAAGCAGCATATCTTTCATAAGGCAATAATGCTGGTCAACCGCCTCCATTAATTTTAACAGTAAAGCGCTGGTATTGTACAATAACCGCACCTATAGAATTTATGTTGTGTTATTCATGCATTTATAAAGTGTTAGCTGGGTGCTGAGGGAGAGGCAGTGGAGGGTCCTGTCCCCCAAAAATGCACTGGGAAAGAGCAGAGGCATTCCAGCCACTTCCTGTTTGTACAGAACAGCCATGTAGTGACACTATTAGCTTCTGTGTGCAGGCAAAAGCATCAAGCCAACAATACTGACAGTGCCAGGCAGAAGCAAGGGCAAGAATCTGGTTTTAGCAAAATTGAGCTGGACCAAGCTAAGTGTCAAAGAAATCAAAGCCTACAAATCCATCTTGCAGAGAATTAACAAAAATGTTCGCTATCACACCTCAATGCAGATAATCCGATAATACATCACTTTGCCTTTAAATCACTTCCCTCTAGAAAAAACACACTTTCATGGGCATTTAACAAGTACTTGATGCTATTTCCATGCTTCATAAACACATAAATCCTTTAGGCATGTTAATGAACATTGCTTTGTTCTTTAGAATCCACACAAGTGTGAACAAACCCTAAATGAGAGAGAGTAGATAAATTAAGATCAAGTCTTACCATCATGATTGGGATTTCCTAACGTCCATGGTTCATCAGAGTCAAAATGTGTGTCCCCTCCTATTCCAGGTCCCGGAAAATAGGCATGTGCCAAAAATCCCCCTTCACCATCAAATGGTGAACTGTCTCCATGGAAACCAGATGCAAAGATAATAGTAATGTCCACTTCCCGCTTGCCATTTTCTAACTCATGGTATGGAATTTCTTCAAATGTCAGTGGAGTTACATTCTGCCAGACATCAAAGGCACGGCGAATGGCTTTACGTGTTTCAGTATCTCCCACTTTTGGTGTGACGTTCTTTATACTGGAAAAAATAAATATAAAAGGATGATGATTAACTTTTATACATTGTATTCCTTTGACCGTGTGATGCCATGCATGTATTAAATTGATTTATCAGCCATCTTTTCTTTTAGCTGTCCTCTCTTGGTTTATGCACATAAGGAAAGTCTTAAACTATCCAATATAATGCCAGTGTGTTCATGTCTATGTATCAGAGAGGAATGGGGTAGCTCAAGGCAAAAAACATACCTTTTTTTGTCCCACTGTCCTTTGGAAGATTCAGCATTATAATAATTATATACATACAGATAACAAAGGCAGGTAAGGGGCACGTTTTACATGGTAAACTGGGTTTGCTCCAGGGTTGGTAAATCCTGGTCAGGGTCCTGGAGCCTTTGTAGAGCATTGAGTGGGATCATGCTTTTAGCCCTGAGACCAAGTTATGTTGACATACATGGACAGACTTTTTTCGGTTCAAGAACTTTACTTTAGAATAAAAATGGGCATTAATCCTTAAACATACTTGGCTAGACTGAAGTTCATGGAAAACACCATATCCTAAATTGCAAGGGAGATAGGCTCAACTGGTATTGGTAACAGCAAACCAGACACCAGACAGTGACACAGAAGGGTTAATTTACTAAAGCTGAAGAGAGCAAAATCAGATGCAGCTTTGTATAGGAACCAGTCAGCTTCCAGGTTTCTTTGTCAAAGCTTAATTGAACAAACTGAAGTTAGAAGCTTATTGGCTACCTTACACAGCTGCACCAGAATTTCAATTCTTCAGTTCCAGTAAATCAACCCCCTAGTTACAGTCCAAGCAGGCTTGTCCTGCACTGTTTATTCAGCAAGGCCGTTAACCAGTTTCAAACAGGGTGGCTTTGCTTTTAGCAAGTCCATGGCATAAAAGAAAACGTTTTCATGTCAGAGTAACTGAACGCAAGTCCATTCCACCAACAAAGACACCCCATAATGGTTTCCTATTATAGCAGCTCTTGTAATTTTTCTTAGTGTTCTCCCAACAGTCAGCCCTTTCCCCCAGCAGCAGGCTCCCACAGCATAAAGAGTATGAGTGAACCCTGAGCATCAGTACACTCATATATACTACGTATAAAAGTCTGGCTACCAGGTGGGATGTGTGCCCAGGAATTAAGACTTCTCCAGCTCAAAACTCTACAAAGCCCCTGATGCGTGGTGGAAGATGACACAAAATTGGCCAGGGCAATAACAGCACAGCATGAAGCAGATATCCTACAGAATGACCTGGACAAAATTACGGAGTGGGCAACGACATGGCAAATGAGGTTTAATGTGGAGAAGTGTAAGGTCTTGCACTTGGGGACTAAAAACTTAAAAGCACAATACACGTTAGGAGGGGAACCCTTGGGGGAATCAAAAATGGAGAAAGATCTGGGAGTCTTGGTTGATGATATATTAGGCAATAGCATGCAATGTCAAGCGGCAGCTGCCAAAGCCAGCAGAATATTAACATGCATAAAGGGATGTATTCCAGAGATAAGACTATAATCCTTCCACTCTATAAAACTCTGGTCTGACCGCATCTGGAGTATTCTGTCCAGTTCTGGTCGCCAGTCCTCAGGAGGGATGTGTTGGAGCTGGAGAGAGTCCAGAGAAGGGCAACTAAACTGATTAGGGGATTGGAGGACCTTAATTATGAAGAGCGTCTGCAATCGCTTGATTTTTTCTCCCTGGAGAAGAGACGCCTGAGGGGGGACATGATAGCAATTTATAAATATCTCAATGGGGATCGAAGATTAGAAAAAAAAGCTATTCAGTCGAAGGGAATGCATGAGGACTCGAGGGCATACATTGCGATTAGAGGAGAAACATTTTAACCTCAGGCAACGTGGGGGGTTCTTTACTGTTAGGGCTACAAGATTGTGGAATTCTCTACCACAAGAGGTGGTTTCTGCGGGAAGTATGGTGGCTTTCAAAAGACTCTTAGATGTACATCTCAAGGATCAGAACATTCAGGGCTATGTGAGATGATTACAGCCACACACACCTACACAGGTTGAACTGGATGGACTATTGTCTTTATTCAACCTCACCTACTATGCAACTATGTAACATGCTGTGTTACCTTTTATTAGTTCAGAACAGTTATTCTACTATATTACATATTCTTGTCTCAGGGAAAATATATAGGTCAACTGGGACTACAAATTATGTATCCTCCATGACTTCTCATGCAGTTAATTTTTTTTCCTCCACGCTAGTGGTTCAACAAGATGCTTCCTGCACTGCCCATCACAAAGACTAAACTTCATATACAAAACTAAGATCAAGTAAAATGTGGTACAGCAAAAATGTTAAAAAAAAAAAAAAGTTAATCTTAAAACTTAATTTCATGTATGCATAACATAACTAAAATAAACTGTCATTGTCATTTGTCAACAGACCTCCCCTAGATTGCCTTTAAGAATATGGACTGTGATGTGTGGACCACGTTCCCTTTAGGCTACACTGAGTCACAGCAACAACACAACGCTAAAAGCTGCAAGTGCTATACAGATGTGGGACCTTCTACACAATAGTCATACGTGGCAGCTTTTTTTACACAGACTGAAGATAATCAATTTCCTTGGCATATACTTGTGTCCCATCTATGCCTCTCCAAAAACACATTTTTTATCTGGCTTCATCAGTTTCATCAGTCTGGAGGAATCACTGAGCTTTCTGCTAGCCAGTAGTTTCTGGAACTCATCAATCTTGCAGGTCTCATAACCTTTTGTGTGTCAATGCTAATGATGACAACTTGCCTCAGATTATAACAGTGATGGATTGCTTAATACTCTTGGCATGCAACGTTGGGGTACTGGGTTTGAGGTCCACAAAAGGACATGCTCTGCATTGAGTTTGTAGGTTTCCTTCCCAAATTTCGATCTGTTTAGGTACCCTGCTCAATCAGCAGCTCACAATGCATATTCCCATTTCAATGCCTCGCTTGGACCAGAATGGTAACCTGTAAAGTTTTAATCCCAGGAACAGTCTTTCTAAAGACATATAAAAGCCCAATCCCACATTCAAATTTTAACCTGAAAGTGATTTCAACGCTTTTTTTTTTTTTTTTGTATTTTTTAAGTTTTAACTTTCATTAAAATAATATCTGCTGATCTGCTCAAGGGCTTCCTGTTATGCGGTGACAACCTGTTATTTTCCTGCACAGTCACCCTATCACATGGGCTTCTGGACCAATGTACATTTCACATGAACGTTCTAATGTGGTCACGTCATTTGCCATGAGAAATGTCATGCAAGTGCATGTAGACAGGGAGAGGCTGCAGTAGATCAGTGGTGCACATACAGTGCATCCTGAAAGTATTTACAGCACTTCACTTTTTCCACATTTTGTTATGTTAAATTCTTATTCCAAAATAGATTAACTTCATTATTTTCCTCAAAATTTTACAAACAATACCCCATAATGACAGTGTGAAGGAAGTTTGTTTGAAATCTTAGCAAATTTATTAAAAATGAAAAAAAAAAAAAATATTATATATATATATATATATATATATATATATATATATATATATATATATATATATCTCACATGTACATAAAGTAAGTATTCCCAGCCTTTTCTCAATACTATGTTGAAGCATCTTTGCCACCAATTACAGTCTCAAGTCTTTTTGAGTAGGATGCATTAAGCTGGGCACATCTATTTTTGGGCAGTTTCTCCCATTCTTCTTTGCAGGACCACTCAAGCTCCATCAGGTTGGATGGGGAACATCGGTGCACAGCCATTTTCAGATCCCGCCAAAGATGTTTAATCCGGTTCAAGTTTGGGCTCTGGCTGGGCCACTCAAGAACATTCACAGAGTGGCCCCGAAGCCACTCCTTTCTTATCATGGCTGTGTGCTTAGGGTCATTGTCCTGATGGAAAGATGAACCTTCACCCCAGTCTGGATGACCACAGCGCTCTGGAGCAGGTTTTCATCAAGAATGTCTCTGTACATTGCTGCATTCGTCTTTCCCTCAATCCTGACTAGTCTCCCAGTTCTTGCCGCTAAAAAAAATCCCACAGAATGATGCTGCCACCAGCATGCATCACTGTGGGGATGGTATTAGCCAGGTGATGAGTGGTGCCTGGTTTCCTCCAGACAGGACGCTTGCCATTCAGGCCAAATAGTTCAATCTTTGTTTCATCAGACCAGAGAGATTTGTTTCTCGTGGTCGGAGTCCCTCATGTGCCTTTTAGCAAACTCCAGGCGGGCTGTCATGTGCCTTTTTCGAAGTGGTGGCTTCCATCTGGCCACTCTACCATACAGGCCTGGTTTGTGGAGCGCTGCGGAAATGGTTAGTCTTCTGGAAGGTTCTCCTCTATTCACAGAGAAATGTTGGAGCTCTGTCAGGTACCGCCGGGTTCTTGGTCACCTCCCTGACTAAGGCCCTTCTCCACTGATTGCTCAGTTAGACCGGGCAGCCTCCTCTAGGAAGAGTCCTGGTGGTTCCAAACTTCTTTCATTTACGGATTATAGAGGCCACTGTGCTCATTGGGACCTTCAATGCTGCAGACATTTTTCTGTACCCTTCCCCGGATCTGTGCCTCGATGCAAGCTTGTCTTTCTTGGACTTCATGGCTTGGTTTGTACTCTGACATGCACGGTTAACTGCAGGACCTTACATAGAAAGGTGTGTGCCTCTCCAAATCACGTCCCATCAACTGAATTGACCACAGGTGGACTCCAATTAAGTTGTAGAAACATCTCAAGGATGATCAGTGGAAACAGGATGCACCTGAGCTCAATTTTGAGCGTCATGGCAAAGGCTGTTAATACTTATGTACATGTGATGTTTTTATTGTTTTTTATTTTTAATAAATTTGCAAAGATGTCAAACTTCTTTCAGGTTGTCATAATGTATTTTTTGTAGAATTTTGAGGAAAATACTGAATTTTATCAATTTTGGAATAAGGCTGTAACATAACAAAATGTGGAAAAAGTGAAGTGCTGTGAATACTTTCTGTATGCACTGTATACTGTATGATCTAGGATAAAAATTAGGATTAAAAAAAAAAAAAAAAAAAGGTTTACAACAGTGCCCTTAAAAATAAATGTCATTCAGTTAGGGTTCACATCTATGTTAAAATATAGATTTTGTTTCTCTATTAAAAGAGCCAAAGAGCAAGGAGACACCGCTGACAAAATGTATCGACACAAAACCGGTCCAGATTTTTACTTTTTTTTGTGGTTTTGGTTTTTATACACATATACACACACACACACCATACATTGAAAAATATTCATACCCCTTGAAATTTTCCTCATTTTGTCATGTTACAACCAAAAACATAAATGTATTTTATAGGGATTTTATGTGATAGACCAACACAAAGTGGCACATAATTGTGAAGTGGAGGGAAAATGCTAAATGATTTTTCAATTTTTTTTACAAATAAATATCTAAAAAGTGTGGTGTACATTTGAATTCAGCTGCGAGGCAATACTTTGTAGAATTTTATGGGTATGTCTCTACCAGCTTTGCACATCTAGAGAGTGAAATGTTGGTCCATTCTTCTTTTCAAAATAGCTCAAGCTCTGTCAAATTGGATAGAGAGCATCTGTGAACAGCAATTTTCAAGTCTTGCCACAGATTCTCAATTGGATTTAGGTCTGGACTTTGACTGGGCTATTCTAACACATGGATATGCTTTGATCCAAACCATTCCATTGTAGCTCTGGCTGTGTGTTTAAGGTTGTTGTCCTGCTGGAAGGTGAAACTTGTAGGTGAACCAGTCTTAACTCTTTTGCAGTCTCAAACCGGTTTTCTTCTAGGATTGCCCTGTATTTGGCTCCATCCATCTTTCCATTAACTCTGACCAGCTTCCCTGTCCCTGCTGAAGAAAAGCACCCCCACAACATGATGCTGCCACCACCATGTTTCACAGGATGGTGTGTTCAGGATGATGTGCAGTGTTAGTTTTCCGCCACACATATCGCTTTGCTTTAAGGCCAAAAATGTTGTATCCAGTATCCATCTTGCCAACAAGATATGGAAGGAGCAATGATATATAAATCTCCTTTTGCCAACAAGATTTTCAAGTGTAGAAGAGTGTACAGTGAATTAGTTTAATTTGGTATAGTGGCTGCCATTTTCACATCCAGGCACTCTGGACTGGTAGAATAAAAAGTTGCTGTGCACTGTGCTTTGGCACACTCATTTTCTTTGTTATTTATGGTATGTTTTTTTATCACCCACACAAATTGGACTAGGTGTTGCATCTGTATGGTTGTGGTAGGGATATTAGGCAGCAAGCTCCTTTGGACTAAAGGACAGCTAAATAAATCAGTTTTCTCTGAAGTCCTTAGGATATGTCAGGCACTGTGTAACAGAATACAGTATGAAACTAGTATGAAAAAATAATGGGGTTGTATACCAAACAGCTCTCAAACATTTTATGATTTTAACTTATTGGTGAAATGCCTCTGGTGGTCCACGCAGAGAAGTTATTATTTTCCATCTAAGCTAAACCAATAGTCAGATGGTGGAAAGGCTGCCTGGAATCTGGGACAGAACAAGGAAACTGACTGGAAGAGAAACAATTTGGATGTGAACACTGCAAAGGAAGCCAAGCTTTTTAGGAGAATAATTAAATCGTATTATTGCATTAAAAAGGATTGTGATTCTGCTCACTAAAAATGTCAAAAAAAATTGGAAACTTTAAGCAGCAAAATTTGGCACATAATATATTTTTCAAGCATAAATACCACTACAGACTCTGATACCTAGTAAATTCAAGCAATGATAGAGCAGTCAGAGTCATACCCATCAGGAGTGCTTGCGACAAGCTCCCCCCCCCCCCCTCCTTGGATAAAGCCTGCCCCTTGGACAAGTTCCATCAGCTACAATCATGTGCTATTCAGCTTGACTGCAGTGGTAATGCCATTGTTTACAATTGTGATAGCTGTGACTGGCCACAGCTATCACATAGTTGCAGTGATCATATGCTACCGGTCCTGTACTAACAGATCACAGTAGTAAGCAATGGCATCATGAATGACAACCATTGTTTACTACTGAAGATGTGATTGCTGTGATTGGTCATACCAATCACATGGTACCAGGGCAGAGCACAGCAGCCCGGTACAGCGATCAGTGATCACAAATCATGCCACTGTGTGCGCTTCTGGGAGGAAGTACTCATACATTCTCACAGAACAACACTTGTCCTACCCGGTTGTATATGTACTGGGCGGGAGGCGCTTGACTTCCAAAAAGTTTTAACTCCTTCATGACCAGACCATTTTTTTGCTATTCAGCACTGTGCTAATTTTACTTGTAATTGCTCGGTCATGCAACACTGTACACAAATGAAATTTGTATATATTTTTCTTTTGCACAACTAGAGCTTTATTTTGGTGGTAGTTGATCACCACTTGGTTATTTATGTTTGCTATGTAAATGAATGTGTAAAAATTATAGCTTCTACAAACTACTAGATTTGAAAATTGATTAGTCCTGATGTATTGACGACTTGTCTCATTTCTTGAGGCCCTTAAAATGCCAGAACACGGCAAGCTCGTTCCCTCCAGTCTGAAGCATCCTTAGTAACAGCCTTCCTTTAGAATCCTAAGCTCCCAAACAGCCTCACCTACTTTATGATCTCTCCCTGGTTGCAAAAGAACCTTTTCCATTATGGCCTCTTCAAATTCTGCACTATGCTTTAACTTTTGTACTTAATCTTCAGTTTTCCAAACTATCTCCATTTGAACACCTTAGCCTTTTGGATCCATCACAAAAAGGTTTCACCTCGGATATATAAAAAATGACTAAACTCATACAGTATAGACTCCCAAGGTAAACATAGTTAAATGCTTAAATGGAAGCAAGCTCTAGGAGAAGAGTTCTCCATTAGTCAATGGCAACCCATATGGTCCTGCGTAGCCAAAAGCTCTATCTGCACCCTCTAGAAGGAAAATACTTACAATATACTTTACTTTTGGTACATGACTCCCACTCGTCTACATGCCATATATCCATCGACCTCGAATTGTTACTGGAGGTGCCATAGAGACTGGGGCACCTTGCTTCACATCTATTGGCAATGTCCATCTTTGCAGTCATTTTGGCGCTCGGTCCAGGACCTTCTTCACCGTTTATACGAGGTCCATGTTCCCCTTAACCCTAAAACTTTCCTCTTAGGGCTGCTCCCTCCCAAGCTATCAGGCTTTGCCAAAAGACTGGCTGTACACATCTCGATGGTGGCTAGGTGCTTAATAGCTCTCCACTGGAAAAAGCAAACAACCCAGACTCCAACAGAGCTCTATGCTAGGATTAGGGATGTGGAGGTCATGGAATCCATGACGGCACATCTGGCTGACAAGGTAGAGCACCATTGTGTGGTTTGGGAATCTTGGCATCTCAGGGAGGATCCTCCCTGAGGCCCTAAAAGAAAAACATTTTTCTTTTCTCTGTCTGTGATATTGACTTTATAGGTCCAGGAGTGACGAGCCCTGTCTTTTTACTTTTTCAATTTTTTCTGCTCTTTCTATTTATTTTTTTGTTTGAATCCAATGGGCATCTGATTTACTTATTTGAGTTTGAAGTTATTGGAAAAGCTTTCTCAGGAGCCTACTGCACTATTTTACAGCAACTAGTTTGCTTGATTCTCATGTAATGTCTACATTTTCTGATATCTCAGCCTTGTTGTAAATCGGTTAGCTCTATTAGGTACACAACAGTATTTTTAAAATGCATCAATGGTGGATCTCTATTGTAGTCTTGCATGACTATCAGTGTTTGTTACTTTTTTCTATTTTTGTTTTGTTAAATACAAAACTTCAATGAAAAATGTAAATTAACAAATTGTACAAATGTAGAAAGTCTGAGGTATTCCATAAGTTGCATGGAGAGTTTTATGAAGCTGTAATTTTTTGTTAAATGAAGTTAAATAAAATGGGTTTTCCTTTTTTTCACATTTTGTTTTTCATACTGTCACAAGTGCAATACAGCATCATCATACGACTGTGGCGTGGCAATCATCAGGGATACCGACTGGTTACACTGTGTTTAAAAAAAAAAGGTTTAAGCTTTAATTTTTTTTTTTTTTTTTTTTTTACATATTTTCATCTGAGTAGTTCAGTGACACTGTAATCTGGGTGGGAAATCATGGATTTTTATTTTTTTTTTTTTTACACTTTGATTTGTGTTACAGTGTTTATCACCATAACTGTAATACAGTAACAGTTGTGAATGGGTTTCATTCATTGCAGCTGAGATTACTAGGGATCTGTGATTGACTACAGCTAATCACATAGTACAGGGTGCTATGCTTGGCCCTGGTACCATGTAATAGCTGTGGGCCAATTACAGCATCACATTACTAAGCACAGCTGGAATGAATGAAACCCATAACTGTTGAGCTTACATTGAGACCATGTAACCCCCCGGCCGGGTAATGGTATCCGCAATCCGCTATGTCTGACAGGTATGTTGCCTGGCCTGCAGCTGCTGCCCACCCAGAGTAAAACTACTGTGGGCGGGCAGAAAGTGGTAAATTACTGCATGGTATTTTTCTGTAAAAGGCTCTTTTGTGTAGATACCCAAAACCCCTGAGACTGCTGGATATGATGTCAGAAGCCCTAGAAAGCTCAGAACTATATAGTGATATCTATAGTATTCTCCTTCACTAAAAGGTTATGTAAGGAGGCAAGGAGAGGGGTGGAGGAGCTTGGCCAGCAAAGACCATAGTTCGACACTTCCAGGAGAGAAAAGGGCTATAAAATACAAAAAGGGAGTGGGGCTCTGCTGGGGAAATTAAACTTACTAGGGAATTAAAATTTCAGAAAGTATTGAAGGCACATTGCAAGTCAATAAATAATGAACTATGGAAAGGAAAAACAATGCAAAAAGCAAATAAAATAGTAGTATAAGAAAGAGCCACTGCACACTGGATAACTACAAGTGTCCTAATCCTGGTTAGACAGCATGCACGGCTCAGTTCCCCTCCTGCACCCGGGGTTTGAGTGGCGTCGGGGAGCAGTAGCCTAGAGCAGAGAATCTTTCTAGTCTAAAGCTTTTAAATTACTTGATTTTTCTGTAATTTTTACCTGCCATTTTTTAAGCTAGCAACAGGGTCTCCTAAATCATGCATTAACTCTTGTAGATTTTCCAAAATTTGCATTTTCTTGCAGCATTAAGACAAATTGTAGGCAGTATCACTACTCACAGCAAGTCATCTTAATAAAGATATCGTCGTGTCTGATGGAAATTTACTGTGACAACACTTTACATGTCACAAAAGAGGAAAGCAGAGGAGTGATGAAAAACCTCACTAGTGATACACAAAGAAGTGTTAAGGATTTTCAACACTGCCTTCCATGCTTCAGCACTGACATGCATTCATAACCAGACTCCCATAAACACCAGCAATGCTAATCAGTTAATTAGGGCATTCAACGTGATTTGTCAGGGTCCCATAAAAATAAAAAGCTTACAATTCTCTATGATTTGTTACACCTGAATCTTTTTATTCCAGCTGGCATCAATCAAAGCTTAGCTGAAATAAGGTCTTTTTTTTTGTTGCTTTTTTCCAGCTCGCAGTATGGCTTATTGATTTAAATGAATTGCTTCTAGTCAAATATGGATTTCATTTTCTACTTTCCCCCTTTTCTTTTTTCTCCTGACATTTCCCATTGGGTTATTTTTATTAATCTCTTTGCAGTCTGTCTGCTTTCTAGACTAAGCTTTTTCATTGCTAGGCTTAGAAAGAAACACCATCTGCATGTAACTGTACTTACTGGTGGAATGACTTTGTCCAAAATTATATTAGGATTATATTTATAGAGGTCATATCTATACCGAACCACTTCTGGACTTTGGAGTTCTGCTTTAAAATTCAGGAATGGCTAAAGAGCTAAATACATGCTCTGGAGCAGGTGGGAGCAGCTGACTAAAGCTCTCAGTGGCTCGTTGAGAGGCCGAGCCAGCTGCTGCTCCAGGGTTCTGGGCAGATCAAGACCATAGTGCCGCAAAGTTTCCCCAGCCTTGGCCGGCTCTGTGATGTCAGCCGGCAACGGGCTTCAGCCCGCTATCAGCTGAAAATGGTTCACAGGAGGGCAGGACTGCACTCCTGTAATCCACAGGAGAACTACAACCAACCAAGCTTTGGTTGTACTTCTCCTTTAAAGCTGCAAGGATTAAATGCTTTTTTCGGTCTAGGGCAGGGGTCTCTAAACTTTCTAAATAAAAGGGCTATTTTACTGTTCCTCAGACTTTAGGGGGTCTGGACTGTGGCCAGCGAGAGTAGAAAATATCCCATGTCAGTAGGAGTAGCCAATGTCTAAGGATTCAAGGTCAGTGGGAGTAAAATAAATTACATAGCACTTGTAGTTAGTAGGAGGAGGAATAGTGCCCCAATGTTGACATCAGTGGAAGGATAAGTGCCCCATCATTGTTGTTATGGGAAGGAAAAATGCCTCATCATTGGCATCAGTGGGAGGAATAGTGCCCCATCATACCTCTAAATGGAAGGAAAAACGCCCCATCTGCGGTGACAGTGTGAGGAATGTGGTTTGTATCAATTGGAGAATAGTATCTCTTATCAGTGGAAGGAACAGTGCCCCAAGGGCCACATACAGGCAAACAAAAGGCCATCATTTGGAGACCACTGGTCTGGGGGAGCAAGAATAGCACTTTACCTGATCCTCCACTTCCTCCAGCTCCCTCTGTGCTGCAAGACTGGTCCCCACAGCCTCTTCTCCATTATGCTCATGTGGTTGCAGGACCAGAGTCCTGAATTTGATGCGAGGATATCAAAGAACAGTCTACCACAGGAGTGTAGGAGAATACCGGCTGCTGGCTGAGCAAGTATTAGTGTAAGCAAAACTGCTTTTCCAGTCCCAAGTACCTTTTTTCATAATTGATATGCAGCTGTTCTATGACTCAGCTCTTTCCCAGCCCATCTGCAGGGAAACATCAGCAGGAGGAGCTTCTAGTCTTCTGCTGCTGATCACAAAAACACAGCCTTCGAAATACAAAGAAAAAATACATAATTACAGCGGAACTTCACTCTCAATCAATACGGACTATTTTTAATCCTTAAGCGGCTACTGGCCTAGGCAAATTATGTCATATATCCCAGGAGCCTACAGGAGGGTAGGAGGGGTTTTCTCAGCTAAGCACACCTTTCTGCCTGAGCTAAGGGCAAATGGATTCCAGGAAGTAAATGCTAAATGAATCATCTGCCCTTATTCAAGATGGCCATGGCCCAAAGCACTAAGGCAGGGATCCTCAAACTACGGCCCTCCAGCTGTTGCGAAACTACACATCCCAGGAGGCATTGTAAAACTCTGACATGCATAGACAGAGCTGCAATGACGTGTCGACGTAATAAGATTACGTCGACTACGGAAATACGTCGGCATGCGTGAAAGGCGTTGACGCGTCATCTCATCGCGGTAATGGCGGCTTCTGCTCCTGGGAATGAAGAAAGTGCCAGTCTACCACAAAAAGCTAGACCCCAATTAACAAAAGTATGGGAATTCTTTACACAGAGGCCAGATAAAATGGTCCTTTGTTCCCTTTGCCATGGCAGCACAACTGCAATGCTCGAACACCTCAGAAGAAAACATCCTGGTGCTCTCCGACCTCAAAAGGACAAGCCATCTTTGTAAGTCGTACTATAGTTATTATTACATACAATTAATTAATATATGCTAGGTAATAATTACAAATACATAATTTATTGGAGCATGCTCAGGGGTACCCATTTGTTGCTGCTTTGCTTTAAGATTTGTAGTGGCCAGCTCATGTTTTTTAAATGTTCCACAAGGCACTTTGCAGCCCTCAGTGTCTTGCTGATCTGGGGATCCCTCAGGGCATGGTTGACAACTACTGTGTTTCCCCGAAAAGAAGACCGGGTCTTATATTAATTTTGGCTTCAAAAACCACACTAGGGCTTATTTTCAGGGGATGTATTATTTACGGTATGTACAATGACTATCTTCAAATGATTGTAACCCTAAAATAAATATCCTTTAAAGCATTATAGACAGCACAGTGCTTGTGCTGTGTCATTTAGCCCTCTCTATGTTCTAAAAAGCCTAGAATAAAACAATAAAATGTTCAAAAAAAAAAGTTCTCTCCTCCTGTCAGCTCAGAAATCAGCATTAGGACATTCTGTCCAATGCTTATGTTTATTCATTCACAAAAATAAACCTTGGATAAAGTCATTGTAAAATGATGTAATCGATTTTGTCAAAAAGATTATACAATGTGCAGTGTGTCTCCTTTTGTAACTTTATTGTGGAAAATACCTATTTACAGTGCCGCTGGGCGCTCACGTGACCCTCTGGAGCTCTGCTTTCCCTCTCTGAATATTGCAGAGGGAGGGGCTGAGATCAAGGATTTTACTAGGGCTTATTTTCGGGGTAGGGCTTATTTTGCAGCCATCCCTGAAAATCATGCTAGGTCTTATTTTCGGGGTAGGGCTTATTTTCAGGGAAACAGGGTAACTGCAATCTGACCAGCACACCTGAGAGAAGAGATACCATGCTTTTCTTCCAAAATACGCAGAGCAGCGACAACATTTGCATTTTTTTTTTTGGCACTTTATATATATGTCTTTCATGTATTGTTGCGCATACAGTGTTGAGCAGTGCTTTTTTTTAATTTAGATGGCATTTTGAATGCTTTTGGTTCTGAATTAATGGCATTATTCATGCCTGATGTTAAAGTGTTGTTTACATTTTATTTTTGGCACTTTATTTTTGTATACTGTGTGGGGATTTGCTCTGGTAGGTAGGATTTGCGGGTGCAGTATAGAGGCAAAACAGATGATTCTTCAAGTAAATCAGGAGTGTTTTATTCACACTTCAGAAACACAAAAGTAACAGTCTTTCTTGGTGTTAACTCACACCCAACAAAAAGGAAAAACGACAGTCTTTTAAGGCAGGTTTAAACACAGCAACAAGTCCATTCACCTGTGTCTCTTTGGTGCTGTTCACACACAGCAACGGATTAGTTCCCCTGCTTGAAGCCCTTCCAGCCTCAGCACTCACTTCCACAGCCTTCTGGTGCATGGAGATAATTCTCAATCACCTGTTAGGCGGTCTGCCTTATAAACCCCAGGCAAGACCTGGCCTGGAGCGTGGGGAGCAGCCACCCACCCATACCTTAACTGCTCCCAATAAGAGCCGGCCCGGATTCGGCTTCGCAGCCATACTAAAACTAAAAATTGTCAAGCAGCACTAGCTGCTGCTGACACAGAATTACCGGCTCTTATCTCACCGAGGCCAGGAACCTCGGTGACACGTACCTTCCGTCGATCACGGATCCATGTGCCCTGCCACAACTGTAAAAACTTCAACCACATTGAAGTATTTTTTTGGAAAAAATGTAATAAAAGTTGAAATATTATATTCAAAGTTGTACTTATTTTTTGTAAAGTTATTCAAAGGATTAATTAGCTAATCAAAAAGAGAACACTCGATTAAGCAAAAAAAATAAAATAAAAATAATCGTTAGAGTAGTAGACAGAAAAAATAATTGTTAGTTGCAGTAGTCAACAGAAAAAAGAATTGTTAGTTGCAGCTCTAAAAGACATGACTAGGCATGATGGAAATTGTAGCAGCTCTAATAGACATGACTAGGCATGATGGGAATTGTAGTTCCTGAACAACTGGAGGGCCATAGTTTGAAGACCCCTGCACTAGGGGGTGCTTTTTAAAGTGATTTATCAGCAAAGTAAAAGCATGGAGACATGGATGGATTGGGGAGTTTGATATTAAAAATTTATTGTATCGCGTTTTTGGTTTCTGGTGCTCAGATGCTGTGTAGTTGCACTTTAACCACTTCTGGACCGTCTGCCGCAGTTTTACATCGGTACTTTGATGTTAAATACCGTTGTTATGGCAGCAGATAGCTGCCAAAACCCCAGTATTTTCTTACACAGCCGGCAGTCCCCTCTCACATAAAAGTGGTCCCAGCGGGAGACTCACCGTGGGATCACTTTTATGGGCAGCGGGAGAGGTGCCCCCCTCCCCCTCTTCTTTCTGGTTTGTTTTCCCCACTACCAACGGCTTTTGTAAGCGGAGAAAATGAACCGGTCCATTGCAGTCCCAGGCAGGAAGTCGAGTGAGAGCAAGCTGGCCCCCACTCGACTCTATGGCCTTGGAGGACCGGTGTAACGTGAGAATTACCTACCCCGTGAGAATTACCTACCCCTCGTCACTTCCGGCCAGAAAGAGCTGAGCAGCGCAGCAGTGCGCATGCTCAGAGCCGCGGATACGTAATGGAAGAACAGAGGAGCTTACTAGTGCGCATGCGCACTAGTATGAAACGATCACGGTGTACCGTGAGAAAAACCTACCGACGCGGCGCTTACATAAAACAGCTGTGCGGCAATACGAATCATCTCCGCTCCTGTCCCGGTCACTTCCCTGCTGTCGGCAAGTAAATATAAAAGCGGCTTTCGGCTCCGTGATTTATATTTTCATACAGCCGCTGCCGCTTTTATATTTACTATCCGAGATCAGGGAAGTGACCGGGACAGGAGCGGAGATGATTCGTATCGCAGCCCAGCTGTTTTAATGTACCCGCTGCATTACATACAGTGCCGAGTACCGGAAGTGACGAGGGGTAGGTTTTTCTCACGGGTAGGTAATTCTCACGGAACACCGGAGCGACATAATAAGTTGCTTCTGCTCAACGGCCTTAAAGGGCCCCTTTTTTTTTCTTGCTGAAAAAAATGAATTTTATTTAGCTTTTAAGGGTTGATGTGAAATCTGAGGTCTTTTTGAACCCAGTTCTCACTTTAAAAGAGGACCTGTGCTGCTTATTTCTATTACAAGGGATGTTTATATTCCTTGTAGAAGGAATAAAAGCAATCAACATTTTTATTTTTTTTTAAAAGGAACAGTGTAAAAATAAAAAATAATGGTAAAATAAGAAAAAAATAAAAAAAACGCCCCGTCCCGCCGAGTTAGCGCGCAGAAGCAAACGCAAATGAATGTTTTAAATCATCATACAAATATATATTTGATCTCAAAACTTTATGTGCAAAAACATAGAAAAGGCTATCTAGGGGGAGGTTCTGCCAATCACAGCCTGTATCTAGTGTTTGTATGTCTTTATAATTACAGGGAGGTGATTCCATCATCATTCAACTTGCAATATCCTGCCCTATAGTGCTTAGCAGGCATGGAGGAGGAGGGAGAGAGTGGGCTGACATTTATCTGGAGTGTATACACCCACAGGTGTGACTCTATAGTCATGCGGGCTGCAGAGATAAGAAAAAGGAGGAAATGAACAGCTTAGGAGGGAACTGAAACTGGAGCATGCTCACTATATGTGGCAAAGGCTGGTCTACATAATCTCAGGCTGCAGCAGGGGCACAGACAAGCAAGGAGGGACAGTGAACAGCAGGATCAACCAGTTGTTTGCTTTTTAATGAAGAGAGTTTAATGACACCTTAAGCATTTTATCTAGCTAATGACTGTCAGCAGCATTTTTCAACAAGGAGCCATTATCATGCAAAGCACATCCAACAGTGACGTGTAAAACTTCTTTACATAGATAAATCTAACTATATCTTGCATCTGTGCTTCTTAAAAAAAAAAAAAAACTTGCCTGCAATGTGTTTTCTCTCTTTGAAGTGAGGTTGCGTGATTGCTGTGTGTTCCCGGGCGACTCACAGACCTGCTGGTGGGAATTTATGCTTCGGTGCATCTACAAGGCAATGAAATGCAAGCATACCCGGCAGCTACAAGGCAATGAAATGCAAGCATACCCGGCAGCTACACAGGAGGGGAGGAGCAGCTGAAGGGGAATTCACAACTCAAGGCAAGATATATGGACGGGGAAGGGAACAGCGTGACTTCCTACTGACCACGTTAGGTACATGCATGCTGAGCACTTCACAGCATGCCTGTACAAACTACGAGATGACAAGATATAAACTGACCATGCTAGCATGGATCGGCAGCCATGCTAGTGTGGTCAGATTCTTATCAGGAGGAGAGACACAGGCAGGATCAACCAGGTATTATTAAATACAGGCTGCATTGAATCAAATAGCAATATTACAGAGCATAATATTATGATTTAAAGAGGCAGTAATTTTGTTTTAGGTTTACAATCACTTTAAATCCCGCCAAGAGGAGAGGCAGAAATCATATCTGAAATGAAAGCGGCAAAGCCACCCATTATCTAACGAGTTTTGATGGGAGAAAAGGTTGGCGATTAGGTTAACTAGACCCATGGCTCACTTCATCAAACACTGCATAGATCAAGTCCACCTTTTTTCCAGGCCTGTCTTGTTGGAGGTCTGACAACAGCTCCTGCAACATAGTCTGGGTCCCAAACATGCCCCACAGTGACACCTATAGGCACAAGCCTAGCATGTCTAATCCAAAATCCAGTTCAGGCTGGAAGGCTGAGCCATCACTGCTGGGAAGGGGAACACGAAAGACTTGAGTACTTCTGCAGTGAATCTGGAGGATTAAATTGCTGTCTTGCAGCTAGAGAGGTCAGTGAGGGCTCATTCACTGTTTGTTAAAACATATCCAAACCCTATGGAATAGACCCCAGATGTCTCCTTAAAGAGAACTTGTCACCTATATGCCATCACATAGGGGGCTAGCGGTCTGATGTGATAGCAATAAAGTGATTATAAAAAGAAAAAAAAAAACAAAGGCTTCTAAATTTTAAAGAAACAGAAATACAAAATGTTAAAGCCCCGCTCTTTTCCTCCTCACATATATACGAAAACACATGCATGGGGGCGCCAGTGTAAAGAAAATGTTTATTGCCCTACAAGTTATATATCACGTGCACGCCACAGTGAGGGCAATATTTCCAGTACCAGAGCTCCTGGAGTGACCACTAAAAAGTGTCATCTACAGAAAAATGTGGGTACTAAAATGCTGAATGTCGCCTTTTCACAGGCACATACAGTTTTAAGGCTTGACATGTTCAGTATCTATTTGGTGCAACCTCATCCTTTATATACAGTATTACCAAAAAAACAGGTCATTTATTGTGTTTGTGTGCCCTAAAATTACCTTAAGTGTATATTTTATTAAACTTTTGTGCTTCATAAATCATTATGCTAATATCGTGTGATAAAAAATTGGAACTATAGTTTTATTCTCTAGGGTGTCTGCTTTAAAAAAATATAAAATATTTGGGAGTTTTTACTAATCTTCAGGACTAAAATTATTTTTAAAACGTGCAAAAAATAAAAACAAAAAAGGGAAAAAAAAAAAAGCTCCAGGACTCAAGTGGTTAATCATCAATAGAAATCCACTTCCCCATGTGTGGCATATCAATTAAATGATCGAATTCTCCTATAGCAATAGATCCGTCTGAAAAGAAATGATTAAATAGTTGAATTGTGTTCGATTAGATAGATTGTATTAACCTGTTCAAGAAACATGATCATGCCTTTTAAGGCTACAACTAATGTAAGACAATTCAGCAATCGGATCTTCCAACTGCTGTCTATGGGCAGTTTTAGTAAGACTTTGTACTGCTCCACAGGAGATGACAGTACTTTATAAATCGTTAACGTTATTCCATCCAGCCAATGCGTTTATTCCTCTGCGGGATGTCTTTCCAGAGTGGAGTGTAATCCGCACATCAGCTGTTACACATGTTCATTAAGTTAATAAGCAAAGGATATTTATTATTAATCCCCTTTGAAAACAGACTATACAGTAAGCAGGATGGCATTGCAGGCAGAGTATTTACACTACACTATACAGCCAAATTTTATTTTTTTTTCGTTTATATTTGCCCAAACTCATTGCCAATACCATCGAATCCAGTGGAAAATTGGCCCATAATTATGTCTTCCATCCCTAATTCTAGGAGATGAAATAAGGGCCAGCTGTGATTATTCTGTAGAAGGTTATAGAAGCTGAATCATTATATGGTTTATTTAAAAGAAAAAATAACAGAAAACGAAAAGAAAAAAATAAAGTCACTGCATCTAAGGACTAGTAATTGGTAATATATTACGTTTTGGTTTTCTTTTTAGGAATGCGTAAATATTCTTACATCCATAGCTTGGCCACAGTTGCCCTTTATATCCAAAAAACAAAATTTTGGATAAAGTGGGGACTGATTAAAATAAAACCCCTTTCCTGCGGACACAATAAAATGTGGTAGGAAATCTCTCGAAAATTAAGCAAATCCCTTCTTAGACTGTTGTCCCCACTGGAAGGTTTCCTCTCTATACCTGTTCTGGTGACAACTGCAAATTTGGGTTTTTCTCTCACTTTTGGTCCCTTGAGAGTGGTCAGAGGACATAAAGAAAGACATCTTTCCAACTAACAAACTAAGGCCCCTTTCACACGGTCCGCATTCCGTTACGGACCGTGCTCTGCTCAACGGGGATCGATCCGCCGATCCCCGCTGAGCCGGCGGATGACAGCCTTGTCTCCGCACTGTGTGCGGAGAGGGAGGTGTCAGAGCCCCGCTGCTCTCTATGGGGAATCGGATGAGAGCGGACCGCCTGTCCGCTCTCATCCGATCCGATCCGATCCCCAGGACCGATGGAAAATAGGATTTCCATCCGTCCGGATTTCACGGACAGGATCGGATGCGGGTGGCAGCGGGTGTCAGCGGACATGTCACCGCTGACATCCGCTGCTCCATAGGGCTGAATGGGGCATCCGATCAGATCCGCCTAAAAAACTGACAGGCGGATCTGATCGGAACGCCCGTGTGAAAGAGCCCTTAAACAGGAATTCTAATCCATCACCACTCTATTCAAGAATGGTTTGAGGAACAAAACAAGTTCCAGGTGTTGACTTGGCCCCTACATTTTCCAGATCTCAATCCAATTAGGCATTACTGGGATGTGCAGGACATGCATAAGTGAATACTCGTGAAAGTTGGTTCTTTATTTTGTAGACTGTAAAGTTGGCCATAGATCAGTGGTCTTCAAACTTATCAAACAAAGGGGCCACTTTACAGTCCTTTAAACTTTGGGAGGGGGGGGAGATTCTGACCAGTGGGGGTAGAAAATGTCCCAGGCCCAACATCAATTAGAATAAACATTGCCTCTGGATTGGTGGTCAGTAGGAGGAGGAATAGTACCCAATTTCACTGGGAGGAACAGTGCCCCAAGGGCCAGATAAAGGCTAACAAAGGGCTGCATCTGGCCCTCGGAAAGCAGTTTTGTAGAACACTGCCATAGATGATCAACAAAAACAAATGGATTCCCCCATTCACGCATTTGAGGTGGATATGGGAATCCTCCCAGCTGCGCTATTGTATACCGACCATTATTATTATACAGGATTTATATAACGCCAGCAGTTTACACAGCGCTTTACATCTTGAGAGTAGACAGTACAAATACAATACACTTTAATACAGTAGGAATCAGAGGGCCCTGCTTGTTTGAGCTTACAGTCTAAGGCCCCTTTCACACGAGCAATCCGATCCGCCTGTCAGTTTTTCAGGCGGACCTGATCGTATGCTCCATGCATACCTATGGGGCAGTGGGTGTCAGCGGAGACATCTCAGCTGACAACCGCTGCTATCCGATTCCAATCCTGTCCGTGAAATCCAGACGGATGGAAACCCTATTTTCCATCCGTCTGGAGGATTGGATGGGATCGGATGAGAACAGACTCTCCCCATAGAGGACAGCAGGAGATCTGACAGCTCCATCTCTGCACACAGAGCGGAGATGGAGCTGTCATCCGCCTGCTCAGCGGGGATCAGCGGATCTGTCCCCCGCTGAGCAGAACGGACTCTGTTAAGCGGTGCGTCCGTGTGAAAGGGGCCTAAGAGGGAGGGACAATGGGACCTCTCCCCTGCCAGAATACACTGATCAGCACTGCAAATGATTGGCTGTATGCACTGATTGAACACAAGTTTTCCAACATTTCCTTTCAAGAAGAGTTGATCATTAGGTCGCCTCCTCTAAAACGTAAATGGCCATAGATAGATCGAAATTTGGACAGTCAGAATTCCAATCCATCCTTCCGAATTCCAATCCATCTATGGCCAGCCTTATACAACATTCATAAAAAGATGGTAAACCAAATTACAATAGCAAAAAACAACCACCAAAACCAAACCAACCAAAAAACAAAAAATAAAAAGCACTTGAAATAGTAATTTATGAACCTTAACTGTCCTGAAAAAAAAAAATCTAAGTGTCTCTATTAGAATAACTCATAACAGAGTACTCCATAGAGATGTATCATTGAGTGATGAATTGCCTATATTTTTTTATTTTTAGGGCGATTTCTGGCTATCCAATACAGTTTTATCAGCAAGGACACACAAGTAACGATACAATCCTTTCAAATCCTGCACATCACTTCTAATACGGATACTGGCCTCTTAATGAGATTTTCTCGCTGCGCTGCTCATGCTGCAACAAGATCTAACCATATATGGGCAAATCTACCAGCAGAACAAGGCTAAATTCATAGAAAGCTGCAATAAAACAGCTGCCGTTTAAGTGCTTTGAAGTAATGAAACTAACAAGCCGCTGTATTAGCAGCCAGTGAGTCCTGTTATATTACAAGTTTATCATTTAAACCTTCCAACCATTGGCAGCACTGTGATAACAATTTCTTAGGAAATGTCTTACAGGTGCTTTTGCTGATTCATTGTAATTATCTTGAAAGCTCCAATCAATTTTATTTTAGAGACCCTGGCTTAAACAAGTCTACACCAAAGCTATAAAAAGCTTATTACGGTAATCTGTAAATGAGGGTGACAGGAGGTAAAGCAGAAGTTCTGGCTTTGCAGGTGAATACCAAATAATTCATATCTAATATGCTCTCTAATTCTCAGACTCCTGGACAATTCTTTACATTCAGAGAACAGATAATCCAAAATGCTCTTCCCAGTTGCTCCACAAATTACAGAAATGGCTCCATTACAGACAGCATAAGGGCTTTGTAGTTATGTCTGTGGCCTTACCAGCAATGTTACAGTACTGTTTTAGGCAGGTGTGAAAAAAATGCTGTAAATTAGGAATGCTTTCAGAAATAAAAGGTGTTAAAGAGTAATGCCTCGTCCCAATGCGTACCACGGTTTTGGTCTGGAGGCAGGTGTCGGAGGCGGTTTTGGATACTGGGGATATCTCCCCCCATACTCCTTTCTGGGGGAACCCTCGTCTCCCTCATTTCTATTCCATTCCTGATCCAGCTCTTTGGGCCAGATATGGAATCAAGAAATTGGAACATATTATGCCGGAGGGTACCCTGCGTTCATTCGATGACCTTAAGTCTACCTTTGCACTCCCCTCGTCTATGTTTTTCCGCTTTCTTCAGCCTAGACATGCGTACTCCAGGCAATTTCCCACTCCGCCCCAAGTAGCTCCACACACGGTGGAACGTTTTCTTATTACCAAGAATGCGGATAGGCTGCTTTCCTCCATATACCTTAGGATCTCGACCTATGACACTGTGGCTCTGACCCGACTCTTTGACGCCTGGCAGGGGGATATTCCTTCCTTGACGATGGATGACTGGGAGGAGGGCCTGAGGAACTACATTCCACTGGTCATCTCAGCTAGGGACCGTTACACACAACTCCGCTTCCTCCATAGAGTTTACTATACCCCGCAAAAGTTGGCCCGGATGTATCCCGCTAGGTCTGACCGTTGCCCCAAATGCCAGAACGCAGTGGGCTCCTTTATACATGTGGTTTGGTCTTGCCCTTTGATCCAGGACTTCTGGAGGGTGGTTGCAGGGGAGTTGTCTGCAATAACGACCCTGGATGTCCCACTGGACCCCAAAATTTTCCTCCTGGGTGAGGGCCAGGAAAACTTTACTTGCCAACTGGAAGAAGACTGATCCTCCTACTGTGTCCCAATGGCGGAAGGTGGTGGACGCGGTTCTTCCCCTATATAGACTAACCTATATGTCCAGGAAGTGCCCTGCTAAGTTTGATAAGATATGGGGACCTTGGCTGGATCGCTAGACCTCTTCCCTACTCCTTGCCAGTGGCAGGACTTCGGTCTTCTCACCTTCACCCCAGTCTTTCTCTTGCCCCTCCCTCCCCCCCCTCTTCTCTTCTCCTTTTTCTTACCCTTTTTCCCGGATTCCTCTGAAATATCTCTTTAACGTCTTTTGAGTGTCACCCCTTCGCTGCCTCCTCCTTCCCCCCCCCCCATCCACTCTTCACTGCTACCTCAATCTCAGCACTGTGACATGTGAAGTTTGCACTATTGTTGTATTTGAAATTTGCTACACTTCAATGTGTTGCTTAATATCTCTGTTCTAGCTCTTTTTGATTATGTAACCCCCAAGTTTGTGTTCTGTTTATGATTGGATGTACCTTGTTCTGTATGTCCTATGTTTTGCACATAAATAAAAACTTTTCTGTTAAAAAAAAAAAAATAGTAATGCCTCGTACACACGGAACGATTATCGGTCGACCGATCGGCCGGCTTTTGTCCAGTGCTGTTGTGTTGGTTGAAATGTGCTCCTAGACTGCACACAAATTTTCTCGGCCAACAAAAACCAACTTCAGAAGTGATGTCATGTTCTGGTTTACTTTCCGTGTGTTTTTTCTTCTCTGAACATGCCCAGTCTTGCTCATCTGATTTTTGTCTGCCGAAATCTGTACTGACTGATGAAAAATCGGCCGTTCTGTTGACGGCCAACAAAAATTTTATAGCCTGCACACCAGATTTTATTCGGCCGAAAATTCGCAGTCGGTTGTCGAAAGCATCATACTAACAAGCCGAAAATCGGCCGATCGGACGTTGGCCGAAGATTCACGGCCAACTATCGATGCGTGTGTACGAGGCATTACTCCACTTTTGTTGAGAAAAAAAACATTCCCCTCTGGGTGATCTTTGTACATTGCAGGGATTTTAACAAACTTTGTTGCAGATTCCTACTTTTTGTTATTCTGAAGAAATCATAGTTTGTTGCTCTGTGCTGAGTGAGTCTAATAGGAGTGGTTTCATAATTATCTATCAGCTGTGGCAGCTGCAGGGCTCTAATGAGGAAAGCTGCTGGGCCTGCATCCCTTTAAACGTGTTCCTATTGGGAGTATCTAACCAAAAATTACATTTTTGTTGCAGGGGATGTCTGAAATCTGACTTGTATCTTAGGCAGACTTCTGGGAAAATTGTTGAGCCAATCACACAAGCAGGAAATGATGTGTCTGGGGTGTGGTCAGTACACATTCTATGTATAGAACAGCTCCAGGCAGCCATATTGCATTGCATTTTCAGAAAATTACAACAGCTGCAGAATGAAAAGGAAAGGTAAATTCTAATAACATTCAATTACAATATGATTTGTGTCACAATAGTATACGCTAGATTGTTCTTCTTGATTTACTCCCCCCCCCCCCCCCCCATAAAGTGGAATTACCCTTTAATAGTTTTTTTTTCCCCTCAGTTAATAAAATGGAAAGTAAATGAACAGAAGAGAAATCCAAATCAATATTTGGTGTGCCCACTCTTTGCCTATAAAACCACATCAATTCTTCTAGGTACATTTGCACACAGCTTTTGAAGTAACTTGACAGGTTGTTCCAAACACACTATATTACCACATGTATTGGGACGCCTGTCTTTACACACGCACACGCACACACAAACTTTAATGGCATCCCAGTCTTGAGCTGGATACACACTACACAACTTTTGTTGTTCAATGTCCTTTAGATTTACCTTCAACTATGTAGTGCAAGGGCCTGCCTGATTCCATACAAATTGAAAGTGTTAGGTCTGACCTCATATTATATGGTTTTGGTAAATCTAAAGGAAAAAAATCTAAGGAAAATTGTATAGTGTGTATCCAGTCTTAGTCCGTAGGGTTCAATATTGAGTTGGCCCACCCTGTGTAGCTATAACCGCTTTAACTCTTCTGGGAGGAGAGGTTTTCTCAGCTTAGCACATCCTCCTGAATGCCCAAGCTAAGGGCAGATGGATTCCAGGAAGTAAATGGTATAAGAATCATCTGCCCTTACCAAAGATGGCTGTGGCTAGAGGACATGTTTTTCCAAGCAATCTCTCAACAAAATAAAGCAGAGACATGGAAGAATGGGTGAGTTTATTTTGAATAAAAAATAATTAAATAATATAGTTCTGCCTTAATCACCTCATGACCAAAGTTTGTTGCATATGATGGGCATGTGCAATTTTAAAGCATGACATGTTAATTTTCTATTTACTTGGCATAACACTATCTTTTACCAAAAATCAAGTATATTGTGTTTTTGTATACTAAAATTCATTGAATGTGTATTTTTTCCTAAAAACCTGCATGTCAAATTGCGCAAATATCACGGACATAAAAAATTGCAGCCACCACCATTTTATTCTTCAGGGCTTTTGCTTTCAGATAACGTTTCGGGGTTCCATGTCATTTTCTACCACAAAAAATGCAGATTTTTACATCCATGTGAGCGATGTCAGAATTGGCACAGCAAGCAATTGGTTTAAGAAAGTTAAAAATACCACACTTACTGGCTGGATTACCTGCTGAAAATAAAAACAACCTAAAAAATTTAAATGCATGCAGCTGCCACATTTAAAGCTGAACTTCAGGAATTCATCAATTTTGTAAAATGTGCTAGATTACTAGGAGGTGAAGTCCAATGGAGGTGCATGCCACCTGCAGGACTTCTCATTAAATTTACATTTTTACTGAGCGCTATACTTCCGACGTTCCACCACTGAATCTTCTGGTCTTTGCTTCTACAGCTGCAGAGTTTCATGCAGCCGTTGTGCCCTGCCCTGCCTCTCCTCCTGTCCAATCACAAAGCGCTTTCTATTATTTGAACCCATTCACAAAATACAGAGCCTTCTCTGAATGGACAACAGATGGGGGGCAGGGATGTGGTGTGAGAATATAGTGTCTCTCCTGTTGAGTATAGCCATAGCTGTATTCCTGGCACTCCGTAAAATGGTCAGTTGCAATTAACATGGTTAAGTCCAGGAGGTGGCATGTACCTTGTTGGACTTAGCTCATCGGAAGCCAGCTCATTTTACAAAGTGGCTAAATTCCTGGAGTTCAGCTTAATGGTTAACTGCAATCACTGATCATCACCATTAAGCATGCATCTAGGGTGACAGTATAAATACAACAGTCCTCTTTACCTGTATGTGATATGCTTGTGATGCCACTTCTGCCCGGTTAAGGCATAACGTTTTCGGCGTACACTAAACCTGGAGCTAGCTCTCGTTGTGTCAGGCACGCCACATCGTGGTTTCTTCATCCAGCTAAAATGAAGCAAAGAAAACAGATTACAGAAGCAAGTTTAAAGAGAAACTCCAGTCAAACCTTTGATGGATGGGGTGCTGAAGGGTTAGAACAGATGGCTGGTTTTTATGGTCTTTGCCTAACTTAGGGAGTTTGCCCTCACTTCCTGTCTTAGGTTTTCTTTGCTAGTAAGCCAAGATCACCAACAGAGGCTATATCCCTTGCCCTCTCTATCAAAACTAAAGTTTTAGCTGGAATTCTGCTTACAAAAAAAAAAGAAACTGGCATCACTAAGCAATGCCATTTTGAACATGGGAGGACCAAGTGTTTGAGCACGGTACAACTAAAATTAAATTCCTCTTTCTGTATTTATAGTACTTGCTTTAGGGTGTAATGTATCTTGGTGTGCTGTAGAATTTAGCTCAGGTAACCATAGAAATGTAATGCCATTTTTCTGTTTAATATAACTGTGTCCTACGGAAAAAGGAAGACAAACTCCAAGCTAAGGGGTCAGTCATTGTAAATGGATACTTAAATGTGTGGTAGATAATAGTTAGGAAGTACCACCTACTGACTTCTTTTATTCCTTGAGGTCTTCTGGGGCTAGATTTGACCTGTGCCTTGTAACCTCCTGAGTGATGGGGAGTCTCACTCTCTGTAGTACTGTATAAAAATGAAATAACTACATTCTAGCAGTGAGTAGGAGGCCTGGTCCCCAGCAGGGCTGAGACTCAAGGACAGAGCCTTTGCTGCTGACCACAAAACCACTTTCATCGGATGTATATAACCAACCAAGTTGTGAAATGATCTAAAATGGTGGTAGAAAGTCTTCATGAATTAAGTTATATTTGTAAATGAAATGGAGTTGAAATTGCTTAAGAGTCCATTCAGACTAGCGCGACTTATCAAGCGACCAAGTCGCCTGACAAGTCGCGGACGGTCGCTCGCCATTGAGTAGTACAGGACCCGTTCTAATAGGAGCGACACAAGTCGCTCCGACTTAGAAAAAGGGTCCTGTACTACTTTGGGGCGACCTGGGAGCGACTTGCATAGACTTCCATTATGTGAAGTCCCTGCAAGTCACGGTGCACGCTGTGCACCGCAACTTCACAGGTCGCCCCCCAAAGTCGTGTCGCGCCAGTCTGAATGGGCTGTAAAAGTAGTCTTTTTTGGCATTTTGAATGGGTCTTCTTGTATTTATTTTACAGAAGTATCTTCTCCATCAATAAATAAGAGTTTACTCACCTATTGCAGTTTACCACATGCACACACCACTGGTAACATAGGGGGGGGGGGGGGAGTACTGCTCTCCCCCATTATTTGTAGTGGGACAGTACAAATGCTTGTATTTACATTTTGTATGCTGTGAAGAAGTGGTCTCTCAGAAATGTTATTTGTGAATGGTTTACTCTCCAGTAAACCAGGCTGATCCAGGGAATATCTCATTGCCTCCTGGTGTTCAGAAAGTAATTTTCCCCCCACTGGAGCAAATTGAACCATGCTTTATAGCAGGGGGTCTCCAAAACTTTTAAACAAAGAGCGAGTCTACTGCCCTAGAAAAAGGTGCGTATTCTGGTTTGGTGGTCAGTGGGAATAAATAAATTACATAGAGCCTGTGGTCAGTAGGAGGAGGAATAGTGCCCAATCATTGGTATTATGGGAAGAAATTTTGCCCCATCATTGGTTTCATGGGAATAACTCGTGCTCCAAAATTTAGAACAGTGAGAGGAACAGTGCCCCATCTTTGGTGTCAGTGAGAGGAATAGTGCCTCAAGGGCTAGAAAACGGCCAGCAAAAGGGCCACATCTGGCCCCTGGGACACAGTTTGGAGATCATTGCCTTATAGGGTTTTTTTTTGTTTTGTTTTTTCCTTCCCCTGGATCAACTGTGGGTATAGGGTTCTGTTTATGGAGGTTTTATATTAATTAATTAATTTATTTATTTTTTTTTAATCTTTGAACTATATGGTCTTTTTTTAAACTAATTATATAACTATGGAAAGAAAGAAACAATTGAAAGATTTTTTAAAAAATGAACAGCATATTCAGAATTGCTCATTCATCTCGTGGATTCAAACAGCAAAGAGGGTGGGGGGGGGAGGGATTGAAATTCCAAATAAAACAAAGACTATTTCAGAGCAAAACATTTAATCTACAAGATTATGGATGTAAAATATGTAAAAGGCATTTAGCACAGATCGCAATCCACCTACTGACAACTACTGTAACATTATGTAACGGAAGTGCTCACCTCATTGTGATTTCACTACATCAAGCCATGGAAGCAGGAGGAGAGAACACAAACACATAATACTATTACATTTCATTAGCTGCATAGAAACAGAAACCTAATATTTCAGACATGACAATTACTATATTCACCAACAGGTTTGAAATCAGTTAAGAAAGCTGAACTCTGAGCATATATAACAGACACAAATTAATTCACGCTATGATCACCATATTTAATAAATGTAAGCAGTGTAAGTAACTGATTTTGGCTCCTTGTGCTGCTTCTTCCTCTCACACCCCAGCCTTGCTATACAATGGTACAAAGCCAATCAGTTTATGTGCAGACAAGAAGCACGCTGAGAAAACAGAAGAGATGAGCTCATCACTTTGCTGCTTCTCCTTTCGCTGTCCATTCACAGGCTGGGGTGGGTCCAAGATGACCTGGCTCAGAAAAAAGTGGTTTGAATATGATCAGGACATCGAACACCAGACTTTATTTTATTTTTTTTAATAGATTACTTCTTTTTATCTTATTTTTGGCTTGAGTTCTGCTTTTAACCAATAACAGCAATTCAACACAAATTAATGTACCTAAAACTAAAACCTTTTTCTATTTTGGATGGGTTAGGGAATGGTTAAACTCTTGCCAAGTTTCCTTTTTGCCGTGCCATTGGGGAGTTATTTCTTTACTTTTGGACTTGAAAAAAAAGACAACAGGAAGAGGGAAGACAGTCTATGTGCCATAAATCTCCTCAGACAACTATCACCAGAACAACAAACAGTTTCTACTGACAGATTTCATTTTTTTTCCTGAAATTATGACCACTGTTAAAAATATATCTAAAAAATGCAAAACTTTTTTCCCCTTTTCCCAATGACCCACTTGTTTGGATGTTCAGTGTGAAGCAGGTAATCTAGTGGAGATCAGGAGAAGCTGCAGGACACTGACCGGAAGGGGAATTTAAAATCCTAGGTGTTCTGCAGAGCGCTAATTACGTGCACTAACATTAGGCTTCATGTACACTAGACTTCATTTACTACCGCCACAGGAAAACGGTAAAAAAAAAAAAAAAAAAACACACTGCGATTTTGCCACGTTTTGCATTTTCCCACAGCCAGTGGTCAAAATGTTCCTATCTAGAATGAGATTCTTCCGCATTCAGGAGAGGGAGGTTTAAGCTCACCTAAAAGCAGCCGCTCCCAAACTCTGCTAAAAATCTATGTGTACATGGACACAGGCTTTGATAGAGTGGAGTTTAGGTGCTTTGGCAAACAAAAAGGCAAAAGCTCCTAAACTCAAGTTTAGGAAATGCCAGCGTAGACTAGTGTACATGAAGCCTTATATGAGTGCAATTTTATCTTTTTGGTTAAAATCTGTTAAAACTGTTTTACAAGTGAGATCCCCATCTGCTTTTTGATACAAGTGTGCTATATGATCTAGAGCAGTGATGGCGAACCTTGGCACCCCAGATGTTTTGGAACTACATTTCCCATGATGCTCAACTACACTGCAGAGTGTATGAGCATCATGGGAAATGTAGTTCCAAAACATCTGGGGTGCCAAGGTTCACCATCATTGATCTAGAGGAACCAATATGAGGAATTGGCTTTACGAATTTGTTTATTGCTCAAATTAACCGCTTCCATACAGAGCAGTTAGACACCCTTCCTGCCCAGACCAATTTTCAGCTTTCAGCACTCTCACACTTTGAATGACAATTGCTCAGTCATGCTACACTGTAACCAAACAACATTTTTATCATTTTTTTCACACAAATAGAGCTTTCTTTTGGTGGTATTTGATCACAACTAGGGTTTTTTTTTTTCGTGATGTATGCAAAAAAAGAGCAAAAATTTAGAAAAAAAAACACTTTTTTTTAGTTTCAATAATGAAATTTTGCAAAAAATAAATTTTTCTTCATACATTTGGGCCAAAATGTATACTGCTACATGTCTCTGGTAAAATTAACCCAAATTAGTGTATATTATTTAGTCTGTGTGAAAGTTATTGAGTCTAGAAGCTATGGTACCAATTACTGAAAATTGATCACACCAGATGTACTGACGGCCTATCTCCTTTCTTGAGGCCCTGAAATGTCAGAACAGTACAAATACCGACCAAATGACCCCTTTTTGTAAAGTAGACAGTCCAAGGTATTTAGTAAGAGGCATTGTGAGTTTTTTGAAGTTGTAATTTTTTCCCTCAATTCTTGGGAAAATGAAGAAAAAAATTTTTTTTTCTTTTTTTTCCCACAAAGTTGTCAATTTATAAGCTATTTCTAACACATAGCATGTACACAGCAAAAATTACACCCAAAAATACATTCTGCTACTCCTTCCGAGTATGGCGATACCACATGTGTGAGACTTTTACACAGCCTGGCCACAAAAAGAGACTCCACGTCCAAGAAGCACATTCAGGCGTTCTAGGAGCATAAATACACATAAAACTTTCTTACTACCCATCACACTTTTCAAGGCCCTAGAGCACCAATACAATGGAAAAGTCCACAAAATGACCCCATTTTGGAAAGCAAACACTCCAACGTATATTCTATGAGGCATTATGGGTCGTTTGAACATATCATTTTTTTCCACAGGTTTTTGGAAAATGTGGGAAAAAAATGAAAACTTTTTTTTTTACACAAAGTTGTCAATTTATAGGATATTCCTAACACATAGCATGTACACAGCAAAAATGACACCCCAAAATACATTCTGCCACTCCTCCTGAGTATGGCAATACCACATGTGTGAGACTTTTTCACAGCCTAGCCATAAAGAGGGGCCTAACATCCAAGGAGCATCATCATGCATCCTAGCCACTTGCCTAGGCCTATTTTTGACATTTGGTGTTTACAAGCTAAAATCAGTTGTTTTGCTAGAAAACTGCTTAGAACCCCCAAACATTATATATATTTTTTTAGCAGAGACCCTAGAGAATAAAATGGAGATTATTGCAATATTTTTTATCACACCGTATTTGCGTAGCGGTCTTCCAAACGCAATTTTTTGGGAAAAAATTCACTTTTTTTTAATTAAAAAATAAGAAACCAGTAAAGTTAGCCTAATTTTTTTCCATAATGTGAAAGATAATGTTACGCCGAGTAAATAGATACCCAACATGCCATGTTTCAAAATTGCGCACGCTCACGGAATGGTGACAAACTTTGGTACTTAAAAATCCCCATAGGCGACAATTTAAAAATTTCTACAGGTTGCCATCTTTGAGTTACAGAGGAGGTCTAGGGCTCAAATTATTCCCCTTGCTCTAACGATCGCGGCGATACCTCACATGTGTGGTTTGAACACCGTTTACATATGTGGGCGGGGTTTCTGTATGCATTCGCTTCTGCGCGCGAGCTAACGGGGACAGGGCGCTTTAATTTTTTTTTTTTTTTTTTTTTTTACTATTTATTTTATTTATTATTTTTTATTTTTACACGGTTTAAAAAAAAAAAAATGATCATTTTTATTTCTATTAAAAGAAATGTAAATATTCCTCGTAATAGAAATAGGCACGACAGGACCTCTTTTTTGTGAGATCTGGGGTCAAAAAGTCCTCAGATCTCACAAGTACACTAAAAGATAGAAAAAAAAAAAAAATAATAATTATAATATAAAATGAAAAAAAAAAAAAAAAAGGACCTTTAAACCGGTTGCTAGGCAACAACATTTTCCAAAGGCTCCGGTCCTCCAAGACCATAGAGTCAAGTGAGGGCAAGCTTGCCCTCACTCGACATCCTGTCTGTGAGGATTCTGGACCGGATCGTTTTCCCCGCTGCCGGCGGGTCCGGTAAGCGGGGAAAAGGACCGGAACGCGTCGGGAGGGGGAGGGGGGCGCCTCTTCCGCCATCCCGGAAGGGTGATCCCACGGCGAATCCGCCACTGGGACCACCCTTATCGGAAAGCCAACCGTCCACCGTTTAAAAAAATACCAGGGTTATGGCAGCTATCTGCTGCCATAACACCGGTATTTAGGTTTAAACGGAGGACGTATATAAACCTTTTTGGACTTGGACATGGTGGCTGTATGAAGGGTGACAGGTACTCGGGTACTTTGTTGGGCAGGTGACAGGTACTCTGGTACTGATGAGCAGGTGGCAGGTACTCGGGTACTCCGATAGGCAGGTGACAGGTACTCGGGTACTCTGATGGGCAGGTGACAGGCAGGTGATAGGTACTGATGAGTAGTACTCACTGACTGATAGGTGATAGGTGATACTGTACTGATGGGTACTGATGATCAGTACTGATACGTGATAGGTACTGATGAGTACTGATGAGTAGTGATGGGTACTGATGAGCAGGCGGCAAGTACTTGGGTACTTCAGGCGTCAGGTACTCTGATGAGCAGGTGGAAGGTACTCGGGTACTCTGATGGGTAGGTGACAGGTACTCAGGTACTCTGATGACGGGTACTCCGTTGACAGGTACTCAAAGTACCCGAGTACCTGTCATCAGAGTACCCGAGTACCTGTCATCAGAGTACCCGAGTACCCGTCATCAGAGTACCCGAGTACCTGTCATCAGAGTACCCGAGTACCTGTCAGAATACCCGAGTACCCGTCATCAGAGTACCCGAGTACCCGTCATCAGAGTACTCGAGTACCTGTCATCAGAGTACCCGAGTACCCGTCATCAGAGTACCCGAGTACCTGTCATCAGAGTACCCGAGTACCTGTCATCAGAGTACCCGAGTACCTGTCATCAGAGTACCCAAGTACCCGTCATCAGAGTACCCGAGTACCCGAGTACCTGTCATCAGAGTACCCGAGTACCTGTCATCAGAGTACCCGAGTACCTGTCATCAGAGTACCCGAGTACCTGTCATCAGAGTACCCGAGTACCTGTCATCAGAGTACCCGAATACCTGTCACCAGCCCATCAGAGTACCCAAGTACCTGTCATCTGAGTACCTGATGGGCTGGTGACAAGTACTCGGGTACTTTGATGGGCTAGTGACAGGTGCTCTTTATTGGGGGGGGGGCAATCAGTGTGTTTAGGGTGCACTGTAGTTGGTAACTGGCTGTTACCACAATCTCCTCCTCACACAGGATCAGTGTGTGAGGAGGAGAACACGGTGACAGCTAGTTACCGTGTTCTCTGTTGACATTTGTGACCGGCTGTGATTGGACACAGCCGGTCACGTGGTAAAGAGCAAAGTTCATTGGCTCTTTACCTAGATCGGGGATCGACTCTGTCCGAGGGACGAGCCTCGTCCCCGATCGCTGCTCTGCGCGCCCCCGGGGGCGCGCATTGCAGAGAGAACGAGCGGCTCGTGCTGGAGCCGCTCATGTGATCGGCTGTGATTGACACAGCCGATCACGTGGTAAACAGCCAATTTCTATTGGCTGTTTACCTTGATCAGGGATGGGCTATGTCCGAGGGACGAGCCTCATCCCTGATCGCGCCGCTGCGCGCCGCCGGGGGCGCGCAGTAGCAGCTAGAACGGGCCGACGTCATATGACGGCGGCCCGGATCTAGACAACCACTTTGCCGACGTCATTTTACATGACTCGGTATGGAAGTGGTTAAAGTCCTGCTAGGTCAGGCTGGCCCCTCCTACAGGTATAGCTATGTAAAACATTGAATATAATGTTTAAAATCCAGTGATACACTGTCTTATGCTTTGCACATGCTCAGTTGCTCTCAATTCTTGGGACTGTGCCTAAATTCAGACACACTAGAGGCTGATCTGCTGACAGCTAAGATTTACTGCTGCTGAAGGGGGAAGAAACCAACAGGAATGACACAGACTATGCTGAGGAAACACAGATCAGGGAGGGAGAAAAGAAAGGCAGGAGAGGTGATAAGACAAACTCTGCTGCCAGGAAGACATGAGAGTTAAACTTACAAGTGTCTTATCTTATATCTCTGATATTCTCTTCCTCCCTCATGGGCAATCTATGAACTTCAGCACTGTGAAGCTTAGGATAGCATTCTTCTCTAAGGCTGAACATACACCGTTCAAATCTTGCCGTCCAGCAGGAACCGGCTGAGATTTGAACCGTTAATGGGCAGGGTGAATATACCAAGTTGATCAATCGATCAACTTGGGTACAACCACCCTGCTGGATTATTTTGCGATTATCACTAGCAGCTGCTATAACCGCTAGCAATAATCACAGTCTTCTACTGGGAGAAGACAATAGCGGATTCCCATCATGTCATGTCAATTTCTTGGGTTGCAGGATAAAAATTTGTACCATGTATGGTCAGCCTAATTGAACCAAAAACATTAATTCAAGGCTGGAAGTGTACATCATTTTAAATTAAATTGTTATAAAATGGTTATGGGTGAAGTTCCCTTTTAATGTAAAAAACTAGAAAACACCTAGGTTAGAAAAGCGCTATTGCCTGTCTTGAAAGAGATGCGAAGTAGAGGGCAAGTGAGATTCCAGTTACGGGGAGAGGTTAACACGTATGTGGGGTGAAAGAGAAGTTTACCATCAAGAAGAAATTAAAGGACATTCTATAAAGTTTTAACTTTGGTGGATATATTTTGACACTGTTTATTTTTATTTTTTTTTTGGTACATTGTATTGTAGTACATGACTACACTGACTGTTTTTATTTTGATGGAAAGTAGTTTGAAGTGTTGCATATACTGTACATTTATCTTAATTGGGTTTTAATTGGGAATTTGATCTGGATGTAGCAGTTGATTTGAAAACAAAATTTGGGGTAATGTACATGAAATGGGGACATTTATATATAGTTAATTAGGTGTTTATTGCTGTGCGTCCCCGATGGGATATATTACCCCTCACTTACTGTCCCAGAAACAGTATTCCTAAAAAGAATCTTCTTAGAGGGTAAGACTGGTGGACATTATAAAGGAATTCCAGAGAGAAATTAAGATCACAGCAAAGCTCTGGTGGTCTCAGGGATTAGAAGAAAGGGGACATTTCTCCTGTGAGACAGACTAATAAAATCCTTCTCAGCAGTAATCAGATATTAAAAAGTTCTGGCTGGAGTTTAACACGTTTTATATAAATGTATTGCAGCCAGATCCAACAGGCTTTTCACAATTAAAATAAGTAGCACTACAACCTCTGATAACGTGATTCTTATATGCAACCTCCCTATCTGAGAAAGTTAGTCAGACATCTGAGGATGGTGAAATAAGAGGGCTCAATTCAACTTTAAGGTCATTTGATAAATAGCAATTCTTGGATTGCATCAGCATTCCTAGCTAAGTACAGTATCTTACAAAAGTGAGATTTTTCACACTGGACCTCACGCAACTTGGATTCTGTGCCTCTCCACCTCCAGACTCTGGGACCATAATTGCCAAATGAAATCTAAAAATTGGGCTTCCACAACACCTCAGCAGTAGTGCCACAGGCTGATCACCTCCATGCCACACTGCATTGATGCAGTAATTCATGAAAAAGGAGCCCCGACCGAGTATTGGTACAGTGAGGGAAAAAACAGGATTTTTTTCTACAGCTTACCTGTAAAATCCTTTTCTTGGAGTACATCACGGGACACAGAGCAGGTAATACAGACTATCTGGGTTATACGCTACTTTTAGGTGAATATTGGTTGCTAGTGGCCATTTCCCCAAAAGGTAGCGTATAAACCAGATAGTCATTATTACCTGCTCTGTGTCCCGTGATGTACTCCAAGAAAAGGATTTTACAGGTAAGCTGTAGAAAAAAATCCTATTTTCTTTATCGTACATCTGGGATGTCCTAAAGCAATGCCCTTGAGGGGAGGGGACACAGAATCCCATATTTGCACCTGGGCAAAGAACAATAGGAACTTATAGTGCTGCTTGCAACACGCTAATAACAAACTGAGCCCCTTCTCAGGCTCTAACATCCACTTGATAAAACCTTGAGAATATATGAACTGAAGACCAAGCAGCTGCTTTGCAAATCTGAACCATAGATACTTGATGATGCACTGCCCAAGAAGCACTCACCCTCCTGGTAGAACTCACTTTTAACTTAAAAGGCGGAACCTTTCCCTTCAAGCCATAAGCTTGAGCAATGACCTCACAAATCCACCTAGAGATAGTGTAAGTAGTTGCCGTTTGGCCTTTTCTAGGCCCTTTTGGGAACACAAAAAAATACATCTGTACTACGGATTAGTGCAGATGACTTCAAATAGACTTTAACCACTTAAGCCCTGGAAGATTTTACCCCCTTCCTGACCAGGGGGTATTTTGCGATTCGGCACTGCGTGATTTTAACAGACGATTGCGCAGTCGTGAGACGCTGTACCTAAACGAATTTGACGTCCTTTTTTTTCCACAAACAGAGCTTTCTTTTGGTGGTATTTGATCACCGGTATGATTTTTTGATCATGCGCTATAAACAAAAAAAAGAGCGACAATTTTGCAAAAATAACAATATTTTTCATTTTTTCACATGAAATTCCAAAAAAAAAAAAAAAATGTAAAAATCAAAATTTAACATTTTAGGCCAATTTGTTTTCTGCTATGTTTGGTAAAAAAAATTGCAATAAGCGTATTTTGATTGGTTTGCGCAAAAGTTACTGCGTTTATTAAGGGAAATATTTTTGTCATTTTTTAACAAGTTATGTTGGCAAACTGCAATTTTTTTTGCAGGACTGCGACATTGCGGTGGACAGATCGGTCCTTGACTGACATTTCTGACACTTTTGGGGGTACCAGTGACATTACTACTGTAATCAGTGCTATACATATGCACTGTTACTGTAAAAATGACACTGGCAGGAAGGGGTTAACTTTATTGGAGAAGGAGGGGTTAAGTGTGTCCCTAGTGGCGTGCTTCTAACTGTAAAGGGGCGTGGCTTTTCATGTAACAGCAGAGATCTACGGTCCTACATAGCAGGGCCGTATGATCTGTGCTGTTACACAAGGGAGAATGACAGGCATCTTTGTTTACATTAGCCGCCTGCCTTTCTCCCTCTGTAACCGACGATCGCGAGTGACCAGCGGACATCGGGCCGCCGTTCACACGTGCGGGGATCAGAGTGAGCGAGCAGGGGCGGGAGCATGCCTCCTGCGGCGCACGCTCGCCCCCTATTAGCTCGAAGGCGAGTAACGTACCGGTACGTCACTTTGCCTGCACGGGGCTGACCGCCGCAGTATATATACTTGCGGCGGTCGGCAAGTGGTTAACTCCACAAACCACATCTAGTGAATGCAATAATCTTTTCTCTGGAGTCTGAGGATTTGGAAAAAAGGAATTGTATCCAGAATCATATCCTGATTTAGGTGAAACCTTGATACCACTTTTGGTAAAAAAAAAGGATAGAGGAGGTCGAAAGACCACTTTATCCTGATAAAGGATCAAAAATGGCTCCCGACAGGAAAGACCTGCTAACTCTAAGACTCTCCTGGCCGAGGTTATAGCAACCAAAAAAAACAAACAATTTCCTTACCAACAATATCCAGGGAATCTGCCTGATAGGTTCAAAGGGCTGCCACTGCAGCACACAGAGTAGAAGATTCAGGTCCCAAGGACACCGGGGTGGCTTAATTGGCGGAACCATGTGAATCACACCTTGCATAAATGTCTGCACCAAAGAATACGTTGCTAAAGGTCTCTGGAAAAAAACCGACAAGGCTGAGACTTGACCTTCAATGGTCCCTAATGTCAACTTTAAGAGCACCCCTACCTGAAGAAAAGCAAGAATTCTGCCAATGACATACGTACGAGGATGCCATATTTTGGATTCACACCATAAATAGAGATATAGGAATTCCAAACTCAGTAACAAATTCTCCTGGAGACGGGTTTCCTGGCATTAATCAATGTAGCCAAAATCGAGCCCGAGATCCCCCGATCCTTCAAGATTCTGGTTTCAATAGCCAGACCGTCAAATTCAGCGACCATAAAGCAGGATGGAATCTGGGCTCTTGGGACAGCAGATCTGGACGACATGGAAGCAACCATGGCTCTACCACAGCTAACCTCACAACCTCTGCGAACCATGGCCTCCTGGGCCACGCAGGAGCCACCAGGATCACCGGCTTCCCTTCAACCTGAATTCTGCTCAACAATCATGGCAGAAGTTGGATCAGAGGAAACGTAACCAAGGGGTCATTAAGGCATCTGTTCCGACAGCAATCGGATCCTTGGTTCTGGACAAAAAATTGTTCAACTTGTTGTTGAACCTGGATGCCAATAGATCTACCCCAATGTTGACAGATCAGCTGAAACACCTTGAGATGCAGGGACCATTCCCCTGGACACAATTGCTGGCGACTTAGATTAGAAAGTCTGCCTGCCAATTGTCCACACCTGGGATGAATACTGCTGACAGAAAGGGAACATACCTCTCTGCCCATGTCAGAACATGGCTCAATTCATTTTGAACCAATTGGCTTCTGGTGCCCCCTGATGGTTAATAAAGGCCACCAGGGTCGCATTGTCTGACTGAATCCTGACAGGACACCCCTGCAACCCGGTTGTCCAATGAAACAGCGCCAAACGAGCCACCCTTATTTCCAAGATGTTGATCGGCAAGAATCTCTCCACCCGAGACCAAGTCCTTTGGACAGAAAGACCCTCGAAGACAGCCCGTAGCCGTTCAGGCTGGCGTCTGGCCACAAACTTCCAGGTTACTGGCAAAAAAGATTTTCCTATGCTTAGGTTGATGAGAGTCATCCACCAAGACAGATCCTGCCTGACTCTCGGGGGAAAGAGACATAGGGAAATCAACGCTTGGAACTTTTTGTTCCAAGCAGAGAGAATACGGTTCTTAAATAGTCTGGAGTGAAATTGAGCATAAGGGACTGCCTCGGTAGAGGCCACCATTTTGCCCAACAGCCTCATGCATAGTCATATGGAGGGAAACTTTTTTCTCTCTCTACGAACCGAGCCAAGCTTCTTAAGGCCGCAACCTTTGACAGCAAAACAAACTTTGCCTGAACTGTGACGAGAACCAGACCCAGATATTTCAAGACTTGAACAGGCTTTAAAGGTGGATTTTCTAGATTGATAATCCAACCCAAACCCTCTAGAAACTGGATAGTTCGGGACACGTCTTGAGTCAGCCCTAAGTTTGAACAATTCTTTAACAGTAAGTCATCCAGGTAACCCATGACAGAGATGCTTTGGTACCTTAGAAACGCTAACATCGGGGCCAAGTTTTTTGTAAACACTCGGGGAGCTGTAGCCAGACCGAACGGTAGAGCTACGAACTGGGGAAGGCACTACCCTACTGAAAACTGCAGAATCCTCTGATGCGACTTGAAGATAAGCACATGGAGGTATGCATCCTTGACATCTCTGGAAGCCAAAAAATGTCCTCTTCCTAGAGAGGCTTCCACCCGGAACGACCGAACGGTCAGGTACTGGTTAAGTGCTTTGAGATCCAGAATGGGTCTTACCTCCCTATTTGGTTTTGGCACTGTAAAGAGGTTTGAGTAAAACCCTGTGAAACTTTCGCTGGTTAAAACCTCCACAATTACACCCTGTACCCGCAGGTGTTCCAGAGCCCGGAACAAGGGTTCCCTTTTTTCCCTGGGCACACAGGGATATTTGAACCGAGAAACCGAAAAGGAGGCAACTCCCTGAATTCTATCATGTAGCCCTGAGTTACAGTGGATAAGCCCCTTTCGTCCTGAACCACCTTTTCCCAGGCTCTTAAGAGCAAAAATCTTCCCCCCCCCATCCGAGTGAGTGGGGGCGCCTCTTCATAAGGCAGACTTAGAGCCCGTTTAACCAGGCTTTTGGACCCAGGGTCTTTTCTGACCTTGACCCTGCAATTTCCTGAAACCTGGCAGCTGAGGCCGTTGAAACTGCTTAGATATTGAGACGTTAGAGGGAACCGTAACACTAGGAGCCTTAAAGGATGGACTTTTATTCCTCCTTTTTACCGGCAATAGGGCACTTTTCCCCCCTGAGATCTTTTGGATGTATTTATCCAGATCTTCCCCAAAGAGACATTCCCCATGGAAGGGGAAGGATGTCAGCATTTTACAAGGTAACTCTGCTGACCAATTTTTAAGCCACAGAACTCTGCGCATATGGACAGAGAGAAGGGCTACCCAAGAAATCTGATGGATGGAATCTTTGAGGGCGTCAATCGCAAAACAAAGTGCAAGGAATTTCTGCCAATTCTGGATTGAACCTTTAGTCAGCTTTTTAATATGGTCTTTTAAAAACTGACAGATTCCTATAGCTGCCACATCTGGCTGAACAGCAGATCTGGCAACAGAAAAAGAAGCTTTAAGCAAGGACTCCAGCTTTTCATCAGCTAGGTCCCTAAAGACTTGAGCATTGTCCACCAGACAGGTTACATTTTTATTCACAGAAGAAATAGCAGCATCAACAGATGGCATACACCCATTTCCTTTTGAATTTCTCTTCCATTGGATATAGCAAAGAAAATCTCTTTGGAGGCATAAACAACCTGTCAAGGTGATCCTAATCCCCATACATCAACTGCTCTAGTAGAGGGTGTAAGGGAAAAGCCTGGAAACTCTGCTGAGGACACAAAGATCCCAGAGAGGAAAACAAGGCCTCTGCTACCTCAGGGGGAGGTTTTAAACCCATTCTGCACCATTTCAGTAAGGGACTGGATTAGTAAACTCAGAGTGAGACACTGTAAACGTTACCTCATAATCTTCAGAAGAGGCACCATCTTAAGCCTGCTCCCCCTCCAAGTTACCCATAGCTACCTCCTCAATGTCTTCTGCCCAATCTGGCTGTAAACCAGAGGCCCCTGCATGGTTTTGAGAACACGGAAGCCCTGCAGTATCCATGCTGGGCCCGGGTACAGGAGAGGGGAAATCTACCCCGCTTGTTCTCGCCCTGTGAACAGAAGCAATTATGCTGGCTTTTCTACCTTCTAGGCCAGGCAAGGCAAATGCCAAATCGTCCTTAGTAACATAAGCAGATACAGAGGGATTGGAGGCAGCAACCATACCTGACAAGCGTAATGGCTGACTGGCCAGTACTGTTCAATCTTGATGTGGGGAGACTAGGCCCCATCCCCGCTGCACCCCCCCCCCCACTTCTCTTTCTGGAAGACATTGCTTTTAGTAAAGTAAGACCCAGAATTGAGACTCTGCTGCACAAGGGTAGAGTATACTGTGATCCAGCACTATACAGCTATCACAGAAATACCGTTCTAACCTGTCCCACGGTCACTCACATGTCCAGACAGGCTGAATCCACCTGCTCTGTGTCCCAACAGATCCCGGTCAGCAGCTTCCAGCAGCTTGTTCCAGTGCGATCCAGCCAGAAGCCCGCTTAAAAGGATGTAAAAACGTTCACATGCAGGTCTGTGACATCATTAGCAAGCGCCGCTCTCGTAGCCATGGGGAAAGCTGGTCAGGACCCAGAAACAGGTAAAATCAAAACTGTAGAACAACGCCATCTAGTGACCAAAAAACAGAACTACAGCTAGGAGAAAATTGCTTTATTCCTTCCCTTAAACCTCTTTCTAAGAGAAAGAAAAGGAATAACTTACCAGTCCCACCGCAGGGTCCTCAGCAGGACCCAATCTTCACTAATCATGGTGAGCTTGGTCTATCCGACCTTCAAGGACTGGGTCCCCCTTTTTATAATGGGGTCCAATCCCTTGGACCTGTAGAGCACCCTGCTGAAAACTCATTGGGATTCATTACTAGGGTCTTGCGCACAAATGGGTCACATTACATGCAAAACCCCAGATCTTCTCTAGCCGAGGCTCGGGTACCACTCTTTTAGCACTTAGCCATTTGAATGGATCTGCTTGAACATCCAATTACTGGGACATTTCTTGAGATTTTGAAGAGCTTTAACAGCCATGACCACCACCTTTAAGACACTGGCAAAAAAAAAAAACTGAGGTTCTTCCTGTACAGGAGGAACATCCTGTCTATTGGTTGCCAGTGTCCATTCACCTAAAGGTAGCATATAATCCAGATAGTCATTATTACCTGCTCTGTGTCCCGTGATGTACGATAAAGAAAAGTAGTTGATCCCTTGCTGATTTTGTATGCTTGCCCACTGACAAAGAAATTAGGTCTAATTTCAATGGTAAGTTTATTTTAACAGTGAGAGAAAGAATACAAAAAAATCCAGAAAAAGGCATAAATTGATTTGCATTTTTATGAGTGAAAAATGTATCTGACCCCTTTGCAAAACATGACTTCTTACTTGGTGGCAAAACCCTTGTTGGCAATTACAGAGGTCAGACATTTCTTGCAGTTGGCGACCGGTTTGCACAAATCTCAGGAGGAATTTTGTCCCACTCCTCAAGTCATTAAGGTTTTGAGGCTGACATTTAGGAAACTCAAACCTTCAGCTCCCTCCACATATTTTCTAGGAGATTAAAGTCTGGAGACTAAGCCACTCCAGGACCTTAATGTGCTTCTTCTTGAGACACTCCTTTGTTGCCTTGGCCATATGTTTTGGGTAATTGTTATGCTGGAATACCCATCCATGACTGTGTTCAATGATTGATGATGATGATTTCAATGCCTTGGCTGAGGGAAGGAGGTTCTCAACCAAGATTTTACAGTACATGGCCCCGTCCATCCTCCCTTTGAGGCAGTGAAGTTGTCCTGTTCCCTTAGCATAAAAAAACACACCCAAGGGGTCATAGGCAGCATTCCTCCTCCTCCACACACGGCGAGTTGAGTTGAAGCCAAAGAGCTCGATTTTGGCCCCATCTTACCACAACACTTTCACCCAGTTCTTCTCTGAATCATTCAAATGTTCATTAGCAAACATCAGACCTGCCTGTACATGTGCTTTCTTGAGCAGGGGGACCTTGCGAGTGCTGCAAGATTTCAGTCCTTCACTGCGTAGTGTGTTACTAATTGCTTTTTTGGTGACTATGGTCCCAGCTGTCTTGAGATCATTGACAAGATTTTCCTGTGTAGTTCTGGGCTGATTCCTTACCGTTCTCATGATCACTGCAACTCCACGAGGTGGGATCTTGCATGGATCCCAAGACTGAGGGAGATTGAAAGTTATTTTGGGTTTCTTTGATTTGAAAATAATCACACCAACTGTTACCCTCTCACCAAGCTGCTGGCGATTCTTGTAGCCCATTCCAGCATTGTGTAGGTCTACAATCTTGATCCTGAAATCTTTGGACAGCTCTTTGGTCTTGGCCATGGTGGAGAGATTGGAATGTGATTGAATGCTTCTGTGGACAGTTGTCTCTTACACAGGTAACAAGCTGAGATTAGGAGCACTCCCTTTAAGAGCGTGATCCTAATTTCAGCTCATTACCAGTACAGAAGACACCTGGGAGCCAGAAATCTTACTGATTGATAGGGAATCAAATACTTACTTCACTCATTAAAATCCAAATCAATTTATAACTTTTTAAAAATGTATTTTTCTGGATATTTTTATTATTCTGTCTCTCACTTTCAAAATAAACCTACTATTAACATTAGAGAGTGATCATTTTTTTGTCAGTGGGCAAACGTACAAAATCAGCAGGGGATCAAATACTTTTTCCCCCTTCACTGTATAGTGCATACTATACTGTACAAAAACCAACTTTTCAGTAAACCAACATTTGTATAATAAAAATTATTTTTTTTATTTTTTTTTATTGGTCTTATGTATTATTCAAATTTTCTGAGATACTGAATTTTGGGTTTTCCCTATCTTTAAAGTGATTGTAAAGTCTCGTTTTAAAAGAATAAATAACAAACATGTTATACTTACCTCTTTAATGCAGTTGGTTTTGCAAAGAGTAGCCCAGATCCTCTTCTCCTCGGATCCCTCATTGCTGCTCCTGGCCCCTCCATCCTATTGAGTGTCCCCCACAGCAAGCAGCTTGCTATGGGGGCACCCGAGCTGAGCTGCAGCTCCATGTGTCCATTCAGACACGGAGTTGCCGTTCGGCTCCACCCTCCCTCTCTCCTGATTGGCTCACTGATTTTGATTGACAGCTGCGGGAGCCATTGGCGCCTTGGCTGTATCGTAGGCAATCAGGAGAGAGAGTCCCAGGGTGGCTGAGGGACTCGTAGACATCGCTGAATAGAGAGGGGGCACAGGTAAGTATTAGGGGGTGCTGCTACACCCAGGTCTATTTATATTCATGCATAAAATGCTTGAAGATAAAAAAAAAACCTTCCTGACTTTACAACTCCTTTAAGCCTTAACCATAAAATCAAAAGAAAAGAAAGAAATGCTTGAAATTGATCACTTTGTGTGTAATGCATCTATATAAAATATAGGAGTTTCACTTTAATTCAATTACTGAAATAAATTAACTTTTTGAAGATATTCTAATTTTACGAGATGCACATATATATATATATATATATATATATATATATATATATATATATATATATATATTACACACACACAATATTATATATCACACACATATTTATTTACATACACACATTTGCAATGCCAAGTCTGTATAACTGTAGCACAAAACATACCGTAGAAACCAGATACAGATGCAAAGATGGATACCAGTTCATTCAAGATTACACAGAAGTTGACCTTGGCCAAATGTCCCCTTTTATCATTTATTAAGAGTGCCCTGGTGTTAAGCTCAAATGCCTTAGGAGGGTGAAGTCACTAAGCATTTAAAAAAAATTATATAATGGAAATAAGTCAATATGCTTTATTCAACCAGTGACAGGTTAATGTCTATGGGCCATGGGAGTATTGGAACTCCTAGCGCATGTGTCCCTCCCAGCCCTGCAGGATGTGAACCATGCAGGTCATAAGAATAAAAATCAACCCTCCACATTATCTAATGCGGTCTGTTAGCTGGATTTCTGTGGCCATACAGGTGCAAACTTACACAGTTTTTTGTATAATCATTTCCTCCCAACATGTCATTTGTCATTTACAAAATATGATTAGGAGAGATGGATATCAAAAGAAAAGATCGAACATTCAGCAGTTCATTATTGAGATAAATGAACTTTATTTGTGGAGGGGTGCTTCTATCAGTAATAGCCTTACAAGATTAAAATTCTTGACTATGCTCTTTTCAGATCTAACGATGAACTCCATTACAAGGGGAAACTATATTGGTTTTGGAATGTTATTTTAGTCTTTATATATACTGTATATACACGAACATACACAGCACATACAAAAAAAAAAAAAAAAAAAAGAACATCAACAGTGTCGGGATGAGCACCAGTTCTCTAAATAATGGGCTTCAACTCGTCAAATAAGCAAAACTTAGCATCTAGAAAATGTGAAAATGTTAACTAAAACTCCACCTGTTGGCTCAAAAGGGAAATGCAAACGTTATGCAAATCATCATATACAGCAGTGGTCCTCAACGCTGGTCCTCAGGGCCCACTAACAGGCCAGGTTTGCAAGATAACTGAAATACATCCCAGGTGATAATTTGCTGCTCAGTGATTGCAGTACTCTAGTCTGCATCTCCCCAAGGTAATACTTAAAATCTGGCCTGTTAGTGGGCCCTGAGGACCGGAGTTGAGGACCACTGATATACAGTATACCCGACTTAAAAAAAGGGAGAAGACATTAAAGTTAAAATGCCTTTTAATTTTCATGGCCAGTTTCCAATGCCTTGTTTATATTCAGAAAAATCAAACAAATGATTAACTACTGACAGATTTTATGGCTCCCTTAAATTTCCAGTCTTTTAAATGCTTTATTCAAGTCATTGTTGTGAATAATTAAAAAAAAAAAAAAGTTAAGCTTCTTAATTTGGTGATTTAAATTCCTTGTGGATTTTGTTTGGTTTATTGAACAAGTGAATGACAATTATCTGTTCTCATTCAATGACGCAGTTTCATGTATAAAATCTTTTTTTTAGCACATTTTGGTACTTTTCACAGAACAGATTTTATGACTTGCTCCTCTCTGGCTTCCTGACAGACTGTGAAACCACTCCATAGAATTTGTTTAGCGGCATAACTATTTTTTTTAAGATCTTGAAGGATTTTTTTTATTAAGATTTTGATTATTTTTTTCTACACTCCCAAGAGCTTGTCACAAATTCCAGTTGGAGTCCCTTTGTGTAAGGGGACAGTCATCCTAACCCTTTAATTATTAAAGGTCATTGATGCAAAGATGCCCCGACCAAATTTAGCCATGACAGTCATATTTTTTTATTGCCTTATAACTTATGTTTGCCCAACATGGCAGCCAACATACTTTTATATATGAATATATTGTACAGGTTACCAGTATTAGGAGGTTTCGCTCATAGTAAAAACATCTGTAAGCTTTAGTAAACATTTCAAGAGGTCACTCAATGAAGCTATGTTCATAATTTGCGTAGGTCGGGAACACACGCAAAATCGCACGCTTTCCCAACGCACACAGAATTGCGCTGCCCTTTAGCAGACAAGTGGAGGTGCCAAGTACCATGCGTTTCAGTGCGGGGTGATTATGAAAACGGTTTGCACATTAATCCATGTGCTGGTGCTTGGTCTAGTGCTGTCACATCGGAGCGGGGAGAATGTTAGCCCTGTGTAAGCTCCTACTTGAGATCAAATTAACTCAGCTTACACAGGGCTGTCTTTTCTTGCTCCCTGCAGCTTGAAGGCAGCAGCAGAGGAGTGAAAGGAAGGCAAATATATGCGGATAAGGAGGGACGCATTAACGTGGACCAGTAATTTTGCCCTGCATGGCCAAAACACAGATTCACTTTCTCATGAATAAATTGATGCATGCTTTCCAGCTGCTTTGGGACGACCTGCAGCCTGGGTCTGACTAGAGCTGGATAACACCCCATGATGACCAATAAGGTTTTTTGCTAAAAGTATAAAAAGACAGCTGATCTAGATGAACTACCTGTCCTTTACAATGGAGGTTTGGATAAAACTCAGTGTTTTGTATAGAGCCCCTTAAAATATATAAATGTAGAAAATGATATATATATATATATATATATATATATATATATATATATATATATATATATATATATATATATATATATATATATATTATTATTATTATACAGGATTTAGATAGCGCCAACAGTTTGCGCAGCACTTTACAATATGAGGGAAGACAATACAGTTCAAAACAGGAGGAACTAGAGGGCCCTGCTCGTTAAAGCTTACAATATAAATAAAATGTGTACACTCAGTTTTTTTTTTTTATTATGGATGGACATCTCTGCTTATGTACTGTACCTTTAAAACCTTTTGAAAAAAAAAGGTATTTGGACCTAAAATAAGTAAATTTATCTAACAAGTATAATAAAGTATGTAAATGTATCTAACAAGTATAATAAAATATGTAAATGTATCTAACAAGTAGAATAAAGAATAACATAGTACTTACTCGATTGTATGTTTGTCTATTTTTCCAGTGATGTTAATGCCATAGAACTGCTGCATAGCAGCTATAGCTGATTGCATGGATTCTGCAGAGCGCAATACCGACATTCGGGGGTCAGTTGGTGGAAGGTAGCCGTAACTTTGCAGCCACACCTGTAAACATACAAAACAATGCTGTTTGAGTGATGTTGAGATGCAAAACTTTGCAACAAAACTTTGTAAAAATGAGAATCTATAAATACAGCTTTTGTAGTGTTAGTGTCTATACTGTAGATGTTTTTGAATGAAAAGTTTTCCCAATTTGAAATGGACCACATGTAGCAGCATTATGTGTGCCACTTTTACCATACAGTGCATTACATACAACCCCCTCTGCTCCTGATCATCTCTCCAGCTTTCGCCCTACATTCTCTGAGCTTAAAGCGTAACTCCACTTTTGTTGAGGAAAAAAAAAAAAAAAACATTCCCCTCTGGGTGATCTCTGCACATTGGAAGGATTAGAACAACCTTTGTTTGCAGATTCCTACCTTTTCTTATTCTATAGAAATCATTGTTTGTTCATCTGTGCTGAGTGGTTTAATGGGAGTGGTTTCATAATTATCAATCAGCTGTGCAGCTGCAGAGCACTAATGAGGAAAGCTGCTGGTCCTGCATCCCTCTAGATGTGTTCCTTTTGGGAGTATCTCACTAAAAATGCATTTTTTGTTGCAGGAGAGGCCAGAAATCTGACTTGTATCTTAGTGCAGATTTCTGGGAAAATTGGTGAGCCAATCACACTAGCAGGAAATGATGTTTCTGGGGTGTGGTCAGTGTACATTCTGTGTACAGAACAGCTCTAGGTCACCATATTGCATTGCATTTTAAGAAAATGACAGTGGCTGCAGATTGAAAAGGAAAGGTACATTTTAATAACATTCAACTACAATATGATTTGTGTTGCAATTGTATAGGCTATATTGTTTTCTCTTTATTTGCCATTTTTTTCCCCAATAAAAGTGGAATTCTTCTTTAAAGTGGTATCAAAAATGTAATATATTGCATCTTACCAATTAATGAATTTGGTGGCTGCATTTGTTTACTCCCCCCCCCCCCCCTTTGTTGCTGTGAAGAAATAGTGCTTTGTTTCATCAGACTTCATTCTGTTTAGGGGAGGGGCTTGTTCATTATTAATTGGTTGATGCACTTTTTTGTTTTCCATTGAGGAAAGTTAGCAGTGTCTGCATCCGTTTAACCATTACAGAGTTTCTCATTGCAAGGAATGCCTAAAATCTGACGTGTGTCTTAGTGTAGACTTCTTGGAAAGTCAGTAAGCCAATCAGCCAAGCAGAAAATTACATTTTTGGAGGCATTCTCCACACCAAAGGCATACAGAACCCCTCCAGGTTGCCACCGTTAAAATCTCAACATGGCTTGTGCAGCAATTATTAAAGTTATTTGCTTTTTTTTTTTCCTCAGAGTTACCCTTTAATCCTCAAGTAGGTGTAACCAGAAAGGCAGAGAGATGGTCAGGAGCAGAGTGTTTCATAACCAATGGAAAGGACCATACATGTTCTCATAACAATAAATCTATGTAATGCATTAAAAACGTTTCAGTGCATTGCAAATACATATAAAATACCATGTTTACTCTCAAGGTTTCACCATTATGTTTGCTCTAACAAACCTTATGTACAATAAAGTTAGCTTTAAAAAAAAAACAAAAAACTTTGCTATTATGGTTGCATTTTCATCAGTGGCGGACTTCCACACTTTCCATGATACTCTATGGCAGCCTTTCTCAACCTTTTCAACACAGAGGAACCCTTGAAATAAATTTCTGGTCTCGGGGAACCCCTGCTAAAAATGAAAAATCTACAACTCATGACACATTAGTGCGACAGTCAGTGGGAAGAATGATCCTTACTCTTATCATCGGGAAGAATTACCCCCTTACAGATAGCGAAAAGGAACAATGGTGTCATTGGAAACTTATCTTAAAGGCAGAAATTGCCCATTGCTCAAGGAACCCCCAGCAACCTCAGGAGGAACCCTGGTTAAAAAAGCCTGCTCTATGGTATGTACAGTGGGTGTCCTGGCATAGACAAGTGAACCTAATCCTGCATACACTAGCGGGGGTCTGCATTATCGCAATTTTCCTTTCTATTTGAATAGAGTCAGTGCTGCCAATCCACTTCTGGCTCAATCACACCATACGTGCATGAAAACTGATGGACAAACTGACATCAGTTTCCATCAGTTTTCATGCGCGTCAGTTATGTGCCCTATAAACACCAAAGTTAATGAATGTCATGCTAGTTTTAAAATGAATGTCATGTTTAGTAAAAAATCTGCACGATACCAGTGTTGTGGTGTGAACAGGGCACAGAGAACCGTTGTTTTTTTGTGCCCTTGCAGAACAGGTGCAGAATAACTGACGACTCTGCACCATGGTGTGAAGGAGACTTAAGAGGTGGGCAGGATTAGGTGTGGCCATTTGTTAACCGACAAGCTACTGACTTGTGAATCAGCGGTGAGAATACGGCTAGCCACACACCCTGCGACATGTTTTCATCCCACTGTAGTGCAAGGAGGCGCAGTCTAAATCAGAGCAACAACTCTGCTCGGAATTCAAGAGCAGTGCTGCAGAGTTGTCACACTATCACATGAAGCTTCATTATGTGGGATTCACTAGCAGCAACAACAGAGAGGAATTTGCAGGAGGGGGTTAGCCTAGTACACACAATCAGAAAATTTGATGAAAAATACCGCTTTCAAAGCGATCTTACGATAATCTGATCGCTAGTACACAGCTTTCAAGAGCCGATCACGACAGTTCATGCAAAATTATCAGAAGGGACAAACATGAAAATTTCTCTCTTACGATACCAGGACGTATAATATTCGTTTAATCAGTAAGTACGGTTTTCATCCGAAAAAAAATCAGAAGGTCAAGACCTTGCATGCTCAGACACGACAGAATAAAATTACAATGCGACACATTACATCACTTCCGAAGTTGTATTCTCTAGTACTAAAATTTCCATAACTTAACCACTTAAGCCACGGAAGATTTTACCCCCTTCCTTACCAGGGGGTATTTTGCGATTCGGCACTGCGTGACTTTAACAGACAATTGCGCGGTTGTGCGACGCTGTACCCAAACGAATTTGATGTCCTTTTTTTTCCCACAAACAGAGCTTTCTTTTGGTATTTGATCACCTGTGCGATTTTTTGATCATGCGCTATAAACAAAAAAAGAGCGACAATTTTGCAAAAATAACATTTTTCAAATTTTTTCATATGAAATTCCCCCCCAAAAAAATTTAAAAATCTAATTTTTTTTAAATTTTTGGCCAATTTGTTTTCTGCTACCTATGTTTGGTAAAAAAAAAATCACAATAAGCGTATTTTGATTGGTTTGTGCAAAAGTTATTGCGTTTACTAAGGGAAAGATTTTTGTCATTTTTGTTTTTTTTTTTAACGCGTAATGGCGGCGATCTGCGATTTTTTTGCGGGACTGCGACATTGCGGCGGACAGATCGGACCCTTGACTGACATTTTTGACACTTTTGGGGGTACCAGTGACATTACTACAGTAATCAGTGCTATACATATCCACTGTTACTGTAAAATTACACTGGGAGGGAAGGGGTTAACTTTATTGGAGAGGGAGGGGTTAAGTGTGTCCCTAGGGGCGTGCTTCTAACGGTCATTGGATGTGGCTGGTGGTGTAATAGCACAGATCAACGGTCCTACATAGCAGGACCGAGTGATCTGTGTTTTTACACAGGGGAGAATGACAGGCGGCTTTGTTTACACTAGCCGCCTGCCTTTCTCCCTCTCTGCCCGACTATTGCAAGTGACCGGCGGACATCGGGTCCGCCGGTCACACGCGCCGGCTTCCTCTGGTACGAGCGGGGGCAGGAGCGCGCCTCTGGCGGCGCGCGCTCGCCCCCTATTCGCTCCCAGGCTAGTGACGTACCGGTACGTCACTTTGCCTGGGAGGGGCTGACCGCCGCCGTATATAGTCGGGCGGCAAGTGGTTAAGTAACCTCTTCATTTTTGATATGAGACTACTAGTATGCAAAAAAAACGAATTTTGTGTACAAGGTAGAAGTACAGAAGCACTTATAATTAGGTGCTGTAGCACATATTCTTTTATTGGAAGGCTATCACTCGACTTTAGAGGATAATATTGTTTTTGTAAATTTTTGGGTGGGGTTTTTGAAGCACAAGTCACACCAAGTAAATTAAATTACCAACTACTAAAAATTCCCATAAAAACATGCCATTTGGTTATCTCCAAATGACCAAATTCAAATTATTGTACATTAAACCATCACTGGAATTACTCAATATCGGGTGATACAAGACTTAATGTGCGATTATAAATTCATTACTCAACATCATAAAATATGTACAATAATTGTCCCACCATTACATCACTCCAAGGTAATTTGGTGAGAAATATTAAAAATCTTAAATCATCAATAACATATAAAAAACGATAAATAAAGCTGAATGTTCATATTGACTAAAATATAGAATGAAAGATCCATCAATCACAGCAACTGTTTATTGATTTTACAATGATATCGATGTCAAAACATGCATTACTGTCTGGTAACAGGAAAGCTTTCCATTTGACTATGAAATCTATGAAACCGGCCTAGCATGCTGTAACAGTGTGAAAACACACATACTCTTGCTTCAGCTATTTGTATGAAACCGATACATACCTAACCTGATTTAAAGTTTAGCAAAAGGCAAAACCTTTGGTTTTGGATGGAGTGAAGGAGGGATTAGAACCTCTGTCAAGTTTTTATTGTGGTCTGGGTCCCTGTTAGAGTTATTCCCGCTCTCTCTATTTGTTCTGTTTACCATTATCGAAAGTGATTGCAAAAGAAAAATCACAAATTTTAAAGTTGACATCAGAACACGGATAGAGGGAAGATTTTCCAATAGGGACACCCCTGGGTTCCCTCATTTTGGAGTGATTGCCCCTCACGTCTGGTTTTGGCTATGGGATAGGAAGTGAAGGGAAATCATCCCAATGGGACACAGATGGCAATAATAATAATAATAATAATAATAACCCTCCCTAAGAGCCCATTCACATTAGCGCAACTTGTCAGGCGACTTGTCAGCTTGACAAGTTGCGCTCGGTCGTGGTCCATTGATTAGCACAGGACCCGTTCTAATAGGAGCGACAAAAGTCACTCCGACTTAGAAAAAGGGTCCTGTACTACTTTGGGGCAACCTCGGAGCGACTTGCATAGACTTCCATTATGTGAAGTCTCTGCAAGTCGCGCCGAAGTCGCGTCACGCTAGTCTGAATGGGCTCTTACACTTTCCAAAATAAAAAAATGAAAAATAAAAGTCTTGCCTTTAGTTACATTTTAATCCCTTGTGAAGGGGCACAGACTGAGAAGTCTGCCTACTATAAAGCAAAGAAACAACTGACTGCAGATGTGCCCTCTAGTGGTAGAAAAGGAAATCTCCTTTCCCACAAACCACCAATTGTCTGCTCTGGACATTACAGGAACAGAGCAGGAATAGTGAACCTATTGACCTAACTCGTCAAATTGTGAGTGTGGCTAGCTATAAACTACCCATTAATAGATAACTGTACCCTGATCAGGCTGCATTCAGTTGGGTAGACATTTAAAGCGTAATTTTACCTGCAACAGCCTGATAAAAATAAGGTTCTTTAGCAAGGAATATACATGCAGCATTAATAATTATGCTACCAAAAGTAGTGTGTGCTGTAAATTGCCTCCAGCATTGCTCCTGTTTCTTCTTGCAGGAGGCTGCTATTTTGCAGAAGCCCAGAGCCCCCGAACAGCAGTAAATCATAAAGTGAAAGAAACCCGTTGATTTAACAGTTTTAAAAAAAAAACTGTTCCAGGAATGTAACTATCACATTTGCTTGTGTCCTCAACTAAACTCTCAAACCATCTTATAACTGGTGGCATAACTGATCACATGTGCAGCACCATGGCAGTTGCAGATCAAACAGAAGCAGCTGCCTTGGCTGTAAAGGATAGAAGGGTTTAATTCCACTTTTAAGGTTGTCAGCAGATCAGCCTCTACAAATTAGGCAGAACCTAAAAACAGAGAGGAACTGAGCATGTGCAGAGTGGGGTGAGGCAGTATTATTGAATTTTAAACAGTATAGGCTTTTACTTGTAATGTTTTGCATAGCTATACCTGAAAAAATGGCCAGCCTGAAGCGATTTATCAGGACTTCATTTTCTGACTAAAGTTCCACTTTAATATCCCATAGAATCCGGCTATTGGTTGAGTGAATACCAACTGTCCTAGTTCCAAGCATCATCAAGGGCCTTGACAGACTAACCGGAAAGGTTTGGTTGAGCAAAACCTTGCTGTTCGTGGACAGCAGCACACTGGAGAAAAGCCCCAATTAGCAATGCATCCACGGACCATCTGAACATCATTCGTTTGGCGTTTTGTTAGCCTTAGTATTGTGAAGCCATTTTTTTTACTTGTTTTCTTCATTTTGAGCTGGGATCCATCTGTAATGTGTTTAATATTACAAAGATGTACTTTCTATGCAGTGATCTCTGTATATTTGGCAGTGCCTTGTGCCTTATGGACCATTTTTGTATTAATCGAAAAGCCATAAATAGAAATATGTCCATGGACCATATGAAACATTGTTAGATGGGTGGTTTGGCAACCACAGTACCAGGTCCTAGGATTGTGAGGCCATTCTTCAAGCACTTATTTTTATTTTTTTTAGCTGGGACCCAGTTGTAATGCTTTCATATTATGAAGATGTACTTCCTACACTGTGATCCTTATTCATTCATCAGGGCCCTGTGCTTTCTGGATCATTTTTGTTTCAAACTTTTTATTGAAAATAGAAAATGCAATACAAGGATTTACAAAGTATAGCAGTAAAACAATTCTAGAGATGAAACAGTTCTACAGAGACCTAATACAGCCAGTGATTTTGGGTACAGATCCAGCAAGAGTACCATTATACATTGTCAGGAAGTAGTAAACAAACAACAACTGCAAAATTACCAAACAACCCGATAGCTGCAACTGCATGGCCCACCATCAGTGGGTAATCATGGGTTTGTACCATATAGGAGAAGAGTATGGAACAATCAAATGTGGTGGAACAGGTAGATTCAGTTGTGGGGGCCATTTTTAGTAGGAGGGAAAAAATCAACAGAGCAAGTCTATGCAGCATGAAGGAGGTGAAATTCTCTACACAGGAGATACTCCGTAATCAGTGTACAGGGCGAACCTTGTCGAGCTCTACAATTGTCTCTGACATTATTATCGAGCTCTACAATTGTCTCTGACTCGTGATTTAAATGTGTAAGAAGCAGGGTTATGCGGTGTACATGGGTAATATCACTGCGGAAGTAGATTTGGGTGGGGGAGGGGATGGGGGGATAAGAGGGTAGAAGTAATGGTGAGATGTGAAGGGGGGGGGAGTAGGGGAAAAGTATAGAGATATAGAAAAAAGGAAAAGGGGGAGGGTTCCTCCCGTCTCCCGCTCTCCAGGGGGGCAGCACTTTCTCTGGGTCACCGTAGTCCGGAAGGTAAAAGTTAAGAGGAAAGGTATGGAAAGGGTTAGTAAGAGAATGGGTCTTATCTGTTATTGATATCAAAACAAGACTTAGGAGGTCAGTTGAGCCCCCGTTCACACTGGGGCGACCTGTCAGACGACCTGCATAGTCGCTCCAACTTAGAAAAAGGGTCCGGAGCTTCTTTGGGGCGACCTAGAGCGACCTGCATAGACTTCAATGTTATGAAGTCCGTGCCGGCCGCTCCGAGGTCGTGGTGCGAGCAGCGCACCGCGACCTATGAGGTCGCCCGGCAAAGTAGCGTCGCCCCAGTGTAAACGGGGCCTTAAGCACCGTACACACGTACCGATCGTCGGCATACAAACGTTCGTCTTTTCTCCCCGGGATGTCGGTGTCTGTTGAAAAGTGCAAAGACTGCCCAAGAATTTTGTCCGCCGACTACAGCCGACTGCAGAAGTGATGTCATGTAATGGTTAACTTTCCCTGTGTTTTTTCTTTTCTGAGCATGCCCAGTCTTGCAAATCTGCGGTCTGTCGGCAGAATTCTGTACTGACTGGCGAACAATCGTCCGTTCTGGTGTCGGCATACAAAAATTTTAATGTTTGCAAGAAAGACTCTTGTCCGCAGAATGTGCGTAGACAGCTGTCGGAGGCACCATACTAACAAGCGTACAATCGGCAGATCTTTTGTCCGCCGACGTTTGTATGCCGACGATCGGTACGTGTGTACGGGCCTTTAGGGTAGGCTGGTGTGTGTCCAGCAGGCTTTCTGGATCATTATTACGTTTTATCTGGGACCATGTTCTGCTCCTTTCTTCTGTATACCTCATCTTATTACAAGTTTAAAAACAGAATACAAGTTTTTTAAATAGAAATGCATCAACAACTTAGATTTTAAGCTCCTTGAGGACAGAAACCAATGTGAAAGTATTCTATATATATATATATATATATATATATATATATATATATATATATATATATATATATATATATATATATATATTTGTAAAGCATTGCTTAAATTGACGGCGCTATACAAGTACCTGGAATAAATAAATAAAATATTGCATTGCAAGAATTTTCACAGGCAGAAAATGACTAGGGGCATTGTCAAGTGTTCCCCATCTACCAGTTCCTAACTACCGGTTATATGAACTTTTTCAGTCAAGGAAAAGCACAGACATGAACTAGCGCCTTAAAAACCATGGCAAACTGCTGCATGTTTTCCTGCGTTAAAAACACATGGGTGTAAAACAATAATGCTAGCAAAAATACTGCATTTTACCCTACAAATATTTTACAAAATTAATCTACACTTCCAGTTCAACCTTTGCTTTAATTTCCTAGCTTAGTAAAGCATGTATTACAAATATGGTTACCTCTACCACTGTTCCACAGATAAACTTTCATGAATATCTTGACAGGTTTGGTTACCTAATATATCACAGAAATATCACTGGCTTTTTGAGCAATACCATGTAAAGGGCAATACTTCTCCATTGCTTACTGGCTGCCTGCCTGTGACTATTATAAATGATCCTAGTAATTTAGCCTCCGATTCATAGTCCAGGAAAAAAAAAAAATGTCTTGAACAATACTTCATCATCTGCTATAAATCTTATTTAGCACTTGCTTTCCTCTGCTACACTGACCCAGCAACTATTTTATGATCAGAGGCTCTGTAGAGCATGTATTTCTAACGTGTATTTATTCGACTTGTTTAATTGATCACTTCAACTTGTAGGCATTAGATATGAAACATTTCGAGTCTTACAAACAGGAATGAATGACTTAGTGAAGGGAAGTTTGCATACACTGTATGATCATTTTTCTACAAGTTGCATCAATGGCCCAAGCACTGATGAATGTCACCGCTGAATACATGAATATATCAGTCCTTCCTCCATTTCTCAATAATATGCAAATTATGAGACCTTCTGTTAGATGTTTCTGCATGTTTCTACCAAACGTATAGTCTCCATAATCATATGTACCAGATTCAATTTACTTGTATAGAGCCGTGTAATGCCAATCACAGATGAAATAGGCAGGTATGAAAAGAAAATTTTTCTGCACTAGCAACTTCAGAACCGAGACACATCTAAAACACCTTAGTTATCAAACACCTACAGGTCTTGCTAACATTATACAGGTGGTGATCATGGGTAATTAAAATATCAAAAATAAAGAAGCACCAACCCGACTTTTCATTGTAAGTTTAAGAAAAGGCAAAACTTTTTTTTTTAGTTTTGGATAGAGTAGAGAGGGATTAGCACATCATCAGCTTTTTATGGCTGTCTGTGCCCCAAATAGATTCATCCTCTCTTTATGTCATGTTTACCATTATCACCGAAAGTGAAGGTAAAAGAAAATCCCCAATTTTGGGTTGTCCACAGAACAGGAACAATGGGGATACTAGGTACTGGTGACAACCAGGGATTCCCTTACCTTATGCCTCGTACACACGCAACGATTATCGGCCGACCGGTTGGCCGACTTTTGTCCAGTGTTGTTGTGTTGGTTGAAATGTGCTCTAGACTGCACACGAATTTTCTCGGCCAACAAAAATCTACTTTAGAAGTGATGTCATGTGATGGTTTACTTTCTGTGTGTTTTTTTCATCTCTGAGCATGCCCAGTCTTGCTCATCAGATTTTTTTCTGCCGAAATCTGTACTGACTGACGGAAAATCCGCCGTTGTGGTGACGGCCAACAAAAATTTTATAGCCTGCACACCAGATTTTTTTCGGCCGAAAAGTCGGAGTCGGTTGTCGGAAGCATCATACTAACAAGCCGAAAAACGACCGACCGGACGTTGGCCGAAAATTCACGGCCAACTATCAACGTGTGTGTACGGGGCAATAGAGGTATTTTCTCTCACTTCCTGTTTTGGCTATGGGACAGAAAGTGAAGGGCAAAAATTAACCTTACGGGGTTTATAACCCTCCCTTATTCTATTAAAAACAAATAAAAAAAAAAAAGTTTTGCCGTTAGATCTACTTTTACTTCAAATGATGAAAAAAAAAAAAAAAAAAAGGAGGTAATGCACTCAGATGTGCCCATACTTTGGGGTGCACATATCAGCTGCCATACAACTTGTATAGCACTAAGGGGAAGCCAACACTGTGGCCAGTGGTGGGGATCCCAAACAGACACAGCAGGACAGTATAAAAGTCTGACTCAAAAAGCCGGTAAAGGTCAGGTACACAGATGTGATAAACCAACTCTTGACGAAGGAGCAAGAGAAGACTACATTACATGGCCCCTTCCGGTTAGGATAGTTGGAGTGAAATGCGTTTTGAGGGAAACTCTTGAGGCTGGATGAAGAGGGAGCTTCCCTCAAAACATAACTGCTGACATGCAACCAGGTTAACGCCTCATGTAACATTACATCATTAGTCATTAAGCCATTATCCTGGATAAATGGCAGCAATCCAATTGTAGATTTGTAGATTGTTCTAATTGATAAACACGATGGAGTCCACCTGCTTCAGTGTATACAGCTTTCAAGCCTTGATGAAGGGGCAGTGTCTCAGCCGGAAACGTGATGCCTGTTTGGTTTATTTAAATGCATTTTTAAAGTATTTAAGTTATTAAAAAGGGCCTTGCACGCATACTTATTGGTGTGGTACTCTTACTACATTATCTACTTCCAGACCCAGATGTCTGAGGTTTCCTGGCTTATGAGAGCAGCCTAACCACAGCCAGTAAGCTCCATTCATTGGACTTCCCGTTTCCAAAATATAACCCTATAAGTTAAAGATCCAGCGTCTCACATCCACATTTCTTCACCTACTTATTTATGTAACAAGAAACAATTACCTACACTGCTGGATATCTGAACTTAAGTGGCATGGGGACATTTTTATACATAGTAACCATTAGCAGCTATTTACAAGATTTTTCTTTAATTAACAGCCCATTCAGACTGGCGCGATCCGACTTCGAGGGGCGACTTCACATAATGGAAGTCTATGCATGTCGCTCCCAGGTCACCCCAAAGTAGTACAGGACCCTTTTTCTAAGTCGGAGCGACTTGTGTCGCTCCTATTAGAACGGGTCCTGTGCTAATCAATGGCGAGCAACCGAGCGCGACTTGTCAGGCTGACAAGTTGCGCTAGTCTGAATGGACTCTAAAAGGGATATATATGGTGTTGTCAATGTACACAGCGCTTTACAATCCAAGGCCCCTAACTCACATTCATACATGCACATACTTGGGTCAATTTAGATAGGATCCAATTAACTTATCAGCATGTCCTTGGAGTGTGGGAGGAAACCGGAGTACCTGAAGTAAACCCACGCAGGGACACAGAGAACCTAGACACTCCATGTAGGTACGGTCTTGACCGGGCTTCAAACCAAGGAACCTACCTACATTTAAAAGGACAGTGCTATATAAATAGGTATATATCATAGGTAAAAAGGCGCTGGTAATCTTAATATATCACGTGTTATAAAAATTAATAGGTGATTTAAAGTGTAATATATGTGATTAAAAATTGCTACAAATATATATATGATCTACTATTGGTGCAATTAGCAAAGAAAAGTGCATACCAGTGCAATTTCAATTCAGAAGTGTTTGTGCTTCTCAAAGTAAATTAATCCACAAAGGTGTGGATCAGTGAACCAATAAATAGATATATAAAGAATTCCATACAAAAATCACATAAGAATATATAAAAATATAAATATATAAATGTGCTCCAAGTAGTGTTTAAAAATCCAGGCAATAGCATGCAATCAAAATTGTGCTTGGTGGATTCTTATTAATCCCTTCACAGTGCTCCAGGTGCTGGGATGTGACAACCGTCAATTAAGAAGTGCTTGTGCTTCTCAAAGTAAATTAATCCACAAAGGTGTGGATCAGTGAACCAATAAATAAATATATAAAGAATTCCATACAAAAATCACATAAGGATATATAAAAAAATCACATAAGAATATATAAAAAAGTATAAATATATAAATGTGCTCCAAGTAGTGTTTAAAAGTCCAAGCAATAGCATGCAATCAAAATTGTGCTTGGTGAATTCTTATTAATCCATTCACAGTGCTCCAGGTGCTGGGATGTGACAACCGTGGCCTCTTACCAGCTAGCAGCAGGTCACAAGGACCCCCAACGCCTGTGATCCCTTTATTGGGTGGATCAGACCTCTCCTCGATTGCTTGGATCTCTGGCTCCTATATTACTCGAGTTGGACCATGTAGTCCCCCCATACACATAAAGATATAGAAGAACAAATAGCCTCCAATAGTGAAATACTGTTTTATTCTCCAAAAAACATACACTATAAGGTGACAATTAGCCTCTTACTATTTGTTGTGCCCTCCTGGCACTGGGCAATTCGGCAGTACAAAATCGTTTTTTTGGGTCTTAGGAAGATATTCTCCGGGGATCTGCAGCACCCTGTATCTCCTTTCCCCCTTTCTTTGTATTGCAGCGGTGGATGTGTATCCCAGCCTCTGTTCCGAATGCCTCTGTGTGTTACTTCCGGGTTAGCATTGACCACAATGCATTTCGCTTAACGAGCGTCCTCAGGCAGTCTGTGCTGGCCCTGTCAGTCACATCTTAAGTATCGCTATCTCTATTATGATTGGCCGGTGTTTAATTTTGCTTTTGTAGCGCCATTCATTTATTTTTATTGACATTAAGTGCCGATCTGTATATTTAACAGGATGGTATCGATTTATTACGTGACCCTTTTATTTTATGTGTATTTGACATTTGCTGCAAATCGCCCGGGTATATTCCTATTCCCCGCATTATACAAACAGCAATTCACATCCAATAATTCTTAAAAACACATAATGTATTTCCCACAATTATAAAACTATTTATATCTAGTATTAAATCTTTATTAATAAAACATTATAAATAAAATTGAAATTAGACATTATAAAATAAAAAATAAAAAAATATATATCTTTAATTGACGCCATCTAGTGGTCATCTAATTTTTCCTACATTCTTTTTAGTGTAATTCGGGACTATAACTCCATCTAGTGGCCATATATAGGAACAATTATTTTTTATTTTATCATTCTTATGGACATAGATATTAATTTATAGGGACATATGCTTATTAAAAAGGTACAGTGTACATTATAAATTTTTTAAAATAATATTATCTATATAAAAATCCATAATTTGTAATTAAAAAAATATATATATAAAATGGATATATAAAATATAAATATGAGATATATTATCTAAAGGCAAGGGATATAATCAATTAAATTCCTAAAAATTATTTAAAAAGCAATTAAGGTCTATGTCTGCATTTAACCCCATGGGTTTTAATGTTTTTAGTCTATGGATCCATGCGGTTTCGTTCTGCGATATCATTTTTCGCATATCTGAGCCTCTCCAATGACTGAATATTTTGTCAATTCCACAGAACCAAAGGAGGGAGGGATCTTGGTTGTGGAAAATTCTGAAGTGATTGGACAGGCTGTGCTTTTTGAAGCCTTTCTTTATGTTATCGACATGTTCTCCTATCCTAATTGCTAAAGTGCGGGTCGTGCGTCCGATGTATTTTAATCCGCAAGGGCAAGTACACATGTATGTAACAAATCTAGTGTCGCAGGTGATGAATTTTTTAATCTCAAATTCCCGATTGTCCGCGGAGAAGAACTTGTGTTCAATCCTTTTCTTAAATCTGCTTGTCCTGCATGCTTTACATCTTCTGCACCTATAGAAGCCATTTTTTGCGAAAAACATTTGTGGTTTTTTTGTGCACTTTTCTTTGCTAATTGCACCAATAGTAGATCATATATATATTTGTAGCAATTTTTAATCACATATATTACACTTTAAATCACCTATTAATTTTTATAACACGTGATATATTAAGATTACCAGCGCCTTTTTACCTATGATATATACCTATTTATTGTTTTATTACAATTAAAAGGGCAGCAGGTTCAACAATCTTTTATTTAAAGGGCCAGGCGCCTTCTCTTTTCTTTTTAGTGCTATATAAATACCTGAAATAAATAATAAATAAATGACTGCTAATGACAAAGTCGTAGTATTTTTAAGTTACTGGCCCTTTAAGTTTCAAACGCCCACTTTTCCCCCGATGCCTTATTAGCACACACTGAACAGAATGAAATCCGTTCTTGAGCGCAGACTGAAAACACAAACAAGTTATTAGGTAGAATAAAACCACACTTCACTACAAAACATCAAATCTGCAAAAAAAAAAAAAAAAAAAAACACGCCAGATGCCACAGTTAAAAATAAAACTTCAGCATTTTGACATGTGTACTGCGATTTATACCCAAGTAGGAACTGCATTGTGTGCCAATGTAAATTATTCCCTGACTCAACACATAGCTAGTTAATCTTTAAAAAAATAGCATGCATATTTTTTCTCCCAGCATTCTTAGGTGTGTGATGATAAACTGGCTGATCAAGAGATCCAGTTTATACCATCAAGTCCATGGCATATTTATGAAGATAAATAACACTTGCACGTTATTTATTTATGACAGACAGACTGTTTTCGTAGGTTATTCCAGGACATCGTTTATTAGAAAAAATGAGGTGGGAAAGAAAGCGAAGGAGAAGAGCAGAGGCTCGCTAATAATATATGATAGGAACTGAAAATTGCATCTGTAGAATAAGTGTCAGTCCAATTTGTCAGCAGTGCCCAACTGGTGTGGATATAAAATAAAGATCTATTACAGGAAATGGATTATGCACATAGATTAATAGTAATATATTGAATTATTACAATCCTAATACTACTATATATTATACCACTACTATCCTATAATTTTATACTATACTACAATTACTCCTGCAGCACTGGAAGATCGCTGGGGTGGGAATTACAGGACTTCTAATTTCAGCTAAAAAGCAACCCCCAACCCCCCCAACCCCAACATCCCTGTCTTCAAGTTTCCCTGTTGTTCATGGAAAAATTGAGTGCGGTCTTCTAGAACCCGCCCCGCTATCGTTGAACATTTCATTTTTACACCAGGTGAACCCAACATACTGGTTATTTTCTTGTATTAATGGTGCGGTTACATAATCTCCGATAAAATTTAGGAATCATTGGACTCATGGTATGCTGCTTTAGGCCCCTTTCACAGGTGTGTGACCTAAAAGTTGTGCGATTTTGCCTGGACTTGAAGCAATGCCTGTGTAATCCTGAGGTCTATGGACATCAAAGTCAGAACAAAGTAGTACAGGGACTACTTTGAAGTCGCACAGATATGAACGGTACCCATTGGAAATCATGGAGTACGACCTGTCATGCAACTTTGCAGTCCCAAGTCACAGGACAAGTCGCACAAGTGTGAAAGGGGCCTTAATGCAATTTTGAAGGCTTGTTACTTCTGGTCACGAAGGCTTGTTACATACCACCTAGCTAAAATGTTAATGACCAAGTACACCCTTTCATGGAAACAGTATTCTCCAAAAGCAGTGGCCTCTTTCAGCACGATAATGTGCCCTGCCACACTGCAAAAATGGTTCATGAATGGTTTGAGGAAAATAATGAGTTAGGGCTGATCAGTGTAAATACAATGTTGCTTCCTTGCATCAGTACTCTCTTTTATACAGAATGAAATCTCAATCCTTGGTTCACTGCTTTTCCTAGAAGCCTGCACAGAGCTTTAAGAACAATTTCATGCATCCTCTGCAATGTCCTTAGATTTAAAGTAGTAAACTTATTAAACACTGAGAAAGATAATGTACTCAGTTTGAGGATGTTATGGCACTTTTCCACTGCAAGTACGGGCTCGGCTTTACTCAGCCCTGCTTGGCCCGGTTTGCTTTTCCACTGCTGGTACCACATGGTACGGTGTTGGAATGGTTCGGTACGGTACGGTACGGTTTGCTTTTCCACTAAAGTAGTACTAAAGTTAAGTGGGTGGGATAACAACAGGGTGGGTGGGATTCTCTGACCAATCAGTGGCTAGTAGGGACTGCATGCAAAGGATTGTGGGATATGGTACCGGGTATGGTACCTCTTGGAACCACAATCGATGTGGTACTGTTTTTGAGAGCCGTACCATTCGGTTCCATGCAGTGGAAAAGCGCCGCCGTACCGTACCGTTCCTACACCATACCATGCGGTACCAGCAGTGGAAAAGCACAAAAGCGAGCCGAACCGTTCGGTTCCATGCAGTGGAAAAAGCGCCATTACAGAAGTTGCCTGTCTCAGTACTTATGTTTGAATCTGAAATGTACAGTATCTCACAAAAGGGAGTACACATTTTTGTAAATATATTAGATCTTCATGTGACAACACTGAAGAAATGACACATTTTTTACAATGTAAAGTAGTGAGTGTACAGCTTGTATAACTGTAAATTTGCGGTCCCCTCAAAAAAACTCAACATACAGCCGTTATTGTCTAAACCGCTGGCAACAAAAGTGAGTACAACACCCCCTAAGTGGAAATGTTCCAATTGTGCCTAAAGTGTCAATATGTTGTGTGGCCACCATTATTTTCCATCACTAAGAGGGTTACTCTTAGGCATTGAGTTCACCAGAGCTTCACAGGTTGCCACTGGAGTCCTCTTCCACTCCTCCATGATGACATCACAGAGCTGGTGGATGTTAGAGACCTTGCGCTTCTCAACCTTCCATTTGAGAATGCCACACAGATGCTCAATAGGGTTTAGGTCTGGAGACATGCTTGGCCAGTCCATTGCCTTTACCTTCAGCTTCTTTAGCAAGGCCGTGGTAGTCTTGGAGGTGTGTTTGGGGTTGTTATGTTGGAATACTGCCCTGCAGCCCAGTCTCCTCATGGTAATGTGGTTTGTGGATGGGTAACATGGTCTGTGGACGAGGGGGGCATATTGAAATATAGACCACTATGTGAACAATACAGATGCCACCCCAGGTGAATGACAAGTGTTACTAAACTCGCAACAGTAAAATAAGTCTGCATATGCAGTAAAACATGCTGTTCTAGCCCTTAGTGTGGAACTTAAGCGGTTATTCCTCTGCAATGTGTAAAAAGGTTGATCCTGTCTTCTCTGATCCTCTCCTCCTTCCACAGACTCCAAAAAATAACCTAATATTTACAGTCTATAGAGTCAGGCTACTCAGTATGGTGTGTATTGCTAGAGAGTTTTTTTTTTTTCTTGGGAGGGTGTATGTAATCAGCACAGGGCCAATCAGCACTGTCCAGACATGTTCAGACAGCGAATTAAGGGTCTTGAAGCCTGATAGGACAATCATGGGAAAAATGAAAACTCATACAAGCTATCAGCACTCACTGATACAAGGCGCAAGATTGCTCTAATTGCTATATAAAGCTGATGAAAAAAAGGTATTTATCAGTTTAGATTTACAAAAAGAATTGCATTTCCATGTAATGTGGGGAGGCCAGATATAGTGAATGCAGGATCTGGGTTTAGTAACACTTTAAACACCTTTAGGAATCAAGCACATGAGATTACTACAAATTCACCGATAGGGTAAAACCTAAACCCCCTGACCTTTTTTCTCTTACATCATTCTTTATTGGCAAAGATATGCAATAATTTGATTTTTAGGCATTTGGTAAATGCTGTCAGCTCACCCATCACAATGAAAATCCACATCCCCAATATTGAGCATTAGATTAAAAGAGTGAAGGATATCAGGATAATGGAGAGTCTAGTTTGTAAAAAGACACATGCCAATTTCACAGCCACCTGCCAACAATCGTAATGGTGGATTGGTAAATATATTAGATTCAAGATTAAAAAAAACCAAAGTGGTAGAAATTCAAATAATACAGTCTCTGGCGATCTTTTAGAGATTGGTGGGTTATACCATACAAGTGAATGAATAAATGGGGGGGTGTCATCTTCTCTTTTCAGAGCTCTTACACCTATGTGCTCTCCAAACTCTCACCTTACTGCTGTAAGGCAACAGCAGGTAATAGTTGTCACAGTCTAGTGGTCTGTGTGTCTGATTGCCTCAAGTGTTCCTCCCCGGCTTACTGGGTCTCAATAGTAGGTGGGTCTCCCCTATAGTGATCCTGGGGGGTGGTTAGAGTTGAGCGGACACCTGGATGTCCGTGTTCAGCCGAACTTTAAAAAAAAGTCCGGGTCCGTGCCCCGGACTTTTGCCAAACTTTTCCCGGACACCGAACCCCATTGAAGTCAATGGGGACCTGAACTTTCAGGCACTAAAATGGCTCTAAAAACACCAATGGAAAGGGCTATAGTGCTGCAAATGGCAGCAAAAACGTAGTTAAGAGCATGGCAAGTGCTCTGCAAACAAATGTGGATAGGGAAATAACTTAAACAACAAAAAAAAAAAAAACAGAAAAATAAAACAATGTTCTTCATCTCTGAAGGACGAGGCCCATATGGAGTAGGAGGGAGGTTGAGGTGGTGGTGGATGTGGCGGTGTCATAGGCGTAGGTGATTAGGGTGTGCCTGGGCACACCCTAATCACCTAGGGCACATAGCATTATCGCTCTGTTTGCCAGTGAGGATATGGGAAAGATCTCCCTCGGACCTGCTCTGCTCTATTTCACTTTGCCAGCAGGGAGAGTAATGTATCGGGGACATGTACATGTAGGCAAACACATGCATGTGTATTTAAACTTTGGGGTGCACACCCTAATGCAATAGGCTGCGCACACCTATGGGCGGTGTAGGTGGAAGCGGCGGTGGAGGAGGACCAGGGCCGGATTAAGAGCATCATGGGCTTGGTGCTGAGGATTTTGAAGGGCCTTAAGGGCCGTGCCTTGGCATGCACCCAGAGGAGGAAGGGTGCAGCCATGCATGCCTAATTCCACATGGGATGCTGTCTCTGAAGCCCATAAACACATCCATGCATCGGCAACTGTCCCTCCTTGTCCGGCCTTCGTGCTGTATGGGGAGGTTCTGAGGGAGCTGCCTGGGGAAGCGAGCATAGAAGCCAGACTTCTGTGTTTACAAGTGACAGAAGAGCGGTAACAGTGAATATGGCCAACCTGGGGCCTATATTAAGGTAGGGGCCTGGAGCTGCAGCTCCAAAAGCCCCTACGTTAATCTGGCCCTGAGGAGGACGAGGTAGCCAACACTGCTTCTTTTCACAAATTTTAAATGAGGGTACACCCCAAAAGAGTGAGAAAGAGCAAACATGGAACAATGGCTGGGTAAGGTCGGTATCCATCGCTATTCTGCACAAGGTACGGAAAAGTCCCGTGGGATCCATGCCTGGTTCATTTTAATGAACGTGAGCTTGTCCACATTGTCTCTGGACAGGCGGCTGCACTTGTCTGTAAAAACGCCCCCAGCCGTGCTAAATACCCGTTCAGATAATACACTGGCTGCAGGGCACGCCAGCACCTCCAAGGCGTAAAGGGCAAGCTCAGGCCATGTGCCCAACTTGGAGACCCAGAAGTTGAAGGGGGCAGACCCCTCATTCAGTACGTCTAGGCGTGTGCACACATACTGCTCCACCATGTTGGTGAAATGCTGCCTCCTGCTAAGACGTTCCATATGAGCTGCTGGTGCTGCTGTTTGTTGTGGCGTGCTGACAAAGCTTTTCCACATTTCGGCCATGCTAACCCTGCCTTCTGAGGTGCTTGCGGTGCCCTGGTTGCGTTGGCGACCTCTTCCTCCTCCTCCTCTGCCTTGTGCTTCCACTGTGGCCCCGCTGTCAGGTGGGAATGCCAGCAGCATGGCGTCTACCAGCGTGTGCTTGTACTCGCGCATCTTGCGATCGCGCTCCAGTGAGTGAATTAAGGACGGTACGTTGTCCTTGTAACGGGGATCCAGCAGCGTGGCCACCCAGTAATCAGCACAAGTTAGAATGTGGGCAACTCGGCGGTCGTTGTGGAGACACTGCAGCATGTAAATCGCTCATGTGTGCCAGGCTGCCCAGAGGCAACGAAAGGCTGTCCTCTGTGGGAGGTGTATCGTCCGTGTCCTCTGTATCCCCCCAGCCACGCACCAGTGATGGCCATGAGATGGCCTGGGTGCCACCCTGCTGTGAACATGGTTCCATCTCCTCCTCCAGCTCCTCCTCCTCATCCTCCAGAACTGTGCCCCTGCTGGACAATTGTGTCCCTGGCGTTTGTGTGTGCAGGAACCCACCCTCGGAGCCCCTTGCGAATGACTGCCCTGAAAGCCTTGGAAATGTTACCTCTTCATCCTCCTCCTCCTCATCCTGTGCCACATCCTCTTCCATCATCGCCCGAATTGTTTTTTCAAGGAGGCATAGAAGTGGGATAGTTAAGCTGAGAACGGCGTCTGGCATTGGCCATGTTGGTGGAGTACTCAAAACAGCGCAACAAGGCACACAGGTTTCGCATGGAGGCCCAGTTATTGGTGGTGAAGTGGTGCTGTTCCGCAGAGCGATTTACGCGTGCGTGCTGCAGCTGAAACTCCACTATGGCCTGCTGCTGCTCGCACAGTCTTTGCAGCATGTGCAAGGTGGAGTTCCACCTTGTGGGCACGTCACATATGAGGCGGTGAGCGGGAAGGCCGAAGTTACGCTGCAGCGCTGACAGGCGAGCAGCAAGAGGGTGAGAACGCCGAAAGTGCGCACAGACGGCCCGCACTTTCTGCAGCAGCTCTGACATATCGGGGTAGTTTTTAAGGAACCTCTGCACCACCAAATTCAGCACATGCGCCAGGCAAGGGATGTGCGTCAAATCGGCTAGGCCCAGAGCTGCTATGAGATTTCGCCCGTTATTGCACACCACCAGGCCGGGCTTGAGGCTCGCTGGCAGCAACCACTCATTTGTCTGCTGTTCCATGCTCCTCCACAACTCCTGCGCGTTGTGTGGTTTGTCCCCCAAACAGGCAAGTTTTAAAACTGCCTGCTGTCGTTTACCCCTGGCCATGCTGAAGTTGGTGGTGAAGGTGTTACGCTGTCCGGATGAGGAGGCGGTAGAGGATGAGGAAGCGGAGAAGGAGGAGTTAGGAACAGGAGGCAAACTGAAGCGCCCTGCAATCCTCGGTGGTGGAAGGACATGCGCCAAATTGCTATCCGCCTCAGGCCCATCCGCCACTGCATTTACCCAGTGTGCCGTTAGGGAGATATAACGCCCCTGACCGTGCTTACTGGTCCACGTATCGGTAGTTAGGTGGACCTTGCCAGAGATGGCGTTACGCAGTGCACACCTGATTTTTTCCCCCACTTGGTTGTGCAGGGAAGGGATTGCTTGCCTGGAAAAGTAGTGGCGGCTGGGCACGATGTACTGTGGAACAGCCACCGACATAAGGTTTTTAAAACTGTGCGTCTCCACCAGACGGAATGACAGCATTTCAAAGGCCAAGAATTTTGAAATGCTGGCATTCAGGGCCAGGGATCGCGGGTGGGTAGGGGGGTACTTCCTCTTCCTCTCAAGTGTTTGGGAGATGGAAAGCTGAACGCTTCCACGGGACATTGTGGAGATGGTTGGTGACCCAGGTGGTGGTGTTGCTGACAGATCCTCTGTTTGCGGGGTGGCAGGTGCCGGTATCACTACAGATGTGGCTGGAGCGGCCGAGACTGCAGCAGAAGAGGAAGCAGGATGAGCCAGAGACCTTTCTTGGTTTTGAAGGTGTCTACTCCACTGCAGCTCGTGCTTTGCACTTAGATGCCTGATCATGCAGGTTGTGCTCAGGTTGAGAAGGTTTATGCCTCGCTTCAGGCTCTGATTGCACAGGGTGCAAACCACTCGTGTCCTGTCATCAGCTCATTTTCTAAAGAACTTCCACGCTAGAGAACTCCTTTGAGCTGACTTTGGTGCGCTCGTTCCCTTGCTGCGTGGGGGAGTAGCGGGCGTAGTGTCTAGGGCATGGCCGCTCCGCTTCTGCACCCTGCTCCCTCTTCTGCTGTGCTGGTGGCTCTGTGCGACCACCGCCTCTTCCTCCAAACTACTCAGGTCACCTGCATGACATTCATTCCATGTGGGGTCGAGGACCTCATCGTCCTCCACATCATCTTCCACCTAGTCTTCGCCCCTGCCCTCCTTGTCGGTCTCCACAATGCTGAACGCCGCAGCAGTTGGCACCTGCGTTTCGTCATCATCGGAGACGTGCTGCGATGGTCCTTGCATGTACTCATCTTGAGAAATAAGTGGTTGGGCATCACTGCACTCAATCTCTTCAACTTCTGGGGCAGGGCTAGGTGGATGGCCCTGGGAAACCCTGCTGACAGAGTCCTCAAAAAGAAGAAGAGACTGCTGTATGGAATGGGGCTCAGACTGCTTGCCTGATTTCCAAGGGGGTGAGGTGAAAGACGGTTGGACATTGGCTGCAGGTGCCAACTCTTGACCTTTCTGCAGTAGACTGGGTGGGAGACAATGTGAAGGAACTGGAGGCACTGTCAGCAACCCAATCTACTATGGCCTGTATTTCTTCAGGCCTCATCACGTCTAGAGGCGCATTATGCCCTACCAAATACTGATGCAGGTTCTGTCGCCTACTCACACTTGTGGAAGGTGTTTCACTTGTGCGTGTAGCTGGCACAGATCGACCACGTCCTCTCCTTGCAACAGGAGCTCTACCAGCAGCACCACGACCCAGGCCACGGCCCCTATTTGACGGTCTCCTCATATTTCTGTAATTTATGATCTTGCCCTAGAAAGGTGTTTATTGAATAGCGGAACAAAACAACAACAGTATCGCACAGGTGTATCTGACAGTCAAATATGCAAACTATGCCGCAATTTAATGTTTTTTACCCCAAAAGGGTGTATATTGAATAGCGGAATAGGAAAAAGGATAAAAAAAACGGTGTATCTCACACGTACAAACACAGACTAGGCCCTGATTAAAATTTTTTGTACCCTAAAGGGAGGATGAGGAAGAGGAGTAGGAGGAGTTGGGAACAGGAGGCAAACTGAAGCGCCCTGCAATCCTTGGCGGTGGAAGGAGATGCGCCAAACAAATTTAAAAGGTGTATCTCACACGTACCGATACAGACTATGCCGTAATTTAATTTTCTTACACTCCAAAAGGGTGTATATTGAATAGCGGAATAGGAAAAATGTTATAATACGGTGTATCTCACACGTACAAACACAGACTAGGCCCCGATTACAATTTTTTGTACCCTAAAGGCAGGATGAGGAAGAGGAGTAGTAGGAGTTGGGAACAGGAGGCAAACTGAAGCGCCCTGCAATCCTCGGCGGTAGAAGGAGATGCGCCAAACAAATTTAAAAAGGTGTATCTCACATGTACCGATACAGACTATCCCGCAATTTAATTTTTTACACTCAAACAGGGTGTATATTGAATAGCGGAATAGGACAAATTTTACAAAACGGTGTATCTCACACGTACAAACACAATCTAGGCCCCGATTACAATTTTTTGTACCCTAAAGGCAGGATGAGGAGTAGGAGGAGTTCGGAACAGGCAGGAGGCAGACTGAAGCACCCTCAAATCCTCGGCAGTATGAGATGCGCCCCAAAAATTGGAAAGGTGTATCTCACACTTACCGACACAGACTATCCCGCAATTTAATTGTTTATACCCAAAGGTTTTGATTAAATAGCAGAATAGAAAATATGATCAAAAAAAGTGTATGTATCTCACACGTACAGAAGCACACTAGGCCCCAATTACTATTGTTTGTACCCCTAAAGGCAGGATGAGGAGTAGGAGGAGTTTGGAACAGGCAGCACCCTCAAATAATCTTCAGAAGTATGAGATGAACCCCAAAAACTTGGAAAGGTGGATCTCACACGTACCAACACAAACTATCCCGCAATTTAATTGATCCCCAAAGGTTTTTATTGAATAGCGGAATAGGAAATATGATCAAAAAAAGTGCATGTATCTCACACGTACAAAACCACACTAGGCCCCAATTACTATTGTTTGTACCCCTAAAAGGCTGAATGAGGAGTAGGAGGAGTATGGAACAGGCAGCACCCTAAAATCTTCAGAAGTATGAGATGACCCCCATAAAACCCCAAATATCATTCAGCTCTGCTGCAGGCCACAATTTAATTTTTTTTAACCCAAGGCTGTATATTGAATAGTGGAATAGAAAAAAGTGTATGATTTCTGAAACCACTCAATATTAGCACATGTGAACTGAACACAGCAGTGTATGATCAGTCACTCAGCACAGCACAGCTGAAGGAAAAATGCTGCACACAGTGCCTGATAGAAAAATACTTTTCTCCCTCCTCCTCAGTGGGCAAAAAAGATTGTGTTCACTGCACCCCAAAAAGATTGTGTTCACTGCATCCCAAAAAGATTGTGTTCACTGCAGCCCACACACAGCAAAATGGATGTGGACCACTGTCACCTGCCTATCTCCTATCCCACACCACACAGCAATATCGATTGTAGTTTGTAGAACACACTGTCTGACCCTAAAAATCAGCAGACTCTGTCCCTAAAGGGATTGATAAGATCATAGATCGGGTGACTGCAATACCCCCCCCCCCCCACACAGCAATATCGATTGTAGTTTGTAGAACACACTGTCTGACCCTAAAAATCAGCAGACTCTGTCCCTAAAAGGATTGCTAAGATCGTAGATCGGTCACTGCAAACCCCACCCCACACAGCAATATCGATTGTAGTTTGTAGAACGCACTGTCTGACCCTAAAAATCAGCAGACTCTGTCCCTAAAAGGATTGCTAAGATCGTAGATCGGTCACTGCAAACCCCACCCCACACAGCAATATCGATTGTAGTTTGTAGAACACACTGACCCTAAAAATCAGCATACTCTCTCCCTAAAATGCCTACAACTCGCCCTGCCTAATACACTCCGACCTGTCCCTCAATTCTATCCGGACACAAATGTTTTTTTTTTCCTGTCTGTCCCTAATCAGCAGCCAGCACGTTGATGTGAGCTCTCTCCCTGAACTAAACAGCAGAATGACGCCGCAGCGGCGCTGCCTCGAACTTATAAAGACTTGGTCACATGCTTCAGACGGCCAATCACAGCTACTGATACATTTGTAGGCATGGCTGGGATGGCTTAGGCACACCAGTTAAACGCTTGTTGATTGGCTGTTGAAAGCCCGCCATGAAAAGCGCGCCAAAGCATGCAAAACCCAGAAATAAAACGACCGAACACGGATTTTTACCCGAATATACAGTAAAGTTTTCGGGTCCGTGTTTGGGTAACAAAAATCCAATTATTCGGTACGAACGATAATACAGTCCGTGCTCGCTCAACCCTAGGGGTGGTCCCTCGATATCCTCCGTACTTAGATATTCATATGAAAAAGATTCCTCATAGTGTGATAAGGTTTAAGGGTTTATTTAAGTTGAAAGCAGAATTTTATTCACATTTAAATGAAAATAATTACGGTATGTATTTACTCCACGAGTGCAGAACTCGTGACTGGTATGCCTGCACTCACGTCATGCCCATGTGACTTCACTGGGGGCTCCCAAGTGTTCACCCATCACTATACTTTCTAGGAAGTTAGGGCCACTTTGCTACTGCTGTTTGTATTTATTCTAACTTATGAAAATTAGAAATATGGAGTGTTACTGATTGCGAAGGCATTTGAAGCAAATTTAGGAGCTCTGGCATGAACGTTTCAAGCAGGAGCCACCAAGAGATGTTGGAAACCACTAAGTGATTTGACCCAATAGTTAGTCATATACTAAAAATATTTATTAAACACAGGGCCATTAGCGTACATTTTTAAAACAAAATCCATTTTGCGATTGCAAGGACATCGACTTCTTAAAATGTGACTCAAATGTGCGCAGAAGCTCCTGATTATGTGAAGTGTGAATTTTACGAATACTGACCTCACTATGTTAGCCATAGCTGAATTATACCTTCCACACTTCACAATGAAATCCACTCAATAGGCTGTTGTGGTGCCTACACACTGACTTACAGTCAAGTTAATATTTGCATAAGTACACTTCTCTATTAAGGGGCTAATGGAGTAGTTTAGAGCCCCATTTAAAGAAGTCCAGTTTAGAAAAAAATATCCTAATTACAGGTTGCTCTCATACTGGCTGAACTGACCTTTCAAGATCCTCAGTCCCTACTCATTTTCCACAGTTGCAGAGTCCTTTTTGATTAAAGAGTCATAATTTTCCACAATAGAGCAGAAGAAAATAAAATGAACTGTCCACACTGTATTTGATCTTATCCATAGCACATCAATTATAATTTACTACCGCTCCGATGGTTAATCTACTGAGCTATGATCTTCATTTCCTTTGCATTCCCTTGGTAGTTCTTTCTTTAAATTCATCTCAAACTAATTTTCACTTCACAGTTTTTTAATCAAATCATCTTATTTATAGAAGAATAATTTAGGTTGCAGACTACTGTCAGCTTATTCTGGCATTTGTCCATTTAACTTTGGATGAACATAAGGGGGTGGATGATAGGATGTAAAGCTGAACACTAGGCAGATTAAAAAAATATAAAAAAATGTTTAAAAAATTAAAGACGCACATTAATGCAACGCTGTGAATAATACATTGTTAAAAGGTATTTTTATATGCAAGCAGTATCTAAATGTGACCTGATATCAGTCTCTTGCACTCCCTGTACAGTGTACATAAGAAGCCAATCAGTTCATGTTCTGACAAGGAGGATGCTGATAGAAAGAGAAAGAAGAGTGACCAAGCTAATCAGTGTGAAACTCTTGTTTTTCTTTTTATATATTGGAGTTCCCCTTTAAAACAGACATATTACCCTTGAATGGTGATAAGGGTTTTTTTTTTCTCCCCATTCAGATCCTCTTGGTAACCCTAATTTCAAAAATAAAATAAAATACTACAGAGGAGTTCAGAGTCTGGAAACCCACTGAGACAATGGGATTCTAAGGCTTAGGCTCCATCAAGCCAAATAGGAATGATTGAAGTGTTTTTTAATTTGTATGCAAAATTACGGATTACGGAGTTTCCTGGTGAAATGTAGTTTTTTTTATTGAGCTACTTGAGCAAAGTTATCTTGAAATAAAAAAAAATATATTACTTTTCTTTCCATTTATTTATATGTGTATTTTTTAGGGGTCATTCAGACGGGCACTGAAGCCAATGACATGTGGACAGGAGCGGGTGCACGGATCCGAACGCAGACTTCGTGAGCAGCCGCTGCACCTGCATTCAATTTTATGGACTGCCTGCATGCAGTTCCAAGGTGGTTGCACAGTTCGTAAAATGCAGGTCAATACAGAGCAGGAATCTAAGCGCTTATCTGAGCCCTTAGGATTTTTTTAGGGTAGTTTTGTTTACCGTACTTCATTTAGTGGGTTTTTTTTTTTTTTTTGTATTTCTGATCGCTACTTGTCTATAGCTTTACATTTTTAATTTTACTTTCGCTTGAATTACTGATTTTTTCTTACCTTCAATAAAAAAAAAATTAAAAAAAAAAAACACTTCAAATAATGAGGGCAAGGAGCATTAAAACAGGTCCAAGATAGTTAAAAGCAGCTTCTTTAACACTCAGTAGCTACTTAAAACCTGAAAAACACCTCAAAAGAGACGTGCAGGTTTTGAAAAAAAAAAATCATACATACCTACTGTACCTATGTAGATGCATCGATCAGGTGCACCCGCTGCCTCTACATTGAGAACTGAATGGTCAAACACCATTGATTGCTCGGTTATCGGTCTTCAGTGGGCAGTCATGGGCGCTCTGCTTTACCCCTCCAGCACTCACTGGAGTGCTGAACTGTGGAGGGGGGGCAAGAGCGGCTAGCTCAGGTTCCAAGCAGGGCACTGAGAGGCTGTGACAGCTGTTAGTCAGCAATCCGAGTGAATCCCAACATTATTGTTGGGATCCCTGCAGAGCCTGGACCGGCTCTGTGACTTCAGCCAACAGTGAACTTTAGTCTGCTGTGGACTTCTTCAATCCTACCTTAACCACTGACTTTAATTGCATTTTGTCAAAATGGCCATAGTTCACTGAAATCTCCCTTATTTCAACAAAAGTTTAGGAAATTTAAACACTCAATTTCGCTAATCCGTAATGCTAAAAAAAACATGAATACAAATGAAGGTGTGAACCAGAAAAAAGGTATAAAAGTGATCCTCATTGTAGTACCATCTCTCTCAAGTACATAAACCACAACACAACCCCTGTATGAGGGAGGGCCACATCCTAAAAAAGGAGGAGGGACCTCAACAACCACAGGGGAAGGGACTTTAATTGTGCCAACAAAAGAGGAAGAATAGAACCTTCAATAGTATAGAGACATTTTATTGTATCACATTAAAAAGACAAAGTGCCATTAAAAATAAAATAATTTTGTATAAAACCAATATTGTTTTAGACAGTCAGTCTTCGATATTATAAGCGTATGCAATCAACGCGTTTCACTGTTAATCGCTTCTTCAGGATTCATGCTTAGTGAGGGACACCACATAAATCAAACTGCTACTGACTTTCAGGGAGACCTGGGCATTGTTCCTCTAGAGCCCATCCTGTTTTATAAATAGAGAGACGTGATCTTAGAAATTAAACTTGGACTTTCCAGATATCAAGTAAAGGTAATATAAATGTCACAAAATTATGAATCTTAGCTTGCCTGGATCAAAGGGACATGCTCTTGTAAAGGGGGGGGATTATTCCAGCACTGGAAGCAGAGGAATAAGAGGGGTGTATATCTCCACAATATAAGGCAACTCCACACCTTGTACACTATTCTTAATGCATCCACCAAACGCCACCTTTTGTCTCACCAAACAATCCCCCCGCCCGGTTTAAAAGACAATGTAATTTTCATTCAGGCAAGCCAAGACTAATTTTTGTGAAATTTATACTACCTTTACTTGATTTCTGGGAAGTCCAAGTTTAATTTCTAGGATCACATGTCTATCTATGGACAAAACAGGATGGGCTCTAGAGTAACACTGCCCAGGTCTCCCTGAAAGTCAGTAACAGTCTGTGGTGTCCATCCTTAAGTGTGAATCCTGAAGAAGCTATTAACAGTGAAACACGTTGATTCCATACACTTATAATATCTAAGACTAATTGTGCCAACGAATGAGGAAGAATAGAACCTTCATTTTTATTGTATCACATTAGTCAAAGTCCCTTCCCCTGTGGTTGTGGAGATCCCCTCCTTTTTAGAATGTGGTCCTCCATCTTACAGGTGTTTGGTTTGTTATATAAGAAAAGACCATGCTGTTCAAGAGGGCTTACAGCCACCACAGCTACTTTTTCCATCATAAGAGAAGAGGATTGGCTGGGAGTCCCCTCACATGTAATTGAAAGTGAATGGCTTTTCCACCTTCTAGCTGTAGCTCTAGATATGAATACATTTTTAATAATAGATAGGAAGTATAATGCAAGTGAAGCACATAAAGCCAATCCGTGTATTTGCTGACAGGAAACATAGGAGAAGAAAACATAGCAACAAAGTTCATCACATGACCAAGGAAGTGGGTTAAATGATGCTGGCCATCGCTCAACCTGGAAAGCCTGAAGACCCCTTGTGGTGGAAGAGTATAGCAGCAGAAGCTTATTATTTATTCTATGTTTTGCTTTAATTGGTATTTTTTCATTGTTGATGAAGTTTTGCTTTAAATTAGTTTTTTGTTTTTTCATAATCTGTATTGTTTTTACACCAAATGCGCAGCACTGACGCACACCAGAAAATGCATACAGCACGTTGAGTCTGTTGATTGACCAGCTTTTTCAGTTTTAAGCCAGCAGAACAAGATCCTTCACAAAGCATCCAAACACCTCTAAAATTCACACTCATTAATGCACCTTTAATGCGTGCATCTGGTGAGCACATATCCTAAGGTCATAACAGAAGACAAAAGGACACCCTTTATGGTTGCAATCAAAGAGATTTAAACGTGGAGCTGTGAAAGGGGTTCTTTATTGAAGCTGAGAAACTGCAGAATGCTCTTCTACAAGAAGGGCTTTTAGCAGACACTTTAGAACTACTGCAGACAAAAAAGACAAAAAAATATAACTGGTTAATGGTCATTTTAAAACTTTGCAGGAGTATGTTGATTCAGGGATTTATCTACCTTCCCGTGAATCTACTGGCATTTGAGATATAGGGGTTAATTGTATTTGTTACAAGGTCAGACACGATGGGAATACAGTATGTCAAAACCAATATAATACAAGTCATAATATAATAAACTATATAAGCTAATGAAACAAGAGGCAGCTCACTGCCCTGGGCTCACAACAAAGTGATCTTTCCACAAATTTGGGCCTGTTAAGCAGCCACTCACTAACACATAAGCCTGGCCCGTTATATTTATATTGTGATAGCAATGTCTATAATCAAAGTAACGAAGGCACACATACATCGTATGATGACATAGTTTATGATTGTCCTTATATAAACCAAGGAATGAGGATATGACAGTACTTAGTTGGTCCTGAAACACAGCCTGCTGTCTTTTTCTTTGGCGTGATAGTAGAGTTGTATTATTTTTTCCATTACATGCAGCCCTGTTGAAAAGTGTCCCACTGATGAAGATTGGTCAGCTGTCAGCTATGGTTCTCTAATCTACAAGCGGTGTTCATAGTACTGCAGGCAGCTGTAATAACGGTGATTTCACCAGGGTCAGCACTAGTCACAAATCACACTAGTTAGTTTAATCTAGGTCAAAGTTGTCCAGGGGATGAGTTGTCCATCTGAAAGCACAAGAAAACACAGAGGCCGAAAAACTTGAGCATGGAGTATTCCTTTTGTAGTAATAAAGTATACCGTAATTATTATGGAGGAGGATAATAATAATATAAATAATAGTAACAACACTGAATAGATTGCCATCCTATTTTGGTTTTTACACTTGTGAGTGTACCACACACATATCAGGCCAATATATATATATATATATATATATATATATATATATATATATATATATATATATATATATATATATATATATATATATATATATATATGAAAACAAAGTGCAGCGCTTCAAAAAGGATTAAAATAAAATAAAACCGGTGTATAAAAAGTCCCAAAGATAAAATCCATGCCAGAATCTTCCTCCGCGGTGTATGATTCATATAAAAAGGTGCAAAACACCGTCCTCCACCATCACCGATGAACGCACTGACTCTTGCCGCATGATGTGGACCACTATTTCCATAATGGTCTAATGCACATATGGTGATTAAATGAGGATCACTCAACCTCAGATCCACATAGATCCTAACAGCCAAAACGCTCATCCACATCCAAAGATCGGGTACATAGGAGTCAGGAAAAATCAACAGGAGAGTCTCAGTGTAGTAAGTTTGACTCAAGTTTATTAAAATGGCAGAATAACTCTCAAACAGAGAGCAAAATAACGCCTGTAAACTGCAATGTGATGATAGGGTTTCAAACCAGCAAAATGGCCGACCTCGGTACGTGACAGCGTTTGCGCGGAACTGACTACTCCCAACGCGTTTCTTCATATAGACATCATCTATATAAAGAAGTGTTTGCATACACAGAGTGCAGAGCATGGTGACATCTCCAGGTCCCTGGTCAAAAACAAATTCTCTGTCCCCCTTCTACTACTAGTGGCCCAGTACAATTATTTATTTTAGACACATATTACCAAAGGTATTGGGACGCTTGCCTTTACACGCACATGAACTTGGGTTCAATATTGAGTTGGCCCACCCTTTGCAGCTATAACAGCTTCAACTACTCTTGGAAGGCTGTTCACAAGGGTTAGGAGTGTGTCTATGGGAATGTTTGACTATTCTTCGAGAAGCATTTTTGTGAGGTCAGGCACTGATTTTGGAGAGAAGGACTGGCTTGCAGTTTGCGCACTAATTCATCCCAAAGGGGTTCTATCTATTCTTTAAAAAAGCAGTATGAAGTTTTGATTTTTTTCCCCGAATCATGCTTACCCAGGTGGATGCGGTCTTGCTGCATCTGTCCCCTGCTGGCTCCAACACTGAGAACCGAGCGATCAAACAAGAGCAATTACTTGGTTCTCAGGGCTCCCTGAGCAGAGCGCTAGTGACAGTCAGTCACCATTATTTGCTCTGCCCCCCCCCCTTGCTCCCTCTGGAGTGCTGGGCTGCAGAGGGGGTGGGAATGGCTGGCTCAGTCTCTCAGTGGTTTACTGAGGGGCTGAGCCAGGTGCCAACCCAGGCATATAGGGGGATCCCAACTCCATTGTTGCAAACTTGCCTGAGCCTGAACTCGCTCTTTGACATCAGCCGACAGCAAGCTTCAGTCCGCTGTCTGCTGAAACCAAAGCAGAACGAACTGCACTCCTGTAATCCACAGGAGAAGTACAGCCAAGCAAGCTTTGGCTGCACTTCTCCTTTAGTAGTACTAGTGTAGTGCTGCAAAACAGAAAAGTTCTTTGCTGTACCAACATACTTTACCTTTGATCACAATTTTTGTCTAACCACAATGATCACATGATCCGGAAACCACAGAGATCTCCCTGTTTGACTGCGGCTCATTATCTGGGCACTATCAGAGATCACAATGCGACTAAAAACAGGAAAAGCTTGCTACATTAGCAAACGTCTCCTATGTCACAGCAATCCCTGACCATCTTTGATCAAGGTGATCATCTGATCAGGAACAATACCAAATTGTTAGCAGTCCAATCTCAATAGAGCGCTCAACTGCAAAAAAAAAAAATTAATGATTTCCTGGCATGAAGAACTCACTGGGAGGCCATTAATTTACAGTGGCATGGTCAGAAAAGGTATAAAGCCTGGTAACCTTTAAAGACAACATACATTCAGAACATATTGCATTGTCAGGACAGGGGAAGTCTTTACACCTACAGAATGATGAGATCTCGTCTTCAGATTGAGGAGCAGGCAGTAGGATTCAGGAAAAGAACATAATGTTACGCTGTCACTGTTACAAGTTGCCATTTACAAATCAGCTCTTCTCGGCAGAACACAAGTCTTATTGTTGATGGCCGGAGCGTTCACTGCTGGACAGTATTGAATTGTCTGTAATGACTAGGTTTGTTGTCCAAAACACATAGAAACAGTTGTATGAGACAGACTAAATTTCCTGCTCCCGGCCCCATCATTTATGGAACATTATTCTACTACAGAATAGTGCCTCCAGAAACACTAAACGGAGCAGAAACCAACTATTTCTATTCATAGGTTATCTTTGTGCTTTACCTGGAGATCTAAAACACATTCATCTTGATCTTTATGTCAGTTAAAGTGAACCTGTACTTTGCCCATAATGAGCAGTCGATCAAGCTTACTTTGCAGAAGGAACCTAAACGCTGAACTACTGGCAGAAATAAATATAAAAAATATATATATATAATGCAGCTCTGTATTCATTATTAAAAGTACACCCTAAGGCCCTGTTCACACCTGAGTGCTTTTCAGCTCGTAAAACAAGCAAAATCCTATTAATTTCAATGGCCCCTGTTCACATATGAGCGTTTTGTCACCTGAAGCAAAACAGCTGAAGCTCAAAAAAAAAGTACATGAGCTTCTTGTTTGGCAGATTACAGGCGTTTTTTGTTAGATGTCAATGCCTGCCTCCAAACACCTGCAAAAGTGCCTGAAAAACGCCCAAAAAAAGTCTGAAAATGATACACCCAGGTGTGAATGGAGCCTAAGGCTACATTCACACCTGAGCGTAGCGTTTTCGCGCGTTTTTTTACCGCGATTTTACATTGATTTTTACCGCGATTTTCAGATGTTTTTTGTGCAGGCGTTTTTTGATTGAATAGATACCAATGTAAAACGCCTGTAATCTGCCCAAAAAGAAGCTCATGTACTTTTTTGAGCGTTGGGCGTTTTGTAAACAGCGTCAAAACGCTCAGATGTGAACAGGGGCCATTGAAATGAATAGGATTTGTCTTGTTGGGCGTTTTGAGAGCTGATCCTAGAGCAGAAAAACTCCCCAAAAACGCCCCAAAACGCCTAGATGTGAATGGAGCCTAACTGAATGGTATTTAAATTTGCTCCGTGTATCCAAAACAATTGCCATGTATTTAAAAAAAAAAAAAAAACCTTTTAAATTTCTTGTTGCATCTCAGTCCTACTGATTGTTTGCAGACTTTCTGAAGCCACTTCCTGTCTTCATGCATGTTCCCCAGCAATGGTTGCATATCATTTCTCAGCGTGGGTACAGAAAACATGCCCGTATAATAATGCATTGGCACTGCTGCTTGTAGTCTCTATAAGCATCACCTGTGACAAGTCTCAAGGCAGGCAAACAACTGGGAGACGGGAAGAGAGCGGGTTACCCATTAACAGTAGTGTGATTAGAGAAAAAAAAAAAAAAAAAGTGTTTGGTCCGTGATCCATGAACTTTATGGGCACCACAGCACAAATTGATTTAAATAAAAATACAAAATCTTTATTGGATCGTTCAAAACAGGAAATTAAAAAACATAAAAAGGAACATATCTTCCACTCTATGTCGACAAGGATGGGAACCCTTACAAGAACACAGTAATATTTGTACAGACAAATGATTGTATTCCTGTAAACCAGTGAAGTTCAAAGGGGTATCACCAACCATTCACATAAGCTTGACATATTTCGTGTAATTTCCGCTTCTTCGGGAGCAGAAGATGCAAAAATAGAAACACTACAGAAAAGAGGGTGTCAATGGTGGTATAAAACAAGGGAAACACACAGCAACATGTTAAGAGACATGGAGCTCAATCAAAAATTAGAAACCAGATATCATCTAGAGGGATCCACTGCACTCAATAGTTGTTGCAGTGTTGTAAAGGATTTAGATCCAGCAATACCAATAGCAAAGGAAAGAAAGGTTGTAAAAACACTTAGAACTACTCAAGAAAGCCACACAGGCAATATAATGCCACCCAAAACTCACTAGATACACTTCAAGTCTCAAAAGGATCTGCATATGTGTCCGCCTTGACATAAGGTCCACTGTCTGAGGAAAGGATGAATTTCTACCGAAATACAAATTAGCGATCGAACGATATCGTTTTTTTATTGCCGATACCGATATTTTGGTCATTGCATATCGGTATCGGCCGATATTTTCGTACATTAAAACATTTTTTTTTTTTTTACAGGTACTCTTGTGGAGGGATCTAGGGGGTCTAAGACCCCAAACCTCCTCTGCACTTAAAAGCATTCAAAACGCCAAGTTTGGTTGTTTTGAATGCTGTAATTTTTTTGAATTTGGGGCAGAGTACCCAGAAGTGATGTCATATCACTTCCAGGTTTTTACATGGAGACCCGATCAGAGCCGAATGTGGCTTTGATCGGGTCTTCTCTTTGGCGGCTGAGCAGGACGGTTGCCCGGGTTTCCCACAGAAGGTTGCGGGAGGGGGAGACGGACGTCCCCTCCCGCTCCTTGTAATGACAGCTGATCGGCTTCTCAGCCGCATCGGTTGTCATTACAAGACAGCCGACTGTCTAGCTGCAGGCATCACCCCGGTACATGCACTTTCCCGAAATATCAGCAACCTCAGGGGCGATCCTGATATATCGGGGAAAGTGCAGATTGGCCCTTGATATATCGGCTTTGCTGATAATCGGTCTATCTCTAATGTAAATCCCCAGGCAGCCCAAAAATAACTGTGTATTTAGAGGTCTGCATGGAGTTCAGCTTTAAAGCCTCCTTTACAGGGCTGAGCCTAAAGCCTAGTACACACAATGAGATTATCGGACGAATGATTGTCCGTTTTTTTGGGACCCTAATCTCCATTTTGGAAAACGAATAGGTTACTAAAATACGAAAATTCACGTATTACAGAATACAAATTTGGAAGAGATATAATGTATTTGTATTGCATTTCCGAGTAAAAACTGTACTGATTAAAAACAAAAAATATACAATCTGGTATCCTAGGAGAAAAAAAGTTTTGGGTTTGTCCCTTTGGAAAATTTCAGACGACAGCTGTGTACTAACAATCAGATTATCGTACGATCGCTTTGAAAGTGATATTTTTTAGTACGATATTCTGTTAGTGTGTACAGAGCTTAAGTCTTCCTTCCATCCACAGAGAGAGGCTGCTTCTGTATATATAAGCCAATACCCTACATCCTCTGTAAACCAAAATTTGCATAAAGCCCACTAATGAACCTCCGCGGAATTAATTAAATAAGACATTGACTATAAGGTCTAGTAAATGTCAAGGCCACGTTGACCCCACCTATCGATAAAACCTAATTAAACCAGCGTTCAAATGAAAAGCGTCAATAGGGAAATTGCATTGAATGCAAAGTACTTAAAGGGCTAATAAACCTAAAACACATGCCGGTGTACATAAAATGTGCACACTTCAGTAGCGTATGTAACTTACTAAAGGAAAGTAGCCTCAGTTCTGAGCAGTGTGGGTAACATAAAAACAGAACACACCCTGCTTCACAGAAAACATTTGTACTGTAAAATATAAAATAAAAATCATACCCAAATCAGTTGTGGGTAAACTGTGGAGGGTTAAAGGACCATTGCAAATATTCTTTCGGCCACACTCAAACTTTTAGAACACTATTATATTGTATATTATACTGTATACTGTAGGTTTTATTGTGTAGTACAACACTACGGCAGGAATGGGGGGAAAAGGGGAGCTTTTATCACACATTTTCCTCATCGGATGGCGGCAAGAGCAGGCTAATTAAGGTCCATTATTGACCTTGTTTAGTTTGTGAGGGGAAACGACGCACTGCCTCTAAGGGCTAGCTGACCTTTTCCTGGGATGGTTAAGTGGCCTCTTTCCCGCTCAAAATTCCCGCTCAATTTATCCCTGTATCTGTGGAGAATAGGTAGCTGACCTCTCTTCTGGGGTCAGATGGCCTCTTCCCGCTCTTTTCGTCCACCTGAATAGCTCGCCGGTTTATTCCAGAACCCTGTTTTAGGGGTATTTAAGGGGTGCCTCAACAGCTCAAGTTCAATCGCCTCAGAAACAGAGCTGTGGTGTTCCCCTCCCTCCCCTTGGTTTGTCCTGCCAAAAATTATTATGTGGTAGTGTCACCTTTGTTTGATGCAAAGGAGGAATGAGTGGTTATGTCAAGAATTGAGTATTATAATTGTTGTATTTATTATTATTTACTGTTGGAAAAATATTTTGGAACAAATCTAATGTTTATACAACCTGAGTCGTAGTGGCTAGGTTGATTTTAGTGTTTTAGTCCCCGTTCACATTAGGTCGCTCCGACTTAGGGGGCGACTTGTGAAGTCGCGTGCAGCGCGACTTGCATGGACTTCACATAATGGAAGTCAATGCAAGTCGCCTCCAGGTCGGCCCGAGTAGTACAGGACCCTTTTTCTAAGTCGGAGTGACTTGTGTCGCTCCTATTAGAACGGCTCCTGTACTACACTATGGGAGCGACGGTGCGCGACTTGTCAGGCTGACCAAGTCGCCTGACAAGTCGTACCAGTGTGAATGGACACTAAGGATTATGATATTTATGATTATTCCAACCCAATGTCTTGTGTGTTTTTTTTTTTTTTACAAATAAATTTTTCTTTTATTATTAAACATATAAACAAAACAAATAATTACAGCTACAATACATTACTCTGCATAGGAAAAAAAAAATCCATACATACAAACACACACAAAAAAAAAAAAAAAAAATTGGGAGAGGAGGGAAGGGGAATATCAACAAAACAATTTAAGGAGAAGAAAGGAAAAAAAAAAAAACATCAATTAATTAATAAATTCCTGCTTCTATCATTGTGAAGCAGGTGACATTGGCACCCCTACATCATCAATCCAGGCTGACCACACTTTATCAAATTTTTTTGGGCAATTCCTACTACCGTATCTAAAACGGTAGAATGGAAGTGTCTTAGTAACGGCAGCTATCCAAGTTGACCGGGTGGGAGATTCAGGTAACTTCCATCGCAAAAGGATTTCTCTCCTGGCATAAAACAGGGTATACGTAATGCACATTTTAGCATATTTATCCCCAACCACTTCTGTAAGGTTACTCAATAGAGTTACCTTTGGGTCCAAAGGAATCATAATATCAAAAATTTCCCCAATAGTATCCGTCACCGCTTTCCAAAAGGATGCCAACTCAGGGCACGACCAAACAACGTGTAAAAAAGGTACCGGTTTCACGCCCACATCTAGTGCAGGAGGGATCCTTCATAGGGTATATCCTAGCAAGACGTTGAGGCGTGTAGTATGCTCTGTGTAAGAATTTAAGTTGTATAAATCTATCCCTGGCCGCTATCATTGAGGGAATATAATTATTAACCGGTTCCTCCCAGTCTTCGACAGTCAAGTCTGGAATGTCATCCTTCCATTTATTATAAGTTTTCTCAAGAGACTGACTATAATCTATTGAAAGTATAAGATATATAGCAGAGAGAGTTTTCCCTATAACCTTAAAAGTTAACATTTTCTCCAAAGGGTCCGATTCCAAGACAACGGGGCCTTGGAACTGAGCCCGCATAGCATGGCTAAGCTGACGGTAATGAAATCCCATAGTGCTAGGCAATGAGTGCGTAAACTGGAGAGCCTCAAACCCTGGGAGTCTTCCATCTTTAATAACATGTTTCATGGTCACAATCCCTCTGGCGGCCCATACCTGGGGATCAGGAAGTTGATACAAATGTGATAAATTAGGATTACCCCGCAATGGAGTGTGGGGGGATATATGTAGAGGTTTGTTATATATCACCCATGCCCGAGTCCATATCCGCAGCACCGTCTTCATCAGGCTGGTAATCTGAGGATGTGCCCGTTCACCTCGAAAAACAAGATTACAAAGGGCCGCATAGGATCCCAGCAATGCTGCTTCTAGTGTCACTGCGGAGTTAGACTTGAGCTGGGAGAACCACCACCGGACCGTCACCAGTACAGCCGCCCAGAAGTACAACTTAAAGTTAGGAAATGCTAAACCCCCTCTTGCAAGTGGAAGATACAACGTACGCCTTGCGACTCGTGGAGTACGCCCGGCCCATACAAAAGTTGTTACCATACCATCTAATCTTGAAAAAAAGGTTTTAGTCATATCATTAAGGGAATTACGAAAGAAATACAAAAATTTCGGAAGATAACTCATTTTTAATAAATTAATTCTGCCTACCGGGGATAAAGGAAGCATGCGCCATGACGCACACCTTTTATTTAATTGTGAAACTAAAGGATCAATGTTATTTTGCTGATACACATCCAATGTTGGACCCACCTTGATGCCCAAGTACACCATATCCTGTACCCATTTCAACGGTGTCTGAGTATCAATTAAAGGTACCAATGGATGTAGTGGAAAGAGGACAGACTTAGACCAATTAATGCGTATACCTGAAAAACGACCAAAGATGTCGAATAATTGTAGGGCCCCATGTAGTGAGGTAGAAGCATCAGCCAAGTAAATCAAAGTGTCGTCTGCATATAAGGACAACTTCTCCTCAATAACACCCACTTTAATGCCTCGGACTCGAGGATCCACCCGCAGCATAATCGCAAGCGGCTCCAGGGCCAAGGCAAACAAGGCCGGAGATAACGGACATCCCTGTCGGGTACCCCTCAATAGGGGGAATTTATCCGACAGGGATGAGTTAGTGCGGACCCTAGCAGTGGGGTTCCCATAAATGAGCTTAATCCATGACACAAACTTAGGGCCAAACCCGAAGCTGGCTAGGATCTTCCAAAGAAATGGCCACTCGACAGAATCAAATGCTTTCTCGGCGACGAGGGAGGCCACCACACCTGCTCCCTCCCCCGACGCCAAGGCCATGTGTGTAAACAGTCTCCGGATATTAATATCCGTGCCCCGTTCGGGTATGAAACCGGTTTGGTCCAGATGGATCAAGTCTACAATAACACTATTAAGTCGAGTGGCCAAAATCTTTGAAAGGATCTTCCCATCTACATTTAATAAAGAGATAGGCCTATATGATGAACATAGTGATGGATCCTTCCCTGGTTTAGGGATCACCACGATAACCGCTTCACTCATAGTTTTTAGGGAGTTTCCCCTCATTCAGAGATCCTACAAGAGTGGCTAATAGATGCGGGCCCAAAAGGTCCAAATGGGCCTTATAGAATTCGACAGGAATTCCATCCGGGCCTGGTGTTTTATCAGATTGTAAAGAGGCCACCACTTCCTGGATCTCCGAAAGAGTAATAGGTGCATCTAATTTGGCCCGATATTTATCGGTTAAGATTGGAAAGTCCACTACCTGCAAATATTGATCCAATTCATCTTCTGAATAGTCAACCCTAGTATTATATAAGGCCTGATAATAGTCAGTGAAATTGTGGTTGATGGTTTCTGGATTAAAATGAAGAGTACCTGATTGATCTTGAATGTGTGCTATACTATACCCAGTTGTTTGCTCCCTAGAAATTTGTGCAAGCATTTTACCATTATACTCTCCTTGTACGAAAATACGTTGGGATTGAGAAAGTCGTTTTTTCTGTGTAAGAGCTGTACGTATTCCCATTACCTCTCCGGTCAGAGATTGAAGTCGTGTATAATGGGTGGGATCTCTAGTTTGAATGTACAAATTTTCCATATCTCTAGCCTCTTTTTCTTTTTGCAATAAATTTGTTCGCCTATATCGTTGGATCTTCCCAATAGCTGTCTGATAATACCCCCGGGTGCAAACCTTAAAGGCATCCCAAACCATAGCCACTGATGCCGTGCCCGGGTTTATCTCCCGAAAGGCCGCTATTTGGGGTCCCACAAGAGGGATTATATCAGGATCAGAAATCCAATATCTGGATAATCGCCATAATCTATCAGAGGGGTTAGCAGATAGTTCCATATTCAAAAAGAAGTGGAGCGTGGTCGGAGATCCCACGAGGAAGAACCCGAATCTCCCGAACCCGAGGTAGGAGCGAACCACCTGCAAACATTAAATCAATTCGAGAAAAGGATTTATAAGTGGCGGAATGGCAGGTATATTCCCTAGAGTGGGGATGGTGCCAACGCCATAGATCCGTCAACCCATAAGTCTCAGCCCATTCAGCGAGATCCGGTCTGGTAGAAGAATCTACAGTCATTCTATCCATACTCGGATCTGGAACCATATTAAAATCGCCCACAATAAGTAAGTTATCATTCTCAAATTTTGCAATTTCTTTAAAGATTCTATGCAGCAGCCTGATTGAAGCCGGCGGGGGTATATATAACCCTACCAGCAGTAAAGTAAAAGATGATATCTGCAAATTGAGCAAAACAAATCGTCCATCCGGGTCTAGAGAAAGATCTAAAAGTTTAAATGGAAGGGACTTATGGATAAGAACGCTGACTCCCCGAGCGTAAGTAGAAAATGTGGAGTGATAGTGATGCCCAACCCATGGTTTCTTGAGGGCCAGCGTTCGGGTACCCACCAAGTGGGTCTCCTGAAGGACACATATATGGGGATTAAAAGATTTTAAATATTGGAACACTAAGGAGCGTTTCTGCGGCGAGTTCAAACCCCTAGTGTTCCAAGAGATCACCCTTAAAGAGTCCATATCCGCTCATAAAACAGTATATTAAGGATAAAGAATAAATAATAAATATTGCAATATTCCCCAGGACCCGGGTGGAGGATGCTCCATTTGATATTCATCTGCATTCTGACTACCAATTTTTGTATGTAGAGATTTGTGTGCCAGTGCAAACAGGAAAAGAAGAAAGAAAGAAAAAAAAAAAAAGGGAATTGACTAATAAATACAATGAGTACAATAACAGATTAATGTTCAAACATCCCCATCCCCCCCACCCCACCCGTCTCCCCAAAATTGGAGAGGGTTTGTATCCCACCCACCATGGACCTCATAGTCCACCCTAGAGGGCAAGTGTCAAAGAAGGCACTATATTACCCCCCCCCCCTTAGAAAAAAAAAGAAAAAAAAAAAGGGAGAGGGGAGAAGACTCCGGCGTTCAAAAAGGAAAAAAGTAGATATACATCGAATCACCCAAATATCCAAAAAAAATTTGAGAAGGTAAACAGTGACAAAAAAAAAGGGGGGGGGGGAAGGGAGGAATCGCATCTCATTAAAGATACATCGTTATGACATGACAACATGTCGCCACGTCACACGTCTCCCTGTCTTGATTACTCCCAAAAAAAAAAGGGAACATACATATATATTATCACTAATTATATTTAAGTTATCATAAATTGTCATGCATTACAGCTTTCCAGGAAGTCCAAAAAATGAAAAAAAAAAAGGGATATCCAAAATCATTATTGCTTCCATAGCCACTGTATTGGTACTTCAACACATAAGGTTACAGTCCCAGTAAAGGACCTCCAGATTATCTCCAGACTCTCCAGATTCTCCAATGAGATTCTCAAAAAAAAAAAAAAAAGGAAAAAAGATTCGGATTCAGTCTTACTTATATGTCTCAAGCCAAGATAACACCTCTTTAGGGGAAGAGAAGAAACGCACATGGTCACCATCCTGAACCCGCAATTTAGCCGGGAACAGAGTACTGTATTTCAACCCCTTTTCTCTTAACTTAAAACGGGCTTGATCAAACGATTTCCTTTGACGCTGGGTTTCGACAGAGTAATCTGGAAAAATAAAAAGTTTACCACCCTCGAATTTCACTTCACCCTGAGAGCGGGCCGCTCGTAGGACAGTGTCCCGGTCACCATAATGAAGGAACCTGAAAATAAATGTGCGGGGAGGAGAGCCAGGAGGCCCTCGCTTTGCTGGTACCACTGAGAAAAAGGCAGAGAACTTAGCATTTGGAAGGATGGACGGAAGTAAGTGCTCAATAAAGGTCACCGGGTTTAAACCCTCGGACCCCTCCGGGAGACCAATAATCCGCAGATTATTCCTGCGATTGCGGTTCTCTGCATCTTCCGCTCGTATCTCCAATTGTTTAACCCTGGCTTTAAGCACTTGAATATCCGAGTTATAACTTTTCTGTGCGTCTTCTACCTCCGAAACCCGCATTTCCATCCCGGTTACTCTGTCCCGAAAAGTGTCCATATCTTTAAGGATAAGTCCAATATCTGATTGTACACTATCAATTTTAGAGGTCAAGGCTGTCTTACAGTCTACTATGGCATGCATGAGTGTCTCCAAACTTGCAGGCGGCTCTGCGTCCCTGGTCACTGTTGTCTGGTCAGTCTGAGACGCCATAGTTACCGTAGACTTGGACGTGAGGTCAATGCTACAACTGCACGGTGTGTCTGTACACCCCCTTTATTCTTGGGCATCCCTTCCAAAAAAAAAAAAAAAAAGGGGGGAAAGGGAAAGGCGGTGCTCAAACGTCTCGATAGTTTTTTCTTTTTTTTTTTTCCCCCTTTGGTTTAATAGTGCTGAATTAGTAGTTCTGTTGCATAAGTAGTAAAGGTATTTCACTTAACTTTGTGAGGTTAGCAGCTTTGTTACATAAGCAGTACATAGGGAATAAAAGATAATTGGCGTAGCAAGCTGGCAGTATGCGGCAGTATGCGGTGGAGTGCGTTTAAATGCCGAGAAGAAGCAGAGAAAAAGCCATTTAGGTGTAAGCAGGGGTGCAAAAAAAAAAAAAGGGGGTATATCCAGCTCTGATGTTTTACTCACTGCTTCACCAGTAACTCCTCCCCATGGGGTCCCAGCCTGTCTGTGTCCACAGGAGGCACGAGAAACCGGCCAGCGCAAACAGCACAGTAACTTCTAGCCGAGTCCACTCCCTCTCCGCTCCCTCAGTGCGGTGCCCGAGGGCTCGATCAGCCAGCCTCCAATAGCATTCACGGAGGATCCACCGGGAAGCCGCCCAGCCCGTACACAGCCCGCACACCGCAGCTCACACCGCTCCAGCCGACCTCAGTCGCTCCGGTCCCAGCCCACACAGCGGCATCCGAAAGCCGGCTCCCAGAGCAGTCACGGAGGAATAGATGAGCCGCCCACAGCACAGCAGCCAACACTGGGCAGTTGAATAGCGCCCCGCACGCCAGCACCAGAGGGTCCGAGCGGCTGGACTCCAGGGCAGCCAACCTGGGTGAGTTACAAGGATACACGCCGAAGTCGGGAGCTCAGTTTGAGCACGTCTGCTCCCGGCGCCATCTTGACTCCTCCCCCCCTTGTGTGTTTTTTAATAATAGTCAAAATATATGTGGGTGAGTAAGTATGCTGGTTTTCTTAGTGTTTTGTTACTGTTTTTTTAAATGAATTCCTGCCTGCCGTCCCATGTAAAATTGGTGTTTTAGGAGCCGCATGCGGCCCTTTCACTATTTCTGAGGCTCTTATTGATTTAAGGATTAAAAAAGACAAAAACGCGCCCTAGCTTATCTCAACCTGAAATTACACTTCCTTTGATAATTTTGCTGCTAAATACTTCAGGAAACGTTTTACTGATCCTTTGTTTTGGGGAAAAATATTGTAAACTGTAATTCAATTATACTATGAAATTCCAAACCTTTTCTGGAATTAAAGCAGAACTCCGGCTTTACTTCATTCTTGCAGTTTTACCGGCTCCTCTCCTGTTCTGAAATTGCTTACTCCGATTTCACTGCACACATTATGCGTCTCCATGCTGACCAATTAGTAGCGCTTCTTTCTTCTGGACACCTTAAGAAGCAGCCTCAGATGCGCTTCTCATTGGCCAGCACAGTTCTGTGACTATGCTAATCAATGAGCGCTTGCCATTGAGAGCAATATGAAACACTCACTTCGGGGCTGTGTATTCTCCTCTGACTGTCCTATGAGGCTGCATGACCCCTGACCTTCTGTCTGGACAGTGCTGACAAAAAAAAAAAAAAAAAAAACTATAGCAATACACACCAGAGCCCTCCTAGGGCTCTGTTCTCGGCAGACAGATTGGGGACAATAAAAGAAGGGACAAATCAGAGAAGACAGGATCAAACAGCATTTATACACAATGTGGGGAATTAACCCCTTAGGTTCCAGAGTGAGTATAACAAGCATGCTTTACTGCATATACAGACTGATTTTACTGTAACACTTTAAATGAAATTAGTTGCAGGAAGATCAATGGGAGATGTGCACTCACACTGAAGGGGGGGGGGGGGGGCAGGCTGTCTCTCCTGGTTTTCCTGGAGTTTGCATAAACTGTCAGAAGTGACTCACGCAGACAAGTAGAAACACTGTAGAGAGATAGGCTTTGTTCATTTCCCTCCTCCCAGAGATTTACAAGCCTCCAGGAGCTCAATGGTTACTAGGGGTGATGGTATAAAGTGTTACTAAACCCATGACCCTGCATTCACTATATCTGGTCTACCATATTACAAAGAACACAGAAATGCAACTATTTTAGTAAATATAAAACTAAATACATTTTCTCATCAGCAGTTTATAGCAGTCTTGTGACTTCTATCAATGTCTGGTAAAGTTTGTAGGAGGAGTTTTCATTCTACTCTGAATGTCCTATGTGGCTGCAGGATCTCTAACCTTCTGTCTGTTCCTGTGCTGATCACATGCACCTTCCCAAAAAAACAAAAAACAAAAAGTAGATGGATTGGGGACTGTAAAAGAAGGGGAAGATCAGAGAAGACCGGATCAAACAGCCTTTTTACACAATGCAGAAGATTAACCCCTTAGGTTCCACAATAAGTATAACAAGCATGCTTTACTGCATATACAGACTGATTATACCGTTGTGGGTTTAGGAACACTAACTTTATTGTAGGATCAAACAAGAATTCTACTGCAAGTCTGTATGAGCGATGGACTAGATAAAGACAAAGCAGACTATATTGAATTTTTATATTGCATGAACAGACTTGGCTGAACATGCTTTTGCATGTAATTGTTATTGTATCACATAAGCCAGAGGATCAATGCATCAGACAGGTAAAAAGCACTTTTAAGGCCTGGTTCACACTCTATGAGCCACGTTTTGTGCAGACATGGCAGACCATTCATTTGAATGGGCTAACGTGTTTCCTGTCAAATCGCAGCCAACACAGAAAACGCAAGTGGTGTGTTCCCAGTGCAGGAAGCGGCTGCTGCGATTTCCAGTGTGTGCAGGTACCATTAGAATTAGTGGCATTCGCACGCATCGCCTGCAGTTTTTGGTGCAGGTGGTTGTGGCTGCAGAAACCGGTGCGGACTCACAGATGGAGCCATCGGGAAAAGTGTGAACCACTAGGATCAAGAGTTGCAGGTCATGTATTTTTCTAACTGATTCATTTAAATTCAAATGAAGGGCATAGCTACTGTCAAAACTTCGGCTCAGTATGACAGATACTCCTGTACCTGTCCATAGACAGAACGGTTATTGTTGGCCAGATTTAGTAACTCAGAAAATGCATGCATAATTATCAGCTTCAAGTAGATTGCAGTTAGAGTTAGGTGATAAACCTGGCAACATAATAGTAATCTGTATCAATTAAGAATAATTAACAATTGCTATCTTGGAAGAAATAAATTAACTTGGTAATAAGAGACAAATGAAATGTACATAATTAATTATGGTATGTACTGAATTTTAAGTAGGTAATATATTTGCTCCTAACCAATTTAAATTGAGCAAATCAGTTAAATAGCTTGCTTTTGTAATTAGTATATCTACAAAAGGAAAAAAAAAAGTGCTTATATTGATTGACTTGCATAAACGGAAATGCACGATGACTATATCATTCGTGAACGGTACAGTTTTAATTTAGTTTTTATAATCTAGAAATTAAGCTCTGACAGCATTACTACCAATAAATCCTCGTATAGTTCTCTGGTTTAAAGGAGTACAAAAAGTAGCTGGCTTTCATGATTTTGTACCCTCTGCTTACTATAAAACAGGGTTTATTAACTGGAGGTATTTCTTGGCCATACGGGAATCAAATGATGAAGGCACGGGACTGAATCTCAAAAAAATAAAAAATAAATAATTTATAATATATATATATATATATATATATATATATATATATATATATATATATATATATATATATATATATATAAATTTATTATCTCTGCTTTACTGAACTGAAATCAAAGCCCCGTTCTCATTGGAGAGACTTGTCATGCAATTTGACATGTCAAATCACATGATAAGTTGCATCCTATTGCCAGGAATGGCACTGCTCAAAATCGTTGAAACGCCAACTTTGCAGTGCCACACCGATATGAAAAAGTAGTACATGCACTACTTTTTGCAATTTTGGGTGTGACTCGAATAGACATCTGTTCAGGAAGCCACACGGATGTCTTCAAAGTCACACCCGTAGTCGCACTAACATGCCGCTTCGAAATTGTGCGATTTAAGATGAAAAATCCACAAGATGGGTCAGATGAGATGGGAATAAAGTTGTTGGTAACGGTCAGTAACTGGTCATTGATCAAAAGCATCAGCAAAAAAAAAAAAATCATACTAGTTGCTGCTAGGTTGGGCACTAAATAATTATGATAGAATTCTAAGGATTTTCTTTCAGCTGTTTTGTTGCTTACCATGATTTAGGCTCCAGTCACACCTGGGCGTTTTCAGCTCCAAAAACCCCCCAAAAAAAAAACGTTTCCAAAACGCCCAACAAGTAAAATCCCATTCATTTAAATGGCCCCTGTTCACATCTGAGCGTTTTAACGCCTGAAGCAAAACGCCCAACGCTCAAAAAAGTACATGAGCTTCTTTTTGGGCAGATTACAGGCGTTTTCCATTGGTCTCTATTCAATCTAAAAACGCCTGCACAAAAAACGCCTGAAAAAACGCCCATAAAAACGCCTGAAACAAAAACACCCAGGTGTGAATGGAGCCCAAAGTGGAAGTAAGCCCTCCTACTGTTTTCAGCCAAGGAAGCTGCCACCTTGGCCTCTGTTTTATCTACAACTGCCATGATGCTGCACATGTGATCAGTTATGACACCAGTCATTGGATGGTTTGACATTTTGGTTGGGAGCACAATCAATGTGACAACTAGCATTGCTGGCATGTGCAGGGAATGTAATTTTTCTGAAACTATTAAATTCGATGAGTTTATTCCGCTTTAAAGTCAGACCAAGCAATTGGCATCTATTGAAGTCAAATGGATTGGCAATGTTGAGGATTTGGACAGTAGTGAAGAGGATATGGACACATCTTGGGCAATCCTCAAAAGTAGTGATTATAAACCTCAGACCTGAAATATGAACACATTATATCCCTTATAGTGTGTGCTTGTCTCAATCCAATTTAGTAAAACCGGAGCCTGCAAAATCTGGTGCAGCACTGCACAGAAACCAATCAGCTTTCAGGTTTTATTGTCAAAATTTAATTGAACGAGCTGTTAGAAGCTGATTGACTACCTTGCTCTAGTTATAATAAAATCTTCCACGAATGCCTCGTACACACGCAACGATTATCGGCTGACCGATCGGCCGTCTTTTGTCCAGTGTTGTTGTGTTGGTTGAAATGTGCTCTAGACTGCACACAAATTTTAGCAGCCAACAAAAAACAACTTCAGAAGTGATGTCATGTTCTGGTTTACTTTTCGTGTGTTTTTTCTTCTCTGAGCATGCCCAGTCTTGCTCATCAGATTTTTGTCTGCCGAAATCTGTACTGACTGACGAACAATCGGCCGTTCTGTTGACGGCCAACAAAAATTTTATAGCATGCACACCAGATTGTCAGAAGCATCATACTAACAAGCCGAAAATCGGCCGATCGGACGTTGGCCGAAAATTCACGGCCAACAATCGTTGCGTGTGTACGAGGCTTTAGTGTCATGTTCCTCTACTATATGCAGGTTCTGGCAGAAGAAAAAAAGGTGACAGAGAGACGGACACTCCAGGCACACAGTCTGTGATTGACAGCCTCAACTCTTTTCCTGTGTGAAGGGCGTGTGTCCCTTCCCTCCAATCAGCTCTCACTGAGCTCTGCAGAGCGTAATTTCAAGCTCCCCGCCCCTGGCTTTCTGGAAGCTCAGAGAAGCTATATAAAGTCTGCATTTTGAACTGAACTGATGTAGAGAAGTCAATACTACAGATAGATCGGTAAAAATGATGTAGGAAGATTTGTTTCATCTCTGTATCACCTGATGTTAATCACCTCGCTGGGTATATTCAAGGGTTTACTTAACCATTGATTTTACCTGAATCTATACAGGACATAGAGAGAAGAAGGAGCCCAAGCATGATCATAATACTATAATGAATTCTATAAAGAGCATTGTAACTATCCAGCAGGCCATTGCTTACTGGACATGAATATAATGTTCTTCTAAATTGATCCTAACATGTTTTTGCTACAATGCAATTTTATCCAACACTGACCCCTCCTAACCAATGCCATTCATTGATTAAAGATTCCCCTAAGCTGCAGATAATATAATTTGTAGACGGGTGCAGGTTGCAGCTTAAAGAAAAACAAAGACTTATTTCATACCTCTGCATAATAAACACGCCACTTTTCATGCATGGACACATTTGAATAAAGGCAGTTCAGGCCTTTGCTGTAGAAAATGCTGCTCCTGGTTTATTAGTCATTAGGCCATGTAATTTCTGCTGAACAGTAAGATCAGCCAATCAGGGCTCTGACATTCCCCTTTAAACAGGATCACATAGGCAAAAGATTTTTGGTTATGCAAGCAGAACTGACAGGAGAATAAGCAGAATTTTGTTCCAGGACAGTACTATTTATTCATCCTCATGTACATTACAAACTTACCCTTAAAAAATAGTTGGGCATTTTTTTTCAGCAGCCCCAGAACTCTTCTCCATGTCATCTTATGTGTACATGTACACTCAGTCGTTTATAGTAGTTTAGAGGCAGTTGAGTTTACTTACTTTTTTTGAAAGCAGATAAATTGCGTTCAGGACTGTAGTTTCATGTGACGTCATAAGGGGCGTGGTCTCATGGTGAGGTCAATGGATGGCCACGCCCCATGGCTTTATAAGAACTGGCAGAATGCAAAGCTGGTACAACGAGTGTCGGAGGAGGACTGGGTCAGCAGTGGAGAAGACAGCAGCGGCAGGAAATACCGGAGGAAGAACACCAAAAGCAGAGGGCCAGAAGAAGAATATTGGAGGGAGAAGACCTCGGGAAGATTTTTAATAAAGGACTTGTCAAATCCATATCTTGTTTTTATTTACACTACACTGCCTTTTTTTGGCGTGACTGGGTAGGGGTACAATATACCCCATACTCATTCACATGGAGTAGCGGGATCTGGGGGCCCCCTTTGTAAAGGGGGCCTCCAGATTCCAATAAGCCCCCTGCACGCAAGACCCCAACAATCATTGCCCAGGGTTTATGGGAGGAGGCCCTTGCCCCCATCAACATAGGGACAAGGTGTTTTGGGGTGGGGGGGGGCAGAGCCCCTTACTGTCCCAAAGCACGCACACATCCATGTTGAGGGTGTTTTGGCCTGGTATAGACCAGAAAGGGAGGGCTCGCTTGTCCCACCCTGTCCCTGACCTGCCAGGCTGCATGCTCAGATAAGGGTCTGGTATGGATTTGGGGGGGGGGGGGGCACAGTGTTTCTTTTGACATAGGGTTTTCAGCCTTTTGGTCTTGTGGGGGGGGGGGGACCACGCATTTTTTTTCCCCCATTTTGTTGCAGGGTTCCCTTTCATGATCCATACCAGACTCAAAGAGCCTGATATGGATCTTGGGGGGGGGGGGGGGTTCCCTTTAAGATCCTCTGGGCACAAGTCGGATCATGATGATACGACTTGGATGTGACTTCTATTCAAATCAATGGGCTGAAAGTTGGATCAGTTTAGACTCTCAGAGGGAACCATTGATTTTGAATAGAGGTAGAGAATTGCTGCTAAAAGCGAACACGGCTAAACGTGCATTAATGCCAATGCAAAAAAGCTAATAAAAGAATGTTTTTTACAGCCGTTTTTTCCTGGCGTTGGTAGTGGCTTTGCAACTCGTGTACATTAAGCACAAGGAGGACTATTAACATAGCTTTATGTAGAGGTTTCAATATAGGTCTGCTTTTAAAGAAAACATTTTTAAAGTTATTTTACTAATGTTGAAAATGCTTATTATAACCCACATATATATATATATAACAACCCAAACATTTTAAATGCAGATTATAGGTCAGGATCAAGGTTTGCTCAAGCTTGGAAACAGTCTCATTTACTGAAGATTAGAGAGTGGAGAAATTCATCTGGCTATAGCTTGGAAAGGTCATCTTCTGTATATCATCTATGTCTAGGCCATAACAGCCAAGCATGTGTTTGTAAAGCTAATTAAACAGCTGAATGAATCACGCAGATGCCCATTTTAATGATGTGGCGGGTAAATGTAAATAGGCAGGCAGTATGTCATTTCTAAGGAAATGCTTCTAAAAATACAGAACCCTATTTTAAAAGGAAAATCATTTTTTGTTTTTGTGTTTTACTTTTTAAAAAAATCAGTCCACAAATTTGCAAACAAATTAAAAAATTACTTTTAAAAAATGATTATAATACAAAACATTTCAGGGTTCAACAATGGCACACAAGCCTTTGTGGTCTCTAAGTTTTGTATTTGCCTCTCTAATTACACTAAGGGGTCCATTAATAAAGCAGTGAGTAGGACTTTCACCAAACATTCACTGTCATTTAATGGCTTCCCACCCGCCCACAGTACATTTAGGCAGGCTGGGTCACGTACATGAATGTCACAGGCTACAGTGGTATTTTTTTTTAACTGATTCTGCCTAGCAGCACTGGGGTCAGTTGCTTGAACTCCAACCAGGACACTACCTGCCCGGAGTTTGCATGTTCTTCCTGTGCCCGTGTGGGTTTCCACCGGGTAATTTGGTTCCCTCCCACACTCCAAAGACATGCGGGGAGGTAGAGCTGCACGATTCTGGATAAAATGACAACCACAATTTTTTCGCTGAGAATGAAGATCACAATTCTCGGCGTAACATCAACTTTTACAGTATACAAACAAAAAAAATGGGCTAACTTTACTGTTTAGCTTTTTTTAAAATTCATTAAAGTGTGTTTTTCCCCAAAAACTGTGTTGGAAAGACTTCTGCGCAAATACCGTGTGACATAAAAAATTTAAAACGATCAGCATTTTATTCTCTCTGCTATATATAATGTTTGGGGGTTCCAAGTAATTTTCTAGCAAAAAATACAGATTTTAACTTGTAAGCAACAAGTGTCAAAAAAAGGCTTAGTCTTTAAGAAGTTAAACTGCCCTCATTTCAAGCCGGTTCACATATATGCAATGAAAGACATGGCCGCGGCCATCTTGTCGGTTAGATCCGGAACCACACAGGTCGGCGTATACATGCTCTGATATTCCCTGTTCATTGGGAGTTGTATTCTTATTTACTTTAATAAATGTCTAATGATTACATACTACACTATGAGGAGTAAAATCTTCTTTCTATGAGCGGTTCCTGATCTGATGTGACACCTAATATATATTCTTGAGACTTCCCTCTGAGAAGTGGATTGGGATGATAACTCTGTGACAGTGGTCTACAGCTTTGCCATATTATAGCTTGATTATATATAGCTCCAAGGGTTAGAGAGACTGGATTCACCCCTTTTTTATGGATAGTGTAGGACCCACTGATAATGGGGTACTTTGACGTAGTGGTGGGCTTGAGCACGATATGGCCATATGGTGGGACTAAATCCCCATTTTTATTTATGGATTGTCTCCATATTTGATAGTCATTTCTTTTGCATGTGTGCGCTATTCTTTTTTAATATACATATAGCTTGATTGCCTGTCTATTATATCCGTCTGGTAAGCGTGTTTTGGCACTTTACTTGGTGGCGGATCTACTTCACTGCTTTATTCAATACTGGTTGCTGTGCATTTTCTCACTGGAAAACTTTTATATGGACTATTTACGGACCTTTTATATTAGGTTTTAGCGCTACACATTTACATCTTTTATCTTGTCCACATATTGTCAGTATATGATTAGTGTAGCTGCTGTTTGATGTGTTTTAAGATTTTTATTTAATTATTTATACTAATACTTAGCGCAGCTATTTATCCACAATTACCATTCCACAATAACCCATTGCTTGCCTCTAGATGTTAACCCCTTCCCAGCCAGTGTCAGTTTACAGTATTATCACTGATCACTGTATTAGTATCACCAGCGATATCAGCGTCAGTTAGTGACCCTCCTAAATAGTGTCTGCTAGATACAATGTCCACTACCCCAATCCTGCTATACGTTGCTGATCACCACCATTACAGTTCAGTGTCTATAGCTACACATATACACTGCTCATAAAATGAAAGGAACGGTTTTTAATCAAAGTATAGCATCAAGTCAATTAAACTCCTGGGATCGTGACCTGGTCAGTTATTTTTTTTCAAAATGGTTTAAAGCAGAAGAAGAAAGAAGAAGAGTGGGGATGCTGCCAGCCGAGAGGTACGCTGCGACTCAGGGCGTTCCAGGTTGTCGCGTCCCAGGAAGACATCCACTCGCAGGCTCGTCCCCATCCAAAAAGGGGCTCAGTTGTGAGGAGGTCTAGTGCGGGACTATAACCTGCTCACGCTCGCAGGCCAGGCTGGGAGACCTTAAGTATCTAGATTATCCAGTGTGAAATCTACATTGCTTGTAGATGACCAGGAGGTTCCCCCTGAACAATAACTAGCAATGTGAGTAAAGATAAATAAAACAAAATCTTTTTAGAAGAATAAAAAAAAAACTGAGACCGAAGTCCCAGCAGGAATCCTCTCAGTAACTTTACATCATATCAAGTTTTTGTATGTCCACTTGGCCTGATGGTGTATGTTTTAGTCTCCAGGGGTCATGTGAGTTATGTAAATATATAGTTCCACTTTAAAGTGTATTTCCAGTTCTGTAATCAAATTTGAGAAATCCCTACTCTAAGTTGGTTAAGTGATCCTATTCACAAAGAAATAAATATAGATTTTTAATTTCTTACCTTTCAGATATTTCCCAGAAGGAGGTGTCATGTCTGACAGCAAGGTTTTTTGAACAATGTTAGAGGAGTCTGTCCCAAGTCTGTCCTCATTAAACATACAATGCAATGCAAGGAGCCCAGCCTGTACACTGTTAACCCTTTGTTAGAAGAGAATGTTCAAATCTAGTTACAAGTATTACTGAAAATCTGCCTGCATGTTACAGACAAGGTTAATTATGTAAAATATAACTGTATAACCCCCCCCCCCCCCAATCATTTTTGCTTGGTGTGTCCAGAATAGAGTAATAAAAAAAAAAAAAGTATAGCTACAATTTTTAATTCATTTTTTTAAGTGTCAAGTGAATGGAGACATGTAACAAATATAGTAGGTGTTATCCTAATTGTATTTTAATTTCCTCCATCACCTCCTCCCCCCACAGTTATTGCCTTCTGTATAACTTGAACCTCCCTCCTAGATTGTAATCTCCAACGAGCAAGGCCCTCCCGATTCCTCCTGTTTTGAATTGTATTGTAACTGTACTGTCTGCACTCATGTTGTAAAGCGCTGTGCAAACTCTTGCAGCTATATAAATCCTGTATTATAATAATAATAATCATCCCAATATGGCTGCAAAAGTGGAAATACACTTTAAAGGAGCACTAAACCCATCGATTAAACGGTTTCAAAAAAGAGTTACATTCCATGCCGGAAATGCCTACTATCCCATTTGCCTGTGCTCTTGATCAACCTGTCAGACCCTCAAATGGCTGGTGTCCTAACTAATCATATGATCATCATGGCAGTTGGAGATCAAACTGGTGCCAAGATGGCAGCTTCGTTGACTGTATATTATAGGGGGGGGGGGGTTATTTTGGCTTTAAGGTTGGTCCTTGCAAAATGTGTTAAGTGTAATGGCGATTTATACATGAACTGTATTGTATCATTTGAGGCCACCTTTAGGACTTTTTTCCTATTGAAGCTCTATGAACCTATGCAGTGTGAGCAGTATGGGGACTTGTATAGGCTTGGGGGGGGAGGATGCCAGGGCTGGGGCCTGTAATCATTGCCTGGCCTGGGCAACCAAGGCAGTGTTCTGCACATGTGTTTAAATTTACCAATAAGAGGAGGTCCTGGGTGCCGGGTGGGAAAGAGGTTTATATTTAAACTCAAATATATATATAAACTTAGACACCAACTGTCAAGTCCAAATATCTTTGCGCTTTAGGAGGAGTCAGTCGCTAGACTGCTATAATGTGGAAACACTGCTGCTACTTAAACAAATACTGGATAATATTTGGAAGTACAAAAATGGAAAAGAAGTAGCGCATAAAATCACTATTAGATGACTTAAAGTGTACAAAGCATGCTTGTCAAAGATACTGCTTGATAAACACTCAAAAACATATAAAGAAAAGCAATGTCCTTAAAGTCCATAAATCCCGGAGTGCGTGAAGTATATAAATGGATCACCATCCACCACCAGGTGTCACACCGATAGATAGCAGAAATGGCAACTCACCAAAAAACGATGCTCAAGTGTTCTCACACCAGAGCAAACTGAGCAGGGATACCATACAGATGTAGGGAATACACGCATGGAAGACCAGAGTCTCTTCACCACTGCCGCATAAAAGTATCCTTCACACACTTTCCTCAATGTAATGGTATTATGGAAAAAGAGAAGGGCTCCAAATAGTGAAGTACCATCAAAACACTTGCTTTATTAAAACATAAAAATTTTGCACTCACATGTAAAAGCATATGGGTAGGCATTGAATGTCATATCTCCGGTCAAAGAGGAAGCCTATCTCGTCTAGTGTACTGGGCTAACTCCACGCCAGCCCAGTCCCTTCCGGGTAGCTCCTCTGCCGTGTCACGTGATGTCGGATGTGTCGTCAGGTCACCCAGGGGCGTGACCTGACGACACATCCGACATCACGTGACACGGCAGAGGAGCTACCCGGAAGGGACTGGGCTGGCGTGGAGTTAGCCCAGTACACTGGACGAGATAGGCTTCCTCTTTGACCGGAGATATGACATTCAATGCCTACCCATATGCTTTTACATGTGAGTGCAAAATTTTTATGTTTTAATAAAGCAAGTGTTTTGATGGTACTTCACTATTTGGAGCCCTTCTCTTTTTCCATAATACCATTACATTGAGGAAAGTGTGTGAAGGATACTTTTATGCGGCAGTGGTGAAGAGACTCTGGTCTTCCATGCGTGTATTCCCTACATCTGTATGGTATCCCTGCTCAGTTTGCTCTGGTGTGAGAACACTTGAGCATCGTTTTTTGGTGAGTTGCCATTTCTGCTATCTATCGGTGTGACACCTGGTGGTGGATGGTGATCCATTTATATACTTCACGCACTCCGGGATTTATGGACTTTAAGGACATTGCTTTTCTTTATATGTTTTTGAGTGTTTATCAAGCAGTATCTTTGACAAGCATGCTTTGTACACTTTAAGTCATCTAATAGTGATTTTATGCGCTACTTCTTTTCCATTTTTGTACTTCCAAAGGTTTATATTTAAGTCCACGGATTAAAGCCAAGTTCCTGCTTTAGATTCTCTCGTGGGAGCTGCCACTCTTGCATTTAGAAGCTGCATACGAGTATCGGAGCATTGACATCACTTGCGTTGGAGATAGTCAAGGTCCGCACCACACTGCTCTCCATACCATCATTGCACTGTGCACTCACTCCCTAAATAAAAGCATAAATGTATAGCGCCTGCTTCCTCCCACATATGGTTTATTTTGGGCACCGCTTCGTGTAAAGCAGTGGCCATAAACCGGCCGTCTTGATGACACAGTCAGAATGTTGTGTTGTTTTACTAAGCAGTAGAGTAATTAAAGCTAGATCATTAATTCGTAGTGACCATGGTCAATAAAAACTAATCAATATTTACTTTAAAGTGCTCTCTGGTATTCCTAAAAGCACTTCTTAATTGAAAAATGCTTTTAATATCACCTATAGTTCTTAATAGATAAATTGCCAGCTTTTTAATGCTAAACCAAGGAAACACTGAATATTAAAAGATAGGTCCATCTAATCAGTCTTAGCATGAGCTATGATCAATGGAGCACTGAGCCAGGCTTTAACTAGAGGAAATCCATGCAGAAGACTGACAGAATACAAGGGCTGATTCAGTGGTCAGACAATATGCAGAGCAGATCAAGAAGGCATAATATGGCCCCTAAAAGGAAGCACAGTATTGATCAAGCAGGTCAAACAGGTATTTTTTGGGGGTGCTTGCAGCCCCTAAAGCTGGCCATAGATGGATTGAGAACAAACATGTATGCACGTGTAAACACACAACTCCCCAGCACAGATATAAACAAAATGACAAAAGGCTCAAAACTCAAGTGTGTACAAATGTAACCAGAAAGGCATGAGAAAGGGGCAGAGGTTCCCCGAACATGTTGTCACGCCTTCTCTGGTGCCCTGCTTCCAGCCTGATAATGTCCATGTGGTCCACAGTGCCCCTTCTGGTTCCTGGTAAGAGGCTATCTGCATGAGGAAGTGCCTAGGTGGAGGAAAGGCTACCATGTGGTAGAACTGCTTTTTGGATCACACATTGTGAGTGCATTTTTTCTTTTTTTTAAAACTACTACACCTAGTCGGTGGCACGGTTTCTCTTTCCTTGTCTTTTACATACATACAGTGGGTACGGAAAGTATTCAGACCCCCTTAAATTTTTCACTCTGTTATATTGCAGCCATTTGCTAAAATCATTTAAAGTTCATTCTTCTTCCTCATGAATGTACACATAGCACCCCATACTGACAGAAAAACACAGAATTGTTGACATTGTTGCAGATTTATTAAAAAAGAAAAACTGAAATATCACATGGTCCTAAGTATTCAGACCCTTTGCTCAGTATTTAGTAGAAGCCCCCTTTTGATCTAATACAGCCAGGAGACTTTTTGGGAAAGATGCAACAAGTCTTTCACACCTGAATTTGGGGATCCTCTGCCATTCCTCCTTGCAGATCCTCTCCAGTTCTGTCAGGTTGGATGGTAAACATTGGTGGACAGCCATTTTTAGGTCTCTCCAGAGATGCTCAATTGGGTTTAAGTCAGGGCTCTGGCTGGGCCATTCAAGAACAGTCACGGAGTTGTTGTGAAGCCACTCCTTCCTTATTTTAGCTGTGTGCTTAGGTTCATTGTCTTGTTGGAAGGTAAACCTTCGGCCCAGTCTGAGGTCCAGAGCACTCTGGAGAAGGTTTTTGTCCAGGATATCCCTGTACTTGGCCGCATTCATCTTTCCCTCGATTGCAACCAGTCAGCCTGTCCCAGCAGCTGAAAAACACCCCCACAGCATGATGCTGCCACCACCATGCTTCACTGTTGGGACTGTATTGGACAGGTGATGAGCAGTGCCTGGTTTTCTCCACACAAATACCGCTTAGAATTAAGGCCAAAACATTCTATGTTGGTCTCATCAGACCAGAGAATCTTATTTCTCACCATCTTGGAGTCCTTCAGGTGTTTTTTTAGCAAACTCCATGCGGGCTTTCATGTGTCTTACACTGAGGAGAGGCTTCCGTCGGGACACTCTGCCATAAAGCCCCGACTGGTGGAGGGCTGCAGTGATGGTTGACTTTCTACAACTTTCTCCCATCTCCTGACTGCATCTCTGGAGCTCAGCCACAGTGATCTTTGGGTTCTTCTTTACCTCTCTCACCAAGAGTCTTCTCCCCCGATAGCTCAGTTTGGCCGGACGGCCAGCTCTAGGAAGGGTTCTGGTCGTCCCAAATGTCTTCCATTTGAGGATTATGGAGGCCACTGTGCTCTTAGGAACCTTAAGTGCAGCAGAAATCTTTTTGTAACCTTGGCCAGATCTGTGCCTTGCCACAATTCTGTCTCTGAGCTCTTCAGGCAGTTCCTTTGACCTCATGATTCTCATTTGCTCTGACATGCATTGTGATCTGGAAGGTCTTATATAGACAGGTGTGTGGCTTTCCTAATCAAGTCCAATCAGTATAATCAAACACAGCTGGACTCAAATGAAGGTGTAGAACCATCTCAAGGATGATCAGAAGAAATGGAAAGCACCCGAGTTAAATATATGAGTGTCACAGCAAAGGGTCTGAATACTTAGGACCATGTGATATTTCAGTTTTTCTTTTTTAATAAATCTGCAACAATGTCAACAATTCTGTGTTTTTCTGTCAGTATGGGGTGCTATGTTTACATTCATGAGGAAGAAGAATGAACTTAAATGATTTTAGCAAATGGCTGCAATATAACAAAGAGTGAAAAATTTAAGGGGGTCTGAATACTTTCCGTACCCACTGTAGATGGATTGAAATTCAGCCACTTCTGCGGGGACCGTGACAGAAGATAATCTAAGTAATGGCTTCTCACGAACAGGCTTGTTGGAAAACCCTTGTTGATCAGCAGCTGAAGGCGCTAATCAGTGTTTTCTGACAGCGGAGAGTCTCCACTGTTAGAATACAATGGCACAGGGAGGAGGATCCTCAATCCACCTTGTGTTTTTTTTTCGTTCGGCTCGCTAGCTAAATGAAGCAAAACCATTAGTCTATGGTCAGCTTATGGCTCCCAGCTATTAAGAATTTTAAGCTCTGCCTGAAGAACGGTTTCAAGTTTACATTATTTTCTGGTGCCTTGGTGTCACTTAACAGTATGACAAGACAACTATGAGATCTTACAATGTTGGAAGACTATTAGAAGGACCAAGGCAAGGAGCATCTGCAGTAATGTTAAAGTAGTAAAGTAAAGTAGCACTGCAGTAAAGTGTTAAAGCCAAACTGGGAAGTAAAAATTCCAGAGACACAAAAAATAATTTGCTGCATTAGGTCAGCTAAAGGGGGCCCCTTGGCATTAAGCTAGTGTTAGCCTTTTATACATGGCCATTCATAATTGATTGGTAGGTCAGTTGGCAATACATGCACAAGTCAGTGTTTCAGACCCAGCAAGAACAGAAATGCACTCAGCTTCTAAGTCCTGTTTTGGGCTGACAACACACAACATTTTTTTTGTCCGAGTAGTGTCAGCCCTGCCTAGTTGTCTTTTCCTAAACCCCTCAATCTCCCCCACTCTCCTCATCTCTACAACATAGAAACCATGGGTTGGTTTGTGAAGTGGGTGGGAAGCAGATTACAGGGAGCAGCTGTGGTTTGACAGTGAAGGTCTGGCTGGGAGCTACTATCAATAAGAACCGAGAAAGGAGCTCCCATAGTGCTATGGGCTGGGTGTTCAGTGGGCCCCTGTGCCTTTAAGAAGGTGTGGGCTCCCTTCTGGTTTATCTACCCTACACCTGTCCATCTAAATGCATGTGCTTTCATTGTGGGAGACTCACAGAAATTAGAGTTAGGTCCACAGAAAATGGGGTGCCTTGCCCGGGCTCTGTGGCTTACGCATGCATTTGCAAATGTGTGCAATTTAACCTTTGTTTTTAACCCATACTGTTAGACAGGTGAATTCGGTTGGTCGCATGCTGGTTGGTAAGTGGAGCCTGGAAATGTCTGTTTTTTTTTATATGCCTTGCCCTTTCTGAAGTGCCATGCCGCAGTGACCAGTTACAGGTCAGTAACCACTTTATTTGTGGTAAACAGACTCTGAAGCCGGGTTCACACACACATGCAAATTAGATGCGGGTCTCCCTGCATCCAATTCACATGACAGGAGATTGTGACCGACTCTCAATGGCGCTGGTTCACACAGCTCCGGGTGAGGCCGCGGTTCCCAATGAAGAAGGGTCCTGTCTGTGCACCTTCTGGTCCAATTCCGGTGCCAATTCAGGCAAAATTTCGGACTGGATTTACACCTGAATTGATGAACAGGGACCCGCCGGACCCCATGCTGTGACCCAAGTCTTTGGAATACAAACTGACCATGCAGGATGGGTCTGTTTACAAGGAAGGATCAAGCAGGTTTTTGTAGTGAATGTAGCAATTGAAAATGGAACAAATTTAAACCGACAATAAAAATTAATAGTTTGGGGTTACACTTCAACTCATCCCAAAATGGCAACTGTAAGGGCAATATGTAACACCACAAAACATCTACATTTGCACTTTCTGTAAAAGCTGCCCTACTACTGCTCCTTCACTGGCTTTACATCTAATATAGTGTAACTTCAGCATTTTTCACTATTCTTTTTATGCATTTAAATGTAAAATGCCTTTTCATTCTGTAGAGTATGGTATAAATATGCATTTTCTAAACTAAGCAGATTTTCATTGCTATTGAGTGATAGCAGGCAAAATAAATACATAACACAGTACTAAAATATGACAGTGTGATATAAAAGATAAATGAAACACTCAGTAGTTACCACTCGCTTCCATTGCAGCTATTAGATACGTGAAACAGTAAAATTGGGCACAGAGCGTGTTGTTGAAAGTCAGAGAGCACTTACTAAAGAATTCTCAATTCTTCGAAATTTCTAGTCATAATTATTATAAAACGAACATTCAAAATTCAACAATAAACTGTTATTACATTGTGGTTACAGAGAAACTACAACTGTTCAAAAATGATGGGCTTTCGTATGAAAAGCGTACCAATTTAATGTGTCTTCAACCACAAATCTTGTTTTGATTTCTAATTAACAGTTGGAAACTGATTGGATTCCAATAAAATGAAGATTTTTGATCTATTATACGGGAGAAGCAGTTACAATCTGAAAAAAAACAGATATAAGCTAAGTGGTTGCTGTGAGTTTCTGCACGTCGTGCTTTATAGAACCAAAAAAATCCTGATTTAGATTAGATTAAAGCAGAACTATACTCGCCGATTTATCATTTTTCCAAAACCGTTACATTCATGGGATGCCTAGGTGGTAACTGTCACAGTTTCCATGGTCAGCTCTCAACCAATCCTGGTGGAACCCCAAAAACAAAAGATCATTTAAAACATATTCCTTGATAACCACAAAAATTAAAAAGAAACTTCATGAATTACAAATATTTCAACAAACAGATATTATCATCTTGTAAAAGTAGCAATGACATCACAGTGCTGTACACAGCCTATGCAGGGCGCAGGGCTGTGGAAGGGACCCAGCAGGCCCCACCCAATACAAACTGTTTGCAGAAAACTACAAGAGGGGCAGAAGCAAGACCAGACACTCTCCACAAGGAAAGAGCAGCAGTGATGGGTCTTTATTATAAGAAGTACCTACACAAAGGTCTCACACTAGATTACTGCACAGATCTAGAGGAAAATTACAAAAGCACACCAAGATTCAAGTAAGAATACACAAGCCTCTTGTTTGCAGATCAGCTTAAAATGCCTCTAAAGGTTACAATTTTAAAATAAGTCAACTTTAAAGGTGAAAATTGATTTGCTGCTTGTACCTGGGCTGCTGCCTTTGATCTGGGTGAATGTGTGGCCTTACCCAAAAGAACCCTTTTACATGGGCAATGCTGGTGGATAATTTTGTCAGTAGTGGCTGGCCCACCATTGTTAGGCAATAAGGAGGAGATATGCCACCTGCCTTATTCACTTCTATAGAGTCCGGATTCACTTATATAGGGTGTGTTGGCAGTTGGTACTGCCAGCTCAATTCAGCATGCCTTACTTGTTTTGTGCAAACCCTTGCAGCCATAACAATATATGGTGCCATCATAAGACCAGTGCCATGTTTCAACAGCTGGCTGAGCCGCGACCAACTGGTTTTGCTGTTCTGGCCATCCCCATGTGAAAGGAGCCAAAATGTAGTTCAGTTAAACTATACAGTAACAATAATAAAGTTGTTCTATATTATTGTGAACATTACTTGTTGAGCAATGTCCATATGTAAGAAACACCAGTGCACAAAATCAACAGAGTACTCCTCACTTGGTTGCCACCACACATGCTTGACACCATCTGAACCAAAGAAGTTTATCTTGGTCTCGTCAGACCACAGGACATGGTTCCAGTAATCCATGTCCTTAGTCTTAAGCCTCGTACACACACACGTCGAAAATTGGCAGGGAATTTTCGTCCAACGACCGATCTGCCGATTTTCGGCTTGTTAGTATGATGCTTCCGACAACCGACTCCGACTTTTCGGCCGAAAAAAAACTGGTGTGCAGACTATAAAATTTTTGTCTGCCGTCAAAACACAGCTGATTTTCGTGCAGTCAGTACAGATTTCGACAGGGAAAAATCTAATGAGCAAGTCTGGGCATGCTCAGTGAAGAAAGAACACAAAGAAAGCTAACCAACACATGACATCACTTCTGAAGTAGATTTTTGTTGGGCGAGAAAATTTGTGTGCAGTCTAGGCACATTCCAACCAATAAAACACAACTCTGGACAAAAGACGGACGATCGGTCGGCCGATAATCGTTGCGTGTGTACGGGGCTTTAGTCAGAAAACTGTTTGCGGGCTTTCTTGTGCATCATCTTTTTAGAAAAGGCTTCCTTCTGGCACCACAGCCATGTAGACCAATTCGAGGCAGTTTGCAGCATATGGTCTGAGCACTGACAGGATGACCCCTCACTCCTTTAACCTCTTCAGCAATGCTGGCAGCACTCATACATCTATTTCCCAAAGACAACCTCTGGATAGGACGCCGAATACGTGCAGTCAACTTCTTTGGTCGACCATGGCGAGGCCTGTTCTGAGTGGAACCTATCTAGTTAAACAGCTGTATGGTCTTGGCCACCGTGCTGCAGCTCAGTTTCAGGGTCCTGGCAATCTTATTATAGCCTAGGCCATCTTTATGTAGAGCAACAATTTTTTTTTCAGATCCTCAGAGTTCTTAGCCATGAGGTGCCATGTTGAACTTCCAGTGACCAGAATGAGAAAATGAGAGCGATAACACCAAATACTGTGTATTATATATACACACACACACACCAAATACTGTAATTATATATTTTATATATATATATATATATATATATATATATATATACACACATACATACATACATACATATACACATATATATATATATATATATATATATACACACACACACATACACATACACACATACGTGCATTACTGTATATGTAAAAAATATACAAAATAAATAGATTGTATTAAATATTTATTTAATGCTTCCTTGTACATTCCCCAAACAATTAATTTGTGAAGAATGAAATGAAAAGGTGCTTCCTTCTAGTTCAGTTCAGCAATATAGTAAGAAGAAAAAAAAAATAAAAAAAGCACAAAAATAATCTTCTAACCTCCAGTTATTGTGTTTCACATTTGCTAGAAATAAACACTTTAGTGCATTTTAGAAAGATGCTAGTATACCGCAATGTTATTGATGCTGTCAAACGTGCTTTAAAACGCACTCATCTGAAAGTGTATAATCAATACATGTCCTATCTAGGATGTGCCTTGTCATTACAAATGTCTGCCCTATACTTAAACCAATCTGTCTCTCCAGGCTTTGCTGGAATGTTGAACAATGCAAATGAAATCAGAATGAAAAGAAAAAAACATATGAAGTTTGTTAAGGATCATTATTATTAGCGGGGGGGGGGGCATAAAATGATGGAATATAAAGTTAACTGGTAGTGGAAGAAAATACTGAATGGTACCTCCTCTTTCAGATAAATATTGGGTATGAATGGCATACCTGATCAATGGCCATGATTGTTTTGTATGCACCAAGAATACATTTTTCCTAATGAAAGTAGAGGGCTGCCGTTTCGGACTTCCTGAATCTGAACAAGTAAACAGATCCGGGAAGTCAACTAAAATCCAAAGTCCTGATCTGTATACTTCCTATGGGTTATAAACACACACCACTGAAGTCCAAAGGTTAGCATGACAGTCAGGCAACAAGTATTTGCAGAATATGAAATAAGAAACTGTAGCTTCTATAGTGCTCTCAGGAAAGGTTTCAATTCTGAAAAAAAAAAAAAAGTTTTTGTAAGAACTTATCGTAGAACTCTTTTCTCTGAGTCCTCCGACAGTCGCAGCCCCTCATACAGCCTTCACGACTGAGTAATGGCCCCCTCTGCAGGAGAAAACTAGGCAGTTTTAAATGTTAATAAAAAAACGTTCTGCACTTAGGCACACCTCCAGGGGGCCGTCCCTCAACCATTATCCTGACCCAGTTACCACTGTCCTTCAGTTTTGTCGCAAGCAGAAGACAACCCCCCCAGGATCCAAAAACAAGAGGGGCGGGGGCTGCGACTGTCAGAGGACTCAGAGAAAAAAAAGAGTTTTATGGTAAGTTCTTTTTTCTCTTAAGTTGACCGACAGTCGCAGCCCCTCATACAGCCTTCACGAATCACGAGTGGGACGTCCCAAAGCAGTGCTAGTGTGAGGGGTGGGAAGATGCAACCTACCGAAAAGGCAATGCATCAACCAGGCCGGAAAAAAAACAACTGAGCCAACAGGGCAACAAAGCTCAAACAGGAGCTAACCCAGAATAAGAAAAAAACACTTTTTAAGAAAAAAAACAAAGAAACTGGGACACTAGGTCCCAGCAGGGATGACCTAGCCTACTCCTGATGCTAGGCAGCATAAAACTGAAGGACAGTGGTAACTGGGTCAGGATAATGGCTGAGGGACAGCCTCCTGGAGGTGTGCCTAAGTGTAGAAAGTTATTAACATTTAAAACTGCCTAGCTTGTTCCTGCAGAGGGCGCTATTACCCACTCGTGAAGGCTGTATGAAGGGCTGCGACTGTCGGAGGACGCAAGAGAAAACTCCTTTATTAAAGACTTCCATCCTTTGTTTTTAACATGGAGGACCTGAGAATCCGGGGTGAGTGGGTTGTTACTTAAATTGTATTTATTGTTTAAATGTCGCTTTGAAGACAAAAGGCACGGCTGCTTATGCATTACACCCACTGGCATATATGAGTGCAAAATGTTTAACATAGATCTTAGTGCATGCTATAAGTTGGTGTGCCTTTCCTTTGTCTTCATAGCTATTCGATAGGGTTGCACCAATACAGTTTTTTTATCGACGAGTACGAGTCTCGATACTTTTGGTCAAGTACAAGTACTCGCCGATACCAAGTACCGATACTTTGCAGTGCAATTTGCATCAATATAAAAAAATAAAAAAAATTGGCACAAATTGCACTGCAAAGGTGTGTGTAGATCTAGTGGGCAGTTTAGACCTCACATTAGACATTTAGCAGAGGGAGTGCAGTTCCAGTAAGTAGGTAGATACAAGTTTAAAGCAGCAATCATTTACTGGAAAACTGAACAGACTGATGACATTAGGTAAATATATCACGAGCCCATGCAGGAAGATGGTAGTTTGCCAGTGAGGCACTGTGACTCACAGTTTCCATAGTTGACTCTGCTGAGCCTGGTGGAGTGAACGGATGCCTCCGACCCTGGAGCCCCTGGGGATGGGCGGTGAGCCCAATTGAAGCCAGATCGGTGGATGGAGCCGGCAACGTCCGCACCCAGAAATGACAGCTGCGGTCAGGGCTCATCAGCGCCGGCCAGAGGGAAACACCAGGAGCAGGGGCGGAAGTGCTCCACTAGAATACTGTTCAGGCAACCAATGAGGGAGACCCAAATAATTCATAATTTGGCAGCTCACAACAAGCCACCTGGAGCTTCTTGGTTAGAGGAAGCCGTTCAATTCACCAGGCTCAGCAAAGTCAACTATGGAATCCGTGAGTCTCAATGCCTCACTGGCATACTAGTATTTCCCTGCATGGGCTTGTTATCAATTTACTTAATGTTATCAGTCTGTTCAGTTTTCAGAGAATCTGGGCGAGTACTGATACTCGCTCAAATGCCTGGTATTGGTGCATCCCTTCTATTCTGCCCAGGGTTTCCAGCATGGTGTAAAGTTGCAATACCAAGCCTACATGCAGATCATTGGGGCATCATACTGGATTACATAGGAAGGACTAGCCCCTCAGGACTTTAAGCATGGCATTTTTCTATTTCAAATTAAATGGAGCGGATTCTCTCATCTCCTGAGCAATTCATGAATTGCTCTACAAGTAGGACTGGGGGCTAGCTCTGCTACCCGTCAAATTTTAATAACTATAAAATGCTGTGCAACATGTCAGCAATATGTAAACAATGGAAACAAAAGATGATGGGATTGATTTAATAAAGGCAAATGGACTTTAATTTGCAAGGGAATTTTCCCTGAAGCTACTTCCATCCTCCAATTATGTGTCAACAAAAACACAAATTGTTTCCCCCATTCTCCTCGCACGTGATTGAGTATTCTTCGCAAAGTAAATTTGCATCATGTTATCCAAGCTAAAGGGAAATCTTACTATCAAATTAAACAGCCTTTTTGCCTTTAATAAACCAACTCCACTTGGTCTTTCCCATGTAAAGCTAGTAAGAAATACCCTAAAAATAACCAAATTGTATGCCATGCCATGTTTTATTGAACAGGCAGAATCATGAAAAATATTATTTTTGATTGGTTGTGAAGCGTTACTGCGCTTTGCAGATAACGATTTGCAGATAAAGCCAGTATTACTGCAAGTTAAAAAATAAACACTTTTAGAGAATTGCCCTATCCAGATTTTATAACAGGCCCGTTTCAGAAAGTTGATTTTAAACCTGATCGTTTTTATTATTATTACAGTTTATTCCTTCAGCAGAGAATGTAAGGTTTACATAGTTTGCAGTTATTTTCTGTTGTGAATTTTATATTTCTAGTGAGAACAATTTCACTTGATGTATTCTTTACTAAAGGGCTCTTTACAAGAGGTCCAGAGCAGTGATTTATTATATTTGGCAGCAGAATCAATAACATCCTAACCAACTTTGCATAGGAGGGTTCGACGGGCTTGACTAAGACTTTAACCACTTGACTGCTAAAAGCAAGGAAAACTTTTCATTTACAGTCGACTCAGAAAAGCATATTGTAATCATTACAGCCTACAGAAATAAAAAACATATGACAGGCGCTTAGCCGCACAATAAAAACACAAGTCCATATAAAGTCCAATGAATATAAATAAATAAGATGGGAGAGGGGGGAAAGATGCTGCGTTGTAGTAGGAGCGCAGCTGCCTGCTCCATGGCAGCACGCACGCTCGGAAACGCGTCGCATCCCTATGACGTCATCCATATGCTACTGCTGACCAAGCCTCGTTTTCAACCCAAGGACGCTTCCGCTCCAGCTTTGCCGTTACTGCCGGCTTCGGTGAAGAGGAGACCAGTCCCCAAGGGATGGCAGCACGGACCGGATGACTTCTCTCCCACTGATCGATCTTGGAATTTCCCAGGAGGGTTCATGATAGATGCCTTTTTGACACGCACAGATGTGAGTGCATATTTTTACTAAATAAATGTGTTTTTATAGTCTGCACTTAGAGGCGCCTCTCTCTCTTTTTTGTCTTCAGCCTACAGAAATAGGTTATATTGCCCCAAAAGAAACCGCAAAGACTCTTATGGCGCTTTTCCACTGCATGGAACCGAACGGTTCGGCTAGTTTTTGTGCTTTTCCACTGCATGGTACCGCACGGTACGGTGTAGGAACGGTTCGGTTCGGTACGATACGGCGGCGCTTTTCCACTACATGGAACCGAACGGTACGGCTCTCTAAAACAGTACCACCTCGATTGTGGTTCCAAGAGGTACCATACCGGTACCATATCCCACAATCCTTTGCTTGCAGTCCTTACTAGCCAATGATTGGTCAGAGAATCATTGTTATCCCACCCACTTTAACTTTAGTACTACTTTAGTGGAAAAGCAAACCATACCAAACCGTACCGAACCGTTCCAACACCGTACCATGCGGTACCAGCAGTGCAAAAGCAAACCGGCCCAAGCAGGGCCGATCCGGTACATGCAGTGGAAAAGTGCCATTAGTTGGCACCTTCTGGAGCTACAAAGCCTACTCTTCTCCTGGATGCACCACTGAAGCCCCCCACCCCAATCTCAGGACTTCCATTTTTGAGTCAATGGTTCACAATTCCTTCCCATATTGCAGTGCTCACAGATTGATCAATTTATTAATTGTAAGCATGGATATTTGTGAATGTGCCTAGTTCCCCACACACTTTCAGAAAGAGACTTTAATGAAAAGATTTCTATGAAGAGATTTTGGGATGTGAAAAACAAAAAACAAAAGATGAAGTCAGAAAATGATGGTTACTACAAGAAGAGGTACTACAAATAATAGAGAAGAATGGGGTTCAAGGCAGTCTGGTAAATTGTTTGGGGCTGTGTAAAATTTTTTACCAAAGGATCCGAAGACACGGAGCCTAACAAAAAATATATTGCTGTAGTTTTCAGAAGCAATGTGAAAGCCACACACCGGTAGTTACATAGTTGGATTGAAAGAAGACATTAGTCCATCGAGTTCAACCAACAGAATTCTCAATGTAAAAAATAAATAGAGATCTGTATATACAGAACCCTAGAACCACAGCTGTTCCAGAGAAGGCAAAGGTTTATAAACATAAAATTAACAATTTGCAAGACAAAAAAGCAGATCTATTAAGCATTATTCAAACCAAAATATAACACAATGCAATTTGCCAATTCTTAGATGTGGTGGATGAATTTGTTTCATTTAAGACTTTTTTTTCTTCATCACCTGATGATTTACCCAGCAAGTCTGGTATTTTTCAACTTCTTTTAACAGATCAAGCTGTCCAGC